>NW_027362761.1:64398205-65648205 GCF_046119375.1 Phyllobates terribilis | reverse complement strand
ATAGCCTCATCAGCCTAATTAGTGAAAGGTGTTTTATAAAGTGCCAGCTAGATGGACTCCTAGTCAAGCACTGTGGGACACAGGAGCCCAATCGAGCCTTTTAAATGAAGAATGGAGAAGGCGCTACCTGCCAAACACTTGCCTTCGGTCACTAAAAGAACTCTTGGGACCAGTGGAACTCCACGGTAAAACCGTCAACCAGACCGAAATCTCTTTCATAGGCTGGGTGGAAGTGACTTTCCAACTCAGGGCCACAAAGAACAGCAACACCATCGAGCTTTTGGTACCTTTTCTCGTGACCAGTGATCAGAACAAGGCAAAGGATCCTATCCTGAGTTATAATGTAATCAGTGAGGTCATCACAAAACACAAGGCAGGGGCGCTGGTGGTGGATGCAATCGCCACATAGCTCGCCATACCCAACGCCGTGGCGGAAAACGTGATTCATAGAGTAAAGAAAGCACAGAATACAATGGAACTAAAAGAAGTCAAGGTAGGCCTGCGCCCAACCATCATCCCTGCAAATCAAATGGTGGGGTGAGGTGTGGAGTCCAGGTAGAACCAGGAAGAAAAATCCAGAAAAGACTGCTCGTGCCAAAAGATTCCTCAGAACTTCCAGAAGGCCTAGTTCAAGGTGAGACTGTGCTTACGATTCCTACTGGTGGGTTTGCTCGAGTGACAGTACCGGTGATGAATACTACGAAACACGAAATTAGACTGGATCCAAAGACTGTGTTAGGTCACATCTAAACCGTTAAAATGGTATATCCAGCCAGTGTGAGACAAGCCCAGGGGTCTACAGTGAATTCAGTTTCCCCACCAAGGAACAGGAATTGCCCAGGGGAGGAAATTGCGCAACCCACCTCGGGGTCCTGGGATCCCCCAGTATCCCTGGAACACTTGTGTGCTGAAGATCTAGCAGTAGCAAAACAGATGCTGAGAGAAGAGTATCATGCGTTCTCCAAAGATGACTCTGATATAGGCTGTATCCCATCGTTGCATTTGAAAATCAATTTGAAAGACACGACCCCAGTAACCAGAAGTTACATGTCTATGCCAAAACCATTACATCGTGAAGTGAAAGAATATTTACAAGATCTCATTAACAGAGCTTGGGTCCAAAAGTCGAAGTTGTCTTATTCCTCTCCTATTGCCTGTGTTAGGAAGAAGGATGGTACATTGAGACTCTGTTGTGATTACCGGAAACTAAACCGAAAGTCAGTACCTGATCGACACCCGATACCAAAGATCCAAGATATGCTGGATAGCCTATCAGGAAGCACCTAGTTCTATGTCCCCAATCAGGGGACATACCACCAAGGGTTTGTCAAAGAGTCCAGTAGACCCTTGACAGCTTTCATCACACCGTGGGGATTATATGAGTGGATCCACATACCGTTTGGGCTCAGTTCAGCTCCAGCAGAATTCCAGAGGAGCATGGAGACATGTTTAGAAGGATTGAGGGACGATATCTGCCAGCCGTACTTGGATGACAATGTGGTACACAGCAAAACATTCCGGTAGCATGTTGAACATGTGAAGAACGTATTACAACGGTATCAACAACACGGAGTTAAATTGACAACAAAGAAGTGTGAACTGTTCAAAAGACAAGTCCGATTTCTAAGGAAAATTGTGTCCGGAGAAGGATATACCATGGACCCAGCAGAAATCGCTCCGGTACTGGCCCTAAAAGACAAGCGGCCCTCTACAGTCGGGGAGTTGAGGCAGATATTAGGATTCCTCTCCTACTATCGTACTTATGTTCGGAACTTCTCCAGGATTGCTGCCCCACTATACCTCCTCTTGGGGGAGACGACAGAGACAACAACACCCACGGAGAAAAAGAAGAATGCGGGTAGGCCCGGGCTTAAAAGAAACAATGCTTTTTCGTCCCAACAGTCCATTCTTTGGACAGCAGACCACCAGGAGGTATTGGAAGAACTAGTAGACTACTGGTAAAACCACCCATCTTGGGATATCCTGATTTCAATTTACCATTTGTTCTTCATTGTGACGCTTCTCAAGTTGGACTAGGAGCTGTCCTGTATCAGCATCAAGATGGAAAAATGAGAGTCATCGATTATGGTTCTAGAATGTTGACAGACGCCGAGAAGAATTACCATCTACATTCCGGAAAATTGAAGTTCCTGGCATTAAAATGGGCTACCTGTGAGCGATTTAGAGATTATCTCTACTGCAGCAAAGAGTTTGAGGTATACACTGACAACAACCCTTTGACCTTTGTCCTTACTACAGCCAAACTGAATGCAATGGGTCAGAGATGGTTCGCTGAACTAGCTGACTTCAATTTCAGCATCAAGTACAGGCCAGGAAAATGCAATGCAGATGCTGACGGATTGTCAAGAATGCTACTAGAGCCTGAGGAGTTCATGCAAGAATTCTCAGAGGAAGTCAGTCTGGAAGCAATTGAGAGCACTAGCCAAGCAGTACAAGCTTATCAGGAGGAAGACACAACACTGTGGTGTCCGTTGACGGTGGAAACCACCATAAAAGTGAGAGAACAAGATCACCCTCGGTCTATTCAACAACTACCAAAAGGGAAAATCCGTAGAGCACAACAGGAAGATCAGATAATTGGTAAAATACTACTTTATGTGGACCAAAATCAGTTTCCAAGTAAACGGGAGAGAGGCAATGAGTCACCAGCAGTATCTGTTTTAATTAAAGGATGGATGAAGCTCTACCTCAGTGAAGACAGTATCCTGTATCGTAAAGGAGGACAAAATCAGCAGTTGCTACTACCCAGAGTATTTCGTAGGTTGGTCTTCAAAGAACTCCATGAAAAAATGGGACACCTGGGAGTGGAAAGGACAACAAATTTGATCCATGAACGTTTCTTCTGGCTGTACATACAGAGAGATATTGAGAGGTACGTGACCAGGGAGTGTGGGTGTCTGAAAGATAAACGTCCCAACACATCAACCTGTGCACCTATGGGCAACATCCAAACTATGTATCCGTTTGAGATGGTCTCAATAGACTTTCTACATCTCGAGACATGCAAGGGTGGTTACGAATACATCTTAGTGGTGATGGACCATTTCACTCGATTTGCTCAAGCATATGCCACCACCAATAAATCGGGTCGAACAGTGGCAGAGAAGATCTTCAATGATTTTGCTTTGAGGTTTGGGTTCTCTACGAGGTTACACCACGACCAAGGAAGAGAATTTGAGAACCAGCTATTTGCCAACTAGGAAAGTACTGTAGAATTCAGAGATCCCACACAACGCCCTATCACCCAGAGGGTAATGGACAAGTGGAACATTTTAACCGGATATTATTGTCGATGTTGCGCAGTTTAACAACTGATGAGAAGAAAGACTGGGAGAGTTCTCTGTCAAAAGTGGTACATGCCTATAACTGTGCAAAGAGCGATGCAACAGGTTACTCACCCTTTTTCCTATTGTATGGACGATCGCCAAGAGTTCCAATCGACATCATGTTCGATACTCCGGTGTCAGAGACTTACAGAACGTATCCGGAGTACATTTGGAAATGGAAGGAATGGATGGCAGAGTCATACAACATAGCGTCCAAAGTGGTCATGCAAGGACAAAGCAAGAGTAAGGAGTACTATGATCGAAAATGTTATGGAGCAGAATTGTCACCGGGAAGCCGGGTGCTAGTCAAGAACATATGTGAAAAAGTTGGTCTAGCAAAACTTTGTTAGTACTGGGAAGACAAGGTGTATGTGGTCGTAAGGAGGAAAGCTGATGACAGCCCAATGTATGAAATCCGATTGGAAATGGGAGACAAGAAAACCAGAATAGTCCATCGGAATTTACTACTACTCTGTGATTATCTCCCACCACAACAAGACTTCCCAGAAGTAGACCGACATCGTCCGAGATCAACTAAGGGACCACCACAGACTGAAGCTCCGTAGGTGGATAGTGACCTTGAAAGTTCTGATGAAGAAGAACACACTGTTGTATTTCTTGGACCGGCAAGGAGAGGGATGTATCATCATCAGGAGAATGAACTAAGTCCTGAGGCTCCAGAGTTCATACCAAGGAGTACAGATGAAGTCTAATTCAGATCTGAAGATCGAACACCGGCCGCTGAAGAGACCGATCGACACTCAGGAGGAACGGAATTACCAGACCGTGCAGAAACAAGTGACTCAGGAGAAGCACAGGAACTTACAAAGGCAGCTCCAAGAGCATTTGAGGAAGCACGGGAAATGAAAGAAACTTCTGTGACCGAAGAACCATTGGTCTCTGAGGAACAGCCCACCAAGAGGATGTCGACTCGAGCAGTGAGGAGACCCGTGATGCTGACGTATGAGACACTTGGTGAACCGAGTCAAATGCCAAGAACTGTCGACTGGAAACAGGTATCTCTGCCTGCGCACCAGGTAAGCCCACTTGAGGGGTATTCACCACTGAGAGGCAGTATGGAAGATGTTGCCTGGTGGAAAGACTTGTTTTCATGCTTTGATTTTCCTTAAAATACTTTGTAGAAACAAAGCATAGAGAGAGAGAGCTGGTTGAAGATGTACAAAAAGCTCCAGCTGAAGAGATGCTGATTGTTTTAATTGTGTTAATTGTTTATTTCTTACAGGCATCCTACAAGAAAAAGGACGCAAGATTAGGTTGTTATCAATGTTTATGAACGTTATACCAATTTCACAATGCCAATTTGTATATAAAGTTATCCAACTTTCACCACTGTCTCAGAATTGGTCAGATTGACCAATTAGAATGAATGTCGAGGACGACATTCAAAAAGAAGGGAAGAGTGTGACATGCAGGAGTAGTGCTGTTGCAGAGTTTGACATGCAGAAGTAGTGCTGTTGCTTTAAAAGCATTCAGCAACTATCAAAAGTAACACAAGCACAGAAGCACAGGAGACAGGAAGTGTTGTGCTCCAGGAGCATCCAGCAACTAGAGGGGTTAACACAGTCACAGGAGAAGGGGAGTGCTTTAGCAGAGCCCCAGGGGGAATGTGGGAAAGTTGTTTACTGTCTGGAGCCGAAGAGAAAGGTAGCTTTTGATCTGTATCTCACAGAAGGCAAGGGAAAAGAATTCAGGTCAGGAGGGAAGCTAAATAGTGATGGGCGAGCACTAAAATACTTGTGTGCTCGATGCTCGGGTCGAGCAAATTGGAATGCTCGGGTGCTCGACCCGCGCAACGAGCATAATGTAAGTCTATGGGAAACTCGAGCATTTTTCAGGCGGCTCCCCCCAGTGGCCTGCAGAGGGTCTAAAAATTGCCCAAAAGGATGGGAACAATGCTCAAATGACATGGGAACAGCATGGGGAAGACCCCTGGAAGCATTTCTGACTCCCAGGTCACTGCTGTCAACAACGTTGTCAGAGATAGTACGCCACTTTTACGGACTCACAATAAAACATGCAAAAACGAAACCAAAATGGATTTTCCGGGGAAAAATGTTAAGGAACATCCTTTCCAGGGTAATGACTTGTATATAAGGCAAAATAAATAACCCAAAACAAAAATGCTCCTCCACACGTTGGGCTATGTTCACACATGCGTTTTTGCACTTTTGCATTGCTTTCAACCAAGACAAATGCATTCACTGGTAAATGTCATTTTAATATTTTACAACCTTATCTGGCCATGTGGTGTGTGACAAATCATCAGACATATCCTGTTTCATTCATGATGGAGGGACTCTGAAAGTCACAAAGCCTATTTTTATAGGGCCATCAGGCGGCCCTTACTATTCTTAAAGGGCCAGCAGTCGGCCCTCGATATTGTTAGAGAGCCATCAGCCGGCTATGCATTGTTGTTCTCATTATTAACGAGTGGGTCTCCTATACTGTTATTGCATATGCAGTGACTACAAGGGCTGCCAAAAATTTGGAGGCACTCCAATGCCCCTTGGAAGAGACGTAGAGGTCGGAGAGCCTCCTAAAAACAATGTTCTCATTATTAGGAAGTGGGTCTCCCATAGTGTTTGCCTATTCAGTGAATGCAAAAGCTGACAAAAATTTGGAGGCACTCCAATACCCCTTGGAAGAGATGTAGAGGTCGGAGAGCCTCCTAAAAATAATGTTCCCATTATTAGGAAGTGGGTCTCCCATAGTGTTTGCCTATGCAGTGAATACAAAAGCTGCCAAAAATTTGGAGGCACTCCAATGCCCCTTGGAAGAGACGTAGAGGTTGTAGAGCCTCCGAAAAACAATGTTCCCATTATTAGGAAGTGGGTCTCCCATAGTGTTTGCCTATGCAGTGAATGCAAAAGCTGCCAAAAATTTGGAGGCACTCCAATGCCCCTTGGAAGAGACGTAGAGGTTGTAGAGCCTCCGAAAAATAATGTTTCCATTAATAGGAAGTGGGTCTCGGATAGTGTTTGGCTATGCAGTGAATGCAAAAGCTGCCAAAAATTTGGAGGAACGCCAATGCCCCTTGCAAGACAGGTAGAGGAGGTGATATGGTAGATATGGTGGTGAATGATATGTGGTGAGGGAGGATGAGAAGAAGGAGGAGGAATAGAGCAAATAGACAAAATCAGGAAGCGTATACCCTTGTCTGGGTGTGAAGACAGAGGTGCATGGGAATAGAATTAGACCTCCCAAAAAAATACACTGTTTTTGAGTTTAGGTTACGCTGCTATCATTCGAAGGTGTTGAGAAGTCTGGCCCAATCCAGTCCTTGTTCATTTTTATAAGAGTCAGCCTGTCAGCATTTTCAGTTGACAGGCGGATGCGCCTATTAATTATAATTCCACCGGCGGCACTAAAACCCCGCTCTGATAAAACGCTAGCGGCAGGGCAGGCCAGGACCTCCAAGGCGTAGAGAGCCGGTTCATTCCACGTGTACAGCTTGGATACCCAGTAATTATAAGGCACAGAGGAATCACGGAGGACGTTGGTATGGTCGGCAAGGTACTCCCTCACCATCTTCCCAAACTTTGCACTCCTTGCTAGAGTACCCTGCGCCTCAGGACCTGTAAGATAGGAGGGTCTTAGAAAACTGTTCCAGAACTTTGACAGTGTTCCCCTGCCTCTGCTGGATTGGAGTTGTGTCTCTCTCGCCTGTACTCCTTGGTTGCCCAACGAACTGTGACCTCTGCTGCCAGCGTTTTCAGATGAGAATTTTTTTAATAATTCCGCAACAAGGGCCTTCTGGCACTGCCCCATTTTAGTAGACATGTCCGCCTCGGGAATAAAAGATAGAAAGTTCTACTTGTAGCATGGGTCTAGAAGTGTCACCAACCAGTAATGACTGTCACCCAAAATTTGGAGAACGCGAGGGTCACCGGAAAGGCAGCGTAACATAAACTCAGCCATGCGTGCCAGACTGCTAACAGGCAAGACTTCCGTGTCCTTCCCAAGAGGACGACTGACCATGCTCTCCTCCTCCACCTCCTCCCTGTCCTCCGGCCATCCACGCTGAACAGACGGTATGACAGTTGTGCAGGTAGCACCATCTGAGTCTGAACTGAATACCGACGGCCTTGTTGATGATGGTAGTCAACAACTGTCCTCTTCAGCTCACAAATCCTTCCCAACATCTGCAATGTAGAGTTCCAACGCGTGGGGACATCACACACCAGTCGGTGAGCCGGAAGCTGCAAACGCTGCTGAAACACAGCATGGGTGGCGGAAGCTGTAGGTGACTTTCTAAAATGGGCACACAGGCGGCGTACTTTAAATAGCAGATCCGGCAGCTCTGGGTAGGTTTTAAGAAACCGCTGAACCACGAGGTTAAGCACATGGGCCAGGTATGGTATGTGTGTGAGCTCGCCTCGCCTCAGAGAACGCCACCAGGTTCCGGCCATTGTCACACACGACCATGGCTGGCTGTAGGTTCAGTGGTGTCAGCCACAGATCAGCCTGGTCTTTCAGAGCTGTCCACAACTCTTCAGCGTTGTGTGGTTTGTCATCTAAGCATATTAGCTTCAGCACAGCCTGTTGCCGCTTGGCTGAGGCAGTGCTGCAGTGCTTTCAGCTTGCGACTGATGTGGTCATTTCAGAGATGGATGCTGAAGAGGAGGAGGAGGTGCAGGAGCTGTGGGGGCCACCCTGAATGACCCAGGGCCCGCAATCCTCGGCATCGGGAGGACGTGTTCCATCCCAAGGTCCAACTGGGTCCTGGCTTCCACTATGTTAACCCAGTGTGCTGTCAGCGAGATGTACCGTCCCTGTCCACACGCATTTGTCCATGTGTCCGTGGTTAGGCGGACTTTCCCAGTAACTGCATTGTTGAGGGCACGGCTAATGTTGTGGGACACGTGCTCATGTAATGCGGGGATGGAACACCAGTAGAAATAGTGGCGGCAGGGGACCGAGTACCGAGGGACGGCCGCCGCCATCAGGTTGCGGAAAGCTTCTGTCTCCACAAGCCTAAAAGGCAACATTTCGAACGCAAGCAGTCGCGAAATGTGGGAATTTAGTAGTGTGGCCTGTGGCTGTGTATTTGCGCTTGCGTTCCAAGGACTGGGGTAAGGAAAACTGAACGCTGCGCTGGGAAAAGGACGTGGACGTGGTTGCTGATGGTGCTAGTTGAGAGTGTGCAACGATAGGTGCAGGGCAGGAGGCATCTTGGACAGAGGATTGGATTGCACACACAACAGCGGAAGAAGCAGTGGTGCCACCCACAGACACTGTTCCTGGACCATGGGGTTCGGCCCACTTAATCGGGTGCTTTGCTGCCATGTGCCTGATCATGCTGGTGGTGGTCAGGCTGGTAGTTTTGCTACCCCTGCTGATGCTGGCCTGGCAGGTGGTGCAAATGGCCTTTTTGTGGTTATCAGCAGAGTCTTTAAAAAATAACCAGACTCGGGAAGACCTAACAGTTGTACGGGCAACTTCCGTCGTGTTGATGTTACGGGGAACGGTTGCCCGCCTTCTGTCTGCGGCCACCACACTGCTTCTTCCTGCCTGTTGTGGTGCTATGCCTCACTCCCCCTGTGTGTGCTGTCCTGGCTCTGTATGTCCCCCTGCCAGGTTGGGTCAGTTACTATATCATCCACCACCTCGTCTTCCACTTCCGCACCCTGGTCCTCCTCCTGACTTTCTGGCAATTGTGTCTCATCATCGTCCACCTATTGTGACAGTTTCCCACCATCGCCTTCGTGTTACCTTGGCTGCTCAAATATTTGGGCATTGCTACATGCGATCTCCTCTTGCCCCTCTTCAAGTGAACCGGGCAAGAGGAGTGTCCAAGTGTGGGATCAGTTTTCTCCGGGCACTCGGCATGGTGGGAGGAAGGAGGATCATGGTGAGGAATATGCGGTCCTGACTCACGGCTATTGAGACTTGACTGTGTGGAAGACAGGGTGGTGGTGGCTAAGTGACTGGAAGCATTATCTGCTATCAAACCAATAACCTTTTCACACGACTCTGTGTTCAATAGTGGTGTTCTGCGGTCCCCTATTAATTGGGACTGGAAGGTCGAGCGAGAAAATAAGATTGTTTGTTGTGGCACAATTTCAGCTAGCCCACGTCCTTGGCCTCGTCCTCTGTATGCACCATCATCACCATCATGTCTACTTCCCCGTCCCTTGCCACAAGCCTTGCCCATTTTAAATGGAGGACAATATTTTCCACATTCACTAAAAATGGCTGGGTTTGAACCGCAGTGATATGTGATACGTGTTACGGAAAACCACAGTTTTAAATAGCTGGCCTGTAGGTAACTATTTTTAACAGCTACCTCGTGTCAATAACTTCACTGACAAACACTGCAACAAAATTTCAATGCAGGCCAGAAATGGCAGAATAGACTTGCATTGAACAACAGCAAACCCGCATGTATATATCTATACATGCGGATTTGCTGCGGTTCAATGCGTGGATGGTACCTAGGTCGGGAGAAGAGGAGACTGCTACTCTCATCCGACCCGCAAGTTAAAAAATAATTATAAAGTGAAAAATAAAAAAAAGATTCATACTCACCTCTCTGGAGGCCCCCGGTCTCATCCCGGCGTTGATCGTCTCTCCTCGGTGGCCCACGGTGTACTGCCAGGACCCGCGGTGATGTCATTTATCAGCTGATGGTCACACGACCATCAGATGATCGGTGACGTCAGCGGTCAGCTGATGGTCGCACGACCATCAGATGATAAATGACGTCACCACAGATCCTGGCAGTACACCGCGGGCCACCGAGGAGAGTGGATCGCCACCGGGAGGAGACGGGGGCCGCCGAAGAGGTGAGTATAAGTTTTTTTTTTCTTTTTACTTTTTAATTCTTTTTTTCACTATAGATGCACCATTTGAAAGCAGAACTCTCCTCATAAGTTGGTCACACAATATAAGTCCATGCCAGTTTCATGGATTTATATTGTGTGACCAACTTATATTGTCAAGCCCTTTTCCAAATGCATTTGAGTTATGCTCAAAATCGGTTGGAAAACCTCTTGAAAAAACAAATGCATAAACGCATGTAAAAACGCTTAAAAAACGCATGGAAGATCCGCATGCATTTTTTCTGCCAGGGAGAAAAAAAAACGCTCAGGAAATTTCAGCTTCAAATCTGCATCGTGGGCACATACCCTTAGATGAGATCCTTGTGACGGACAAACCACAATTTTAAATAGCTGGCCTGTAGGTAAATATTTTTAATAGTGAACTGGTGTCAATAACTTCGCTAACACACTGCAACAAATTTCAATGGAGGCCAGAAATGGCAGAATTTTCAGCACACTTATATGTGATCCGTGTGACGGACAAACCACAGTTTTAAATAGCTGGCCTGTAGGTAACTATTTTTAACAGCGACCTCGTGTCAATAACTTCACTGACACACTGCAAGAAAATTTCAATGAAGGCCAGAAATGGCAGAATTTTCAGCGCACTTATATGTGATCCGTGTGATGGACAAACCACAGTTTTAAATAGATGGATTTTTAGCGCTGTAATATAGAAAGGACCTGGCTGTAGTTTGCAGTGCCAACAAGCAAATGGAGCAGAAAAACGGTGTTCTCTGGATTGCTTTTAAAGCAAATAATCAGGATTAAGAAAAAAAAAATTATTCCTAGCCCCTGATACCTGGAGCTATTTCTAGAAATATCTGTAAAAGCACCAGCAGACAGAACTGGAATGGACCCTCTTGCTATATGCACTGCAGTCTGCCACATACACTGCCTGCCTGCCTAGCACTGATATCTATGCAGTTGGATTAGTCCTCAGAAGGACTGTTAGTTGAGATGAATATGTGAATAATATATGCTGGTATACCTACACTAACTAAGAAACAAGCAAATCTCTCCCTAGCTCAGCAGCACCTCTCCTTACACTGCCTGATTCCGGAGTAGACTGTGACGACTATGGCGGCGCCAGGTCTGATATAGACCTGATGATGCTGTGCGGCCAGCCAATCACTGTAATGCCACAACCAACATGGCTGCGGCATTTCAGTGTGTGGTAGACAATCCCTGCATGTTGATGATGCAGGGAGGGGACCCGAGCTCCCGCCGAGCAACTCCGGAAATACTTGGCGAGCGCCGATCATCTCGATCAGTGAGATGCTCGGGCGAGCACCGAGCAGTAGCGAGCATGCTCGCTCATCACTAAAGCTAAACAAAGGTCATTTAGACTCCCTGAGCTAACAGTGTGGAGTATTATCGGCCAGGAAGATAAGTACTCGAAGGAAGCCTGTCATAGAGATCATCTCCCTCATCACACCCTTCCCCCCTCCATCTCAATGCAGGATAAAGAATGCTGTGTACTATTGAGTCCTTATGAAGGAAAAGCCTGTGGTTGTGTATGCATTAAAACTGTGCTGTACTGTGCTACCGGTTAATAGACTGTGTACTGCTGTGCTGCAAAGGAGACTGTACTGTTATTACTGGAGCCGGTTGCTCAAAAAGACATTTGCATTGCACGGGCCGTGCCTCATTAAATGTTACTGTTCTACCGTTTATGTCAGATGTGTCTGGTCAGCAACTGAATCTATCATGTGCCTGAGAGAAGCTGCAGCCTATGGTCACCCTGAGTAACGGTTCCCCCAGGATTCCAACGAATTCATGTAACCGATCTCGCCAATATCTGAACTTAGGAAGCGTGCGTGTAACATACGTATTAGAGGGTCTCCTCCTGCACTTGCTTCTGTAGTCTCAACAGGCTGCACAGCTCTCCTGTTTCAAAAATGGCCCTTGGTGGACTAAAACACTACACATAGCAAAGTTGTCCTTCAATTGGAAAAGGCTCATGGTCTGGTCACATAATACATCATCAATTGCCATTTAAAAAAAGAAGGGTTGTACAGTCAGGAAGGAAGGATGAGAATCTGTAATATACAGTAATATATATATATATATATATATATATATATATATATATATATATATATATATGTACACTGCTCAAAAAAATAAAGGGAACACTTAAACAACAGAATATAACTCCAAGTTAATCAAACTTCTGTGAAATCAAACTGTCCACTTAGGAAGCAACACTGATTGACAATCAATTTCACATGCTGTTGTGCAAATGGAATAGACAATAGATGGAAATTATTGGCAATTATCAAGACACACTCAATAAAGGAGTGGTTCTGCAGGTGGGGACCACAGACCACATCTCAGTACCAATGCTTTCTGACTGATGTTTTGGTCATTTTTGAATGTTAGTTGTGCTTTCACACTCGTGGTAGCATGAGATGGACTCTACAACCCACAGAAGTTGCTCTGGTAGTGCAGCTCATCCAGGATGGCACATCAATGCGAGCTGTGGCAAGAAGGTTTGCTGTGTCTGTCAGCGTAGTGTCCAGAGGCTGGAGGCGCTACCAGGAGACAGGCCAGTACACCAGGAGACGTGGAGGGGGCCGTAGGAGGGCAACAACCCAGCAGCAGGACTGCTACCTCCGCCTTTGTGCAAGGAGGAACAGGAGGAGCACTTCCAGAGTCCTGCAAAATGACCTCCAGCAGGCCACAAATGTGCATGTGTCTGCACAAACGGTTAGAAATTGACTCCATGAGGGTGGTATGAGGGCCCGACGTCCACAGATGGGGGTTGTGCTCACAGCCCAACACCGTGCAGGACGCTTGGCACTTGCCACAGAACACCAGGATTGGCAAAGTCGCCACTGGCGCCCTGTGCTCTTCACAGATGAAAGCAGGTTCACACTGAGCACATGTGACAGACGTGACAGTCTGGAAGCGCCGTGGAGAGCGATCTGCTGCCTGCAACATCCTTCAGCATGACCG
Organism: Phyllobates terribilis; assembly: GCF_046119375.1. NCBI lineage: Eukaryota > Metazoa > Chordata > Amphibia > Anura > Dendrobatidae > Phyllobates > Phyllobates terribilis. Next base: position 65,635,055 of record NW_027362761.1, on the reverse strand, counting down.
GTTTGGCAGTGGGTCAGTAATGGTGTGGGGTGGCATTTCTTTTGAGGGCCGTACAGCCCTCCATGTGCTGGCCAGAGGTAGCCTGACTGCCATTAGGTACCGAGATGAGATCCTCAGACCTCTTGTGAGACCATATGCTGGTGCGGTTGGCTCTGGGTTCCTCCTAATGCAGGACAATGCCAGACGTCTTGTGGCTGGAGTGTGTCAGCAGTTCCTGCAAGATGAAGGCATTGAAGCTATGGACTGGCCCGCCCATTCCCCAGACCTGAATCCGATTGAGCACATCTGGGAAATCATGTCTTGCTCCATCCACCAACGTCACATTGCACCACAGACTGTCCAGGAGTTGGCGGATGCTTTAGTCCAGGTCCGGGAGGAGGTCCCACAGGAGACCATCCAGAACCTCATCAGGAGCATGCCCTGGCGTTGTAGGGAGGTCATACAGGCACGTGGAGGCCACATACAATACTGAGCCTCATTTTGACTTGTTTTAAGGACATTACATCAAAGTTAGATCAACCTGTAGTGTGTTTTTCTACTTTAATTTTGGGGGTGACTCCAAATCCAGGCCTCCATTGGTTAATAAATTTGATTTCCATTGATGATTTTTGTGTGATTTTGATGTCAGCACATTCAGCTTTGCACAGAACAAAGTATTCAATGAGAATATTTCATTCACTCAGATCTAGGATGTGTTATTTGAGTGTTCCCTTTATTTTTTTGAGCAGTATATATATATATATTAGAGAAGGCAATAAAATCATGTTCTCAACACATATGCTAAGATACAAATAAAGTGACCCATGCATTTAAATTCTGAATTTTCCTATTATTATTATTTGTTGTACAAGGATGAATACGACTCTAAAAGTAGTGAAATCAGGTACACATGTAGGAAGCTACATCGCACTGATCTAGAAGTAGTGCGAAAAAGAGCAAGAGAGGACATCAAGTTGTACCACTGCCAGACACCCTCTGAAAGAAGGAACTTGTGGTCTGCTGCTCCCAAATGCATGCATCACAGGATGGTCTTATTTGTGCGGCCCTTTTAAGAAAGAGGGTATCTCTTGAATACCTCTCCTGTAAAAAAAGGCTATGAGACAAGCATCCAGGTGTGTACTGTGAGTGAAGAAGGCCCTCTGAATTCTTAGGTAAAATAGAATGGTATTAAACCATTATGAATTAATAGTATTAAGGTTTTGGTGGGATGTGTAATGTAACTGTTCCTGATAGTGAAAATGACTTAAAGAGAACATGTCAGCAGCATTTTACTACAGTAAAGTAAGTTTAAGTACAGACAGGACCATATTGGCGCTGTCATACTGATTAAAATGATACCTCAGGTGAAGGAATCCGTTCTGTACAGTAGATTTTCTTTAATACTTGTTGGAAGTTTCTTTTTTTCATATCTTCATGCATCGGGCCGGGCCTGTGGGCAGAGCAGTGGGTAGGGTCTTCAGCTTTGGTCCGTCCCCTCCGCTGAGTCTGGGTGTATTTTCTTCTAATTTATTTAAAATTTCGCTCTAACCCATCCGAGACGCAGGCGGAGCTTGCACGGATTGAGCTCTTGGAAGTTTTCAGGAAAATGGCGACGGTGGCTGTGCATGCGTAGATTGCTCAGTGCCACCGGTGCCATTTCACTGAAGCCCACCATTAGATCAATTTGTGCAAGCACTGCCAGTGACTAGGACTTATGGTGGGCTTCAGTAAAATGGCACCGGTGGTACTGCACAATCTGCGCATGCGCAGCCGCCGACGTCATTTTCTTAAAGACTTTCAAGAGCTCAATCTGCACATGGCTCGAACAAAATTAGAAGAAAATACACATAGACACAGTGGAGGGGCTGGAACAAAGCTGAAGACCCTTGCCACAGTCCCGCCCCGATGCACAAATATATGAATACAAGAAACTTCAAACAAAAATTAAAGAAAATTTACAAAATGGATTTCTTCACCTGAGGTATCATTTTAATCAGCATGATAGTGCCAATGTTTCCCTGTCTGTACTTTACTTAGTAAAATGCCGCTGAAAAATAGTTAGCACAGCTGACAAATTCATCATACTTTACTCAAAAATAAGTGGGGAAAATTAAGATAGAACTGTACTAGTCCTGACTGGAGTATATTTCTCATGACAGCTGAAAGCTCTGGCATTTCAGAGAACATTTACTTTAATCATCCAGCTGGAAACAATATCCAGAGATGAGACTAGTCTGTCACCGCCCCGGTCGGCTTTTCCCAGCACCAGTCTATGAGATTAACAGGTTTTTCGCTATGCAAGAGACATGTCAATCACCTAGAAGTAAAAATCGTATTAGCTTTTTTACTTACCATATAATGATCCTTGTGTATGTTTGGATAAAAGAGACCTTATAGTTGGGAGTGGTATTAGTGCAAACATCATTACTGCACGAGCTGCAAAACAGTTAAAAATAAAAATTATCAACATATACCACTTTTATACAATTTTTTTTAAAGTATAGCTCAGGGTTCTAGTCAAGCTTCACTTCATCTGGAACAAAAATGCAATTTGTTTCCCAAGTCCTCTATCTAAATGCCCAGGTAGAGTGGCTTTTCCACTTTATTTTCCACTAAGTACCTACCAAGTACACTATGGACTAATTGTTACTGATTTATACATGTTACATAGATCTGGATCATGCAGCCATATTTTCTGGTATCTCGATAACTTCAGAATTAAATCACATTTCAAATACATTCCTCCTTACAGTCACATCTAATGACAAATCATCCACTATAGGCAAAAGGTTGTTTACAGGGACTGTCAATCAGACCTTTAATGAGTAATGCTTGTAGCTGGCAGACTACTCCAATGACCCTTACCAATTAATAGAAAATACCAGAAGAAGGCAGCCCTGAAATTTATGGGGCATTTTTTGTTGGACAAAGTCAGAATTCTGATAACAATATTATATTTTATAAATTTACCTTTATACAATTTACTCACATAAGAATGAAACGTACCGAAGGTAGGGTTAACTGCAATACCCTTCTACTTACCTATGAAAAATAAGAATGTCCATCGCACAAATGCCATAATGAATATTCCAACAGTGAAAGATGCTATGCCAATCAGAATCAGAGTGACATCCTTAAACCACCTGGATAGAAAGAACACTGCTAAGAAGCTGGTTATGAATATCATGTAGCCTGCCGCATTAGCATAACCAATGTACTCAGGGTTGAAGCTAAGTGGTTTGTTCAACAAAAATAATGAAAGTACATCAACACATCCGTCAACAGCAATATTATATAATATGGCACTAGCGAAAAGAAGAGCGATAAAGCCTCGTGATGGTGTCCCAGATGTAGTACTCAGAGGTGGTTCTCTAGCCATTTCTCCTAGAAGCTTTGAACTTTCAGTAGGTTCCGCAGAGGATACATGTCCATGATTTACTAGTCCTGTCTTTTCATGCTGGGGCACTTTTAGTACAAAAATAGAATACAATAAACAAAATGCGTAAAACGAAAGGCTAGCTATTACTAGGGTTGTACCTTGATGGTTTGTAATTTTCACACTCACAAAAATATGTCCAGAGGACAAACTACCAATGAAACCAGCAATTCCATATACCAGCTCAATGACGATGAGCTTCAGAGAGCGTTTTTCTTCGGAGGAGCTGTCAGAAGCCCATGCCATAACTCCAGCCCAGTAGGTTGTGAACCACCCGGTTAAACCATTCAAAGCAGCAGAACCAAACATCACTTCAATAGGCCAGTCCAAAAGGATGACAAGCAACAAAAGGCTCCTCGATATTAGGTATCCAAATAATGGCACACTTATTGTAACCTTCCTCCTTTGCCGGTCACCAATTTTCGCCAAAATATAGGCAGAAAGCAAAGGTGCTAGTCCCAAGATCAGGTTGTGAATGATGTAGAAGTTTGATATGGATTTCTGAAGCATGTCACTATCAGATGTATTTAGAGATGAAATAGAATGGTTATAGTAATTTTTTACTGCAAAAAGAAGTGCAGTGTCATAGAAGGAACTGGCTACCTGAGCTGCAGCAACTACTGGCTCAATCCAGGTCCTCACGTGAGCCATGGTTGTAGGTACAGTTATCAGTCTTTCAGGCTATGAACAAGAATAGTCTTTGAATGAAGTGACTTCCTGTATGATCTGCCTGGGATCTATCTTCAAAACCAAATCCCGAATAGGTGCTGTGCTGGATCTGCCTGTGCCATAGAATATGTTGCAGTTTTATAGGTTGTAATCTCAGTCACTGGGTAGAAGTAATTGAGTAGATTGTTGTTAGATAACTAGATATCCAAAGTATCTGACAGAATACCAGTGAGAAAGCAAGCTGCAAATACTTCCTCATTTCTGCTGATCTACTCATGTAACATAGGCGGAACAAAGCTTTGTTTGCACTTTTCAGATCAGTTTAAGCAATGCAGGAGTGGCAAGCGGAGAAATTGAGGAAACTGTTCAACAAATGTCAGATTAAAGGGGAATATCCAGCTCCAAAATAAAATATGCAATATAAAAATGTACTTTATTTGGCATATATTTGCCTGGTATGGGGGTTTATATTTGCCAAAAGCACAGGCAACTAAGCTTTAATGGGAGTCAATGTCAGATTTATACGGTGGTATGTATATTTATAAATGGTAAGGAAAACTTTTGCGTTGAAAGTTATATGGATAGTGTTCGGACACAATGCATATATTATGCATTATACCCCACATGGCCAGCTTTAGACAGATTCAGTATGTCATATCTATTCCATACTGAAGGGGTTACCTGTGCCTATTTTATTTTTATCTTATGGGCCTAAGATTTGACAGACAGGTATCTTCTCACTACCTGATGTTGTGTGTGTTGGACCACTCTTGCCGGCGATTCTGTCGCTTTTGGTGACATCACATTGACATAGAAACTGCTTCTAGCATAGTAGCGTAGGTTGAATAAAGACCTAGGTCCATCCAGTTCAACCTTTCTCCCCCAATTGTACTCCCTACACTAACACTACACTAACTTACTGGGACTATGCCTCACCAATGTATTATTATTACCATTTTTATTATTGCTACACTATTACAATTAAAAAGTAACCTGTTTATCATTTTTTTGATTAGTTTTATATTTTGTGTTACTCTTGTGATTCTAATAATGGTATTACTAAAATCCCTATGCCTAAATCTGTTGATCCAGAAGAAGGCAAAAAACCCCAGGACACCTTCAGCCAATTTGCATCACGGGGAAAAAATCCTTCTTGACCCCGAGAAAAGGCGATCAGTCCGAGAACACTGGATCAAACCTAATTATGATACTAGTTATGTAAATACTATTATTGCCATACTACATGTACTACTATAGGTGTAACATTTTGTCTAATTTAACTGTAAGTCACAATGTTATGTGTATCGAGGAAATCATCCAGCCCTTTTTTGAAAGCTGTTATAGTGCCGGCCATTACTACCTCTTGTGGTAGAGCATTCCACAGTCTGAGTATTCTGACTGTAAAGAACCCTTTCCTGTTTAGGTGCCAGAATCGGTTTGCTTCCACCTATAATGAGTGCCCCCTGGTCCTTTATATGGTCTTTGGAAGGAATAATTCATGTGCTAGTCCTTTGACTGACCACATATATATTTACAGTGGGTACGGAAAGTATTCAGACCCTTTTAAATTTTTCACTCTTTGTTTCATTGCAGCCATTTGGTAAATTATAAAAAGTTCATTTTTTTTCTCATTAAAGTACACTCTGCACCCCATCTTGACTGAAAAAAAACTGAAATGTAGACATTTTTGCAAATTTATTAAATAAGAAAAACTGAAATATCACATGGTCATAAGTATTCAAAACCTTTGCTCAGGCACTCATATTTAAGTCACATACTATCCATTTCCTTGTGATCCTTCTTGAGATGGTTCTACTCCTTCATTGGAGTCCAGCTGTGTTTAATTAAACTGATAGGACTTGATTTGTGTCTATATAAGACCTCACAGCTCACAGTTCATGTCAGACCAAATGAGAATCATGAGCTCAAAGGAACTGCCCAAGGAGCTGAGAGACAGAATTGTGGCAAGGCACAGATCTGGCCAAGGTTTTAAAAGAATTTCTGCAATATTCAAGGTTCCTAAGAGCACAGTGAGAGAGGTAAAGAAGAACCCCAAGATCACTGTGGCTCAGCTCCAGAGATGCAGTAAGGAGATGGGAGAAAGTTCCACAAAGTCAACTATCACTGCAGCCCTCCACCAGTCAGGCCTTTATGGCAGAGTGGCCCGACGGAAGCCTCTCCTCAGTGCAAGACATATGAAAGCCCGCATAGAGTTTGCTCAAAAACACATGACTCCCAGACTATGAGAAATAAGATTCTCTGGTCTGATGAGACAAAGATAGAACTTTTTGGTGATAATTCTAAGCGGTATGTGTGGAGAAAACCAGGCACTGCTCATCACCTGCCCAATACAATCCCAAGAGTGAAACGTGGTGGTGGCAGCATCATGCTATGGGGGTGTTTTTCAGCTGCAGGGACAGGACGACTGGTTGCAATTGAAGGAAACATGAATGCGGCCAAGTACAGAGATATCCTGGATAAAAACCTCTTCCAGAGTGCTCTGGACCTCAGACTTGGCCGAAGTTTCACCTTCCAACAAGAGAATGACCCTAAGCACACAGCTAAAATAACAAAGGAGTGGCTTCAAACAAACTCTGTGACCATTCTTGACTGGCCCAGCCAGAGCCCTGACCTAAACCCAATTGATCATCTCTGGAGAGACCTGAAAATGGCTGTCCACCAACGTTCACCATCCAACCTGACGGAACTGGAAAGTATCTGCAAGGAAGAATGGCAGAGGATCCCCAAATCCAGGTATGAAAAACTTGTTGCATCATTCCCAAGAAGACTCATGGCTGTACTAGCTCAAAAGGGGGCTTCTACTCAATACTGAGTAAAGGGTCTGAATACTTATGACCATGTGATATTTCAGTTTTTCTTTTTTAAGAAATTTTCAAAAATTTCTACATTTCTGTTTTTTTTCAGTCAGGATGGGGTGCTGCAGAGTGCACTTTAATAAGAAAAAAAATTAACTTTTCAGAATTCACCAAATGGCTGCAATGAAACAAAGAGTGAAAAATTTAAAGGGGTCTGAATAATTTCCGTACCCATTGTATACATGTAAATGAGATCCCCTCTGAGGCGTCTTTTTTCTAAGCTAAACAGGCTCAACTTTTTCAACCTCTCATCATATGAGAGGCCTTCCATTCCTTGTAATAAACTAGTTGCCCACCTTTGAACTGACTCTAACTTCTGAATATCCTTTTTAAAATGTGGAGCCCAAAACTGGATCCCATATTCCAGATGTGGCTTCGCCAGTGATTTATAGAGGGGTAACAATACTTTGGGTTCGAGGGATTTTTTTTCTCTTTTTATACATCCTAAAATTCTCTTCTGCTCTGCTCTGTTGACAGGGCGTGACTGCCGATATGATGATTGACAGTCGACTTTCCATTATAACTGAGAGGAACCAGCCTGGCTGTCAATCAGAATGATGTCGGCAGTCACCCCCCCATCAACAGAGCAGCCCAGAAAAGGTAGAGCTGCTCTGTTGACGTGAAACAGCAGAATAACGGGCAGGAGCAGTCTGTGATCTCTCTGAGCTTGAGCCAGGCAGAACAGACAGGTACCATAGTTAGCAACTACTTGCCTATAAGACAAAAATAAAATCGTCCAGGATAACCCTTTTAATATTTTAAGATAAAAATAATCTAATTTTGCCTCTAGATTAAATCAGAGGCATTCGGAGATAAAGTATAACCCTATGAAAATCTGTTGATGTCATATTTTGTCAACTCAGACTTAATTATATCAAGCCTCTATACAACTTGAACATCCAAAGATCTAAGTGGGTGAATAATTCTGCAATTATTTATATTGCATTTAATATTGTACAGTGGTGGCCAAAAGTATTGGCGCCCCTGCAATTCTGTCAGATAATACTCAGTTTCTTCCTGAAAATGATTGCAATCACAAATTCTTTGGTATTATTATCTTCATTTAATTTGCTCGCAAGGAAAAAACACAAAAGAGAATGAAGCAAAAATCAAATCATTGATCATTTCACACAAAACTCAAAAATGGGCCAGACAAAAGTATTGGCACCCTCAGCCTAATACTTGGTTGCACAACCTTTAGCCAAAATAACTGCGAACAACCGCTTCCGGTAACCATCAATGAGTTTCTTACAATGCTCTGCTGGAATTGTAGACCATTCTTCTTTGGCAAACTGCTCCAGGTCCCTGATATTTGAAGGGTGCCTTCTCCAAACTGCCATTTTGAGATCTCTCCACAGGTGTTCTATGGGATTCAGGTCTGGACTCATTGCTGGCCACCTTAGAAGTCTCCAGTGCTTTCTCTCAAACCATTTTATAGTGCTTTTGGAAGTGTGTTTTGGGTCATTGTCCTGCTGGAAGACCCATGACCTCTGAGGGAGACCCAGCTTTCTCACACTGGGCCCTACATTATGCTGCAAAATTTGTTGGTAGTCTTCAGACTTCATAATGCCATGCACACGGTCAAGCAGTCCAGTGCCAGAGGCAGCAAAGCAACCCCAAAACATCAGGGAACCTCCGCCATGTTTGACTGTAGGGACCGTGTTCTTTTCTTTGAATGCCTCTTTTTTTTTCCTGTACACTCTATGTTGATGCTTTTTCCCAAAAAGCTCTACTTTTGTCTCATCTGACCAGAGAACATTCTTCCAAAACGTTTTAGGCTTTCTCAGGTAAGTTTTGGCAAACTCCAGCCTGGCTTTTTTATGTCTCGGGGTAAGAAGTGGGGTCTTCCGGGGTATCCTACCATACAGTCCCTTTTCATTCAGACGCCGACAGATAGTACGGGTTGACACTGTTGTACCCTCGGACTGCAGGGCAGCTTGAACTTGTTTGGATGTTAGTCGAGGTTCTTTATCCACCATCCGCACAATCTTGCGTTGAAATCTCTCGTCAATTTTTCTTTTCCGTCCACATCTAGGGAGGTTAGCCACAGTGCCATGGGCTTTAAACTTCTTGATGACACTGCGCACGGAAGACACAGGAACATTCAGGTCTTTGGAGATGGACTTGTAGCCTTGAGATTGCTCATGCTTCCCCACAATTTGGTTTCTCAAGTCCTCAGACAGTTCTTTGGTCTTCTTTCTTTTCTCCATGCTCAATGTGGTACACACAAGGACACAGGACAGAGGTTGAGTCAACGTTAATCCATGTTAACTGGCTGCAAGTGTGATTTAGTTATTGCCAACACCTGTTAGGTGCCACAGGTAAGTTACAGGTGCTGTTAATTACACGAATTAGAGAAGCATCACATGATTTGTCAAAGGGTGCCAATACTTTTGTCCACCCCCTTTTTTAGGTTTGGTGTGGAATTGTATCCAATTTGGCTTCAGGACAATTCTTTTTGTGTTTTTTCATTGAAGACAAATTAAATGAAGATAATAAGACCAAAGAATTTGTGATTGCAATCATTTTCAGGAAGAAACTGAGTATTATCTGACAGAATTGCAGGGGTGCCAATACTTTTGGCCACCACTGTAGCTGGGTTCAGACCAGAAAGCTTGGATGCAGTTATTACTGAAAATGGGATTGGATAGAAACTGGAGATATATTAAAAAAAGCTTAGCCCCTAGGTCAGCAGCTCCACCAATCTTCATTTTAAGAACCCAGACTATTCGGATCACTTTGCAGCTTGCTGTTTTCTTAAGTTCTTAAATGGACCGGATGGTTTCTTCTAGCTCTTAACATTTTAGAAATGACATTCTCACAGTGATGCCCAGGACATCAGAATTCCAAAGCAGCATGTCCAATCTCTGAGTTTTTGCTTATGGTGGTGTAAGGAAGTGGACAAGTGAAAAGATGAGTATAGTTGGTGCCTAGCTGAGTAACTGCAAGCAAACACCGCCATCTGCTGGTCAAAGGCGAAAGTGAAAGTAAAGTAATAATTACAGTAGTAGGAAACTAATAGTGGGAACCTATTTTTCGACAGGAGCATTTTGAAGATGACACCAGTTCAGGTGACACTTGTGTCACATTTACTAATATTAAAAGGCCTGGCTGGACCGAGAAGAGGCAGTTGGCACCAGAACCTGTACCAGGACAAGTCGTGTGGCTGCTAGATGGGCTTACAGTCACATCGCTACAGAAATGTCCAAGAGCGGTCAGATGCTGGAGAAGGTCTGAGTTGTGAGGGATATCTGGGCCCCTCCCCAGTTGAAGTCTGCGATCAGAGCCAGTAGAAGTCTATGACCAGCGCCAGCATAAGACGGTAAGCAGCGCCAGTAGAAGATCCGTAACCAGCACCAGTAGAACCCCGTGACAAGCGCCAGTAGAGGCCCGCAACCAGCACCAGTAGATGCCTGTAAGCAGCACCAGTAGAAGTCCGTGACCAGATCTGAACAAGGCTCCTTCCAGCGTAGACGTACAGGGTGTGGGCTGGGGCCTGTATACCCAGTGATTTGCATATCTAGGACTTGCAGCCTAACGGCAAGTACCGGCAACCCCCGCTAGGGCCAGTGTAACAATCAGAGGTGTTTATAGAGACTACGATGGGGACAGGCCTGGTACTGAGAGTGATGACCGTGAACTTGAGACATAAAGGCTTTAACAGTCATTTAACTGCTAGTTAACAAGAACAGTATATGAAATATAACGTTGCATAGATATTGTATTTAGTCACATTGCTGTGTCATGATATACAGTATTAACCTCGTTACTGTTACTGGCAATATAGTGCTTACGTGTGTGTGTGTGTGTATATTTATGTCATATATATATATACTAGCTATTGAACCCGTTCTATGCCTGGGTGGCAAGCATTTTTATTGGTATATGGTCCCCCATCCTATTATGTCCTGCCCCCATCCTGTTATGTGCTGCCCCCATCCTGCGTCCCCATCCTGTTATATGCTGTCCCCATCCTGGTATTTGTGCTGTCCCCATCCTGGTATTTGTGCTAGCCCATACTGTTCCTCTATCCTGTTATGTGCTGCCCCCATCCTATCCTGGTATGCATGGCACCCCCTCATATCAATCCTGGTATGCATGGCTCCCTCATCCCCAATCCTGGTATGCATGGCCCCCTCATCCTTATGCTGGTATACATGGCACCCCTCATCCCCCAATGTTGGTATGCATGGCACCCCATCCCTCATCCTGGTATGTATGGTACCCCTCATCCCCAATCCTGGTATGCATGGCACCCCTCATCCCCAATCCTGGTATGTAGGGTACCCCTCATCCCCATCCTGGTATGCATGGCACCCCTAATCCCCCAATCCTGGTATGCATGGTACCCCTCATCCCCCAATCCTGGTATGCATGGCACCCCATCCCTAATCCTGGTATGCATGGTACCCCTCATCCCTAATCCTGGTATGCATGGTACCCCTCATCCCTATCCTGGTATGCATGGCACCCCTCATCCCCAATCCTGGTATGTATGGTACCCCTCATCCCTATTCTGGTATGTATGGTACCCCTCATCCCCATCCTGGTATGCATGCTACCCCCTCATCCCTATCCTGGTATGCATAGCACCCCATCCCTCATCCTGGTATGCATGGCACCCCCTCATCCCTATCACACTGCTCACACAAAAAAAATATACACTTATACTCACCTTTCTTCCCTGTGCTCCAGCGCTGCGTCCTGTTCTGCCGGAGGCCGGGGGAGGAGTGTGGCGCCGGGGTACACGCGTGCCCATACCGCGCTGTCCGGCGCCATTTTGCTGAAGACACACTGCAAATGTATCTTCAGTAAATAGGATAGCGCGCTATGCTCATGCGCCGATTCCGACCCCTCACTCCTGCCCCGGTCTCCGGTCAGAACAGAGGCGCCACGGCAACACTCCTCCCGGTCAGGTAAGTATACTTGTATGTGGACGGCGCTGGTCACTGGTCCTCGTAGAGGGTGGTGTTGGCCTCCTCCTCCTTCGCATCCAGGGGACATCCTCAGGGCTATCGGCTAGCAGGATTTTCCCTCCTTCCTCGGGCTCCGTCCGCAGCTGCAGAGCACTCAGCCCAGTGGTCAGGGTTTTACTCAACTGACGCACCTCAGAGCGCAGACTGTCCAGTTCTCTAGGGGACGTTGCTGGAACCTTAGCTTCAGCAGCCACCGGGGAAAAGGTGGGTGTAGCAGGCACTGGGGTAGCCCCACCCTGGTAACATTGGATGGCATTTGTTTCCAGGGGCTGCAGTCTTTTTATAGCCATGTCCTTGAGATTATCAAAGGTGGCCTCTGGATGATCCAAGGACCACCAACGCACAGTCCTGCTCTCCTCTGGAGACCTCAGTACCCGGACAAACTGGTCCTTCAGCATTTTATGTTCATTTTCAATGCTAATTGGACTGACCTGTTTAAGAGCCCGCAGGGCCCCCTGTAGACGCCAGGCGTAGTCCCGAACATTGTCCTCCGGCTGTTGGGAACAGCTGTAGAACCTCATCGGGAGGTAAGATCCTCAAATACAGTCTGTAGCTTTTGAAATATTGTGGACACTGACTCCTGGTCTGCGGCTGACTATGTTTCCACTTCTCGCTCCGCAGCACCAGTCGGTTGTCCCAATACAACAGCAGCTCTTTGCTTGCCTGTCATAGAGTACATGTCTAAGATACCGCATATCTTCTGTTTGTATCCAGACAGGGTATCTGGTTTGGCGTTGTACTGGGGGAGCCACTTTGCTCCAGGAATGTACGGTAAAGTCATAGGAATGACATTGGTTACAGGCGCTGCTGGTGGAGCGGCCGCCTCGGCCTGCCCAGCGCCGGGCGCGGGTTGAACATCAGGGACGTTGGCCGGTATCCCGGCGTTGCGCTGCTTGTCGGACATTCTAGCGCCCCCCTACCTTCTAGTTTTTCTTCCGGTAGGCCGCAGCTCCGCAGGTGACGGTCGTCTTCAGGACCTTGCGTCGCTTGCGTCCTACGTCAGAGCGTTCCGCGACGCTCCTTACAGGACCTGGCGCTTCCTGGTTTGACGTCAAGGCGTGGGGCGTGTCCGGGGCTTCGAGGTCTTTTGCAGGTACGCCCCTAAGTTTCCTGCGGTTACGCCCTTCTTCTTGCTCGGCGGCCCAACAATGACGGCAATCTTCACCACAACTTAACGTACACAGTTCAGAATAAAGGCGCACAGTACCCGGTGGCAACGGGTATAACACTCCGTCGTTGCAGCGGGCATGCTATCCTGTTCGTGACGCCAGTTGGAGATGACTCGCCCAGCGGGATGTGGATTACTCGGTACCCGGGCCTTTAGCCTGGCCTTGGGGATGTCGCGGTGGTCGGCTCCCGGGCCCGTACCCTGGGGTCACTCTTTAAAAAGGGTGGATTATTTGTTAAGTTTATTAGAGTTCGTGACGCCACCTGTGGCTTCTGGTGAGGATCACTAGCGCTGCGCAGTCCACTGAGGCCAATGATAAGGCAGCTGGATGGTATAGCTCCCCACAGGTGGAGCTAGGCCTCAGGGCAGCGTATGGAAGGGGGATGCAGGACAGAGGGGACCCAGCCGGGTCAGAGCAAGAACAGGGACAGACACGATAGTCACTTCAGTACCTTTTACTAATGGAAATTCAGGCACGTCCCGGAGCACTGTAGGGTGAAGGATGCATGTCAGGATCCTCCCCAATGAGCAGGTGTAGGGCCTCCTGTTTCTTGCCTCTGCGTAGTAAGTTTCTGACCTGCCTGGAGCTAGGCTGACCTTGTGGTAGGGCCTTCTCTTGGAGTACACGCTCCTCAGCTTGCGGGGCCTATGTGTCTCCCGGCTCTGTTACGTATCAGCACTTTAGCGATCCTGGGACTTGTAGTTCTCCAGGGATTCGGGTTATACCTTACTGGGTCATAGAGATCCCGGTAAGCTTCGGACCCGGTGTCCGGTAAATGATTCGGGGTCAGCTGGGTAAGCTCCTCTGCCCCCTATGTACTAACTCTCCACTCGCCTTCGGCCTACTTGGGCCCTCACTAGGCTACTCACACTAACGGCAGCTTGCCGCGCTTCACCGATCTTATGGTGCCGGCACACCTAAAGCTCACTTCTGTGAGCTACACTGAGTCTTGGTCTGGATAAGCTCCACTGCAGGATAGCAATTGCAGGAGCTGGAACAGGCTTTTGTCCTCTGAGGTTACTCTTCTCAGACTGTACTGGACTCACTGCTAAACCAGAATAGACTAGACTAACTGCTGCCTGGCTCCACCTTCCCTATTTATCTATTCCTAATGGGCTCCCTCTGCTGGTCTGAGGTGGAAGGTGAAGATGTGTGAATGGTTATGGGGGCCTCTTGTGGAGGAATCCATCAATGCACTCTTCCAGGATCTGTGATACCAAGCGCAGCTGGGCGTCACACATTTGCCAAGCAGCAACAAATCTTCCACGACCACACAGTCTACTGTCGATACACAGAAGGCTGGCCCATACAATCCTGAAGCTGGTTCTCCTTCCTTCCGCCATTATCAGTCACAGGAGACATATGACCCCAAGCTTGGCCACTCCGAGGATCTTTTTGGTACCTATCCTTTGGTTGGCTCTGACCTATCACCGTGCAGCATTGAAGAGGGACAAGAGGAGGTGGCGTGCGTTGAAGCTCAAGTATTTGAGGACCTACGGCCAGAAGAAAGCCACTTGGAGGAATGTCATTTACTGTCTCCAGAGGTGGAGGCTGATGATGATGAGACACAGTTGCCATCAGGTCAGCCTACCATGTCAACTGGGAAGGAGGATGAGATGGAAGACGAGGTGGTCGATGATGAGTCCACTGATCCAACCTGGACCGTTGACATGCATAGCCATGACAGTAACACAGAGAATGATGGATATGTAGCACCAACACAGGCACCAAGGGGTTCCCAAGAGCACCCCCGCTGTGCGCCAAGTTAGGGCAAGGGGTCATTCAGCTGCTGTGTGGAATTTTTTTTCTGAAAGTCCTTCAGAGAAAAACATTGTAGTCTGTAGCATCTGCCATACCAAGTTGAGCAGAGGCCAGGGCAAAGGCAACCTGAGCACCACCAGTATGCGAAACCACATGACAGCCAAGCAGCCCAGTAGGAGGGTGGAACACCAGGGTTCGAAATCTGCGTCTGGGGGTCAAACCAATGCCATGTCTGCTGGGCTATGTCCTTCAGAATCTGCTGTTCATGATGCAGGCGCTCATACCTCCTGCCCACAAGCTGCGGTTGCTCACACACAACAAACATCAACCACTTCCACTTCCTTGTCCCAACGAAGCGTCCAATTGTCCGTGCCTGAGAGCTTGGAAAGAAAGCGTAAATACCCAGCCACGCACCCACAGGCACAAATACTAAACTCGCACAATGCCAAATTGCTAGCTGTAGAGATGTTGCCGTTTAGGCTTGTGGGAACACAGTCTTTCCGTGATCACTTGGCTGTGGCTGCCCCACGATCCAGTGTTCCCAGCCGCCACTATTTTGCCCTGTGTGCCGTCCCTGCGTTACACAAGCGCGTGTTAAACAATCTGAACCGTGCTCTCACCAACGCTGTAACCGGGAAGGTCCACCTAACAACAGGCACCTAGACAAGTTGTTGTGGACAGGGATGATACATTTCTGTCACAGCACACTTGGTGAATCTGGTGGAGGGTGAGGCAAAGGCGCAAACTGGAACATCACACATCCTACCCACACCAAGAATAGCGGGCCCAAATTCTGTCACAGTTTCCGCCTCTTAATATTCCACTTCCTCTCTCCCCTCCTCCTGCTCCTCATCCTCTGCTGAATTACCCTCCCCATCACTGCCAAGCTGGGACCTGTGCAGCAGCGCATTGGCAAAGTGTCAACACGCTCTGCTGAAGCTGATCTGTTTAGGTCAGAAAGCACACACTGCAGCAGAGCTGTGGCAAGCTTTAAAACAACAGACTGATCAGTGGCTCTCCCCTCTGCACCTCCAACCCAGTCTGGTTGTCTGCGATAATGGGCATAACCTGGTGGCGGCTTTAAAGGTCGGTAAGCTGGTAAATGTGCCATGCATGGCTCACGTGCTGAAACTAGTTGTTCAGAAATTTCTGAAAACTTACCGTGACTTGCCGTACCTACTTAAAAGGTGCGCCGTATTAGCGCCCATTTCCGCCATTCCTCTACCGCTTTTTCTGCTCTTACAGCGATGCAAAAGCGCTTGAATTTGCCAAGTCACCGACTCATTTGCGACCTGCCCACACTGTGGAACTCAACCTATCATATGTTGGCGAGGGATTAGTGAACAGCAGAGGGCAGTAGCCTGTCAGACTGAGAGTCAGCCGCCACACATAACAATTGTCGAGTAGGTGTGGATCGCTGACATTTGTGAGGTTCTTGAGAACTTTGAGTACTGCACCAACCTTGTCAGCGGTGATCAGGCTATTAACAGCGTAACCATCCCACTGCTGTGTCTCTTGAAACAATCACTGCATAATCTCAAAGAGGAAGCTTTGAGTGCCCAGCATGTAGGTATGGAGCCAGATTTCCCAATGTTGCCAATATTCTGAGGCAACATTGGGTGATGAGGAGAAAGATGAAGAGGATGAGGAGGGAGAGGACTTGTTTTTCTGTGCAACCGAGGGGACTCGTAATACTACAGAGGGGACCCCCAACCCAAGATTCATGCCTGTCCAGCCTGGATGGGCTGGAGAGGAGTAGGTGGAGGAGGAGGAGGAGGCAGCGAGTCAGCGTGAGGAGACGATGGGTACTGTTTCTACTGTTGGGGACGCAGAGCATTTGCCTTTTTGCAGCTTGCCTCACATGGCACAGTTCATGTATAAGTGTCTGTGGCAAGACCCTCGTGTGATACACATTTTATCCAACAACCTATACTGATTTGCCACCTTTCTCGATCCACGGTACAAGGAGAAATTTCCTTCTCTCCTTTTGGAGTCACCAAAGAGTTTTACAATGGAATCGTTCAAGAGGGCCGTTGTAGATCAGTTGCTGAAAACATCACCCTCAGACAATGCTGGTGGCAGAGGTATTGGCTCTTTTCAACACCCAAGGAATAATGGGGAGAGACACGGACACCAGCTCCAACAGAGGTGGGGGGAAAATGTGCACAAATTTGGCAATTTTCAATAAACCAGCACAACAGCAAGGGCTATCTGTGCCTGTAACAATGCCAAGGAGGGATAAGTTGCAGAACATGGTCAAGGGGTACTTAAGTGACCATACGTGCGTCCTTTCTGACGCTTCAGTTCCCTTTAATTATTAGGTGTCTAAGCTGAACATTTGGCCCGACCTCTCCTTATATGCCTTTGAGGTGCTAGCCTGCCTGGCTGCTAGTGTGGTGCCAGAGCGTGGTTTCAGTTCCGCTGGGTCAATCATCACTGCTAGGCGCACACGCCTCTCCACAGAAATGCAGACAGACTTCCTTCATCAACCATGACTCAGCCCATAGGGCTAATTTTTACAAAAAAAAAATCCAGCAACAGACATCCAAATCAGAATCTGTGTGTTAAAACTTCATGTTTATTAGAATTCCTTTAAAATCATGCTGTTAAAATTGTAAATCCAGAGGATTACGTGTTTCGAACAAAAATGTTCTTAACCATTACCATGTCTGTGATCAGTACAAAAGCGGAGTTAAATAAAAAAAGGGAGGAAAAGGAATAAGGTGAGCAATTAGTCATGTAAATGAGACAATTATGCTAATAAACCAAACAAATGTCATAGGTGTAAAAGCATTAATTCAATAATAATACGTGATATCCGTTCTCTTATTCAATCCGGAAGGGACTCTGCAATTAAACTTGAAAATATATTGCGCTTCTCTAAAATGCAATACTTTATCTCTATCACCGCCTCGATCACTGGTGAGAACCTCCTCTAATGCATGAACACGAAAAAAGTCCAAACAACCTTTATGGACAGAAAGAAAATGGTAAGATGCTCCTGATAGAGCTCTTGTTGTACATATATTCTGCAATTCTAGTCCTGAGAGGTCGTGTGGTGCAACCAACATATTGAAGATTGCACTGTGTGCACGTGATGACATAAACCACATAGGTTAAATTATCCTCACAGCTATAATTTGGCTGGATATGGAACGTCTCCAATCTCATGAGCAAGTTTAATTGCAGAGTCCCTTCGGGATTGAATAAGAGAATGAATATCATGTATTATGATTGAATTAATGCTTTTACACCTATGACATTTGTTTGGTTTATTAGCATAATTGTCTCATTTACATGACTAATTGCTCACCTTATTCCTTTTCCTCCCTTTTTTATTTAACTCTGCTTTTGTACTGATCACAGACATGGTTATGATTAAGAACATTTTTGTACGAAACGCGTAATCCCCTGGATTTACAATTTTAACAGCATGATTTTAAAGGAATTCTAATAAACATGAAGTTTTAACACACAGATTCTGATTTGGATGTCTCTTGCTTGTTTTTTTGTTTTTTTACTACCACAGCCGCCTTATCCGAGCATCATCCTGGAGTCCACACCCAAAGCCACAGGAAGTCATCTAATGGTGAGCTGAAAAAACATTTTTTGTCCTATATTGATATATATTGGAATTGGCTTTTTTTTCACTTTTCTGCTCCCATTTTTTCACAAGGATTAATACAATTAAAATATCCTCACAGCTATAATTTGGCTGGATATAGAAAGTCTCCAATCTCATGAGCAATTTTTTTAAGGAAATAATCCTGCTAGATTAAACAAAGTCGCTTCTATTTTTTCATTGACAAATGCCCAAGAAATTTTATCTAATCCTGATTTAAACACTCATATGCAGAATTTGGAAAAAATGATGTCATCACGACTAAAAACATGGTGGGATTTCAAAACTTTACAAACTTATCTTGATAACTGTATGATTCCTCGTGGTTCATGTTAAAAAAAAAAGGCCAAACACAGTGTATGATGATGAATTTGTGAAATTATGGAATGATATTTTATCAGATTGCTCACTAAAATTAATTCAGCTCATTTTGAAATAACAGTCTAAACTTGATTAGAAAAAAACATAAAAGACATTGAAATTTCCGTAATATCTCATGCCAATTCATCAGCGTACACTACTTTTCAAAAGAAAATCAGTGAGAACCTTACCAAACTAGAAGATGATATAACGAAAATTAAACAGAACAAATTTCAACGGGATTCAATTGACTATTCCACAAATCATGTGTATGATTGGCACATTCAAAGACGCAAGGAAAAGTCTCCAAAAAACTAGGCGTTCAGGCCGTAAACACCACAGGAAAAGTGCACTAGTATTTCACACGGAAGAGAACTTAATCCATCAGAGTGAGAATTTTACTGTAGTCAACTTGTCTGCTACTATAATCAATGAAGATCAAATAAAAGTTCTCAGTAAAGGACTTAATTTTGTACCCAGTTCTCCTTTTGATTTATTTTCCACTTTAATTGATGTAAATAAGTTTGTTCGTAACATGACTGTAAAGAAACATTTGTTTGATCCTAATGAAGGCCATGAAACATCCGAGGCAATAACTTCTCATACTTTTGACTCTTTTCTGCCCACTTTCAGTGAACAAATTTCAGCTAGATATTTGGAAAATTTGTCTGATGCTGATCTTGCAATTTCATCGCTGCATGATGCTCATTTCAGGAAAAGAATACCGAATCCTACCTTTTATCCAGTACAAAGTAGGAGTAACTGTATGGATGATTTTCAACATTAGTGGAGGCTGAACTGAAAAACTTGAATGCCTCAAATAAAATTAAAAAGGAGAATCTCAATAAGAGAGAAAAAAAGTGCTTTAAAGTCTCTACAATCAAATGATCGTGTCATTATAAAAAAACTCGGACAAAGGCGGATCTGTGGTAATCATGGACACTAAATTGTATGAAATGCAAATCTGTGAAATGTTGAACGACTCAGCTACATATAAGCCGCTAAGATCTGATCCAACTAATACAGTACGGATCCAATTAAATACAATATTGCATGAAGGAGAACATCTGGGAATTTTGGATCAAAAACAAGTTGAATTTTTCAGCCCTCTTAAACCAAGAGTACCTCTTTTCCATGCACTACCCAAGTTACATAAAGGGATATTTCCACCCCCAATGCGACCGATTGTTTCGGGTATTGACTCTTTGTCTGAACATCAATGTGAATGGATTGATGAGAGACTTCAACCTTTCACGCGATGCTCTCCTAGTTTTGTCCAGGATTCTAAGCATGTGCTAAATATCATGAATGGTTTGGAATGGACAATCAATAATAGTTGGCTTACATGTGACGTAAACGCACTATATTCTATGATTCCACACACTTTAGCCCTCTATGCGATACGCATTTATATGGAGAGATATTCCAAATATAGCACGAGCTTGCAAGATTTTATATTAGATGCTACTTGGATTTTGCTGAAAAATAATTATTTAAAATTTTCAGACAGGTTTTTCCTACAACAGCAAGGTTGTTCTATGGGAGCAAAATTTTTACCCCTCTATTGCTGTTATTTTTATGAATTGGTGGGAGGACAATTATATTTATTCAGAACTGAATCCATTTCAATCTTCTCTACATTGTTACATGAGATATATAGATGATGGTTTAATAATATGGTCCGGTTCCGATGAGTCAGTTTATGGTTTTGCTCAATATATTAACAATAATCCGTTTAATATTTTTTTCACCTTCCAACATGAAAAGGAGTCGATTTCATATTTGGATATCAACCTAAAAGGGTCAATTATAACTGCTGGGAATTCTATATTGCATGCCAACAGCTGCCATCCCCGGCATGTTGTGAATAATGTTCCAACAGGAGAATATATTTGAGCCAAAAGATGTTGTACTAACAGAGAGGATTTTTTGAAGGAGTGCACTATTTAACCGCAGATTTAAAAACCGTGGCTATTCAACTAATTTGCTCGAAAGGGCAAAAATTAAGGCTGATAGTAAAAGCAGGGCAGAATATTTACAGCAGAAAAAAACTGTATGCGAAAATCTGCCTAACCTAACCTTTTCCACTACATATAGCAGTAATTTTCACTAAGTGACTGATGTGATTAAGAAATACCTTCCGGTGTTACATGCTGATGACACCTTGAAAAAACTGCTAGAAAAAGGAGTAAATTTTGTATCCAGGAGAGGAATTACTATTGGCAATATGATATCACCTTCTGATCACACAGTAAGGCAAAAAACTAAAGCAAAACGTAACTGGTTATCTGTGTCCGGTTCATACAAATGCGGCAGACGACAGTGCGGCTTATGTCCATACCTGGATAATTCTAAGGAAATTAAAGCCACAGCTGCTCCATACACACATAGGAACCGCACGTTTATTAATTGCAGTACAACCTATGTGGTTTATGTCATCACGTGCACACAGTGCAATCTTCAATATGTTGGTTGCACCTCACGACCTCTTAGGACCAGAATTACAGAACATATGTATGATGCTGCAAATGTTACAACAAGAGCTCTATCAGGAGCATCTTACCATTTTCTGTCTGTCCATGGAGGTTGTTTGGACTTTTTTCGTGTTCATGCATTAGAGGAGGTTCTCACCAGTGATCGAGGCGGTGATAGAGATAAAGTATTGCATTTTAGAGAAGCACAATATATTTTCAAGTTTAATTGCAGAGTCCCTTCCGGATTGAATAAGAGAACGGATATCACGTGTTATGATTGAATTAATGCTTTTACACCTATGACATTTGTTTGGTTTATTAGCATAATTGTCTCATTTACATGACTAATTGCTCACCTTATTCCTTTTCCTCCCTTTTTTATTTAACTCTGCTTTTGTACTGATCACAGACATGGTTATGATTAAGAACATTTTTGTTCGAAACGCGTAATCCTCTGGATTTGCAACTTTAACAGCATGATTTTAAATGAATTCTAATAAACATGAAGTTTTAACACACAGATTCTGATTTGGATGTCTGTTGCTGGATTTTTTTTTTTTTGACTACCACAGCCGCCTTATCCGAGCATCATCCTGGAGTCCACACCCAAAGCCACAGGAATTCATCTAATGGTGAGCTGAAAAAACACTTTTTCTCCTATATTGATATATATTGGAATTGGCTAATTTTTACAAACCCATTGCACAATGTGCAGTGGACAAACCAGGACAGTATTCCTACTCCAGCCTAACTACTATTTGTGATTGGAGGCCCTTGGGGTGATGGCTTCCTGTGTCAACCATGACTCAGCCCATAGGGCTAATTCTTACAAGCTCTATGCACATTGTGCAGTGGACAAACCAGGACAGTATTGTTACTCACACGCCGCTTAAGTTCAGATAGGGGCGAGACCGGTTATATGAATTCGTTGGAATCCTGGGGGAACCATTACTCAGGGCGACCATAGGCTGCAGCTTCTCGCAGGTACATGATAGATTCAGTTGCTGACCAGACACATCTGACAAGAGTCTTCATAAACAGTAGAACAGTAACATTTAATGAGGCACGGCCAGTGCAATGCAAATGTCTCTTTGAGCAACAGGCTCCAGCAATAACAGTACAGTCTCCTTTGCAGCACAGCAATACACAGTCTATTATTCGATAGTACAGTACAGCACAGTTTTAATACATTCACAACCACAGGCTTTTCCTTCACAAGAACTCAATAGTACACAGCATTCTTTATCCTGCATGGAGATGGAGAGGAGAAGGGTGTAATGAGGGAGATGATCTCTATGACAGACTTCCTTCCAGTCCTTATCTTCCTGGCCGATATTACTTCACACTGTTAGTTCAGAGAGTCTAACTGACCTTTGATTAGCTTCCCCCCTGACCTGAATTCTGTTCCCTTGTCTTCTGTGAGATACAGATCATAAGCCACCTTTCTCTTTGGCTCCGGCCAGACAGTAAACAACTTCCCCACAATCCCCCTGGGGTTCTGCTAAAACATTCCCCTTCTCCTGTGACTGTGTTAACCCCTCTTCCACTAGCAGGCCCTTGGGATGGTGGCTTCCTGGGTCAACCATGACTCAGACCATAGGGTTAATTTTTACAAACCCAATGCACATTGTGCAGTGGACAAATATGGAATGTACAGTGGTCCTACCAAACTAATATTTGTCATTGGAAGCCCTTGTCAAAGGTTGTGCGACATTGTGACTGAGATAGGGGATACATATTCAATAGAAATTTACACTGACCGACTGATGGCCCTCTGTAAACTTGAATTGAGGGCCACAACTACTACAGTACTCCATCGTAGATAATGTTTGTCAAGGGAGGCCCTTGTCATGGGATCTTCCTACACCTATGACACAGTCCCCAGGAGTAATTTTTGGAAATACGATGTACATTCTGCACTGGATCAAGTAGTACAGTATCTCTTCCTATATAATCTAGGTAATATTGACCATCAAAATCTTTGAGCCATTTGGAGTAGCTTCTCCAACCTATCCTGGAGGGGGTGCACCATATATCCTTTGTCCATTGACTTGCACAAGTGATATATTTGAGCTCGTCATACAGTTGACTAGTGTAGCTTTATGTTTCCGGTTCACAGAGTTCAGCCATACCTGAGGATCACTGGCCGCACTCACTGCTACCTTCTAGTACTCCATGTCTCTTGGCATTTTTCTCTGTAGTCTGCCCTTAAATGAGTTAAATAATAGAGTGAGGGCCCTACAGTATGAATAAGTGAGGGCACTCTCAAATGTACGTAAGAGGCACCTCCAAAATTTCTAGAGGAAGGCACTTCAAAATGTATGTTACAGGCCCACACGAGGGTTTTCACAAAACTAAGCTTTCCTGCCTACTGCAGGCCCTCTGAACATTTGAATTTAGGGCCGCAGTATCACATGGTGGTGGAGGAGGAGGCTGGTCAAGCCCAATGCTACAATGGGCACATTGTAAACTGCTTTGGAATATGTATTCCACTATCTGAGTGTCAATGATGGAGGGACCGCCCAAATGTCTAAGTAACAGCTGTCCCTCCAAAACGCATGTTACAGAGCCACCTGAGTCCTCTCAGGTCAAAGATCAACATACCTACTGGTACGTTCTAGCTGTGCTTGTAAAGTGCTGGGGAATAGTGAACTAAAAATGATGTATGACAGAGGGACCTACAAAATGTAAAAGTCAGGGCCATCCCAATTGTAAAAGGCAAAAAAAAGCAACAACAGTATGTGTGAACAAATGCTAAAAGGGATATTTTTTTGGTTTCTCTGGTTTATTTAGCCTTATATACAAGTGATTATGCAGGAAAAACTGTTTCTTAACCTCTTTGGCCTGTTAAATGCAATTTAGGTTAGGTTTGGCAGTTGTTCTTGTTTGTCTGTAAAAATGGCGTAATACTGCGACAAACTTATTCCCAGAAACCATATGTGAGTCAGAAATGCATGCAGGCACATTCTCCAGGCTCTTCCCATTCTGTTTCATCACTTCCCCATCCATTTCAGGCTTTTCCTCAGGCCCCCAGACCCCTTTGTAGGGTCCAGCAGAAAATTACTCGCATTTGCCATTGACTTACATTGTACTCGCTATTCGTAACGAATACGCGATTATTACAAAGTACTCGTTACGAGTATAGTGATTACGAATGTTACGGTACTCACTCATCACTACTGTCCACGTCCTTGTCCCAGCAGCATTCAGTTGTCACTACTAGTGATGAGCGAGCACTAAAATGCTCGGGTACTCGTTGCTCGGGTCGAGCAAATTGGAATACTCGGATGCACCATCTGCTTAGTTTTCTGTTACTTGGAATGCAAGCGGAAGTATGCAGCCAGCTACCCACCCACCCACCCACCCACAGGCTGCAATACTAAACTGCCAGATTTCTGGGCAGCTGCTTGCACTTGAAATGTGGCCTTTTAGGCTCATGGAGGCGGAAGCTGTCCACAATCTTATGGCGGCGGCGACCGGGTATCTGATTCACCCCCTGGCCGTGGGGTACTCGGTAGCTGGGCTGGTCTGTGCTGGGGGTGTCACAGTGGCAGTGGCCCGCTCCGTGACCCAGGGCAGTCAATAAAAAGGGGAATTATAGTTTTTATAGTTTTATGTTCGTGACGCCACCTGTGGTATACGGTTATATGGTTATATGGAGCCGCCGCTGCGGTACAGATCCTCTGGAGCTGATGGTGACGCAGCAGAGTTGGTTCAGCTCTCCACAGGCAGAGCTTAGCTCCAGGGCAGAAAATAGTGGTGTTAGGAGGTAGATGTTACTGGTGCTGTGTAGTGCAGGACTGGTGATTGTGCAGCAAGAATTCTAGGACACAGTGGGGTGCAGTCTTCAAGGTTTTACTCACAGTTATCACGCTGCTCCAGGTTACAACTGCCAGATTATAACCATCCACGACGACATGCATTCACCAAGGAAGGGGTTCAGCAATCTCTCAAGTAACTCAGGAGTACTTAAACGGGACCCCGTTCTATGTGCCTTCCTCGGTCGTCTTCCTGCGCTGGCTCTCATCCTCCTGCCCTGCGCCTCACAATCAGTGTCCCAAGCCGGTAGCCTTGGATTTTGTGACCTGCAGTCTCCTGGACCCTCTGTGGCCACCTTTTCGGCGATGTAATTGTGGTGGTTGGCAGCTGCACCTTCCAAGTACAGCAGCCTCCGGTTATCTAGCTGAGCCTTGTAGTTCTCCACTAGTTCAGGGGCCGATCCCCTCTGTGGCCTGATCCCTCCACGTCCGTGTAGATTCGGGCGCACGGGTGGCATCCGCTCTTCCCGTGCCCATAGGATCCCTTCTGTTCCACTTGTAGCCTTCCCTGCTCCCTTCCTCTTCAGCCTTTCCTCCTGGGCCTCTCAACTCAGGCCCGCTCCTCCTGAGCAGAGCTCCTGCAGAGCTCCTGCTCCTCTCACTGTCCTCCTCTGACTGAACTGTCTCCTTGTAGATGGTTCTATCCCTTTTTATACACCTACTGAAGTGCTCCCCTAAACTCCTTCCTTCACCCACACCCACTACATGGTTCCACCCTCCGGCTAGGGAACATGGACTGTGATCTCCCTTAGGAACAATTTCGCCCTTCCCTCTGAAGTGGAGTGTAATGGATGCAAGTGTGTGGATCCCGGGCAGTACTCCATCCTTACCTGAGAGTGGGATACCACACCTCTGGGTGAGATGCAGTACCTCTGTGTCGACTGAACCCGCAGGGGCGCCAGATATCCATACTCGGTCCCCAGCCGCCACTATTTTTCCCGGTATTGTCTCCGCCTTCCAAAAGCACGGGTCCCACAACATTACCCGTGCCCTCCCCAGTGCACTTACTGGGAAGGACCGCCTAACCACAAACACATGGACAGGTGAATGAGGCCAGGGACGGTACAGAGCCAGTCCACAGCTTTTTTTGCTGAGTTGTATTTAGCTTGGTGAAAGGACTGGCATAGAGGGAAACCGTATCTACTCTGGGTGTCATTTCTCCCAGGAAGTCCTCTAATGCAGCTTGTTGCAGAAGCAATGGCAGCCCGTCTAACATCAACTCGCACTTGTCGGTGGTGCTTTGACACACACACATCTTTCTTTGCGCATTTAATTTTATGACTACAGAGTTGGGCAATGGCCTGATCTGCAATGCGGTATGAGAAATAACATGCATAAGCACGTCCAATCCACATTAAAAAAGCAGCCATAGAGTGTCCGGGAACATTCCCCCACACTTTTCTTAGTCAGGACTTATTCTCGGCCGGATTGGACGGTCTCACCAGAGAATCCTCTGGTGTGCCCTTGCTTCTATCCCAGGAGAGTTCATGATAGCACTAACTTTGTAGCTGCTATGGGGCCCTTGAGCGAGGGAGAAAGGTGAGCCCTCAGAATCAAATCCTCTGGTGTGCACAATATTTTTCAATCTGAAACAGCTTCTCAGCGGGAGTTGTATTTCACCACAGCCATATTCTTTAGCTCGGTGAAAGGACTGGCATAGAGGTAAACCGTATCAACTCCGGCTGTCATTTCTCCATCACCAGGTTCCGCCCATTGTCACACACAATCATGCCTGACTGTATGTTCAGCGGTGAGAGCCACAGATCAGGCTGCTGTGTTACAGCTTTCAACAACTCTGCAGGGCAGGACGGTTTGTCACCTAAGCATTAAGCATGTTATCTTCAGCACACCCTGTTGCCGCTTGGCCAAGGCAGTGCTGCAGTGCTGTCAGCACTGATTTGGTCATTTTGGAGATGGAGGAGGAGGTGCATGAGCTGAACAATGTGATTACATTGAGGTTAAATTGGTGATGCTGTTTTTTATACTAAAGAAAGATCCTATTGTTTTGGGTTTCTTTACGTTATTTTTTAAGACAAATGCATTCACCGGGAAATGTCATTTTAACATTTTACAACCTTATCTGGCAATGTGGTGTGTGACACATCATCAGGCACATCCTGTTTTATTTATGATGGAGGGACTCTGAAAGTCATAAAGCCTATTTTTATAGGGCCATCAGACGGCCCTTACTATTCTTTAAAGGCCAGCAGTCGGCCCTCGCTATTGTTAGAGAGCCATCAGCCGGCTATGCTTTGTTGTTCCCACTATTAACAAGTGGGTCTCCTATACTGTTATTGCGTATGCAGTGACTGCAAGGGCTGCCAAAAATTTTGACGCAACCCAATACCCCTCTGAAGAGACACAGAGGTGGTTCTCAGTAAAAAAAAATGTTCCCATTATAAAGGAGCGGGTCTCCTATAGTGGTAATGCCCATGCTGTGACTGCAAGGGCTGCCAAAATTTGGGAAAAACCCCACTAAGAATTTAAAGACCCATAGAGCAGGGCCACAGTAACGACAAATTCTCATTAGAAAGGAGAAGGTCTCCCATAGTGTTGGCCTATGCAGTGAATGCAAGGGTTGCCAAAAATTTGGTGGCACTCCAATGCCCCTTGGAAGAGACGTGAAGGAGGGCCTCATAAAAAAAATGTTCCCATTAGAAAGGAGCGGCTGCCCAAGCACTAAGTGTATGGGCTGACAAACATTTACACCTGGGGGGTATACATGAACATACTGTATAATTTTTATTTTTTTTTACGGGCATCATAAACACCCTTTAAAAAAATTATGTGGGTGTTGCATCACGGGCCACGGTCACCCTGGTGTTATGGTGGTGGAGGATGAGGAGAAGGAGGAGGACAAGAGCAAATAGCCAAAATCAGGAAGCGTATACCCATGTGTGGGTGTGAAGAGGTGCATGGGAATACACCTCCCAAAAAAAGACACTGGATTTGAGTTTATGTTACGCTGCTATCATTCGGTGGTGTTGAGAAGTCTGGCCCAATCCAGCCCTTGTTCATATCAGCCAGCTATGTTTTATTGTTCCCATTACTAAAGAGTGGGTCTCCTATACTGTTATTACGTATGCAGTGAGTGGCAGGGCTGACCAAAATTTGGACGCACCCCAATACCACTTTGAAGAGACTTAGAGGAGGGCCTCCTGAAAACAATGTTCCCATTATTAGGAAGTAGGTCTCCCATTGTGTTTGCCTATGCAGTGAATGCAAGGGTTGCCAAAAATTTGGAGGCACTCCAATGCCCCTTGGAAGAGATGTGGAGGTCAGAGGGCCTCCTTAAAACATTGTTCCCATTATTAGGAAGTGGGTCTCCCATTGTGTTTGCCTATGCAGTGAATGCAAGGGTTGCCAAAAATTTGGAGGCATTCCAATGCCCCTTAAAAGAGATGTGGAGGTCAGAGGGCCTCGTGAAAACAATGTTCCCATTATTAGGAAGTGGGTCTCCCATTGTGTTTGCCTATGCAGTGAATGCAAGGGTTGCCAAAAATTTCGAGGCACTTCAATGCCCCTTGGAAGAGACATGGAGGTCAGAGGGCCTCCTGAAAACAATGTTCCCATTATTAGGAAGTGGGTCTCCCATTGTGTTTGCCTAAGCAGTGAATGCAAGGGAGGCATTCCAATGCCCCTTGGAAGAGACGTAGAGGAGGGCCTCCTGAAAAAAATGTTCCCATTATTAGGAAGTGGGTCTCCCATAGTGTTGACCTATGCAGTGAATGCAAGGGCTGCCACAAATTGGGAGGTACTCCAATAGCCCTTGGAAGAGACGTGGAGGAGGGCCTCATAAAAAATGTTCCCATTAGAAAGGAGCGGGTCTCCTATACTTGTAATGCCCATGCACTAAGTGTATGGGCTGACAAACATTTACCCCTGGGGGGTGTACATGAACATACTGTATAAAAATTTTTTTTACGGGCATCATAAACACCGTTTAAAAAAATTATGTGGGTGTTGCATCACGGACCACGGTCAACCTGGTGATATGGTGGTGGAAGATGAGGATGAGGAGAAGGAGGAGGA
Organism: Phyllobates terribilis; assembly: GCF_046119375.1. Taxonomy (NCBI): domain Eukaryota; kingdom Metazoa; phylum Chordata; class Amphibia; order Anura; family Dendrobatidae; genus Phyllobates; species Phyllobates terribilis. Next base: position 65,605,883 of record NW_027362761.1, on the reverse strand, counting down.
CAAGAGCAAATAGCCAAAATCAGTAAGCGTATACCCATGTGTGGGTGTGAAGAGGTGTATGGGAATACACCTCCCAAAAAAAGACACTGGATTTGAGTTTATGTTACGCTGCTATCATTCGGTGGTGTTGAGAAGTCTGGCCCAATCCAGCCCTTGTTCATTTTTATGAGTCAGCCTGTCAGCATTTTCAGTTGACAGGCGGATGCGCTTATCAGTTATAATTCCACCAGCCTCACTAAAAACCCGCTCTGATAAAACGCTACCGGCAGGGCAGGCCAGGACCTCCAAGGCATAGAGAGCCAGTTCATTCCACGTATCCAGCTTGGATACCCAATAATTATAAGGCACAGAGGAATCACGGAGGATATTGGTACGGTCAGCAAGGTACTCCCTCAGCATCTTCCCAAACTTTGCACTCCTTGTGAGAGTACCCCGCGCCTCAGGGCCTGTGCGATGGGAGGGTCTGAGAAAACTCTCCCAGAACTTTGACAGTGTTCCCCTTCCTCTGCTGGATTGAAGTTGTGTCTCTCTCGCCTGTACTCCTTGGTTGTCCAACGAACTGTGACATCTGCCGCCAGCGTTTTCAGATGGGAATTTTTTTAATAGTTCCGCAACAAGGGCCTTCTGGTACTGCCCCATTTTTGTAGACCTGTCCGCCTCAGGAATAAGAGATATAAAGTTCTCCTTGTAGCGTGGGTCTAGAAGTGTCACCAACCAGTAATGACTGTCACCCAAAATTTTGAGAACGCGAGGGTCATGGGAAAGGCAGCGTAACATAAACTTAGCCATGCGTGCCAGACTGCTAACAGGCAAGACTTCCGTGTCCTCACCTAGAGGATGACTGACCATGCTCTCCTCCTCCTCATCCTCTCTGTCCTCTGGCCATACACGCTGAACATACGGTATGACAGTTGTGCAGGTAGTACCGTCTATAGCGCATGAAACTAGCTCCTGTTCTTCCTCCGCCTCTCCCTCATTGTCACCCAATCCACGTTATCATGAGATGAGGCTGGGCTGTGTGTAATCACCCTGTATGGTTCCTTGCTCCATCTCATTGTGCTCCGCCTGCAATGCATCCTCTTTGATTGTGAGCAGAGAGCATTTCAGAAGACAGAGAAGCGGGATGGTGATGCTAATTATGGCGTCATCACCGCTCACCATCTTGGTGGAGTCCTCAAAGTTTTGGAAGATGGTACATATGTCTGACATCCATGTCCCCTCCTTAGGTCTTATGTGTGGAGTCTGAACTGAATACCGACGGCCTTGTTGATGCTGGTACTCAACAACTGCCCTCTTCTGCTCACAAATCCTTCCCAACATCTGCAGTGTAGAGTTCCAATGCGTGGGGACATCACACACCAGTCTGTGAGCCGGAAGCTGCAAATGCTGCTGAAACACGGCAAGGGAGGCGGAAGCTGTAGGTGACTTTCTAAAATGGGCACACAGGTGGCGTACTTTAACAAGCAGATCCAGCAGCTCTGGGTAGGATTTTAGAAACCTCTGAACCACAAAGTTAAGCACATGGGCCAGGCATGGTACGTGTGTGAGCTCGCCTCAGAGCCGCCACCAGGTTACGGCCATTGTCACACACGACCATGCCTGGCTGTAGGTTCAGTGGTGTGAGCCACAGATCTGCCTGCTCTTTCTGAGCTGTCCACAACTCTTCAGCAATGTGTGGTTTGTCACCTAAGCATATTAGCTTCAGCACAGCCTGTTGCCGCTTGGCCAAGGCAGTGCTGTAGTGCTTCCAGCTTGTGACTGATGTGGTCATTTAAGAGATGGAGGCTGAAGAGGAGGAGGAGGCTGAGAAGGATGAGGTGCAGGAGATGTAGACTGTGGGGGCAACCCTGATTGACCTAGGGCAAGCAATCCTTGGCGTCGGGAGGACGTGTTCCGTCCCAAGGTCCGACTGGGTCCCAGCTTCCACTGTGTTAACCCAGTGTGCCGTCAGCGAGATGTACCGTCCCTGCCCACAAGCACTTGTCCACGTGTCCGTGGTTAGGTGGACTTTCCCGGTAACTGCGTTGTTGAGGGCACGGCTAATGTTTTGGGACACGTGCTTGTGTAATGCGGGGACGGCAAACCTGGAGAAATAGTGGCGGCTGGGGACCGAGTACCGAGGGACAGCCGCTGCCATCAGGTTGCGGAATGCTTCCGTATCCACGAGCCTAAAAGGCAACATTTCGAGCGCAAGCAGTCGTGAAATGTGGGAATTTAGTAGTGTGGCCTGTGGGGCGTTGGCTGCGTATTTACGCTTGCGTTCCAAGGACTGGGGTATGGACAACTGAATGCTGTGCTGGGACAAGGACGTGGACATGCTTCCTGATGCTGCTATTTGAGAGTGTGCAATGACAGGTGCAGGGCAGGAGGCATCTTCGCATGCACCATGGACAGGGGATTGGCTTGCATGCACAACAGCGGAAGAAGCAATGGTGCCACCCGCAGACACTGTTTCTGGACCCTGTGGTTCGGCCCACAAAGTCGGGTGCTTTGCTGCCATGTGCCTGATCATGCTGGTGGTGGTCAGGCTGCTAGTTTTGCCACCCCTGCTGATGCTGGCCTGGCAGGTGGTGCAAATGGCCTTTTTGGGGTTATCGGCAGAGTCTTTAAAAAACAACCAGACTCGGGAAGACCTAACAGTTGTACTGGCAACTTCCTTCGTGTTGGTGTTACGGGGAACGGTTGCCTGCCTTTTATCTGTGGCCACTACACTGCTTCTTCCTGCCTGTTGGGGTGCTCTGCCTCCCTCCCCCTGTGTGCTGCTGTTCTCGCTCTTCATGTCCCTCTGCCAGGTTGGGTCAGTTACTATATCATCCACCTATATCATCGTCTTCCACTTCCGCACCCTGGTGCTCCTCCTGACTTTCTGGCAATTGTCTCATCATTGTCCACCTCTTGTGACACTTTCCCACCGTCGCCTTTGTGTGACCGTGGCTGCTCAAATAATTGGGCATCGCTAAATGCGATCTCCTCTTGCCCCGCTTCAAGTGTACCGGGCGAGAGGCCCGAATCTATAAATGGAGAAGTGAACAGCTCTTCAGAGTGTCCAAGTGTGGGATCAGTTGTCTCCAGGCACTCGGCATGGTGGGAGGAAGGAGGATCAGGGTGAAGAATATGCAGTCCAGACTCACGGCTACTGAGACTTGACCGTGTGGAAGACAGGGTGGTGGTGGTGGTGGCTAAGTGACTGGAAGCATTATCCGGTGTTTGTTGTGGCGCAATTTCAGCTTGACCACAGCCTCTGCATGTACCATCACCATCACCATCACGTCCAGTTCCCCGTTCCTTGCCACGCGCCTTGCCCATTTTAAATGGAGGACAATATCTTCCATGCTCACTACAAATGGCTGAATTTGGAGCGAAGTTATATGCAATTCGTGTGATGGAGAAACCACAGTTTTAAATACCTGGCCTGTAGGTAACTAATTTGAACAGCAAACCGGTGTCAAAAACTTTGCTGACACACTGAAAAAAAATTTGAATGGAGGATAAAAATGGCAGTATTTTCAGCGCAATTATATGTGATCCGTGTTACGGAGAAATCACAGTTTTAAATGCCTGGCCTGTAGGTAACTATTTTGAACAGCAAACCTGTGTCAAAAACTTTGCTGACACACTGAAATAAAAATTTGAATGGAGGCCAAAAATGGCAGTATTTTCAGCGCAATTATTTGTGATCCGTGTGACGGAGAAACCACAGTTTTAAATACCTGGCCTGTAGGTAACTATTTTGAACAGCAAACTGGTGTAAAAAATTTTGCTGACACACTGAAAAAAAAATTGAATGGAGGCCAAAAATGCCAGTATTTTCAGCGCAATTATATTTGATCCGTGTGATGGACAAACCACAGTTTTAAATAGCTGAATTTTTAGCGCTGTAATATGGAAAGGACCTGGCTGTATTCTGTAGTGCCAACAAGCAAATGGCGCAGAAAAACAGTGTTCTCAGGATTGCTTTTTAAGCAAATAATGAGGATTAAGATCCAAAAAAAAAAATTCCTGAGACCTGGGCCTTTGTCTAGAAATGTCTAACAGCAGCAGAAGGCAGAACTGGAATGGAGACTCTTGTGCTATATGCACTGCAGTCTGATATATACCCTGCCTGCCTATATACTGTAACGGGTCTGGGAGGCGGAACCTCTGAGCTACTATACAAGGGGGCGGTCCTTGTAAGGGAGCGGGTGACGACCAGGGAAGACGGGCAGGCAGTCACAGCAGGTGACCGGGACAGTCTCTGAGTGAACGGGCTGGAGGTCACGGCAAGTGACCGGGGCAGTCTCTGGATGAACGGGCAGGAGGTCACGGCAAGTGACCGGGGCAGTCTCTGGATGAACGGGCAGGAGGTCACGGCAAGTGACCGGGGCAGTCTCTGGATGAACGGGCAAGAGGTCACGGCAAGTGACCGGGGCAGTCTCTGGATGAACGGGCAGGAGGTCACGGCAAGTGACCGGGGCAGTCTCTGGGTAAAAGGGTAGGTACGACCTGTGATGGCAGAGCCTCCAGGTAGGCTAGTAGGCAGATGGTAGATGTGTGCTCCCAGGTGAGCAAGCGAGAGTCTCTGGAACGGCAGGTGGTCACAGCACGTGACGGCGGAGTCTCCAGGTAGGCTAGCAGGCAGGTAACAGGTGTGCGCTCCCAGGTGAGCGGGCAGGAGTCTCTGGAATGGCAGGTGGTCACAGCACGTGACGGCGGAGCCTCCAGGTAGGCTAGCAGGCAGGTAGCAGATGTGCGCTCCCAGGTGAGCGGGCAAGCTGGTCCATAGACAGACTGACAGGAGTTGGAGGGCAGACCGTCGGACCTCAGGCTAGCAGGCAGGTAGCAGGATATCAGGCAGGAATAAGACAGCAAGCTGGCAGGAATCTGGCAGGTAACTGGCAGGTAACTGGCAACGGGACCTGAGGGCTGAAGCAGAGTAGAGAACAGTGCAACAACATTGCTCGGGCACCTCCATTTTGGAGGAGGTGCCTTAAATATGGGAGGTCCTCCGGCAATTGGCCAGGGACTCCTTAGGACGGCGCGCGCGGTCCCTTTAAGAGAGGGGGAGCGCGCGCGCGCGCCCTAAGCACACTGCCGGGGAAGGAGCGCGTGCCGGAAGCAGCGGAGAGAGAAGCGCTGGAGGAGGCCGCGCCAGGAGCAGGGAGGTGAGAGGGACGGCGTCTCTGCCTAGTACGGGGCAGAGACGCCGATGCTACATATACACTGCCTGCCTGATATCTCTGCAGATGGATTAGTCCTTAGAAGGACTGTTTGTTGAGATGGATATGTGTAATGTTCTTGTTTTCTCCCTACACTACCTAATACACAACTAAATCTCTCCCTAGCTCAGCAGCACCTCTCCTTACACTGCCTGATTGCGGAGTAGACTGACGAGCACAGCGGCGCCAGGTCTGATATAGACCTGATTACGCTGTGCGGCCAGCCAATCACTGTAATGCCACAACCAACATGGCTGTGGCATTACAGTGAGTGGCAGGCAATCCCTGCATGTTGATTGGGGCTCTAAAGAGCACCAAACATACAGGGAGGGGACCCGAGCATCCGCCCGAGCATCTTGCAAGTACTCGGCGAGCTCCGAGCAACTCGAGTACTGAGATGCTTGGGCGCGTACCGAGTACTTGCGAGTATGCTCGCTCATCACTATTGCTAACCACTTCAGAACTCTCCAGTGCCTTATTTCCATTTATTTCTGGGTGCTTCTTGAATGTTTGGGGTCATTGCCTTGCTGGAAGATCTATGACGCAAACTCAGTTTTTTGACGCTGGTCACTACATAGCAATCCAAAATCCATTGGTAATCTTCAGATTTCATGATGCCTTGCACATGTAATGTTTCTGGGTTTGAACTCTTGAGCCTGTGCTTTGTGGTTGGCTTCTCTGTCCACCAAGCCACAGCAGATACACCTTTTCTTTGGGTGTTTAGTCTCTGTTATCCTTGCTTCAGTCTTTTTAGGGTAACAGGTGTTTTTGTTTACTTATTTGTCTGCCCTATTACTTTTCAGGTGCGGCTTTATATACTTTCCCCCACTGGTATTTCCTGCTGGTGATAGTCTGTCCAGCCATGCTTCTGTAGTTTAAGCCAGTCACCGTAAGACCAGCTAGGGTTTATTGCGTCTGTTTAACCTCTCTCTTCCTAAAAGAGATGCCTTGAAAGGGTACATTCAAAAAAGTCTCTCCAACTTCTTCGTGACAATCATTTGTTTGCTGTCTTCGCCACATAATGTGAGGCGTTCTGAGACGTTGTGCCTGTTCCAAATTAAATTGTAAAATTCAAATACGTGCATGGAAGAACTACACTGATACATTTGAGCATCAGGGCAGATCTGTCTTCTATTACAAAAAAATCAGTCACTTATATAGGTTATTAATAGTCATACATGGTAACAATATAATTGTCTCAGCTTATCTCTACATATGTGCTGACATTAGCATACATACATCTCATTAGCTAAAGGTACTTCTGTCTACACCCAGCTTTTGGATTCTAGGAATCTCTCACTTTCTACTTTCGTTTCTGTTTTCTCTAAGTCTTTAGACAAAGACATTCCTGAGGGACTCCATATCTCTCACACACATACTGACTCAAACTCCATTCTGGTAAGCAGAAGATACACGTACAAAAATCAAAATGGAGTTGGGATAGATAAAGTAACTCCTGCTCTCACAATTCCCTTCCCTTGTGGCAGTCGGTGGCTGTTCCAGCCAAAGTACCCATCTGCAGACTACCCCAGATGCATTCTCCTCCCCTAATAGAAGAAGCCGTTCTTCCTACACTGCTTCACCGGATTCTCCGGATTGGTCAGTCTGTCACACCATCGGATGGACACACATACACACACACAAGCCACAACAAGCAAAGAAACTATACGGGTGCCACATTCATGTGCTGGTCAAAGTTGGCATCCAACAGTTTGTCATTGTAGATATAATTTATCCTGTCCACATTTCTATTCGCTGTAGCAATAGGGAATAACTATTCAAGTCCCGCTGCTACTTGATCTCTGCCTTTGAACTCATCCGGTACTCCTATTGAAACCTCAAGAGTCAATGTACATGTGAGGATTGAAAGAAGTAGCAATGCTGGTGTCACGCTTGTGTTTCTAATTTTCTGTTGCATATTCGTGAAGCTTGTCTGTATTTAGAATCACAATCTGGAGTGGTATCAGGAATTTCACAATAGCACAAGAGCTCTCCCATCCCACTGTCAGCACTGGATAAATGTCACCATTTTCCCAAGTCAGCCCCAGCTACCATCTGATTTTAGAGGGCCTCGTACCAAGTTAGTGGTGGTGGAATTACAGTAGGAGGAACCTAAATGCTTTAGGTCAATGGTACATGTTAAATTCTGGAAACAAGTGTACTTCCCAGGCCCACTGGCCTTTTACATTTTTAAGGTTGATAAGGGGATACAACTGCTGGAGCAGATTACATGCTGAAGTATTTTCTCCTTCTGTAGCAGAAAACAGCAGAATTAGGCAGGAGAAAACAATGAAGTTTATCTAGTCGCTTATAGGGCAGGGCACCAGGAATAAGTCTTTGGTAGTATTAAGTTGCAGGGTCTCAGGCTTATTTAGAATAGGTCGGTCCCTGATATCTTTAAGGTAAAAGTATCCTAATCGGTCAGTACCCCCCCAGGATATTTATGGGCATCACATATATAGTTTTGTGTTTGTAACAGAGGGGTTCTCTATCGTCAAGAATAGGGTAAGACAGTTGTCAGACTTACAAGTAAGACAGAACCCTACCGTACAACGTTTGGACACATATTCTGGTTGTAGCAGAGTGATTCTAGTAAGGAGGCTTCTATCCTTGCTGTCTGTCTTTCTCAGGCTATGGAAGGGTTGTAGGCCCAGTCTTCCCCAGTATTTCACCCCGCCATACTCCAGGACTTACAAATAAGACCCATAGTCAGTATTGGCGGTGGTGAGACATATATACTTTTGGGTGGGTCTATAGGTGTGCCCACGCTGCCACTCCTCGCAAGGGCAGGAGACTATGTTTCACAAGTCAAATTTATAACAGACTACAGAGTCTGAGGTATCAAACCAGAAAGTTCTATCAAGCTCCCCATTCTTTCTCTCTTAGGAGATAGTCCTCTATGAGCCCCCATTTATCTGGATAAGGCACAGGGTGTGCGTCCACATCACTCGATGGCTTTCTTGGGCTCAGCTGTCGTGTCTTTTGACCACCACCCAGTCTCTGGGCTGCAGGGGGTGGCTTCCTTCCACAGAATCTGGATCTATAAAACTTGAGAATATATGTTAGACAAGCATTTTGTAAGTTCAATAACATAAGAAGACAGCCTATCAGGTTGCATCTGGAGCTGCTGTGGAAAATACAACCTAGCCTAGGGGCTGACCCAAGTAACACCTCATATGGCTTGAGGCCTGTCTTTTTGTTGGGAATACACTACCGCTCAAAAGTTTGGGGTCACCCAGACAATTTTGTGTTTTCCATGAAAACTCATACTTTTATTTATCAAATGAGTTGCAAAATTAGAAAATATAGTCCAGACATTGACAAGGTTAGAAATAATGATTTTTATTAGAAAGAAAAATTTTCTCCTTCAAACTTTGCTTTCGTCAAAGAATACTCCCTTTGCAGCAATTACAGCAGACCTTTGGCATTCTAGCTGTTAATTTGCTGAGATAATCTTGATAAATTTAACCCCATGCTTCCTGAAGCCCCTCCCACAAGTTGGATTGGCTTTATGGGCACTTTTTACGTACCATACGATCAAGCTGCTCCCACAACAGCTCAATTGGGTTGAGATCTGGTCACTGCGCTGGCCACTCCATTACAGATAGAATACCAGCTGCCTGCTTCTTCCCTTAATAGTTCATGCATAATTTGGAGGTGTGCTTTGGGTCATTGTCCTGTTGTAAGATGAAATTGGCTCCAATCAAGCGCTGTCCACAGGGTATGGCATGGCGTTGCAAAATAGAGTGATAGCCTTCCTTATTCAAAATCCCATTTACCTTGTACCAATCTCCCACTTTACCAGCATCAAAGCAACCCCAGACTATCACATTACCTCCACCATGCTTGACAGATGGCGTCAGGCACTCTTCCAGCATCTTTTCAGTTCTTCTGCGTCTCAAAAATGTTCTTCTGTGTGATCCAAACACCTCAAACTTTTATTCGTCTGTCTATAAAACTTTTTTCCAGTCTTCCTCTGTCCAATATCTGTGTTCTTTTGCCCATATTAATCTTTTCCTTTTATTAGCCAGTCTCAAATATGGCTTTTTCTTTGCCACTTTGCCCTGAAGGCCAGCATCCCGGAGTCGCCTCTTCACTGTAGACGTTGACACTGGCGTTTCGCGTGTACTATTTAATGAAGCTGCCAGTTGAGGAGCTGTGAGGCGTCTATTTCTCAAACTAGAGACTCTAATGTACTTGTCTTGTTGCTCAGTTGTGCAGCAGGGCCTCCCACTTCTCTTTATACTCTGTTTAGAGCCTGTTTGTGCTCTCCTCTGAAGGGAGTAGTACACACCGTTGTAGGAAATCTTCAGTTTCTTGGCAACTTCTCGCATGGAATAGCCTTCATTTCTAAAAACAAGAATAGACTGTCGAGTTTCACATGAAATTTCTAATTTTCTGGCCATTTTGAGAGTTTCATAGAACAAACAAATGTTATGCTCCAGATTCTCAACTAGCTCAAAGGAAGGTCAATTTTATAGCTTCTTAAATCAGCCAAACCGTTTTCAGCTGGGCTAACATACTTGTGCAAGGGTTTTCTAGGGTTTTCTAAACATCCATTAGCCTTCTTACACAGTTAGCAAACACAATGTACCATTAAAACACTGGAGTGTTGGTTGTTGTTGGAAATGGGCCTCTATACACCTATGTAGATATTGCAATAAAAACAAGACGTTTGCAGCTAGAATAGTCATTTACCACTTTAACAATGTATAGAGTGTATTTATGATTCATTTAATGTTAGCTTCATTGAAAAAAAATGTGCTTTTCTTTCAAAAATAATGACATTTCTAAATGACCCCAAACTTTTGAACGGTAGTGTATACCTGACTGAGAAGAGTGCAAGGGGCAAGCATTCTGTCCATGGTCTGCCAGTTTCAGCCATGGCTTTCGGGATTTTCAGTTTCAGTGTCCCATTCAATCTCTCTACTCTACCACTACTTTGTGGATGGTACACTGTATGAAGGTCTTTTTCACTTCCTGGGCGGGCATTATTTCCTGCATTGCTTCTCCGGTAAAGTGGGTGCCTCTGTCACTCTTCATGGTCTCAGGCACCCCGTATCTGCAGACGATTTCTGAAATTAGTCTCTTTGCTGTAGCCTTGGCAGTGGCTTTACACACGGGGTACGCTTCTGTACATCCTGAGAAGAAGTCAACACACACAAGTACATACTCATAGATATGCATCTTGGGACGTTGAATGCAGTACTTCTGAAGATGCTGGAACGGGTACAGGGGCCTCAGTGTGTGTCTCCTAGGCGTCTTTGTGGTGCATCTCGCGTTGTTGAGCGCACAGGTCAGACAGGCTTGAACGTGTTTGGCTGCAGTGACACTGAACCCATGAGCATACCAATGGCAGTGGACGAGGTCTGTCATGGCAGTCTTTGACTGGTGGATATTGCCGTGGGTAGCTTGAGCCATTATGGGATACTGAACTCGGGAAAGGCAAACTTTGTCTCCGACGTGCCACAGCCCTTCTGGTGACTACACTGCTCCCTTCTCTTGTCATCTGGCAAATTCTTCAACACCAGCCTGTTGTTGTAGCTTCTGGAGACAGTTGTACGTCAACAATGTGTCTGCAGCAGAGGCCACCTGTGCAGCTGCCAGCCTGGCAGGGTTGTATCTTGGTTGGTAAGCTGCAGAGTTTGCAGTCTGGTAGGGCAGGTGGTTGCCTTTAGCTGTAGTTGAGTCATCCTTTGCATAGCCTTTGACTTTCACCATGGCAACTTTCTCGGGTAAAGGTAGGTCCTCCGTCAGGCGTTAGACGGATTTATCATTCTTGATAAGCTTACTTGCCTCTGCGAAGAAAGATCAAGCTCTCCATATAGGTCCATAGTCATGAAGGCATAGCGGCTGTCTGTATAAATTGTGGCAGTCTGATCTTTAGCACGTCTGCAGGTTTCTTCAAGGGCACAGAGATCAGCTTCCTGGGTGGACATGTGTGGGGGCAGCTGATCTGATTTTATGGTTTCATGAAGGGAAACAGCAGCATATCCAGTGTAGAACTGGCCATCCACGCCATACCGCGATCCATCCACAAAGAGCTCATTGTCTGAGTTATCTAGTGGAACATTGGTAACATGACTGAAACCCCTCTGGATTCAGAGTAGTGCAACGTCAATGGTGAAGTTATCAGGCATGAGGAAGGCACATTAAAGTCTGAAATGTCAAGCAGTACTGAGAAAGAATGGCAGTAACAGAATGAGAGATGTAAACAGTGAGAAAGAAAGTTAAAGAAATTCAAGCAGACTGACACAGCAGAAAATAGGATTCTTAGTGAGACATTGAATCTCCCCCTCCCTGCTGGAGAAGGGGGAAGGAGGGAGGTTATCATTTGTCTAGCAGGGCTACAGTTTATGTGTGTCCAGCTTTTCATGAATATAACGTGAACTTTCATTATCCTTGTCTGGACTGGTCACACAGAAGAGGGGCTTTGGACCTGGATTTTGCCTTGTTATTCAGGGCATTTGCTGCTTCCACACCCTTGGCTACTTGAAGTATCACGGCTGGGGACATAGACAGGTACTCCGGGCAGGACACTATTAGTGGCTCTTTAATCATGGGCTTTTAAACCTTCAACAGACAGTAAACGGGTATGAACTTTAGATGTGTTCTGATATGCTAAGTCCTGCCATCTTTGCCAGAGCTGGGTATAATATGTTTCTAATAACAGGAGAAAGCATTTCTAAATTTTTTTTCTTTCTTCTACTTTCTCTAACAAATGACATGGGAAACATTTCAGGGTCTAGCATTCTACTCATCATGGCCAGCATTTCACTAGGATTCGAGGGACGCCACACACCCCTGGGGCTCTATAGTCTCTGGTCTCCCAGACTGGAGTGTGAGAGCTGGTGGTAGCAGTCTGGGTGAGAGCTGCGGGCAAGCAGCAGGGTAGTTATGGTGAGCTGCCCACCCTGACTAAGTGTCCTAGTGAGTCTTTCATGGCAGCAAAAGGCTGACTTATAATTGCTGCATCCATTTGGGTTGTGTCAGGAGAGGTGCTGGAGGGCAGGGCAGGGTCTGAAGGGGCGTTAGTCCCATCCAGTGCAGGCATAATATTCATTGGGGGCCTGACCGAGACTTATTGGGGCATAGCACTTGGGGTACTGGCCAAGGTGGGGGCTCACTATGCAAATGGATTGTGGGGCAATAAAAAAAAGGGTAAAATCCTGTTTTAAGAGTAGGAGGTTTAATGGTTACTATGTGCCAATTGGGGGCACCACATACACAATAGGTCTCCACCCAATCTGGGTTCTGATTCCTACATACACAACATGTCCATCCTTTAGGGACAATGTATGGGGGTGGAGTCTAACTGGGAGTGGCAGGGGAATGAACGCCATCTTTGTTACATACTTTAACATATAAAAACTTATCACCCGGTTTTTCTTCCTCCAACTCGCCTCTAGTTACAGATTTAGAGTTTTTCCACTATATCTCAGCCTGTTCAAGTAAACCAGCATCATTTAAACAATCTTGCTGTTCCTTCAATGCACTTCCAGAAACCTTCATCAAATCTGCCACCTGGTGGATAAACAAACACTGAACAAAACCTATGCATTTCTGCACAAATTTATTTTCTTTCTTTCCGTTTCTTTAAAAATAGGAATACAGAACTAGAGACACAAACCAGTGGTGACTCGTACCACACACACATTGGCTTGTATACTCTATACAGCACCTCTACCATGCTCAATCTGCCCCTTATTGAACAGATTAGCCATCTTCTGTTTCTTTAAAAAAAAAAAAAGAAATACAGGACTAGAGACACAAGCCAGAGGGGACTCGTACCACACACTCTATGGCTTGTATACTCTCTCACTCCATGCCTGACTTATAATCAGACGAAAACTATCAGCCCCTACGTCTCGGACCCGGAATCATATGGGTTTCCTTAGCAATGCAAGAGGCTGCTGCCGACGATCACCAACATCTGCTCCACCGGGTGCAATCAACTAATCACTGCAATCCAACCCCACGTACAGATGACCAGTGAAATACCAAATCCACACTCCCCATACAACATACAGAAGTTCAACACAGTACACAAGGTCTCATCAGGGTTCTTTGTCTAACAATAATTGACCCACTTACTATGAGCAGATCGAATGACCTGCGAATGCTCACCCAACTCATACCCAAACCACCAAACAGAGGGATAAATTCAGGTAGTGTAAGAATAAAGCTTCTTACAAATTGCTGCAGCTGTCCCAAGTTATCCGTCTGTCTGGGGTCCAGCAAATTGGTTGGGTCAGCAGTCTTTTGCATTAGAGGGTCCCTGTTCGTTGCGCCAGGTTTTGTCGTCGCCACATAATGTGAGATGTTCTGAGATGTTGTGCCTGTTCCAAATTAAATTGTAAAATTCAAATACGTGCACGGAAGAACTACACTGATACATTTGAGCATCAGGGCAGATCTGTCTTTTATTGCACAATCCGTCACTTAAATAGGTTATTAATAGTCATACATGGTAACAATATAATTGGCTCAGCTTATCTCTGCATATGTGCTGACATTAGCATACATACATCTCATTGGCTAATGGTAATTCTGTCTACACCCAGCTTTTGGATTTTAGGAATCTCTCACTGTTACGCACACGCCCGGACTGACTGGCGTCAGCATGATTAGTGATCCCACTGTACCATGAACCGAGGAGTGCCTGGAGGGGCGTAACTAAGTATCAACTCGGTCCGACAAAGGTCACATGGCGGCTCAGTCGACTCCGTGAACCAGGGAGGAACCGAGCAGAGGGACCCGGTGCTACTCCAGGTCAGACCCCGGTCACAGCTGTTGACCCACACCGGGGAATGCAGAAACAGGTAGGTTAGGCTGGCATACAGACAGGTGGATACTGGCAGGCACAGCTGGTATGCAGACAGGTGGGTATTGGCAGGCACGGCAGGTATGCAGACAGGTGGGCACTGGCAGGCACGACTGCCATGCAGACAGATGGGTACTGGCAGGTAGGAACAAAGGAAGGATAGGGACCAGTACAGACTGGGACACAGGAACGGAGCCGCAGATGCGGTAGACAAGCAGAGCAGAGCAAAACCCGCAGGTGCGGTAGACAAGCAGAGCAGAGCAAAACCCGCAGGTGCGGTAGACACGCAGAGCAGAGCAAAACCCGCAGGTGCAGTAGACAAGCAGGGCAGAGCAAAACCCGCAGGTGCGGTAGACAAGCAGAGCAGAGCAAAACCCGCAGGTGCGGTAGACAAGCAGAGCAGAGCAAAACCCGCAGGTGCCGTAGACAAGTAGAGCAGAGCAAAACCCGCAGGTGCAGTAGACAAGCAGAGCAGAGCAAAACCCGCAGATGCGGTAGACAAGCAGAGCAGAGCAAAACCCGCAGGTGCGGTAGACAAGCAGAGCAGAGCAAAGCCCACAGGTGCGGTAAACAGGCAGAGCAGAGCAAAACCCGCAGATGCGGTAGACAAGCAGAGCAGAGCAAAACCCGCAGATGCGGTAGACAAGCAGAGCAAAACCCGCAGATGCGATAGACAAGCAGAGCAGAGCAAAACCCGCAGATGCGGTAGACAAGCAAAGCAGAGCAAAATCCGCAGATGCGGTGGACAAGCAGAGCAGAGCAAAACCCGCAGATGCGGTAGACCGGACAGGGCTCTGTTCACATGGAACAGACTGGAAAACACAGGAAGATAGCTGGAACACAGGAGTTAGATACGGAGGCAGGGAAACAGAACGAGCAGAACCAGATACACACAAGGTACTTGCAATGAAGTAGCGAGTGGATACAAAACTCACAAACAGAAGTACAGAGACAACGAGTTGGAGTTAGGTGCAGGTTCAGATACTGCAGGAAAAGGGAAAGGTACAGACATAGAGACAAACAGGTAATGGACTAGGACACTGTTCAGACAAGATCTGAACCAGGAACAAGATACAGGAACGAGCCTGGGAACTCAGGCCCCAAGGTGGCGGAAACTGACTAGAAGTCACAGGTACAGGTAACAGGCCTGGGTATACAGCCCCCAGGGTGGCAGAAACAGACTAGATACAGGACAGGACCTGGCAACTCAGTTGCAAGAAACATACAGATGGAAAGTGTTGCTCAGGCAGCTCCTACTGGGTGGAGGGGGTTTAAGAATCCAGTGACTCACAGCAATAGGCTGGGGACGCATTAGGACTGCGCATACTGTAGCTTTAAGAATCAAGAAGTAACAGCGCCGCCGCCCTAAGCCAGCAGACAAGAGACATACAAACAGCAGGTACTGGAGCAAAGTGTGCAGCCTGGCCTGATAGGTAAGATTGCGGTCTTGCATGGTGGGAGGTGGTAAGCCATGCAAGCACGCTGCCAGGGATGTTACACTCACTTTCTACTTTTGTTTCTGTTTTCTCTAAGTCTTTAGACAAAGACATTCCTGAGGGACCCCATATCTCACATACACATACTGACTCAAACTCCATTCTGGTAAGCAGAAGATACACGTACAAAAATCAAAATGGAGTCAGGATAGATAAAGTAACTCCTGCTCTCACATTTGCCAAGCTAGGGAAGTGTCAATTTGAGGCGGAGAAGATTAAATTTTTGGCTCATTTGGTTTCTGAAAAAGGTTTTCAGATGGATCCCTTAAAGGTACAAGCCGTCCTTGATTGGGTACAACCTACTAATCTTAACCCCTTCACGATCATGCGATTTTTTTGTTTTTTGCTCCCCTTCTTCCCAGGGCCATAACTTTCTTATTTTTCCGTCAATATGGCCATGTGAGGGCTTGTTGTTTGCAGGACAAGTTTTACTTTTGAATGACGCCATTGATTTTACCATATAGTGTACTGAAAAATGATAAAAAAAATCAAAGTGCTGTGAAATTTTAAAAAAAGTGCAATTCCACAATTGTTTTTTGGGGTTTTTATTTACCATGTTCACTAAATGCTAAAACTGACCTACCATTATGATTTCCCAGGTCATTACGAGTTTGCAGATGCCAAACATACATAGGTTCATTTTTATTTAAGTGGTGAAAAAAAAATCCAAAGTTTGTAAGAAAAAAAATGGCCCCATTTTCCAAGACCCGTAAAGTCTCCATTTTTCAGTATCTGGGGCTGGGTGAGGGCTCATTTTTTGTGCACCAAGCTGATGTTTTTATTGCTACCATTTTGGAGTAGATACAATGTTTTGATCGCCTGTTATTGCATTTTATTGCAATGTTGCGGTGACCAAAAAAAAGTAATTTTAGAGTTTCGGGTTTTTCTATCGTTACGCCGTTTACCGATCGGATTAATTTAGTTTATATTTGCATAGATCAGGCGTTTCTGAACGCAGCGATACCAAATATATGCATTTTTTTTATTGTTTTATTTTAAATGGTGATTTGAACTTTTTAGATTTTTTTTATATATATATTTTCTAAAACATTTTTTTAGACATTTTACTTGCTTCAGAAATCCTCTTAGGAGACTTTAGACTGCACTTGTGCTACACATAGCAGGGCTTCAGCTTTGCTATGTGTAGCAGAAATCATCATCTCCTATGAATGCCGGCCACAGGCTGGCGCTCATAGGAGATCTACAATGACAAGCACAGGGTTTTTCTGCAGACCCCCGGCTGTCATGAAAACCCATCAGCGCCCCATAATCACATGACAAGGACGCGCTTCCACCAGGCCCGAATTAAATGCTGATATCAGAGATTGACAGTGGCATTTAAAATGTTAACAGACGCGGGTAGATCGCGATTCCACATGTTATAGGCACATGACAGATGATCAAATCAGCTGTCATGTGAAGGGAAAAATGTGGGCTCAGCGCCGGAGCCCGCATCAAATACAGGGACACGACCTATGATATACCTATACGTCATAGGTTGTAAAGGGGTTAAAGCTTTATAGAGGTGTCATGGATTTACCGCGACAGAGAGGAGCCAGAAGACCGCAGCGTCTGATTCCTCCCACTCCTGCATTCACTAGAATATCTGTTGTTTGTGTGCATGTATTTGTATGAATGGTATTTTCCTTTAGCCCTGCTTGTATTACCTTGTTAGTCTGGTTGGTGTACTGCCATACACTACTACTCCCCTCTTCCTTATGTGGGGGAAGGGAACAGACTGAGGGCAGATTGAGGAGCTCAGACAAGGTACGTGGCCCCGGCGTCTTCACCTTCAGAAGCAATCCGGGGAACAGGGCCAGCTAGGGCGTGTTACGGAATAACTTCTCAGTCTCCCAAAGGATGAGGTCTCACGCTTTCTCTATAGATTAAAGAAAGTTTTATTGTAGCCACAAGAGCTCTGATCAATGTTAGAACAGAACTGCCTCCATTGTATTGGGGTACAATTCTTATAGTAAATTACAAGAGGTTGATCAAGGTAGGAGGGACATAGGGAGATTATAACATAACCAATCATTTTACAGTACAAACAACTAATAACCAATCATGACTAATTAGGCGGTTATATAAAAATGCTTACCTATGTACTTATATAAGTACTTGATGCAATGTACCTGTTTTGTTGGTCAATGTGCTTACCCTAGATCATCCTGACCCTAAAGGGCAGTTTGACTAAGATAAGCGGCCCCCGCAAATACCACAGTGGCTTGGGTAAACTTTGCATCTTTGCTTAGTGATTATTTATTAATCTTGTTATGATCTAGTTGCTTGAGCAGCATTATTTTCTGAATTGGTTCTTACAGGAGTGTTAAAGGGATGAGGTATATAGATTAAAAGGGATTTAGATTAATATATACCTTGAATTTCCTATCAGGGCGCACCTAGCTTTAGGGACAGGGAAGGAGCCCCTGGCCCTGGGATACCCGACAACAGAGCCATGACATTAGATCTGGCCAAAACCGTTTTCTGATCAATCATGGATCCTATCTCAGCTCTTACATTGCAACTGCAGCAACTCAGACTGGAGGTGACAGACTTATGCATGGTAGTTTTGCAGAACCCTAACACATCAGGTTTGGGGACCGTTACTCTTAGGCAACCCCCAGTGGAGCCCAAGATCGCTTTGCCTGACAGGTTCTCTGGGGGGCGTGATATGTTTGTTGTCTTCAGGAAGACCTGTAAGCTGTACTTCCGGTTATGTCCTACCTCTTCGGGAACCAAGGAGCACGGGTGGGAATAGTAAGATCGCTCCTTCACGGTGACCCTCAAACATGGGCATTTTCTCTCCCGCCAGACTCCCAGTCGCTCCGGATGTTGGAGGAATTTTTTCTACCACTGGGTCATATATACGACGACTGCATCTCCCTGGCTGCTTCCATGCTACGTCAGCTTCAGCAGGGAGATTGGCCGGCAGAGGAGTATTGCTCCGAGTTTCAGAAGTGGTCCACTGACACTAAGTGGAATGACCCCGCACTCCGTAGCCAGTTTTGTCAAGGGCTATCTGCTAGGGTGAAGGATGCCCTTGCATTGTATGAGACTCCAGTTTCTCTTGAAGCGGCCATGTCTCTGGCGATCCGGGTGGACTACCATCTTTGCCAGAGACATAAAGAGTCACTCCAATATGCGGGAGGTCCAGGGCTAACGGAACCCTTGTCTAAGTCATCTGAGGAGCCCATGCGGTTGGGTGGGGCAACTCGTTCTGGGGATCAAACTGGAGTTCGACGTAAAGGGGGAGTATATTTTTACTGTGAGAGGAAGGGTCATCACATGGGTGCTTGTCCTTCCTTACCTCACTG
The DNA here is from genome assembly GCF_046119375.1 of Phyllobates terribilis. Classification (NCBI taxonomy): domain Eukaryota; kingdom Metazoa; phylum Chordata; class Amphibia; order Anura; family Dendrobatidae; genus Phyllobates; species Phyllobates terribilis. Next base: position 65,587,054 of record NW_027362761.1, on the reverse strand, counting down.
TAAACAGCTGCCCGGGTTGCGCGGAGGTTAGCAACCCGGGTGTACATATCTCCTCCATGGGTAGGACCCAATTTTTCCTACTGGCTGAAATCCATCTGGACAAAAATAAGGTGACCATTTCTGCATTTCTGGACAGTGGGGCGGGGTTTAATTTGATTGATGCCAGGTTCGTCCAAGTCCAGGGCCTCAAACCACATACACTGTCCAGACACATACCCATAATTGCCATCGACTCCGCACCCTTGAACCAGGGATATTTTACTCAAGTCGTCCGAGGGTTACATCTACAGGTAGGGGTCATACACCCAGAATGTATTGACTGTTATGTGCTAGTGGGTCTGCCCTCTCCTGTGATTCTGGGACTACCTTGCACAACCCTGTGGTAGATTGGCAGATGCGGGAGGTGGCTAAATGGAGCGAGTATTGTCAAGGACACTGTTTGGGCACTTGGCTGGCTAGGGTGGATACCCAGTCTGCACCTAAATACCTGTCTGACTTCGGGGATGTGTTCTTGGAACAGGGGTGTCAAGAACTCCGTCCCCATTGCCCTTATGACTGCGCTGTTAATCTTGTTCCTGGGGCCAAGCTGCCTAAGAGCAGACTTTATAATATCTCTGGTCCGGAGAGGCAGGCCATGAAGGACTATATCTCAGAAAGTTTGGCAAAGGGTCATATCAGACCATCCTCATCCCCCGTTGCTGTGGGGTTTTTCTTTGTAAAGAAGAAAGATGGGGAGGGTTACACCCATGCCTAGATTTCAGCGAGCTCAATCAGATCACGGTCGGGGATCCATATCCGCTCCCTCTCATCCCGGACCTATTTAATCAGATTGTAGGAGCAAAATGGTTTTCTAAACTGGATCTCAGGGGGGCGTATAATCTCATTCACATTAAAGAGGAGGATGAGTGGAAAATAGCCTTCAATACGCCTGAGGGACACTATGAGAACCTTGTGACGCCATTTGGGTTGACTAATGCTCCTGCCATTTTTCAGCATTTTGTAAATGATAGCTTTAGTCACCTGGCAGGTAGATTTGTGGTGATCTATCTGGATGACATATTAATTTATTCGCCTGACCTTGAGTCACATCAAGTACATGTCAGGCAGGTCTTACAGATATTCAGAGACAATAAATTATTTGTCAAACCAGAGAAGTGCATGTTCTCTGTTGAGGAGATCCCTTTTCTGGGCCATATTTTATCATCCACAGGCTTTCGCATGGATCCGGCGAAAGTCAGCACGGTACTGGATTGAGATTGTCCTGAGGATTTAAAGGCGTTACAAAGGTTTTTGGGTTTCGCCAACTACTACCGCAAGTTCATCAAAAACTTTTCAGTAGTAGCCAGACCTCTGATGGATATGACCAGGAAAGGGACTGACTTTTCCAAATGGTCCAGTCTGGTCAGGGAGGAATTTAATACCTTGAAGGAGTGTTTTGCATCTTTGCCGATTTTCATACAGCCTGATGTCACTCAGCCATTCATTGTAGAAGTTGACGCGTCTGAAGGGGTGGGGGCTGTTTTGTCTCAGGGTACGTCTCCTGGTAAATGGCGTTCATGTGCATACTTTTCTAAAAAACTGTCACCCGCTGAGATAAATTATGACACAGATAACAGAGAACTCTTGGCAATCAAGTGGGCTTTTGAAGAGTTGCGTCATTTTCTGGAGGGGGCAGTTCATTAGTTTATGGTAATCACAGACCATAAGAATCTAGTATATCTAGAGTCTGCAAAACGTCTAACATCTAGACAGTCAAGATGGGCGTTATTCTTTACCAGGTTTAACTTTTTCATTACATATAGGCCGGGGAACAAGAACATTAAGGCTGATGCCTTATCTCGTTGTTTTCCTGGAGGTGGAGATAATTGTGAACTGGTTCCTATACTTCAGAAAGGGGTGGTTATTGCATCTATATGCTCCGATCTTGAGAAGGAGATTGTTGAGGCTCAGGGGGATGCCCCTGCTGCCTGTGCATAAGGTAAACTGTTTGTACCCATGAATATCCGTCTTAGAGTTCTCAGTGAACATCATGATTCGGTCTTGGCCAGACATCCCAGTAATAAAGCCAACAAAGATCTTCTGACTCTGTGTTTTTGGTGGTCAGGGGTTCATCAAGATTAGTGTTGAGCATTCCGATACTGAAATATCGGGTATCGGCCGATATTCGTTGTATCGGAATTCCGATACTTTTGGAATATCGTATACCGGAATCGGAAGTTCCCATAATGCAATGAGCCAGTTTCATTTTATTCAGCCAATGAGCATCCTAAGAAGTGTGGGCACATCCTGTTAGGCATGTAGGCATGTTAACTAATGGCGTGGCTGTGATTGGCTGATGAAATGATGTCATGATGCACTATAAAAGCCGCCGCCACCATTTTGAGCTCACTCTGCTGTGAATTCAGTTAGGGATAGGACGCTGTTGTTCTGAGGGACAGTTTTAGCTACCTATTTGCTCTATTCTGTTTTGCCCAAGCTACTTTATAAATCGCTGTGCCTTGCAGCGCTAGTGCACAGTTCTCTGTGCTGTTCACCGCTGACTGCAAGGTCTCTGTGTGTGAGTGCAGCTCACGCTGTAGTGTGTGCTTCAGCCAAGTCTGGTTGTAGTGCGCTCAGTGTGTGTCACTGCCTCATACATTGTCCTTTTTTGCTAATTGATCATTTTTCCTGATTTCTCCTATTAGTGTGGTGGTTCCATCCATATTCAGCTAAATTGGTTCCAAACACACTATATAGGAGTAGATAGAGATTTTTTTTTTTGTCTTGCAGCGCTAGTGCACAGTGCTCTGCATCTGCACTGTTAACGCCTGTCTGCAAGGTCTCTGTGTGTGAGTGCTGCTCACGCTGTAGTGTGTGCTTCAGCCACGTCTGGTTGTAGTGCGCTCAGCGTGCGTCACTGCCTCATACATTGTCCTTTTTTGCTAATTGATAATTTTTCCTGATCTCTCCTATTAGTGTGGTGGTTCCATCCGTATTCAGCTAAATTGGTTCCAAACACACGATATAGGAGTAGATAGAGAATTGTTTTTTGTCTTGCAGCGCTAGTGCACAGTGTTCTGCATCTGCACTGTTCACGCCTGTCTGCAAGGTCTCTGTGTGTGAGTGCAACTCACGCTGTAGTATGTGCTTCAGCCACGTCTGGTTGTAGTGCGCTCAGCGTGCGTCACTGCCTCATACATTGTCCTTTTTTGCTAATTGATCATTTTTCCTGATTTCTCTTATTAGTGTGGTGGTTCCATCCGTATTCAGCTACATTGGTTCCAAACACACTATATAGGAGTAGATAGAGGAGCCTTTCTGCAGCCTTGTGCCCTGCAGCCCCAGCCAGATTAGTATTAGCCTATTTTTTGTAGCCTCATCTATTGCATTGTAGGTTACCTTCCTGCATTGTAATAGCTACAAAAAGTTTGTGATACTATCCGTATTACATCTTTGGGCACATCCAGTGTCTTTTTGTGACCAAAAAAACCTAAATAAAGTTCACCAAACACTCCACTTTACAGTTGTGTAGGCCACATTAGCTCATATTAAAGTCTAGTCCACACTTTATAAAATTAGTGTTTCTTATACCTGTTAGCAGCTGTTCAGGAATAAGCACACTAAGCCCTTAGTACTTTACTGCCTATCTTTATCAGTCTACCCAGATGAAGAAGGCAGGGAGTAAAGCTCGTGGGCGTGGGCGTGGAGTTTCTGCAGGGAGAGGACGTGGGGATTCTGTGCCTGCTGCGGGCACCAGTGACTCAGCATCCCCCAGTTTTACCAGGCAACAGTCCTTTATGCGCAGCTTTGTAGGAGGTCGCTCTACCCCACTGCTGCGGGAGGACCAAATTGAAGCCGTTGTCGGATGGATGGCAGCTAATGCATCGACTTCAATTAGTTCCAGATCCTCTCAGGTCCTGAGCACTGAAGAGCACCCATCTGTCTCTTCACCACCTGCCAAATTGCCCAGGCAGTCAGAGAGCCCTGGACAGGAGCCATCTCTACTTCTGTTCTCTGAATCTCTTGGCTTGGAAAGAGGGGGCCAGCCAAGCAGAATTCGAGAATTTGAAGAAGAGGTAGTATGCAGTGATGCGCAACCGTTTTGTTTCTCTGAATCTGAAGAGGCCGGTGGGCCAGTGCCTATGGTCAGCAGCACACCTCAGTACGCATCTGATGATGAGACTCAGGTGCCACTTTCTGGTGCGTACTGTGCTGTCGAGACTACCCAGGAGAAGCAGTTGTTTGAAGAGGGTGGTGTAGATGATGAGGTCCTTGACCTATCATGGCGTGAGGGACAGGAAGGTGGTGGGAGCAGCTCTGAGGAAGAGATTCCCCGAACGGCCCAAAAAGGAGGGAGAGGGAGGGGGCAGACTTGGTTGCCTGTAGCCTCCACTTCGGCACCCATTAGGAGCATGGCTCTTCCAAAATTCAAAGCGGGCGCTCCCAAGACTTGCAGTGCCTGGTCTTTTTTTGACACAGTTGCAGATGACATTTGCTTTGTCAAATGCAAGCTGTGTAATCAGAAGGTGAAAAGAGGGAAAAGTGTCAGCAACCTCAATATCACAAATATGTGGAAACATGTGCGGACCAAGCACATGGTGGAGTTACAAAAACACACTAAAGACCTAGGCCAACCTACAGCACCACCTACCACCTCTTCAGCTCGTGTTGTAGCCTCTTCCTCCAGCTCACACACAGCTGGTTCGGCTTCCTCACAGGATCGCCATGGAAGAACCTCTGGCACTGTTGTACAGAGACACAGTGTAATTCCACCCACAGCACCACTTTCCCTGTCATCCTCACACTCCCAGGTCAGTCTACAGCCATCGTTAGCACAGGCATGGGAGAAAAGGTGCCCATACTCGGCAAACCACCCCCGAGCACAGGCTCTGAATGCTGGCATTGCAAAACTACTGGCCCTTGAAATGCTATCATTCAGGCTGGTGGAGACTGACACCTTCCGTAACTTTATGGCATTGGCAGTCCCACAATACAACGTGCCCAGCCGCTTTTATTTCAGCAGGCAAGCCGTCCCTGCCCTGCAACATCATGTGGAGGGAAAAATTAAACATGCGCTGCAAAACGCCGTCAGTAGCAAGGTCCACCTGACCACCGATGCATGGACCAGTAAGCATGGACAGGGACGATACCTTTCCCTCACTGCCCATTGGGTAAATGTTGTGGAGCCGGGTACAGATCTTGAGAGTGGCGCTGTACGTGTTCTGCCAACTCCAAGGATTGCAGGAATCCAGTCTGTACACATTGACTCCTCCTCATACTCCAGTTCCTCTGAATCAGCGCTGCAGGAGCCGTCAGTCACGGTCTACCTCCACATCGACCCGTGAACGGTTACCTGTTATGATGACCGATATGAGCACAGCCGTGGCCAAACGTCAACAGGCCGTATTAAACAGAGCGACGTGTGGTTTGTGCCAGCGAATCTCCTGCCAGGCATGGTAGTGTGTGACAATGGCCGAAATCTGGTGGCAGCTCTGGGCCTAGGCAACCTCACTCACATCCCATGTCTGGCACATGTGCTCAACTTGGTCGTGCAGAGTTTTTTGAGGGACTATCCGGATCTTGATGCACTGCTGCACAAGGTCCGCATAGAGTGCGCTCACTTGCGGTGTTCCAGCAACGCAAGATCGCGCATTGCAGCTCTGCAGCGCCGATTACGTCTTTCCGAACATCGCATCATATGTGACCTACCCACCAGGTGGAATTCAACGTTACATATGTTGGAGAGGTTGTGTGAGCAGCAGGCAGCAGTAATTGAGTACCAGCTGCTGCAGGCGCAAACAAGTCGCAGTGCGCGCCGTTCACACTTCACCACCACTGAGTGGGCCTCTATGAAGGACATTTGCCACGTTTTGCGTGCCTTCGATTATTCCACGCGGAGGCCAAGTGCAAATGAGGCACTAGTCAGCATGACTATCCCCCTTATCTGCCTGCTTGAAAAAACACTGCAATCACTAAGGGAGAAGGTTTTGGAAGAGGTGGAGGATGAGGAGTCACAAATGCCATCTGCTTCTGTACAGTCTGCGCAACGTGGTTCCTCACAAAGGCCTAGGCAGGGGACACTTTGTGAGGAGGATGAGGAGGAGTCAATGGAGGAGGAAGACATCTGTCCAGAGGAGGGAGGTACACAATGCTCTAGTAGTCAGTATCTAGAGCGAGGGTGGGGTGATGCAGAGCAGGCAGAGATCACGCCTCAAGAAGGGGACAGCGTTTCTTGGTCAGTTGGCAGTCTGCAGCACATGGTTGATTTCATGCTGCAGTGCCTGAGAAAAAACCGCCGCATCGCCCACATTCTCAACATGGCTGATTATTGGGTGTCCACCCTCCTAGATTCTCGCTACTGGGACAACTTACAAAGCCTCATAACACCGTTGAACCGGGAGCGTAAAATACGGGAGTACCAAGACGCACTGGTGCATTCCATCATGTTCTCCATTCCAACCGAGAGCAGTGCTGCTAGTGCTTTACAAATCAGCTCAGTACGTCGAGGCAGTGGAGGAAGCTCAGCACAAAGAGGGAGTAGAAGCAGCGCCTCAGCACAAGGCAAGACCAGTATGGCCCAAATGTGGCAAGGTTTTGTGTCCCCGCCGCCACAAATGTCTACACCATCACAGATGGCTCCAGTCAGCAGGAGGCAACGTTTCCGTCAGATGGTGACAGACTACATGTCTTGCCCTCTCAGTGTACTCCCAGACGGCTCTTCCCCCTTCAAGTTTTGGGTCTCTAAGCTGGATACATGGCCAGAGTTTAGCCAGTATGCATTGGAGGTGCTGGCTTGCCCTGCTGCTAGTGTATTATCGGAACGCGTCTTTAGTGCCGCAGGTGGTGTACTAACAGACCGTCGCATGCGCCTATCCTCCGATAACGTTGACCTGCTTACTTTTCTGACAATGAACAAGGCCTGGATCTCGCATGAATTTGCTAGTCCTCTTCCAGAATTATTTATTAAATAATTGGTTGCCAACAGTATCCAGGTCTCCTGTTGTGTTCATGTTTCTACCACCTGAACTGTAATCCCTGAGCTCCAACACCGCCAGTTGCCGCTCAGAAGTGCGTCTGCACAGTCAACGCATGCTCCAGTGTTATTGGGGTTCAGTAATGTCAGCTGATCCCCAGTTGTGTGTCCGGCAAATTCTCCTGCTCTGTCCACATCCACTGTACTACTCATTTAAAACTTGCTCCAATTACACCTCTGGCTCCTCTGTTTTTAGTATTTACCCTGGGCTCCAACACCGCTAGTTGCTGCTCAGAAGTGACGTCTGCACAGTCAACGCTTGCTCCAGTGTTATTGGGGTTCAGTAACGTCAGCTGTTCCCCTGCTGTGTGTCCGGCAATTTCTCCTGCTCTGTCCACATTCTCACTACTACAGATTTTAAAGTTGCTCCAATTAGGCCTCTGGCTCCACTCTTTTTTTAGTATTTACCCTGGGTTCCAGCACCGCCAGCTGGTTTCCCAGCATTGTCTTTGGCACGGGTACTCCCTCCTGCCCAGCCTGGTTCCAGCACGCCAGCTGTTTCCGGGTAGTGTCAGCGTCACTTTGCCTCCAATGCGTTGTCCTGTCGTGTTGCGGTCGGTTTAGCCGACTCTATGGTGCCTGCAGTTTAGGTGACTCCTATGTGGGCTGTGGGATCTGGCAATGAAGGCTGGTTCCATAGTGCCAATAGGACAAGCACCCCCTATAGGACTGTGGGTTTCGGTAACTGCGGCCGGCTCACGGCCTTGCAACTTTTTTCATGGGTACCTTCTGCTACCCATCCGAGTTCCAGTACCATCAGCTGGTTCTCGGCAGTGCCTTTGGCTTAGGTGCCTCCTTCTCGGTATCCAAGTTCCACCAACGTCTGCTGGTCCTTGGTAGTGCTTTCTGGCACAGGTACCTCCTGCTTAGTAACCAGGTTCCAATACCGTCAGCTGGTCCTCGGTAGTTCCTTTGGCTCTTGTACTTTTGCTACCCATCCAAGTTCCAGTACCGTCAGCTGGTTCTCGGTAGTTCCATTGGCTCTTGTACCTTCTGCTACCCATCCGGGTTCCAGTACCGTCAGCTGGTTGTCGGCAGTGCCTTTGGCTTAGGTGCCTCCTTCTCGGTATCCAAGTTCCACCAACGTCTGCTTGTACTTGGTAGTGCTTTCTGGCACAGGTACCCCCTGCTTAGTAACCGAGTTCCAGTACTGTCAGCTTGTGCTCGGTAGTTCCATTGGCTCTTGTACCTTCTGCTACCCATCCTGGTTCCAGTACCGTCTGCTGGTTCTCGGCAGTTCCTCAGCCTTCTTGTACCTTCTGCTACATTTCCAAGTTCAAGCTTTTTGAAATGGTAATCACTCTGGATCTCCCTGACAAGGACCCTGAAGATGAGGACCCTGAAGACCACCCAGAAGAAGACGAGGACCCCGAAGACAATGACCCTGAAGACGAGGACCCTGAAGACCACCCCGAAGAAGATGAGGACCCCGAAGACGAGGACCCTGAAGACCACCCCGAAGAAGAAGAGGACCCCGAAGACGACGACCCCGAAGACGAGGACCCTGAAGACCACCCCGAAGAAGACGAGGACCCCGAAGACGACAACCTTGAAGACGAGGACCCTGAAGACCACCCCGAAGAAGACGAGGACCCCGAAGGCGACAACCCTGAAGACCACCCCGAAGAAGACGAGGACCCCAAAGACGACGACGCTGAGGACGACGACCCTGAAGACCACCCCGAAGAAGACCAAGAAGATGACCCTGAAGAAGATGACCAAGAGGACAAAGAACAAGAAGACAACCACCAAGATACAGAAGAACAAGAGACAGAAAACCAAGAAGCCGAAGTACAAGAAGCTGCAGTGCAAAAAGCAGAAGAACATTAAGCATAAGACTAAAAATCAGAGCAAAAGATATTATCTAAATTATAAGCAGAAGAAGACTAAGCAGTGTATGGGGGTGAGTCCGTTCCTCCTCGTGGTGCCCCTGGAAAAGACCTGCTGCTGCAGGCCAAACTGAACGCGGACAAATCCTGTTGTAAATCTTTTGTGACGGGCAGAACGAAAGGTGTAATGTTCAAACTTTTATAGATAACAACTACAGGAATGCCTGTCACAAATAAGAATATGATGAAGAAGAAGAATATGAAGAAGATGAAGAAGTAGAATATGAAGAAGAATAATAGTTGAATAAGAAGAATATGAAGAATGTAAAAAAAAAAGAATAATACGAAGAAGGTGAAGAAGAAGAAGATGAAGGAGGTGAAGAAGAAGTTGATGAAAAAGATGCTGATGCTGAGGATGATGAAGGAGAAAGTGTGGGAGAAGTAAAAAAGAAGGTGAAGAGCATGGAAGTAGTGAAACATAAATATCTGACAAAATATAAAAAAAACTTAACATAGTCAATATTTCCGTAACTCAGAACGTGTTAAAAAAAATATTAATTCCTGCTATTCCATTTGATTGGGCTAAACCTCTATGCCTTTATTGTCTCCCCCACCTCCCCCAATACATTCTACATTATTCTTAGTTGTTTTCCTTCATGTAGAATTAACCTACAAGGAAAGAAAGGGTTTATTTTCATTCCGATATTTGTGTCCCATTGACTTGCATTGGTTTCCGGTATCGGAATCGGCGATATCCGATACTTCCTGATATCGGAAGGTATCGCTCAACACTAATCAGGATGTTCGGGAGTATGTAACCATCTGCACTGTCTGTGCGCGTTCTAAGACCTCTCATTCTCGTCCGTTTGGGTCTCTCCAACCATTGTCAATTCCTAGTAGACCGTGGACTCATTTATTTGGCGCAGATTTACATCAGAGAGATTGTAAAATTACATGGGATCTCTACCGTTATTGTTTCTGATCGGGGGGTGCAATTTATTTCCAAATTTTGGAAGGCGTTTTGCACTCGGTTGGGGATCCATCTGATGTTCTCTTCATCATTTCACCCACAGTCTAATGGGCAAACTGAACGTGTTAACCAGAATCTTGAAACTTATCTTAGGTGTTTTGTGTCTTGAGAACCAGATGGATTGGGTTTCTTACCGCTGAATTTGCGGTGAATAATCATTATCATGAATCTACTGGTAAGTCTCCGTTTTTCGGGGCATACGAATTTCATTCTCAGTTCAGCTGATTTAATAGAAATCGTTCTTCAGGAATACCTGAAGAAGAACGGTTTTCATCTTCTATTACGTGTGTGTGGCAAGGGGTTCTTAACAGCTTGAGGAAGATGGGGTCCAAATACAATAGTATGACTGATCGGAGACGTGTGGTGGGTCCGGACCTGTGTGTTGGTGACTTGGTGTGGTTGTCCTCAAGGAACATTAAGTTGAAGGTTCCCTCTTGGAAACTGGGTCCCAGGTTCATCGTGTTAGAATCTATATTGTTTTACTATCGGCCATCTTGTTGTGGTTTGCTGGCTTCTAGTCTTTTCCTCTGGTGCTGGGTGTCTTGGTCACGTGATCTCTTCACTGTTTATTACTCAGCACCTGTCTCCCATTCCCCGCTGGACATCAGTGTTGTTATGCTTGTGCTCTGGCTAAGTTGCCTTGTTAAGTTCTTTGTGCTTCGGACAATTGATATCCTGGGACTTCTTGTTCCACCAGTTTTGTTCCCTTTAATATTTGTTTCTGCAACTAACTTTTCTGTTAGGACGTCTCCTGTTTTTGCTCCCAGTCCTTAGATCTTTTAGGGACCCCTTTCCCCTTCACACAACATATCGGTCCTTATAAGATTGTGGCACAATCCCGCCCACTTTTAGGATCCATTATGTGTTTCATCGATCTCTACTCGAAAAATACATTGCGTTCTCAGTACCATCACCGCTACCACCATCTACGGTCATTGTGGATGGAAATTTGTAATTCCAAATAGCTAAGATCATTCATTCTCGCTTAGCTTGTTTTTCGCTTCAGTATCTGGTACACTGGAGGGGTTATGGCCCTGAGGAGAGGATGTGGATACCAGCATCTGACGTCCATGCGGCCAGGTTGATCCAGTTTTTTTACGCAGGATTCCCTGATAAACCTGGTTCTGAGGTTCCGGAAGTCTCTCGTAGAAGGGGGGGTACTGTCGCGGGTTTACCGCAACAGAGAGGAGCCAGAAGACCACAGCGTCTTATTCCTCCCACTTCTGCACTCACTAGAAGCCTTTCACCTTCATATTAAATGGTGCACTTTTCTTTCAGCAGTGCAGGGGTTAATCCACTCAGTTGTGAGCTCCTGGAAGCTTACCTGCATTAAGGCTCTCAGCTGTCCAGTGTTAGCCACTCCCCGCTCCTATATATTCTGGGCTTTGGCTTGGAGTCTTTGCCAGATCTAGCTTATTCTGCATGGTGCTAGGAGTGTGGTGAAGAGTTGTTTGTTTGAGAAGGCATTTGGAGAATTTAAGCTAAGACTGTTGTGTTTTAGGTTGTGTGTAATCCTCATCTTCTCCTATTTATTTTTTTTGCCATCCTTAACTCCCCGGTGTTAACCTCTGTTGTTTGTGTGCATATATTTGTATGATTGGTATTTAACTTTAGCCCTGTTTGTATTACCTTTTAGTCTTGTTGGTGTACTGCCAAACACTACTACTCCCCTCTTTCCTGGGTGGGGGAAGGGAACAGACTGAGGGTGGATTGATCAGCTCAGACAAGGTACGTGGCCCCAGGATCTTCACCTTCAGAAGTAATCCAGGGAACAGAGCCAGCTAGGCGCCCCTAGCGTTAGGGTCAGGGAAGGAGCCCCTTGCCCGACAACAGAGTCGTGACAAGAGGTTCTTAGGTTTTGCTACTTATTATAGTAAGTTCATTAGGAACTTCTCAGTCATAGTCAAACCTCTTACTGAAAAAGAAGGGTACTGAGAAGGGTCTCCTCTTGGTCTACTGAGGCTGTTGATGCTTTTGCTGCTCTCAAGACAGCCTTTTCTAAAGCTCATGTCCTCAGTCAACCCAATGTTGATTTGCCTTTTGTGGTTGAGGTAGACGCCTCTTCTGTAGAGATGGGTACTGTTCTTTCACAGAAGAAACATGGTTACTGTAGCATCGGCGTCTCTGCCCCTGACAGGCTGAGACGCCGTCCCCCTTACCGCCGCGCTCCTGGCCCGGCGTCTTCCGGCTCTCCTGCTGCTGCCGGCACGCACAGCTTCCCTGGCACTGTGCTTAGGGCGCGCGCGCTCCCTCCCTCTTAACGGGGCCGCTGCTAGTCTGACTACCAGTCCAGTCCGCCAGCCTGACTACCAGTCCAGTCCGCCAGCCTGACTACCAGTCCAGTCCTCCAGCCTGACTACCTGTCTCCGCCAGCCAAGTACACTCTCCAGCCCGACGGTCTGCCTACGGTCCAAACCCGCCAGTCTGTCTATGGGCCAGGCTTGCCTGCCTACCCGGAGAACGTACCAGTTACCTACCGTGCCTACCAGCCAGCCTACCTGGAGGCTCCTGCCAGTTACCCGTGGTGTCTGCCAGTCCGTCTACCCGGATCACCCGTCAGCCTGCCTGTCGTGCTCATCTGCTGTACCGGTCAGTCCCTGCCTTCTGACCCGTGGGAGTCACCTGCTCTCATACAAGGTCTGGCCCAGAGTAGCACCTGGTCCCTCTGCTCAGTCCTTCCTTGGTTCACGGAGTCGATTGAGCCGCCATGCGACCTTGGTCCGTCCGAGTTGATACCTAGTTACGCCCCTCTGGTCCCTCCTTGCATCGCAGCACAGAGGTTCCACCACCTGGATCCGTAACAGTTTGCACGGGCCATGGAACCCGGTGGCCCCCAGGCTCCTTCACTTGCTGACCTGTACCAGGAGGTTTCTCGTCAGAGATCCCAACAGGAAACCATCCTGACCTACCTGCGGTCTGTCAACTCTCGCTTGGACACGCTGTCCATCCCACCTGTGTCTGCCTCGAGCCGAGCGACACCCGCTCCGGCGGCGCCTCTGCCTCCCAGTGCCACGGCATCCAGCTCTGGACTCCGGCTCTCTGCGCCTCCTCATTTTGGGGGTGACCCCGTCTTATGTTGGGGTTTTCTGAACCAGTGCACGCTGCACTTTGAGCTACTGGCACATCAGTTTCCCTCCGACTGGGCCAAGGTGGCGTTCATCATGTCTCACCTCACCGGGGAAGCATTGGCATGGCTAAACCCTCTATGGGAGACAGGGGATTCCCTGGTGTCCGATTTTCCGGCTTACCTCACTGCCTTCCGGAAGGTCTTCGATGAGCCTGGACGAAGGACTTCTACTGCCTCCTCATTGCTCCGTCTCCGCCAAGGGAGTCTCACCGTGGGCCAGTATGCCATACAGTTCCGTACCCTCGCTTCTGAGCTTGTCTGGAACAACGAGGCCCTGGTGTCCACCTTCTGGAAGGGTCTTTACGGGCGGATCAAGGATGAGCTAGCCGGCCGGGACATTCCTACCACCCTGGATGACCTGGTGTCACTAGCTACCCGGATTGACATCCGTTTCCTGGAACGAGCTAAGGAGACTACCAGGGAGAGAAGATTTCCTTGTCTTGCTCCTGTTTTCCAGAAACCTGCCTCCCAACCAGCAACTCCCCAGGCACGCTCGCCCGAACCCATGCAGATCGACCAGACCAAGATGGTCAAGTCTCGCCAAGAAACACGCCGAGCCGAGGGGAGCTGTTTCTACTGTGGTAGTAAGGAGCATCTGATCCGTTCCTGTCCAGTGAAGCCGGGAAACTCCAGTGTCTAGGACTAGAGATGAGCGGTGTTCGACTCAAACTGTTCGCCAATCTCAAATTCGAGCTGTTTTGGGCGGTGTTCGAGCCGTTCGGCGAACACGAATGATTTGAAAAAAATTCGGCTGTTCGAGGTTATGTTCGACAACTGTTCGTGCACCAAAATCATAACTGGATTTTTTCTCAGTAATGCTGAAAATTAATGTTAATACGCAGTTTGAGTGTACAGCGGGGCGGGGATGGATTTCTGCAGGAATAATGAAGATCTCCATTTTTTTTTCACACAAGCAAGGGCATGTGTCATTGGCAGTGTATGTCACATGTCCTTGCCCTATAAGACCCAGCCATTTTCCCCATCGCCACCATTTTCTCACTGCTGCAGCTGCATGTTAGACGGCACCGCTGTTGCTGTGTGCGCTATACTTTGTTAATTTCAAGCCAATTTTCGCACAAATCTACAGATAGCTTGGGAGTAGGGAAGAGTTGTGATTGCAGTCCTTTTAAGGACTAGGTTACATAATTTCCTATGACTTTTATCAGCCAGGTCTGTGCTCTTAAATAGATAGGTTGGGAGTAAAGACTAATTGTAATTGCAGTCCTTTTCAGGGCTAGGTTACATCAGTTCCTATCACTTTTTGCCAGGCAGGTCTGTGCCAGTGCTGTGCAAGTTTTTTTCACAGCATTTGGGTAAATCTAGCAAAGCAAATCCTTTTTGGCCTATTGCAGAGTGTGTTAGTCAGTGGAGTAGCCTATCTGTGTTGCAAGCTACACCACCTGTGTATAGAATACAATTTTTTTTACTGCACCTAGTGAAGTAAAACCTTTTGGGCATAGCATCATTCTATTAGTCCATCTATACTAACCTCCACCAGGGTGCAAATTCAAAATAATTTTTTTCTGCATCTAGCTCTGAAAAAATATTTCAGCTTCTAGCAGTGTGTGGGACTTGGTCTATTAGTCCATCTATACTGACCTCCATCAGGTTGCAAATTCAATATAATTTTTTTCTGCATCTAGCTCTGAAAAAATATTTAGGCTTCTAGCAGTGTGTGGGACTTGGTCTATTAGTCCATCTATACTGACCTCCATCAGGTTGCAAATTCAATATAATTTTTTTCTGCATCTAACCCAGCCAATACTTTTGGCCTAATACCACAGTTTGGCCACTCAGCTCTGCTCGGTTCCCATCCATCAACTCCAGAGTTGTGAATTAGTTAACCACAAAAATGAGTGGAAAAAGGCCTGCTGCTGGTGGAAAGGGGAATAGGCATGTTGGGAAGGGGAAAAAGGGTTGTGTCCGTGGAGTAGGTGTTAAAGCAACAGTAACATCTGCAGAAGTAAGACCATCTTCCAGCCAAACTAAAATGTCTACTTCTTTTAGCGGACAATGTGATAAGATCCCTTTCTTACGGCCACGCCAATCGCTACAAATTCCAGATGAGGCACAAAAACAGCAGGTGCTTCATCGGATATCAAGTGCTCCTTTAAGTGGGCTCTCCTCCACCTCAACTTCAACATCACAAATACTCCACTCCTCAGAGGTGTCACCCCAATCGCACTTGCTTCCTCACAGCTCCCAAATCTCCAGCTGCCCGTCTGAGTATGGGGTAGAACAGATGGTTGAGTCTGCAGAGCTGCTTATGACTCACCCCCTGGGCCGTGGGGCACTCGGAGCCGGGCAGTCGGGAAACGATGGGGGTAGTAGTGGCAACCCGGTTCCGTGGCTCAGGGTGGTCAGACCATTGGTAGTCTGCGACGCGCTGTTGATGTGTCCGACTACGCCACCCGTGGATTGCGGTCAGTGCGGACCGCCGCTGCCAGGTAGACCGCTGGGGCTGATGATGTATGCAGCTGGGATAGTGTGACTCCCCACGGGAAGAGTGCGGCCCCAGGGCAGTATAATGGAAGATGGGGGTGATGGTGTAGGGCATCCCAGTACCGTTAGTGCTGGAGGAGCAAGGAGCACACAGACAACAGGTTGCAGTCCAGGGTCTTTACTAGAACAGGTGAACTGACCCACAAACAGTCCCGGCTAGGAGGGGACCTGGATGTCTGAGAGCAATTGGGAAATTGGCCCTGGTCAGGGTGAGGGTGTAGGCCTACCGTGCTCTCTGCGCTCCTTCTGGCTATCTCCTCCTGGTAGGGTAACAGCCCACGGTCCCGAGCTCACCGTGTCCTCTCGCCCGTATGGTTTGCAACGTGGGTTCCTTTCTACTCCCGGCCTGGTACGGCTTTGCTGGTCCCTTCTGTTGTGGCAGAGCCTCCGGGTTTCTTAGGCCAAGGAACATACAGTCCCCTGTGGACTGGTTATCTGCTGCAGGACGTGGAATCCTCACAGCCTCAGACACCAAAGTCTGGTAAAATGGAGTTCTTTGTCTGCCAAGACAGGCTCATTTCGCCTCTTGTCTCTGGCTTGTGGCTCTCCTACTGCCACACTTCCTCTTAGGGTGCAATACAACTGTCCCTCTCTGCTCTGGGACACCTCTCAGTCCTGAGACAGGTCGTCCAGTTCTCCCTAACCCTGCCCCGAGTTCCAGCTTTTATAGGGGCAGCCTGCTCCCCCTACTGGCCTGAGACTGGATGTATTGCATGCTAATGTTCCCCTGACCAGAGAACCTCCCCCTTGCTCTCAGACACAGCTTTATTATATTTGTGGCATCCAGGCCAGGGTGACACATTCCCCCCCTAGTAAAATTTAGTACTCCGGGACTAAACAATAAACAAAGAAAATATGCATGACCATAAAACATTATCAGGAAAGTGACGCACAGGTTGAGTTCTTAAGGTCACAGTGTGGTCTGTGACTGGGTGTCCATATCACCAATACAATGGGGAGCCTTAACCAGGTGGGGGTCTGTCCTAGCCCCAAGTCCTTTACAGTCTTAGTTCATTCCTTGGTCAGGCTCCGAACGCAGTCCATACAAAGTCCCGGTTATTAAAAGTCCATAACCTTTGAGTCCGTACGGTGACTGCAAGAAACTGAAATACACTATTAATAATCATGCAGGTAATTTGGCAAACATTTCAACCCTTGGCAACAGGGTTATTTACAATTTTAGTGCACCCTATATTCTCCAGCGAGCGGGTATCTGCCCCTTTGTGCTCCTGGTTGACCTCCTTAAACCACTGTCTGATGGTGGACCGACCTGGCTTTCCCCACTAGCGTTAGGGGTACAGCTACCAGCTGGGTGTACAGGTAGGGCAGGCAGCTGTCTGCGGGTCCTTTGGCTCACCACAGGCATGGCAGGCTCACTGTCAGCAGAGGGTTGACTCTCCTGGGCTGCTGGTACAGGTTCTTCTGCCTCTGGAGCTGCTTGCTCTTCTTCACCTTCCGGCTCTGGTGTAGGTTGTTGCTGAGCAGGTTGCAGGAAATGCAGGATGGGTACCACTATGGCATCGTTTATTCGAGTCCAGGACTGAGGGAACTCTCCGAGAACGGTGCTGATCATTTCTTCCTTGTCCTCTGCGGGTTCAAGGTCACTTTGATCCTCTTCTGCACTACGGAGTTGCTCGGGGGCATCATTTTAGGTGGTCTCTGGAGACGGTACTAGTGGTTTCCTTGGTGATCACGCACACCTTCGGGTTGTCGTGATCAGACTGCAGTACGGCGTAGGGTTCCCTTTCCCACCGGTCGTCCAACTTGTGAAGCCTTCTCTTTCATAGTGTTGAGCCACCCCCGTAGTGTTCGAGTTCGGTTTGGTTCGTCGAACACCCGTGTGTTCGCCGAACTGTTCGTCGAACTGTTCGTCGAACACCTTCGAACACCGTTAAAACCAATGGCAGGCAAACAAAAACACATAGAAACACATAGAAAACACCTTCAAAGGTGTCCAAAAGCTGACAAACTGCTCAGAAGACATAACTAACACATGGAAAAGTGACAAGTACATATAGTCATGCAAAAAGAAAAGAGGTGGAGGAGTAAAAGGAGGGGGAGACACAGATATAGGCATGTCATGCCCTTCTAAAATCCAAAAAGTGAGAAGCCGACACGGCCAGTCCGTTCCTGCCCGTGCCACCTCCGTGTCGCCGGGTTTGTGCCAGAGCCGCGGTGGACCCTGACGGCCAGCCCCCTCTCCCAATAATGGTGCCTGTCCGCTGGTGGGTCGAGCGAGCCCCCCTGTGGTGGAGACAGCTCTAAGCTTTTTAATTTAAATTGTCTCTCTAATTTGAATGAATACACTTTAAATCCTTTTACAAGGATCTATTGGAGGGCAAGTCTCATGCCAGCAGCCGCGTAATTCCAGCTCCAGTAGCGTCCACTAAAGCTGCTGCAGTTAAAAAGCTTTTATAAGGATCGAGCTCGGCTGTCCACCGCAAGGCATCCTACCGCCAGTCCCAGCCCCTATGCCTTGGGGTGCCTCTTCACTGAGTATCCCGTGGTCCCGAAGCATTTCCTTTGAAAAAATTAAGTGTCCAAACTACAGGTGGTGTAGCTTGCTTAACAGCCGGGATAATCCGCTGACTAGCAGACACTGCTACTAGGCACAAAGTATTTCCTGGGCTAGATGCAGTTAAAAATTTGTAATTAGATACTCTCGTTGGATGCTGAGAAAGCATCCCATAGAGTCTCCTGGCACGCCATATATTATTCTCTTAAAAAGCTTGGGGTAGGGGTCTAGGGGACCCTTTTATAGCCAAAATCACGGCCCTGTATCGCAATACGTCACCTAGGCTGAAGATAAATGGAACTGTAGCACCCTGAGGGCTCGGTTGCTACAGAGGTATTGCACCTCACCCAGAGGTGTGATATCTCACTCTCAGGTAAGGATGGAGTGTGGATCAGGACCCGACACCTGCATGCATTACACCACATTGCCGTGGGGCAGGGCGACCAATATGCCCCTGAGATGGGCACGACAGTCCCTGTCCCTGGCTGGAGTGGGGGGAGGGAACACTGAGGAAGGGGAGCCCTGTAGTGCAGGAGCAGGGAGGAAGCAGTTCCTGGGTGCATTGAGAAGGGAGTATAAAAGGTGGGCACCATCTTAGTTCAGTGCAGAGAAGTCTGAGCAGAAGTGACAGGGAGCAGGGGCTCTGCATGAGCTCTGCTCCGGAGGCGGGCCTAGTAACAGAGGCCCAGGCCTGGAAGAGGGAGAAGGAAGGAAGAGGAGCGGAGAAGGCTCCAGGAACGAGGAATGAAGGGATCCCAGGGGTGCGGACGGGCGAGTCGCCACCGCACGCCCGAATCCACCTGCGTGGAGGGGTCAGGCCAAAGGGGGAGACCGGTCCCCGAAACTAGTGGAGGCGGGAAACGACCCTCAGCTATAAACCGGAGGCTGTGACATTTTATGTGGCGCAGCCCCTCGCTACACCCGCTAGGAAGGCACCACATAGGGTCAGGGAAACTGGCGCCAAGTTTACCAAGAGGAGGCCCGAGGCAGCCAGACAGAAGGGTTGGTAAGAAAGGCCAGACAAAGGACACACAAAGGGGGTCCTGTGAAGCGCTCCAAAGTTATCTGGGAGTTGTCTGAGCCCCTCACCTGGTGAGCACAGTACGACGTGGGCAGCCGTTACCTGCAGAAGTGGTCTGGATAATAAGAACTGTGAGTAAAGGCCCTGGACTGCATCACTGACTCCGTGTCATTACTGCTGCTGCCCTGCACCATCACCCCCGTCCTCCGCATACACTGCCCTGAGGCTATACTCCTCCCGTGGGAAGTTATGCTACGCTCTGCTGCACCCACAACACCAGCCTCAGCGGTCTGCCCTGCAGCGGCGGTTCACTCTGACCGCAATCCACGGGTGGCGTAGTCGGACATTTAAACATCAAAACCACATAAATAGTTCCGCCACTGGTTTGACTGCCCTGAGCCATGGAACCGGGTCGCCGCCACGGAGACTACAACCACCAGCATCCACCAAAAAGGGTCCGGCTCCGGGTGTCCCAAGGCCCACGGGGCGCGTCAGAACATTTTCATCACCTTTCATAATCACCAATGGGACAAGGCAGGGATGTCCTCTGTCCCCTCTCTTATACATCCTAGTGACGGAGCACCTGCTCTCATCAATTCGTCATAGCCCCAATATTAGGTGGATTGAGGTGGGAGGCACCGAGTACAAGTGCTCTCTATTTGCTGATGATGTCCTAGTATATATCACTCAATCACATATATCCATCCCTGCTGTTATGGCTGAAATAGATCACTTTGTTACATGGTCAAATTTTAAAATCAATGCAGCGAAGTCTGAGGCCCTCGATGTCTCCCTCCCCAAATCCGTACAGGATTCCATCCAGTCCAACTTTCCCTTTGCCTGGCCCTCACAGGGTATCAAATATTTAGGAATTCCTATTCATAGAGACCTCTCCCGTCTATGTTATCTTAATTTTGGGCCCTTTATTGAACAACTCCATACAGACCACGGTTGGCAAGTTAGAACTGTAAGATTCACTACGTGAACCACTGGTGTTTTGTGGAAAAGCACATGTACACTGTGTTCCAAATTATTATGCAAAAAGTGTTTAGGAGTGATAAGGGAAGAATTTGTTTGTTTGTCAGTTAAACTCATTGATGGTGATGTGTGTCAGGGCTCTTTATATCACTGTAAGCAATTGCAGACACCTGTGCTAATTAGTTTGGCAGGTGTGTCCAATGAAAGGCAAGACTACTTAAGAAGGCTGTCCCACATTATTAAGCAGCCTACATTTTCTGCCAAAATGGGAAAGAAAAAGGATGTGTCGGCTGCTGAGAAGCAACAAATTGTGGAGTGTTTAGGTCAAGGCATGACTACAATCAACATTGTGCGATGATCAGGATGAAGTGTCTTGGCAATCAAGAAGTATGTAGCTGATTCACAGTACACACGTGTGCGTGCTGATAAGGGCAAATTGAGGACTCTTTCCTACAGGCAATTACGTCAGGTTAAAAGAGCAGCGGCAAAAAAGCCTTGTCATAGCAGCAGACAAGTTTTTGAAGCTGCTGGTGCCTCCAACGTCCCCCGAACAACAAGATGCAGGGTCCTTCAGAGGTTTGCAGCTGTGCGTACGCCATCCTGTTGACCTCCTCTATCCACTGCACACAAGCAGAAACGGCTCCAGTGGGCCAAACATTACATGAAGACTGATTTCAAAACTGTTTTGTTCACGGATGAGTGCCGTGCAACGCTCGATGGTCCAGATGGATGGAGTGGAGGATGGCTGGTTGATAGACACCTCACGCAAACACGGCTACAGCGCCAACAAGGAGGAGGTGGAGTAATGTTTTGGGCTGGAATCATGGGGAGAGAGATTGTCGGCCCCTTTAGGATCCCTGAAGGGGTAAAGATGAACTCCATAATGTATGTGGAGTTTCTAAAACAGCACTTCCTGCCATGGTTCAAGAAGAAGAACCGTGTATTCCACAGCAAGATCATTTTCATGCATGATAATGCACCGTCTCATGCTGCACATAACACATCTGCATCTCTGGCTGATATGTGCATAAAAGGGGACAAACTTATGGTGTGACCCCCATGCTCCCCTGACCTCTACCCCATTCAGAACCTCTGGAGCATCATCAAAAGGAGTGTCTATGATGGTGGGAGGCAGTTCACATCTAAGCAACAGCTCTGGGAGGGTATTCTGTCCTCATGCAAAACAATTGAAGCAGAAACCATCCAAAACCTGACAAATTCAATGGACGAGAGAGTTCAGAAGCTCCTTTCGAACAAGGGGTCCAATGTGCAAATGTAACATCACCTAGAATAAAGTTTTGAGTTGAAAACTGTTTGATTTCAGTTTCTAATAACCTGCTAATGCTTATAATTTCAAAAATGACCATTTTTTTGGTCCTTATTAAAATGAAAAGGTTGATCGAAGAGTGTGGGGGATCTAAGAGTGTGGCAACCCAGTAGTCAGGATTACTTCGAATTCTGACAATCTGAGGGTCATGTTGCAGGTAGTGCAGCAAGAAGGCACTTATGTGTCTTGCGCATCTCGGAGCCCCAAAATTATTTTCCGGGCTAGATGCAGCTAAAAATTATTATTCATTTTAAATCTGGTGGAGCTTAGTATAGATGGCCTAATAGAATCAGTACTGCACACTGCTACAAAGACCAAATTATTTTCCAGCCAAGATACAGATAAACATGATTAGTAATTTTAAATCTGGTGGAGCTTAGTATAGATGGCCTAATAGAATCAGTGCTGCACACTGCTACAAAGCCCAAATTATTTTCCAACCAAGATACAGATAAACATGATTAGTAATTTTAAATCTGGTGAAGCTTAGTATAGATGGCCTAATAGAATCAGTACTGCACACTGCTACAAAGCCCAAATTATTTTCCAGCCAAGATACAGATAAACATGATTAGTAATTTTAAATCTGGTGGAGCTTAGTATAGATGGCCTAATAGAATCAGTACTGCACACTGCTACAAAGCCCAAATTATTTTCCAGCCAAGATACAGATAAACATGATTAGTAATTTGAAAGCTTAAAACGGTTGGTGAGGTGATTTTAACCAATCATCAAGCTTTTACTCTCCCCAGGATGACACAGGGGTAGAAAAGTCGTTTCGGATCCATGATTTGTTCATCTTTATGAACGTGAGTCTGTCTACATTATCAGTGGAGAGCCGCGTGCGCTTATCTGTCAGCACACCACCAGCAGCGCTGAAGACACGTTCAGACAGAACGCTGGCTGCGGGGCATGACAAGATCTCCAAGGCGTAAGTGGCTAGCTCCGGCCCTTTATCCAGATTGGAAGCCCAAAAAGAGCAAGGGTCCAGTGACACAGTCATGGCTTCAATGTTTACTTGGAGATACTCCTGTACCATCGTCTCTAGGCGTTGACTATGTCAGACTTCTTGTCTCCTGTGGCCTTGCAAAGGATGGGCTAAAAAAGTGGTGAAATGATTCCGCAAAATTGATGTTACCAGCAGATACTGTGTTTCTGTTACGGTTTGAGTGCTGAACACTCGACGGTCCCACGGTTGGCAAGTTGGAACTGTGAGATTCACTACGTGCACCACTGGTGTTTTGAGGAAAAGCACATGTAAGATTCTGCAACAGTCTCTGCTGATACTCCTGCATGCGTGCATCCCTTTCTATGGCAGGAATAATTTCTGCAAATTTACTTTTGTACTGGGGATCTAACAGTGTGGCAACCCAGTAGTCAGGATTATTTCTAATTCTCACAATTCGAGGGTCATGTTGCAGGTAGTGCAGCAAGAAGGCACTCGTGTCTTGCGCATCCAGGAGCACCAAGTCCCTGTTGTGTTGGTGACGAGGTAACAATCATGCTTCCTTCCTCTGTCCTCTCCCCCCAACCTCGCACAACAGAAATGTGATCAAGGTCTCCCTCATCTGATGAGTCTTCCATCTGTTCGTCCTCCACTTCTTCCTGGGCTCTTGCACCTTCCTCACTAGTTTGGCTGCTACCATGCGCCCTGGTAAAACCATCTCCCTCACCCACACATGCCTGCCGCCTTGGTGCTGCCGACCATCTGGACCTTGCAGATGTTAGCCCTTCCGCATACAACTCCTACTCCTCTACTTCCTCGACCTCCTCTTGTGCCACCACCTAACTCTGAATTCTGTTTAACATGTGCTCCAGCATGTAAATCACCGGAATAGTCATGCTGATAATGGCATTGTCAGCACTAAACATCTTCGTCGCCATTTCAAAACTGTGCAGAAGGGTGCATAGGTCCCTGATCTGAGACCACTCCTCCAGCGTGATTTGCCCCACCTCTGGATCTCGTTGGCCCAGGCTATATGTCAGAACGTATTGCACCAGGGCTTGTCGGTGCTGCCACAGTCGCTGCAACATGTGCAGAGTTGAATTCCACCGGGTAGGCACATCGCATTTTAGCCGGTGAAGTGGCATGCCCAACGACTTCCGTAGAGATGTAAGTCGCTGAGCTGCGGGATGCGAACGGCGGAAGTGAGCACACAGCGACCGTGCCCTCTGCAGAAGTCCATCTAGTCTGGGATAGTGGGCTAAAAATTGCTGGACAACCAGGTTCAACACGTGAGCCATACAAGGCACGTGTGTGACATTGCCCCGGTGAAGGGCCGCACCCAGGTTTGCAGCATTGTCGCACACGGCTTTCCCTGGTTTCAGGTCCAGTGGAGACAACCATTCATGAAATTGGTTCTCCAGAGCTGACCACAACTCCTCAGCTGTGTGACTCACATTTCCCAGACATTTCAAAGTAAAAACCGCCTGATGACGTTGAGCCCTGCTGCCAGCATAGTAAGGAGGTGTGCAGGATCCCTTCTGCGCAGTTAGAAAGCTTGTGGCATGACCAGACAGGCTTTGGGTGCAGGTGGAGGACCGAGAGGAGGTTGAGGAGGCAGAAGCAGTGGAGGAACTTTGAGATAAAGAGGAATGACGCACAACTCATGGGGACGGCAAGACTTGGACAGCAGCCCCTTGTCCTGCTGTCACCATAGTTACCCAGTGCCCAGTCAGAAACATGTAACGCCCCTGTCCATGCCTACTCGTCCAAGTGTCTGTGGTGAAATGCACCCTGTCACACACAGAGTTTCTCAAAGAAGCGGTGATGTTGTGTGCGACATGCTGGTGGAGCGCAGGCACACCTTTCTTTGAGAAGTAGTGCCGACTGGGCATCTGGTACTGGGGCACTGCGACGGACATAAGGTCTCGAAAATCCTCTGTGTCCACCAGGCGGAAAGGCAGCATTTCTGTAGCCAAGAGCTTGCAGATGGTGAAATTCAACCTCTTAGCTTTCTCATGGCTAGGAGGAAATGGTCTTTTACTTGTCCACATCTGAGGGACCGAGGGCTGGCTGTTGTGCTTAGACGGGGTTGATAAGGGTGTCCCCGGCAAACTGTCGGTCTGTGAGGAAGATGCAGGTGGACATGTTAGGTTGCCTTGATCCAAAGGTGGTGCTATCGATGTCGGACAGCGTTCAACACCAGCTGGTGTTACCACCTCCAAAGAAAATGATGACCTGCCAATCACGCTGGCTGTTGCGGGTAAAGAGGTGGCAGGTCTGCGTCCCAAAACAGGTGTGACTGCTGTCCTCCCAGTCACAGAGGATGAAGAGGCCGCGGATGCACAAGATGTGGCAGACGGTGGTTGGCCCGGCCGGCTAGACCGCATTGTAGCACAGTGAGCTTCCCACTGCAACTTATGCTTCATGTCCATGTGCCGGTTCATGCATGAAGTACTCAAACTATGTATTTTTTGGCCTCTACTTAGCTTTTGCTGACAAATGTTACAGATAACACGAGTTGGGTCATCTTTATCGATCTGAAAAAATGCCCAGGCTATGCAAGGCTTAGCACCCATACGACCTGAAGAGCCACCACGACTTGTGGTGAGAGGCAGAGTTGTGTTTGAGGATGCAGTTGTTGACATGCTTCCAGTACTATGTCTCTGTCCAGGAAGGCGCAACCTGACCTCGTCGTCACTAGCATTCTCCTCCACCTCCTCTGCTGACCTCATCTCTTGGCTGACTGTGGGTTGACAGTAAGTGGGATCTCCAACCTCATCATCATCACCCTGTGTGTTATCACACCCGTCGTCCTCAGAGCCAACCTGTTCCTGCCCTGACAAAAAACTAAAGTTATCGCTCCAATCAGGTATTTGAGTCTCATCATTGTCTTCCTCATTGTCTCTACCAACAGGAGTTACAGTTTGGGAATGAGGGTCTACATTATGGTCAGAACCTTCTGCGTATGGTCCTGGATCCGACTCATAAAGATTCTGGGCATCAGTGCAGATCATTTCCTCATCTGGATTCACAGAAGCGCTGGAGCCGACCTCTGATTCCCAGGCTATAGTATGAGTAAACAGCTCTGCAGACTCAGCCATCTGTTCTACCTCATACTCAGACGGGCAGCTGGAGATTTGGGAGCTGTGAGGAAGCAAGTGCGATTGGGGTGACACCTCTGAGGACTGGAGTATTTGTGATGTTGAAGTTGATGTGGAGGAGAGCCCACTTAAAGGAGCACTTGATATCCGTTGAAGCACCTGCTGTTTTTGTGCCTCATCTGGAATTTGTAGCGATTGGCGTGGCCGTAAGAAAGGGATCTTATCACATTGTCCGCTAAAAGAAGTAGACATTTTAGTTTGGCTGGAAGATGGTCTTTCTTCTGCAGATGTTACTGTTGCTTTAACACCTACCCCACGGACACAACCTTTTTTCCCCTTCCCAACACGCCTATTCCCCTTTCCACCAGCAGCAGGCCTTTTTCCACTCATTTTGGTGGTTAACTAATTCACAACTCTGGAGTTGTTTGCACAAAAAAACAATGGATGGGAACCGAGCAGAGCTGAGTGGCCAAACTGTGGTATTGGCCACAAAACTATTGGCTGGGTTAGATGCAGAAAAAAATTATATTGAATTTGCAACCTGATGGAGGTCAGTATAGATGGACTAATAGACCAAGTCCCACAGACTGCTAGAAGCCCAAATATTTTTTCAGAGCTAGATGCAGAAAAAAAATTATATTCAATTTGCAACCTGATGGAGGTCAGTATAGATGGACTATTAAAACAAGTCCCACACACTGCTAGAAGCCCAAATATTTTTTCAGAGCTAGATGCAGAAAAAAATTATATTCAATTTGCAACCTGATGGAGGTCAGTATAGATGGACTAATAGAACAAGTCCCACACACTGTTAGAAGCCCAAATATTTTTTCAGAGCTAGATGCAGAAAAAAATTATATTCAATTTGCAACCTGATGGAAGTCAGTATAGATGGACTATTAGAACAAGTCCCACACACTGCTAGAAGCCCAAATATTTTTTCAGAGCTAGATGCAGAAAAAAATTATATTCAATTTGCAACCTGATGGAGGTCAGTATAGATGGACTAATAGAACAAGTCCTACACACTGCTAGAAGCCCAAATATTATTTCAGATCTAGATGCAGAGAAAAATTATATTCAATTTGCAACCTGATGGAGGTCAGTATAGATGGACTAATAGAACAAGTCCCACACACTGCTAGAAGCCCAAATATTATTTCAGAGCTAGATGCAGAAAAAAATTATATTCAATTTGCAACCTGATGGAGGGCAGTATAGATGGACTAATAGAACAAGTCCCACACACTGCTAGAAGCCCAAATATTTTTTCAGAGCTAGATGCAGATAAAAATTATTTTTAATTTGCTACCTGATGGAGGTCAGTATAGATGGACTAATAGAACAAGTCCCACACACTGCTAGAAGCCCAAATATTTTTTCAGAGCTAGATGCAGAAAAAAATTATATTCAATTTGCAACCTGATGGAGGTCAGTATAGTTGGACTAATAGACCAAGTCCCACACACTGCTAGAAGCCCAAATATTTTTTCAGAGCTAGATGCAGAAAAAAATTATATTCAATTTGCAACCTGATGGAGGTCAGTATAGATGGACTATTAGAACAAGTCCCACACACTGCTAGAAGCCCAAATATTTTTTCAGAGCTAGATGCAGAAAAAAAATTATATTCAATTTGCAACCTGATGGAGGTCAGTATAGATGGTCTAATAGAACAAGTCCCACACACTGCTAGAAGCCCAAATATTTTTTCAGAGCTAGATGCAGAAAAAAATTATATTCAATTTGCAACCTGATGGAGGTCAGTATAGATGGACTAATAGAACAAGTCCCACACACTGCTAGAAGCCCAAATATTTTTTCAGAGCTAGATGCAGATAAAAATTATTTTTAATTTGCAACCTGATGGAGGTCAGTATAGATGGACTAATAGAATGATGCTATGCCCAAAAGGTTTTACTTCACTAGGTGCAGTAAAAAAATTGGTATTCTATACACAGGTGGTGTAGCTTGCAACACAGATAGGCTACTCCACTGACTAACACACTCTGCAATAGGCCAAAAAGGATTAGTTTTGCTAGATTTAGCCAAATGCTGTGAAAAAAACTTGCACAGCACTGGCACAGACCTGCCTGGCAAAAACTGATAGGAACTGATGTAACTTAGTCCTGAAAAGGACTGCAATTACAATTAGTCTTTACTCTCAACCTATCTATTTAAGAGCACAGACCTGCCTGATAAAAGTGATAGGAACTGATGTAACCTATCCCTGAAAAGGACTGCAATTACAATTAGTCTTTACTCCCAACCTATCTATTTAAGAGCACAGACCTGCCTGATAAAAGTCGTAGGAAATGCTGTAACCTAGTCCTTAAAAGGACTGCAATCACAACTATTCCCTACTCCCAAGCTATCTGTAGATTTGTGCGAAAATTGGCTTGAAATTAACAAGGTATAGCGCACACAGCAACAGCGGTGCCGTCTAACACGCAGCTGCAGCAGTGAGAAAATGGTGGCGACGGGGAAAATGGCTGGGTCTTATAGGGCAAGAACATGTGACATACACTGCCAATGACACATGCCCTTGCTTGTGTGAAAAAAAACACTTCACTCCGTGTGTGCGCTGCTGATAGGCTGACAGATTGCACCTCCCCACTGTAAATGCGGGAAAGAGAAAAAAAAATGGAGATCTTCATTATTCCTGCAGAGATCCATCCCCTGCCCCTCCCCCCGCCCCGCTGTACACTCAAACTGCGTATTAACATTAATTTTCATCATTACTGAGAAAAAATCCAGTTATGATTTTGGTGCACGAACAGTTATCGAACATAACCTCGAACAGCCGAATTTTTTTCAAATCTTTCGTGTTCGCCGAACGGCTCGAACACCGCCCAAAACAGCTCGAATTTGAGATTGGCGAACAGTTCAAGTCGAACAACGCTCATCTCTACTCTTTCGCTTCAGGACCTGCTCACCAGGTTCTAGGGGACCAGCAGGGGCGTGTTGGTTGAAGAGTTTTTCTTGCCTCTATCTCACCTGGGCCAGGCTCTTCTCCACACTCTCCTGTACCTTCCTGTACTGCAGTTGCCTTTCCGTATCCCAGTCCGCATCCGGGGAAGAGTCCTCAGGTGTTAGGACTCCCATCTCCAGGTCTACGGGCAGCTTACCTGGTCTAGCTCGCATCAGGTAAGCCGGGGTGCAGTTTGTAGCATTCACCGGGATATGGTTGTATAAGTCTATTAGATCCGGCAGTTTTTCTGGCCACAGGCTGCGTTCCTCCAGGGGCAACGTCTTCAGGAGATCAATGACTATATTGTTCATTTTCTCACACATCCCGTTGGTTTGTGGGTGGTAAGGCGTTGTCCGAATCTTCTTACAGCCATAGAGGTTGCAGAACTCTTGGAAGATTTCAGCCTCGAACGCTGGACCCTGGTCTGTCAGGACTTGTTCCGGATACCCGTGTGGACGGCAGAAGTATTGCTGGAAGGCTCTGGCCGCCGTTTGGGCTGTCAAGTCTTTTACCGGGACCACCACTAGAAAACGGGGATAGTGGTCCACGATTGTCAGGGCGTAGATGTATCCTGACCGGCTTGGAGCCATTTTGACGTGGTCCAGAGCTACCAGCTCAAGAGGCTGCTGGGTGACGATGGGCTTCAAGAGCGCCTTCTGGCTGGTGCGGTCTTTTCTCCTTAAGTTACAAGGGCCACAGTCCCTGCACCACTTCTCTACAGCCCCTCTCATGCCGACCCAAAAGAACCGTCCTCTTAGCAAGAACTCCAGTTTCTTCCAACCAAAGTGCCTCGCTCTGTCATGGTAAGCCCCCAGGACCATAGCTGCATCCCGCCTTGGGACCACGACTTGCCAGGTCAGCTCGTGTGTCCGGTGGTTGACAAGTCGTCTGCACAGCTTGCCTTCATAGAGGAACAGCTTGCTCTTCTCTTTCCATAGCTGCTTGGCTTCCTCTGGAGCATCCGGACCTAAGCGGGCGTCTTCCTGGGTCAGCAGATCTTTCACCAGGCGGATTGCAGGGTCACTATCTTGGGTCTCGGCCCAGCTGTGGTGAGGTAGGGATTGATCATAACGGTTGTTAGATCTTCCTCCTTCACGTGGTGGGAGTATTGAGCGGCTCCATACCGGTAAAACGCGGGGAGTTCAACCTCCTCCAGCTCTTCTGGGTCTTCGTCACCTTCAGGTAAGTGAGGCATTCTCGATAGGGCGTCAGCGTTGGCATTGGTTTTGCCTGCCCGGTACTTGATCACGAAGTCATAATTGGAGAGACGGGCCATCCACCGCTGTTCCAGGGCACCAAGTCTTGCACCGTCTAGGTGTGTTAACGGGTTGTTGTCCGTGTACACAGTGAACTTTGCGGAGGCCAGGTAATGCTTGAAGCGTTCCGTTACGGCCCACACCACCGCCAAGAATTCTAGCTTGAAGGAGCTGTAATTCTCCGGGTTCCTCTCGGTGGGCCTCAGCTTCTGGCTGGCGTACGCGATCACCCTTTCTCTGCCCTGTTGGTTTTGTGACAGTACGGCTCCCAGTCCCACATTACAGGCGTCTGTGTGGAGAATAAAAGGCTGGCCATAATCAGGGTAGGCCAGGATCTCATCCCCCGTGAGGGCCATCTTCAACTGGCGGAAGGACTCCTCTTCCAGTTTATCCCACTTGAAGGGCGGCTTTTGGCTTCTGGACTTAGACTGTCCTATCAGGAGGTCCTGCATAGGAGCTGCCATCTTAGTGAACCCGGGGATGAACCTTCGGTGGTAGCCTACCAACCCGAGGAATTGCCTCACTTCCTTGATGTTCGAGGGGCTTGGCCAGCTCTTGATTGCTGTGACCTTGTCAGGGTCGGGGGCTACTCCTTCCGCACTTACCACGTGCCCTAGGTACTGGACCTTTGGTTTCAACAGGTGACACTTTGATGGTTTCACCTTCAGGCCATAGCCTGCCAGGGCTTCGAACACCTCGGCCAGGTGCTTTAGATGGTCCTCGTAAGTCTTTGAATAGACGATCACGTCGTCCAGGTAAAGGATGACCGTCTCGAAGTTTCAGTGCCCTAGACAGCATTCCATCAGCCTCTGGAAGGTCCCTGGTGCGTTGCAGAGCCCGAAGGGCATACAGTTGACCTCGCTCAGTCCCATCGGGGTTCTGAAGGCGGTCTTCTCCTTGTCAGCATCTGCCACAGGAACCTGCCAGTACCCGCTAGTAAGGTCCAAAGTAGAAAAGAAGTTAGCTGATTTTAGTGCGGCTAAAGACTCTTCTATTCTAGGCAGCGGATATGCGTCTTTGTGGGTGATACGGTTGATTTGTCTATAGTCCACGCACATTCTCATGGTGCCATCTTTCTTTTTTACCAGAACCAGGGGGGCTGCCCAGGGGCTACAGCTATCTCTAATGACCCCAGCTTCTTTCATTTCTCTTAGCATGCCCTTCGCTGATAATGTGCAGGGGGTACAGGTCTGTGTCTCTCTTTTATTGGTGGGTGGCTCCCTGTGGGCATGTGGTGTTCTATCCCTTTTACTCTGCCAAAGTCTAGCGGGTGCTTACTAAAGACTCTCTCGTACTCCTGTACCACCCGGTAGACTCCTTGGTTTTGGTGCAGGGGAGTGGAGTCAGCACCCACATGGAGTTTCTGGCACCAGTCCTCCTTTTGTTTCTGGGAGCCATTACCCTCCGCCTGTGGAGATGGAGGCAAGGGTTCCACGGCCCTGATAGCTTTGTGCTCAACAGCAAACAGTTTGGCAAGTGTAGCGTACCTGGGTAAATGTACCTCCCTTTCCCCAATGTTGAGGATGCGGACGGGCACCCTCCCATGACGGACATCAACCACCCCCCGGGCTGTCAAAATGGTGGGCCTGCTGTCCGAGTACACGGGTTCTACCATGGCTTGGTAGTCTCTACCTCTCAACCCGATTGCAGTCCGACACCAGATCATCATTTCACTTTTGGGAGGCATGGAAATGGGGAATGGGTCACTCAGTCTTACGCTACCGATCTCACCACCAGACAGTTCTACCTGCTGCCGTCTCATCAGGGCTTTTATTTCTTTGTTGAGGACTCTCTGTTGGCTGGAACTAGCATTCACCGCCACCTGTTGTAGAATTACAATTACCTCTGAAAGACAATTTTCAATCACGTTAGTACCCACAGTTATTTTAGGGTGACTTTCACGACGGTCAATGTCCACAATAATCACTCCCTGTGCCGGCAGTTCAACTTTACCAATCTTAATGGTCATCTCTTTGAACCCCATCTGCGGCACGGGCAAGCCATTACTGGCAATGATGCTCAAGTCACTGTCTGGATACCGTGTTATATCAGCATCAGTCCAATACTGCTTAAAAAGTACATAAGGGATAGTGGTTACCTGCGACCCAGTATCCAGCAAGGCGCTCATGGGGATACCGTCCAACACCACGGGTAAAACCGGGTGCCCCCCAACGTACTTATTGCGCCAATTGCAAGGGCCTGGTGACCTTATGCCTGGGGGTTGGCCCTCTGCCCCAGGTTGGACCCGTTTAAATTACAGTACCTGGAAATGTGTCCGGGCTGGTTGCATCGACGCCAAATGGGCTGTCCATCCTCTGCGTAGTGGTCTGTGGGCATCCCTCGGAATGACGGGATCCTCCTCTGTCGACGCCTCGGGACATCCTCCGGACTTGAAGCCAGCTCGATGGGTCTCGACGGGTCCACTTGTAACGCCTGGACGGTCCTGGTCAACGCCGCGACGCTCTTGGTCAGCTCCTGGACTTGGTGATGCAGATCTTTCGACGGGGCTTGGTTCAGGGCCTGTGCATCGGCCCCCACAGAGTCCATAGAGGAGGGCGCCGCCTCCTCGTGGTAGGTGAGAGCAGGGCGCCGGGGGTTTATAGCGCCACTTATTGCGGGTTCACGGAGCACCGTTATGGCCCTGTCCTTAAATTGGGCAAAGGTCAGATCAGGGTTCTGAAAGAACATGAGGCGCAGCTGGGTCCTGTGGGCGCTAGACAGCAGACCTTCTATAAACTGTTCTGTTAGTAGCTTATCCGTATCCTGCACGCTGCCAGGGTCAGTTTGTTGGATGGCCCTCAAGGCTTCCTGCAAATTTAGGGCATAGTCTCTGATGCTGTCCTGTGCCCGCTCCTTACATCCATAGAACCTCATTTTAATTTCAGCGGAGGTACGTGTGTCAAAGGTACCCCGCAGCCGGGCCAGAATACCCTTCACAGTTCTTTTCTGCTCAGCGGGCCAAGACTTTACCTCCCGCTGGGCTGCACCAGTTAACTGCCCTGTCAGTATGCTAATCCTCTGTTCCTCTGTCAGGGGGTAAACTTGGAACAAACTGTACAGCCTTTTCTTAAAGTTAGTTAGGGCATGGGGCTCCCCTGAATACTTAGGCAGCCAGGCCGCTCCAGCGATGTAAGGCAGGGAAAATGGCATCACCGCTGCTGAAGCTGCGCTGGTGGTAGTGGGCGCCTCCGTGTCCAACATCTTCCTCCCCCCTAGATAAGCGTGGCCTACCTTCCGACGATCCTCTTCTGTAGGACGCGGCTCCGCTGGTGCTGCTCTGGACGAGGACCTTGCGTCGCGTCCTGGTGACGTCAGCGTCGCTCTCTCTCCCTTCCAGGACCTTGCGCAGCGTCGGGGCGGAGCTTCGGGTCTCGCACGGTTTGGACGTCCACGCCCCTCTTCTTCCCGCGCGGCGTCCTGAAGATGGCGTCCGATGGCGGGAAAACGGCTGAAGATGGCGGGAACCGACAGAAGATGGAGGGAGACGGCTCCGGATGGCGGGAAACCTCTTCCTCAGGTACGTGTACAGTCTTTTTCAGGCATGTAATACCCGTTTGTGGCGGGTTGGTTATTATCCTGCCGACTACTCCAAAGCTGACTCACCCCCTGGGCCGTGGGGCACTCGGAGCCGGGCAGTCGGGAAACGATGGGGGTAGTAGTGGCAACCCGGTTCCGTGGCTCAGGGTGGTCAGACCATTGGTAGTCTGCGACGCGCTGTTGATGTGTCCGACTACGCCACCCGTGGATTGCGGTCAGTGCGGACCGCCGCTGCCAGGTAGACCGCTGGGGCTGATGATGTATGCAGCTGGGATAGTGTGACTCCCCATGGGAAGAGTGCAGCCCCAGGGCAGTATAATGGAAGATGGGGGTGATGGTGTAGGGCGTCCCAGTATTGTTAGTGCTGGAGCAGCAAGAAGCACACAGACAACAGGTTGCAGTCCAGGATCTTTACTAGAACAGGTGAACTGACCCACAAACAGTCCCGGCTAGGAGGGGACCTGGATGTCTGAGAGCAATTGGGAAATTGGCCCTGGTCAGGGTGAGGGTGTAGGCCTACCGTGCTCTCTGCGCTCCTTCTGGCTATCTCCTCCTGGTAGGGTAACAGCCCACGGTCCCGAGCTCACCGTGTCCTCTCGCAAGTATGGTTTGCAACGTGGGTTCCTTTCTACTCCCGGCCTGGTACGGCTTTGCTGGTCCCTTCTGTTGTGGCAGAGCCTCCGGGCTTCTTAGACCAAGGAACATACAGTCCCCTGCGGACTGGTTATCTGCTGCAGGAAGTGGAATCCTCACAGCCTCAGACACCAAAGTCTGGTAAAATGGAGTTCTTTGTCTGCCAAGACAGGCTCACTTCGCCTCTTGTCTCTGGCTTGTGGCTCTCCTACTGCCACACTTCCTCTTAGGGTGCAATACAACTGTCCCTCTCTGCTCTGGGACACCTCTCAGTCCTGAGACAGGTCGTCCAGTTCTCCCTAATCCAGCCCCCAGTTCCAGCTTTTATAGGGGCAGCCTGCTCCCCCTACTGGCCTGAGACAGGAGGTATTGCATGCTAATGTTCCCCTGACCAGAGAACCTCCCCCTTGCTCTCAGACACAGCTTTATTATATTTGTGGCATCCAGGCCAGGGTGACACATTTACTCATACTATAGCCTGGGAATCAGAGGTCGGCTCCAGAGCTTCTGTGAATCCAGACGAGGAGATGATCTTCACTGATGCCCAGAATCTTTATGAGTCGGATCCAGGACCAGACGCAGAAGGTTCTGACCATAATGTAGACCCTCGTTCCCAAACTGTAACTCATGTTGGTGGAGACAATGAGGAAGATGATGATGAGACTCAAATACCTGATTGGAGCGACAACTTTAGTTTTTTGTCAGGGCAGGAACAGGTTGGCTCTGAGGATGACGGGTGTGATAACACACAGGGTGATGATGATGAGGTTGGAGATCCCACTTACTGTCAATCCACAGTCAGCCAAGAGATGAGGTCAGCAGAGGAGGTGGAGGATGATGCTAGTGACGACGAGGTCAGGTTGCGCCTCCCTGGACAGAGACGTAGTACTGGAAGCACGTCAACAACTGCATCCTCAAACACAACTCTGCCTCTGACCACAAGTCGTGGTGGCTCTTCAGGTCGCATGGGTGCTAAGCCTTGCATAGCCTGGGAATTTTTTCAGATCGATAAAGATGACCCAGCTTGTGTTATCTGTAACATTTGTCAGCAAAAACTAAGTAGAGGCCAAAAAATACATAGTTTGAGTACTTCATGCATGAACCGGCACATGGATATGAAGCATAAGTTGCAGTGGGAAGCTCACTGTGCTTCAATGCGGCCTAGCCAGCCGGGCCAACCACCGTCTGCCACATCTTGTGCATCCGCGGCCTCTTCATCCTCTGTGACTGGGGGGACAGCGGTCACACCTGTTTTGGGATGCAGACCTGCCTCCTCTTTACCCGCAACAGCCAGCGTGATTGGCAGGTCATCATTTTCTTTGGAGGTGGAAACACCAGCTGGTGTTCAGCGCTGTCAGACATCGATAGCACCACCTTTATATCAAGGCAACCTAACATGTCCGCCTGCATCTTCCTCACAGACCGGCAGTTTGCCGGGGACACCCTTCTCAACCCCGTCTAAGCACAACAGCCAGCCCTCGGTCCCTCAGATGTGGACAAGTAAAAGACCATTTCCTCCTAGCCATGAGAAAGCTGAGAGGTTGAATTTCACCATCTGCAAGCTCTTGGCTACAGAAATGCTGCCTTTCCGCCTGGTGGATACAGAGGATTTTCGAGACCTTATGTCCGTCGCAGTGCCCCAGTACCAGATGCCCAGTCGGCACTACTTCTCAAAGAAAGGTGTGCCTGCGCTCCACCAGCATGTCGCACACAACATCACCGCTTCTTTGAGAAACTCTGTGTGTGACAGGGTGCATTTCACCACAGACACTTGGACGAGTAGGCATGGACAGGGGCGTTACATGTTTCTGACTGGGCACTGGGTAACTATGGTGACAGCAGGACAAGGGGCTGCTGTCCAAGTCTTGCCGTCCCCATGAGTTGTGCGTCATTCCTCTTTATCTCAAAGTTCCTCCACTGCTTCTGCCTCCTCAACCTCCTCTCGGTCCTCCACCTGCACCCAAAGCCTGTCTGGTCATGCCACAAGCTTTCTAACTGCGCAGAAGGGATCCTGCACACCTCCTTACTATGCTGGCAGCAGGGCTCAACATCATCAGGCGGCTTTTACTTTCAAATGTCTGGGAAATGTGAGTCACACAGCTGAGGAGTTGTGGTCAGCTCTGGAGAACCAGTTTCATGAATGGTTGTCTCCACTGGACCTGAAACCAGGGAAGGCCGTGTGCGACAATGCTGCAAACCTGGGTGCGGCGCTTCGCCGGGGCAATGTCACACACGTGCCTTGGATGGCTCACGTGTTGAACCTGGTTGTCCAGCAATTTTTAGCCCACTATCCTGGACTAGATGGCCTTCTGCAGAGGGCACGGTCGCTGTGTGCTCACTTCCGCCGTTCGCATCCCGCAGCTCAGCGACTTACATCTCTACAGAAGTCGTTGGGCCTGCCACTTCACTGGCTAAAATGCGATGTGCCTACCCGGTGGAATTCAACTCTGCACATGTTGCAGCGACTGTGGCAGCACAGACAAGCCCTGGTGCAATATGTTCTGACGTATAGCCTGGGCCAACGAGATCCAGAGGTGGGGCAAATCATGCTGGAGGAGTGGTCTCAGATCAGGGACCTATGCACCCTTCTGCACAGTTTTGAAATGGCGACGAAGATGTTTAGTGCTGACGATGCCATTATCAGCATGACTATTCCGGTGATTTACATGCTGGAGCACATGTTAAACAGAATTCGGAGTCAGGTGGTGGCACAAGAGGAGGTGGAGGAAGTAGAGGAGGAGGATTTGTATGCGGAAGGGCTAACATCTGCAAGGTCCAGACGGTCGGCAGCACCAAGGCGGCAGGCATGTGAGGGTGGGGGAGATTGTTTTACCAGGGCGCATGGTAGCAGCCAAACTAGTGAGGAAGGTGCAGGAGCCCAGGAAGAAGTGGAGGACGAACTGATGGAAGACTCATCAGATGAGGGAGACCTTGATCACATTTCTGTTGTGCGAGGTCGGGGGGAGAGGACAGAGGAAGGAAGCATGATTGTTACCTCGCCACCAACACAACAGGGACTTGGTTCTCCTGGATGCGCAAGACACATGAGTGCCTTCTTGCTGCACTACCTGCAACATGACCCTCGAATTGTGAGAATTAGAAATAATCCTGACTACTGGGTTGCCACACTGTTAGATCCCCAGTACAAAAGTAAATTTGCAGAAATTATTCCTGCCATAGAAAGGGATGCACGCATGCAGGAGTATCAGCAGAGACTGTGGCAGAATCTTACATGTGCTTTTCCACAAAACACCAGTGGTGCACGTAGTGAATCTCACAGTTCCAACTTGCCAACCGTGGGACCGTCGAGTGTTCAGCACTCAAACCGTAACAGAAAAACAGTATCTGCTGGTAACATCAATTTTGCGGAATCATTTCACCACTTTTTTAGCCCATCCTTTGCAAGGCCACAGGAGACAAGAAGTCTGACACATAGTCAACGCCTAGAGACGATGGTACAGGAGTATCTCCAAGTAAACATTGAAGCCATGACTGTGTCACTAGACCCTTGCTCTTTTTGGGCTTCCAATCTGGATAAAGGGCCGGAGCTCGCCACTTACGCCTTGGAGATCTTGTCATGCCCTGCAGCCAGCGTTCTGTCTGAACGTGTGTTCAGCGCTGCTGGTGGTGTGCTGACAGATAAGCGCACGCGGCTCTCCACTGATAATGTAGACAGACTCACGTTCATAAAGATGAACAAATCATGGATCCGAAACGACTTTTCTACCCCTGTGTCATCCTGGGGAGAGTAAAAGCTGGATGATTTGTTAAAATCACCTCACCAACCATTTTAAGCTTTAAAATTACTAATCATGTTTATCAATCTTGGCTGGAAAATAATTTGGGCTTTGTAGCAGTGTGCAGTACTGATTCTATTAGGCCATCTATACTAAACTCCACCAGATTTAAAATGACTAATCATGTTTATCTGTATCTTGGCTGGAAAATAATTTGGGCTTTGTAGCAGTTTGTAGTACTGATTCTATTAGGCCATCTATTCTAAGCTCCACCAGATTTAAAATTAATAATAATTTTTAGCTGCATCTAGTCCGGAAAATAATTTTGGGGCTCCTAGATGCGCAAGACACATGAGTGCCTTCTTGCTGCACTACCTGCAACATGACCCTCAGATTGTCAAAATTCGAAGTAATCCTGACTACTGGGTTGCCACACTCTTAGATCCCCCACACTCTTCGATCAACCTTTTCATTTTAATAAAGAACAAAAAATGGTCATTTTTGAAATTATAAGCATTAGCAGGTTATTAGAAACTGAAATCAAACAGTTTTCAACTCAAAACTTCATTCTAGGTGATGTTACATTTGCACATAGGACCCCTTGTTCGAAAGGAGCTTCTGAACTCTCTCGTCCATTGAATTTGTCAGGTTTTGGATGGTTTCTGCTTCAATTGTTTTGCATGAGGACAGAATACCCTCCCAGAGCTGTTGCTTAGATGTGAACTGCCTCCCGCCATCATAGACACTCCTTTTGATGCTCCAGAGGTTCTCAATGGGGTTGAGGTCAGGGGAGCATGGGGGTCACACCATAAGTTTGTCCCCTTTTATGCCCATATCAGCCAGAGATGCAGATGTGTTATGTGCAGCATGAGACGGTGCATTATCATGCATGAAAACGATCTTGCTGTGGAATACACTGTTCTTCTTCTTGAACCATGGCAGGAAGTGCTGTTTGAGAAACTCAACATACATTATGGAGTTCATCTTTACCCCTTCAGGGATCCTAAAGGGGCCGACAATCTCTCTCCCCATGATTCCAGCCCAAAACATTACTCCACCTCCTCCTTGTTGGCACCGTAGCCGTGTTTGCGTGGGGTGTCCATCAACCAGCCATCCTCCACTCCATCCATCTGGACCATCGAGCGTTGCACGGCACTCATCGGTGAACAAAACAGTTTTGAAGTCAGTCTTCATGTATTGTTTGGCCCACTGGAGCCGTTTCTGCTTGCGTGCAGTGGATAGAGGAGGTCAACAGGATGGCTTACGCACAGCTGCAAACCTCTGAAGGACTCTGCATCTTGCTGTTCGGGAGACGTTGGAGGCACCAGCAGCTTCAAAAACTTGTCTGCTGCTATGACAAGGCTTTTTTGCCGCTGCTCTTTTAACCTGACGTAATTGCCTGTAGGAAAGAGTCCTCAATTTTCCCTTATCAGCACGCACAAGTGTGTACTGTGAATCAGCTACATACTTCTTGATTGTGCGATGATCAGGATGAAGTGTCTTGGCAATGTTGATTGTAGTCATGCCTTGACCTAAACACTCCACAATTTGTTGCTTCTCAGCAGCCGACACATCCTTTTTCTTTCCCATTTTGGCAGAAAATGTAGGCTGCTTAATAATGTGGGACAGCCTTCTTAAGTAGTCTTGCCTTTCATTGGACACACCTGCCAAACTAATTAGCACAGGTGTCTGCAATTGCTTACAGTGATATAAAGAGCCCTGACACACATCACCATCAATGAGTTTAACTGACAAACAAACAAATTCTTCCCTTATCACTCCTAAACACTTTTTGCATAATAATTTGGAACACAGTGTACATGTGCTTTTCCACAAAACACCAGTGGTTCACGTAGTGAATCTTACAGTTCTAACTTGCCAACCGTGGTCTGTATGGAGTTGTTCAATAAAGGGCCCAAAATTAAGATAACATAGACGGGAGAGGTCTCTATGAATAGGAATTCTGTAAGTATTTGATACCCTGTGATGGCCAGGCAAAGGGAAAGTTGGACTGGATGGAATCCTGTATGGATTTGGAGAGGGAGACATCGAGGGCCTCAGACTTCGCTGCATTGATTTTAAAATTTGACCATGTAACAAAGTGATCTATTTCAGCCATAACAGCAGAGATGGATATATGTGATTGAGAGATATATACTAGGACATCATCAGCAAATGCAGAGCACTTGTACTCGGTGCCTCCCACCTCAATCCACCTAATATTAGGGTTATGGCGAATTGATGAGAGCAGGTGCTCCGTCACTAGGATGTATAAGAGAGGGGACAGAGGACATCCCTGCCTTGTCCCATTGGTGATTATGAAAGGTGATGAAAATGTTCTGACGCGCCCTGTGGGCCTTGGGACACCCGGAGCCGGACCCTTTTTGGTGGATGCTGGGGGTTGTAGTCTCCGTGGCAGCGACCCGGTTCCGTGGCTCAGGGCGGTCAAACCAGTGGTGGAACTATTTATGTGGTTTTGATGTTTAAATGTCCGACTACGCCACCCGTGGATTGCGGTCAGAGTGAACCGCCGCTGCAGGGCAGACCGCTGAGGCTGGTGTTGTGGGTGCAGCAGAGCGTAGTATAACTCCCCACGGGAGGAGTATAGCCTCAGGGCAGTGTATGCGGAGGATGGGGGTGATGGTGCAGGGCAGCAGCAGTAACGACACGGAGTCAGTGATGCAGTCCAGGGCCTTTACTCACAGTTCTTATTATCCAGACCACTTCTGCAGGTAACGGCTGCCCACGTCGTACTGTGCTCACCAGGTGAGGGGCTCAGACAACTCCCAGATAACTTTGGAGCGCTTCACAGGACCCCCTTTGTGTGTCCTTTGTCTGGCCTTTCTTACCAACGCTTCTGTCCGGCTGCCTCGGGCCTCCTCTTGGTAAACTTGGCGCCAGTTTCCCTGACCCTATGTGGTGCCTTCCTAGCGAGTGTAGCGAGGGGCTGCGCCACATAAAATGTCACAGCCTCCGGTTTATAGCTGAGGGTCGTTTCCCGCCTCCACTAGTTTCGGGGACCGGTCTCCCCCTTTGGCCTGACCCCTCCACGCAGGTGGATTCGGGCGTGCGGTGGCGACTCGCCCGTCCGCACCCGTGGGATCCCTTCGTTCCTCGTTCCTGGAGCCTTC
Organism: Phyllobates terribilis; assembly: GCF_046119375.1. Lineage (NCBI taxonomy): Eukaryota > Metazoa > Chordata > Amphibia > Anura > Dendrobatidae > Phyllobates > Phyllobates terribilis. Next base: position 65,546,401 of record NW_027362761.1, on the reverse strand, counting down.
TCCGCTCCTCTTCCTTCCATCTCCCCCTTCCAGTCCTGGGCCTCTGTTACTAGGCCCGCCTCCGGAGCAGAGCTCATGCAGAGCCCCTGCTCCCTGTCACTTCTGCTCAGACTTCTCTGCACTGAACTAAGATGGTGCCCACCTTTTATACTCCCTTCTCAATGCACCCAGGAACTGCTTCCTCCCTGCTCCTGCACTACAGGGTTCCCCTTCCTCGGTGTTCCCTCCCCCCACTCCAGCCAGGGACAGGGACTGTCGTGCCCATCTCAGGGGCATATTGGTCGCCCTGCCCCACGGCAATGTGGTGTAATGCATGCAGGTGTCGGGGTCCTGATCCACACTCCATCCTTACCTGAGAGTGAGATATCACACCTCTGGGTGAGGTGCAATACCTCTGTAGCAACCGAGCCCTCGGGGTGCTACAGTTCCATTTATCTTCAGCCTAGGTGATGTATTGCGATACAGGGCCGTGATTTTGGCTATAAAAGGGTCCCCTAGACTCCTACCCCAAGCTTTTTAAGAGAATAATATATGGCGTGCCAGGAGACTCTATGGAATGCTTTCTCAGCATCCAACGAGAGTATCTAATTACAAATTTTTAACTGCATCTAGCCCAGGAAATACTTTGTGCCTAGTAGCAGTGTCTGCTAGTCAGCGGATTATCCCAGCTGTTAAGCAAGCTACACCACCTGTAGTTTGGACACTTAATTTTTTCAAAGGAAATGCTTCGGGACCACGGGATACTCAGTGAAGAGGCACCCCAAAGCATAGGGGCTGGGACTGGCGGTAGGACGCCTTGCGGTGGACCGCCGAGCTCGATCCTTATAAAAGCTTTTTAACTGCAGCAGCTTTAGTGGACGCTACTGGAGCTGGAATTACGCGGCTGCTGGCATGAGACTTGCCCTCCAATAGATCCTTGTAAAAGGATTTAAAGTGTATTCATTCAAATTAGAGAGACTATTTAAATTAAAAAGCTTAGACCTGCCTCCACCACAGGGGGGCTCGCTTGACCCACCAGCTGACAGGCACCAGTATTGGGAGAGGGGGGCTGGCCGTCAGGGTCCACCGCAGCTCTGGCACAAACTCGGCGACACGGATGTCGCACAGGCAGGAACGGACTGGCCGTATCGGCTTCGCACTTTTTTGGTTTTAGAAGGGCATGACATGCCTATATCTGTGTCTCCCCCTCCTTTTACTCCTCCACCTCTTTTCTTTTCGCATGACTATATGTACTTGTCACTTTTCCATGTGTTAGTTGTGTCTTCTGAGCAGTTTTTCAGCTTTTGGACACCTTTGAAGGTGTTTTCTATGTGTTTCTATGTGTTTTAGTTTGCCAGCCATTGGTTTTAACGGTGGACGAACAGTTCGACGAACAGTTCGGCGAACACACGGGTGTTCGACGAACCGAACTCGAACACTACGGGGGTGGCTCAACACTATCTAGGACCGCTCGGAGAGGTCGTCCTAGGCAAGAGTAAATCCTCTCCGTTCTTGACTCTATCCGTTTCTATTTCCTGTGGAGAGAACCGCTTCTTTGAAACCGCCCACCTGGATTCCGGAGCCGCTGGGAATCTCATCTCTCAGTCCCTTGTAGAGAATTATCAGATTCCCACCAAACCTCTGGCTGAACCATTGGTAGTCGCTTCCGTGGATGGAAGACTCCTTCCGGTGACCATCTAGCTCGTCACAGAGCCTGTAACCCTTCAGGTGGGAATGCTGCACTCGGAGAGGGTCTCCTTCCATGTGCTATCCGGACTCACTCACTCCCTTTTGCTAGGTCTACCCTGGCTACAGAGACATGAACCCGTTCTGAATTGGCGATCCGGTGAGGTGCTCCGTTGGGGGCAGGATTGCCATGAGACCTGCCTGGTTCTGGTTTGACCTTCGTCTACTCCGGCTAATTTATCTGGTCTACTGGCACCTTACTGGTCCTATGCAGATGTCTTCAACAAGAAGGAAGCAGAGACACTGCCACCCCATAGGCCAGATGATTGCCCTATCGACCTGGTACCCGGTGCCACTCCACCCCGTGGGCGTATCTACCCCTTGTCGCCGGCCGAAACCCGGACCATGTCAGAGTACATCGAAGAAAATCTGGCTAGGGGATTCATCGAGAAATCTACCTCCCTGGCTGGAGCTGGATTCTTCTTCGTAAAAAGAAAGACGATTCAGTACGCCCCTGTATAGATTATAGGGGACTCAACCAAATTACAATAAAAAATAAATACCCCCTGTTGCTCATCTCAGAGCTGTTCGACCGCCTTAAAGGCACGATGATCTTCACCAAGCTCGATTTCGTGGGGCGTATAACTTGGTACGGATCCCCCAAGGAGACGAGTGAAAGACGGCATTCAATACCCGGGACGGCCACTATGAATACCGTGTGATGCCCTTCGACCTCTGTAATGCTCCAGCTGTCTTCCAAGAACTAGTTAACGACATCTTCCGTGACCTCCTATATTCATGCGTGGTGGTGTACCTGGACGACATCTTGGTCTTCTCTCCGGATCTACCCACACACCGGAGGGATGTTCGTCAGGTCCTGCTTAGGCTCAGGCAGAATCACCTATGCGCAAAATTTGAGAAATGCCTCTTTGAGCAGACCTCTCTTCCTTTCCTGGGCTATATTATCTCTAAGACTGGTCTACGGATGGACCCCGAGAAGGTCTCTGCCGTCTTAAAGTGGCCCCGACCGGAGGGGTTGAAGGCGATTCAGCGATTCCTGGGCCTCACTAACTATTACAGCCTCTTCATCCCACATTTCTCTTCCCGGACTGCACCCATCTCTGCGCTCACTCGTAAGGGAGCAAATCCCAGGGAATGGACGTCCGAAGCGGAGGAGGCCTTCCTCTCCTTAAAACAAGCCTTCTCTTCTGCCCCGGTGCTGCACCGTCTGGATTGCAACAAACAGTTCTTTCTGGAGGTTGATGCTTCTGACGCGCCCCCAGGGCCGTGGGGCACTCAGCAGCCGGGCCTATGGATGCTGGTGGGGGATATCACGGTGGCTGGCCCGGTCCGTGGACCAGGGCGGTTAACAAAAAGGGGAATTATTTATAGGGGATTTGTAAAGTGTTTGTGACGCCACCTGTGGAATGCGGCTAAAGGGAGCCGCCACTGCGGAGCAGTCCTCTGGAGCTGGTGTTACTGCAGCAGGAATGGTGTGGCTCTCCACAGGTAGAGCTTGCTCCAGGGCAGTGTAGAAAGCGTTGGTTGAGCTGGGCGTTGTAGTGCAGGGGGAAGATGGAGCAGATGAAATAATGGACGGAGGCAGTGCGGTGCAGTCATCCGAGTCTTTACTCACAGTTGTTAAGTTCCTCAGGTTGCACTGTCCAGTAACACGACTGGTCCAGGGGCCGGTCCCCTTCTTGCGGCCTGCGATCCCTCTGTCTTCTGACAGATTCGGGGCGTACGGGTGCCGTCCTGCACTCGCCGTACCCCCTGTGGTCCCTTCTACAAAACGGAGCCTACTCATCTGCTCCCCTCCGGGGCCTCTAAGACTGGGCCCTACCTGTGGAGCAGAGCTCCTAAAGAGACTCTGATCCCAGACTGTCTGTCCTCTCTCACTCCTCTGACTGACCTGTCCTGACCTGCCACCCTAAGATGGCTTCCCTTTTATACCTACTGTCAAAGTGCTCCCCTAAACTGCTTCCTCCACCCACACCCACTACTGGTTCCCCCTACCTTTGGGTTCTCCCCACTCCAGCCAGGGACAAGGCTCAGCAGGAAACGCATTGCATCTTGCCCTTCCAGCTAGCCTGGAGTAGTGTAGTGTTGGATGCAGGTGTTGGGGTTCCGGGCAGCACTCCCTCCTTACCTGAGAGAAGGAGACACCACACCTCTGGGTGAGGTGCAGTTCCTCTGTGGCGACTGAACCCTCAGGGGCGCCACACTCCCCCCTGGTAAAACACAGCACGTCCACGGGCTGGAACAGAGTAAAAACAGTGTATATTACACATGCAAAATTTTAGATGCATCACATACAAGATCATAAAACATAACATTTCTTCCCTTTATGGGAGGCACTTTTTCTTTAACGTTACAGGTTACCATAACATTATAAGAGCACTTTTAATTGTTACGGGTCCGGGTGGTGGAACCTCTGTGCTGCGGTGCAAGGAGGGACCCAGAGGGGCGTAACTAAGTATCAACCCGAACCGACCCTGGTCGGACGGCGGCTAACGACTCCTTGACCAGGGAGGATCCGGGCAGAGGGACCAGGTGCTACTCTGGGGACGACCTTGTAAGAGAGCAGGTGGCTCCCACGGGTCAGATGGCCGGGACTGACCGGTATGACGGACGGACACAGCAAGCAGGCAGAAGTCTCTGGTATAGCTGACAGGTGGTCACGGTACGTGACAGCAGAGCAGGTAGTAGTCTCTAGGTTTACCAGGCGGGTGGTCACGGCAAGTGACGACAGGAGCCTCCAGGTAGGCTATCAGGTGGTCACGGCAAGCGACGGCCAAGCAGGGTAAAGTCTCTAGGCTAGCAGGCAGGTGGTCACGGCAAGTGACAGCAGAGCCTCCAGGTAGGCTAGCAGGCAACAGACGGGTAACAGGCGAGCGCTCCCAGGTGAGCGGGTTAGCAAGCACGGCAGGTAGCAGGCAGGTGACAGGCAGGTGCTTCCTGGTAAGCAGGTGGACTTGCCCATAGACAGACTGGCGGATGACCGAAGACAGACTGTCGGGCTGGAGAGTAGACAAGCTGGCAGACAGGACTGGTAGTCAGGCTGGCAACGGGACCTGAGGGCTGAAACAGAGGTAAGTATACTTGTGCAATAACTTTTGCTCGGGCACCTCCATTTTGGAGGAGGTGCCTTATATATGAGAGGTCCTCCGGCAATTGGCCGGGGACTCCTTAGGACGGCGCGCGCGGCCCCTTTAAGAGAGAGGGAGCGTGCACGCGCGCGCCCTAAGCACAATGCTCGGTAGGGAGCGCGCGCCAGCCGCTGCAGGAAGAGGAGCGCTGGAAGACGCCGCGCGGGGAGGTGAGAGGGACGGCGTCTCTGCCTGGCAGGAGGCAGAGATGCTGATGCTACAGTACACCCCCCTTTACGCCCCCTCTTTTTTAGGCTGGCAAAAAAATTTTCAAGGAGAAGCGGGGCATGGACATTTTCCCTGGGTTCCCAAGTTCTCTCCTCTGGGCCAAACCCCTTCCAATCCACCAGAAAAAAGGTTCTCCCTCTTACCCTCTTGGTGGCCAGAATATTCTCTACCTCAAAAACGTCCTCAGCAGAAACCGGAGCAGGAGGAGTACCTGAATTATTGGAGAAAGAGTTAAAGACAGCAGGTTTGAGGAGAGATACGTGGAGGAAGTTGGGAATGCGTAAGGTGGGTGGAAGCTTCAGCTTGTAGGCCACTGGATTGACCTGTTTAAGGACCTCAAATGGACCGATGAACCGAGGACCCAGCTTGTAGGAGGGTATTTTAAGCCGCACATGTTTGGAGGAGACGGACGGAATTGAGGCGGATCCAGACGTCTTTTGTCAGCAAATCTCTTCATCCGCTCGGAGGACTAAAGAAGTGCGGACCTAGTACTCTCCCAAATAGTGGAGAATTCACTGACCAGAGACTCCGCAGCAGGGTTGTTCACAGAAGCGGAGACGGGAAACGGAATCCGGGGGTGTTGGCCATAGACAATAAAGAACGGGGACTTGGAAGTGGATTCGCTCTCATGATTGTTATAAGAGAATTCGGCCCATGGTTGGAGGTCCACCCAATCAGTATGGTGGGCATTGACAAAGTGCCGGAGGTAGCTGGTAAGGATCTGGTTCATCCGCTCTACCTGACCATTGGACTGTGGGTGGTAAGCGGAGGAGAAATCCAGGGTGACATCCAGCAGCTTACAGGTAGCTCTCCAGAAGCGTAAGGTGAACTGAACCCCTCGATCCGACACGATGTGGAGGGGTAGGCCATGGAGACGAAAGATATGGTGAAAAAAGTCCTTAGCTAGCTCTGATGCCGACGGGAGACCAGGCAGAGGAATGAAGTGGGCCATTTTAGAAAAGCGGTCCGCGACCCCCCAAATGACTGTACAACCGGCAGAAACAGGGAGATCGGTAATAAAGTCCATAGCAATGTGTTGCCACGGGGCAGCAGGTACGGGAAGAGGCAGGAGATGACCGGCTGGTAAATGTCTGGGAACTTTGTTGCGGGCACAAGATGAACAAGCTGAGACGAAGTCTACCACATCCTTACGCAGGGTAGGCCACCAGTAATGCCGGGTAATGAGCAGGAAGGTCTTCTTTTGGCCAGCATGGCCAGCTAGTTTAGAAGAATGACCCCAGCGAAGAACCCTCTCACGGTCAGGAACCGCTACAAACGTCTTACCGGGTGGAAGACGAGTCGCATCCAAGAGGGACACATTCATCACCTTGGAGGGGTCGATGATGTGCATAGGCTCCTCCTCTTGGTCGGAGGACAGGAAGGATCGGGACAAGGCATCAGCTTTGACATTCTTGTCCGCCGGGCGGAAATGTAGGATGAAGTCGAAGCGGGCAAAGAACAAAGACCACCGGGCCTGACGCGGATTGAGTCTTTGGGCATTCTGGAGATATGCCAGATTTTTGTGATCCGTATAGATGATCACCGGGTATAGAGCCCCTTCAAGCAGGTAGCGCACTCCTCCAGCGCCAATTTGACGGCTAGCAATTCTTGGTCTCCTATGGAGTAGTTGCGCTCAGATGAGGAGAAGATTTTGGAGAAGAAGCCGCAGGTTACCATTCTCCCGGAAGAAGATTTTTGGGTGAGCACCGCTCCGGCTCCGGAGGAGGAAGCATCAACCTCCTGGTAGAATTGTTTATTGCAGTCCGGATGGTGCAGTACCGGGGCAGAGGAGAAGGCTTGCTTTAAGGAGTAGAAGGCCTCCTCGGCTTCGGGCGACCATACCTTGGGATTTGCTCCCTTACGGGTGAGCGCATATATGGGAGCAGTCCGGGACGAGAAGTGTGGAATGAAGAGACGATAGTAATTGGCGAAGCCCAGGAATCGCTGAATCGCCTTCAACCCCTCCGGACGGGGCCACTTTAGGACCGCAGAGAGTTTCTCGGGATCCATTCGCAAGCCTGTCTGGGAGATAACATAGCCCAGGAATGGAAGAGAGGTCTGCTCGAAGAGGCTCTTCTCGTATTTAGCATAGAGGTGGTTCTGTCTGAGCCTAAGCAGGACCTGACGAACATCCCTCCGGTGTGTGTGAAGATACGGAGAGAAGACCAAGATATCGTCCAGGTATACCACCACACAGGAGTAAAGAAGATCACGGAAGATGTCGTTGACCAGTTCTTGGAAGACGACGGGAGCATTGCAGAGACCGAAGGGCATCACTCGGTACTCATAGTGACCGTCCCGGGTATTGAATGCCGTCTTCCACTCGTCTCCGTGATGGATACGGACCAGGTTATAAGCTCCACGTAGATCCAGCTTGGAAAAGATCCTGGCGCCTTTAAGGCGGTCAAACAACTCGGAGATGAGTGGCAAGGGGTATTTATTTTTTTCCGTGATCTGATTGAGTCCTCTATAGTCAATACAGGGGCGTAGCGAGCCATCCTTTTTTTTGACAAAGAAGAATCCGGCTCCAGCCGGGGAGGTAGACTTCCGGATGAATGCCCTAGCCAGGTTCTCTTCAATGTACTCAGACATGGCCCGGGCTTCGGCCGCAGACAACAGGTAAATACGCCCAAGGGGTGGAGTGGCACCAGGTACCAGGTCGATCGGGCAATCATATGGCCTATGAGGTAGCAAAGTCTCTGCTTCCTTTTTACCGAAGACGTCCGCATAGGGCCAGTAAGGAGCCGAAAGACCGGGTAAATTAGCTGGGGTAGGTGGTGGACGAACCGGGCGAACCGGAACCAGGCAGATCTTATGGCAGTCCGGCCCCCACCGGAGTACTTCACCGGACTGCCAGTTCAACACGGGTTCATGTGTCTGGAGCCATGGTAGGCCTACCAATAGTGAGTGAGAGAGTCCGGGTAGCACATGGAAGGAGATTTTCTCAGAGTGCAGCATTCCCACCTGCAGGGTTATGGGTAGTGTTGAGCCACCCCCGTAGTGTTCGAGTTCGGTTCGGTTCGTCGAACACCCGTGTGTTCGCCGAACTGTTCGTCGAACTGTTCGTCGAACACCTTCGAACACCGTTAAAACCAATGGCAGGCAAACAAAAACACATAGAAACACATAGAAAACACCTTCAAAGGTGTCCAAAAGCTGAAAAACTGCTCAGAAGACACAACTAACACATGGAAAAGTGACAAGTACATATAGTCATGCGAAAATAAAAGAGGTGGAGGAGTAAAAGGAGGGGGAGACACAGATATAGGCATGTCATGCCCTTCTAAAATCCAAAAAGTGAGAAGCCGACACGTCCAGTCCGCTCCTGCCCGTGCCACCTCCGTGTCGCCGGGTTTGTGCCAGAGCCGCGGTGAACCCTGATGGCCAGCCCCCCTCTCCCAATACTGGTGCCTGTCCGCTGGTGGGTCGAGCGAGCCCCCCTGTGGTGGAGGCAGCTCTAAGCTTTTTAATTTAAATTGTCTCTCTAATTTGAATGAATACACTTTAAATCCATTTACAAGGATCTATTGGAGGGCAAGTCTCATGCCAGCAGCCGCGTAATTCCAGCTCCAGTAGCGTCCACTAAAGCTGCTGCAGTTAAAAAGCTTTTATAAGGATCGAGCTCGGCTGTCCACCGCAAGGCATCCTACTGCCAGTCCCAGCCCCTATGCCTTGGGGTGCCTCCTGATGCTCTTCACTGAGTATCCCATGGTCCCGAAGCATTTCCTTTGAAAAAATTAAGTGTCTAAACTACAGGTGGTGTAGCTTGCTTAACAGCCGGGATAATCCGCTGACTAGCAGACACTGCTACTAGGCACAAAGTATTTCCTGGACTAGATGCAGTTAAAAATTTGTAATTAGATACTCTCGTTGGATGCTGAGAAAGCATTCCATAGAGTCTCCTGGCACGCCATATATGATTCTCTTAAAAAGCTTGGGGTAGGGGTCTAGGGGACCCTTTTATAGCCAAAATCACGGCCCTGTATCGCAATACGTCACCTAGGCTGAAGATAAATGGAACTGTAGCACCCTGAGGGCTCGGTTGCTACAGACGTATTGCACCTCACCCAGAGGTGTGATATCTCACTCTCAGGTAAGGATGGAGTGTGGATCAGGACCCGACACCTGCATGCATTACACCACATTGCCGTGGGGCAGGGCGACCAATATGCCCCTGAGATGGGCACGACAGTCCCTGTCCCTGGCTGGAGTGGGGGGAGGGAACACTGAGGAAGGGGAACCCTGTAGTGCAGGAGCAGGGAGGAAGCAGTTCCTGGGTGCATTGAGAAGGGAGTATAAAAGGTGGGCACCATCTTAGTTCAGTGCAGAGAAGTCTGAGCAGAAGTGGCAGGGAGCAGGGGCTCTGCATGAGCTCTGCTCCGGAGGCGGGCCTAGTAACAGAGGCCCAGGCCTGGAAGAGGGAGAAGGAAGGAAGAGGAGCGGAGAAGGCTCCAGTAACGAGGAATGAAGGGATCCCAGGGGTGCGGACGGGCGAGTCGCCACCGCACGCCCGAATCCACCTGCGTGGAGGGGTCAGGCCAAAGGGGGAGACCGGTCCCCGAACTAGTGGAGGCAGGAAACGACCCTCAGCTAGAAACCGGAGGCTCTGACATTTTATGTGGCGCAGCCCCTCGCTACACCTGCTAGGAAGGCACCACATAGGGTCAGGGAAACTGGCGCCAAGTTTACCAAGAGGAGGCCCGAGGCAGCCGGACAGAAGTGTTGGTAAGAAAGGCCAGACAAAGGACACACAAAGGGGGTCCTGTGAAGTGCTCCAAAGTTATCTGGGAGTTGTCTGAGCCCCTCACCTGGTGAGCACAGTACGACGTGGGCAGCCGTTACCTGCAGACGTGGTCTGGATAATAAGAACTGTGAGTAAAGGCCCTGGACTGCATCACTGACTCCGTGTCGTTACTGCTGCTGCCCTGCACCATCACCCCCATCCTCCGCATACACTGCCCTGAGGCTATACTCCTCCCGTGGGGAGTTATGCTACGCTCTGCTGCACCCACAACACCAGCCTCAGCGGTCTGCCCTGTAGCGGCGGTTCACTCTGACCGCAATCCACGGGTGGCGTAGTCGGACATTTAAACATCAAAACCACATAAATAGTTCCGCCACTGGTTTGACCGCCCTGAGCCACGGAACCGGGTCGCCGCCACGAAGACTACAACCACCAGCATCCACCAAAAAGGGTCCGGCTCCGGGTGTCCCAAGGCCCAGGGGGTGCGTCAGAACATTTTCATCACCTTTCACAATCACCAATGGGACAAGGCAGGGATGTCCTCTGTCCCCTCTCTTATACATCCTAGTGACGGAGCACCTGCTCTCATCAATTCGCCATAACCCCAATATTAGGTGGATTGAGGTGGGAGGCACCGAGTACAAGTGCTCTCTATTTGCTGATGATGTCCTAGTATATATCACTCAATCACATATATCCATCCCTGCTGTTATGGCTGAAATAGATCACTTTGTTACATGGTAAAATTTTAAAATCAATGCAGCGAAGTCTGAGGCCCTCGATGTCTCCCTCCCCAAATCCATATAGGATTCCATCCAGTCCAACTTTCCCTTTGCCTGGCCCTCACAGGGTATCAAATACTTAGGAATTCCTATTCATAGAGACCTCTCCCATCTATGTTATCTTAATTTTGGGCCCTTTATTGAACAATTCCATACAGACCACGGTTGGCAAGTTAGAACTGTAAGATTCACTACGTGAACCGCTGGTGTTTTGTGGAAAAGCACATGTACACCGCGTTCCAAATTATTATGCAAAAAGTGTTTAGGAGTGATAAGGGAAGAATTTGTTTGTTTGTCAGTTAAACTCATTGATGGTGATGTGTGTCAGGGCTCTTTATATCACTGTAAGCAATTGCAGACACCTGTGCTAATTAGTTTGGCAGGTGTGTCCAATGAAAGGCAAGACTACTTAAGAAGGCTCTCTCACATTATTAAGCAGCCTACATTTTCTGCCAAAATGGGAAAGAAAAAGGATGTGTCGGCTGCTGAGAAGCAACAAATTGTGGAGTGTTTAGGTCAAGGCATGACTACAATCAACATTGTGCGATGATCAGGATGAAGTGTCTTGGCAATCAAGAAGTATGTAGCTGATTCACAGTACACACGTGTGCGTGCTGATAAGGGCAAATTGAGGACTCTTTCCTACAGGCAATTACGTCAGGTTGAAAGAGCAGCGGCAAAAAAGCCTTGTCATAGCAGCAGACAAGTTTTTGAAGCTGCTTGTGCCTCCAACGTCCCCCGAACAACAAGATGCAGGGTCCTTCAGAGGTTTGCAGCTGTGCATACGCCATCCTGTCGACCTCCTCTATCCACTTCACACAAGCAGAAACGGCTCCAGTGGGCCAAACATTACATGAAGACTGATTTCAAAACTGTTTTGTTCACGGATGAGTGCCGTGCAGCGCTCGATGGTCCAGATGGATGGAGTGGAGGATGGCTGGTTGATGGACACCCCACGCAAACACGGCTACAGCGCCAACAAGGAGGAGGTGGAGTAATGTTTTGGGCTGGAATCATGGGGAGAGAGATTGTCGGCCCCTTTAGGATCCCTGAAGGCGCTAAAGATGAACTCCATAATGTATGTGGATTTTCTCAAACAGCACTTCCTGCCATGGTTCAAGAAGACGAACCGTGTATTTCACAGCAAGATCATTTTTCTGCATGATAATGCACCATCTCATGCTGCACATAAAACATCTGCATCTCTGACTGATATGGGCATAAAAGGGGACAAACTTATGGTGTGACCCCCATGCTCCCCTGACCTCTACCCCATTCAGAACCTCTGGAGCATCATCAAAAGGAGTGTCTATGATGGCGGGAGGCAGTTCACATCTAAGCAACAGCTCTGGGAGGGTATTCTGTCCTCATGCAAAACAATTGAAGCAGAAACCATCCAAAACCTGACAAATTCAATGGACGAGAGAGTTCAGAAGCTCCTTTCGAACAAGGGGTCCTATGTGAAAATGTAACATCACCTAGAATAAAGTTTTGAGTTGAAAACTGTTTGATTTCAGTTTCTAACAACCTGCTAATGCTTATAATTTCAAAAATGACCATTTTTTTGGTCTTTATTAAAATGAAAAGGTTGATCGAAAAGTTTGGGGGATCTAAGAGTGTGGCAACCCAGTAGTCATGATTACTTCGAATTCTGACAATATGAGGGTCATGCTGCAGGTAGTGCAGCAAGAAGGCACTTATGTGTCTTGCGCATCTCGGAGCCCCAAAATTATTTTCCGGGCTAGATGCAGCTAAAAATTATTTTTAATTTTAAATCTGGTGGAGCTTATTATAGATGGCCTAATAGGATCAGTGCTGCACACTGCTACAAAGCCCAAATTATTTTCCAGTCAAGATACAGATAAACATGATTAGTAATTTGAAAGCTTAAAACGTTTGGTAGGGTGATTTTAACCAATCATCAAGCTTTTACTCTCCCCAGGATGACACAGGGGTAGAAAAGTCGTTTCGGATCCATGATTTGTTCATCTTTATGAACGTGAGTCTGTCTACATTATCAGTGGAGAGCCGCGTGCGCTTATCTGTCAGCACACCACCAGCAGCGCTGAACACACGTTCAGACAGAACGCTGGCTGCGGGGCATGACAAGATCTCCAAGGCGTAAGTGGCTAGCTCCGGCCATTTATCCAGATTGGAAGCCCAAAAAGAGCAAGGGTCCAGTGACACAGTCGTGGCTTCAATGTTTACTTGGAGATACTCCTGTACCATCGTCTCTAGGCGTTGACTATGTGTCAGACTTCTTGTCTCCTGTGGCCTTGCAAAGGATGGGCTAAAAAAGTGGTGAAATGATTCCGCAAAATTGATGTTACCAGCAGATACTGTGGTTCTGTTACGGTTTGAGTGCTGAACACTTGACGGTCCCACGGTTGGCAAGTTGGAACTGTGAGATTCACTACGTGCACCACTGGTATTTTGTGGAAAAGCACATGTAAGATTCTGCAACAGTCTCTGCTGATACTCCTGCATGCGTGCATCCCTTTCTATGGCAGGAATAATTTCTGCAAATTTACTTTTGTACCGGGGATCTAACAGTGTGGCAACCCAGTAGTCAGGATTATTTCTAATTCTCACAATTCGAGGGTCATGTTGCAGGTAGTGCAGCAAGAAGGCACTCATGTGTGTTGCGCATCCAGGAGCACCAAGTCCCTGTTGTGTTGGTGGCGAGGTAACAATCATGCTTCCTTCCTCTGTCCTCTCCCCCCAACCTCGCACAACAGAAATGTGATCAAGGTCTCCCTCATCTGATGAGTCTTCCATCAGTTCGTCCTCCACTTCTTCCTGGGCTCCTGCACCTTCCTCACTAGTTTGGCTGCTACCATGCGCCCTGGTAAAACAATCTCCCCCACCCTCACATGCCTGCCGCCTTGGTGCTGCCTACCTTCTGGACCTTGCAGATGTTAGCCCTTCCGCATACAACTCCTCCTCCTCTACTTCCTCCACCTCCTCTTGTGCCACCACCTGACTCCGAATTCTGTTTAACATGTGCTCCAGCATGTAAATCACCGGAATAGTCATGCTGATAATGGCATCGTCAGCACTAAACATCTTCGTCGCCATTTCAAAACTGTGCAGAAGGGTGTGTAGCACCCTGAGGATTCGGCTGCTGCAGGGGTATTGCACCTCAACCCAGAGGTGTGATATTCCACTCCCGGGCAAGGATGGAGAGTGGAACTGAGCTCGGTAGGCTGCATGCACTACACACATCCCATTTCCGGAGGGCAGACCAACGGTACTCCCACTTAGAAATGTGCAGGTACGACCGAGTCTGTCCTTGGCTGGAGTGGGAGGGGGTTGGAACATCCCATGTAGTGTAGGGGCAGATAGGGGGAGCAGCCTGGGTAAAGATAGGAGCTCATTGGGTGCTGGTCACCTGAGCTCACACATAGAGGGTGTATAAAAGGAGGGCACCAACTAAGATCAGGGTCAGATGCAGAGAACAAGTCAGCAAGCAGAGGAGAAGAGAGACCCAGAGTGAGAGAGGAGAAGAGAGACCCAGAGGGGGAAACAGAAAAGAGGACTCCAAGAACCCAAATTAAATCCCCGGGTGAAGAGTCGGCACAGGGTACCGGATCCCAAACTGGCGGGGGCAGAAAACACACCCTAGCCAGAGACCGGAGGCCGTGGGCAGCATCTGCCACGGCCACCCATCACATCCACCCCGAAGGCACACCACATGAAGGGTCAGGGAACCCAAGGCCAAGGGTGTCCCAACAGAAGGCCCGAGGGAGCTGGACCTAGGTGGATCACTGGTGGGGACGGCCAGAGAACGGGACAGAAGGAGAGCTCAGGGCCACGCTCCGGACTTGTTTGGGGGTTGGCTGGATCCAGGACCTGGTGGACGCAGCACGGCTCGGGTGGTCACTCGAAGCTGGAGTGACCAGTACAACATCTGCAGTAAGTAAACACCCTTAACTGCACAACCCGACTCTGTCTTCATTGCCGTCTGCACCGCACCACCACAACCCCCATCCTCTGCACCTGTCCCCCCTGAGGCTATACCCCTCCCGTTGGGGGTTATCTCACCAAGCTGCGCACCCACCATCAGCCTCAGCGGACCCTGCTGCAGCGGCGGCCACAGTGACCGCATCACAACGGGTGGCGTAGTCGACACAAAAGAACTCTTAATAACATCTGTAGGACTGCCACATAACACTGAGTTTGACGCCCTGGGCACGGGCCGGGTCACAGCCGCTCGGAGACTACAACCCCCCATCTGATCCGGTGCCGGGTATTCCCCTCAAAAAGGAATATGTCCCAGGGGGCGCGTCAACTTTGGCGTAGTCGGCAGGATTACGTGCCCGCAACACCCGGGTACTGCGTGCCTGAAGAAAAGTGCAAGTTTACCTCAGAAAGAAGTCTCCCGCCGGTTCCGGAGGGTCCACGCCATCGGACCCCATCACAGGTCGTTTCCCGCCGATTGTCCGCCATTTCCAGCTTGTTCCCGCCATCTGCAGAGTTTCCCGCCACTGGGCGACGCTTCCCGCCAAATCCGAAGATTTCCCGCCTTGGAAGAGCAGCGGACGCCATTATGGGCGTGCCAAAGGAGGGCAAGAGGCCGCCTCCCATCGTGGGCCAGGACAGAAAATGGCGCCAAAAGTGGAAACCGCCCCCACCAACAGAGACTGTGATGCTAGAGGTGTCTGTCAGCGTGAAAGAACTGCCCCTGGAGCTGACAGTCACCAAGTGGCCCCGGGACCGCCCTCGAGGTGGGAGGAGACGAAAGGAGAGAACAAAGATGGGTGCCGCCTGGAGCAGTCTAGAGCGAGCGCACCCGGAGGCAAGAAACCTGGAGAAGAATATCGGAGGAGCTTACCCGGAGATGGCGAGAAAGCAGAGCAGCACCGGCCCGTTGGCCAGGAGCCTGCTAGAAACCGAGGAGGGAGAGCAGAGCAGCACCGGCCCGCTGGCCAGGAGCCTGCTGGAGACAACTGAAGGAGAGCAGAGCAGCACCGACCCGTTGGTCAGGAGCCTGCTGGAAACAACGACCCCACTAGGCCTAGTGGAGGTCCTAGCACAGCTCCCCCGAGACCGGGAGTGTGCACAGACCGCTCTGGAGGGCCTCGCAAGGAGGATGGCCCGGGTGCAGCGAGAGACGTTGGCGGAGTGGAGCCGTGAGATGGCCCAGCAGACCGAGACCTGTCAGCGGAGCACGCCACCCAAGATGAGGAGACAGACCGCCTCTGAGGATGGCGCGGGAGGACTGAAGGCCGGAGACGGCGCCGAGAAGGGAGCCGAACGAGTGGAGGCAGGTAAAGGGGACGTCTATACCCCAAACCGGGAAACCGCGTACCTGCCCCAGCTCCCCGTCGCAGAGCCCGAAGTCTATCCTGCCGTGCCCGTCGCTGCAACGTCACCGCCGCAGACTAGGCCTCAAACGGGAGCCGCGACCCCTGTGACGTCACACGCCTCGACCCAGAGCGTGACCAAGCAGGAAGTACCACCAGCCTGGTCGCAAGGCCTAGTACCCCCGGGCGCCGCAATACCAACAGCGCCCCCTACCTCCGCGGAGCCCCCGGCCTGGTCGCAGGGCCAAGTAGCCCAGGGCGCCGCCGTCCTTACGGTGCCCTTTACTTTCCAGATACCTCAGGCCTGGCCGCAAGGCCCGGGCAACCCGGGCGCCACCACCACCGCGCCCATAAGACCAAGAGTGCCGCATCTGGGAGAGGACCTGTACGCCCAGCATACGTGCCCGGATGGGCAGCCATTTATATGGCCACCGGAGTTTCACCATCCCCGACTCCGGAGAGAGAGACCCCTGGATGAACCCCTGATCCCGGCTCCAAAGCCCGTAAAGAGGATCTCGCCCCCGCTAGCGGAAGCACAGTTTGAGTGGGACCCCACCGGAGAAGATCTTATGGGGTTCACTCAAGAGACTCGGGCAGCTGCAGCGGAGCGTGCTGAGTGCTGCCGCCAACAGCTCGAGGACTTCGAGAGGGAGCGGAGAGAGAGGCGGGTCCGGGAACAGCAAGCTCAAGTAAAGAGCGCGGAGCAGAAGAGCCGGGCCAGGAGAGACCCCCGTGCAGCGCATAGTCCCCGCACCACCGGGACTG
This sequence comes from Phyllobates terribilis, assembly GCF_046119375.1. Lineage (NCBI taxonomy): Eukaryota > Metazoa > Chordata > Amphibia > Anura > Dendrobatidae > Phyllobates > Phyllobates terribilis. The sequence goes on along the minus strand of NW_027362761.1, from coordinate 65,529,762 downwards.
TAATAAAGTTTAACCTGCAGCATGGGTGGGGCTTCATCCGAGACCACCACACCCTAGGCGACGTCTTCGTAACCAGGAGAGACGTTGAGTCCCACCTACCGGAGGGACACAGAGGTCGTGACCTTTACATCGGGGACGAGGTCACCTTCACCCGGCACAAGTGTGCCAAAGGTCCCTACGCCCTCCATGTGCATCGCCTGACGGAGGAAGAGCTGCGGTGTGAGGAGGAAGAGCAAGAGGACCTGGACGGGTCTGAAGTTACAACCAGCTACAAGCAAAGAGCAGGAGGAAGACGCCGTTGAGTGCGGCAGAGCAGTAGATGTAAATAGTTACCCGACCGGGTACCAAAGAAACTGTTGCTACATATATAGTCCCCGTTGGGACCAGCATGAGTGAACTGTTCACCCGTTTTCCCTTAATCCCACTGACCGAGGACTGAGAGCGGTCATTCCTCTCTAATACCTGGCCGAGGACTGAGAGCGGCCATATCCCTGTATATAGTTGCGCGTCCTAAAGCGCCCCCTACCGGTTTTATAGGAAAACCATGTTTTCTAGAAAGACTGTCGCACTGTACCCGGTCACACGTTGCACAGTGACCGGAGGAGGAGCCAGAGGCGACGAGAATGTTTTATATATATAATGTTTTTATATGTTTTATATGTTTATGCAAAAAAATGTATGTTTTTGGTGTTATGTCTTACAGCCCGAGGACGTGCTGTGATTTACCAGGGGGGAATGTAGCACCCTGAGGATTCGGCTGCTGCAGGGGTATTGCACCTCAACCCAGAGGTGTGATATTCCACTCCCGGGCAAGGATGGAGAGTGGAACTGAGCTCGGTAGGCTGCATGCACTACACACATCCCATTTCCGGAGGGCAGACCAACGGTACTCCCACTTAGAAATGTGCAGGTACGACCGAGTCTGTCCTTGGCTGGAGTGGGAGGGGGTTGGAACATCCCATGTAGTGTAGGGGCAGATAGGGGGAGCAGCCTGGGTAAAGATAGGAGCTCATTGGGTGCTGGTCACCTGAGCTCACACATAGAGGGTGTATAAAAGGAGGGCACCAACTAAGATCAGGGTCAGATGCAGAGAACAAGTCAGCAAGCAGAGGAGAAGAGAGACCCAGAGTGAGAGAGGAGAAGAGAGACCCAGAGGGGGAAACAGAAAAGAGGACTCCAAGAACCCAAATTAAATCCCCGGGTGAAGAGTCGGCACAGGGTACCGGATCCCAAACTGGCGGGGGCAGAAAACACACCCTAGCCAGAGACCGGAGGCCGTGGGCAGCATCTGCCACGGCCACCCATCACATCCACCCCGAAGGCACACCACATGAAGGGTCAGGGAACCCAAGGCCAAGGGTGTCCCAACAGAAGGCCCGAGGGAGCTGGACCTAGGTGGATCACTGGTGGGGACGGCCAGAGAACGGGACAGAAGGAGAGCTCAGGGCCACGCTCCGGACTTGTTTGGGGGTTGGCTGGATCCAGGACCTGGTGGACGCAGCACGGCTCGGGTGGTCACTCGAAGCTGGAGTGACCAGTACAACATCTGCAGTAAGTAAACACCCTTAACTGCACAACCCGACTCTGTCTTCATTGCCGTCTGCACCGCACCACCACAACCCCCATCCTCTGCACCTGTCCCCCCTGAGGCTATACCCCTCCCGTTGGGGGTTATCTCACCAAGCTGCGCACCCACCATCAGCCTCAGCGGACCCTGCTGCAGCGGCGGCCAGAGTGACCGCATCACAACGGGTGGCGTAGTCGACACAAAAGAACTCTTAATAACATCTGTAGGACTGCCACATAACACTGAGTTTGACGCCCTGGGCACGGGCCGGGTCACAGCCGCTCGGAGACTACAACCCCCCATCTGATCCGGTGCCGGGTATTCCCCTCAAAAAGGAATATGTCCCAGGGGGCGCGTCAGGTGCATAGGTCCCTGATCTGAGACCACTCCTCCAGCGTGATTTGCCCCACCTCTGAATCTCGTTGGCCCAGGCTATACGTCAGAACGTATTGCACCAGGGCTTGTCGGTGCTGCCACAGTCGCTGCAACATGTGCAGAGTTGAATTCCACCGGGTAGGCACATCGCATTTTAGCCGGTGAAGTGGCAGGCCCAACGACTTCTGTAGAGATGTAAGTCGCTGAGCTGCGGGATGCGAACGGCGGAAGTGAGCACACAGCGACCGTGCCCTCTGCAGAAGGCCATCTAGTCTGGGATAGTGGGCTAAAAATTGCTGGACAACCAGGTTCAACACGTGAGCCATACAAGGCACGTGTGTGACATTGCCCCGGCGAAGGGCCGCACCCAGGTTTGCAGCATTGTCGCACACGGCCTTCCCTGGTTTCAGGTCCAGTGGAGACAACCATTCATGAAATTGGTTCTCCAGAGCTGACCACAACTCCTCAGCTGTGTGACTCACATTTCCCAGACATTTCAATGTAAAAACCGCCTGATGACGTTGAGCCCTACTGCCAGCATAGTAAGGAGGTGTGCAGGATCCCTTCTGCGCAGTTAGAAAGCTTGTGGCATGACCAGACAGGCTTTGGGTGCAGGTGGAAGACCGAGAGGAGGTTGAGGAGGCAGAAGCAGTGGAGGAACTTTGACATAAAGAGGATTGACGCACAACTCGTGGGGACGGCAAGACTTGGACAGCAGCCCCTTGTCCTGCTGTCACCATAGTTACCCAGTGCCCAGTCAGCGACATGTAACGCCCCTGTCCATGCCTACTCGTCCAAGTGTCTGTGGTGAAATGCACCCTGTCACACACAGAGTTTCTCAAAGAAGCGGTGATGTTGTGTGCGACATGCTGGTGGAGCGCAGGCACACCTTTCTTTGAGAAGTAGTGCCGACTGGGCATCTGGTACTGGGGCACTGCGACGGACATAAGGTCTCGAAAATCCTCTGTGTCCACCAGGCGGAAAGGCAGCATTTCTGTAGCCAAGAGCTTGCAGATGGTGAAATTCAACCTCTTAGCTTTCTCATGGCTAGGAGGAAATGGTCTTTTACTTGTCCACATCTGAGGGACCGAGGGCTGGCTATTGTGCTTAGACGGGGTTGATAAGGGTGTCCCCGGCAAACTGCCGGTCTGTGAGGAAGATGCAGGCGGACATGTTAGGTTGCCTTCATCCAAAGGTGGTGCTATCGATGTCGGACAGCGCTCAACACCAGCTGGTGTTACCACCTCCAAAGAAAATGATGACCTGCCAATCACGCTGGCTGTTGCGGGTAAAGAGGTGGCAGGTCTGCGCCCCAAAACAGGTGTGACTGCTGTCCCCCCAGTCACAGAGGATGAAGAGGCCGCGGATGCACAAGATATGGCAGACGGTGGTTGGCCCGGCCGGCTAGGCCGCATTGTAGCACACTGAGCTTCCCACTGCAACTTATGCTTCATGTCCATGTGCCGGTTCATGCATGAAGTACTCAAACTATGTATTTTTTGGCCTCTACTTAGCTTTTGCTGACAAATGTTACAGATAACACGAGTTGGGTCATCTTTATCGATCTGAAAAAATGCCCAGGCTATGCAAGGCTTAGCACCCATGCGACCTGAAGAGCCACCACGACTTGTGGTGAGAGGCAGAGTTGTGTTTGAGGATGCAGTTGTTGACGTGCTTCCAGTACTACGTCTCTGTCCAGGAAGGCGCAACCTGACCTCGTCGTCACTAGCATCTTCCTCCACCTCCTCTGCTGACCTCATCTCTTGGCTGACTGTGGGTTGACAGTAAGTGGGATCTCCGACCTCATCATCATCACCCTGTGCGTTATCACACCCGTCGTCCTCAGAGCCAACCTGTTCCTGCCCTGACAAAAAACTAAAGTTGTCGCTCCAATCAGGTATTTGAGTCTTATCATCGTCTTCCTCATTGTCTCCACCAACAGGAGTTACAGTTTGGGAATGAGGGTCTACATTATGGTCAGAACCTTCTGCGTCTGGTCCTGGATCCGACTCATAAAGATTCTGGGCATCAGTGCAGATCATTTCCTCGTCTGGATTCACAGAAGCGCTGGAGTCGACCTCTGATTCCCAGGCTATAGTATGAGTAAACAGCTCTGCAGACTCAACCATCTGTTCTACCTCATACTCAGACGGGCAGCTGGAGATTTGGGAGCTGTGAGGAAGCAAGTGCGATTTGGGTGACACCTTTGAGGACTGGAGTATTTGTGATGTTGAAGTTGATGTGGAGGAGAGCCCACTTAAAGGAGCACTTGATATCCGTTGAAGCACCTGCTGTTTTTGTGCCTCATCTGGAATTTGTAGCGATTGGCGTGGCCGTAAGAAAGGGATCTTATCACATTGTCCGCTAAAAGAAGTAGACATTTTAGTTTGGCTGGAAGATGGTCTTTCTTCTGCAGATGTTACTGTTGCTTTAACACCTACCCCACGGACACAACCTTTTTTCCCCTTCCCAACACGCCTATTCCCCTTTCCACCAGCAGCAGGCCTTTTTCCACTCATTTTGGTGGTTAACTAATTCACAACTCTGGAGTTGTTTGCACAAAAAAACAATGGATGGTAACCGAGCAGAGCTGAGTGGCCAAACTGTGGTATTAGGCCAAAACTATTGGCTGGGTTAGATGCAGAAAAAAATTATTTTGAATTTGCAACCTGATGGAGGTCAGTATAGATGGACTAATAGAGAAAGTCCGACACACTACTAGAAGGCCAAATATTTTTTCAGAGGTAGATGCAGAAAAAAATATATTCAGTTTGCAACCTGATGGAGGTCAGTATAGATGGATTAATAGAACAAGACCCACACACAGCTAGAAGCCCAATATTTTTTCAGAGGTAGATGCAGAAAAAACTACATTCAGTTTGCAACCTGATGGAGGTCAGTATAGATGGACTAATAGAACAAGTCCCACACACTGCTAGAAGCCCAAATATTTTTTCAGAGGTACTGTAGATGCAGATAAAAATTAGTTTTAATTTGCAACCTGATGGAGGTCAGTATAGATGGACTAATAGAGAAAGTCCGACACACTACTAGAAGGCCAAATATTTTTTCAGAGCTAGATGCAGAAAAAAATTATATTCAGTTTGCAACCTGATGGAGGTCAGTATAGATGGACTAATAGAGAAAGTCCGACACACTACTAGAAGGCCAAATATTTTTTCAGAGGTAGATGCAGAAAAAAATATATTCAGTTTGCAACCTGATGGAGGTCAGTATAGATGGATTAATAGAACAAGACCCACACACAGCTAGAAGCCCAATATTTTTTCAGAGGTAGATGCAGAAAAAACTATATTCAGTTTGCAACCTGATGGAGGTCAGTATAGATGGACTAATAGAACAAGTCCCACACACTGCTAGAAGCCCAAATATTTTTTCAGAGGTACTGTAGATGCAGATAAAAATTAGTTTTAATTTGCAACCTGATGGAGGTCAGTATAGATGGACTAATAGAGAAAGTCCGACACACTACTAGAAGGCCAAATATTTTTTCAGAGGTAGATGCAGAAAAAAATATATTCAGTTTGCAACCTGATGGAGGTCAGTATAGATGGACTAATAGAATGATGCTATGCCCAAAAGATTTTACTTCACTAGGTGCAGTAAAAAAATTGGTATTCTATACACAGGTGGTATATCTTGCAACACAGATAGGCTACTCCACTGACTAACACACTCTGCAATAGGCCAAAAAGGATTAGCTTTGCTAGATTCAGCCAAATGCTGTGAAAAAAACTTGCACAGCACTGGCACAGACCTGCCTGGCAAAAACTGATAGGAACTCATGTAACCTAGTCCTGAAAAGGACTGCAATTACAATTAGTCTTTACTCCCACAACCGATCTATTTAAGAGCACAGACCTCCCTGATTAAAGTCGTAGGAAATGCTGTAACCTAGTCCTTAAAAGGACTGCAATCACAACTATTCCCTACTCCCAAGCTATCTGTATATTTGTGCGAAAATTGGCTTGAAATTAACAAGGTATAGCGCACACAGCAACAGCGGTACCGTCTAACACGCAGCTGCAGCAGTGAGAAAATGGTGGCGACGGGGAAAATGGCTTGGTCTTATAGGGCAAGGACATGTGACATACACTGCCAATGACACATGCCCTTGCTTGTGTGAAAAAAAGTACTTCGCTCCGTGTGTGCGCTGCTGATAGGCTGACAGATTGCACCTCCCCACTGTAAATGCGGGAAAGAGAAAAAAAAATGGAGATCTTCATTGTTCCTGCAGAGATCCATCCCCTGCCCCTCCCCCCACCCCGCTGTACACTCAAACTGCGTATTAACATTAATTTTCATCATTACTGAGAAAAAATCCAGTTATGATTTTGGTGCACGAACAGTTATCGAACATAACCTCGAACAGCCGAATTTTTCTCAAATTGTTCGTGTTCGCCGAACGGCTCGAACACCGCCCAAAACAGCTCGAATTTGAGATTGGCGAACAGTTCGAGTAGAACAACGCTCATCTCTAGTTACCAGCAGCTCCAGAATCCAGGTGGGCGAGTTCAAAGTGACGGTTCTCTCCCCAGGAGATAGAGACAGACAAAGTCAGGGATGGAGAGGGCTTACTTTTGTCTAGGGCGACCTCTCCGAGCGGTCCTAGACACTGGAGTTACCCGGCCTCTCCGGGCAGGAACGGATCAGGTGCTCCTTACTGCCACAATAGAAACAGCTCCCCTCGGCTCGGCGTGACTCTTGGCGAGATTTGACCATCTTGGTCTGGTCGATCTGCATGGGCTCGGGTGAGTGCGCCCGGGGAGTGACAGATGAGGAGACAGGTCTCTGGAAAGTAGGAGCAAGGCGGGGAAACCTTCTCTCATGGGTGGTCTCTTTGGTGCGTTCTTGGAACCGGATGTCAATCCGGGTAGCTAGTGACACCAGGTCATCCAGGGTGGTAGGAATGTCCTGGCCGACAAGCTCGTCTTTAATCCGACTGGAAAGACCCTCCCAGAAGACGGACACAAGGGCATCGTTATCCCAGGCAAGCTCAGAAGCGGGGGTGCGGAACCGTATGGCATATTGGCCCACGGTGAGACTCCCTTGGCGGAGACTTAGCAGAGAAGAGGCTGATGAGGTCTTTCGTCCCGGTTCATCGAAGACTCTCCGGAAAGCAGTGAGGAAAGATGGCAGGTCGGACACCAGGGGGTCCCCTCTCTCTCACAGGGGATTTAGCCAAGCCAGTGCCTCCCCAGTGAGATGGGACATGATGAATGCCACTTTGGCCCGGTGGAGATAAACTGATGTGCCAAGAGTTCAAAGTGCAGGGTGTACTGGTTTATGAAACCCCGAGCTAGCGCGGGGTCGCCTCAGAAACGGGGAGGTGCAGAAAGCCAGGGACCGGGACTGGATGCCATGGTATGGGTGGGCAGCGGAGCTGCCGGAGCGGGAGTCGTACGACTCGCAGCAGACGCAGGTGGAACATTCAATGTGTCCAGGCGGGAGTTGACACTCCACAGGTAGTTCAGGATGGTCTCCTGCTGGGATCTCTGACGGGACACCTCCTGGAATAGGTCAGAGAGCGAGGGGGTTTGGGTGCCACCGGGTTCCATGGCCCGAGCAAACTGTTACGGGTCCGGGTGGTGGAACCTCTGTGCCGCGGTGCAAGGAGGGACCCAGAGGGGCGTAACTAAGTATCAACCCGAACCGACCCTGATCGGACGGCGGCTAACGACTCCGTGACCAGGGAGGATCCGGGCAGAGGAACCAGGTGCTACTCTGGGGACGACCTTGTAAGAGAGCAGGTGGCTCCCACGGGTCAGATGGCCGGGACTGACCGGTATGACGGACGGACACAGCAAGCAGGCAGAAGTCTCTGGTATAGCTGACAGGTGGTCACGGTACGTGACAGCAGAGCAGGTAGTAGTCTCTAGGTTTACCAGGCGGGTGGTCACGGCAAGGGACGGCAGGAGCCTCCAGGTAGGCTATCAGGTGGTCACGGCAAGCGACGGCCAAGCAGGGTAAAGTCTCTAGGCTAGCAGGCAGGTGGTCACGGCAAGTGATGGCAGAGCCTCCAGGTAGGCTAGCAGGCAACAGACGGGTAACAGGTGAGCGCTCCCAGGTGAGCGGGTTAGCAAGCACGGCAGGTAGCAGGCAGGTGACAGGCAGGTGCTTCCTGGTAAGCAGGTGGACTTGCCCATAGACAGACTGGCGGATGACCGGAGACAGACTGTCGGGCTGGAGAGTAGACAAGCTGGCAGACAGGACTGGTAGTCAGGCTGGCAACGGGACCTGAGGGCTGAAGCAGAGGTAAGTATACTTGTGCAACAACTTTTGCTCGGGCACCTCCATTTTGGAGGAGGTGCCTTATATATGGGAGGTCCTCCGGCAATTGGCCGGGGACTCCTTAGGACGGCCGCTGAAGGAAGAGGAGTGCTGGAGGATGCCGCACGGGGAGCGGGGAGGTGAGAGGGACGGCGTCTCTGCCTGGCAGGAGGCAGAGACGCCGATGCTACATTAATAATATTCCTTTTCACATAAACTGTTTTTCTGCAGGTTACAGCACGAGCTGCAACCGGGTGTCCTTTTTCTTTATTAAAAAGGTGCAAAGGTAGCAGCATGAGGGACCCGTCCGCAAACCCTCAACGTAGGCCCTGGGCGTGGCTGCAGGGCATAGGTGATCCTGGTGCTGGACCACGTCTTCGGCCACGCCAAACGGGTTTTTCTTCTGAGGTCATTTGGTTACGCTTATAAAACCAATAGAGAGCACTTTAAGAAGTGCAGAACTATATACAAAATCAGTTTTTGGCTGTTCACAGTCCTCAGCCTGGAGTCTGTATACCTTGACGGGTAATTATGAAAACACACTTAAATCAAACATTATTTTAAACTCCTATACCCTTACGGGTGACTATTTACAGTTTAGTCCCACCTACTAGACTAGTAGTGGGGTCCCCGCCTGGGGTACTTTTGGTTTTTGCTGGACCCAGCCGGGTCATCAGCCATGTCCTGCGGGGGTGTGTCCTCTCCTTCCTCAATCACGCGGTACACCTTGAGGGCATACCACCCGCGTTCCCCGTGATGTCGAGTGTAGGTGACACGGTCACCGGGGTACAAGTTCCGGTCGGGGTGGCCCTGTTCTAGGTGGGGCTCAACATCCCGCCGATATACAAAAATGTCTCTGTCGAACTGGGGAAGCCATTTTACTCCGGGGATGTACGGCAGGGCCATGGGTATCAACGGAGTCACAACCCATGCTGGTGAGGCAGCCGCTCCGGCCTGTGCAGCGCATCAGGAGCATTAACCGGTGCTCCGGCGGGTTGTTGGTCGTTGGCCATGGTTGCACCCCCCTAGTGAACCGTAGCCTACCTTCTTTACTTGGATCGGGTAGGCCGTAGCTCCACAGGCGACGGTCTCCTTCCAGGACCTTGCGTCTCCCTCGCGGCTGACGTCAGAGCGTGCGCTTGACAACGGTCTCCTTCTAGGACCTGACGCATCCTGGTTCTGCATCAGAGCGCGAGGCGGGGTTAGGTAGGTTAGGAGCACCTGACGGAACCTCGCTCTCTTGTGTTCCTCACTAGACCGTCTTCACGCTGGGTCTTCTCCCTCCTGCCCTGCGCTTCCCCACTCTCAGTCCCACTCGGGTGCTCTGAGGTCCCTCCTGTCTAATTGGAGTTCCCAGACCCGCTTGACCCTCACGGAGCTTAGAACGAGGCTTTGGAAACTGACTATATAAGCCAGAAGCCTCCGGTTTTTCCAGCCGAGACTTGAAGTAACACGGCTGGTCCAGGGGCCTGTCCCCTTCTTGCGGCCTACGATCCCTCTGTCTTCTGACAGATTCGGGGCGTACGGGTGCCGTCCTGCACTCGCCGTACCCCCTGGGGTCCCTTCTACAAAATGGAGCCTACTCCTCTGCTCCCCTCTGGGGCCTCTAAGACTGGGCCCTACCTGTGGAGCAGAGCTCCTAAAGAGACTCTGCTCCCAGACTGTCTGTCCTCTCTCACTCCTCTGACTGACCTGTCCTGACCTGCCACCCTAAGATGGCTTCCCTTTTATACCTACTGTAAAAGTGCTCCCCTAAACTTCTTCCTCCACCCACACCCACTACTGGTTCCCCCTACCTTTGAGTTCTCCCCACTCCAGACAGGGACAGGGCTCAGCAGGAAAAACATTGCATCTTGCCCTTCCAGCTGGCCTGGAGTAGTGTAGTGTTGGATGCAGGTGTTGGGGTTCCGGGCAGCACTCCCTCCTCACCTGAGAGAAGGAGACACCACACCTCTGGGTGAGGTGCAGTACCTCTGTGGCGACTGAACCCTCAGGGGCGCCACACTTCCTCTTCCGGAGCCGGAGCGGTGCTCACCCAGAAATCTCCGTCCGGGAGAATGGTAACCTGCGGCTTCTCCATGCTTTTCTCCTCGTCCGAGTGCAACTATTCCATAGAAGACCGAGAACTGCTAGCCATCAAATTGGCACTGGAGGAGTGGCGTTACCTGCTAGAGGGGGCTCTGCACCCGGTGGTCATCTACACTGACCACAAAAACCTGGCATATCTACAAGATGCCCAAAGACTCAATCCGCGTCAGGTCCAGTGCTCTTTGTTCTTCGCCCGTTTTAACTTTACTCTACATTACCGCCCTGCGGACAAGAACGTTAAAGCCGACGCTTTGTCCTGATCCTTCCTGTCTTCTGATCAATAGGAGGAGCCTATGCATATCATCGATCCCTCCAAAGTGATGAATGTGGCTCCCTTGGACCTGTCTCGTCTCCCACCCGGTAAGACGTTTGTAGCAGTTCTTCACTGGGGTCATTCATCTAAACTAGCCGGCCATGCTGGCCAGAGGAAGACCTTCCTGCTCATTACCCAGCATTACTGGTGGCCTTCCCTGCGCAAGGATGTTGTAGACTTAGTCATGGCCTGTTCATCCTGTGCCCGCAACAAGGTTCCCAGACATCTTCCAGCTGGCCGTCTCCTGCCTCTTCCCGTACCTGATGCCCCGTGGCAACACATTGCTATGGACTTTATTACTGATCTCCCTGTTTCTGCCGGTTGTACTGTCATTTGGGTGGTCGCTGACCGCTTTTCTAAAATGGCCCACTTTATCCCTCTGCCTGGTCTCCCGTCTGCATCTGTGCTGGCTAAGGACTTCATCCATCACATCTTTTGTCTCCACGGCCTACCCCTCCACATTGTGTCTGATCGAGGGGTCCAGTTCACTTCGTGCTTCTGGAGAGCTACATGTAAGCTGCTTGATGTCACCCTGGATTTCTCCTCTGCTTATCATCCTCAGTCCAATGGCCAAGTGGAACGTGTCAACCAGATCCTTACCAGCTTCCTCCGGCACTTCGTCAATGCTCACCATACCGATAGGGTAGAGCTCCTACCATGGGCCGAGTTCTCCTATAACAACAATGAGAGCGAATCTTCTTCCAAGTCCCCGTTCTTTGTGGTCTACGCTCAACATCCCCGGATTTCGTTTCCCGTCTCCGCTTCAGTGGACAATCCTGCCGCGGATCTCTGGTCAGCGAATTTTCCACCATTTGGGAGGACACTAGATCCGCACTTCTTCAATCCTCCGAGCGGATGAAGAGACATGCCGACAAGAGACGTCTGGATTCACCTCAATTCCGTCCGGGAGACAAGGTTTGGCTCTCCTCCAAACATGTTCGTCTCAAAATACCCTCCTATAAGTTGGGTCCACGGTTCATCGGTCCATTTGAAGTCCTCAAGCAAATCAATCCAGTGGCCTACAAGTTAAAACTCCCGGCCACCTTACGGATTCCCAACTCCTTCCACATATCTCTCCTCAAACCGGTTGTTCTTAATTCTTTTTCCGACGATCCAGGTACCTCCCCAGCTCCGTTCTCCGCTGAGGACATCTATGAGGTAGAGAACATTCTGGCCACCAAGAGGGTAAGAGGAAAAACCTTTTTTCTGGTGGATTGGAAGGAGTTTGGCCCTGAGGAGAGAACTTGGGAACCCAGGGAAAACATCCACGCCCCGCTTCTTCTTAAAAAAAAAAATTTCAGGCCAAAAGAAGAGGGGGCGTAAAGGGGGGGGGGTACTGTAGCATCGGCATCTCTGCCCCCTGACATGCAGAGACGCCGTCCCCCTTACCGCCGCGCTCCTGGTCCGGTGTCTTCCAGCTCTCCTGCTGCTGCTGCTGCCGGCGCACGCAGCTTCCCGAGCACTGTGCTTAGGGCGCGTGTGCGCTCCCTCCCTCTTAAAGGGGCCGCGTGCGCCGTCCGAAGGAGTCCCCGGCCAATGGCCGGAGGACTTCTCATATAAAAGGCACCTCCTCCAAAATGGAGGTGCCCGTGCAAAGTTGTTGCTCTGTGTTCTAACTCTGCTTCAGCCCTCAGGTCCTGCTGCTAGTCTGACTACCAGTCCAGTCCGCCAGCCTGACTATCAGTCCAGTCCGCCAGCCTGACTACCAGTCCAGTCCGCCAGCCTGACTACCAGTCCAGTCCGCCAGCCTGACTACCAGTCCAGTCCGCCAGCCTGACTACCTGTCTCTGCCAGCCAAGTACACTCTCCAGCCCGACGGTCTTGCCTGCCTACCCGGAGAACGTACCAGTTACCTGCCGTGCCTACCAGCCAGCCTACCTGGAGGCTCCTGCCAGTTACCCGTGGTGTCTGTCAGTCTGTCTACCCAGATCACCCGTCAGCCTGCCTGTCGTGCTCATCTGCTGTACCGGTCAGTCCCTGCCTTCTGACCCGTGGGAGTCACCTGCTCTCATACAAGGTCGGTCCCAGAGTAGCACCTGGTCCCTCTGCTCGGTCCTTCCCTGGTTCACGGAGTCGATTGAGCTGCCGTGCTACCTTGGTCAGTCCGAGTTGATACCTAGTTACACCCCTCTGGTCCCTCCTTCCACCGCAGCACAGAGGTTCCACCACCCGGATCCGTAACAGTTACTTTCATCCTTGTGCTTATTTTTCTCAGAAATTCTCACAAGCAGAGTCCAACTATGATATAGACGATCGGGAACTCTTAGTTGTTAAGATAGCTTTTGAGGAATGGAGCCATTGGTTGGAGGGGGCTAAGCATACAGTATCGGTCTTTACTGATCACAAAAATTTACTGTATGTTGACGCTGCTAAGTGCATGAATAGTAGACAGGCCCGGAGGGCCCTTTTATTTTGCTCAGTTTGATTTCTCTGTGACATATCTCCCTGGTACTAAGAATGTTAAGGCTGATGCTTTATCACATAGTTTTGTTCCACACTTGAGAAATGAAAATCCAGTCAAAATTTTTAGTAAAGGGGTGGTGGTGGATGCTCTGGGGATTTATCTCAGACAGTGCATTATGGATGCTCAGGTGGTTGCACCAGAGGGCTTGCAACCCAGCAAGATTTTTGTGCCATCCTCGCTTCGAACTGATCTTTTTAACGAAGTGCATGACTCTGTGTTGGCTGGATATCCTGGTTCCTCTGCCACTTGGAGAGCTGTTTCCAGGCACTTTTGTGCCAGGTGCAAAGCCTCTTGCCAGGCCCCGGCAGGGTTTTGCTATGATCTGCAACATGTACTAAGAAAAGAAAGGGGAAAGCTGTCCCTACAGTAAGACTAAGCTGAATCCCTATAATGTAGCGGGCTGCCTGTTCCTAGCAAACAGACCCGCCTTAGTCCTCGGCTAGTCTGAACGAAGACCTATAGCATAAGGGGAGGGGTCCCTAAAAGAACTAAGGACTGGAACAAAAAATGGGACACCTCCTAAACAGAGAAGTTGTTGCAGAACACTAAAAGACAAACTGACAAAAAGGTACTAGAGGTCCCAGAAGGACCAAGTGAACTGACAGAGATAGGCACCGAAGCACCTGGCTAGAAAAACAGTCAAACAACACTGAAGTCCAGCAAAGCCAGAAAGGAGCAGCTGGAATATAAAGGCAGATGGTCACGTGACCACAAAGCACAAGATGAAAAAGAACAAACAGGAGGGTTCTAACAGTACCCCCTCTTTTATGAGGATCCTCCGGATCCTCCAGGCACAGGCCTATCCGGAACCCTCTTGTGGAAAGCTCTAACAAGCCTAGGAGCAGAGACATCATCCATCCTTACCCAGGAGTTATGTTCGGGACCGAAACCCTTCCAGGAGACGAGATACTGTAATCTCCCTCTATGCCATCTAGAATTCAAGATACGAGAAATTTCATATTCGCCGTCTTCCACTAGAGGAGGAACTGTGACAATGGCATCCCTATCTGATACATCAGCCTTTTTCAACAAGGAAACATGAAACACAGGATTAATCTTCCAGGAGGTAGGGACATCCAACCTAACCGCAGATGGGTTAACAACCTGAAGCACTTAAATTGACCCACAAACTTAGGACCCAGTTTTTTAGAGGGAATCCTCAACCGCAGGTTCTTTGAGGACAACCAAACCATGTCACCCACAGTAAACAAAACCTCCTTACGTTTCCTGTCAAAATACTTCTTGGACTTTTTGTTAGCCTCTTGAAGGTTGCAACATACATTAGTCCAAACTCTCTCCAAATCACCGGAAAAATTCTCCTCCTCTGGCACCGCCGACCCCAATTTGGAGAACGAACCAAAAGACGGATGTCTCCCAGTACAACAAAAAAAAGGAGAACACCCAGCAGAGGAGGATGTATGATTGTTAAGAGCAAATTCTGAGAGAGGCCACAAAACAACGCAAAAACTGTTCTACATCCTGGTTCTTTCTTTCAGTCTGTCCATTAGACTCAGGATGATACCCAGAAGAAAATGACAATTGGACTCCCAACCTGTCACAAAAGCACGCCAAAAGCGAGCCACAAACTGAGGTCCTCTATCAGAAACAATATCCGTGGGAACGCCATGAAGCTTGACAATCTCCTTAACAAACGCCTTAGCGAGTGTCTTGGCGCAGGGCAACTTAATGAATGAAACCAAATGACACATCTTACTAAAATGGTCCACAACCACCCAGATGACAGTAAAACCCTCGGACACAGGAAGGTCAGTAATAAAATCCATTGTGAGATGCGTCCAAGGCGCACTGGGAACCTCCAGAGGGCAAAGCAACCCCGCAGCAGGAGTATGTGAAGCCTTTGACCTAGCACACACCGTACATTGACGCACCCACTTGATGACTTCTTTCTGCCATCCAGGCCACCAAAAACTGCGACTGATAAGTCTCTTAGTCTCCGAAATTCCTGGATGACCTGCCAACCGAGACTCATGACACTCCACAAACAAATCTCTCTTAAAGGTTCTAGGCACGAACAACCTCCCATGGGGAGTGTTAGATGGAGCATCATCTTGAGCTTTCAGAATCCCATTCTCCAAAATGGAGTCCAATGCCGCCACCAAAACTCCTTTCTGTAAAATGCTCTCCTCCTCCTTGGCACCGACCGTAGGAGAGAAGCTGCGAGATAAAGCATCGGATTTAACATTCTTAGTACCAGGGATATAGGTAACAGAAAAATGAAACCGAGAAAAAAAAAGTGCCCACCTAGCTTGACGGGCATTCAAGCGCTTGGCAGCATCCAGATAGATCAAATTCTTATGATCTGTGAAAACCTGAATAGGAAATCTAGCGCCTTCCAAAAAATGATGCCAATGTTCAAACGCGAGTTTAATAGCCAGCAACTCCCGATTTCCAACATCATAATTCAGTTCGGTTTCCGAAATTTTTTTTCAAAAAGAAGTCACAAGGATGTACTCCATCCCTGTTCTCCTGAGACAAAACTGCTCCTACCCCTACCGATGAAGCATCGACCTCGACCAAAAAAGGCTTGGTCTCATCAGGCTGCATAAGGATAGGGGCAGAACTGAACCTCTCTTTGAGATACGTAAACGCTTCAATGGCCTCAGTAGTCCACTGGACCGTATTCGCACCTTTCCTGGTGAGATCGGTTAGAGGCTTAACAATTACAGAAAAATTCTTAATGAATTTCCTGTAATAATTGGCAAAACCCAAAAATCTCTGTATAGATTTCAAACCAATAGGCCTAGGCCATTCCTGCACAGCCTGAACCTTCAACGGGTCCATCTCAAAGCCCTCGCTGGAGACAATGTAGCCCAAAAAACAAATTTTCTGCACAGCGAACTCACATTTCTCCAGCTTAGCAAAGAGTGAATTATCACTCAATAACTGCAAAACTTCACGTATACTCTGCCAATGGGACTCTAGATCTGGTTAATAAATCAAAATGTCATCCAAATACACAACCACATTCTTACCAATCAAAGGTCTCAGGATGTAATTAATAAGGTTCTGGAAAAATGCAGGTGCATTGGTAAGACCAAAAGGCATCACCAGATTCTCAAAATGACCTACCGGAGCGTTAGAAGCAGTTTTCCATTCACCACCCTCCTTCACTCATAACAAATTGTATGCCCCCCGGAGATCAATTTTAGAGAACCACTAAACAAGTCAGGAATTAATGGCAATGGGTAGGAATTGCGTATGGTAATCTTATTTCTCGAAAATCCAGACATGGATGTAAAACCCCGTCCTTTTTTTTAACAAAGAAAAATCCAACTTAGAAGGTCTAATGACCAGCAGCCAGGCTAGTCTGTATGTACTCCTCCAAGGCCTTTCTTTCAGGGATAGTCAGATTAAACAAGCGACTCTTGGGAAGAGTAGCTCCCGGAACAAACTCAATGGCGCAATCATAATCCCTATGAGGAGGTAAAACTTGCGACTCCTCCTCCGAAAAAACCCTCCAAAAATTTTGAATAGGTACCGGTAATTCCCCTTCTTCCACAGCCGCAATGCGACCATTACAACATTTATCATAGCACTTCGGACTCCAAGTCTTAATCACATTAGTAGACCAGTCCAGTAAAGGATTGTGCAGTTTTAAACAAGGCAAACCTAGAACGACCGGAGAGGGTAAATTATCTAATACAACCAAGTCCAAAATTTCTTGGTGAACTCCATTGATAGTGAGGGGAAATGCAGCAACCTTGTGAGTAATACATTTCAAGGGAGTGTTATCAATTGCAATTACAGAAATAGGTGATGACAAAGGTTTGGATTTCAATTTAAGTTTTTCCAAAAACCCTTTACCAATCACATTAAGTGTTGAACCACAATCCACAAATACATGAAATTCAATCAAATCTTCCTGCAAAGTAGTACTCCCAGAAAGAAATACTCCTGCAGAGAGTAAACAAGCAATACGGGCGTACCTGACCTTTTTTTTTTTCTTTACTTAAACAAAGCTCACAATACTTAATCAAATGGTCAGCTTTACCACAATAAAGACACAATCCCTCGGCGAACCTCCGGTCTCTTTCCTGAGAGTGGAGTGACATCACCCCAACCTCCATCGGTTCTCCGCCGTCTGAGCAGATTTTCTGGGGAATAGGACCTGGCATTACAGGAGTCTTTACCTCATTCAGCCTGCACCTCAGCCTCCTATCCACACGAACAGCTAACTGCATGGCATCATGCAGAGTCTCAGGTGCGGGGAATGCAATTAGCAAATCCTTAACCCTTTCACTCAGACCAGCAAGAAATAAACATTTCAGAGCAGGATCATTCCATTTGACTTCTGAAGCCCATCTTCTAAAGTGTGTGCTATAATTTTCAACATCACCTGACCCCTGATTCAAACGCCTGAGTTCTGCCTCAGCGGATGAGATTCGATCAGGATCATCATATAATAGCCCCATAGCCGAAAAAAAATCTTCTACAGACCATAAGCATGGATCATTAGGTTGGAGAGAAAAGGCCCACCCCTGTGGTTCATTGCGCAAAAGTGACATAATAAAACCAATGCGCTGTGATTCATTCCCAGAGGACCTTGGTCTCAAACGAAAATATAACAAACAAGCATTTTTAAAGGAAAAAAAAATTTGCTGTTTACCATAAAAAACATCAGGCAGTCCTACATTGGGTTCCACAAAATGCGCTCCAGAACAGCTACTCACGTGTTGCTGGAGCTCGGCCACCTCCAGAGACAATCCCTGCAAGCGTTGAGCCAAATCCTGGATGGAAACCATACTGATCCCCGAATTACTTTCCTTTTAGTTTTTTGGGCTGGACTTACTGTTATGATCTGCAACATGTACTAAGCAAAGAAAGAGGAAAGCTGTCCCTACAGTAAGACTAAGCTGAATCCCTACGATGTAGCGGACTGCCTGCTCCTAGCGAACAGACCCGCCTTAGTCCTCGTCTAGTCTGAACGAAGACCTATAGCATAAGGGGAGGGGTCCCTAAAAGAACTAAGGACTGGAACAAAAAATGGGACACCTCCTAAACAGAGAAGTTGTTGCAGAACAGTAAAAGACAAACTGACAAAAAGGTATTCGAGGTCCCAGAAGGACCAAGCGAACTGACAGAGATAGGCACCAAAGCACCTGGCTAGAAAAACAGTCAAACAACACTGAAGTCCAGCAAAGCCAGAAAGGCGGAGCTGGAATATATAGGCAGATGGTCACTTGACCGCAAAACACAAGATGAAAAAGAACAAACAGGAGGGTTCTAACAGGTTTCTTTTGCTTAACAAAGTTCTGTCTCAACCTTGGACTCATTTGTTCAGGAATTTTGTCATGAATTTGCCTAATTCTGGTGGTAATACTTTAGTATGGGTGTTGGTGAACGGTTACAGCAAGATGGTTCACTTGGTTCCTCTACTAAAATTGCCTGCAGCTAAGAGTTTAGCTACATTTGTTTATCTCTCACATCGTTAAGTTAAATGATGTTCCTAAAAACATTATTTCCTATAGAGAGGTTCAGCTTATGGCTAGCTTTTGCTCCAGATTAGGAATTAAGCTTTCATTCTCTTCAGGTTATTATTCTGAGACTAATGGTCAGACGAAGAGAATGTACCAAGAATTAGAACAATATTTAAGATGTTTTGTTTCATCAAGAGGACTGGGTGGATTTTCTTCCTCTGGCTGAGTTCTCCCTCAATAACCGCACCTCTACTGCTACCGGTACCTCGCCTTTTTTTGTTGTGGGTGTTTTCATCCAGTTTTTGGAAATGTTTATGGTTTGCAGTCTGATGCCCTAGAGGAGGAGAGATATTCTTCTCATTTGATTAAGGTCTGGAGAGAAGTTGATAAAGGTCTTTGATAACTTGCGATCAGATCAAGAGAATTGCAAACCGCAGATGTAGGAGGGCCCCTGTCTTTGAGGTGGGAGATTTTGCTTGGCTATCCTCAAAAAATCTTTGTCTTAAAGTTCCATCAAGGAAATTTGCTCCTAAATTTCTTGGTTCGTATCAGGTAGTTAAGATCATTAATCCTGTGACAGTCAAGCTCCAACTCCCGATTGCGTGGAATATTAATAATTCATTCCATTCCTCTCTTCTTAAAAAGTTTGAGGGGATGTTGAATCCTCAGGACATCATTGAGGGTGACTTGGAGGAGGACAAGGAGTATGAGGTGGAATGAGTTTTGAGTTCCAGGTGTGTCAGATGTCGACTGCAGTATCTCGTCAAATGGAAGCGTCTCGGTCTGGAGGATAATTGATGGGTTGATGTGGAATATTTGCATGTGGATCTCCTAGTGAGGGAGTTCTGTCAGAGGTTGTGGATCTCAGTGGGTCCAGTAGCCCGTCATAGATGTGGGGGTACTGTCATGCGTCTGGGCTTGAACACTTGAGCCTGTGCTTTGTAGTCTGCTTTTCTGTCCGCTGAGCCACAGCAGATACACCTTTTCTTTGGGATTTTAGTTTCTGTTATCCTTGCTTCAGTCTTTTTAGGGTAACAGGTGTTTTTATTTACTCATTTGTTTGTCCTATTACTTTTCGGGTGCGGCTTTACTGTATATACTTTCCCCACTGGTATTTCTTGCTGGTGATAGTCTCAGCCAGTCAGTGTAAGACCAGCTAGGGTTGATCTCTCGGCTGTTTATGTTCTTTAACCTGCACGTATGTTCTGCTTCTTGTTAGGAAGTAGGCTGTATATTCTCTAACAGTATGTACTTAATCCTTTATTTTGTATTTCGTGGTTTGTTTTACTCATTCTGGGATCTTTTTCTATTTCAGCACACTTTCTCTTCTGTAGGTAATGTGCACTCTGCTCTGCCCTCCGTTTTTTTATGAGGAACGTGAAGCACTCAACGGCAGAGTCAGTTGTAGTTTTTTTTAGTGTGTTACCTATTTGCTCGATTTGCTACACTTTCATAATGCGACAGCACACAGTCAAGGCACCAGGTGCCAGAGGCAGCAAACCAATACCAAAACATCTTTGAACCTCCACCATATTTGACTGTAGGTACTGTGTTCTTTTCTTTGCAGGCCTCATTCTGGTTTCGGTAAACAGTAGAATGATGTGCTTTACCAAAAAGCTCTATCTTGGTCTCATCTGTCCACAAGATGCTTTCCAAGAAGGATTTTGGCTTATTCACGTACATTTTGGCAAATTGCAGTCTAGCTTTTTTATGTCTCTGTGTCATCAGTGGGGTCCTCCTGGGTCTCCTGCCATAGCGTTTCATTTCATTTAAATGTCGACGAATAGTTCGCGCTGACATTGATTCACACTGAGCTGGCAGGACAGCTTGAATTTCTTTGGAACTTGATTGGAGCTGCTTATCCACCATCCGTACTATCCTACGTTGCAACCTTTCATCAGTTATTCTCTGCCGTCCACGTCAAGGGAGATTAGCTACAGTGCCATGAGTTGTAAGCTTATTGATTATGTTGTGCACCATGGACAATGGAACATCAAGATCTCTGGAGATGGACTTTGTTTTGTTTTGACATTGTTGATATTGTTCAACAATTTTGGTTCTCAAGTCCTCAGACAGTTCTCTTCTCTTTCTGTTCCATGCTTAGCGTGGCACACACAGACACACAATGCAAAGATTAAGTCAAATTCTCCCATTTTAATCTGGTTTCAGGTGTGATTTTCATATTGCCCACACCTGTTACTTGCCACAGGTGAGTTTGAATGAGCATCTCATCCTTGAAACAAAGTTGTTTACCCACAATTTTGGAAAGGTGCCAACAATTTTGTTTGGCCCATTTTGTTTTTTTTGTGTGAAATAATGTCTAATATGCGTTTTCTTTCCCTCAGTTTTTTGTGTTGTTCCAATACACACAAAGGAAATAAACGTGTCTAACAAAACTTGTGTAATTGCAATAATTTTCTGGGAGAAATACTTAATTTTCTGGAACAATTTCAAGGGTGCCAACACTTTCGGCCATGACTGTACATGTTTAATCACGGATCGTTAGAAAAGGGAACGCCTCACTGCTGAACCATTCATTCTTTCTAAGGCTGCAAGAAAAAACCGAGTGCAGAGGTCGGCAGCCTCATAGGAAATGAATGGAGCACATTTCATGTATGCACACTGTTGCTTCATTCTAATGGGGATAAAAGTTCCCTGTTCTGCCAATCAGTGTGATTAGACTTCCACTGATCAATAAGTTATCATTTATCTTGTGGACAGATGATAATTTGTTTTCACCAGACAACTCCTTTAAGTGAATCTTTTGACTTAAACTTAAAGTGCTTGTCCAGCATCATTCATTGTTGCATCAGGAGGTGACATGAACTGATGACATCCCATCTACACATACCTGGGGATGCATGATTTCCAGGTGTCAGTCATGTGTCTTATCAGACAGGCTATGTGTTAGTGGCCATACTGGTAACATCATTATTTGAGTGCAAAATTTTGGGCCCCACTGTTATTTTTTGCTCAGGGCCCCACTTTGTCTAAAACTAGCCTTGGCAGGGTGGAGTGCGAGGCTCCTGATTCATTGCCTCTTAATGAATCAGGAGCATCTGACAAGCGCTGTGCACCTTGCCATAAATCTTACGCCAGCCTAGTATAATGTCGCCCATCATGGGCCCGTTCTTGGTATAATGTGCCCTATCCTGAGCCCCTTTCAGTAATAATGTCTCCTAACCTGGGCCCCTTCCTGGTGTAATGTCCCCCATCCTGGCCCCTTGCTGTAACAATGTCCCTCCAACCTTGTATAATGCCCCTATCCTATAGCAATGTCCCCCATCCTGGGTCCCTTCCTGGTATACTGTCTTCCCTCATCAAGGGCCCCTTCCTGGTATAATGTTCCCCATCCTGGTATGATGTCATACATTCCTATAACAATGTCCCCCATACTAGGCCCCTTCCTGGTATACTGTCCCCCATCGTGGGCCCTTTCCTGGTATAATGACCCCTATTCTGGTATGATGTCACCCATTTCTATAACAATGTCCCCCATCCTGGGCCCCTTCTTGGTATACTGTCCCCCATCCTGGGCCCCTTCCTGGTATAATGACCTCGATTCTGGTATAATGCCTCCCATCCTGGACCCTTTCCTTGTATAATGTCCCCCATCCTGGGCCTCTTTGTGGTACAATATAATGTCTGCTCTTTCCAAAACATAAAAAACACAATTCTTCTTATCTTCCTCCACTCCCATGATGTGCGTTGTCCTCTTCTATAGCCTGCAGCTGACATCGGCGTGTCAGTCATGGGCAGTGTATGATATCTCTGATTAGCCGGCGGCGTTTATTGCAGTGCAGGGAGCAGGATGGTCTCTGTGCCGCAATACACTTCAGCTGAATGTGTGTCTTCAAATGCACATCCAGCTGAAATAGGCACTGGTGTCGGCAGGCCCCTCTCCCGCACAGGCCAAGTGGCGGTCACACACTCTGCAACAATGATCATTATGCCCCTGCTGGGACTCCTACTGATCACAGCAATGTGGGTTTCCTGTTCACTGTTCTTAAACCACTGTAGTCAGAGATTGAATGTCTATGGGTCTGATGAAGACAATTTTTTTGGTGAAACTCCTTTTTTGTACCCAAAAATATTCCTTGAAAGTCATAGGAAACCTTGCGGTAACCTGGTATTCAGCTCACCCATAGACCGAGGATCTCCTCTGCATGGATGGTCTTGTAGTATAGCAAGGAACAATGAAGAGAAAAGGATCGTACATCCAGCACTTCTTTATTGCAAATCTATAAAAACTCCAGACATAGAGTAATCGCATACGCGTTTCAGACTGTTAAGTCCTTAGTCATTGCATACAAAATAATAATAAAATAACATAAAGTAACATAATAATAAATATATTCCTGTAACAAAAAAAGTATCAATCTTTGTCACCGTATCAAATAAGTGAAGCAAAATCAATTATGATTTTAATCACTTATCTGGCAGCAAATTTATGGTGTTACTTAAAGGAATTTTCCACCACTGGACAGCACCTTATTAATGGCCCTAGGAAGCTGCATACATTTTAAAAAAAATCTATACTTACCTCTTGGACCATCTCCGCTCTTCAGGTCTCAGTCCTGTGTCCTCGCTGGTCCTTTTACATAAGCAGTGTTACGCGACCACAGCAGCTTTCACATTTATATCAAGCGGGAGAAACACAGTTCTTTTAGGATGAAACTGTTAAGTCCGCTAACTGACTTAAGCACTTAATATTGTTTATGTCAGGAGACACATGAGAGCAGAGGATTTGTGCCAGTTTGAAAGGTATGTATGCATTCTTTTATTAAATTGATGCAGCACCCTGGACCTCTTAACCCTTTCACACTGAAGCCTATTTTCACATTCCTGACCATGCCAATTTTTTGAATTCTGACCACTGTCACTTTATGAGGTAATAACTCTGGAACTCTTCAACGGATCCCGGTGATTCTGAGATTGTTTTTTAATGACATATTGTTCTTCATGATAGTGGTAAAATGTATTTGCTATGACTTACATTTATGTGTGAAAATATCGGAAATTTGGCAAAAATTTTGAAAATTTTGCAACTTTCAAACTTTTTATTTTTATGCCCTTAAATCAGAAAGTCATGTCACACAAAATAGTTAATAAATAACATTTCACATATGTCTACTTTATATCACCACAATTTTTGAAACATATTTTTGGGGTTAGGAAGTTATAAGGGTTAAAAGTTGACCAGTAGTTTCTCATTTTTACAACAAAATTTACAAAACCATTTTTTTAGGCATCACATCACATTTAAAGTGAGTTTGAGGGGTCTATATGACAGAAAATACCCAAAAGTGTCACCATTCTAAAAACTGCACCCCTCAAGGTACTCAAAACCACATTCAAGAAGTTTATTAACCCTTCAGGTGCTTCACAGGAATTAATGGAACGTGGAAAGAAAAAATAAACATTTAACTTTTTTTCACAAAAATTTTACTTTAGACCCAATTGTTTTACTTTCACAAGGGTAACAGGAGAAAATGGACCTCAAAATTTGTTTTTCAATTTCTCCTGAGCACACTGATACCCAATATGTGGTGGAAAACCACTGTTTGGGAGCACTGCAGGGCTTGGAAGGGAATGAGCGCCATTTGACTTTTTGAATGTAAAATTTGCTGGCATAATTAGAGGACGCCATGTCACATGAGAGCCGCTGATGTGTCTAAATAGTGGAAACCCCCCACAAAGTGACACCTTTCTGGAAACTAGACCTCTCAGGGAACTTGTATAGATGTGTAGTGAACCCCCAGGTGCTTCACAGAAGTTTATAATGTTGAGCCATGAAAATAAAAAAAAATCCCATTTTTCCCACACAAATGTTTTTTAGCCCCATATTTTGCATTTTCAAAAGGAAAACAGAAGATAATTGCACCATGTAATTTATTGTGCAATTTCTCCTGAGTACACTGATACCCCATATATGGGGGAAAACTACTGTTTGCGCACACGGCAGGGAAGGAGCACCATTTGACTTTTTGAATGTAAAATTTGCTGGCATAATTAGCGGATGACATGTCGCATTTGGAGAGATACTGATGTGCCTAAACAGTGGAAACCCCCAACAAGTGACACCATTCTGGAAACTAGACTCCTCAGGGAACTTATCTAGATGTGTGGTGAGCAACTTTAACCCCCCGGTGCTTCACAGAAGTTTATAACGGTGAGCCATGAAAATAAAGAAATCACATGTTTCCACAAAAATGTTTTTTTTAGCCCCAACTTTGCATTTTCACAAGGGTAACAGGAAAAACTGCACCATATAATTAGTTGTGCAATTTCTTCTGAGTACGCAGATACCCAATTTGTGGAGGAAAACTACTATTTGGCAGGGCTTGAAAGTGAAGGAGTGCCATTTGACTTTTTGAATGCAAAATTTGCTGGAATAATTAGTGGGAGCCATGCCTCTTGTGCCTAATCAGTGGAAACCCCCAATAAGTGACACCATTTTGGAAACTAGACACCTCAGGGAACTTATCTACTTATCTAGATGTGTGGTGAGCACCTTGAGCCCCCAGGTGCTTCACAGAAATGTATAACGTTGCGTGTGAAAATAAAAAAAACAAATTTTTCCATTTTTTAGCCCCAAATTTTACATCTTTTCAAAGGGTAACAGGAGAAAATGAACCCCAAAATGTGTTGTGCAATTTCTCCTGAGTATGCAGATACCCCATATGTGGTCAAAACTACTTTTAGGCATAGTGCAAAGCTCAAAAGGGAAGAAGGGATATATTAAAGTTCAGATTTTACTGGACTGGTTTGAGGGTGCCATGTCACATTGGTAGAGCCCCTGAGGTGCCAGGTCAGCCGAACACCCCATAAGAGACCCCATTTTTTCAAACTACACCTCTCTATGAATTCATCTAGGGGATCATATTGACGTCACCGCATTTTATACCATTGGGCAGTGAGGAATAAATAATAATTTTTTTCCACCAAAATTTAGTTTTAGCCATAGATTTTCACACTGGGAAATGGGTAAAAATAGCACCAAAATTTGTCCCACAATTTCTGCTGAATGCAGAAATACCTGTAGTATTGGCGTCTCTGCCCCCTGACAGGCAGAGACGCCGTTCCTCTTACCGCCGCGCTCCCGGCCCGGCGTCCTCCGTCTCTACTGCTGCTGCTTCTGCCAGCGCGCGCAGCTTCCCGGGCACTGTGCTTAGGGCGCGTGCACACTCCCTCCCTCTTAAAGGGGCCGCGCGCACCGTCCTAAGGAGTCCCCGGCCAATGGCCGGAGAACCTCTCATATAACAGGCACCTCCTCCAAAATGGAGGTGCCCGTGCAAGGTTGTAGCTTTGTGTCCTAAACTCTGCTTCAGCCCTCAGATCCCGCTGCTAGTCTGACTACTAGTCCAGTTCGCCAGCCTGACTACCAGTCCAGTCCGCCAGCCTGACTGCCAGCCCAGTCCGCCAGCCTGACTACCAGTCCAGTCCGCCAGCCTGACTACCAGTCCAGTCCGCCAGCCTGACTACCAGTCCAGTCCGCCAGCCTGACTACCAGTCCAGTCCGCCAGCCTGACTACCAGTCCGCAAGCCTGTCTACCGGTCTCTGCCAGCCAAGTGTACTCTCCAGCCTGACGGTCTGCCTACGATCCAAATCCGCCAGTCTGTCTATGGGCCTGGCTTGCCTGCCTATCCGGAGAACGTACCAGTTACCTGCCATGCCTATCAGTCAGTCTACCTGGAGGCTCCTACCAGTCACATGCCGTGCCTACCCGGAGGCTCCTGCCAGTTACCCGTGGGAGTCACCTGCTCTCATACAAGGACAAGCCTAGAGTAGCACTTGGTCCCTCTGCTTGGTCCTTCCCTGGTTCACGGAGTAGATTGAGCCGCCGTACGACCTTGGTCAGTCCGAGCTGATACCTAGTTACGCCCCTTTGGTCCCTCCTTGCACTGCAGCACAGAGGTTCCACCAACTAGATCCGTAACAGTTTGCACGGGCCATGGAACCCGGTGGCCCCCAGACTCCTTCGCTTGCTGACCTGTAGGAGGATTCTGGTCAGAGATCCCAACAGGAAACCATCCTGATCTACCTGCGGTCTGTCAACTCTCGCCTGGACACGCTGTCTGTCCCTCCTGTGACCGCCTCGAGCTGAGCGACACCCGCTCCGGCGGCGCCGCTGCCTACCAATACCACGGCATCCAGACTAGGACCCCGGCTCTCTGCGCCTCCTCGTTTGGGGGTGACCCCGTCTTATGTCGGGTTTTTCTGAACCAGTGCACGCTGCACTTTGAACTTCTGGCACATCAGTTTCCCTCCGACCGGGCCAAGGTGGCGTTCATCATGTCTCACCTCACCGGGGAAGCATTGGCATGGCTAAACCCTCTTTGGGAGAGAGGGGATCCCCTGGTGCCCGATCTTCCGGCTTTCCTCACAGCCTTCCGGAGGGTCTTCGATGAGCCCGGACGAAGGATTTCTACTGCCTCCTCATTGCTCCGTCTCCGCCAAGGGAGTCTCACCATGGGCCAGTATGCCATACAGTTCCGTACCCTCGCTTCTGAGCTTGCCTGGGACAGTGAGGCCCTGGTGTCCATCTTCTGGGAGGGTATTTCCGGTCGGATTAAGGACGAGCTAGCCGGCCGGGACATTCCTACCACCCTGGATGACCTGGTGTCACTAGCTACCCCGATTGACATCCGTTTCCTAGAACGTGCTAAGGAGACTACCCGGGAGAGAAGATTTCCTTGTCTTGCTCCTGTTTTCCAGAAACCCGCCTCCCAACCAGCAACTGAACCCATGCAGATTGACCAGACCAAGATGGTCAAGTCTCGCCAAGAAACACGCCGAGCCGAGGGGAGCTGTTTCTAACTGTGGTAGTAAGGAGCACCTGATCCGTTCCTGCCCGGTGAAGCCGGGAAACTCCAGTGTCTAGGACCGCTCGGAGAGGTCGTCCTAGGCAAGAGTAAATCCTCTTCGTTCTTGAATTTATCCGTCTCTATTTCCTGTGGAGAGAACCGCTTCTTTGAAACCGCCCATCTGGATTCCGGAGCCGCTGGGAATCTCATTTCCCAGTCCCTTGTAGAGAAGTATCAGATTCCTACCAAACCTCTGGCTGAACCATTGGCTGTTGCTTCCGTGGATGGAAGACTCCTTCCGGTGACCATCTTGCTCATCACAGAGTCCGTAAACCTGCAGGTGGGAATGCTGCACTCAGAGAGGATCTCCTTCCATGTGCTTTCTGGACTCTCTCACTCCCTTTTGCTAGGTCTACCCTGGCTACAGAGACATGAACCCGTTCTGAATTGGCAATCCGGTGAGGTGCTCCATTGGGGGCAGGATTGCCATGAGTCCTGCCTGGTCCCGATTCGCCCGGCTCGACCTCCGTCTACTCCGGCTAATTTACCTGGTCTACCGGCACCTTACTGGTCCTATGCACATGTCTTTGACAAGAAGAAAGCAGAGACACTGCTACCTCATAGGCCATATGATTGCCCTATCGACCTGGTACCCGGTGCCACTGCACCCCGTGGGCGTATTTACCCGTTGTCGTTGGCCGAAACCCGGGCCATTTCGGAGTACATCGAAGAAAATCTGGCTAGGGGATTCATCCGGAAATCTACCTCCCCGGCTGGAGCCGGATTCTTCTTCGTAAAAAAGAAAGACGGTTCACTACGCACCTGTATCGATTATAGAGGACTCAACCAGATTACAATCAAAAACAAATACCCCCTGCCGCTCATCTCTGAGCTGTTCGACCGCCTTAAAGGCGCGAAGATCTTCACCAAGCTCAATCTTCGTGGGGCGTATAACTTGGTCCGGATCCGCCAAGGAGACGAGTGGAAAACGGCATTCAATACCCGGGACGGGCACTATGAATACAGTGTGATGCCCTTCGGTCTCTGTAATGCTCCAGCCGTGTTCCAAGAATTAGTTAATGACATCTTCCGTGACCTCTTATATTCTTGCGTGGTGGCGTACACCTGGACGACATCTTGGTCTTCTCTCCGGATCTTCCCACACACCGGAGGGATGTTCGTCAGGTCCTGCTTAGGCTCAGGCAGAATCACCTATGCGCAAAATTTGAGAAATGCCTCTTTGAGCAGACCTCTCTTCCGTTCCTGGGCTATATTATCTCTAAGACAGGTCTACAGATGGACCCCGAGAAGGTCTCTGCCTCCTTAAAGTGGCCCCGTCCGGAGGGGTTGAAGGCGATTCAGCGATTCCTGGGCTTCGCCAACTATTACCGTCTCTTCATCCCACATTTCTCTTCCCGGTCTGCTCCCATCTCTGCGCTCACCCGAAAGGGAGCAAATCCTAAGGAATGGCTGTCCGAAGCGGAGGTGGCCTTCCTCTCCTTAAAACAAGCCTTCTCTTCTGCCCCAGTGCTGCACCATCCGGATAGCAACAAACAGTTCTTTCTGGAGGTTGATGCTTCCTCTTCCGGAGCCGGAGCGGTGCTCACCCAGAAATCTCCGTCCGGGAGAATGGTAACCTGCGGCTTCTTCTCCAAACTCTTCTCCCCGTCCAAGCGCAGCTACTCCATAGGAGACCAAGAACTGCTAGCCATCAAATTGGCACTGGAGGAGTGGCGTTACCTGCTTGAGGGGGCTCTGCACCCGGTGGTCATCTACACTGACCACAAAAACCTGGCATATCTACAGAATGCCCAAAGACACAATCCGCGTCAGGCCCGGTGGTCTTTGTTCTTCGCCCGCTTCAACTTTACCCTACATTACTGCCCGGCGGACAAGAACGTTAAAGCCGATGCCTTGTCCCGATCCTTCCTATCTTCCGATCAAGAAGAGGAGCCTATGCATATCATCGATCCCTCCAAAGTAATGAATGTGGCCCCCTTGGACCTGTCTCGTCTCCCACCCGGTAAGACGTTTGTAGCGGTTCCAGATCGTAAGAAGGTTCTTCACTGGGGTCATTCATCTAAACTAGCCGGCCATGGTGGCCAGAAGAAGACCTTCCTGCTCATTACCTGGCATTACTGGTGGCCTACCCTGCGCAAGGATGTGGCAGACTTCGTCACAGCCTGTTCATCCTGTGCCCGCAACAAGGTTCCCAGACATCTTCCAGCCTGCCGCCTCCTGTACATGTTTCCCCATGGCAACACATTGCTATGGACTTTATTACTGATCTCCCTGTTTCTGCCGGTTGTACGGTCATTTGGGTGGTCGCCGACCGCTTTTCTAAAATGGCCCACTTTATCCCTCTGCCTGGTCTCCCGTCTGCATCTGTGCTGGCTAAGGACTTCATCCATCACATCTTTCGTCTCCACGGCCTACCCCTCCACATTGTGTCTAATGCGGGGTCCAGTTTACTTTGCGTTTCTGGAGAGCTACGTGTAAGCTGCTGGATGTCACCCTGGATTTCTCCTCTGCTTACCATCTGTAATCCAATGGCCAAGTGGAATGTATCAACCAGATCCTTACCAGCTTCCTCCGGCACTTCGTCAACGCTCACCATACCAATTGGGTAGAGCTCCTACGATGGGCCGAGTTCTCCTATAACAACCATGAGAGCGACTCTTCTTCCAAGTCCCCGTTCTTTGTGGTCTACGGTCAACATCCCTGGATTCCGTTTCCCGTCTCCGCTTCAGTGGACAACCCTGCCGCGGAGTCTCTGGTCAGCGAATTTTCCACCATTTGGGAGGACACTATGTCCGCACTTCTTCAATCCTCCGAGCGGATGAAGAAACATGCTGATAAGAGACGTCTGGATCCGCCTCAATTCCGTCCGGGAGACAAGGTTTGGCTCTCCTCCAAACATGTTCGTCTCAAAATACCCTCCTATAAGTTGGGTCCACGGTTCATCGGTCCATTTGAAGTCCTCAAGCAAATCAACCCAGTGGCCTACAAGTTAAAACTCCCGGCCACCTTACGGATTCCCAACTCCTTCCACGTATCTCTCCTCAAACCAGTTGTGCTTAATTCTTTTTCCGACAATCCAGGTACCTCCCCAGCTCCGGTCTCCGCTGAGGACGTCTATGAGGTAGGGAACATTCTGGCCACCAAGAGGGTAAGAGGAAAAACCTTTTTTTTGGTGGATTGGAAGGGGTTTGGCCCAGAGGAGAGAACTTGGGAACCCAGGGAGAACATTCACGCCCCGCTTCTCCTTAAAAAATGTATTTCCGGCCTAAAAAAGAGGGGCGTAAAGGGGGGGGGTACTGTAGTATCGGCGTCTCAGCCCCCTGACAGGCAGAGACGCCGTCCCTCTTACCGCCGCGCTCCCGGCCCGGCATCTTCCGGCTCTCCTGCTGCTGCTTCTGCCGGCGCGCGCAGCTTCCCGGGCACTGTGCTTAGGGCTAAGGAGTCCGCAGCCAATGGCCGGAGGACCTCTCATATAAAAAACACCTCCTCCAAAATGGAGGTGCCCGTGCAAGGTTGTAGCTTTGTGTCCTAAACTCTGCTTCAGCCCTCAGGTCCCGATGCTGGTCTGACTACTAGTCCAGTTCGCCAGCCTGACTACCAGTCCAGTCCGCCAGCCTGACTACCAGTCCAGTCCGCCAGCCTGACTACCAGTACAGTCCGCCAGCCTGTCTACCTGTCTCCGCCAGCCAAGTGTACTCTCCAGCCTGACGGTCTGCCTACGATCCAAACCCACCAGTCTGTCTATGGGCCTGGCTTGCCTGCCTACCCGGAGAACGTACCAGTTACCTGCCGTGCCTATCAGTCAGCCTACCTGGAGGCTCCTATCAGTCACCTGCCGTGCCTACCCGGAGGCTCCTGCCAGTTACCCGTGGGAGTCACCTGCTCTCATACAAGGACAGGCCCAGAGTAGCACCTGGTCCCTCTGCTCGGTCCTTCCCTGGTTCACGGAGTCGATTGAGCCGCCGTGCGACTTTGGTCAGTCCGAGTTGATACCTAGTTACGCCCCTTTGGTCCCTCCTTGCACCGCAGCACAGAGGTTCCACCATCCGGATCCGTAACAATACCCCATATATGGCTGTGCAGTACTGCTTAGCCATATGGCGAGACTCGGGAGGAATGGGGCGCTTTTTGCCTCCTGAAGCACAGATTTTCCTTGAATAGTTTGCGGACTCCATATACAGAGCCCCTACATGCTAGAAGAGCAGAATCCTCCTCAAGTGACCCCATTTTGGAAATTATACCCCTTTGTGAATTTATCTACAGTTGTAGTGACGATTTTGACTCAATGGGTGCTTTCCAGAAACAAACAGCAGTGTATGTTGCTAAGTGAAGATTGCAAACTGCCGTTGTAGTGACCAGTATGTTGTAGTGCCTGTACATTGTGCCTAGCTCATGCTTCTTGAAACATGCATCAGTAAATTAGGCGTGCTCTCCTGGCTACAGGAATGCCAAACATGTGGACGCTAACTGCAGTTTAGGCACACTGGGGCTCAGAAGGGAGGGGGCATTTGGATTTGGGAGCTCAGAATTCGCTGGATTTCTTTTGGTGGGAGAGGAGCCATTTTCTTTTCCAGGGCCTTTGTGCTACCAGTAACCTGGAAGCCCCCTATATTTTCATTAACAGATGACGGACCTGAGTGGGGACTTGCTTTTTTTTGTCAAAGGAGTTTAAGCTTTTATTTTGAACATTTTACATAACATTTGGGATTACATTTGTCCTGCGCTCTACGCTGAGCACTCGCATAGGGGTTTCCATCTAAATCTCTGAGTGACGTGATTCAGATGAAACCCCAGATGATCCATTCACTATAATGAGGCGGTAGAGTTACTCTGGACTCCGTCTGGCCTCTGTTCAGCGTTGTCCATCTTTTCAGAAGTGCACAAAACTGTGGCCGACGGCACTTTTATGCACACCTAGTAAAAAGACGGGAATCTTCCGCCAGGGGTTCTATCTGAACCATATATTTCAGAGATTTACACGGAAACCCCAGTGTAAGCGCTCAGTGCAGAGCAGGATAAATGTGCATCGAGCCTTACTGCGATCTTTGGGAGGCAGAATGAACAAATAAACAGAAGGTGAAGAATTAGTTTTATTTATTTTTTACGCCATTCTTCGTGTGGTATAAGTGATTAGGCAACTTTATTCTTCGGGTCGGTGCGATTACAGCGATACCAGATTTATATCTGGTTTTTATGATTGGCAGCTGCCACACACTAAAAGACGCTTTTTATTGTAAAAACTAGTTTTTGCATCGCCATATTTTGATACCTATAATTTTTCCATATTTCTGCTGACAGTCATATGTTGTTTTTTGTGGGACAAGTTGACATTTTTATTGGTAACATTTTTGGGCAAATTACATATTTTGTTCACTTTCTATTGTTCTAGAATGAATAAAAACTAGCAATTCAGGAATTGTTTTTTGGGGATTTTTTTCATGCCGTTCTGCATGTGGTAAAATTGATAAGGTTGCTTTAATCTTAGGATCAGTACAATTGCAGCGATACCACATTTATATAGTTTTTTATGTTTTGGCGCTTTTACACAATAAAAACTATTTTATAGAAAAAATAATTCTTTTTAGCTCGCTTTATTCTGAGAGCTGTAACTTTTTTATTTTTTCATTGACTGAGCAATATGGCAGCTTGTGTTTTCCAGGACAAGATGATTGTAGCGTCGGCGTCCCTGCCCCCTGCTAGGCAGGGACGCCGTTCCCCTCACCTCTCCGCTCCGTGCCTGGCGGCTTCCTCCCGCTCTGCTGGCAGCGCGCGCTGCTTCCCGGCCTCTGTGCTTAGGGCACGCGCGCGCTCCCCCTCTCTTAAAGGGGCCGCGCGCGCCGTCCTAAGGAGTCCCCGGCCAATGGCCGGAGGACCTCTCCATATATAAGGCACCTCCTCCAAAATGGAGGTGCCCGAGCAATGTTGTTGCAAAGCCTTCACTCTGCTTCAGCCCTCAGGTCCCGTTACCAGTTACCAGTCACCTGCCAGATTCCTGCCTGTTACCTGCCAGTCACCTGCCAGATTCCTGCTTGATACCTGCCTGATATCCGCTTACCTGCTTGCAAGCCTGCGGTCCGACGGTCTGCCTTCCGACACCTGTCAGTCTGTCTATGGACCAGCCTGCCCGCTCACCTGGGAGCGCTCACCTGCTACCTGCCTGCTAGCCTACCTGGAGGCTCTGCCGTCACTTGCCGTGACCACCTGCCAGTCCAGAGACTCTTGCCCGCTCACCTGCTACCTGCCTGCTAGCCTACCTGGAGGCTCTGCCGTCACTTGCCGTGACCACCTGCCAGTCCAGAGACTCTTGCCCGCTCACCTGGGAGCGCTCACCTGCTACCTGCCTGCTAGCCTACCTGGAGGCTCTGCCGTCACTTGCTGTGACCACCTGCCAGTCCAGAGACTCTTGCCCGCTCACCTGGGAGCGCTCACCTGCTACCTGCCTGCTAGCCTACCTGGAGGCTCTGCCGTCACTTGCTGTGACCACCTGCCTGTCCAGAGACTCTTGCCCGCTCACCTGGGAGCGCTCACCTGCTACTTGCCTGCTAGCCTACCTGGAGGCTCTGCCGTCACTTGCCGTGACCACCTGGCCGTCCAGAGACTCTTGACCGCTCACCTGGGAGCGTCCACCTTCTACCTGTCAGCTAGTCTACCCAGAGACTGTCCCTGTCACTTGCCGTGACTACCTGCCCCTCTACCCAGAGACTGTCCTTGTCACTTGCCGTGACTACCTGCCCTTCTACCCAGAGACTGTCCCTGTCACTTGCTGTGACTACCTGCCCTTCTACCCAGAGACTGTCCCTGTCACTTGCCGTGACTACCTGCCCTTCTACCCAGAGACTGTCCCGGTCCTTGCCGTGACTACCTGCCCGTCTTCCTTGGGAGCCACCCGCTTCCTTACAAGGACCGCCCCCTTGTATAGTTGCTCAGAGGTTCCGCCTCCCAGACCCGTTACAATGATGTTTTCAGCGGAACCATTTTTATTTATATTTGTCTTTTTGATTGTGTTTTATTCCACTTTTTGTTCGGTGATATGATGATAAAGCTGTAGCATCGGCGTCTCTGCCCCCTGCCAGGCAGAGACGCCATCCCTCTCACCTCCCCGCTCCCCGCGCGGTGTCCTCCTGCGCTCCTCTTCCTGCTGCTGCCGGCGCACGCAGCTTCCCGGGCACTGTGCTTAGGGCGCGCACGCTCTCCTTCTCTCTTAAAGGGGCCGTGCGCGCCGTCCTAAGGAGTCCCCGGCCAATAGCCGGAGGACCTCCCATATATAAGGCACCTCCTCCAAAATGGATGTGCCCGAGCAATAGTTGTTGCACAAGTATTCTTACCTCTGCTTCAGCCCTCAGGTCCAGTTGCCAGCCTGACTACTATTCCAGTCCACCAGCCTGACTACTCTCCAGCCCGACAGTCTGTCTTCCGTTCAACCCGCCAGTCTGTCTATGGGCAAGCCCGCCTGCTTACCAGGAAGCACCTGCCAGTTACCTGCCTGCTACCTGCTGTGCCTGCTAGCCTGCTCACCAGGGAGCACTCGCCTGTTACCTGCCTGTTACCTGCTAGCCTATCTGGAGGCTCTGCCGTCACTTGCCGTGACCATCTGCCTGTTAACCAAGAGACTTCAGCCTGCTTGGCCGCCACTTGCCGTGACCACCTGATAGCCTACCTGGAGGCTCCTGCCGTCACTTGCCGTGACCACCTGATAGCCTACCTGGAGGCTCCTGCCATCACTTGCCGTGACCACCAGTCTGCTAACCTAGAGACTTCAGCCTGCTCCGCCGTCACATGCCGTGACCACCTGTTAGCTAACCCAGAGACTTCTGCCTGCTTGCTGTGCCCACCCGCTATACCGGTCAGTCCCAGTCTTCTGACCCGTGGGAGCCACCTGCTCTCTTACAAGGTCGTCCCCAGAGTAGCACCTGGTCCCTCCTCTCGGTCCCTCCCTGGTCATGGAATCGTTAGCCGCCGTACGACCAGGGTCGGTCTGAGTTGATATTTAGTTACGCCCATCTGGGTCCCTCCTTGCACAACGGCACAGAGGTTCCACCACCCGGATCCGTAACAGTTTGCTCGGGCCATGAAACCCGGTGGCACCCAAGCTCCCTCGCTCTCTGACCTATACCAGGAGGTGTCCCGTCAGAGATCCCAACAGGAAACCATCCTGAACTACCTGCGGAGTGTCAACTCCCGCCTGGACACACTGCCTGTTCCTCCTGCGTCCACCTCGAGTCGTACGACTCCCACTCCGGCAGCGTCGCTGCCCACCAATACCATGGCATCCAGCCCCAGTCCTCGGCTTTCGGAACCTCCTCGTTTTGGTGGCAACCCCGCCTTGGCTCGAGGTTTCATAAACCAGTGCACCCTGCACTTTGAACTCTTGGCACATCAGTTCATCTCCGACCGGGCCAAAGTGGCATTTATCATGTCCCATCTCACTGGGGAGGCACTGGCATGGCTAAATCCCCTGGGGGAGAGAGGGGATCCCCTGGTGTCCGACCTGTCGTCTTTCCTCGCTGCTTTCCGGAAAGTCTTCGATGAACCAGAACGAAAAACCTCTTCAGCCTCCTCTCTGCTACGTCTCCGCCAAGAGAATATCACCGTGGGCCAATATGCCATACGGTTCCGTACCTTCGCTTCTGAGCTTGCCCGGGATAACGAGGCCCTGGTGTCCGTCTTCTGGGAGGGCCTTTCCGGTCGGATAAAGGACGAGCTAGCTGGTCGGGACATTCCTACCACCCTGGATGACCTGGTGTCACTAGCTACCCGGATTGACATCCGGTTCCAAGAACGCACCAAAGAGACTCCCCGTGCGCACTCGCCCAAACCCATGCAGATCGACCAGACCAAGATGGTCAAATCTCGCCAAGAGTTACGCCGAGCTGAGGGGAGCTGTTTCTATTGTGGCAGTAAGGAGCACCTGATCCGTTCCTGCCCGGAGAAGCCGGGAAACTCCAGTGTCTAGGACCGCTCGGAGAGGTCGTCCTAGGCAAAAGTAAGTCCTCTCCATCCCTGACTTTGTCTGTCTCTATCTCCTGGGGAGAGAAACGTCATTTTGAAATCGCTCACCTGGATTCTGGAGCTGCTGGAAACCTTATTTCCCAGTCCCTGGTAGAGAGATACCGAATTCCCACCAAACCTCTGGCAGAACCTTTGTCAGTCACCTCCGTGGATGGAAGACTCCTTCCGGTGACCATCCTGCTCGTCACTGAACCCATAACCCTGCAGGTGGGAATGCTGCACTCTGAGGAAATTTCCTTCCATGTGCTATCCGGACTCTCTCACTCCCTATTGCTAGGTCTACCCTGGCTCCAGATACATGAACCCGTGCTGAACTGGCAATCCAGTGAAGTACTCCGGTGGGGTCAGGAGTGCCATAGGACTTGCCTGGTTCCGGTTCGCCCGACTCGTCCACCACCTACCCCAGCTAATTTACCCGGTCTACCGGCTCCTTACTGGTCCTACGCGGATGTCTTCAGTAAAAAGGAAGCAGAGACATTGCCACCTCATAGGCCATATGATTGCCCGATCGACCTGGTACCTGGCGCCACTCCACCCCGTGGGCGTATTTACCCGTTGTCGGCGGCCGAAACCCGGGCCATGTCTGAGTACATTGAGGAGAATCTGGCTAGGGGATTCATCTGGAAGTCTACCTCCCCGGCTGGAGCCGGATTCTTCTTTGTCAAGAAGAAGGATGGCTCGCTACGCCCCTGTATTGATTATAGAGGACTCAATCTGATCACGGTAAAAAATAAATATCCCCTACCACTCATCTCCGAGTTGTTTGATCTCCTTAAGGGCGCCAGGATCTTTTCCAAGCTGGATCTACGTGGAGCGTATAACCTGGTCCAAATCCGTCAAAGAGACGAGTGGAAGACTGCATTCAATACCCGGGACGGTCACTATGAATACCGTGTGATGCCCTTCGGTCTCTGCAATGCTCCCGCTGTCTTCCAAGAATTGGTCAACAGCATCTTCCGTGATGTTCTTTTCTCCTGTGTGGTGGTATACCTGGACGATATCTTGGTCTTCTCTCCGGATCTTCCCACACACCGGAGGGATGTTCGTCAGGTCCTGCTTAGGCTCAGGCAGAACCACCTCTATGCTAAATACGAGAAGAGCCTCTTCGAGCAGACCTCTCTTCCATTCCTAGGCTACGTTATCTCCCAGACAGGCTTACGAATGGATCCTGAGAAGCTCCCTGCGGTCCAAAAGTGGCCCCGTCCGGGCGGGTTGAAGGCGATTCAGCGATTCCTGGGCTTCGCCAACTAAAATCGTCTCTTCATTCCGCACTTCTCTTCCCGGACTGCTCCCATATCTGCGCTCACCCGTAAGGGAGCAAATCCTAAGGTATGGTCGCCCGAAGCTGAGGAAGCCTTCTTCTCCTTAAAGCAAGCCTTCTCCTCCGCCCCGGTACTGCACCGTCCGGACTGCAGCAAACAATTCTACCTGGAGGTTGATGCTTCCACCTCCGGAGCCGGAGCGGTGCTCACCCAAAAGTCTTCATCCGGGAGAATGGTAACCTGCGGCTTCTTCTCCAAACTCTTCTCCGCGTCTGAGCGCAACTACTCCATTGGAGACAGAGAATTGTTAGCCGTTAAATTGGCACTGGAGGAATGGCGCTACCTGCTAGAAGGGGCTCTATACCCGGTGATCATCTATACGGATCACAAAAATCTGGCATATCTCCAAAATGCCCAAAGACTCAATCCGCGTCAGGCCCGGTGGTCTTTGTTCTTCGCCCGCTTCGACTTCGTCCTGCATTTCCGCCCGGCGGACAAGAATGTCAAAGCCGACGCCTTGTCCCGATCCTTCCTGTCCTCCAATCAAGAAGAGGAGCCTATGCACATCATCGACCCCTCCAAGGTGATGAAGGTGGCTCCCTTGGATCTAACTCGTCTTCCACCCGGTAAGACGTTTGTAGCAGTACCAGATCGTGAGAAGGTTCTTCGCTGGGGTCATTCATCTAAACTAGCCGGCCATGCTGGCCTAAAGAAGACCTTCCTGCTTATCACCCGGCATTACTGGTGGCCTACCCTGCGCAAGGATGTGGTAGACTTCGTCTCAGCCTGTTCGTCCTGTGCCCGCAACAAAGTTCCCAGACATCTCCCTGCCGGTCATCTCTTGCCTCTTCCCGTACCTGATGCCCCATGGCAACACATTGCTATGGACTTTATTATAGATCTCCCAGTCTCTGCCGGTTGTTCAGTCATTTGGGTGGTCGCTGACCGCTTTTCTAAAATGGCCCACTTCATCCCTTTGCCTGGTCTCCGGTCTGCATCAGAGCTAGCTAAGGACTTCTTCCTTCACATCTTCCGTCTCCATGGCCTACCCCTCCACATCGTGTCAGATCGAGGGGTTCAGTTCACCTCACATTTCTAGAGAGCTACATGTAAGCTGCTGGATGTCACCCTGGATTTCTCCTCTGCTTACCATCCACAGTCCAACGGTCAAGTGGAGCGGATCAACCAGATCCTTACCTGCTACCTCCGGCACTTTGTTAACGCTCACCATACTGATTGGGTGGATCTCTTGCCATGGGCCGAGTTCTCCTACAATAACCATGAGAGCGAATCATCTTCCAAGTCTCCGTTCTTTATAGTCTATGGTCAACATCCCCGGATTCCGTTTCCCGTCTCCACTTCTGTGGACAACCCTGCCGTGGAGTCTCTAGTCAGCGAGTTTTCCACCATTTGGGAGAGTGCTAGGTCCGCACTTCTTCGGTCCTCCGAGCAGATGAAGAGACATGCTGACAAGAGACATCTGGATCCGCCTCAATTCCGTCCGGGAGACAAGGTTTGGCTCTCCTCCAAACACGTTCGGCTCAAAATACCTTCCTACAAGTTGGGCCCTCGGTTCATCGGTCCTTTTGAAGTCCTTAAACAGATCAATCCAGTGGCCTACAAGCTAAAACTTACAGCCACCTTACGGATTCCCAACTCCTTCCACGTATCTCTCCTCAAACCTGTTGTCTTTAATTCTTTTTCCTACAATCCAGGTTCCTCCCCTGCTCCAGTTTCCGCTGAGGACATTTTTGAGGTAGAGAATATTCTGGCCACCAAAAGGGTAAGGGGGAAAACCTTTTTTCCGGTGGATTGGAAGGGGTTTGGCCCAGAGGAGAGAACTTGGGAACCCAGGGAGAACATCCATGCCCTGCTCCTCCTAAAATTTTTTTTGTCTGGCCTAAAAAAGAGGGGGCGTAAAGGGGGGGGGTACTGTAGCATCGGCGTCTCTGCACCCTGCCAGGCAGAGACGCCGTCCTTCTCACCTCCCCGCTCCCCGCGCGGCGTCCTCCCGCGCTCCTCTTCCTGCTGCTGCCGGCGCGCGCAGCTTCCCGGGCACTGTGCTTAGGCCGTCCTAAGGAGTCCCCGGCCAATAGCCGAAGGACCTCCCATATTTAAGGCACCTCCTCCAAAATGGAGGTGCCCGAGCAATAGTTGTTGCACAAGTATTCTTACCTCTGCTTCAGCCCTCAGGTCCAGTTGCCAGCCTGACTACTATTCCAGTCCGCCAGCCTGACTACTCTCCAGCCCGACAGTCTGACTTCCGTTCAACCCGCCAGTCTGTCTATGGGCAAGCCCGCCTGCTTACCAGGAAGCACCTGCCAGTTACCTGCCTGCTACCTACCGTGCCTGCTAGCCTGCTCACCTGGGAGCACTCACCTGTTACCTGCCTGTTACCTGCTAGCCTATCTGGAGGCTCTGCCATCACTTGCCGTGACCATCTGCCTGTTAACCATGAGACTTCAGCCTGCTTGGCCGTCACTTGCCGTGACCACCTGAATGCCTACCTGGAGGCTCCTGCCGTCACTTGCCGTGACCACCTGATAGCCTACCTGGAGGCTCCTGCCGTCACTTGCCGTGACCACCTGATAGCCTACCTGGAGGCTCCTGCCGTCACTTGCCGTGAGCACCAGTCTGCTAACCTAGAGACTTCAGCCTGCTCCGCAGTCACGTGCCGTGACCACCTGTTAGCTAACCCAGAGACTTCTGCCTGCTTGCTGTCCCCACCCGCTATACCGGTCAGTCCCAGTCTTCTGACCCGTGGGAGCCACCTGCTCTCTTACAAGGTCGTCCCCAGAGTAGCACCTGGTCCCTCCGCTCGGTCCCTCCCTGGTCACGGAGTCGTTAGCCGCCGTAAGTATCTGAGTTGATACTTAGTTACGCCCCTCTGGGTCCCTCCTTGCTCAATGGCACAGAGGTTCCACCACCCGGATCTGTAACAAAAGCATAGTTTTTTGCCTTGTTTTTCATTATTTTTTTTTACGGTGTTCACTGAAGGGGTTAACTAGTGGGACAGTTTTATAGGTCGAGTCGTTTCGGACGCGGCAATACCAAATATATGTACTGTTTTTGGTTTTTTTGGTTTTTTTACACATATAAATGTATTTATTGGATTAATATATAATATTTTTTTTTTGTTCTTTATTTTGTGATTTTTTTTATATTTTTATCATTTTTATTAACTTTCTTTTTACTGTTTCACATTGTCCCACTATGGGACATCAACTTTCCCTGCCCTGATCGTTGATCTAATACTCTGCTATGCATCTGCACTGCAGAGCATCAGATCAGCGTCTGACAGGCAGGAAGGAGGCGTCTCAGCTCCGGCTCTCTGAGCAGGCGCTGACAAGCCACCTTCCTGCTTGACCCTGAAGGATCCGTGGCCATCGCATCACGTTGTGCTGATGGGAGCAGACAGGGAGCTCACTCTGCGATGTCGCTGTCACTATTGACAGCGGCATCAAAGGGGTTAAACGCCCGCGATCGGTGCTGGCACCGATCGTGAGTGTTGCTGCGGGGTGTCAGCTTTCACATAGAGCTGACACCCGCACTGGATCGCGGTGCCGTATTTGCAGGAACGCAGCTCCCACGGCGCCGTATATATACGGCGCATGTCGGGAGTGGTTTAATAAGGGGTTGTAAGGTAACAGACAACCCCTTTATTACCTAGCAAACAAAACAAAAAATATGTAATCTGAGATATCAGACTTTAGATACTGAGCTAATCTTCAATTAAATAAGTTCTAAAGATGAAATTTTATTTTAGTAAATACAGATGTGCTCAAAAGTTTACATACCCCAGCAGAATTTTTGCTTTCTTGGCCTTGTTTCAGAGAATATGAATGATAACAAAAAAAAAAAATTCTCCACTCATGGATATTGGTTGGGTGAAGCCATTTATTGTCAAACTACTGTGTTTTCTCTTTTTAAATCTTAATGACAACCAAATGACCCTGATCAAAAGATCACATACCCTGGTGATTTTGGCCTGATAACATGCTCAGAGTTTGAGACAAATGGGTTTGAATGGCTACTAAAGGTAACATCCTCACCTGTGACCTGTTTGCTTGTAATC
The DNA here is from genome assembly GCF_046119375.1 of Phyllobates terribilis. NCBI lineage: Eukaryota > Metazoa > Chordata > Amphibia > Anura > Dendrobatidae > Phyllobates > Phyllobates terribilis. The sequence continues at coordinate 65,488,051 of NW_027362761.1, read as the reverse complement.
AGTGTGTGTGCATAAAAGCTAAGTGAATTTCTGGGATCCAGACAGACTCTTGCATCTTTCATCCAGCCACTAACGTTTCTGGATTGTGAGTCATGGGGAAAGCAAAAGAATTGTCAACGGATCTACGGGAAAAGGTAGTTGAACTGTATAACACAGGAAAGGGATACAAAAAGATATCCAATGAATTGATAATGCCAGTCAGCAGCGTTCAAACTGTGATTAACAAATGGAAAATCAGGGGCGCTGTAAAAACCAAACCACAGTCAGGTAGACCAACAAAGATTTCGGCCACAACTGCCAGTAAAATTGTTCGGGATGCAAACAAAAAACCACAAATAACATCAGCTGAAATTCAGGACTCTCTGAAAACTAGCGTTGTGGCTGTTTCAAGATGCACAATAAGGAGGCACTTGAAGAAAAATGGGCTGCATTGTCGAGTCGCCAGAAGAAAGCCATTACTGCGCAAATGCCACAAAGTATCTCGCCTACAATACGTCAAACAGCACAGAGACAATCCTCAAAACTTCTGGAACAAGGTAATTTGGAGTGATGAGACCAAAATTTAACTTTTTGGCTACAACCATAAACATTACATTTGGAGAGAGGTCAACAAGGCCTATGATGAAAGGCACACCATTCCTACAGTAAAGCACGGAGGTGGATTGCTGATGTTTTGGGGATGTGTGAGCTACAAAGGCACAGGAAACTTGGTAAAAGTTGAAGGAAAGATGAATGCAGCACATTATCAGCAAATACTGGAGGCAAATTTGCACTTATCAGCCCGGAAGCTGCACATGGGACCTACTTGGACATTCCAACATGACAACGATCCAAAACACAAGGCCAAGTCGACCTGTCATTGGCTACAGCAGAACAAAGTAAAGGTTCTGGAGTGGCCATCTCAGTCTCCTGACCTCAATATCATTGAGCCACTCTAGGGAGATCTTAAGCGTGCAGTTCATGCTAGACAGCCCAGGAATTTACAGGAACTGGAGGCTTTTTGCCAAGAAGAATGGGCAGCTTTACCATCTGAGAAAATAAAGAACCTCATCCACAACTACCACAAAAGACTTCAAGCTGTCATTGATGTTAGAGGGGGCAATACACGGTATTAAGATCTGGGGTATGTGAACTTTTGATCAGGGTCATTTGGATGTTTTTGGTTGTCATTAAGATTTAAAAAGAGAAAACACAGTAGTTTGACAATAAATGGCTTCACCCAACAAATAACCATGAGTGGAGAAAAAGTTTTTTTTGTTATCATTCATATTCTCTGAAACAAGGCCAAGAAAGCAAAAATTCTGCCGGGGTATGTAGACTTTTGAGCACAACTGTATATAGAATAAAATTACTTCTAATTTTTATGTAATTGTTCATAATCCACTCTTTATGTTTACTATAGTTGTATTTTGCCTTGACTAAAAATTAGACTATTAGGCTATGTGCCCATGATGCAGAAATGAAGCAGAAAATTTCTGCAGCGTTTCTGCATCTCCCTTGCCAGAAAAAACGCATGCGGATTTGGCATGAGTTTTTCCTGTGGAATACATGCGGATTCACATGCATTACTGCATGCGGACTGACAAGCACTTTCCAGGCGATAGCATCACTTGGAAAGTGCTTGACAACTAGGTCACACTATATAAATCCATGCAAACAGCATGGATTTATATAGTGTGACCGTAAAAAATAAAAAAATAAAGCTATACTTACCCCCTATGCCGCCGCGTGTGCTGTCGCGCTCGTCCTGGCTTCTTCCTGGTTGCCGGGCTATCGCGAGACAGCCTGCGGTCACATGACCGCGATGTCATCTCAGGTCCTGGAAGATAAGCGCTGCAGGGGCCGTCGGAAAGGTGAATATAAACTTTATTTATTATTTTATTCTTTTTTTTACAGGTACAATGGTACCCAGGTCTGGATGAGAGTCTTCTCTCCTCCAGAACTGGGTACCATCCGCACATTGAGACGCATAAAATCCGCGTGTACAAATGTACAGACACGGATTCTATGCGTCTCAATGCAAGTCGATGGCGGCGTTTCCGCAAAATTAATGAACATGCTGCGGATTTATGAGCGCTGCAGAAACGCTGCGGAAAAATCAGCAGCATGTGCATTGACATTGCGGAATGCCATTGGGGACCATGGGGTGCGGATTACCAAGCATTTTTGATGCGCTTCCGCTGCGGAAATTCCGCAGCGGAAACACATGAAAAACGCATCGTGGGCACCCAGCCTTACACATACTTACCATTACACAATTACTATATAAATGACAAAACAATGACTTTTCTTGGGATAGTGAAATTATTTTATTTTTGTTTCCTCCCCTGCCTAAGAGCTGTGGTATGTTCAGACCATGTTCCTGTATGGTGAGACACAGCAGTTACGCAATTACACAGTACACCGCAGGAACACATACTGTAAGATTATCTCAACTGTGATGTAGCAGACATCCCTTTAATGGTTCAGTGTGTTTGAATGACCATGTACCTTCCCCTTTAATTGACGGGTTACATGACCGTGACATCACACAGGTCCTTATGCACACAGAGGGTGTGGACACATGACTCTGACATCAGTTAAGGTCCTATCTGTGGATGTGTGCATGTGTGCTGCAGTATATATAAACCCTGTGTGTTCCTGTGTGGGTGTGTTCTGGTGTGTAGGAGTTCCTGTGTGTTGGGAGTTCCTGTGTGTTGGGAGCTCCTGTGTGGGCACCGTGTGTCAGGCATGAGGCTGTTCCCTGTGTATGTGGGGAACACCGCTCCTGTGAGGCCTGGTGGACTCCGGTGGAGGTGAAGCCTGGATCCCTGTGTGTGTGTGTGTGTGTGTGTGTGTGTGTGTGTGTGTGTGTGTGTGTGTGTGTGTGTGGGATGCCAGTAAGCCTCGGAGTGCCACACAAGCATCCTGGAGGGTGAAGCCTGGGTATGTGAAATATGCCAGTAAGCCTTAAGGGGTGGAGGGCTGGAGACCACGTGTGGTCAAGCCTTAGAGTCACAGTGGTGGCGGACTAAAAGCAGCTGAAATCCGATAAAGGTAATACTCTTTATGTTATGGACATTTTCATGGACATTGTTTTATTACCTTGCGGGAGGCTGTAATTAGAGCCAAGTGGGCGGTCTGCCACTTGGGCTCGTGGACATGTTGTATGGCATACGGTTTATGACGTGTAATAAACTGTGGATTGTGAAAAACGGCAAAGTAGTTGCTGGTGTGCAGTGATTGACGCAGCAAAGCGAGTATCCCCCAGGATAATGACAAGTGCTGCCTTACACAACATATTCAATTGTGGAACTTATTATTATTCCAAGATCTATTCAATAAAATGTACTTTGTTCATGGGACAACCCCTTTAAGGACTTTCCAGATACTTTTTATTAACGGTATATGTTATCCTTTCCAGCAATACATTACTCATAAACATAATAATAAACATCAATATATAAAACTGTATAAATAAAATAAACACATTCATATTCCAGGGTGTTACAATGTGGCCCTGACTCAGGGCCTGGGTTGGACTGGGGTGTCTGGGGCTCAAAGGAGAAATTAACTCTAGAGGCCCACCCTACAACTATATGCAAATACATGTTAGCCATTATCTCCATTGTGGTGGAGCATAAACTGTAAAATGCAGGTGTCTCCTACACATCTACTGTGCACAGACCATAACTGTAATGTACAATTACAGTAATTTGCATTAAAGGGATTCTTTGGTGAAAACAAGTTATCACTAATACACGTTATCTATAGGATAGGTAATAACCTATTCATTGGTGGAATCTGACCATTGGGAACAGCACTGATAGGAAGAATGGGGATCTTTTATCCCTGACTGGACACTTTTATCCCTATTTTAAAGTAGAGCGGCAGATTGGATGTCTGACCGCTGTTCTATTCATCCTCTTTGGGGCTACCAAAGAAAGCCAAGTGCAGCACTCAGCAGCCACTTAGGGGATGAATGGATCAGTGGTCAAGTCGAACATGCCGCTCAAGTCTAATGGAGATAAAAGTTACACATTCTGCCTATCAGTGTGGGTTCTAGCAGTCGGGCCCCCACTAATTAATAAGTTACTTGTCTTCACCAGAGAACCCTGTAAGTGCATCTTTGCCACTGTACAATAGTCAGAGGACAGGGAGGGGTTAAACCTCCAAGTATTTAATCTGTAATGGAAATAAATAATCTTCTCCTTATTCATATCAGAAAGAACAAGTGACCTCCATACAGTACAGTATACCAAGACCAATATACCAATAACACCACATACAAGAGAGAAGTATCGCTACATCATGACCAGACCAAATATTACCATTACATAGTGACCAAATAATACCACATACAAGGGACTAATACCAACACACAGTGACCAGACCGCATATTACCACTGCATAGTGACCGAATAATACCACATACAAGGGAGAAATACCACCACATAATGACAAGACCACATATTACCACCACAGTGACCTAATAGTACCACATACAAGGGATAAATACCAGCATACCATAACAAGACTGTATTACCACTACATAGTGACAGAATACCACATACAAGGTACAAATACTGCCACACCATGACCAGACCACATATTACCACCACATAGTGACCAAATAATGCCACAAACAAGGGAGAAATACCACTACACAATGACCAAACCACATATTACCACCACATAGTGACCGAATACTACAATACTGAACATTGTTAAAAACCACAATAATAACACTAATATCACAAGTGACATTATACACAGGAGCTCTGTAGACAGTATATTGTGTAAGTATACAGGTAATACAGTGATGACTGATGACATTATACTTAGGAGCTCTGTAGATAGTATATAGTGTAAGTGTACAGGTAATACTGTAATCACTGGTGACATTATACACAGGAGCTCTGTATATAGTGTAAGTGTACAGGTAATAAAGTGATCACCAGTGACTTTATACACAGGAGCTCCGTAAATGGTATATTTAGTAAATAGTATAAATAGTATATAGTGTACAGGTAATACAGTGATCACCAGTGACATCTCTAGTTGAAGTCATTCAGCTTCACTTTTCTTCTTCATCCGGCTCAGACCGCTATCACTTCTTCCTGCTAGGACTTGTCTTTGCAGGAAGTAACACCCAGACATCTGTAGCTGTGTAAGGGGGATGAACGCCACCACCTCTTTAAGAAGGGCTTTTCCCTGTTATTATTCTCACGTGCAGCAGTAGTTGTCCCCGTGTGAGTGTAATGTTGATGCTTTTATGTGTTCTCCCTGTATTGTACAGTGCAGTAGTTGCCTAGTTGCCTAGTTACAGCAGCATGGCAGAGCTGGCCGGGGGAGGAGTGTAGCAGGGAGGAGCAGAGGCAGTGAGCTTAACCCCTTAAGCCCCGCGGGTGGTTTGCACGTTAATGACCGGGCCAATTTTTACAATTCTGACCACTGTCACTTTATGAGGTAATTACTCTGGAACGCTTCAACGGATCCCCCTGATTCTGAGATTGTTTTTTCGTGACATATTGTACTTCATGATTGTGGAAAAATTTCTTCGATATCACTTGCGTTTATTTGTGAAAAAAATGGAAATTTGGCAAAAATTTTGAAAATTTTGCAATTTTCAAAATTTGAATTTTTAAGCCCTGAAATCAGAGAGATATGTCACACAAAAGAGTTAATAAATAACATTTCCCACATGTCTACTTTACATCAGCACAATTTTGGAACCAAAATTTTTTTTTGTGAGGGAGCTATAAGGGTTAAAAGTTGACCAGCGATTTCTCATTTTTCCAACAAAATTTACAAAACCATTTTTTTAGGGACCACATCACATCTGAAGTCACTTTGAGAGGTCTTTAAGACAGAAAATACCCAAAAGTGACACCATTCTAAAAACTGCACCCCTCAAGGTGCTCAAAACCACATTCAAGAACTTTATTAACCCTTCAGGTGCTTCATAGGAATTTTTTGAATGTGGAAGAAAAAAATGAACATTTAACTTTTTTCACAAAAATGTTACTTTAGACCCAATTTTTTTTATTTTCACAGGGGTAACAAGAAAAAATGGACCGCAAAATTTGTTGTGCAATTTCCCCTGGCCACGCAGATACCCAATATTTGGGGAAAAAACACTGTTTGGGCGCACTGTAGGGCTCGGAAGGGAAGGAGCGCCATTTGACTTTTTGATTGTAAAATTTGCTTGAATAATTAGCGGACACCATGTTGCGTTTAGAGAGCCCCTGTGTGCCCAAACATTGGAGCTCCCCCACAAGTGACCCCATTTTGGAAACTAGACCCTCCAAGGCACCTATCTAGATGCATAGTGAGCAGTTGCAACCCCCAGGTGCTTCACAAATTGATTCGTAAAAATGAAAAAGTGAAAAAAAAACACTTTTTCATTGTTACGAATCAATTTGTGAAGCACCTGGGGGTTCCAACTGCTCACTATGCATCTAGATAGGTGCCTTGGGGGGTCTAGTTTCCAAAATGGGGTCACTTGTGGGGGAGCTCCAATGTTTGGGCACACAGGGACTCTCTAAATGCAACATGGTATCCGCTAACAAATTGAATGGAAAATCGGCTCAAATTGTTAGCGGACACCACATTGCGTTTGGAGAGCCCCTCTGTGCCCAAACTTTGGAGCTCCCCCACAAGTGACCCCATTTTGGAAACTAGACCCCCCCAAGGCACCTTTCTAGATGCATAGTGAGCACTTGGAACCCCCAGGTGCTTCACAAATTGATTCGTAAAAATGAAAAAGTGAAAAAAAAAAACACTTTTTCATTTTTACGAATCAATTTGTGAAGCACCTAGGGGTTCCAAGTGCTCACTATGCATCTAGATAGGTGCCTTGGGGGGTCTAGTTTCCAAAATGGGGTCACTTGTGGGGGAGCTCCAATGTTTGGGCACACAGGGACTCTCTAAATGCAACATGGTATCCGCTAACAAATTGAAAGGAAAATCGGCTCAAATTGTTAGCGGACACCACATTGCGTTTGGAGAGCCCCTCTGTGCCCAAACTTTGGAGCTCCCCCACAAGTGACCCCATTTTGGAAACTAGACCCCCCAAGGCACCTTTCTAGATGCATAGTGAGCACTTGGAACCCCCAGGTGCTTCACAAATTGATTCGTAAAAATGAAAAAGTGAAAAAAAAAACACTTTTTCATTTTTACGAATCAATTTGTGAAGCACCTGGGGGTTCCAAGTGCTCACTATGCATCTAGATAGGTGCCTTGGGGGGTCTAGTTTCCAAAATGGCGTCACTTGTGGGGGAGCTCCAATGTTTGGGCACACAGGGACTCTCCAAATGCAACATGATATCCGCTAACAATTTGAGCCGACAAGTTGTTAGCGGATATCATGTTGCATTTGGAGAGTCCCTGCGTGCCCAAACATTGGAGCTCCCCCACAAGTGACCCCATTTTGGAAACTAGACCCCCCAAGGCACCTATCTAGATTCATAGTGAGCACTTGGAACCCCAGGTGCTTCACAAATTGATTCATAAAAATGAAAAAGTGTTTTTTTTTTTCACTTTTTCATTTTTACGAATCAATTTGTGAAGCACCTGGGGATTCCAAGTGCTCACTATGCATCTAGATAGGTGCCTTGGGGGGTCTAGTTTCCAAAATGGGGTCACTTGTGGGGGAGCTCCAATGTTTGGGCACACAGGGGCTCTCCAAACGCAACATGGCGTCCGCTAGCAATTTGAGCCGATTTTCCATTCAATTTGTTAGCGGACACCATGTCGCGTTTGGAGAGCCCGTGATGTGCCTAAACAGTGGAGCTCCCCCACAAATGTCCCCATTTTGGAAACTATACCCCTCAAGGATTTTATTGAGGTGTATAGTGAACATTTTGAACCCAGAGGTACGGCACAGAATTTGTTTACATTAGGTCATCATATTGAATAAGTTGTCATTATTCTTGAGCGCAAGTGCTCGCTACTTGTGTTTGCATCGGGTACTCAGGTATGCACCATGTACAGCGTGTGCTCGAGTGACATGCTCGAGTCCCTGCTCCGCATGTTTCACGGTTATTAGACACCCAAAAAAAAACATGCGGGGATCGCTCGTGCATGGCAGGCAATCCCCGTAAAGTTTTTTGGCCGCGAAGCATATGGGGCAGAGACTCGAGCATGTCACTCAAATACCCACGATACTCAATGCATACCAGAGCACCCGATGCAAACTCAAGTAGCGAGCACTTGCTCTCAACACTAGTCGCCATATCGTCATCTTTTTTTCTTACTTTTGAAAAAAATCCCTAGCACAACCCTAGCCCCAGCACAACCCTAGCCCCAGCACAACCCTAGCCCCAAACCCAGCCCTAACCCTAGCCCAATCCTAACCCAAGAGTTTATTTTTGACGCCGTTCCTTGTGCGGTATAAGTGATTAGACGACTTTATTCTTCGGGTCGGTGTGATTACAGCAATGCCAGAATCATATGCGGTTTTTATGACTGACAGCTGTCACACACTAAAAGACGCATTTTTTTGTAAAATCTAGTTTTTGCATCGCCATATTTTGAGAGCTATAATTTTTCCAGATTTTGGCAGACAGTCATGTGACGGCTCGTTTTTTGCGGGATGACTTGACGTTGTTATTGGTGCCATTTTCAGGCACGTGACATTTTTTGATCGCTTTCTATTCCGATTTTTGGGAGGCAGAATAAACAAAAACCAACAATTCAGGAATTGTTTTTTTTTTTTTTTTATTCTGTTCCGCGTATGGTAAAATTGATGAGGCAGCTTTATTCTTCGGGTCAGTACGTTTACAGCGGTACCACATTTGTATCATTTTTCTATGTTTTGGCGCTTATACACAATAAAAGCTATTTTATAGAAAAAAATATTTTTTAGTATCGCTTTATTCTGAGAGCTATAACTTTTTTATTTTTCGGCTGATGGAGCTGTATGGTGGCTTGTTTTTTGCGGGACGAGATGACGTTTTCAGCGGTATCATTTTTATTTATATGCGTCTTTTTGATCGCGTGTTATTCCACTTTTTGTTTGGCGGTATGGTGATAAAGCATTGTTTTTTGCTTCGTTTTTTTTTTTTTTTTTTTTTACCGTATTCACTGAAGGGGTTAACTAGTGGGACAGTTTTATAGGTCAGGTTTTTCCGGACGCGGCGATACCAAATATGTGTACTTTTATTGTTTTTTTTTTATTTTTTTTATAATAATATTTATTGATGGGTACATTATATTTTTATTTTTGGTGTATTATTTTTTTTATTTTTTTATAATATTTTTGCACTTTTTTTTTTTTCCACTTTCACACAGTTTATACACTTTATTACTTTGTCCCACTCTGGGACTTTCACTTTTTTTTTTCTGATCGCCTGCATGGCACAGGAATGGAGCACCATCCCTATGCCATGAAGGCTGTCAGAAATGCACAGTGTGAAGATTGCTTGGAGATGCACTGCGCATGTCCAAGCAATCTTCCTGCTCTCTGGTGACCCGGATGTTGTCATGACGACATCGGGTCGTCATGGCAACACCCGGGAAGCCTTTGCAGACTGCGCTGGAAGCCGGAAGAGGAGGTGAGTATCGCCGATCACCTCCCCTTGCCCCCGCAATGCCGCGATCGACTTCGATCGACTTCGATCGCAGCATCGCGGGGGTTAATGTGCTGGGAGCGGTGCAGGACCGCTCCCTGCACATAGTACCGGGTGTCAGCTGTGACAATCAGCTGACACCCGGCGGTGATCGCGCCCGCACAGCCTGTGTGCGCGCGTGATCGCGATGACGTACTAATACGGGTCTGGCTCTTAAGTCCCAGGGCACAGACGCGTATTAGTACGTCAGATGTTATTAAGGGGTTAAAGACAGGAAGTCAAGGAGCAGTGTCCGGGCGGCCATGCCCAGGACAAGGTGTCAGAGAAGAGCTCCAGAGAAAGGGAGCTTGTGTGAAGACGGGGGTGTCCCCGCAAAGAAGAAGTTGAGGCAGTGGGGGTCGTAAGCCCACAAGTGAGGACCTGCTCGTGACAGGTCGGGACTGAGGACAGGTCGAAGCAGTCGGGCCGTAAGCCCATTAGTAAGGACCAGTGATGGTGTAAATGCACTCAGAGAAGAGGCCAGTACACGAGACATCAAGGGTCCATGTGAGTACCAGAGAGTCCAGCAGCCAGAGACCTGAGCCAGGGTTAGAAGGTGCGCGGATCTGAGGACAGAGACTAGGCACTAAGCAGAGTCCGGCAGCCATAGACCCAGGCTAGGGTTAGAAGGTGCGCGGGAGAGAGAGAGTGCCGACAGCCCTCAGCAGGAGCTGAGGACAGAACAGAAGCTCTGGAAAAGGGATGTACATATATATATCTATATCCGAGTAGCACAGCGAGAGAGAACAGGGACTGTGGAAAAGGGATAGGAGCCTTATCCGAGTAGCACAGCTTCCCTAGGACAAGCGGCAACCAGGACAGAGGGTGTGCTGAAGTTGAAAGTCTGCCTGCTGTGATAAACTGAGTCGGAAAGTAGAGAAATGGCTTATTATCCCTGCATAAGACCTTGGCCTGAGAATATCTGCTGCACCTGCCTGTACACTACAATCTGTCAGTAAAGTTGGTTTTATTTAAAAGCACTGACTCTGTCCGTTTATTCATGTGCGGGGTGCCGGGGTGCTCACTGAAGGTTGCTCAGTAGACTCGCCCACGACTACCAGCCCGTGCCACCTCATTACAGCTGATCGCTTCCTGACTTCTACACTGCACCAAATGGAAAAAAAAAGTGACATAGCGCACAGTAAAAGGACCTCCCTTTTGTTTGCACATGCACATGTTGCATTTATGTGACAAAATCAAATAAATTTATTTCAGCCGTTACAAACAAAGATCATAATATTAAAACATACAGTATATCAACTGCAATACTGCATTTGTAGTATACCTTATTTCATGTACAAGCTGCAACCTACAATATGTGGGCTGCACTACAGGACTGCTAAAAATCTGAATGAGAAGGCATAGCTCAGATGCAAACAATAAACTAAGATTAAAAAGTTCTGCAGCTTCCAAACATTTTGTTGACCATCACAATAGAAATACTGATAGTTTTAAAATAATTGGTATAGAATGAGTATTCAGACCTGTTCGTGGGGGAGATCACAAAAGGAAACTAATAAATAGGGAATCCTGGTGGATATATGTATTGAAAACGAGAGTACCGCTAGGTATGATTATGAGGCAAGACATAATCCATCACTATGAATAATTATTACAAGAATGAAGATAGGATTAAATATATTGGGATTATATTCTTGTGTGTGTGCATATATATATATATATATATATATATATGTAATTGTTTTTAAGTAGGAAAGAGGGAAGAAAAAAAGGATTTTTTTTTAAAGAATTTTGGAAGGTTTTTTTTTTTTTTTTTTTTTTTATCGCATGTGCATTTAAACAAGTTTGTCTACCTAGGGGTTAAATAACCTTCCCGATTGCTCAATGGGTGTGGTATATGTGATTTCCCCAGAATGCATGCTGTATATAAACTTGGGATCCCAGTTAGTAATTCTGTATGCAATGAATAAGGACATCAGTCAGAGATGCATCTCAATTATTAATATTTGTGGATTTTAATGGACTTTAAATAAAGAAAAATATTTCATTGGACCCTTTTCTGGATTTACACATTTTCTTCATGGTGGCTCTCTTTTGTTTCCCCCATGGAAAACAATATCCTGAAGAGTAAAATATATTACAGCTGTAATAATGTCCTCTAATTGGCCCCTTCAGTAATTATGTCACTAATAATCTATGTTCCATATTCTGGCCCCCATACAGTATTTATTTCTCTCATCCAGGCCCCTTCCAGTAATAATGTACTCCGACCTGGCCCCTTTCTGTAATGTACCCATCCTGGACCCTTCCTGTAATAATGCCCCCCCAACCTGGGCCCCTTTTATTTTATAATGTCCTCCATCCTGGGCCCCTTTATTTTATAATGTTCCCCATCCTGGGTCCCATTTATTTAATAATGCTCCCCATCCTGGGCCCTTCCTGTAATAATGTCCCCCATCCTGGATTCCTTTTATTTAATAATGTTTCCCATCCTAGGCACCTTCCTGTAATAATGTCCCTCATCCTGGCCCCTTCCTGTAATACTATCACTCATTCGTGGTTCCTTTATATAATATGGTCCCTCATCATGGGCTCGCACGGCGAGTGGAGTTGAGTTCTTGGAGTTGTGCTCATCCTTCATCTTCCTCCAAAGAGTGAAGTTGATAACAAAAACTTCTATTTTTGGCTCATTTGACCACATGACCTTCTCCGATGCCTCCTTTGGATCAGCTAGATGGGCATTGGCAAACTTCAAACTGGCCTGGACATGTGCTGGCATGAGCAGGGGGACCTTGCGTGCCCTGCAGGATTTTAATCCATGACAGTGTAGTGTGTTACTAACTGTAATTTTTTAGACGGTGGTCCCAGCTCTCTTCAGGTCATTGTAGTTCTGGGATGATCCCTGACCTTTCTCAGAATTATCCTTAACCCGTGAGGCGAGATTTTGCATGGAGCCCCAAACCGAGGAAGATTGACAGTCATCTTGTGTTACTTCCATTTTCTAATAATTGTGCCAACAGTTGTTGCCTTCTCAACAAGCTGCTTGCCTATTGTCCTGTAGCGAATCCCAGCCTTGTGCAGGTCTACAATTTTCTCTAGTGTCCTTAGACAGCTCTTTGGTCTTGGCCATGGTGGAGAGGATGGAGTGTGATTGATTGAGTGTGTGGACAGGTGTCTTTTATACAGGTAACGAGTTCAAACAGGTGTAATAATACAGGTAATGAGTGCAGAGTAGTAGGGCTTCTTAAAGAAAAACTAACAGGTCTGTGAGAGCCAGAACTCTTGCTTGTTGGTAGGTGATCAAATACTTATTTCATGCAATAAAATGCAATTTAATTATGTAAAAATCATACAATGAGATTTTCTGTTTTTTATTTTTAGATTCTGTCTCTCACAGGTGAAGTGTACCTGCGATAAAAATGACAGACCTCTCCATTACTTGTAAGTGGGAAAACTTGCAAAATCGGCAGAGTATCAAATACCGTATTTTGCGGATTTTAAGACGCACCCCAAATTTGGAAAATAGGAAAAAATGTTTTTTTTATATAAAATGGTGCACCTTATGATCCGTTTTACCTGGGGGGGCCCGCAGCATCGACCCACTCCTGCCGCCGCCACCGCCCAAGTCATCCTGAATTAACGACCCTTCTGAGAGGACGGGGTCCACAGCATCACCCGACTCCTGCTGCAGCCGCCGCCAACCTCCTGTATCTGTGACCCCGCACCACCAACGCCACACTCCAGGTAAAGACGCATGGTACTTATTTTCCCAATTGTAGTTGCACTGGTGGTAAAATAAAAAAGAGCATTACAACCTGATCATTTTTCTAACATTGCTGAACTGCTCATAAAGCCTATTCTTTATGTAGCATGGACAATATACAGTTGAAACCAGAAGTTTACATACGCTATATAAAAAGACACATATGCATGTGTAGCGCCCCGAGGGTTCGGCCACTACAGGGGTATTGCACCTCTGCCAGAGGTGTGATATTCCACTCCCAGGTAAGAATGGAGTGTGGACCAGGGCTCGGTAGGCTGCATGCATCACACACACCCCATTTCCGGGGGACATCTCAAGGGTGCTCCCATTAGTACAGTAATGCTGGCACGACAGAACATGTCCCTGGCTGGAGTGGGGATGGGGGAGGAAAACCCAGTGATGTAGGAGCAGGAGGGGACGGTTTCTGGGCATAGGTAGGAGCCCATTGGTTGCAAGTCACCTGGGCTCATACACAGAGAGGGAGGTATATAAGGTGGGCACCATCTTAGTTCTGAGTCAGTTCAGTCAGTAGAGAAGAAGGAGAGTTCAGTGAGAGAAGGAGTTCAGCCAGAGAGGGCTGACAGGGAGCTGTGGCTCAGTCTGGGCCCAGCTCCACGAGGCAGGCCTAGGGTGAAGGCCGAAGCCAGAAGGAAGGAACAGAAACAGAAAGGAACAGGAACAGAAAGGAACAGCAAAGAAACAGAAGTACCCAAAGTGGAGAGAGGCCCAGAGACACGAAGGTAGAAGGAACCCTAAGGACCCAGGAGATTACGGGTGACGGGTTGGCAGAACAGGGTACCGGATCCCAAGTTGGTGGAGGCGACTAATCCTCAGCCAAGAACCGGAGGTCGTGGCCATCTCTTGGTGCGACCCCTCACTACACCTACTAGAAAGGCACACCACATAGGGTCAGGGAGGTGAGCACGAAGCGCTCCCAAGAGAAGGCCCGCGGGAGCTGGACAGACGTAGTGTCACTGGTGAGGCACGGCCAGAGAAAGGAATAGAAGGGAGACCTGTGCCACACTCTGGAATTGCCTGGGGGTTGACCGAGCCCCGCACCTGGTGGACGCAGCACGGCTTGGGCAGTCATTGACGGCGGAGTGACTGGGAATATAAAGAACTGTGAGTAAAGAACTTGAACTGCAACCCCACGTCTCTGTGCTTCATCGCCGCACCAGCACTACTAGTGCTGGGACGCCCGTGCACCACCACTCCCATCATCCACATTCCCTGCCCTGAGGCCATACTCTTCCCGTGGGGGGTTATCCCATCTTTAGCTGCACACACCGGCCTCAGCGGACTGCCTTGCAGCGGCGGTACACCCTGACCGCAATCCACGGGTGGCATAGTCGGACATTAAACCACAAAAACCCTATAAAGACTGCCATTTGGTTTGACCACCCTGAGCCACGGGACCGGGTCGCCGCCACGGTAACTACAACCCCCAGCATCCCACAAAAGGGCCCGGTTCCGGGTTCCCCACGCGGCCCAGGGGGCGCGTCACATGTTTTTCTCAATATCTGACATGAAATCAGAATACACCTTTCCCGTTTTAGGTCAGTTAGGATTACCATAATTTTTAATATTTGCCAAATGCCAGAATAATGAGAGAGAGAGAATGTTTTAAGACATTTTTATTACTTACTGCAAAGTCAAAAGTTTACATACATTTCATCACTATTTGGTACCATTGTCCTTACACTGAATGACTTGGGTCAAACGTTTGGGATATCCTTCCACAAGCTTCTCACAATAGTTGGTCAGAATTTGGGCTCATTCCTCCTGACAAAACTGGTGTAACTGATCCAGGTTTGTAGGTCGCCTTGCTCGCACCGGCCTTTTCAGCTTTGCCCATAAATTTTCAATAGGGTTGAGATCAGGGCTTTGTGATGGCCACTCCAAAACATTGACTTTGTTATCCTTAAGCTACTTTGTTACCATTTTGGCAGTATGCTTCGGGTCATTGTCCATTTGGAAGACCCATTTCCTCCCAAGCTTTAATTTCCTGGCTGATGTCTTGAGATGTTGCTTCAGTATTGCCACATAATCTTCTTTTCTCATGATGTCATCTATTTTGTGAAGTGCACCAGTCCCTCCTGCAGCAAAACAACCCCACAACATGATGCTGCCACCCCTGTGTTTCACAGTTGGGATGGTGTTCTTAGGCTTCCAAGCTTCTTCCTTTTTCCTCCAAACGTAATAATGGTCATTATGCCCAAAAAGTAAAATTTTAGTTTCATCAGACCACAGGACATGTCCCCAAAAGTTAAGGTCTTTGTTGCTGTGTGCAAACATTAATCTGGCTTTTTTATGTTTCTTTTGGAGTAATGGCTTCTTCCTGGCAGAGTGGCCTTTCAGCCCATGATGATACAGTACACTGTGGATATTGACCCAATCTTACTAGCTTCCACCATCATCTTCACAAGGTCTTTTGCT
This sequence comes from Phyllobates terribilis, assembly GCF_046119375.1. Taxonomy (NCBI): domain Eukaryota; kingdom Metazoa; phylum Chordata; class Amphibia; order Anura; family Dendrobatidae; genus Phyllobates; species Phyllobates terribilis. Next base: position 65,472,301 of record NW_027362761.1, on the reverse strand, counting down.
TTTGTCCTTGTGTTGATATGCACATGTCGGACCAAAGCACGTTCATCTCTGGGACACAGAACCCTTCTCCTTCCTGAGCGGTATTATGGCTGGACATTCGCATTTTGTTTGTACTTGCGTATAATTGTTTGTACAGATGAACGAGGCACCTTCAGGTATCTTCAAATTATACTCAAGGATGAGCCAGACTTGTGCAAGTCCACAATTCTCTTCCTGATATCTTGTAAGTAATAAAAATGCCTTAAAACGTCCTCTCTCTCTCATTATTCTGGCATTTGGCAAATATTAAAAATGATGGTAATCCTAATTAACTTAAAACAGGAAAGGTTTATTCTGATTTCATGTCAGATATTGAGAAAAAACATGCATATGTGTCTTTTGATATAGTGTATGTAACCTTCTGGTTTCAACTGTACATAGAGGAAATGGTTATCAATCTACCATGACACTGAAACACTCTGTAATGTTAAAGGGATATTCCCATCTCCAAGATCCTATCCCAATATGTAGTAGGTGTAATAAAAATAATATTAGCAAATATCTCCAATTATAAATGTAGAATAGTATTTTTGATTCGCGATCTCTCTTACCTCATGTGCAGGCATTGCAGGACCTTAGGTATCCATGGTTATGTCCACTGATATAGTGACAGTTAGTTAGCTAGTTGCTAGTAGTCGTAACCATGGATACCTAAGGTCCTGCAATGCCTGCCCATGAGGTAAGAGAGATAGCGAATCAAAAATACTATACTACATTTATAATTGGAGATATTTGCTAATATTATTATTATTACACCTACTACATATTGGGATAGGATCTTGGAGATGGGAATACCCCTTTAACTATAGTAAAACTTCATTCTAGACTGCATTTCCCCTAACAAATACAATCCGGCCATGTTCCTGCAGAAATTTCTACAACTAAAATGTAGTTCCTTACATCTGAACCACGTTTGTTTCATCAGCATGAGAATCACAATTTTTTTCAACAAATCTACTATGTGACATTATACTTTAATAGTTAAAGGGGGTTTCGTGGCTCTAGATGCATTTCTGCAGTCAGACAATATAACTGCAGATTGCCAAATTGTAAATTGTGAAAGTGTGCGATGAATCTCGTCTATCAGAATGTCATCCTCTTTCCTCAATGTTCTATTGAAAGAAACGGTTGGGAATCTAGTTGCCACATGACTGCAGATATGCAAAACGCAAATTTGCGATCATGCGGCTGCCCACTCATGCGGGGAATACAGGGGTGTCATAACAGTGTACGCATTGCACACTGCCACAATTCGGTAATCTGCAGTCTCATAGAGTGACTGCAGAAATTTGTCCAGAACGCAGGAAACCCCTTTAAAACTCTATTGTATTCTTAACACACCTTTAAAAAGGAGATACAACAACAACAAAAACATGATTTTTCAAATGTCAGCAGCTGCACCTTTGGGATTTTACCAGATCATGTTTCATTACTACTTGTTTGAAAAACCATTTTTTTTTTCGTTATTCTTATTGCATCTTCCTCATATTCTCAATATTCTAGCATACCATTCTTTATGAATAGCACTAAACGGAGAGGTCTAATTTTATGATATAGTGCTTATAAAAATATCCAATTATTCCACTGTAAATAGATTACTTGAATGCAACAGCACAGGCAATGAGGAGACAGTGGTACTTAACCAACACTATTTATTCAACTAACACGAAAAATTTAATTATAAGTGTGTGTATATATATATATATATATATATATATATATATATATATATATATATATATATATATATATATATATATATATATATATATAGTACAGACCAAAAGTTTGGACACACCTTCTCATTTAAAGATTTTTCTGCATTTTCATGACTTTGAAAATTGTACATTCACACTGAAGGCATCAAAACTATGAATTAACACATGTGGAATTATATACTTAACAAAAAAGTGTGAAACCACTGAAAATATGTCTTATATTCTAGGTTCTTCAAAGTAGCCACCTTTTGCTTTGATGACTGCTTTGCACACTCTTGGCATTCTCTTGATGAGCTTCAAGAGGTAGTCACTGGAAATGGTTTTCACTTCACAGGTGTGCCCTGTCAGGTTTAATAAGTGGGATTTCTTGCCTTATAAATGGGGTTGGGACCATCAGTTGTGTTGTGCAGAAGTCAGGTGGATACACAGCTGATAATCCTACTGAATAGACTGTTAGAATTTGTATTATGGCAAGAAAAAAGCAGCTAAGTAAAGAAAAACGAGTGGCCATCATTACTTTAAGAATTGAAGGTCAGTCAGTGCGAAAAATTGGGCAAACTTTGAAAGTGTCCCCAAGTGCAGTTGCAAAAACCATCAAGCGCTACAAAGAAACTGGCTCACATGAGGACCGCCCCAGGAAAGGAAGACCAAGAGTCACCTCTGCTTCTGAGGATAAGTTTATCCGAGTCACCAGCCTCAGAAATCGCAGGTTAACAGCAGCTCAGATTAGAGACCAGGTCAATGCCACACCGAGTTCTAGCAGCAGACACATCTCTACAACAACTGTTAAGAGGAGACTTTGTGTAGCAGGCCTTCATGGTAAAATAGCTGCTAGGAAACCACTGCTAAGGACAGGCAACAAGCAGAAGAGACTTGTTTGGGCTAAAGAACACAAGGAATGGACATTAGACCAGTGGAAATCTGTGCTTTGGTCTGATGAGTCCAAATTTGAGATCTTTGCTTCCAAGCACCGTGTCTTTGTGCGACGCAGAAAAGGTGAACGGATGGACTCTACATGCCTGGTTCCCACCATGAAGCATGGAGGAGGAGGTGTGATTGTGTGGTGGTGCTTTGCTGGTGACACTGTTGGGGATTTATTCAAAATTGAAGGCATACTGAACCAGCATGGCTACCACAGCATCTTGCAGCGGCATGCTATTCCATCCGGTTTGCGTTTAGTTGGACCATCATTTATTTTTCAACAGGATAATGACCCCAAACACACCTCCAGGCTGTGTAAGGGCTATTTGACCAAGCAGGAGAGTGATGGGGTGCTACGCCAGATGACCTGGCCTCCACAGTCACCAGACCTGAACCCAATCGAGATGGTTTGGGGTGAGCTGGACCGCAGAGTGAAGGCAAAAGGGCCAACAAGTGCTAAGCAACTCTGGGAACTCCTTCAAGATTGTTGGAAGACCATTTCCAGTGACTACCTCTTGAATTTCATCAAGAGAATGCCAAGAGTGTGCAAAGCAGTTGTGGCACCCCAGGGGTCTGGTTGCCACAGTAATAGAAATATTACGTCTGAGAGCAAGTGGGAGGTTTCTCTGGTCAGGAGCCCTTAAGCATGCAACATCTCCTGCCCAGACCTGGGAGGGGAGGAATCTGCCCTTATAAACTGGGTCTGGGGCAGGATCAGTCAGTCAGACCCTGGAGACAGTTCCAGACGCAGGGAGAGTTACAGCAGGAGCTCTTTAGGAGCTAGGAGCAGAAGACCAGGGGCTGGAAGCTAAGCAGAGATATAGCTCGCCCTGGCAGAAGAATCTGATAACCGGACACCGGAGTCCGAGGCTGTGGGGACTGATATCCACCCAGCAGCAGAAACCAGCTGGCAGGGGATTCCAGGTCCTCTGGCCATAGAAGCCCGGAGGCTCAGTCACAAGGAAGGGACCAGCACCGCCATCCAGGAGCGGAGGCTAACAGAAGGCCCCAAGTCACCAGCCATACGGGTGAGCACCACACGGTATACTCAGGGACGTGGGCTACTTCTACCCGGTTACAGCAAGGTAGCCAGAAAGAGTGCAGATAGACGGGGAGGCCTACAACTCCACCTGGCCAGGGGAACTCCCGTTTGCTCGCAGACTGACCAGGCCCCTTATTCTAGCCAGTACTCCCGGGAGGGTCTGCCTTAATATCACCAGTAAAGACCCTGAACTGCACTGCAAAGACTCTGAGTCATTCCTGCTCATCGCCGCACCAGCACTACTAGTGCTGGGACGCCCGCGCACCATCACTCCCATCATCCACATTCCCTGCCCTGAGGCCATACTCCTCCCGTGGGGAGTTATCCCATCTTTTGCTGCGCACACCACACCAGCCTCAGCGGACTGCCTCGCAGCGGCGGTACACCCTGACTGCAATCCACGGGTGGCGTAGTCGGACAATTAACCTAAAACCTCTAAAAGACTGCCATCGGCCTGACCAACCTGAGCCACGGGACCGGGTCGCCGCCACGGAGACTACAACCCCCAGAGACCCGGCTCCGGGTAACCCACACATGTCCACACTAGGCCCAGGGGGCGAGTCACAGTCATCAAAGCAAAAGGTGGCTACTTTGAAGAACCTAGAATATAAGACATATTTTCAGTTGTTTCACACTATTTTGTTAAGTATATAATTCCACCTGTGTTAATTCATAGTTTTGATTCAGTGTGAATGTACAATTTTCATAGCTATGAAAATACAGAAAAATCTTTAAATGAGAAGGTGTGTCCAAACTTTTGGTCTGTACTGTATATCTATAATATAATCATAGATGTGTCCCTCTGTCCGAAGCCTTTATAGACTGCGCAAGCTAGACGCACCTGCGCAGTCTGGCTCCAGACAGAAGAATGCATCAAACAGTTGCAGGTAAGAGGAGTTTATGGCGCCGGAGATCGCGGTATGCGTAGACACTGAACGCATACCGCGATTTACGGCACCCTACCTGCTACCGCAAGACCGGACACATCGCCCAGAATTGTCCTTTAAACGAGAAAACCCTGGGTCTGAGGACCGACACCCAGGAGTAAACTCACCAGGCTCATCAGACTGGTACAACAGGTTCGTCGGAGGAAGACCTTTCCTGTCCATTGTACTGGATGGGATCCCGATGCACGCCCTGCTGGACACAGGATCTCAGGTAACCATCATGCCTGACGTCCTCTACAAGAGGTTCTGATCCATGGACGACCTACGTCCACCAGCTCCAAATCATTCTGTATATGCCTCAAATGGACTCCCCCTTAACCTACTCGGGATTAAGAATGTGACTGTAAAGGTGGTGAGAGTGGAGCTGAAGGACCAGGGGCTAATTGTAGTAGAGACTAATCCTGATGACACCAATCCGTATATGGTACTTGGCACTAACATTGTTGGTAACTGTTTGGGAGAGGTTGTGTTCTTGCTCCAACAGATAGCCGACACTGCCAGACCAAGACAGAGGAGGGCGCTGCAGAAGGAAATCCGAGTCCTGATGTATCAACAGCAAGTAAGGTTAACAGACGGTGAAATCGGTAACGTGTGGGTAACGGACCCAATACCCATTGTCATCCCCCCAATGAGTGAAATGCTCATCTGGTGTAGAGCTGCTATAGGTCTTAGAGGACAGAGCTACCAGGCGGTAGTAGAACCCCTTTGCTCTGAGCACAGACCCACGCTCTTAACCGCCAGGGGAGTGGTAGATGTACGTAATGGGAGGGTGCCCGTCCGTCTTCTCAACTTAGGGGAAGATGAGGTCAGACTGCCATGTTATGCCACTGTTGCCAAATTACATGCTGTAAATAACAACTGCATTCACGAGGCGGAGTCCTTAACTTCACCAGACAAAGTGGAGGATAATGACCCTGCAACCCAGGTGGAGGATTGGTGTCAACAGCTTCATGTTGGGACAGACACCACTCCTGCCCATCAAAAACAGGGTGTACACCGGGTGGTTCAAGAATACTCGCAGGTGTTCAGTAAACATCCACTTGACTTCGGGAGGGTTAAGGGGGTTCAACATCATATCCCCACAGACGACCATCCCCCAATCAAAGAACGTTACAGGCCTATACCACCAGCACACTACGAGAAGGCTAAGGAAATGCTGCAGGACATGAGGAAGGCGGGAGTAATAAGGGACAGTTGTAGTCCCTGGGCAGCTCCCCTAGTGCTAGTTAGGAAAAAGGATGGGAGCATGAGAATGTGTGTAGATTACCGTCAAGTAAATCGCATTACACATAAAGATGCATACCCTTTACCTCGCATAGAGGAGTCCCTAGCTGCCTTAAAGTCTGCAAATTACTTTTCCACCCTTGACCTCACTAGTGGGTACTGGCAAGTAGCTGTGGCTGAGGGGGATCGGGAGAAGACGGCCTTCACCACCCCGATGGGACTCTGTGAGTTCAACAGTATGCCGTTTGGACTCTGCAATGCCCCCGGAACATTCCAGAGATTGATGGAGTGCTGCCTGGGACACCGCAACTTCGAGACTGTGTTACTTTACCTGGACGACGTAATAGTGTACTCCAGAACATACGAGGACCACTTGAACCACCTGGCAGAGGTATTTGAGTCACTGTCCCGGTACGGGATGAAGTTGAAGCCCTCAAAGTGCCACCTGCTCAAGAGAAAGGTACAGTACCTGGGGCACACTGTCAGTCCGGAAGGGGTAGCACCAGACCCGGAGAAAGTCACTGCCATCCAGAAGTGGCCGGAGCCGAAGAACCTCAAGGAGGTGCGTCAGTTCTTGGGACTAGTAGGATACTACCGGAGGTTTGTAAAAGACTACACCAAGAAAGCAGCTCCTCTGCAAGACCTCCTGGTAGGGCAGTCCCCCAAAGACAGAAATCCCCCATTCCACTGGGGTAAGGAGCAAGCCGAGTCATTTCAGGAGATGAAGGAGATCCTCACAGGTGATGAGATCCTAGCCTACCCTGACTACAGCCAACCGTTCCTGCTGTATACAGATGCCAGCAATGAAGGGCTGGGCGCTGTTCTAAGTCAGAAGCAGAATGGCCAAGAGAAGGTAATCGCATACGCAAGCAAGAAGCTCCGCCCGACTGAGAGGAACCCAGAGAACTATAGCAGCTTTAAGTTGGAGTTCCTGGCCTTGGTCTGGGCCATCACTGAAAGGTTTAAGCACTATCTGGCCTCCAGCAAGTTCACTGCCTTTACTGATAACAACCCCTGGACCCATCTTGAAACAGCTAAGTTGGGGGCACTGGAACAACGACGGATGGCTCTGCTGTCAAACTACCAATTTACAATTAAATACCGGGCGGGCCGCAAGAGCGCCAACGCCGATGCCCTGTCTAGGATGCCTCACCAGTCAGACACAGAAGAAGAAGTGGATGACCTGGAAGAGCTAGAGCTACCTGCCTTTCACCGGAGTGGGATGATCCACGAGCAACGAGCCTCCAGGAAGCAGCGTGAAAAGACGTTAAACCCCCTGCCTCACCACAGCTGGAAAGAGACCCAAGACAGTGACCCGGTTGTCAGCCGTATCAAGGAGCTGATAACCCAAGAGGGTGCCTCCCTGGAGAAGGAAGCGTCTCTGCAAGCAAAGCAGCTGTGGAACGAGAGAAGCCGGCTGTTTATCTATCGTGAGAAGCTGTGCCGGAGGTACGTCAATCCAAGAACCCATGAGATGGTATGGCAGATAGTGGTCCCGAAGACAGACATCCAGATGGTATTAGAAGCTTACCACGATCAGGCGGGGCACTTTAGCTGGAAAAAGCTAGAGACCCTGCTGAAATGTCGATTCTACTGGGTAGGAATGCGTAGCTCCATTGAGAGGTGGTGCCGAGACTGTGGACCCTGTGGCCTAAGAAGAAAAGACTTCAGCAGCCTGAAGGCACCCCTGCAACCCATCAAGACGACTCAACCTCTGGAGATCGTGGCCCTGGACCATGTCAAGCTGTCCCCCAGCAGGTCAGGGTATTCCTATGCTCTGACCATGGTGGATCACTACTCACGTTTCCTGGTGGTCGCCCCCGTCAAAGACCTGACGGCAAAGACAGCAGCAAAGACGTTCCAAGCATATTTCTGTAGACCCCATGGTTACCCTGAGCAGGTGCTGACGGACCAAGGCCCGGCCTTTGAGGCTGAGTTGTTCAAGGAGTTCTGCCATTTGTGCGGGTGTAAAAAGATCAGAACTACACCGTACCATCCACAAACCAACGGTCTCTGTGAAAAGATGAACAACATCATCATCGACCTGCTAAAGACCATACCACTTGAGGAGAGAAATCAGTGGCCAGACCTACTACCTGACCTAGTGGATCTGTATAATAATATACCAGTAAGTTCCACCAATTGCACTCCGGCATATCTCATGCAGGCAAGGCCAGGAAAGCTGCCCATGGATCTGGAGTTTGGTGTTGTTGAGCCTGAAGCTGATATGACCACTGAGGACTGGGACACGACCAGACAGGAGCAGTACAGAAGAGTACAAGCCTGTGTCGAGGACAGTCTCACTCGGGTGAGAGAAAAGCAGGAGACTCAATACAACAAAAACGCACCCGCAGAACCCTTCACACCTGGTGAAACAGTACTGAAAAGGAAAAGATGTAACCACAAACTTGATGACCAGTGGGAAAAAGAACCCTACACTGTGTTACCGTCAAGATTTGACAACAAGACGACCTGCAAAATCAGTTGAGACGGAGGAAGAACGTCTACAACAGTGTCCAGGGACACCTAAAGTTATGTCCAAATCTACTGAAACCCCAAGATGAAGTGCCTCTCACAATCCAGGAAGAACCTGAAGAAGCAGTGATACACACTGACCTAGGAGACTTCCCAGCAGATTGGCCTCAAATAGGAGGTGCAGTAATCATCCCAGTACTCCAATTCTACGAACAGCCAGAAAACCCTCCACAACAAGTTGAACCTGTAAGCGCTGCAGAAGAGCCAGCTCAAGAAGTATCCCCGGATGAAGGATCCCCGGTAGGAGGAGAGCAAGAGGGCCCAGCCAATGGAGAACTTGCCAGTCCAAGAGAAAGGTTAAGGCAGTTTTCCAACTTAGTCACACATAGAACTGGTAGGGTAACTGACAATGCAGACTCTGATACCCCACAGACCACCGAACTACGCAGATCCATACGTAGCACGAGAGGTAAACCCCCTGCTAGGTACACTCAGTAGATGGTCAAAATTTCTGAAAGTGTAGATAGTTACCCCTGGGGTATTAAAATTGTAATGTACAGTATTAATTGTGTACTTTCTCATATGTATATTACTTTGTGTTTTGCCTGTTTACTTCCTTAATTATCTAAGAACTCCGTGGCTGAGGACTATGTGCTGTTATGATCTGCTACAAGCACTAAGGAAAGAAAGGAGATCTGTCCCTACAATAGAACTAAGCTAGATCCCTACGATGTAACGGGGAACCTGATCCTGCGATCAGACCCGCTAAAGTCCTCGGCTAGTCTGAACGAAGACCTATAAATGCAAGGGAGGGATCCCTACAAGAACTAGGGACTGGGATAAAGTTGGACACCTCCTAGCAGAAATTGTAGCAGTAAAAGACAAACACACAACATAGAACATAAAGGTCCGAAGACCTAGCTAAACTGACTGAGAAAGGAAACTAAGCACCAGGCTAACTTAAGAGTAGAAATTACAATGAAGTCCAGCAAGGCCAGGAGGGCGGAGCAGGATTAAATAGGCAGAAAAGGTCATGTGACCAGCAAGATAGGAAAAACCTAACAGGAGAGTTCTAACAGTACCTCCTCTTCTATGAGGATCCTCCGGATCCCCTAGGCCCAGGCTTATCAGGAAACCTCTTGTGAAACGCTCTGACAAGTCTGGAAGCAGAAACATCATCCGCCCTCACCCATGAGTTATCCTCGGGTCCGAAACCCTTCCAAGCGACGGGATACTGCAAACTCCCTCTATACCGTCTAGAATTTAAGATGCGGGAAATTTCGTATTCCCCGTCCTCCACCACCGGAGGAACAGTGGCAGAGGCGTCTCCATCCGACACATAAGCTCTTTTCAACAGAGAAACATGAAACACCGGATTAATCTTCCAGGAGGTAGGAACCTCCAACCTAACAGCAGATTGGTTAACTACCTGAAGCACCTTAAAGGGCCCTACAAACTTGGGACCCAATTTTTTAGAAGGAATCCTCAACCGCAGATTCTTAGAGGACAACCAAACCATGTCACCAATAGCAAACAAAACCTCTTGCCGTTTCCTATCAAAGTACCTCTTAGATTTTTTGTTAGCCTCCTGAAGATTACCACGCACATCCGTCCAAACTCTCTCCAAATCACCGGAAAAACTCTCCTCCTCAGGCACAGAAGATACCAATTTGGAGAATGACCCAAAAGACGGATGTCTCCCAGAACAACAAAAAAAAGGCGAACAACCAGCAGAAGAGGATGTATGGTTGTTAAGAGCAAACTCAGCAAGTGGCAGAAACTCAGACCACCCCTCCTGATTTTCTGCCACAAAACAACGCAAGAACTGCTCAACATCCTGATTCTTCCTTTCTGTCTGGCCATTAGACTCAGGATGATATCCGGATGAAAACAACAAATGAACTCCCAACCTGTCACAAAAAGCACGCCAAAAACGAGCCACAAACTGAGGTCCCCTATCTGAAACAATGTCAGTAGGAACGCCATGTAGTCTGACAATTTCCTTGACAAAGGCCTTAGCGAGTGTCTTAGCGCAGGGCAGTTTGATGAAAGGAACCAAGTGACACATCTTGCTAAAACGGTCCACGACCACCCAGATGACTGTGAAACCCTCAGAGGGGGGAAGGTCAGTAATAAAGTCCATAGCCACATGTGTCCAAGGTGCACTAGGAACCTCCAGAGGGCAAAGCAACCCCGCTGCAGGAGTATGTGAAGACTTAGATCTAGCACACACCGTACATTGACGCACCCACTTAATGACTTCCTTCTGCCATCCAGGCCACCAAAAACTGCGACCCACAAGACTCTTGGTCTCAGAAATTCCTGGATGACCTGCCAACCGAGACTCATGACACTCAACAAACAAATCTCTCCTAAAGGTCCTAGGCACAAACAACCTCCCATGGGGAGTGTTAGATGAGGCATTCTCCTGTGCTTTAAGAATCTCATCTTCCAAAACGGAGTCCAATGCAGCAATCACAACACCTTCTTGTAAAATGCTCCCCTCCTCCTCAGCACCGACCATGGGAGAAAAGCTGCGAGACAAAGCATCAGCTTTAACATTCTTGGTACCCGGGATGTAAGTAACGGAAAAATTAAACCGCGAAAAAAAAAGTGCCCACCTAGCCTGATGGGCATTCAAGCGCTTAGCAGCATCAAGATAGATCAGATTTTTATGATCAGTGAAAACCTGAATGGGAAATTCAGCACCTTCCAAGAGATGACGCCAGTGTTCAAATACGAGTTTAATAGCCAGCAATTCCCGATTACCAATATCGTAATTAAGTTCAGTCTCAGAAAATTTTTTTGAAAAAAAAGCACAGGGATGTACTCCATCCTTGTTTTTCTGAGACAACACCGCACCGACCCCCACCGAAGAAGCATCAACCTCAACTAAAAACGGCTTAGTCACATCAGGCTGCATAAGGATGGGAGCAGAGCTGAACCTCTCCTTTAGAAACACAAAAGCTTCAATGGCCTCAGTAGTCCACTGAACCGCATTAGCACCTTTCCTGGTGAGATCGGTCAGTGGTTTGACAATAGAAAATTTTTTAATGAATTTTCTGTAATAATTGGTGAAACCCAAAAACCTCTATCGATTTCAAACCAATAGGCCTAGGCCATTCCTGAACTGCCTGAACCTTCACAGGGTCCATCTCAAAGCCCTCGCTGGAGATAATGTAGCCCAAAAAACTAATTCTCTGTACAGCGAACTCACATTTCTCCAGCTTAGCAAAAAGCGAATTGTCAATTAATAACTGTAATACCTCACGTACGCTCCGCCAATGAGACTCCAGATCCGGTGAATAAATCAAAATGTCATCCAAATACACAACCACATTTTTGCCGATCAAAGGTCTAAGGATGTCATTAATAACATTCTGAAAAAATGCTGGAGCATTGGTAAGACCAAAAGGCATAACCAGGTTCTCAAAATGACCCATAGGAGTGTTAAAAGCAGTCTTCCATTCATCACCCTCCTTCATGCGCAACAAATTGTATGCCCCCCGGAGATCAATTTTAGAGAACCACTTGGCCCCCACTAACTGGTTAAACAAATCAGGAATCAATGGCAGTGGGTAAGGATTGCGTACAGTAATTTTATTAATCTCACGAAAATCCAGACAAGGACATAAACCGCCGTCCTTTTTTTTAACAAAAAAAAATCCAACAGCCACAGGAGACTTGGAAGGCCTAATGTGACCGGCTGCCAAGCTTGTCTGTATGTATTCCTCCAAAGCCTTTCTCTCCGGAATAGTAAGATTAAATAAACGACTTTTAGGAAGAGTCGCTCCAGGGACAAATTCAATGGTACAATCATAGTCTCTATGGGGAGGCAAAATTTGTGACTCCTCCTCAGAAAAAACTCTCCAGAAATCCTGAATAGGTACAGGTAATTCCCCTTTTTCCACCGCAGCAATACGTCCGTTACAACACTTGTCATAACACTTAGGAATCCAGGACTTAATTTCATTGGTAGACCAATCCAGTACAGGATTGTGCAATTTTAACCAGGGTAACCCCAAAATTACTGGAGAAGGCAAATTATTTAATACCACCAAATCCAAATTTTCTTGGTGAATACCATTAATAGTGAGGGGAAATTCACAGACCTTGTGAGTAACACTCTTCAAGGGGGAGCCATTGACAGAAACCACAGCAATAGGGGATGACAAAGGTTTGGGTTTTAATTTAAGTTTTCCCAAGAATCCCCCATCAATCACATTCAGAGTAGAACCACAATCCACAAATATCCGAAATTCAATTAATTCTTTCTGAGCAGCAGTAGTAGCAGAAAGAAATACCCCCTTAGTATTTAAACAGGCAATACGGGCGTAACTGACCTTTTTTTTTTCTTTGTTCATACGAAGCACACAGTTCTTAATAAAATGGTCAGATTTCCCGCAATAAAAGCACAAACCTTCAGAAGATCTGCGGTCTTTTTCCTGAGAGCGGGGTGCCTTCGCCCCAATCTCCATTGGCTCTCCAATGTCAGTACAGACCCTCTCAAGACTCGGAGCTGACATGGCAGAGGATTTACTCTCATTAACCCTTGCACGCAGTCTCCTGTCCACCTGTATAGCTAATTGCATTGCCTCCTGCAAGTTTCCAGGTGAGGGATAAGCAATCAGCAAATCCTTAACCCTTTCACCTAGCCCCGCAAGAAACAAACTTTTCAAAGCTGAATCGTTCCACCCCACCTGGGCAGACCACCGATGGAAGTGAGAACAATATTTTTCCACATTACCTGATCCCTGCCTCAAACGTCTCAATTCAGTCTCAGCTGATGAGACATGATCAGGATCATCATACAACAAACCCAAAGCAGAAAAAAAACTATCCACTGATCTAAAGCATGGATCACTAGGTTGGAGAGAAAAGGCCCATCCCTGAGGTTCTTTGCGCAAAAGTGACATTATGAACCCTATGCGCTGTGATTCATCACCAGAGGATCTGGGTCTCAAACAAAAATACAACAAACAAGCATTTTTAAAAGAAAAAAATTCTTGTTGATCACCAAAAAATAAATCAGGCAAACGTACCTTTGGCTCCACAAAATGTGCTCCAGAACAGCTACTCACGTGTTGTTGGAGCTCGGCCACCTCCAGAGAGAGTCCCTGCAGGCGTTGAGCGAAATCCTGAACCGACACCATGATGGAAACGGGAAGTCTTTCCTTAGAGATATTTTTGGGCTGGACTTACTGTTATAATCTGCTACAAGCACTAAGGAAAGAAAGGAGATCTGTCCCTACAATAGAACTAAGCTAGATCCCTACGATGTAACGGGGAACCTGATCCTGCGATCAGACCGCTAAAGTCCTCGGCTAGTCTGAACGAAGACCTATAGATGCAAAGGAGGGATGCCTACAAGAACTAGGGACTGGGATAAAGTTGGACACCTCCTAGCAGAAATTGTAGCAGTAAAAGACAAACACACAACATAGAACATAAAGGTCCGAAGACCTAGCTAAACTGACTGAGAAAGGAAACTAAGCACCAGGCTAACTTAAGAGTAGAAATTACAATGAAGTCCAGCAAGGCCAGGAGGGCGGAGCAGGATTAAATAGGCAAAAAAGGTCATGTGACCAGCAAGATAGAAAAAACCTAACAGGAGAGTTCTAACATGTGCAGCCCAAAAACTGCTTTTGTATATAATTGCACTCCCTGGAGTGCCCCTTTTAGGTGACCTCAGAAGGAAAACCTGTCAGGAGTGGCTCTATTGGAGGTCCAACACGGGATCTTCATGCCCTGCAGCCACCCCAGGGCCTACGTTGAGGGTTTGGGACAGGTCCCTCAAAAACCACCAAGTACTCTACCCTGTGAGATGGACATCCTTGCTGGGAACCTCACCATAGGAGACTCAAATTCTGAGGACACTCTGTAGTTGTTTATATTGTTATGTAACGTTTAAGCTTGATGCCTCCCATAAAGGGAAGATAGTTTTTGCATTGTTCATGTTTCCTATTGTTTTATAAAATGTACTTCAGCCCAGGAGTGCTGAGCTTAACTAGGGGGGGATGTGACCCCCAGCTGCGCTTGGTATCACAGATCCTGGAAGAGTGCATTGATGGATTCCTCCACAAGAGGCCCCCATAACCATTCACACATCTTCACCTTCCACCTCAGACCAGCAGAGGGAGCCCATTAGGGATAGATAAATAGGGAAGGTGGAGCCAGGCAGCAGTTAGTCTAGTCTATTCTGGTTTAGCAGTGAGTCCAGTACAGTCTGAGAAGAGTTACCTCAGTGGACAAAAGCCTGTTCCAGCTCCTGCAATTGCTATCCTGCAGTGGAGCTTATCCAGACCAAGACTCAGTGTAGCTCAGAGAAGTGAGCTTTAGGTGTGCCAGCGCCATAAGATCGGTGAAGCGCGGCAAGCTGCCGTTAGTGTGAGTAGCCTAGTGAGGGCCCAAGTAGGCCGAAGGTGAGTGGAGAGTTAGTACATAGGGGGCAGAGGAGCTTACCCAGCTCACCCCGAATCATTTACCGGACACCGGGTCTGAAGCTTACCGGGATCTCTATGACCCAGTAAGCTATAACCGGAATCCCTGGAGAACTACAAGTCCCAGGATCGCTAAAGTGCTGATACGTAACAGAGCCGGGAGACACATAGGCCCCGCAAGCTGAGGAGTGTGTACTCCAAGAGAAGGCCCTACCACAAGGTCAGCCAGCGCAGGACAGAGACAAAGTTAGGCCTAGCTCCAGGCAGGTCAGAAACTTACTACGCAGAGGCAAGAAACAGGAGGCCCTACACTTGCTCATTGGGGAGGATCCTGACATGCACCCTTCACCCTACAGTGCTCCGGGACGTGCCTGAATTTCCATCAGTAAAAGGTACTGAAGTGACTATCGTGTCTGTCCCTGTTCTTGTTCTGACCTGGCTGGGTCCCCTCTCTCCTGCATCCCCCTTCCAAACGCTGCCCTGTGGCCTAGCTCCACCTGTGGGGAGCTATACCATCCAGCTGCCTTATCATCGGCCTCAGTGGACTGCGCAGCGCTGGTGATCCTCACCAGAAGCCACACGTGGCGTCACGAACTCTAATAAACTTAACAAATAATCCACCCTTTTTAAAGAGTGACCCCAGGGTACGGGCCCGGGAGCCCACCACCGCGACATCCCCAAGGCCAGGCTAAAGGCCCGGGTACCAAGTAATCCCTATCCCCCTGGGCGAGTGAAATGCATAGAGGCCTTGTCTGCTATCGAAGACAGAATCTGCTCTCGCTCTACTGGCTTCCACACACGTTTACGTTCCAGACCGGGAAATTTTTCCAGGAACATAGAGGATGCGTCAAGCTTCTTCTGACCTGACACAGACGGAGTGCCTTCTCGCGCGCCACTGACAACACCACATCCACATCCCTTAACAACAGGCTTTTTTGGCATTTTGGGTTTTGTTGACAGATTTTCAGATGTTGATGGCACAAGCCAAGATAGCTGTCTCAGCCAAAATAGTGGGTAAAATGGCCTGGTGCGTGCTTGGTAGCAGGCAGTAGGAAATGTTTGGACTACTGCTTTGCGTAGTGCACTAAACGCCTTTTTAAGTGGACTAATGTGGACAGAAGGCAGGCTGTCACCCCAAAAACAGCGGGGAAAATGGTCTGGGGCGCGCTTTGTAGCAGGCAGTAGGAAATGTTTGGACTACTGCTTTGCGTTGGGCACTAACCACCTTCTTAAGTGGACTAATGTGGACAGCAGAAGCCAGGCTCTGACCCCTAAAACAGTGGGGAAAATAGACCGGTGCTTTTAAAAAAAAAGGCAGCACGGAGGAGGCCAGCTGCCAATCCCCAAAGATCATGGCTTCTGACTTCCCGCAGTTGACTTTGGCCCCTGAAGCCCGGCCGAACCTCTCACATATCTGGACGAGGGCGTCAACTGAACCACGATCAGCGCAGAAGACAGTGATGTCGTCCATGTTGAGCGAGCACTTGACCTCATGTCGTCCCGGACCCGGTTCGGTGATCCCTCTGATTTCTCCATTCTGACGGATAGCTGTCACGGTTCCACCCCTCACTGTGTCTAGGATGCAGTTATTGACAGCTCAGCCGTTCAATCTTGTACAGGGGCGTGCTGGAGCTGTCAGTACTGTGATTGACAGCTCGACCATCCAATCTGGTACAGGGGCATGCAATAGCTGTCAGAGTGGTGATTGACAGCTCGGCTGTCCAACCTGAGACTGGGAGGCACTGGCTTTCTTCAGGTGTTCATTATTCCAGTTGAATGCATGGCTACTTAACTGAGCTGTTTCCCCCAGATCTCTGCCAGTCGTACATTCAGCTAGTGTGTGGTCTGTTCTCTGTGCTTTGAGTTCTGTTTATTGATCTTCTGTTGCCTGACCTTGGACCTTGTTCTGACCATCCGTCTGTTTAACCCCTTCTGCTCTGATCTGCTTTCCTCCTGGTATTCTGATCTACGGAATGTTACCTGACTACGCCTTTGCCTCTTCCCTCTGTTTAGGATCGTGACCATTCCTTCCCTCAATGACGGAGGCATTCTACCCTCCACCACCTTCTCCTCGTACAGGTCCAACAGGTCCGGGCAGATGAGGTCTCCCAGCGCTACATAGAGCTGGAAGCCCATCACTGCTCTGGGTCCTGCCGGTTCTTAAGGATTTAGCGGCAGAGAGCAATTCGC
Source organism: Phyllobates terribilis (assembly GCF_046119375.1). NCBI lineage: Eukaryota > Metazoa > Chordata > Amphibia > Anura > Dendrobatidae > Phyllobates > Phyllobates terribilis. The sequence continues at coordinate 65,455,305 of NW_027362761.1, read as the reverse complement.
CCACCATCAAAGGTTTGTCCAAGGCTTCCGTGCCTGCAGGATCAAGATGTTTAGTGATACCTGACAGGAACTTATCAGCAGCATCGGGGTCGGTAGTCTTGTGTGAGTAGAGTCCCTCATCATGTCCTCCTTCCCAAGTTGCATGTTTCCGCTCTCGTCTCGCAGCTCATTCAGGGGCGTGTGGCTGGCGTGGAGTTTCCTAAAAAAGAACGAGTTACATTTCTCACCCTTCTCCAGGTGCTCCACCTTGGAACGGAAGACGATTTGCTTGGATTCGTCCTCAAAGTGCCTTTTTAGGCTCCTCTTGGTCTCCTCCAGCTCCTCCCTCACGTCCCAGCTGCAGTGAAGAAGGTCCTGCAGTGACCGCAGCTTGCACTGCAACCCTCTGAAGTCCCTCCTCTTTTCACACGCCTTTTGTCGACTCTTGGCCTGAAAGAAACTCCAGTTTAACATACTCCCATCAATCAGAGACTGTTTGCAAGCTACCCTTGTAGGACCGCCACGTTGCATAGGCTGCTCTCAGCTCTTCCAAGACTTCAGCCTGAGCCAGCAGAGCACAATTCAGCTTCCAGGAGCCAGGGCGAGACGGAAAACCATCGCCGAGGACACTTTGTAAGTGAATGGCCCCTGTGGTCAGAGAAGAAGCAAGGGACCATCGAGTGCCTACTTTGCCTGACTGCCTGAGAGGTGAACACAAAGTCAATCCTAGAGCGGAGTGAGCCATTGGGTCGGCTCCACGAATAGTTTGCGGAGCCTCTCCCCATGGAGCCCACCACATCCTGAAGAGAAGCCTAGGACACCATCACGATGAGCAGCTTGGACGTGATGTCCAACTTGGCAGACGTGCCGGAACTACAACCATCCTCCTCGATGGGGCAGTTGAAATCCCCGGCCATCACTAAGGTCCTGATGGTGACAAGCTGAAGAAGCAGGCTCTGGAAAAGCTCCAAAAGCTCATTCTTAAGTGGGCACGCATACAGGTTGATGAACCTGACAGGTTCCCCTGCCCAGTTGCCATCTACGACAAGAGACCTGCCGCAGACGAGCTCCTGGACGGATTCAAGCGTGAATGTGCCCCCCTGATCAGAATTGCGACCCCCTAGGACTTTCAGTCACCCCCACCGAACCAGTAGGACGGACCGTGGGACCACTCCCTGGCCAGATGTTTGAAAGACCTAGAGGAGGGAAGGGAACATTCCTGCAACATATAAACATCACACAACTTAGCAGTAAGAAAGGCACAAACAGTCTGACGTCTGTACTTGTCCTTGATGCTCCTAACATTAATGGAAAATAAGTTAATATTTGCCATCATGAAGGGAAAAAGGAAAAAGTTAGTGCAGGCGATACACCTTAGTTACCACTCCGGTCGGGTGGTCCCTCGTCAGTGTTGGCTGTTGGTGATGGGATTCCCAGCAGGTCTTTTTCCTCCATTTGATCGAGCAGCGTGGCCTTGATCTCGGCAACCACCTGTTCCTCCTCTTCTAGCTCGGCCACCAGGTTCTCGACCATGCTCTCCATCTCCTCTGGCTCAGGAAAGGTGTCCTCCTCTTCGCCTACGAAGTCCAGATTCTTCTTTTTGGAGGTTTCCGCAGCAGGGCTGTCCTCCACTTTCCTCTTTCCCCAGGTTGGACCTGGGGAGACAAGAAGGGGAAAATCCTCCGCGGTGTAGATAGCGTCTGGTGGAGGAAAGGTTAATTCCACCGCTAACAGGGTCTGGGGAGGGAGAGTGGCTGCCGGGGCATGGGAAAGGACACCTGCTGAGGAGTAGGGAAAGGAGGAGGAGTTGGAATCCTCAGCAGGGGTGGCAGGGGTGGGGGGGGGATTGGACAGGGGTGGCGGGGGGAGGGATCAGGACAGGGGCGACAGAACTCTTACCCTCCTATGACTTATTATTTGATTTATTTATTGACTTATTTATTATTATATAAACAAATTCCCCGAAAGGTCTTTGTCTCACTGATTCTTCTCCGAGTCTTTGTCCTCTTCTGGTTCCTGTAGAGCTTCTTCCTCCGACCGATATCAGCCTTCTTTCTCCGATGTCTGCTGGGCTCCGAAGCTCTTCTCCTTTCAAGTTCGATCGATCTCGTCAAGTGTAGATTGTAGCTCTTGTGTTCTTATAAGAACAGATTTTTTTTTCAAAAGCCTGAATTTGTGTACTAAACCCGAGTGCGCTCAAAAAAGTGACAAGTGCCACAAAAAAAGTGCCCTTGGATGCTGGTCAACATGAAACTCTCTCCAAAAGGAGAAGGGTCCCTCAAACCATTCCCCGTCCCTCCGAGCCAGAAGGCTACAGCAAGGAACAGGGACAAATAGGCACCTCCAGCCGAAGCCAGAGATGACCCAATCTTACCCCCAGGACCTGCCCGAGTTCTCACCCGAGCAAGGCACTGGGAGCCAAAGACTGTGCTCCCCTCCTGGAAGAGGGAAGCCAACAATGCTCTCCTCCAGAAAGCAGGGGGGAGCAGAGCCTGATGGCCACATACTCTCCCCCTAGACCTGCCAAGAGAGGAACCCGTTAGGGAACCGCATCCCGACAAAATCCTAGTAGGACGTGGACACACATGAAAAAGTGGACACACAGTGACAAAAAGAATTAATAAATAGTGAAGGTTTCAACCTTCGCCCGGGAATTTAAAAATTCCCCATCCTAAGGCCAGAAGGCTCGGAATTAGGGTGTGTGCGAAGAAAGAACTATTGAAGTGCTAGTGCAAATGTGCCAGAAACATAAGTGGGATTCCCAATCCCAGTGAGTTAAGGCACCCCAGGGTCACCTCTCCTGGGGCACTTCACACTTCGGGCTTTCGATCTTCCCCGGCCCAATGGCGTAGATCCTGGGGAGGCCATGCTTTCCACCAGATGACTATATGAGATATCCGGTGTACTAACAAGCGCCAAAACCCCAGTGTGCATTGCATCAATCTACTAGGGCGGGCCAAGGCCAATCCGCCTTTTCAAAAGATACTACACTTGATCTTAGCCAAAAGGCCGAGAAGCGATAACTCGATTTGGTTTCGGCCTAGCGCTGGCTCGTGGCCTCTAGGAAACACCCTTTACAGAGGCACAATGACTCCCCTTAGGAAGACATGTTGTTAAACACTAGACCTATTAATCTTTTAGCAGCAGTGATGCTGACGACGGATGTAAAGGTTTGCATCTATATCTATTAGACTGGGTATATAGGATCTCAGAGACAGAAGCCCCTAGTAAAGAAACATTTTCAAACTGCTTTTAAACACTGGACCTACTAAATGCCACAAATTTGCTGCTTGTTGCAGCTGTACCCCATACGTTTTAGATCTGCATAACTCCACCTATTTTAACACACCCTTCACCCCCTCTGCTGTTCCCACGCACCTCAACACCAAGGGAAGGGGCGAGAACCAATTAAGGAACAAACAAGCAGCTGTCTTTCCTTAACACTAGTGGTGCTGATTACCTACCTGCTACCTACCTGCTGCAGGTTGTTCAGCAGACTGAACATGGCTGCTGCCACACAGCCAAATAAAGGTCAGGGGCACATTGTGACACGCGCAGTGTTCCATTCATGCATTTGACGCGCCCCCTAGGCAGTGGGGTACTCGGTGCCGGGCCTGTCGTTGCTAGGGGAGATGTCACAGTGGCGGTGACCCGGTCCGTGACCCAGGGCGGTCAATCAAAAGGGTTATTTACAGGGGGATTTATAGTTCTTATATACAGTTAGTGACGCCACCTGTGCTATGCGGCTAAAGGGAGCCGTCGCTGCGGAGCAGGTCCTCTGGAGCTGTTGTTAATGCAGCAGAGTTGGTTTAGCTCTCCAGGGCAGTGTAGATGTTAAAGGTGTTGCGGTGTAGTGCAGGGGGTGATGGCACAGCAATAATTTCACAGAGACAGTGGGGTGCAGTCCTCAGAGTTTACTCACAGTTGATAAGTTCCTCAGGTTACACTTTCCGGATTGCGACCTCCCATGTTGCGCTGCGTTCACCGGGCAGGGGTTCAGCAAACTCCCAGGTGTTTCAAGAGTGCCTGACAGGACCCCCTTCTATATGCCCTTCTCAGCAGTCTTCCTGCACTGGCCCTCACCCTTCTTGCCCTGCGCCTCGCCAAACAATGTCCCAAGCCTGTATCCTTGGATCTTTCTGGGCAACCTGGATTTCCCTGGATCCTGTGTGGTTACCTTTTTGGCAACTTGAGTGCGGTTGTGGCAACTGCACCCTGAAAGTACAGAAGCCTCCAGTTTCCAGTTGAACTTTGTAATTCTCACTGATTAGGGGCCGGTCCCCTCTGCGGCTCGATCCCTCCACCGCCTGGCAGATTCGGGTGTATGGGTGGCCTCCAGCACTGCCCGTACCCCTGGGATCCCTTTCACATTCCTGGAGCCTTTCTCCTGCTCCTCTCTCCTTCCTCCTCATCTTCTCAGTCTTGGGCCTCTCTGCTAGGCCCTCCTCCCGAGCAGAGCTCCTACAGAGCTCCTGCTCCTCTCACTGTCTTCCTCTGACTGACCTGTCTTTCCAAGATGGTTCCCTCTTTTATATCACTTCTTACAAGTGCTCCCCTGATCTACGTCCTCCACCCACAGCCACTACATGGTTCTCCCTACTTTGGTTCCCCCCACTCCAACCAGGGTCAGGGCTCAGCAGGAAGCACGACACATCTTGCCCCTCCAGCTGGTCTGGAATAGTGTAGTGTTGGATGCCAGTGTTAGGGTCCCGGGCAGCACTCTATCCTTACCTGAGAGTGAGATACCACACCTCTGGGTGAGATGCAGTACCTCTGTGGAGACTGAACCCGCAGGGGCGCCACACATTCCATCTACTGCAAGCAGTCTGCCTGGCTGACTGAAAACCAATAGGATGCTCAAACAGGCAGACATAGGCAGCACTTTAAAACAACACCACAAACCAAACTTTATTTTTTTTCATAATCCTCATACAGAAAAATAAAAAAGTCAGTGCTCCACCAGAGGGAGACAACATTTCACTAATGAAATCATAGCAGCCCTAAAAACAAATTTAAAGCACATGGTTCTTATCAACACCTACCTGATGGGTCAGGTGAATTAAAACAGCAGCAGTTGATGACAAGGCCACTGGCTAAGTAGGTGGTGTGTGTGCAACAATATACCAAAGGACAAATACACTGTTGCAGCTTATCACACCACCTGTAGGTGGAAAAACACACAAAAAACCTTGTCTGAAATGACTATTTGTCCAAAGGGAAGGAAAGAAGCGATAGATAGATAGATAGATAGATAGATAGATAGATAGATTGCATTGCACTGCATTGCAATACAATAGATAACATTGGTAAAAGCAATGCACACATGCTAAATGTAGCAGAGATGGACAAATTAAGCCGAAATGAGTTTGTCACCTGGCTTCTGCAACTCTTAACGTGAAATACCAAATGAGGGAAAAAAGAGCAAAGACAAAAAAATCACCCAAAAATAGACAACCAATCCAAATAAATGAGATACATCGATTTAAATTCGTTCTGACTTTGGAGACTTGATTAGGAAAGGGGCGCACCAGTCGTGGAGGTACTGCAATACCAGGTCAATGCGTGGAGTGGACAGAGCAAGCTCTTTTTCTATCTCCCTGTTCTAAAAATCCTTTTAATATATGGTCCCCAGATAGGGGACGTATCAGATATTAAACTGATAAGAACAGATACTACACTTGATCTTAGCCAAAAGGCAGAAAAGCGATAACCCGAATTGGATTCGATCTAGTGCTGGCCCGTGGCCTCCAGAAAACACCCTTTACAGGTGCACAAAGACTCTCCTTTGTAATGTCTCCATTTGTAACATCTTGTATATTTTTCATAAACACTGCCTCCCTTTTAGATTAAATATAAAATTTAATAGTCCTGTTTCTTTTGTTCTGTAATCGTTCCCTCCCCCGAAGCCATATACACTACCAGAAAGCAGGCGTCAGACCAGGCCTGTATTATAGTTCAAACTGGCCGGTGGTGGCAGCGAATAATATTAATTGGGCTATCGTGAAGCTGGCAGTAACCGCACGGGGTCGTATACACATATTCCATGCATTGGAATGCGGAGGTGTGACGCCGTACGCTTTCTGCTCGCTTGCCTATAACTACGTAGTGAGTAGTCTGGATCGTGTGAGCACGGATCCCTGACGAAATCCTGACAGAGTGACGGCAACGGTGAGGTATTGTGTGATCTCCCTTTTGTTGTCACTGATGGTCCTGACAGTCAGTTTTTTACATCAATATTTGTAAGCAAAAACCAGGAGTGGGTGATAAATACAGAAGTGGTGATGGGTTTCTATTATACTTTTCCTCTGATTGTTCAACTCCAGGTTTTGGCTTACAAATATTCAGGTAAAATACTGACCAAATACTGAACATGTGAACGTAGCCTAATAGGAACATTCAGAAATGTCAGTAAAGAAACTAATCCCTGAAAGTCAGACTTTGCAACGCATCCAACGTTATGCACATGGGACAGGAAGGCACCAGGAAGTGGGTAGAGGAGGCCCACTCAGTCACTGACGTGGCACCACACTTGCCCACAACCCTGACAGGCTGAGAGGCTCCGCTCACTAGCTCCAGTGAAGCAGAGCCTAGTCAGCCTGGGAGAGCTGCCACCAGTTTCTATTTGATATAACGGAGTATATCGGGCTAGAAACCAGCCCGGTAGCTTGTTCATTGGACTGAACAACAGGCGTAAGGTTCGTGGATCGAGATAAAAGAACAGCCCAAGATAAAATTATATATTTAATCGCCATAAGGGCACACCAAACAATACGCTATATACATAAGGGTTATACATATACAGTGGTCAGAGTTACAAGCACAAAAGCATGGGTACAAAAGGTATAAAGCAGTTATTACAAGTCAGTTACCGGTTTAGATGGATGATCTGGCTTTCGGGGGAAGGGCTGTCACATGGGAGGTTTGTGGGCCTTCTCTTGGTTGATAGACTTGTCCCACATGTCTTGATGTCACAACCTCTCCAAGAACAAAGATTCTGGGCTGCTGGAACAGTTAAACTCTCTGGATCCTGCCCTCCCCTGCTTCTAAGCTGGACTCAACTCTCCTCCCCCTGGCCTCTCTTTCAGCTAAACACCTAGACAAAATATCACATGAGGGGCCTAATAAATAGAGACAACCAGCAGACCCACAGCCCCCCTAAAAAATAACTTTTATTAATAATCTCTAAAAAGGACCTAAAAGTCCATAGACAAACAACAATAATACTCTAAATGATAGGACATATAGAATCAGGTAATACACCGACCGGGAGGGAATACAAATTAAAGCTGTCCCTGTTATGTCCCTAAATCCTGTCCCTACCTGACAGCGGAGGTTGGCACCCTAATTTGTACTTCGTGGCGCCCCCGCTCAACGTCGGTATCCCTAATGTCCCTACAAGGACCCTTGTCTTAAATTAAACAAAACCACAATAGTGAGAAAGGGTAGAAAAAGTGAACGTATAAGTACAGAAACCGATAATAAGTCAGTGATTATAGATGGCCAAATTCATTTGGTCGGGTAAACATAAATGCTCTAGGGTAGAGGAGCACAGTGCTTGTTTTTCCATAGCCAAATCAAATCAAATAGCAGCCAGAGCAGTCAAATATGAACACATGCTCCACTTTGATAATCCAGCTATATACCTCAAAGGGGGCTCCAAAAACAGAATCCCACCCAGGTAAATGTCTCCCCATACATCAAATGGGATTTAAGTATTGGTATTTGAAAAAGCATAATATCTATATCAGAGTATCGAAAAAGCATAATATCTATATCAGAGTATCGGGTCCAAACTCTATCTGTCATAGATGTACATAATAGTAGACAGAAAGAAAGACACTTATCATTATTAGTCCCTATACCTTTTCAAATAACTAGAATGTAGTAATCAGAATATAAATATCCATTAGTAAGTAAACAATAGCACTTAGCCTTGATGGTCCCTAGTCCCAACAGTCAAATAATAGATTATCGAAAGAGAGACACTCATCATTGTTAGTCCCTATTCAAAAGACTAGAAAATGGCAATCAGAATATACATTTTCATTAATAAATAAACAGTAACACTAAACCTAAATGGTCCCCAATTCCAGCAGGTCAGAAAGTAGATATCATTAATAAGTAAAAAAATGACACTTATCCTTAGTAGTCCCAACGCGTTTCCCCCTAGTTTCCACCAGGGTTCATCAGGGGATCTGGGGAGGACTTCAATCCCTCACCCCAGATTGCCAGACAATGCTGCATGTGTAGAGAATTCCTGCCCATATACCTCCCTTATAAACTCAGCTCAGCCCCACAATTAGTAATAATCGCAAAAACCTGTGTACTGCTGTCATCGTACACATGTCCGGCGTCCACCGCCAAATGCAGGTCCGTGGACCGCACATGAAACGCACGCACCCGGAAGTGACGATATGCTAATGACGCCCACCGGAAATGACGTCACCAGACTGCATCAGAATATCTGAAGCGCATCTGGAGCGCACGCACCCGGAAGTAACGGTGCCTAACTAGCGTCCACCAGGATATGATGTCATCCAAATGTGGCGGTACATGGTTAGGAGGCAGGGTCTGCACCCATCCCCATAAACGTTTGTCAGTGGTTGTCATGGTAGCCAGCAATGCAGACGCCGGCCAGACGGGCACACCTCCCACCAACATACCCCATATACTTAGAGTGCCATAGACGGACAGGTCGGCACCAGGGCTAAGATGTCCAGAAGTTATTCAGCGCAAAATAAATATATACGCTGTACATCGGGGGACAAAAGCATTCCGTATATAATAAACAGGAAGGTTGGAGTCTGACTATTATATAATTAAAGTGTTATCCACATATTACAATGTTATTTATCATCCACAGAGTATTTAACGCTGTTAGAATAGGAGAAAAATAAGTCCCAGAAATATAAATACATATTTAACCACAATGGGTATATACATATGGTGATCATTAGACCAATACCATATATGCTGGTTCTATTCGGCCCCTAATATCACATTCTTGGAATCAGATAAAACTCGAGAAGCTCAACTGTTCATTAATGCCCCCAGGGGCCATTGACTCCATCCAAAAGATCCAACGGGCCTCCCGTTGGAGTATTTTTTTATTCCATTCACCCTGCCTGATTGACCGTGCCACAACCTCCAAAACCCTAAACGAAATGCATGTCACATCACCCCCATGTTTAGATATTACATGTCTGGCGAGTGGTGTATCTCTGCCATGCCTAACGTCTCCAAGGTGCTCGCCTATCCGGACGCGTAATTCACGTTTCGTTTTCCCGATATAATCCATTGGACACGTACACGTGCATAGGTACACCACTCCTGACGTTTTGCAGTTGGCGAAATCTTTCATCTCGTATGTGCGTTTGGTCACTGCACTCACAAAACTCTTTGAAGGTGTGACAAATTTACAGAAGGAGCAGTGACCACATCTGAACGTACCCTTAGACCTACTTCTCAACCATGTGACCTCCTTTATCTGAGGCGTAAAGTGACTGTGTACAACTGGATCCTTCACGGATCTCCCCCTCCTATATGTAACCGAGGGTGTTTTTGAGACCAAGCCCGCCACATCCGGATCTGCTCGTAGGATCCCCCAGTACTTTTCAAGAATGCCCATTACTTTTCTTGACTGATCATCATAGGTACCTATCAGTCGTGTGATGGACTCAGAGTTGCATCTGTCTCTTGGAGTAAGGAGGGACGATCTATCTGTCGTCCTTGCCTGTTGATATGCCTTATCTATTACTCCTTCAGGATAACCCCTAGTTCTAAGCCTATGAGATAGATTACATGACTCAGATTGAAAGTCATTCCACGAGGAACAGTTCCTCCGCACCCTAAGGAACTGTCCCTTAGGAATGCCTCTTTTTAGAGGCGGAGGATGGAAGCTCCCCCACTCTAGAAGGCTATTGGTCGCAGAAGGTTTACGATACAGTGAAGTTTTTAAAGTGCCATCACCATTTCTTGAGATTTTTAAATCAAGGAAGGAGATCTCGTCCACTCCCACCTCGCATGTGAAGGATAGTCCAAAAGGGTTTACATTCAGATGTGTCACGAACGTCCGAAAAGATGCCTCATCCCCTGCCCACAGGACGAGGATGTCGTCAATATATCTGCCCCAGAAAAGTATCCGTGGGGCCCAGACGACATCCTCGTCTCTGAACACGACAGTATCCTCCCACCAACCCAGGAGCAGATTAGCGTACGTAGGGGCACAAGGGCTCCCCATCGCTGTGCCCCTGAGTTGGTGGTAGTATCTCCCATTATATAGAAAAAAATTATGTCGTAGTACAAAATCCAAAAGTTCCAGGAGAAATTTATTGTGTGGCCTCAGGTGTGTCCCTCTACTTTTCAAATAGTATTCAACGGCTGTTAAGCCCACTTCGTGTCGAATGCTGCTATACAAAGCCTCAACATCAATTGAGGCCAAAATCGTATTGGAATCAATGGACACACCTTCTAGTTTGTTCAAAAGGTCCATAGTATCCCTCAGATATGATGGGAGGGCCAGGACAAATGGTCTCAAGACCTTATCCAAATACACACTCGAATTTTGGCACAGGGCATCAATCCCTGCAACAATAGGTCTTCCTTTGAGGGGGCTGATGCCCTTGTGTATCTTGGGAAGTGCATAGAAGGTCGCTGTTACAGGCCATTTCGGAATGAGAAAATCATATTCATTTTTCGAGAGCAGATTCATTGTCAGTGCACATGACAGAATCTTAGATAGTCCCACCATATATTCACTGCTGGGATCCTTCCGTAAGACTTCGTATGTGGACACATCTGATAGGAGACCCTGACACATTTCAATGTACTGGGTGTCGTCCAAGACAACAATGTTGCCGCCCTTATCAGAGGGCTTCAGCACTACTGCATTATTAGCACCCAGGGATTCCAATGCCCTTTTTTCCCCCACAGACAAATTAGAACGTGCTGGTTTATATCTTGGGTTAATATTGCGGATCTCTTCAGAAACCAATTTAAGGAAGATATCGATGCCCCCTATGTCGCCGACTGGGGGCATCCTAGTACTCCTAGGTTTCAGATCAGAGAAGGGTCCGAGGCCAGGACTCCTCTGTCCCTCATCTGATAATGTTAACACGTCCGGGAGATCATCCAGGGATATGCCCAAATGTTGGCACTTCAATCTGTCATTATGCAGAAAAAACTTTCTCCATTTTAATTTTCTGGTAAAGAGGTTAATATCTTTTATCCAAGAAAAAGGGTCAAATCTCGTTGTTGGGACAAATGTGAGGCCTTTCCGGAGGACAGACCTCTCACAATCAGACAAAACATAAGAAGATATATTAATTATCTGGTTTTCACTATCCTCTGGAAAATCATTAGTCCTATAACCCACTACCTGTGTGTTTGGGGCCCAGTGCGTTCCCGCAGTTTGTAAGAAAGGAGGCCCCTTGTTTCTAAAAAAGACGATGAGGAAGAGGAGGACTGTGCAGGTGGGGATATAAGACTGCCCCCTCTTTGTTCCAAAATTTGTCCCTGCCATCTCCTTTGATAGCCCCTCCTCCCTCGTCCCCTACCTCTATGGTTAGCCTTACCACTGAGGTGCCTTAATCCCCCTTCAGCGTCTGAGGACTCAGGGTCGGAGGAGGAGATATCTACAGGGAAATTAGCCCCCTCACTTAGGCCTGGATAGGCACGCTTTTCACGAAAGTCTGTACAGTCCCTCAAAAACCTCTTATGTTTTCTATCTTTGATATTCAGTTGAAAGCGTTCAACCGCAGTTTTTAGATTATCCTCCTTGTTAGAAAAATCAGGGTTAGTCCTATGTTTCAATACTTCCTCAGTTAGCTCTCTCAGTCTACTAGAAGTTCTTTCCAATGTTATTTTTTCCTCATTCAATAGAATCTGCATAAACCTAACGGAGGAAGCTGTAGACTCCTCCTCCCACCTAGACAACAGACCCGGAGTTCTACACCTTTGTGCTGGTGCAATGTGTATTCTCAGGCCTCTTGGGACTATTTTTTGTTTAATATAACTCTCAAGGGATTGTACCTCCCACCAAGATTTAATGTTGTCTTTAAACGCACTCAGAAGCTCAATAAACACTGCTTTTAGGGTAGGAGTTGCTGAGGAGCTATTCTCCAATTTAGCTTCAGAAAAAACCTCTCGAGCATCATCCATCCATTTATTAGTATCAAAAGGGCCTGATAAGAAACCAGCCATACTAGAAAATCAATTAAACACCTAGACAAAATATCACATGAGGGGCCTAATAAATAGAGACAACCAGCAGACCCACAGCCCCCCTAAAAGATAACTTTTATTAATAATCTCTAAAAAGGACCTAAAAGTCCATAGACAAACAACAATAATACTCTAAATGATAGGACATATAGAATCAGGTAATACACCGACCGGGAGGGAATACAAATTAAAGCTGTCCCTGTTATGTCCCTAAATCCTGTCCCTACCTGACAGCGGAGGTTGGCACCCTAATTTGTACTTCGTGGCGCCCCGCTCAACGTCGGTATCCCTAATGTCCCTACAAGGACCCTTGTCTTAAATTAAACAAAACCACAATAGTGAGAAAGGGTAGAAAAAGTGAACGTATAAGTACAGAAACCGATAATAAGTCAATGATTATAGATGGCCAAATTCATTTGGTCGGGTAAACATAAATGCTCTAGGGTAGAGGAGCACAGTGCTTGTTTTTCCATAGCCAAATCAAATCAAATAGCAGCCAGAGCAGTCAAATATGAACACATGCTCCACTTTGATAATCCAGCTATATACCTCAAAGGGGGCTCCAAAAACAGAATCCCACCCAGGTAAATGTCTTCCCATACATCAAATGGGATTTAAGTATTGGTATTTGAAAAAGCATAATATCTATATCAGAGTATCGAAAAAGCATAATATCTATATCAGAGTATCGGGTCCAAACTCTATCTGTCATAGATGTACATAATAGTAGACAGAAAGAAAGACACTTATCATTATTAGTCCCTATACCTTTTCAAATAACTAGAATGTAGTAATCAGAATATAAATATCCATTAGTAAGTAAACAATAGCACTTAGCCTTGATGGTCCCTAGTCCCAACAGTCAAATAATAGATTATCGAAAGAGAGACACTCATCATTGTTAGTCCCTATTCAAAAGACTAGAAAATGGCAATCAGAATATACATTTTCATTAATAAATAAACAGTAACACTAAACCTAAATGGTCCCCAATTCCAGCAGGTCAGAAAGTAGATATCATTAATAAGTAAAAAAATGACACTTATCCTTAGTAGTCCCAACGCGTTTCCCCCTAGTTTCCACCAGGGTTCATCAGGGGATCTGGGGAGGACTTCAATCCCTCACCCCAGATTGCCAGACAATGCTGCATGTGTAGAGAATTCCTGCCCATATACCTCCCTTATAAACTCAGCTCAGTCCCACAATTAGTAATAATCGCAAAAACCTGTGTACTGCTGTCATCGTACACATGTCCGGCGTCCACCGCCAAATGCAGGTCCGTGGACCGCACATGAAACGCACGCACCCGGAAGTGACGATATGCTAATGACGCCCACCGGAAATGACGTCACCAGACTGCATCAGAATATCTGAAGCGCATCTGGAGCGCACGCACCCAGAAGTAACGGTGCCTAACTAGCGTCCACCAGGATATGATGTCATCCAAATGTGGCGGTACATGGTTAGGAGGCAGGGTCTGCACCCATCCCCATAAACGTTTGTCAGTGGTTGTCATGGTAGCCAGCAATGCAGACGCCGGCCAGACGGGCACACCTCCCACCAACATACCCCATATACTTAGAGTGCCATAGACGGACAGGTCGGCACCAGGGCTAAGATGTCCAGAAGTTATTCAGCGCAAAATAAATATATACGCTGTACATCGGGGGACAAAAGCATTCAGTATATAATAAACAGGAAGGTTGGAGTCTGACTATTATATAATTAAAGTGTTATCCACATATTACAATGTTATTTATCATCCACAGAGTATTTAACGCTGTTAGAATAGGAGAAAAATAAGTCCCAGAAATATAAATACATATTTAACCACAATGGGTATATACATATGGTGATCATTAGACCAATACCATATATGCTGGTTCTATTCGGCCCCTAATATCACATTCTTGGAATCAGATAAAACTCGAGAAGCTCAACTGTTCATTAATGCCCCCAGGGGCCATTGACTCCATCCAAAAGATCCAACGGGCCTCCCGTTGGAGTATTTTTTTATTCCAGTCACCCTGCCTGATTGACCGTGCCACAACCTCCAAAACCCTAAACGAAATGCATCTCACATCACCCCCATGTTTAGATATTACATGTCTGGCGAGTGGTGTATCTCTGCCATGCCTAACGTCTCCAAGGTGCTCGCCTATCCGGACGCGTAATTCACGTTTCGTTTTCCCGATATAATCCATTGGACACGTACACGTGCAGAGGTACACCACTCCTGACGTTTTGCAGTTGGCGAAATCTTTCATCTCGTATGTGCGTTTGGTCACTGCACTCACAAAACTCTTTGAAGGTGTGACAAATTTACAGAAGGAGCAGTGACCACATCTGAACGTACCCTTAGACCTACTTCTCAACCATGTGACCTCCTTTATCTGAGGCGTAAAGTGACTGTGTACAACTGTATCCTTCACGGATCTCCCCCTCCTATATGTAACCGAGGGTGTTTTTGAGACCAAGCCCGCCACATCCGGATCTGCTCGTAGGATCCCCCAGTACTTTTCAAGAATGCCCATTACTTTTCTTGACTGATCATCATAGGTACCTATCAGTCGTGTGATGGACTCAGAGTTGCATCTGTCTCTTGGAGTAAGGAGGGACGATCTATCTGTCGTCCTTGCCTGTTGATATGCCTTATCTATTACTCCTTCAGGATAACCCCTAGTTCTAAGCCTATGAGATAGATTACATGACTCAGATTGAAAGTCATTCCACGAGGAACAGTTCCTCCGCACCCTAAGGAACTGTCCCTTAGGAATGCCTCTTTTTAGAGGCGGAGGATGGAAGCTCCCCCACTCTAGAAGGCTATTGGTCGCAGAAGGTTTACGATACAGTGAAGTTTTTAAAGTGCCATCACCATTTCTTGAGATTTTTAAATCAAGGAAGGAGATCTCGTCCACTCCCACCTCGCATGTGAAGGATAGTCCAAAAGGGTTTACATTCAGATGTGTCACGAACGTCCGAAAAGATGCCTCATCCCCTGCCCACAGGACGAGGATGTCGTCAATATATCTGCCCCAGAAAAGTATCCGTGGGGCCCAGACGACATCCTCGTCTCTGAACACGACAGTATCCTCCCACCAACCCAGGAGCAGGTAGGGACAGGATTTAGGGACATAACAGGGACAGCTTTAATTTGTATTCCCTCCCGGTCGGTGTATTACCTGATTCTATATGTCCTATCATTTAGAGTATTATTGTTGTTTGTTTATGGACTTTTAGGTCCTTTTTAGAGATTATTAATAAAAGTTATTTTTTAGGGAGGCTGTGGGTCTGCTGGTTGTCTCTCTTTCAGCTACAATTCTAAAAACTAAAACGGGCTATATGTCCTTACTGGACTGTCTCAGGGAGCTGATTCCGGTGTCATCGGACCCAGCCAGGCCCCTGCTACACATGGAGACCAAACACAATGGCCCTAGGGGCTTCTGAAAAGCTGTGCTGCATATATCCCTATTATAGCTAGCTGGGCGGTGGAGAAAGGGCTGATGAGATTCTCCATTCCTTTCAGTTTTCAAAAATCTGGTTGGTTTATCACTCGGGTGTATCGTTTTCCCATAACTACTACTGAATTATGTTTCTTGAACAAAGAAGAACATGCTGTCGGGCTACATCCTGTGTAGCTGGCAGCTGCTGTGGGGGATCTCACTCCTCGTTTCTCAGTCCCCTCCTTTGCAAGCTGCAGTGTATTCAAGAGAGTCGGATTACCCTGTGCATTGAAGATCTCTCTAGAACCTGCTAAACAGGTCACAGTGATTGACATGGGTTTCTCTTGAATATCTATACACACCTCAACTTAGCTAAAGACTCCTGTGCACATTAGATTTAAGTCGACTCAACTCGCTGATACTGACTGGTTCAACCAACAGTCTAATGTGTATGGTGCCATCGGCCAACTGATAGTCAAGAGAGATGTCGATCACGTATGTCCAACTTTTGACTGCCGGTCGCATTTTTCTCCCTGAGATAAGCCACCGGCCAACATGTCATTTGGTGATTTTCTCATAGAGAACGTAGGAGGGCTCAGTTGAAAGAACGCTCCTCTGTATGGGACAGTTGCCTGACAGCATCGTTCGGCTGACAGCCATCTAATGTGTTTGGCCAGCTTAAGAGTGCCAACCAGATCTATTAGTAGTAAAGAAATTGAGACGTAATTGAGCTGCTAGGAAATTGGCATGGGATTACAAATCATACCTATCCACCTAGTTCTGGATATGCACTGATTACAAGTTTATGGTAGGACCTATAACAGGTTTGATGCTGAATGTACCACTTTCCACTGAACTAGAGTGCAAATAGGCAACTGTGATTTCTAGCACACATGCTGATCCTCATCGCCTGTAAAATGTATCCACTTTTTATTTGAGCCAGCATTTCACCTACAGCTCTGGCAAAAATTAAGAGACCACTGCAAAATTTTAATTCTGTCTGATTTTTCTCTTAATAGGTATATTTTTGAGTAAAATGTACATTGTTGTTTTATTCTATTCTATAAACTACTGACAACATGTCTCCGAAATTCAAAGCTAAAAATTTAGTATTTATTTGCAGCAAATGAGAAATCGTCAAAATAATAAAAAAGAAACAGTGCTTTCAGACCTCAATTAATGCAAAGAAAACAAGTTGTTATTCATTTAGAAACAACAATACTCATGTTTTAACTCAAGAAGAGTTCAGAAATCAATATTTGGTGGAATAACCATGATTTTTAATCACAGCTTTCATGCGTCTTGGCATGCTTTCCACCAGTCTTTCACATTGCTTTTGGGTGACCTTATGCCACTACTGGCACAGAAATTTAAGCAGTTCTTCTTTGTTTGATGGCTTGTGACTATCCATCTTCCTCTTGATTACATTCCAGAGGTTTTCAATGGGGTTCAGGTCTGGAGATTGGGCTGGCCATGACAGGGTCTTGATGTGGTGCTCCTTCATCCACACATTGATTGACCAAGCTGTGTGGCATGGGGCATTGTCCTGCTGGAAAAAAAAGTCCTCAGAGTTGGGGAACATTGCCTGAGCAGAAGGATGCAAGTGTTTTTCAAGGATAACCTTGTATGCGGCTTGATTCATATGTCCTTCGCAAAGATTAACCTGCCCAATTGCAGCCATGCTGAAGCATCCCCAGATCATCACCGATCGTCCACCAAATTTCACAGTGGGTGCAACACACTGTGGCTTGTATCCCTCTCCAGGTCTCCGTCTAACCATTAGACGACCAGGTGTTGGGCAAAGCTGAAAATTAGACTCATCAGAGAAAATTACCTTACTCCAGTCCTTTATGGTCCAATCCTTATGGTCTTTGGCAAACTTCAGCCTGGCTCTCCTTTGCTTCTCATTGATGAAAGGCTTTTTTTCTAGCTTTATATGACTTGAGGCCTGCCTCTAGGAGACTGTTACGAACTATTCTTGCCGTGCACTTCACCCCAGCTGCCATTTCTTTTGTAGGTCACTTGATGTCATCCTGCGGTTGCTGAGTGACATTCGAATAAGATGACTGTCATGCCGGTCAGTGGAGAGTCGCTTTCGCCCTCTGCCGGTCTGTAGTTTTGTTGTCCCCAATGTCTGCTGCTTGACCTTGTTGTAATGGACTGCCGCCTTCGAAATTTTAAGGATGGAGGCAACATGACCCTCACTGTATCCCTCTGCTAGTAAAGCCAGAATTGAGCCCTTCTTTTCCTCACTCAAGACTTTTCTTTTCAACTCCTTTGGCATGGTTAAAAGTTATTTTTTCATTCAAATTACTTTTGGGCTATTCCTAGCACTTGTTTTGCCATCCAGCTTGTCCTATTGCAAGAGGATTGTGAAGACCACAGCAGTGTTTTTTATACTTTCCCTCGTGACATAAGATTTGGTTCAGGTGATCACCTAATCAGAAGCACATTAAGTAGAATGAGGTGGACTTTGGTTGGAATTCAACTGACACTGGAATGGAATGGCTGTTAGACATGCAGAGATGGGGATTTTTATAAAACTGTGCAGTGGTCTCTTAATTTTTGCCAGAGCTGTATATTATCAACTTTGTGACATTTTAGAAGTGATTCACAGGAAACATCCTTTAAAACAGCAAAACTCCAGTTTGAGTTTTAATGAGAAAATAATGATATAATTATATGCTTCACAAACACTATAAACAAAAGCGGGATACATGTAAAAAGCCAAGTACAATATGCTTGTGCCATTAAAACACAGCCACCAGTTCATTTTTAGACAATGCTGTAAAATGTTTTCTTTAAACATAATGCTAGAAGACAAAATATGTAAGCCAGGCAAGATAGTATTAAATACTGCAGTTGTGGGTCATGTTATATTGTATATTTTTGTCTGACTGATACAATTAGAAGAATACTATATGCATAGTGTAATGTGTGTCCTCCTTTAAAAAATGAAAAACAGTACATTTGGTGATTTTTAAAGGGCATCTGTCAATAAGATTCACCCACTAGCTTGACTACATTACCAATGAGCTGTCAGTCAAGCAGAGATAGGAGGTTCTGAAATACACCCAGGAAGTTAAAGCTTTGGGAAGTGTTTTCATGTGCCCAGAGCACTTAAGCCTCATTGGAGTATACATTTAAACAGCGATATTTAATTCAGGGAGCAACTTATTGCATCTGTAATGGCGTAAATGACATTATCTTTTAAAGAACAACATGACTATATAAACAGTTTGGGGTGAATTATTATGACAGATTCCCTTTAATGGTATAGCTCGGGTTAGTGGCCATTTATGCCACATCAAACACAGATATATTAAATTTATTATATATGGACAAAATAAAAAGTCAGCAGCTCAATACCCAGATCATAGAGTGTTCTAATATTTCGGGGAGACATATATAAATGACTTCAAACCAAATCTATAATGTAATCCTGGGAGCGTACCTCTGTCCGAAACCTTTATAGACTGTGCAAGCACGACGTACCTGCGCAGTCTGGACCCCACAGAGAAACGCATCCACATCCTAAACGAGGATGAGGATTGTGGCCCAGGAGATCGCAGTATGCGTCAGCACTGAACGCATACCGCGATCTCCGGCACAACAACTTACCTATCCCGGATTGCTGTGGGGTTTCTTCGGGCCGGAGGCTGGGAGATGAATCCGCAGTGTGTCTTCAACAAAATGGCGTCGGAAAGTGTGGACTGCGCAGGCGCTGATTCCTGCGCCACAATCCCGCAGCAGCACATGACAGAATGGGGGCACAGGATGGCAGCAGCACGTCTCAGAATGGGGGGCAGGATTGGAGCAGCACATTTCAGAATGGGGGTGCAGGATGGCAGCAGCACATGACAGGATGGGGGCACAGGATGGGAGCAGCACATTACAGAAAGGGGGTGCAGGATAGCAGCAGCACATGACAGGATGGGGGCAGCAAATGACAGGATGGGGGCACAGGATGGGAGCACCACATGACAGAATGGAGGTGCAGGATGAGAGCAGCACATGACAGGATGGGAGCAGCACATGACAGGATGGGGGCGCAGGATGGGAGCAGCACATGACAGGATGGGAGCAGCACATGACAGGATGGGGGCGCAGGATGGGAGCATCACATGGCAGGATGGGAGCACAGGATGGTAGCAGCACATGACAGAATGGGGGCGCAGGATGGGAGCAGTACATGACAGGATGGGAGCGCAGGATGGTAGCAACACATGACAGAATGGGGGCGCAGGATAGGAGCAGCACATGACAGGATGGGGGCGCAGGATGGGAGCAGTACATGACAGGATGGGGGCGCAGGATGGTAGCAGCACATTACAGAATGCGGGCGCAGGATGGGAGCAGCACATGACAGGATGGGAGCAGCACATGACAGGATGGGGGCGCAGGATGGGAGCAGCACATGACAGGATGGGAGCAGCACATGACAGGATGGGGGCGCAGGATGGGAGCAGCACATGACAGGATGGGAGCAGCACATGACAGGATGGGGGCGCAGGATGGGAGCAGCACATGACAGGATGGGAGCAGCACATGACAGGATGGGGGCGCAGGATGGGAGCATCACATGGCAGGATGGGAGCACAGGATGGTAGCAGCACATGACAGAATGGGGGCGCAGGATGGGAGCAGTACATGATAGGATGGGAGCGCAGGATGGTAGCAACACATGACAGAATGGGGGCGCAGGATAGGAGCAGCACATGACAGAATGGGGGCGCAGGATAGGAGCACCACATGACAGGATGGGGGCGCAGGATGGGAGCACCACATGACAGGATGGGGGCGCATGATGGGAGCAGCACATGACAGGATGGGAGCAGCACATGACAGGATGGGGGCGCAGGATGGGAGCAGGACATAACAGGATGGGGGCGCAGGATGGGAGCAGTACATGACAGGATGGGGGCGCAGGATGGTAGCAGCACATGACAGGATGGGGGCGCAGGATGGCAGCAGTCCATGACAGGATGGGGGCGCAGGATGGGAGAAGCACATGACAGGATGGGAGCAGCACATGACAGGATGGGGGCGCAGGATGGGAGCATCACATGGCAGGATGGGAGGGATGGGGGCGCAGGATGGGAGCAGCACATGACAGGATGGGAGCAGCACATGACAGGATGGGGGCGCAGGATGGGAGCAGGACATAACAGGATGGGGGCGCAGGATGGGAGCAGTACATGACAGGATGGGGGCGCAGGATGGTAGCAGCACATGACAGGATGGGGGCGCAGGATGGCAGCAGTCCATGACAGGATGGGGGCGCAGGATGGGAGCAGCACATGACAGGATGGGAGCAGCACATGACAGGATGGGGGCGCAGGATGGGAGCATCACATGGCAGGATGGGAGCACAGGATGGTAGCAACACATGACAGAATGGGGGCGCAGGATAGGAGCAGCACATGACAGAATGGGGGCGCAGGATGGGAGCACCACATGACAGGATGGGGGCGCAGGATGGGAGCACCACATGACAGGATGGGGGCGCAGGATGGGAGCAGTACATGACAGGATGGGAGCGCAGGATGGTAGCAACACATGACAGAATGGGGGCGCAGGATAGGAGCAGCACATGACAGAATGGGGGCGCAGGATGGGAGCAGCACATTACAGAATGCGGGCGCAGGATGGGAGCAGCACATGACAGGATGGGAGCAGCACATGACAGGATGGGGGCGCAGGATGGGAGCAGCACATGACAGGATGGGAGCAGCACATGACAGGATGGGGGCGCAGGATGGGAGCAGCACATGACAGGATGGGAGCAGCACATGACAGGATGGGGGCGCAGGATGGGAGCAGCACATGACAGGATGGGAGCAGCACATGACAGGATGGGGGCGCAGGATGGGAGCATCACATGGCAGGATGGGAGCACAGGATGGTAGCAGCACATGACAGAATGGGGGCGCAGGATGGGAGCAGTACATGATAGGATGGGAGCGCAGGATGGTAGCAACACATGACAGAATGGGGGCGCAGGATAGGAGCAGCACATGACAGAATGGGGGCGCAGGATAGGAGCACCACATGACAGGATGGGGGCGCAGGATGGGAGCACCACATGACAGGATGGGGGCGCATGATGGGAGCAGCACATGACAGGATGGGAGCAGCACATGACAGGATGGGGGCGCAGGATGGGAGCAGCACATGACAGGATGGGAGCAGCACATGACAGGATGGGGGCGCAGGATGGGAGCAGCACATGACAGGATGGGAGCAGCACATGACAGGATGGGGGCGCAGGATGGGAGCAGCACATGACAGGATGGGAGCAGCACATGACAGGATGGGGGCGCAGGATGGGAGCATCACATGGCAGGATGGGAGCACAGGATGGTAGCAGCACATGACAGAATGGGGGCGCAGGATGGGAGCAGTACATGATAGGATGGGAGCGCAGGATGGTAGCAACACATGACAGAATGGGGGCGCAGGATAGGAGCAGCACATGACAGAATGGGGGCGCAGGATAGGAGCACCACATGACAGGATGGGGGCGCAGGATGGGAGCACCACATGACAGGATGGGGGCGCATGATGGGAGCAGCACATGACAGGATGGGAGCAGCACATGACAGGATGGGGGCGCAGGATGGGAGCAGGACATAACAGGATGGGGGCGCAGGATGGGAGCAGTACATGACAGGATGGGGGCGCAGGATGGTAGCAGCACATGACAGGATGGGGGCGCAGGATGGCAGCAGTCCATGACAGGATGGGGGCGCAGGATGGGAGAAGCACATGACAGGATGGGAGCAGCACATGACAGGATGGGGGCGCAGGATGGGAGCATCACATGGCAGGATGGGAGGGATGGGGGCGCAGGATGGGAGCAGCACATGACAGGATGGGAGCAGCACATGACAGGATGGGGGCGCAGGATGGGAGCAGGACATAACAGGATGGGGGCGCAGGATGGGAGCAGTACATGACAGGATGGGGGCGCAGGATGGTAGCAGCACATGACAGGATGGGGGCGCAGGATGGCAGCAGTCCATGACAGGATGGGGGCGCAGGATGGGAGCAGCACATGACAGGATGGGAGCAGCACATGACAGGATGGGGGCGCAGGATGGGAGCATCACATGGCAGGATGGGAGCACAGGATGGTAGCAACACATGACAGAATGGGGGCGCAGGATAGGAGCAGCACATGACAGAATGGGGGCGCAGGATGGGAGCACCACATGACAGGATGGGGGCGCAGGATGGGAGCACCACATGACAGGATGGGGGCGCAGGATGGGAGCAGTACATGACAGGATGGGAGCGCAGGATGGTAGCAACACATGACAGAATGGGGGCGCAGGATAGGAGCAGCACATGACAGAATGGGGGCGCAGGATGGGAGCACCACATGACAGGATGGGGGCGCAGGATGGGAGCACCACATGACAGGATGGGGGCGCAGGATGGGAGCACCACATAACAGGATGGGGGCGCAGGATGGGAGGAGCACTTGACAGGATGGGGGTGCAGAATTGGAGCAGCACATACCAGGATGGGGTCAGCACATACAGATTGGGGGTGCAGGATGGGAGCACCACATGACAGGATGGGGGTGCAGGATGGGAGCGCAGGATGGTAGCAGCACATGACAGAATGGGGGTGCAGGATGGCAGCAGCACATGACAGAATGGGGGCGCAGGATGGGAGCAGCACATGACAGGATGGGGGTGCAGGATGGGAGCACCACATGACAGGATGGGGGCGCAGGATGGGAGGAGCACTTGACAGGATGGGGGTGCAGAATTGGAGCAGCACATACCAGGATGGGGTCAGCACATACAGATTGGGGGCACAGGATGGGAGCACCATATGACAGGATCGGGGTGCAGGATCGGAGCACCACATGACAGGATGGGGGTGCAGGATGGGAGCAGCATTTGACAGGATGGGGGCGCAGGATGGGAGCACCACATGACAGGAGGGGGCGCAGGATGGCCTCAGCACATACCGGGCGTAGAACGGGTTCAATAGCTAGCAATGTATATAACCCTAACCCAAACTACCAAACAAGAATACAACTTGTGCTATGTGTAATAGATTGCCAAATACTATCAATCTTTATGATGTACTGTATATGCACATATATTCAGGTGCATGGTATATGGGCCCTCTGCAGTCCAATTTCTCATCATAATGCATAATTTCATCTGCTTTGGCAGTAATAGTGGGCCTTCCTACCTCTTGAGCCCCTGTGAAGCCGCACAGATTGCACCAATAATATGTCTGCCCCTGTTCTGGTGTATGCTTATATTCAGCAAGCATATACTGTAGTCACCTTTAAACATTATTTTATTTTTATATAGATATCTACATCAAAAGGTTATTACTTTAGAAATCTATTATGTTACTAATCTTGTACTAATCCTGAGACTATAATATAAAGTACAGATACTTTTACAATTCTGTGGGCTTCAGAACTAAAATCTTACAGCATTTCCTATTTCATCACAGAGCATTTCTCTGTCAGAGCTTTACCTAAAAATTTGTATTGCAAAAAGTGTCAAAGGACAACCCAATGTAGGAAACTGCCACCGATCTGCAAGAACAGTGGGGGTCTGACTGCTGGAACCCACGCAGATTGGCAGTGCTGAGCAAAGCATTTGACTTTATTCAGTAGTGGAATGAATGGAGAAGCAATCAGGTGTCCGAACTGCTGAACCATCTTGTAACAGGCAAAAAAGTTCTGTCAGTGATAAAAGTTCCCTGATCTGTTAATCACTGAAGGTCCCAGCGGTTGGACACCCACCAATCAGCACGTTATCACCTATTCTGGAGGTAGGCGATACATTTTAATTTTAACAAGACAAACCCTTTAAAAGAGCTCAACTAAAACCCCAAATACACTTTAAATACCTGATGGCTGAATGATTGTATCGACTGACTGTTCACCTGGCAGCTCTCTCGTCTTACATAGGAGCGCTCGCTCTGCAGATCGCTCTTGTGTTCTCTATGAGAGAGCTGCTGGAAGACAACTCAGGCGGCAGCTAGTGAGCGAGTATGTTCTGTTAACCCTTTCGCCGAGTATGATCGGACGAGCACCGAGTAATGTCTATTTCCTTCACATTCCTCACATGTATTAAAGCTGTCAAACAGTCGCAAATCATGCACACGGGAGTGATTCAAACATAACACCGAGCAGCTGTAACTGCTCGCCCGAGCATACGCGGCAAAAGAGTTAACAAAACATACTCGCTCATCACTAGTGGCAGCTAATTTCTTAAAGAACAAAAGCATCAGCAGTCCAAAATCGGATGTCTCGGAGCCTTATCGAGGGTCCCCATAGACATTAGACTGTTGGCCAAACCCATCAATATCGTTAGTATAATGTAGATGGGGGCCTTTAGATGTTTGAGTCTCTCAAAACACTAGTTGACTGAACAGCTCTATACTACAGGGTGATTTACTCTCTAGTTTACATGGAAAAGCTGCTGTACCTTCTAAAAGAGACGAGTGACCATACTGAAATTTGGATTGTACATACTTTGTTTCATGAGAAGTGAGAGTGCAATGAACTTCAGTGACAGCGACGAGAAACATCCGCCCCGCCGGCCGGCTCCACTATAAGAGACTTTACTGCACGCCTTTCTGCGCGTAGTTTGTGTACGGTGCTTGCATTTCACTCCTGCCGAATTCCTTCCTCATTTGGTTAACAATGTACAGATACAGTTTGGAGGAGTGTGTTTTCGTTGTAAAAACATGTTGGAAAACGGAGTTATTAAGCCCCGGAGCATTTTTCGTTTTTGCATTTTCGTTTTTGCTCCCCTTGTTCCCAGAGCCATAGCGTTTTTATTTTTTGGTCAATATGGCCATGTGAGGGCTTATTTTTTGCGGGACGAGTTGTGCTTTTCAACGCCATTACTAGTTTTAGCATATCCTGTACGGGAAAACGGGAAAAAAATTCCAAGTGCGGTAAAATTGCAAAAAAAGTGCAATACCACAGTTGTTTTTTATTTATTTATTTTACCATGTTCACTGAATGCTAAAACTGACCTGCCCTTCTTATTCTACAGGTCATTACGAGTTCATAGACACCAAACATGTATAGGTTCTTTTATATCTAAGTGGTGAAAAAAAATTCCAAAATTTGGTAAAAAATAAAAATAAAAAAATAGCGCCATTTTCTAAGACCCGTAGCGTCTCCATTTTTCGTGATCTGGGGCTGGTTGATGGCTTATTTTTTGCGTGCCAGGCTGACGTTTTTATTGATAACATTTGGGGTAGATCCGATGTTTTGATCGCCCGTTATTGCATTTTATTGCAATTTTGCGGCGACCAAAAAACGTAATTCCGGCGTTTAGAATTTTTTTCTCGCTACGCCGTTTACCGATCGGAATAATTCTTTTTTTATATTGATAAATTGGGCGATTCTGAACGCGGCGATACCAAATATGTGTATGTGGGGTTTTTTTTTATATATATTTTATTTTGAATGGGGCGAAAGGGGGGTGATTTAAACTTTTATATTTTTTTATTTTTTTTTATATTTTTAAAAACTTTTTTTTTTTGCTTTTTGCATGCTTCTATAGTCTCCATAGGAGACTAGAAGCAGCAACTATCCGATCACCTCTGCTACATACAGGGGACGAGCAGATCCCCTGCATGCAGCAGAAATGGTCCTGTGCTATGAGCGCCGACCACTAGGTGGCGCTCATAGCGACAAGATCATGACAACCACAGGCGTCTGCTGCAGACCCTGGGTTGTCATGCACGCCCATCGGCGACCCGCGATCACGTGACGGGGTCGCCGGTGGGCGGGGCTTATGACGCGCTACCCGGAAGCGCGCGTTAAATGCTGCTGTCGGAGATTGACAGCAGCATTTAACTGGTTAACAGCCGCGGGTGGATCGCGATTCCACCCGCGGCTGTTGCGGGCACATGTCAGCTGTAAGAATCAGCTGACATGTGCTCCGTTCAGTGAGGGCTCAGCGCAGCAGCCCTCACTGAACGGAGGGTACGCAAATATGCGTACTAATACGTCCCCGGTAAGTAAGGGGTTAAGGGGGTGCCAAAGTGAGTTTCTAAAGAAGTTTGGAGGTCGAAATCCAACATCTAAACTGTGTATTCTGTCATTGGTGAATAAGCTGGAATGTACAGGAACATCACTGGATAGGCATGATGGAGAATATCCATCATGAGGAAACATTTCAACATGTGAAACAGTGACTTCTGGCATCTCCACATAAATCGTTGCACAGGCTTTCCCAGGAGACAGGCATGTTGTATTCCACATGTCAACGAGCGGCCAAGAAAAGTCGTGTTCCCCCTCCACCCGTACAGAGTCACTGTCGTTCAGAAAAATGGCTCGATCAAATGAAAATAATTTGTTATTGCCGGATATTTTACTTTTGGGCTATTTGAAGGATCGGGTGTACAGTAACAAGCCACAAACATTACAGGCACTCCGAGAGAACATACAACGAGAAATTCAGGCTGTGACCCCAGACGTCCTGCGGAATATATTCAACAATATGGAATGGCGCTTGCAGGCGTGCTTGGATGCGAACGGTGGACATTTTCAACACCTGCTTTAAAACATCAGTTTCTCATGAACCAAGGTTTGTACAGTCCAAATATCGGCACCGATAACAGCTGATCGGCGGGAGTGCCGCGTGCAGGACCCCGGCCGATCATACATTGATGCCCTATTCTATGGATAGGGCAACAATGTCAAAGTAGTGAACAACTTCTTTAAAGAAAGAGTGAACAATTGTTTACTTCTCTGTTGATATACATCTCCACATGACAGTGCCAAAGTTGCAAGGTTTTGGAGAACCTGAACAAGCCTGTCAAGCCACCTAATAAGAAAAAAAAAAGCTTAGAATGCTATGAAATTAGAAATTAATATACACTTTAACAATCCCATGACAATGCTTTCCTAGTATCCCTCTGGTCTTGGTTCTTTTGGGTCAGATAACGTGATCACTGCAGTCAGTCACTTGCTATAGCTGTTGAAACCACAAAGGTCACTGCTGTGGACAGTGATTGACTGCAGTGGTAACATGATATATGACCCAGAAGCACAGAGAATGGAAAGCATCAGGGACTGGGGAAGTGGGCATTGGTATTTGTTGTTTTTTTTGTATTCTATATGGCTGTAAACATATTTAGGTGGCTGAAAAAAAAACATTTAATTGGCCAATTTATGGCCAATGCAAACATGAATGTTACATTATATTACAAGAGTACCAATATTGATATCATATTTAAAACATGTAGTGCAGGCAGATAAAATAAATACGGTAGATTGCCTTTACTTTGGGCTAAATGATTTAACACATAGAACAATCCAAGCCAAGGTTTCAATCCAAGGTCATCAATATTTAGTCTTCAGTATTGATAAAGCAATGCCACATTTAATCAAGTTATCATTAAAATAGATTTTCTCCTTACTCAAATATTATCTTTATATCTAGAAATGTATTCACTGTGGGCACTTTATTTCAACAGAAATAAATATACATAATGCAAGTGCAGAAAAAAAACTGCTTTTCCACAAAAAATATCATATTTCTTAACTGACAGGTGTAATAATGTCTAAACAACTATGTGGTTATATAACACAAGATAAATATCATAATTTCTAAAAAAAAAATTATGTGCAAATACAGATACATTTGTTGGGTAATCCCAAAAACTGAATTACAATTAAACACTTTACGCGTTTATCGCCAACACACAGCAAAGATGGATATTTTAAATATACAGAATAGTCCATCCTCTCTGGACACTAAGCACTTCAATGATTTCACTGGATCTTAAAGAAATGATTGGCAGCATATGATCAACACTGAACCATCCGCTCGAGTTATCTTCATCCTCCTCCACTCTGTACAGATGACAGATGCTCTTTAACTATTCATGGCACTTGCATATTCCATTCTTACTTCCTACTGACCATTTGGAAAACTAACATCCTAATTCTAATGAATGCTGGCAAAGAAACCTAATGAATTAGGAATGTTGCGCAACCATTCACCCCAAAATTGTAGCTATCATATGTGTTCATTTTATCAGACCATTCCCTACTAATAGATCAACAAACATATCCTTTGGGAAGTGTTTTGTCATATAGAATCTCATTTGATGACTATTTGTGATACCAAATTCAATAGAGAATATTTTAGAATAAAATATGTTAATTAAGGAAGCTTACACAGAATATCAGGAAGCTCAATTGACATTAGTCACTATATATGCCACTTTAGGCTCATTGTCAGCCATAGGCTATACAAAGTCGTAAGATAGTGCTAAATACAGTATATGGATAGCTTATCTGTCATGCTCACCAGCTATATGTACAGGCCTACATAAACAAAGTGCAGTCACCTGGATTTAAAGGGGCTGTTCAGGATTAGAAAAATAGATTTACATTTTTTTGGGAAATAGCACCACTCCGGTATTGTAATCAAGTCAGTGACATATGAGCTAAGTGGCAGCCGGAGCTCCTACCTCACTGACATGACTTATGATGAGCTCAGGGGACTGGAGGCGCATCAGAAACACTCACTCCTGTGATAAAACAGGCAGGGTAATGTTTTACCTTGCAGAAAGCAGTAGCTGCGAGCCACTGCTATGTGGTCTGTATAACCACTTATTCTTCCTCTTCTGGCCAGGAGATGTTGTAAGATCAGACCATATCTCTGTATGGTCAGACACTGCCATTGCACAGCATATAACAGGGGCACATTTATAAGATTATTTCCGCACAGGAAAATTTTTTTTTTTAACACATTCAATAGTGGAAGTAATTTTTATTCCAAGATAAGTTGATTAAAATGTACGTTGTTGATGGGACAACCACTTTTAGTTTTACATTTTTATACAACTATTAGGGTTTGCTCACACTAGCGTATAAATCGGACGAGTGCAATGCGAGAAAAAAAATCGGATTTCAGTCGAAATAAATAAATGAGGCAGTGCAGATCTGTATATTTTTTCTCAGCTGTATTCGTCATGAGAAAAAAATCACAGTATGCGATTTCACTCCGAAATCTGATGGGTGTGAGAAATAAATCAGATGCCATACCATCAGTATGGCATCCGATTTTTACGGATTTATTACAATTATGTAGCATGGGAAACAAAGTAGTGAAAGATTAATAGCTGCAGGGTAAAAAAGCGGATTGCATACTGTCCGTTTGCAATCCGTTTTTTTTATCCAGCAGCTATCAATCTTTTACAGGATGACAAGTGACGAAAAAATCGTACCACTTATCTGGATGAGGATGGGACCGATTTTTAGTGTGATCGAACCCTTAATTGAATACACAGATGGGATGAAGGCTATAGACAATCTATAGTATTTTAACCCTCTAAGGACCAGGACATTTTTATTTTTTTGTGGTTTCCTTTTTTCCTTCCCTTGTTCAAAGCTCCATATTTTTTTATTTTTCCATCAACATAGCAATTTAAGTCCTTGCTTTTTGCAGGACGATGTTGGAGCTTTGAATGAAATGGTGAAAAAAACAAAAATGCAATTCTGCCATTGTTTTTTAGGTTTTATTTTTATGGCATTCCTTTTGTGGTAAAAATGACCTGGCAATTTGATTCTCCAAGGCGAGTATGATTACTTACAAGGATTTTTTTTATATTGTAGCGGTTAAAAAAGTGTTTTTGTGTCAGAATGTTTTGAGATCTGCAATTTTTTTTAATTTTCTGTCCATAGAGCTGAGGGAGGGCTTGCTTTTTGCAAGCTAAGCTGACATTTTATTGCTCTAATTTTGGGTTACTTATGACATTTTGATCGCTTTGTAATGTATATATAGATTTTTTTAAATGTGGCGACCAAAAAATGGAAATTCTGGTGTTTCAATTTTCTTTTCGCCTTTTAATGTACAGTTTAAATAATTTTATATTTTATTAGATTGGGCTTTTTTGGACATGATGGTACCAAAATGTATTTATTTATTTTTTTATTATTGAATGGGGAAAAGGGGGTGATTTTTATATTTATCTTTTTTAAACAGTTTAGCTATGATGCCCAGCTGGCGGGACGTCACAGGAGGGCTAACATGGCAGTTCTGGTGCCTGCAGCAGGCTTCCATGGTAACCCATTGCTCCCGCATGATAGTGTCATGGGCTCTGGTTGGTAATGAGAACCAGTGCATAGTAAGGATGTAATTTAAATGCCGCTGTCAAAGATTGATAGTGGTATTTAAATTGTTAGGCTATGTGCCCACGTAGCAGATTTGATGCAGAGCGTTTTTGCCTCTCTCTGGCAGAAAAAAACGCATGCAGATTTACATGCGTTTTTTCTGCCAGAGAGAAGCGTTTTCGCATGCGTTTTTTCAAGCAGTTTTCCAAGCGATTTTAGCATCACTTGGAAAAGTGCTTGACAAGTTGGTCACACTATATAAATCCATGCAACCGGCATGGATTTATATAGTGTGACCAAGTAATAGTTAAAAAAAAGAATAAGAATGGTAAAAAAAAAAAAAAAAAAAAGATTATACTCACCTTCCGGTGTCTTCCCGGTGTCATCTCTGCTGTGTCCGGTCTCTTGCATTGCTTGCGATGGTGTGAAGGACCTGCGGTGATGTCATTGAGTCATCTGATGGGTCACATGACTCAGTGACGTCATGGCAGGTCCTTCACAACAACGCGAACATTGCAAGAGACCGGACGGCGTGGACAAAACACCGGGAGGACATTGGAAGGTAAGTATAAACTTTATTTTTTATTTTAAATTCTTTTTTTTTTTTTACAGTTTCTATGGTACCCAGGTCTGGATGAGACTCTCCTCTCCTCCAGACTTGGGTACCATCCGCACATTAGAACACGCCAATTACGCAAGTACAGATGCAGTCTTGCAGAATTGGCGCGTTCTAATGCAAGTCAATGGCGGCGATTACGCTGCGTGTCCGCAAAATTAATGGACATGCTGCGCATTTTTGAGCGCAGCATAAACGCTGCGGAAAAATACGCAGCATGGGCATTGAAAGTGCGGAATTGCATTGGAGACCATGGGGGAAGGTTTACCAAGCATTTCCCAAGTGTTTACGCTGCAGAAATTCCGCAGCGTAAACGCTTGAAAAACGCATCGTGGGCACGCAGCCTTAAGCTTGCTCCGATCGCTACAGTTACAGGCAGATGTAAGCTATATAATACAGTTGGCATTTGCCATTTTCTGGACTCAAGCCAAATTTCTGCAATCACTGTGTCTGGGGTTTGATGAATTGTAACAGTGCTCAATGCGCACACTGTCATGATTCCCTAGAAGTAAGCAATTATGGTTATTTTCCTATAGTTATTGTATAGTTAGAAGGCTCCATTGCAAGTTTTGTCATTTTTACGGTGAAAAAGCGCTACAGTTAATGAGGGTCTTTCTGGTGCCGTTTGTATCCATCTCGTTTTGTGCACGTTTGAACCTAAAATAATACAGTAAGCTGAATTTAAGCTGCTCCATGGCTCCCAACTGTGTTTTCAGTCTTTATTACATTTTGCTATATCCATCCCAATGAACACTGCATAATAAAGGATATCACAACTGCTAACTACAAATATTGAACACAGGAATATACCATATACTACAGAAATCATGGCCGAGGTGATTTTCCCACATGATTGTCCATGCCATAGAGGCAGACTGAATCCTTTTAAAGACAGGACCTATGACTGGACATGGAGCACCTGCAGGACTCCCCCTCCAGAGTAACCGCATTGACCGTAAACAAGGTGTGAGGATTATCATTGTACGAAATCAGGTAGGAAACAAGCCTCAAAACAATATAGGCCTCATTTATCAAAACGGTCTAATAGTAAGACTGTCTTTGATGCCTAAAACAATCAGAGCTCAGCTTTCATTTCTTACACTGCTGTGGAAAATTGAAAGCTGTTCTACAATTGGTTGCTATGGGCAACAAAGACAGTCTTACTTGATCTCTTGTCCGGAAGGTTTGTTCAGGATTTTTCTTGTTTTTTGCTGCGTTTTTTCACTGTCCTTTTGTCTCTTTATGCATGTACATAAAGTTAAGTGAAAAAAGAATCTCATTCTATTTCATAATGTTTTGGCACAAAAAATGCTGAAACAACTGACATCTGAGTTTTTGGTGCGTTTTCTCACCACCCATTACTTCCAATAGATGAAAACCGCTGAAAAAATGCTGAAAGAAGTGACATGCTGTATTCTGCAAAAAAGCATGCAAACCACAAAATACTGATGAAACAAAAATTAATCTGTGTGCATGAGATTTCGGGAATCTCTTAGACTTTGCTTGTACTGTAAAACGCAGCAGAAAATTTGCATAAAAAAAAACGCAGAAAAAACGCCTAGTGTGAACATAGCCTTATACAGCTTTGTTAAATGAGCCGTATATTTTATCTGTGTGACAATACCAGCCATAAACAATGTGGGCTCTTTTAAAATATTTTCGAATTCAGGAGGAATTTTTAAGGTTGGATTTTAAGGACCTGATCATCCGTTCTTTTTTTCTCACGTGGTATTTGTTTGTTTTTTACCTGAACTTCTTCAAATAGGGTTCATGAATTTTGTACAAAGTCAAAAAGGGTCTTTAATTTTAGGCCCATCAGTATAATTTTTTAAGTCCCGTTTCTTTTTTTATCTTGTGGTATTTGCTGATGTTTTTTGAGCATAATTCATAAAAAAAAAGCGCACGGGGTTCATAAATTTTTCTCAAAATTAGTATTTTTTTTTTCAATTGTGATGATTTTTTAGAGCAAAAAGTTTAACTTTTCACAAAATGTTGCAAAAAATGCGCAAACATTCCTCGCGTTCTGGAGGGATGAGGTGGAGGACTAGAGTGCATTTGTAATAACATTTTTTAAACTATTTGAAAAGTCACAAATGAAGAATCAGCCTAATACACCTACAAAGCGTAAACGCTGTGGCGATAAAAAAGAAAAAAAAAATAGAAGATGTAAATGGAAAGATTCATTTGTTGCAAACAAATAGAAGATGCAAAACACTAAAAAAAAATCAGGTGGAATTGCAATAATGAAATGAGATTAATGTCTGTTTTTGTGCTTTGCTGCGCAAAACAATCTGTCGCAAAAAAATATGACTCCAGGGAAGGAACTGGAGCACATTTGTGCCATATTTATCATTATGGTGCAGCATTTCATTAATATTAAGTGGTGAAGTCAGGACACATTCACACATTCAGCATTGGGTCAGTATTTTACATCAGTATTTGTAAGCCAGAACCAGGAGTGGGTGATAAATCCAGAAGTGGTGACGTGTTTCTATTATACTTTTCCTCTGATTGTTCCACTCCTGGTTTTGGCTTACAGATACGGAGGTAAAATACTGACCAAATGCTGATAGTGTGAACGTGGCCTTAAAGGGAGTACATTAAAAATTAAGCCCAAATAACTAGATATTTGATAAATGTTGGCCACTTTGTATTCTGCTGAGAATTTTTTATAAAACGCACTAGGGGAGAGGGCAATATATAGGTATTATTTGAACACTGGAATAATAACAGTGATAATACCCACCACTACCATTCCTACATATCATCACTATTTAGGATTGCACTGATATCAGAGAAAAACTCATCTCCAAGCAGCTGTTTGTTTAGTTTTATTCATAGATACATGAAATTAATATTGTAGCTCCCGAAATCTGCCTGTATCCATTCTGTAATATTTCAATAAAACACATTTATCACAAATCACATCCTCAATATCATCCGCCCAAGTTGCAAATCTTTACCAAGTGTTAAAAAATATTCAATGAAATGTGTTACTTCAATTAGCAATACTTTGCTGTTGGAATTCAATCAAAACATGAAAAGCTTATTTGAAGTGGTGATGTCTCCTTATTGGGTTAGTAATTGTCCAATGTAACTGTGCAACTTTGCCAGTATTAGGGCTCATGCAGACATCCGTGCAAAACGGTCCGAGCTCTCCCGACCCAAGCATGACAGCCTCATAGAAATACATGAAGCTGACCCACGGCCAGTCCATGCCTTGCGGTCCGAGGTTGGCACGGACGTCTGAATGAGCTCTTACCCGCCATTTAGATTCTAGTCTATATGATGCGTAATCAAATATTACACACTTGTCTATATGTTTGTGTATATATGTGTGTGTGTGTATATATATATTTATATATAGTATACACATATATATTGTTTTGTTTTCTTGTGTATATATATATATATATATATATATATATATATATATATATATATATATATATATACACATACATACATACACACACACACATATGTATTCATTTGAATGACAATGTGTGTTTTTTATTAAAGCTAACATTTTAAGAAAATAACCCTTTCCTCCCTGAGAGCCACAAATGTGAACATACACACAGTTTGTGATAATGTTGTGCTTTAAATGTGAACCCTTGACTCTTGCACTTGTGTCGATCATGTGCTGTTGTCCATCCATATCTATAGGTTACCTTGGCATTAAATAACCAAAGAAAAACGTCTTTTTGGAGCAATTTGATTACGTAGCATTTTTGCAGAAATATTGATATATTAATATGGTTCAAGGTTACTGTTGTTTCATTTAGCCACGTGACTTCCCACCATCATGTACTGCAGAAAGCCACAGATGAATAATACTTTGTGAACAGAACATACTTTGCAATGGTTTGTCGTTCCCTGTATGTACATGACTTTGCAGGCGATTCTTCATTAGGGTAGTGGTGCCCCCAACATGCTGCGGTAAGAGGAGGGTATATGATTTCAAAAAGAAATTGAAAGCTGCATTTATGAAAGAAGCAATTGCATGGCATGTTTGGCTTGGCGCATCATCCTTGCTGAGCCTAGATGTGTGGAGTCAGCTTACTTTCAACCATATCCATTTCCCGAGAGTCCAAACCATACATTACTGCCAGTGCCCATAAGTTCAAGCATTTTGTAGTCTTTGTCATAAACGCATCTTCGTTATCTCTATATGGATTGCAGAAGCGGCTTATTTTTCAATAAATATGTGGTTAAATGATTCATTTTTGGTTTCTTTATTTTCAATGAAAACGTTTTTATTCATCGTCTTCGCGGTTGGCATATATTCCTGCTTCCCAACGTAGTGCCAGCGCACTCTTCCTGCGACTTACTCGGACAGCCTCAAGGACCTGCAATGAGAGGAATTAGATAGTTCGTTTTTGGTGCTATATACTGTGCACTTCATCATGGATGGCTGGTTATTGAAAACAATTCACAATGATATTTTTTACTATTCAGAAAAGATATTTGTACAGCAGTGAGCACTGAGTGAAATATATGAATAGCCGCAACAGAGACCAGTTATCTTATCATCACAATTCAGGTCCCAACCTTGTGACAAATACTCAAGTATGTTCCTGAGGAGTACTACCCAAATGTGGGGAGCTAATGAATGGAATCTGTCATCAGTACAGGACTCTTTACATTAGGACATCATTCACATGCCTAAACTAGACGTTACTTACGCCAGAAATCTTACTCAAGTCGGGGACTGGAGTAACATTTCTGGTGTAGCACATGGAGGTGCATGCCATTAGTCAGACGCCCATTAATGAATCTGGAACGTCTGACTCCTATATGCCCCTTGTCAAACCACCGAAAAAAAAAATCACTGGTCTTGATGAATTCAGTCTACAGTCTTCAATGGAAAGAGTTACATGTGCCGGGTCTCCTCTACCTAGAGAAGGAGACCCGGCACATATGTAACTCTAGGGCACTGATTGGTAGAGAAGAATACCCCTATTCTCCAGATATCTGAGAGTCCTGGAAGGCGAGTCTGCATCTTATGGACATTTATGGCATATACTGATGATATGCCATAAACCTCTCAAAAGGCAATACCCCTAAATTTTACTGCAGCCGCTGGAAGTCATTCAATATAACAATGTGGCCCTCGGACAATAAAAGATTGTACACCCTTGTATCAGATGAAGTGGCACAGACACAGTAGCCATGCAGTTGGAAACTGCCGCTGTGTCACGGCCACCGCAGTGCTACCAGTTTCCGGTAGGATACCGTCACACGCCACGACTAGAGACCTCAGTGATGTCTGTGCCTCACGTGAGCACAACACACAGCTGCCCTGAAGGATTATGATGGATCCTATTGGCTGTTCCTTTCATAAAAAGGTTGCAGGATATACCCCACTCACACCCTTTCTGAAGAAGCCATAAAGCCAAACGAGCGTCAGGGTAACTGGTGGTAATTATAGGAAATTTATAGATGCTGCTGTGTTTTTTTTGCAATATTCACATTGATTATTGGTATAACATATGCCTTTTTTGTACAGATTTAAACAACAAGCTATAAGTCTATTAGATATTTCCTAATTGAGGGTGTAATCAGTGCATGTACTTTGTGCAACTGTCCACTAGGGGGAGATCTCATACTGTTTTCTAACATATGGTATTATGATCTTTTTTATTCCGTGAATGAGACTTACAGTCATTGCTTCTGATTTTCGGATCTATTAAATGTACAAATCTAACGAAATATTCATGAAAATGGACGTTATATCCATTTGAGTAGTTATCCAATCTTCACTTCTGTATATTTTATTACAAATTTTCTCCCCATTTGGTAATCAATAATATAGAAGTCATTCAATATAATTTTATCTTATTTGAAGAGAAATATATGTATATACATATGGTTTGATCCTTTATCCTTAAATGAACCTCTATTTATATATTACTCCATCTGGGTTATACATCTACCCATATTGACCATTATTTTGTTGTTGTTTTTTAAAAAGATCCTTTGCGTGTTTGTTGTTCGATATTAGTATTCCATATACAGGGTGGGCCATTTATATGGATACACCTAAATTAAATGGGAATGGTTGGTGATATCAACTTCCTGTTTGTGGCACATTAGTATATGGGAGGGGGAAAACTTTTCCAGATGGGTGGTGACCATGGCGGCCATTTTGAAGTCGGCCATTTTGGATCCAACTTTATTTTTTTCAATGGGAAGAGTGTCATGTGACACATCAAACTTATTGAGAATTGCATAAGAAAAACAATGGTGTGCTTGGTTTTAACGTAACTTTATTCTTTCATGAGTTTTTTTACAAGTTTATGACCACTTATAAAATGTGTTCAAAGTGCTCCCCCTTGTGTTGGATTGTCAATGCAACCCTCTTCTCCCACTCTTGACACACTGATAGCAACACCACAGAAGAAATGCTAGCACAGGCGTCCAGTATCCGTTGTTTTAGATTTCTATTGTAAATTACTGAGCATTTTTTAAGCGGAAAACACCTGAAGAATGGTCTGCTCACTTCTTTTAATCCCTTGGCATCCTTGGAAACCTGAAAATGTTTTTTTTTTTTTACAAAGCAATAAATATTCATTCTTTTGAGTGTTTTCGAGGCGTTTTTCAGGCGGTTTTTGGATCAGACTCACTCCAAATCCGCCTTGTAAAAATGTTGTGTGAAGAGACTGGAGTATATATTTCTATAATTGATTAAACTAGGCTTGAAAGGCTCAATAAAGTTACCCAGCTTCTACCTGTTTATCTCAAGCCATAGCAGGATGCTTTATGACTTCCTATATTAGAAATAATCGTCCAACATATTCATTGATTTTTCTCTAGGATACATGGAGTTTAATTTGTCTCCAATAATCAGCAGCTCTTGTATATCAACAATTCCAGTTTACATATCAACACCACTGATGGATACTATCCTCTTTATTTGTACTGATTATAGTTAAATTACAAATAGGTTAATTGAAGGTATCAACAATACAGCAGTGACTGTGCAGAAAATTCCCAATGTTAGCCATACACGTTACCGCTATTATTGATGCTATTATAAACCTATGTGACACGGAATTAAATGGGTACTCCACTTTCAAAGTTCAAATAGTATTACAAATAATAAACTGTCCATACTTGCTTAATGCAGGTTTAGTGCCATCTCTCCTCTGCTCCTTGAATGTCTTTGCTGATGTGTGCAGTGGTAGCTTCATGACTACAGCATGTGACCGCTGCAACCAGTCACAGGCTCCAGCCATCATGGCTGTTGATGTGACGTCACCACTGCATACAAGTCCACAAAGAACAGCAGGGAGCAGCACTGGACTAGCAATGGGTAAGTAAGACTGGTTTTGTTATTTGCATATACAGTACAGACCAAAAGTTTGGACACACCTTCTCATTTAAAGATTTTTCTGTATTTTCACGACTATGAAAATTGTACATTCACACTGAAGGCATCAAAACTATGAATTAAAACATGTGGAATTATATACTTAACAAAAAAGTGTGAAACAGCTGAAAATATGTCATATATTCTAGGTTCTTCAAAGTAGCCACCTTTTGCTTTGATGACTGCTTTGCACACTCTTGGCATTCTCTTGATTAGCTTCAAGAGGTAGTCACCGGAAATGGTTTTCACTTCACAGGTGTGCCCTGTCAAGTTTAATAAGTGGGATTTCTTTACTTATAAATGGGGTTGGGACCATCAGTTGTGTTGTGCAGAAGTCTGGTTTATACACAGCTGATAGTCCTACTGAATAGACTGTTAGAATTTGTATTATGGCAAGAAAAAAGCAGCTAAGTAAAGAAAAATGAGTGGCCATCATTACTTTAAGAAATGAAGGTCACGCAGTCCGAAAAATTGGGCAAACTTTGAAAGTGTCCCCAAGTGCAGTTGCAAAAACCATCAAGCGCTACAAAGAAACTGGCTCACATGAGGACCACCCCAGGAAAGGAAGACCAAGAGTCACCTCTGCTTCTGAGGATAAATTTATCCGAGTCACCAGCCTCAGAAATCGCAGGTTAACAGCAGCTCAGATTAGAGACCAGGTCAATGCCACACAGAGTTCTAGCAGCAGACACATCTCTTCAACAACTGTTAAGAGGAGACTTTGTGCAGCAGGCCTTCATGGTAAAATAGCTGCTAGGAAACCACTGCTAAGGACAGGCAACAAGCAGAAGAGACTTGTTTGGGCTAAAGAACACAAGGAATGGACATTAGACCAGTGGAAATCTTTGCTTTTGTCTGATGAGTCCAAATTTGAGATCTTTGGTTCCAACCTCCGTGTCTTTGTGCGACGCAGAAAAGGTGAACGGATGGACTCTACATGCCTGGTTCCCACCGTGAAGCATGGAGGAGGAGGTGTGATGGTGTGGGGGTGCTTTGCTGGTGACACTGTTGGGGATTTATTCAAAATTGAAGGCATACTGAACCAGCATGGCTACCACAGCATCTTGCAGCGGCATGCTATTCCATCCGGTGTGCGTTTAGTTGGACCATCATTTAATTTTCAACAGGACAATGACCCCAAACACACCTTCAGGCTGTGTAAGGGCCATGTGACCAAGAAGGAGAATGATGGGGTTCTACGCCAGATGACCTGGCCTCCACAGTCACCAGACCTGAACCCAATTGAGATGGTTTGGGGTGAGCTGGACCGCAGAGTGAAGGCAAAAGGGCCAACAAGTGCTAAGCATCTCTGGGAACTCCTTCAAGATTGTTGAAAGACCATTTCCGGTGACTACCTCTTGAAGCGCATCAAGAGAATGCTGAGAGTGTGCAAAGCAGTCATCAAAGCAAAAGGTGGCTACTTTGAAGAACCTAGAATATAAGACATATTTTCAGCTGTTTCACACTTTTTTGTAAAGTATATAATTCCACATGTGTTAATTCATAGTTTTGATGCCTTCAGTGTGAATGTACAATTTTCATAGTAATGAGAATATAGAAAAATCTTTAAATGAGAAGGTGTGTCCAAACTTTTGGTCTGTACTGTAGATCAAGTATTTTGAAAGTGGGACACCCTTTTAGATGGCTTTCTGCGGCCTTGAGGTACAAGTCTGCAGTCACTCTATGTAATGTGCCCTGTGAGGATACTCCGGTGCCTGCACAGGCAGTCATGTGACCTCATGTTTGCGATTTGCATACTCCTGGCCACAATCCAACTAGATGTATCCAGCCACACTTAATTAACTTGTATTGATCGAGACCATGCATGACTAGTCGGCATGTGACTGAATGATTGCAAACTGCATACTGGCAGTCACCCGCCCGCCTTCTCCTAGCACTGGAGAATCCTGACAGAGTACAGTGCTGTAAGGATTCACAAGTCTGCAGTCACATAGAGTGACTGTAGACTTGTACTCTACGGCTGGACAACCCCTTAAAGACTGCACGCACATTACTTAATTAGTTCTTATGAAGCCATTGAAACTGTTCCTACAGACCTGTGCATAGTATGATAAATGACAAAGACAGATCACAAAAATAATAACAAGGGAACCATGCACTAAAGAACATGCATGGAACTGTGAGAATACAGGTAGGTCACAGGTACCTCAGTAGTAACTCTGTAAGACAGTAATTTACAGGTGTACTGGTGAAAGAGAAGGAAAAGAAGAGAATTAGTACACTGGACACTGACAGACAAGAGGTACAGTAAAAGAAGCACATGGTATTTCAGATGAAAGACAATTAGTTAGTACAGACAGTTGTATAACAGGTTTCTGCATCGATAACTGTTGTAGAGTTGGTGTGAATCAATTTGCACGTGCCATTCCACCGGCCACAGCAGCTGTCTGTAGTCGCAGCATGGAAACAGGAGTACTGTCCCTTACCTGTCAGTATTCACCGCTCTTTTTTTGATTATCCAGCTGGCGTGATGTCGTATGAGGATTAGGCTGCGCCAGGCTGCCTAATCAAGAGAGAAGCTGCAGATGCGAGGAGGTAAAAGGTGATACTTCCACTCCTATGTAACGGCCACAGACCACTGATTGAGTTGGACGTGCGAATCAATTGGCACCAACTCTACTGGTGATTTTATATTCTAAATACATGAAGGGTCACCCTTTTAAACAACGTTATCTACTATTAATGCCCCCATATAGTTAATACAGCCTGCCCGTTTTCGTGGGACCAGCCGACTATCTGTGTATGGTGGGTTTACGACTTGATGTCGGAAGAGAGAAGGTTGAGCAGTTTGAATTCAAATATCAACCATTTATTTTACTGCAGATAAGCTGCCAGAACCCATGAACACACTGCAGAGCCAAGCTATCATAATTATAGGGGATTCAGGAGAGACAGCTGTTGGGTGACGGCTAGATAAGGTGTATGGGCACTTTTAAAGTCAGATTATTAATGCATAGCATAATGCAAGTCCTTATCGTTCAACATATGAACTCAATGCTATTCAGAATGGGACTTCTAAAAAAGTCTACAAAAATGAGTGGATCGTTTCATCAGGTTTGTGACGCACAAAGCATACAACACTTGGAAAACTTATATTATCTTTTGAGTCAATGTAAAATAAGGAATTCTAATCTAAATACTCATGCATATGGCAAATCCATGGATACTGATGCTGTATAACACCACACAGAATAATGACCGTCTACCATCATATCTATGAACTGCACCTTTTGTACAAAGCTTATAGTAATATAAAGGTGTTAGTGAAAACGTGGGGATAACTATAAGATCAATATCTACTGAATATAGCTCTATATATTTCTTCTCTGTATTCCATTATGTATTGTTAAGGTGCATTGGTATAAGAACATTATCATGGTGATGGTGGGCAACTAAAGCACAACTGTCCTTCGGGTGGGAAGAAAGAAGTAGATGAGAAACGGAGAGCTAAGAAGTGAAAAGATGAGAGTCCAGGAGTGTTAAAGCAGAAAGCTTTAATTGGCCTGAATGCAATGTTAGCATGGACAATAAGATGGCCTCATGTTACTGAGCGGTGAGGCAACATAACACAAAGTCTATAACTGCACATAGAAGCAGGTCTGTGACGATGGACTGA
Organism: Phyllobates terribilis; assembly: GCF_046119375.1. Classification (NCBI taxonomy): domain Eukaryota; kingdom Metazoa; phylum Chordata; class Amphibia; order Anura; family Dendrobatidae; genus Phyllobates; species Phyllobates terribilis. Next base: position 65,412,903 of record NW_027362761.1, on the reverse strand, counting down.
GAAACGTAAAACAGTTATAACAAGAGACACATAAAGCTGTTAGAAGAGAGGTGGACTGAGAAAAATCCCAGCCCATGACACTAATGTCACAGGGATTTTACTAACCATTATAAAGCAAGCAAGCTTTATTATTTCTTTATTCCTTTATTTTAACACTGTGAAAAAGGGAGGTGATTTTAACTTTTATATTTTTAAATATATTTTAATCATTTTTTTTAAATTTTTTACCTTATTTTCTAGTCATCTTAGTGGATTTAACCTGCTTTTGTTTGATGGCTCATACTATATATTGCAATACCACAGTACTGCAGTATCTAATATAGATCACGGTCTCCTTTGCGGCTCAGCCTATAGATAAGCTTCAGAAAAGTACCAAGATGGCAGCAAGAGCTGTCACGACAACCCACTGATCCCTCGCGAAGGCGGCACGAGCTTTCATGGGTGTCGGTAAGTGTGCATATCGGAGATCACGTTATGTAAATGCCGCCATCAGTGATTAACAGAAGCATTTAAATAGTTAAACAGTAGAGACCGCCGCTAGTGACGGTCGCTGCTGTTAGAGTCATATTCCCACTATGTATTATAGCTGGTACCTGCCCTGAATGGACTTGGCACAGCCTCGGAGCACGCTCCATACATACGCATCCTGGCCGTGACGTACATTTAGGCTATGTGCCCACGATGCAGAAATGCTCCGGATTTTTCCTGAGCGTTTCTGCATCTCCCTGGCAGAAAAAACGCATGCGGATTGTACATGCAGATTTTACATGCGTTTTTTCAGCCAGGGACAAGCGTTTGTCACGCGTTTTGCACATGCGATTTTGCATGCGGGTTGTCAAGCGGTTTTCCAAGCGATTTTAGGATCACTAGGAAAAGTGCTTGACAACTTGGTCACACTATATAAATCCATGTAACCGGCATGGATTTTATATAGTGTGACCAAGTTAGTTAAAAAAAAATAATAAAAATGGTAAAAAAACAAAAACATTATACTCACCTTCCGATGGCCCCCGGTCTCCTTCTCCGATGCATCCGGCCTCCCCGGTGTCTCGTGGTGGTGTAAAAGGACCTTCCATGACGTCATTTAGTCATGTGACAGGTCACGCGACCGCTGACGTTGGCGGTCGCGTGACCTGTCACATGACTAAATAACGTCATGGAAGGTCCTTTTAGACCATCGCGAGCTGCCGGGGAGCCAGGACGCATCGGAGAAGGAGACCGGGGGCCATCGGAAGGTGAGTATAATGTTTATTTTTTATTTAAAATTTTTTTTTTATAGGTACTATGGTACCCTGGTTCGGAGGAGAGTCTCCTCTTCTCCAGACCCGGTTACCATCCGCACATTGAATCGCTTAATATCCGCATGTGCACATGTAGTCATGCGGATATTAAGTGATTCAATGCAAGTCAATGGCGCCAAAAACACAGCGATTACGCAAAATAATTGGTAGTGCTGCGGATTTTTACGCAATGATAATCCGCAGCGGAAATTTCCGCAGCATGTGCACAGCATTGTGGATTATCATTGTGGAACATGGCAGACCTTCTACCAAGCGTTTTTTAAGCGTTTCTGCAGCGGAATTGCCGCTGCGGAAACGCTTAAAAAACGCATAGTGGGCACACGACCTTACAGGGTGTGCAAAGGGGTTAAGCCGTGATTTGATCAATGGACCCTTAGGCACTGTTGGAGCATACAGCTGAAGGCTTATGCTGGGTGACTATCTTGAATGGAGAGAAGAATGCACTGTGTGAACGGTTTTAGTTCAGTCTGTACTGAATGACCTCTCAGTTTTCTTTGTGTCAAGTTCTACTTATTCCTCCATGTTGTGGTGATGAAGTTAATGGTTGCTGCATGTCCCTAGTAATCCAGTCATTCTCACACAATGTCTGAATGCTGATAAATTTACTGGAAATTTCAAGAGGTACTGACCTAATTCCCAAATAGTCACTCCATCCCAGCAGTAGATGAAGACTTATACATGAATGCTGAAAGGTATCACAGCATTATTTTGTCTATTGGTTTTGCAGGATGACATAAGATTATGCAAATATTAGTAAGTGTTATAGACATCTGCAGAAAAGATGTACAAAAGCATGAAGATAAGGAAAACTTACACTAGAATCATCCATTCGGTCACGTCTCTTACTTTTATGGCTCTCATAATCATCCAGGAGTGTTTGCATGAGATTCTTGGGACGTTGAGATCCAGTAGGATCTTCTAGTTGAGGATCACTTTGTACTGGGAAACATTCTGCTTTTGGTGAAGATGGAGATTTTACTTTCTCTATTTTACCTGGAAAGATAAAAGTACAACATTCTCATCAGGAGTGTTATATGAGCTGAGCTGCAATACCTCACACAACCTATATGGCAAGGTTTTGGGAAAAAAAGTAGCCATCATTTTCTGATCCTGTGCAATCCCTTTAAATGAAAACACAAGTAATCTGGAATATTTCTGTTTGTACCATTCCCTTTTTTATTGGCTGTGTGGGCAAATTCAGAGACTGATTTCCTTAATTTATTTCTAGGAATTACTTTATAAACTTGGAATATGTACATAACTACATTTATAAAAATTCACCACTAGATGTCACCCTACTCACACAGAAAGAACTACTCCCTACTCCAGTGTTAATTTGTTGGAGGGTAGATAGTATCACCGAGGATGCTTATATCCTCTAAACAGGGCAGCAGTTTCCTTGTCCTAGGGGGACACAGTCAGATTATATTCCCTGAGGCTTAAAGTGGTTGTCCCCTTTCAAAAAACCTTTCCTGATATATACAGCTGTGGGTAAAAGTTTTGACACAAATTTGGGTTTTCACAGTTTTCTGCTTCAGTATTTTTAGACAAATGTTTCTATGGTTAGGGGAGTAAAATTATTAATATTATTATTTTATACATTTTTTTACACTTTTATTGAAACATGCATTACATTTATGCAAAGAATCAACATTTACAGTGTTAACCCTTATTTTTCAATACTTCTGCAATTCGCCCTGGCATGATGGATATTAGCTTCTGATGGCAACTAGTGTTGAGCGAGTAGGTTTCATTAACCCTTTCGGTGAGCCGTGACACTTGCAGCTGCGGTGACAGTCAAAGAAATGCCGAGCACGCCAAAATACTCGGCGAGCACCTACTTGCTCAACACTAATGGCAACACATTCTTCTCTAATCCGTGCTTGGAGTTTATCACAATTTTTGTGTTTTTAGTTGTCCACCTGGTTTTTGAGGATTGATAAAGGGTCTCAATGTGATCGAGATCTCAGGAGTTTCCTGGTCATTGACCAGTGGACTTTTTTCTTCTCTGGAAATCAGTCTTCCAGATGTCCTAAACAGTCAGAGAAAATAACTTTACCCCCATTCTCTGCAGTCTGATCCCTGTTCTTACTACAGAATCATCAGTGTGTAGGAAGTACGGGGATTTGGACCGCAGTAGGCTGGAAGAAAATTGTTCGGAGAAGAAAAGGTGAGCTCTACCATGAGTCCTGTGATATGCCAACAGTAAATTTGTATTGAGACCAACACGTATTGAGACTAACACTAACATGAGACTATTCATGTGTGCGGTTGCTTTTCATCTATTCACAATTTTTCCTAAGAACACTGCCATGAATAAAGAATGGGATCTAAACATCCTCCAAGAAAATCTTCTTTCAATGATCCAGGAGCAATTTTGTGATAAACAATGCTTTTTCTCTAGCATGATGGTGCACCATGTGACAAGGCAAAAAAAATGATAATTGAGTGGTTCAGTGAGAAAAACATTGAAATTTTGGTTCCCCAGATCTTAGTCCCATTGAGAACCTGTGGTCAATCCTCAAAAAGCGGATGATGAAAGCCAAGCACAGATTAGGCAAGAATGGGCGGTCATCAGTCAGGATTTGGCCCAGAAGCTGCTATCCACCATGTCAGGGGTTATTGCAGATGTCTTGAAAACAAGGGTCAACACTGTAATATTGAATCTTTGCATAAACTTGAAGTATTTGTCAATAAAAGTATGAAATGCTGATAACTGTACTTCAGTAAGCATAGAAACATCTGACTAAAGATCTACAAACACTGTAGCAGCAACCTTTGTGAAAACCAAAATATGTGTCAGTCTAAAAACTTATGGCCACAACTGTAGAATTTGTAGTTTAAGTAGATAATAGTTTTTTGTTTATTAGATTACTGTGGTCCTGAGAGTCACAGTTTTTATTCTAGCACACTGACTGTTCGAATTCGATGTACAATGGTTCTGTGAAATCTATCATGGCTCCAAGTTTATAAAATAACAGGATTTATAGGTTACCAGCTTTCTAATGTCAAGCAGACATCTATGGAGTAGTTTTGTCATGTATTACATGTATATCAATGCTTTGTTAACGCTGAATCTTTAGATGATAACTAGGATATTTGAAATAGATACCAACACAGGGAAGAACTAAAGTTTTTCTTGAAATGTTAGAATTTCATATTTAGAGAAAAAACATGGTAGGCTAAAAGGTTCTCTGTTGGATGCTGGAGAACACTTACAATACATATCCTCTGGGAAATGGAGTATTACCCTTCATAAATAGCAAGATATTCCAAACACTGCTAGTAAAGTGATTAATCATTTGTAGTAAAGCCAGTTATTATTTACTACAGCCAAGGTATTCCTTGCAATAATGAAGCTGCCAGTATTAACAAACAATAATCCTAGATTAACCGCACGCATAGAGAACATACTTGGCACTAGAAGACTGGCTTCACATTTTGTTGATGGCTGTTTTTCCCCCTTCACATTAGTTCAATGAGAGCTTATCCGCTAGAGCTTTGTAGAAAAGCCTCTATTGAGAGGAGATTTAGCTGACAATACTTATGTACATAACATGCATTTGTTTTGTGCACTTTTTCCCAGTGAGCTAATTGGTTTGTAATTTCCAACAAATGGCATGGACCCAGCCAGAAGATGACATAAAAAACAGGAGGTCCAACTCTTTTATGGGAAACATCAGAATATATACTGTGTAACTATATTTTCTAGTCTATTGGATTATGTATTACAGTAGTATTCTACCCTTGAAGAACTGCTTTAAAGCAGGATTTTTCTAAGTAAACTACAGGCAGTGTCATGTTGGGGCTGCTGCACTGATTAAAATGATACCTGAGGTGAAGTCTTATGGTTCTTGTGTAATAAGTGTTTGCAGTTTTGAGTTAATGATATGCTCATGCTCCGGTGCAGGACTGTAGGCAGGGTCTTATCCTGGTGCTCTAGGCCAGATCAGCAAGATAACACCTGCCCACAGGCCCGCCCCGAAGCACAAGTTTGTTCCTCATCATAGAGACAGCCAGAGAGAGAGACAGGGGCAGGCCTGTAGGCAGGGTCTTATCCTGGTGCTGTAGGCAAGATCAGCAAGAAAAGACCTGCCTACAGGCCCACCCCTGACTCTCTCTCTGGCAGTCTCTATGATGGTGGTCGATGCTTCAGCTGATCGTTTGGCAGTCAGCCATCTCAGCCGACTCTCCCACACACAGGAGCCCTTGCCGGTGGCTTATCTCTAGAACAATGCGATTGGCAGTCTGAAATCGGATATGCATTATCGACATCTCTCCTAACCGGTGGCTTATCTCCAGAAAAATGCGATTGGTTTGTTGTCGTTGTCTGGTTTGACAACAAACCAGCATTTAACCCATTCGTGGATGTCATCTTTCCAGTAAGGGCAGAATACTTTCATTGCCCTGACAACTTTTTAGGTGCAATATTTTGCGTGAAACTATTTATCTGCAGATCTTTCCAATTCTTGTTTAAAAATAAATCTGTGGCTCAAAACTACTAAAGGTTGGAAATCATTTGGCATAATGGAGACTTAGGAACAACAAACATATGTCGTATGTATTTCTCAAAAGGGACTCAACCCTCTTGTCTAAATCAGATGCACTGGTTATTTATATAACTTGATGGCAGCTTGATACAAACATTACTCCATTTCAATAAGTTATCACTAAATCTATGTTAAAGGATAGTGAATGTGGAGTCACTAGTAAAGGTTGAAGGCAGAGGTTTGGGCAAGGTTTTCATGCATGCTTACCTGGTGCTGTTTTGTAGGATGCAGTTCTTGTTGACACTACAGGTGCGTTTCTGCTGGATGGACTTGGTGGACCTTGCAAGCTTTGTCTCTGTCTCTGTTTTTTCAATTCCTGTTCTCTTTCTTCTGCAGCTCTTATCTCCTCTTCAATCATTGATAGTGTTCTCTGCTTCTTTGATCTCAGTTTAAAAGGTCCAACTGTTCTCTCAGGTTCTTGTGTTGCCAAGATGGATGCAGTGCTTCTTAGTTCAGCAGCTTGGGAGTACTTGCTGAAGTAACTTTCATGCTTATTTTCTTCGACTGGATCTTCATCCATTACAGATGGAATAGATAAAGGTTCAAGAGCTTTACCTCGATGGGTTTCGTGTTGCTCTGGAATCTTTGGTGTCACTGTAACTCCTCTGGTCTCTTGCACAGGTGAAGAAACCTGAGGTGGCTCGAATATGGTATCATTCTTCCTCTCAGGACTTAGAGATCTTGTAGTATCACTTACTATGACTTTTTGTTCTTCTGGTTTCTCTTTGGTTTCATCACTTTTCTCTGTGAAATTGTCTTGCTTTCCATAGTCTGTACATCCAGCTTTTTCAGCAAGAACTTGCTGAATTACATTATGAACAAATATACCAGCTTGATATTCTAGCTGATCATCAGAAAGAACCGAATCATTTAGCATTGAGGATGGAGAATAAAATCCTTGATCGCTAAATGATTTGGATACCCCTTCCACTGAGTAATCAGAAGGGGTGTCCTTAAGGGGTGTTTGGGGTTGTGAATATTCTCCCAGTGAATGGTCATGAAGGGTATTAATAGTTTCATTTGATGCACCGCTGTCACTGATATTGTCCATACTAAAATCATTTGAAAGTGTTTCCATGACTGTAGTGTCCTGAGATTTTAAAGACAAGTCATCTAAACCGGAGTCCAGCTCCTCTGGCAGAGAAGACACAGTAACTGATTTTATGAAACGGTCAGAAATATCAATATCATCATCTTTTTCTAATGTAAATGTCCCGGTGTCACTTTCAAAATCAGGATCTTCTCTTGAGGTTTTCCTAGATTGCTCTGCTGAGGATTGGTCCTCAGAAATGCAGTCCACCTTTTCCACTTTCACAAATGAAATCTCATCAGGTCTGACCATTTCAACACTTGAACTTGATGGGCTAGTCACTATGACAGACGATTGGGACTTATTAGTTTGGTTCACCTTATAAAATGGCTTTACTGAAAAAAGATTGGATGAAACTGATCTTTTTGCTGGTCCTTTGACGTTGGTCTGGTTTGTATTTTCCATACTCAAAAACTGTTTCCTTGCAGCAGAGAAATCTATTTGCTCAGTAACAATGTCTTCTTTATTAACAGACGTTTGCTCTGTAGGTACAAATGTTATAGGAGTACTTTTAAAAGCTGGTGGAGATGTTCCTTGCTGCTGTTTTTGTTTCCTCTCTTTATACTTCAAATGTGATTCCAGATGCTCACAATCTATTTGTTCCTCTATAGTTTTTTCTTGAGGTGGGTTCCACCACTTGGTTGCAATACCTGGATTCTTTTTCACAGCCTGACTTTTGATCAGTTCAAGTCTTTCCTTTTCTAACTCAATTACTTCCTCTGAAGGCCTCACTTTTCTAACCCTGAAGTGTTCCTTTTCATTCAGATCTTCAAATAATTTTGATGGCTTTTTTTCCTCATGGAATGCTCGAAGCTCAAACTTTGCTTCTTTTTTAATAACCTTTGGTAGACTATCGCCATCCCTGGATGACCTTCGTGAACTGTTTGAAGAATTTGGGCTTGCTGGGTATGTAAATACTTCAGTATGATCATATTTCAACTCCCCTTTAGAATAACCATTGATTTTAATAGGTTCCATGCTCTCCATGGTTTCACTTAATTCCACAACTGGCAGGGGCTTGCGGTCCACTACTATTATATCCATTTCAGGAGCAGCATAATCATTTGTAACACTGACATAGGGACCTGAGCCATCAACAATTATTGTAGTTGTAGAAGCTGAAGATTCAGGAAGAGAAAGTGATCCATTAAAAGGGTTATCGGATCCAGTATCACAGCAATTAGCTTCCAGAACTTCATCTAGATATCGTATTTCTTTCGCGACATCACTGTCTAATGATTCATGTCTGTCCTTAAGTCCATTCTGGTTTGCTAGGGTAGGAAGTAGTACATTTTGATTGTCTATTGCAAGATCTGATGTAACCAACACAACTCCTTTAGGCTCTGAGGCCTGGACCTCCAACTCCATATTTTCACTGCTGGTTAGGATAATATCTATAGGTGTGGGATAATTGGCACTGTTTTGATCAGTATCCTTCTTCAGCTTAATTTCATCCTCTGGGATCGATGGTCTCTAAATAAAAGAAACAGATATATAATATCTAACGAACAATTAGTATGTTAAACCTTCTCATGAAATATAACAACACTAAGACAAAATGGACACTTCATTATGAATGCAAAGGCCAAGTAAATTTTTGTTATACCAATTATCTCCGTTAGCCATTAGGTTATTGCCTCTTTTACTAATCTACCAAGCGTGCTACAATGCTGTACCATCCTATGTCTCTGCCGTAATATCCTTCTACCAATTCATTTGTGCTCTTGACTCAGCCAATGAACTACAACACTAATATTCCAAAATTACATCCTCTCACTTCCATCGCCAAGGCATCTTGCGTGCTGCACTCATTTCTTGACTTATTGCCTCATTAAAACATTAAAATTGCTTCAAACATTCACAGCTTAAAGCCACGGCCCCACTATCAGTATTTGGTCAGTATTCGGTCAGTATTTTTTTTCAGGAGTGGGAGCCAAAACCAGGTGAGGAACAATCAGAGAAAAGATATAATAGAAACAAGTCACCAATTCTGGATTTATCACCCACTCCTGGTTTTGGCTCCCACTCCTAAGAAAAAATACTGACTGAATACTGATAGTGGGGCCATGGCCTTAGAGGGGTTCTTCCCTTTCAATTAAATTTCTCCCCTGCCTGCACTTTGCTACAACTCCTGGCAAAAATTATGGAATCACCGGGCTCGGAGGATGTTCATTCAGTTGTTTAATGTTGTTGAAAAAAAGCAGATCACAGACATGGCACAAAACTAAAGTCTTTTCAAATGGCAACTTTAGGGCTTTAAGAAACACTAAAAGAAATCAAGAAAAAAAATGTGGTATGGAGTAAGGGTAATTTTTTCAGACCAAGCAGAGGGAAAAAATTATGGAATCACCCTGTAAATTAAAAAAGACAAATCACATTATAGTCACCTTCTCTGTCTCCACAGGGGAGAGGCTCCGCTGCTGTTCCCGTTGTCTGGCATGGCTGTGGCGCTGATGTCACCTTGACAGTGCAGCATTCAATTAGTGAGCTCAGCGTCTCTAGCAGGGAATTCCCGTGTAGATGGAAGGCCCTGTTCAGAGCAGCTTAGATCACTTCACCGATTGGCTGCTGCACTTTCGACATGGCGTCTGCGCCGCTGCCAATGCCAGACACTGGAAACAGTGGCAGAGACCTGCCGGTAGACCCAGGGAAGACTGCAAACTGCAGCCAGGGGAGAAATTTAACTATAGGGGAATAATCCCTTTAAAAATATCTTAAACTAATTCTGACCAGGGAATCTCTGCCACATTACTTTATAATAGCTAATAATTTGTTGCATTATCTGAGAGTTGTAAAACGTAGAGACTAAGTCACTAATTCCCAGCGATGTGTCACTTATTGGGCTGCTTGCTGAAGTTTTTAAATACTATATTATCAACAGGAGATTATTACTAGAGGACTAGTAAACCTGCTGTCTTGTAGTACCCGATATTCATGAGCTCTGTATAAACCTGCCCTGTAAACTTATTGGCAGTTTTCTGTCTATGTACAGTGTAAAGAGAGCTGTTAATGTTGTGGGCGGGATTATACAGAGCTTGAGAGGACTAGCAGAGCTGCAGCAGAAAAAACACTGATTGTATGAAAAGCAAGCAGCTTAGTGAGTGACACACTGCTGGAATCAGAATCTCTGTCTCTACATTATTCCTATTTTTATGTCTAGGCCTCCCCTTAATTATTATGCTCTGCAGAATATATTGGTACATATTAAGTTACATCCTAGAAATGTACAAAAATTGCATATCTATACCATAAGCCTATGGCGCAGACACTGTTTTACTATTCATTGCACAATGCATAATCTAAAAATGTGCATTATTTCAGTAGTTTTGGATACATAGGTGATAAATAAACAATCAGGACAGGATGCTGGTAAATTCTTCACATGCCTTAGCTGTCCCCAGACAGCAACGAATGACCTTCCATATGAGATTGGTTCTACAAGTCACTTCACAGACTGTTTTTGTTTTGTCTGCTGCCAATTCAAGAAACAACTTGGAACTTCTTAAAATTCCAACTTTAGATCTATTTCAATGCTAGATTCACTATCATTCACATATGTATAATATTGCATTCTGTTACATCTGAATTTTTAGCAACGGTTACATCTACTTCTCAGTGGTTAGACCTCTGCTTTTCATCACTGTTTTGGAGTAGATTTTCATCATTCTATCCCTTTTTACTATTAGTATTTCATCATATGCAAAAAAAAAAGCAAATCTAATTCAGCTCACTGCATGGTTATAAACGGACAGCACATGAATTGTACACGGAGGGCATCTGTGTGCTGTCCATCTGTTTTCACAGATCAATAAATGGGTTATTTTCATCCATATCGTGGCTCCAAAATGGACATCTCTGATTTTTTTTCGAGGGTCCCAGACTATAATGGGTACATGTTAAGTCCATGAAAATCATGCTTAAAACCAATATGTGAAAACCGGATGTCTAAATGAGGCCTTAGGGTAACCGTCAAATATGATTATAAGTATAGGAAGTAGATTAGATGTGAAACAGAGACACAAGATTCAGGTCAAATGTCAGGATCTTTCCAAGAGCCACAGGGCACTTTAAATGTGGTCAAAATAAAGCAGCATTTATCTTCCTAATATGTTACATAACGCCCAGACGGTGATGTTTGGGGGTATTGGTTTTCTACCGCCATGATTGTTACTACATAATTCTGCTACAGAGCTCTAAATTATTATTATTATTATTGTTATTATAAATTCTCTGCATAGACAGAGTGAAATGATAACATTCTGGCTGCTGGTTCATTACATATTTCTGACTGAGCATAATACAGTATGCAGAAAGCTTTTTCTAGTAATGACTGCGGGCAGCTACAATGGTATCAGTCTATGTTTTTGCAGGGAATTTGGAGCTGTGTGTCAGAAAAACTGGACTCAAACTTCAGGAAAGATGTAAGATAGCAATCAGCATACAATCGGACCTAAAAGCTACATTCTCGTGAAAGGTAGAGACATACCTCCCAACTTTTGAAGAACAGAAAGAGAGACAAATTATGCATTGTGGCAAGTTTTGGCCACACCCCAATCCCTGCCTATTTACCATTTCTTTCTCTCCTGACAGGAGGAGTTGTCAGAGGGGCGCTAGCAGTGAGGGACATTCAGCAGACACCCGAGACACCCGCAGGTTGTAGACCCAAATCCAGGACTGGCCACTGTATCCAGGAACAGTTGGGACTAGAGAGGAGCGGACCGATTACTGGTCTCCGTTCCAGCGTTCAGGTCAGTAGTCCCTGGCACTGATGGAAGACCCGGGAATCTCTAACCTTCCGGTGTTCCCGGCGCGGCTTTTTATCATCCGGGGCAGCGCGACGTCATCTGTGCGTCCTGCTCATCTCTAGTTGTGGATTATATTTTGTTCCCTCATTCACAGTCGGAGCCGCCAGAACTTTCTCATCTTCATGTAGCTTCACTATATGACATCCGGCTTTTTAGTGCCTGTCAGGTCGTGTTCACACGTAGCATAAATACTGTGTTTTTTGTTTTCTGCAGATGTCTGCATCAAACTACACAGTAAGGCTATGTGCCCACGATGCAGAAATGCTCCGGATTTTTTCCTGAGCGTTTCTGCATCTCCCTGACAGAAAAAACACATGCGGATTGTACATGCGGATTGTACATGCGGATTGTACATGCGGATTGTACATGTGGATTGTACATGCGGATTGTACATGCGGATTGTACATGCGGATTGTACATGCGTTTTTCCTGCCAGGGACAAGCAGAAGTGAAGCGTTCTTCACATGCATTTCCACATGCGGGTTGTCAAGCACTTTCCAAGCGATTTTAGCATCACTTGGAAAAGTGCTTGACAACTTGGTCACACTATATAAATCCATGCAACCGACATGGATTTATATAGTGTGACCGAAAGAATGGTAAAAAAATAAAAAAATAAATCTATACTTACCTTCTGATGGCCCCCGCAGTCTTGCTTCGCTCTATCCCGGCAGATCGTGGTACACTGAAGGACCTGCCGACGTCAGCGTCGCGTGGCCCATCACATGACTGACGTCAGCGTAGGTCCTCCAGTCTATCGCGATCTGCCAGCATGAGAGGAGGAGCGCAGCGGGGGGCCATCAGAAGGTAAGTATATATTTATTTTTTTATTTTATTCTTTTAAATTACAGTTTTCTATGGTACCCGGGTCCGGAGGAGAGTCTCCTCTTCTCTAGACCGGGGTACCATCCGCACATTGAACGCATGTATTCCGCATGTGCTTATCTAGTGAAGTAGAATCCATGCGTTCTAATGCAAGTCACTGGCGGGAAAACGCAGCACTTCTGCAAAATAATTGGTAGTGCTGCGTTTTTTTCCGCAATGATAATCCGCATGTGCTGTGCACATGCTGCGGAAATTTCCGCTGCGGATTATCATTGGGGAGCATGGCAGACCTTCTACCAAGCGTTTTTTAAGCGTTTCTGCCGCTGCGGAAACGCTTAAAAAACGCATCGTGGGCACACAGCCTAACAACCTACTTTGGTTATTGCTGCATTTTTTTTATACCGTTTCCCTCTTATTTGATATGTTTTTAGTGCAGATGTGAAGCCACATTTTTAATGTGTTTTTATAATACAGAAAAGCTTTGATTCTGCACTTAAAAAAGCAACTGCTGTTTTTTACATGCGTTTTTTTAGGCTCCACATAGAAGTCTCTAGCACCAAAACAGCACAGTTCAGCAATGTCTTTAGATGCTCAGTGAGCGCAGTTCTCATGAAATCACATCCACTTTTCTTGGACAGTTAAAATACAACAGAAAAAGCAGAAAATACGCAGCATTTATGCTACATGTGAACACGGCCGAAATGTCCAAGCAGAGTGGATGTGATTCCATGAAATCTCCGCCCTGTGTGCGTCTAAAGACACTGCTGAACTGTGCGGTTTTGGTGCTTTTTTTTTAGGCTTCTATGTGGAACTTGAAAAAAATGTAAGGAAAAAAAGTAGCTGCATTCTTAAGCGCACAATCAAAGCTTTTCTGTATTATTAAAAAAAGAGATAAAAACACAAATTCACATCTGTACTTAAACGCATCAAATAATGGGGAGAATGCTCCCTCTATTAAATGGGTTTAATAGAGAAAAAATATCAATTACGCCATTTACCGATCCCCATAAATAATCTGATCGCTGTGTTGTGAAGGTCGTTACAATTAGTGCGACACTAAATATGTCCAAGTTATTTGCTGATTTGTGATGTTTATTATTAAAAAAAAAACACATTAAAAATGACATTATTGTAATTGGTTTTCATTCTTTTATTCTCCCTCAAGAATACAAAAACATAGAAATACACTGCTGTGTACAATGTAGCCTTATAATCTGCCTGTGGAGTCAAAGCCTGCAATACAGGTCAAGTACACAAAATTCTCCTGGTGACATCACCAGAGCACATGGTTCAGTAGCTTTAGCTCCTGCCTGTAATGTTGAAGTTTGTAGGTTCAAGTCCCAGGGTGGATCACAAAAAAGAAATAATGACATTGTATTAGAAGCCGGATCAAAGCCCTGGTGTGCCAGGACGGCGAAACTCAAATCGGGACAGTCCCGCTGAATCCAGGATGGTTGGGAGCTTCACTTTAACAAAAAATGCATTTGGACTGGTAGGGTATGTGCACATATTGAGTATTGGCAGCAGATATTTCAGCACCATGAAAAACCCTGTGAAAAATACATGAGTTTATTTTAAATTATTTTATCGCTTTTTTTATGTTCGCTTTTGATGCATTATCCCCTCACTCATTTTAATGGGTGAAAAATGCTGCAAAAATGCTGAAAGAATTTACATGTTGCGGATTTGAAAAAAAAACGCTTAAAGGATTCAAATCCACAAGGAAAAAATAAGCAACATGGTCACGAGTATCAGAAATCTTTCACTTTTTTTTTTGGTACTGCAAACTGCAATGTTTTTTGCCCTTGCAAAATGAAAAATTATTAAAAAAAAAAGCTGCAAAAACGCAGTACTGTTTTTTTGTGAACAGGGTACACATCCTGCAGTTATTCAGAATGTGGTCTGTACATGGGAAAGTTTTTAAATATTGCAAATCAGACATTTTAGCATTCAATGTTTTATTTATATCCTCTTGCTGTCTACTGTTTTGTGGTATTGTGCAGCCTTTGTTTAGTTACGGATGAATATTCCTTCTTCCCAGAATAGAAAATAGGTTCAGCTGACACACTGAGTGATGAGTGATGCTCCAATTGTAGTGTATGCATACAGAATATCTGGTGTCTGCTAATTGCTTTATAGAAGGACACAGCATCATAGGGCTGCAGAGGAGAAAACAGTCTGAGACAAGTTATTCACAACAAGAAATATTAATGGAATTGGCTTTAAAAAGTAAGCGTAAAGTAGACACTTTTACACGGCGGTACACAAAAGGATCTGATAAAAGACCCCTGTACAGGGTTTAAAAGGTACCTATCATTTCAAAAAAAAAATTCAAGTGCTGGGACCCCCACCGATCTCTAAAAGAAGGGGCAGAATTCTCAGCTGATCATTGTGTCCCTTTGTTTTTGTCTGTCTCTCCTCTGTGAGCCAAGTGAGCGGTCTATGGACCCATAGGAAGTTGTTGAGTTTATACCCTATTTGCTGTAAGTCTACAGACCTCTCTCAGCACCACAAGAAAAGACGAATAGAGCCAAGCGGGTGCTGCAGTTCCCGGATCACCAAGAATTGACACTTCTGACATGTCACTATGCCACAAGGAAAGTTTCTTGAAATAATAGATACATTTTAGGTCTAAGGGGTAACGTTTCTCGTTGTGGAGAGTGACATACCGGCTCTGGCATGCCAATGTAAGGAAGCTTATTCACCTTGCAATACTCTTCTGGGAAATGTAATATGCAAATTATGCAAATATGCAAACTTCAGAGAGGAAGAGGACTTGAATTCTATAGCGCCACCTGTTGGAAGCAGCAATCCGACAAGTCATTATCGACCCTTTAACATGTCTTGCAATATGACTTAGGAAAAAAGCCAAATCAGAATCTCAATTTGCAGACACGGTGCTTCTAGGTATTGCCCCTCATCAGTGCAAAGTTTAAGAACGGATTTGGCTAGATGAGAGGCTCTGGACTGAAGTCTAAGGGGTAACATTTCTCCTTATGGAGAGTAATATATCGGCTCTGACATGCTAAGGTGAGGCGGCATATTCGCCGTACAATGCTCCTCTGGGAAATTTAATAGGCAAATTGCCTCTTCAGAGAGGAAGAGGACTTGAACTCTATAGTGCCACCTGTTCAAACAATGGCGCTATAGAGTTCAAGTCCTCTTCCTCTCTGAAGAGGCAATTAGATACATTTTAAGCATTTGAGAAATAATCTATTTTACTTTCTTGCCAACTAAGTAGAAACCTACAGTAACAATCAACTCCAAAGACATACTGATAGGGAATTTCGATTGTGATCCCAAATGGGGACAGTGCCGATAATGTCGATAAAGCGCTGCGGAATAGGATGGCGCTATATGAGCAAAGCATCATAATAACAACAGGTATTGCAGGGGAATATGGGTGGTACATCTACAGGGAAATGTGGTATTAAAAGATTCTGATTTATTACAGTGGCCATTTTTGAAATTCTAACAACAGGATGTACAGGCATATTGGTTGTCACATTCAAATTAGTTTCCTGACATATACCTCATGAGTTACTGAAAAGCTAATTTATAGGTGAGAACCAGTAACCAGTGGCGTAACTGGAAGCTTGTGGGCCCTAATGCAAAATCTCAAACAGGGCCCCCAACTATTAGAGATCTTTAATAGTAATAGTCATTTCATAAAGAAAAAAGGGATCTTTTCGGCCGCTTTTGGCTCCAGGACCGAGTGCGATTGCAACCCCTGCACCTATCGTAGTTATGCCCCTGGTGAGAACCAATATGACTTCACTTCCCACAAAACAGAAAAAAGGCAATATCTATGGAACTAAAGTGAGACAATTTGGCTGCTGATGTTAATTTGAATGTACTAATATATGGCTATTTTAACAATTAATAACCATGTATGTCATGAATGATATGACTGATCCCTAAGGTGAAACATGAGCAGCGCTATGAAGACTAATGGCAGAGATGCAGCTGCAGAGCAAAGGCACACTTGGCTACAACCGAGATGTTGGCTTCCTGTCACATTAGAGCAAATACTGTCTGGGAACTTTGCCTTGTTTGCATCATTTCCGAAGTATATCAGCTCTAATGTAACTGATATTTATACTGTCTGCAACGTGCAGCTTGGGCCGTAAAATAAGAAGTCCGTGCATAGTAGGCTGGAGACATAACCTGCACGTGTCACGTAGCAGATATTCAGTACCAACAGGACACCAGTTATTACTCACAGTAGCCCCATGCACCTTGGATTTTATGGTCTAAGGAAAAGATGTTAAATTCAAATACACAGAGGGCCAAAATTAAATGCTTGGACAATGTCGCGGGTCAACCATGAAATTTATTTAAAAAATTTGGCTACAATTGAGGAAGTCTTTCCTTATCATCAAATATAAAAATGCACCTTTTCATATGGAAACAAACTTAAAGGAGTTGTCTCACGAACAAAGTTAATTTTAATTAATGGATTTTAGAATAAAATATTGGAATAATGTAATATGTTATGTAGGAGCAGTAAAAAGCAAATATGTAATAACAAAGGATAAAAAAACTTGAATAATACAGATAATTAAGTATTATGCCAACGAAAGTGAATTCCTCCACAGTACCCTCCACATGCACAGTACGATAAACCTACTGTACCCACCTCGACCCCACCTCCAGCAAAGTATGGTGCTGTCACGGGTGTGTCGCCACGAAGATAGTCACGATTAAACAGCCTGACTTCTCGCAGCTGACTTTTTGGTGCTTTGTGTTTTTCGGCAGTGAGGGAGTTAATTCTCTCTCTCTCTGTGCTAGACGAGGTCCAGCCTCGCCCAGCTGCAATCAATGCTGCTGTAGTGAGACTCCTTCAAATGCCTGCTGGTCTGTTAGGGAAGTGTCGGTGAAAGCATTTCATGCAGACTAACAGAGCGGATCGTGGTATTTGGAGTTTCAGAGATAAGTGCATTTGGAGTGTTTTTTCCCTTCCTCGCTTTATCATTTATCTCCTTTCCCGTTGGTGTTCCCTCTGTTGTAGTTGTGTAGTTTTTGTATGCAAGGTGGTTTTGGTTTTTCCCTTGTACTGTCTCGTTCGTCTAAGTACTGTGTGTGGGCATATTATTACTTGTCCCCTTTTGTTGTGATCGGGGTCCTTCTCAGGACTAGATTACTTAGGTGCAGGGATCCTCAGGAGGTAGGGGTTACGGCCTGGACCTCTGTACCTTTAACAGTACCTCCAGGTTGAGGGATTAGTCAGGGCCCCAGCTTAGGGTCATCTTAGGCCCCCTACCTCCAGTATACAGAGACAGCGTGACAGGTGCCCCCAATCACAGTATGATTACCCAACTGTGATCACCACACAGTATAATGGCTCCACATAGTGCTCCACAGTATAATGGGCCCTGCATTGCCTTCCATACAGTATAATGGACCCTACATAGTGCTCCATACAGTATAATGGCCCACATAGTGCTCCATACAGTATAATGGCCCCATATATTGCTCCACACAGTATAATGGCCCCACATAGTCCTCCATACAGTATAATGGCCCCACATAGTCCTCCATACAGTATAATGGGCCCCAACATAGTGCTCCATACAGTATAAAGGGCCCCAACATAGTGCTCCATACAGTATAAAGGGCCCCAACATAGTGCTCCATATAGTATAATGGGCCCCAACATAGCACTCCATACAGTATAATGGGCCCCAACATAGTGCTTCATACAGTATAACGGCCCCACAGTCCTCCATACAGTATAATGGGCCCACATAGTCCTCCATACAGTATAATGGGCCCACATAGTCCTCCATACAGTATAATGGGCCCACATAGTCCTCCATACAGTATAATGGGCCCACATAGTCCTCCATACAGAATAATGGGCCCCACATAGTCCTCCATACAGAATAATGGGCCCCACATAGTCCTCTATAGAGTATAATGGACCCCACATAGTCCTCCATAGAGTATAATGGGCCCACATAGTCCTCCATACAGTATAACGGGGCCCTGCATTGTCCTATATACAGAATAATGGGCCTCGCATGCATGAAAAAAAAAATACTCCTCGTTCTCTTGCTGCTCCAGTTTCAGCAGTGAGCGCCCTGAAGCTCTTCACCGCTCGGCACAGCGGGCGCGTTGTAACGTGGGATAATGATGGCCGAGGGAGTGTCAGCTGATGCTCCTTCCTCCATCATTGCTTTCAAGTGTATCGGCATTCAGGATGTCAATACAGTTGAAAATGCGGTGCTGGGCAGAGGGGGCGGTGGGGCCTGGCATCGTGGGCCAAATATACTCACCCTGCTAGCAAGAGTTTGACAAATGTGGTCTAAGGGTTTGTTCAAACGACTTTATTTTTAGTCTGAGTTCTGTCTGTGACAAAAACGGACAGTACTCGGGCCAATGTTATTCAATGGGTCAGTGCAGATGAGCGATTTGCTTTCACTAACTGAATCTGCGTGTAAAAAAAAATTTGCAGCATGCGCTAGTTTTTTTTTCTGTAAATCGGATGAGACTCACCCATTCAAGTCTATGGGTGCACAAAAAAAAATTGTATGCCAAACGAAGCCACAGAATAGCATCCCATTTTTACAGATATGTTGCAATTTTCTAACATAGGAAACTGTAAATTGTCCTGTAAATGATTAATAGTTGATGCTTTAAAAGAACAGATTGTATATGGACAGTACACTGATGACAAGTGAGAAAAAAATCATCCTACTTTTCTGGATGAAACTTTATATGCTCAAGAACCTACTCTTGATCTCATTATTTTGCACAATTTTTTGGGGGACACATCTTCGTATTTTCTGCAGCAGTTATTTGTGATTGCTCTCACAAGCATATGGTTGAGCTGATATATTGTGAGAGATGGCATGGGGTACACAACAGTCAATGTCCAGATGTCACTGGACCCCTGGGAAACCAGAGAAATAAAGAACAGCATTCAATTCCCTTTTATATCCTAAGGGAATTGCCCAAAATTCTATGCTCCAAACCTTCCCAGCATATAAGATGTACCGTTTCATATAATAAGGCACAGAAAAAAGCACATACTATTATAATTAAGTAGCAAAGTGTGTAGTTTTTACTTTATTATTTCTGGGGGTACATTTTTCCCAGGAAGTCATCAGGTTAAAAGTGACCAGTAATTGCTTTTTACTGTATTTAATTCCTGCTGCTCCCCTGAGTTAATTTTTTTATTTTGTTTGTTTTTTTAAATATTTCATACGGTCCTGGAGATATTGGCCTTTTCAGTTGGTAAAAAACATAAAAATTTGCACTAAGTATGTGGTGCTCACATGATTCTCTGCCTGTAGGCTGTTCTGCACGATTACCCTGGGAGCCATACCCATTTAAAAAGGACCATTAAAAGAAACAAAATAAAGAATAGGAATACTCAGGGGAGCCGTGGGAATAACATATGAGCAAAAACTGGTCTCTTTTTACTTGGTGACAGGTCCTCTTTAAACATAATAGTATCTAAAAATATCAAGAGCCTATATAGATTATAATATATAGGTAGTATGGGTGGATATACCCAGAGGCACCGGTTACGCTAAATATTAGTGGGTGACATAATTTAACATCTAATTTGTTGAGAGTGAGATGTGTATAAGAACTCCTTTCTAGCAAGTATTGTATTTCAATATTGTAATCTACCTGTACCTGTAAACCATGGGAATTGTGGTTTTTCCATACAATCTACTAGAGAGTAGGAAAACTTGTTTTTAGGATACTGATGTGCCCCTTGTCTACAGGGCCCCTGTGTACTGACTGCAAATGCAGTATTTTGTCCTTTGGTAGTACATGAGCATTTCAGATTATGGAAAGAAATATTAGAAGTAAATATAACATAAGTTTAATGTCTCATTGCCTGTAGGTGTCACTGTTTCTTCTACTAAAAGTTAAAACTTTTTCATTTGGTCAATGAAGTACTTCTGTTACTGAAAAAATCTGAGCTATTTATTTCAGGGACAAACGCTAATTGTTAGCTATTAGAAAAATAGCTTAAATAGATAAATTACTTAGCTTACCTTTTTTTAGTGCCAATATGGACAAACACTAATATTTGGATACTGTCAATATATATGAGATTTTGGCTTTGGCTATTATCCTAAGTCATGTGACAAGGCTCGTTAGAGAGTTGATAGTGACTTTTAGGATCGCTAGTTCCAGTAGGTGGCACTAGAGTTCTAGTCCTCTTCCTCTCTGAAGAGACAATTTGCATATTTCCCAGAGGAGTATTGTGGCTTAAACGTCTCCTCATCTTGGCATGTCAGGCTTGACATGTCACTCTCCGCAATGAGAAAAGTTACCCCTTGTATCCCGGTCAGACGCCTCTCACCCAGCCAAACTAGATCTCACATTGCACGGATGAGGGGCAATAACCCGAAACACAGTGTCTGCAAATTCAGATTTTGGTTTTGGCTATTATCCTAAGTCATGTGCCAAGGCTCGTTAGAGAGTCAATATTGACTTTTAGGATTGCTACTTTCTGTAGGAGACACTAGAGTCCTAGTCCTCTTCCTCTCTGAAGAGGCAGCTTGCACATATATAGTATATTAACATATACAGAGTAAAAATTAATTTTGAAGAAGTCACCATTGCTCCTTTTTGAGGCTGAGCCAGGTTTGGTTAAAGTCGGTTTCAGAGGTTAGTTGTGTTATAATTAGATCCTGTTCACACTTGTATTTTGCATCATGTGGAAGGTCGATTTGTTATACAGTGGCACTAAGACCTATAATGATTATAATGGTGTCCATTTGGTTTCCATTATGGTGACTTTTAGTTTCCCCCAAAAAATAGAACAACATGCTCTAATGTTTCAGAAGTTTACAGTAGATGATGAGACACAAGGAAAATGTCACAATGTGTCAGTGCCATATTGTTGGGAATATACTGTAGATAGCCACTCTCTAGTTAAAGGGAACCTGTCATGTGATCCTTGCCGCCCGATCCACAGGCAATGAATCAGACACTGGGAATGTCATTGCAGGGAGATATGTTTTACTCTGAAACACTGCGAGGGTTCAGAGAAAACATACTTTGAAAAGCCTTTTGGAGACTATGAGTTTTGGATGACTAATAGGATGTAGGTCCTTAGTGGCTTATCCCTGCCATGCTCCCTTTGGCAGACAGGTCTGTGTGTGTGCATAAGAAGAGACCTGTCAGTCAAGGAGATCAGGGAAGGCTGAAACCGGGGATACACCGTGGACTAGTCATCCAAGATGCATAGCCCTGTTTTTAAAGTATGTTTTATCTGAAAGCTGCGAGTAAAACATCCACGGCTTCACTAATTCATGCAGCCCGTGATTCGAGTAGCATGAATATCATGACAGGACCCCTTTAAAATTGTATTAGTTTCCTCAGTTATGTTTGTGGGTTCAGGTCAGTGGCATGGGAATTAGAAGTCATATATGCTAGGTACTGGCGGATAAGGGAGGGGGACCCACAAGCCAATCTAAAGCCTTGATCACGTAATGTTAATGGTATCTATTTCACACATATGCCGAGAAAGGCTCTGGACATATACCCATGACAGAGTCCTACATTGTATCTGCACACAGTAAGAAATTATATATAGAAAAACATATATGCCACAATATACGTTTTGCATTAAATAGGACAGTCTGCTACACTATAATATACTCTAACTTTTGTAGTATAGCAATATATACCAACCAGATGG
Organism: Phyllobates terribilis; assembly: GCF_046119375.1. Taxonomy (NCBI): domain Eukaryota; kingdom Metazoa; phylum Chordata; class Amphibia; order Anura; family Dendrobatidae; genus Phyllobates; species Phyllobates terribilis. The sequence continues at coordinate 65,390,662 of NW_027362761.1, read as the reverse complement.
AGGCCAATAGAACATACTTTTGACCTCCATTAAGTTAAGGGTACCTTATGGACACAGTGTTTATTTTGAAAGTTTTTCCCAGTGTACAAGGTAAACGAAGACCCCTGGCACTTATCTGACCTCTAATATGGGCATACAGGTGATAGATATGTGAATCTATACTTACCTGTATGGCCCATATTAGCGGTCTTGTTGCAGTGAAATGTCTTTTCATTCTTTCAAGTTTCTGACGCTTGCAGGCTGGGGGAAGGGAAAGAATCCCTGCCTCCTATGTGAATTATAATCCCCCCCCCCCCTCCCCTGCATGTCACCGTGCCCTGTGACGTGCAGTTTCGTTGGCCATATCCCGCGCCTGCACAATTTACCTTGTACGCAAAGCGCACTTAATATTCCTGTCTATATTCAGGTATGTTGTGCGCAGGCGAGTCACTGTGACTTCCGCTCCAGTGACCGATGATGTGCGCAACACTAAGGTTCGCTCCCCACTTCCTCCCAGCATCGTCATCGTTAGGGACCATATTGTATATATGCATACACGTGCATATGTGTGTGTATATATATATATATACACACACACATATACAGTGGGGGGAAAAAAGTATTTAGTCAGCCACCAATTGTGCAAGTTCTCCCACTTAAATAGATGAGCGAGGCCTGTAATTGACATCTTAGGTAGACCTCAACTATGAGAGACAAAATGAGAAAACAAATCCTGAAAATCACATTGTCTGATTCGGAAAGATTTTTTTTTTAAATTTTGGTGGAAAATAAGTATTTGGTCACTTACAAACAAGCAAGATTTCTGGCTCTCACAGACCTGTAACTTCTTTAAGAGGCTCCTCTATCCTCCACTCATTACCTGTAGTACTGGCATCTGTTTGAACTTGTTATTAGTATAAAAGACACCTGTCCGCAACCTCAAACAGTCACACTCCAAACTCCACTATGGTGAAGACCAAAGAGCTGTCGAAGGACACCAGAAACAAAATTGTAGCCCTGCGCCAGGCTGGGAAGACTGAATCTGCAATAGGCAAGCAGCTTGGTGTGAAGAAATCAACTGTGGGAGCAATAATTAGAAAATGGAAGACATACAAGACCACTGATAATCTACCTCGAGCTGGGGCTCCACACAAGATCTCAACCCGTGGGGTCAAAATGATCTCAAGAACGGTGAGCAAAAATCCCGGAACCACACGGGGGGACCTAGTGAATGATCTGCAGAGAGCTGGGACCAACATTACACAGGCTACCATAAGTAACACACTACGCCGCCAGGGACTCAAACCCTGCAGTGCCAGGGGTCTGGTTGCAACAGTAATAGGAATATTACGTCTGAGAGCAAGTGGGAGGTTTCTCTGTCAGGAGCCCTAAGCATGCAACACCGCCCGCCCAGACCTGGGAGGGGAGAAATCTGCCCTTATAAACTGGGTCTGGGGCGGGATTAGGACAGTCAGAGCCTGGAGACAGTTCCAGACACAGGGAAAGTGTCAGCAAGGAGCTCTGTAGGAGCAGGAGCGAGTGCCAGGGGCTGGAAGCTAGATAGCTCGCCCTGGCTGAAGACATTAAGACCGGACACGGAGTCCGAGGCTGTGGGGACATCCAGGTCCAGCAGCAGAATCCAACCAGCACGAGATTCCATGTCCTCTGGCCAGAGAAGCCCGGAGGCACGGTCACAAGCAAGGGACCAGCACCGCCATCGTGAAGCGGAGGCTAACAGAAGGCCCCAAGTCACCGGCCGTACGGGTGAGCACCACACGGTATACTCAGGGACGTGGGCTACTTCTACCCGCACACAGCAAGGTAGCCAGGAAAGAGTACAGATAGACGGGGAGGCCTACAACTCCACCTGGCCAGGGGAGATCCTGCTAGCTCTCAGACTGACCAGGCCTCTACTGCTAGCCAGTACTCCCGGGAGGGTCTGCTTTATAACATCAGTAAAGACCCTGAACTGCACTGCACGGACTCTGAGTTATTCCTGCTGCGCTCGTGCACCATCACTCCCATCATCCACACTAACGGCCCTGAGGCTATACTCCTCCCGTGGGGAGTCATCCCATTCTTAGCTGCACACACAACACCGGCCTCAGCGGTCTGCCTTGCAGCGGCGGTCCCCACTGACCGCAATGCACGGGTGGCGTAGTCGGACTATTATCTCACTAATAAGACTGCCACTGAATTGACCACCCTGGGCACGGACCGGGTCAGCGCCACGGAGACTACAACCCCCAGCGATCCGGCTCCGGGTATTCCCTGCACAACACAGGCCCAGGGGGCGCGTCACCAGACGTGTCCCCCTGCTTAAGCCATTACAAGTCCGGGCCCGTCTGAAGTTGCCAGAGAGCATTTGGATGATCCAGAAGAGTATTGGGAGAATGTCATATGGTCAGATGAAACCAAAGTAGAACTGTTTGGTAGAAACACAAATCATCGTGTTTGGAGGAGAAAGAATGCCGAGTTGCATCCAAAGAACACCATACCTACTGTGAAGCATGGGGGTGACAACATCATGCTTTTGGGCTGTTTCTCTACCAAGGGACCAGTACGACTGATCCGTGTACATGAAAGAATGAATGGGGCCATATATCGTGAGATTTTGAGTGAAAACCTCCTTCCATCAGCAAGGGCATTGAAGATGAAACGTGGCTGGGTCTTTAAGCATGACAATGATCCCAAGCACACCGCCAGGGCAACGAAGGAGTGGCTTCGTAAGAAGCATTTCAAGGTCATGGAGTGGCCTAGCCAGTCTCCAGATCTAAACCCTATAGAAAACCTTTGGAGGGAGTTGAAAGTCTTTGTTGCCCAGCAACAGCCCCAAAACATCACTGATCTAGAGGAGATCTGCATGGAGGAATGGGCCAACATACCAGCAACAGTGTGTGCCAACCTTGTGAAGACTTACAGAAAACGTTTGACCTCTGTCATTGCCAACAAAGGATATATAACACAGTATTGAGATGAACTTTTGTAGGTGACCAAATACTTATTTTCCACCAAAATTTAAAAAAAAAATCTTTCCAAATCAGACTGATTTTCAGGATTTGCTTTCTCATTTTGACTCTCATAGTTGAGGTCTACCTACGATGTCAATTACAGGCCTCTCTCATCTTTTTAAGTGGGAGAACTTGCACAACTGGTGACTGACTAAATACTTTTTTTCCCCACTGTATATGTACATACAACCCCTGGCAAAAATTATGGAATCATCGGGCTCGGAGGGTGTTCATTCAGTTGTTTAATGTTGTTGAAAAAAAGCAGATCACAGACATGGCACAAAACTAAAGTCATTTCAAATGGCAACTTTAGGGCTTTAAGAAACAGTAAAAGAAATCAAGATAAAAAATGTGGTACTCAGTAAGGGTAATTTTTTTCAGACCAAGCAGATGGAAAAAAAATATAGAATCACTCAATTCTGAGGAAAAAATTATGGAATCACCCTGTAAATTTTCATTTCCAAAACTAACACCTGCATCAAATTAGATCTGCTCGTTAGTCTGCATCTAAAAAGGAGTGATCACACCTTGGAGAGCTGTTGCACCAAGTGGACTGACATGAATCATGGCTCCAACACGAGAGATGTCAATTGAAACAAAGGGGAGGACTATCAAACTCTTAAAAGAAGGTAAATCATCACGCAATGTTGCAAAAGATGTTGGTTGTTCACAGTCAGCTGTGTCTAAAATCTGGACCAAATACAAACAACATTGGAAGGTTGCTAAAGGCAAACATACTGGTAGACCAAGGAAGACATCAAAGCGTCAAGACCGGAAACTTAAAGCAATATGTCTCCAAAACAGGAAATGCACAACAAAAACAAATGAGGATCTGCTCTTTTTCAACAACATTAAACAACTGAACGAACATCCTCTGAGCTCGGTGATTCCATAATTTTTGCCAGGGGGTGTGTGTATGTATATGTATATAAATATGTAGATAGATAGATAGATAGATAGATAGATAGAGATATATATATATATATATATATAGATATATATACATACACCAGCCTCAGAAATCGCAGGTTAACAGCAGTTCAGATTAGAGACCAGGTCAATGCCACATAGTTCTAGCAGCAGACACATCTCTACAACAACTGTTAAGAGGAGACTTTGTGCAGCAGGCCTTCATGGTAAAATAGCTGCTAGAAAACCACTGCTAAGGACAGGCAACAAGCACTCAAATAGCACATCCTAGATCTGAATAAATGAAATATTCTCATTGAAAACTTTGTTCTGTACAAAGTTGAATGAGCTGTCAACAAACAAAATCACACAAAAATAATCAATGGAAATCAAATTTATTAACCAATGGAGGCCTGGATTTGGAGTCACCCCCCCAACACCGTGCAGGACGCTTGGCATTTGCCACAGAACACCAGGATTCGCAAAGTCGCCACTGGCGCCCTGTGCTCTTCACAGATGAAAGCAGGTTCACACTGAGCACATGTGACAGATGTGACAAGAGTCTGGAGTCGCAGTGGAGAGTGATCTGCTGCCTGCAACATCCTTCAGCATGACCGGTTTGGCAGTGGGTTAATAATGGTGTGGGGTGGCATTTCTTTGGAGGGCCGCACAGCCCTCCATTTGCTCGCCAGAGGTAGCCTGACCGCCATTAGGTACCGAGATGAGATCCTCAGACCCCTTGTGAGATCATATGCTGGTGCGGTTGGCCCTGGGTTCCTCCTAATACAGGACAATGCCAGACCTCATGTGGCTGGGGTGTGTCAGCAGTTCCTGCAAGATGAAGGCATTGAAGCTATGGACTGGCCCGCCGGTTCCCCAGACCTGAATCCGATTGAGCACATCTGGGACATCAAGTCTCGCCCCATCCACCAACGTCACGTTGCACCACAGGCTGTCCAGGAGTTGGCGGATGCTTTAGTCCAGGTCTGGGAGGAGATCCCACAGGAGACCATCCGCAACCTCATCAGGTGCATGCCCAGGCGTTGTAGGGAGGTCATACAGGCACGTGGAGGCCACACACAATACTGAGCCTCATTTTGCCTTGTTTTAAGGACATTACATCAAAGTTGGATCAGCCTGTAGTGTGTTTTTCCACTTTAATTTTAGGGGTGGCTCCAAATCCAGGCCTCCATTGGTTAATAAATTTGATTTCCATTGATGATTTTTGTGTGATTTTGTTGTCAGCACATTCAACTTTGTGCAGAACAAAGTATTCAATGAGAATATCTCATTCATTTAGATCTAGGATGTGTTATTTGAGTGTTCCCTTTATTTTTTTGAGCAGTATATATATATATATATATATATATATACACACACACATACACACTTTAAATTGTCCGGTCTAAAACAACAAGTCTGCAGTCACTCTATGAGACTGTAGACTTGTGAATCCTCACAGTGCACCCACTGTGCGCTGTGAGGATTTTGCGGTGTCAGCGCATACTCAAGGCCAGAATCCAAGTAAACGTTTTCTGGCGTGCTCAATGCAAGTGTATTGCATGAGGCCGAAAACAGACTAGTCAGATTCTGGCCGGGATTATGTATATCACATACTTGTGGTGACGCGACTGCTGTTCCCAGCACTGACAATGAAGAATCCTTACAGTGCATGCGTTGTGAGAATTTACAAGTTTACAGTCATATAGCGTAAATGCATACATGTCGTTTTAAACTGGACAACCCCTTTATAGGTGACATCTAATATACCCATACTGCCTGTTGTCACTTTTGCATATATGTCTACCACAACAATTTATCTCAGTTAGTGAACAAAACATGATTCTCACATTTTGTAAACAGATGAATGTTCTATCCATTTTATTAGTTATAGGATCTCTTTAAAATAGCAGATTTGGCATTTTGAGAAGAGACAAACATTTGTAGGGTTCTTATGTCCACTGAAATCTTCATTGTAGATTTGATATAATTTTATACTGCATTTTATGCATCCCTGTGGAACATGTATATGCTGCATATTACACATTCCAGTACACACGAGTCATTAAGGATCCATTAACATTCCCTGGCTTGGGACCTCACATCAGCCTACTTTATTCTTAATTGCTTTTTAATGAGCTATGAGAGCCAGACCACATGTAGAATGGGGACTGTGCATTCAAATAAGCAGTAATACAAGTCTTATGTATGGGTACATTTTACTAAGTACTAACAATAACTTTCCAAGATCCCTATTGTTAAATTCTGTATGAACAGATGTAAAGATCATAATTTATCAGAAATAATTGTGCATCTGATGTTATGTAGGCCATAGTCGAGACACATTAGGGAAAGAAACAAGTCAATGAAAAATTCTAAAAAAAAATACTACTGCCCCCGGAAGAAGCAAGTGAGGCGAAACGTGCGTCGGAGTGGAGGGACACATAGCCTGTCCTATCCGTAGCAGCAGTGATTTCCCTATTGAAGGTAACCATATCATCTATATTGAGCATAACATTACTGATAGGGGCAATAGAGCTGTTGGGATAATATTCTTATGTTTACACCTTGGCCAACTTAGACTTCAGTGAGAGGGTTTTTGTATTCATGTGCACTGGCATTATAGTATTCCCCAGTTTTTCATATGCTTTGCTATTTGGTCTATATTGATGGTTTTGCATACAGGCAATTCTAAGTGTCCCTCAATTAGAGGTACTCCATGTTTTATATAGTTTTTTTTAATTACGATACATTTTATATATCTATTTTCAATAAGCTTTGATATTTTAACATATTTCATAGATCTCTTCTTATCTCTCTAGGATTATAAAAGTATTTCAGGGAGTTGGTTTGTGTGCTGTAGCAAAGTGCTATTTATTATGAGAGTTTCACTTCTCTATGACAAGTTCAACATTAATGACTAATAAAAGAAAGGGGTAAAAAAAAATATTAGTGTGAAAAGGCCAAGTGTAATGATACTGTGCTGGTGTAAAGAATGATCAGCTCTGGCGTTGCATGGCTGTTGTACTATCCTGACTAAAAAGCCAAGAGACAGCGATATATTTCTTAGCTTAGCGTCACCTCCCTGTCACATGGTTCTAACGCTGGTGCCAAAACGTCACCATCACCAATGCTATTGTCTGATCGTATCTGCACCTAATAGTATCCTCAGTCAGTGCTTCCCCAGTCACAGGTAAAGGTCTCATTCAAATGTGTGTTGTTTTTTTTTTCCTATGTGAAAAAATAGACGAGTTTCAGTGTTTTGAAAACCAGATGTCTGAATGAGATCTATGAGTCACTGGTGTATCATATGGTAGTGGTCATAATAGTCAGCCCTGGGTACAAATTTGTTAGTGGTGGGACCATTGCATGGGCAAAACTCCACCCAGCGGTGGCAGGTCAATTGTGAAACATAATTGTTATGGAGGAGGAGAGAGGAGTGTCAGTAGGATGTGGACCACTGTACCCGAATTGTTTCTTGCAGTCATATACTGTGGTTTCAGTTGGCTTATTACCATCCCAATACTTAAATTAATTGGCTGCTAACAAACAGGCAATCCCTACATGTGTCACAGCTGTGTAACAGCCACGACACATGCAGCCGTGGCGGCTGAAACTGAAATGCCGAGCACGCCGAAACTACTCTGCGAGTACCCGAGCGTGCTCGTTTAAAGGGTTAAACGAGCGTGCTCGGTCATCACTATTGGCTGCAACACGATTGCAGGCACATTGCATTTTTTTGCTGCAGTAGAATTGCAACGTTTTTGAAGTGATTTTTGAAAATCGCTACAAAACAATGTATCAAAAAAAAATGCAGACTCTGGCATTCATTTGCTAGTTAGACTTATTTGGACATTCATGTTTCAATAAGCAGAAGATGATCATGTGTTATATGATCCACCCAAAGACTGACCTGGCAAATTGAATTGATATTTCACACAAGTCAGATTCATGAAGGTCTCACCCATGGGACTGCACAGATCCTGGGAACAGATGTTCTGGGTCCCTATTCTTCACATGTATGCTTAGTCACACTGATCATCACAGTCTACGGGAGATACAGAAACATTTAGACCTTATCTTAGTACAGTATGGTGTTCTCAAATCTACAGCAATACATGACGAACTCAACACTGCTACACCAATGTAATGAGCCACAGAACCGCCAAGACTTTAGAAGTCAATACAAGGTAAAAATAATCCGGTCTATAACTATCACATTAAGGGGGTTTATCAAAGCAGATTAATGACCGGCACAAAGAAGAAAACTGTGCACAAAGCAGACTAAGATCCTCAGTCTTGAAGTATCTTGACCACCAGTAGTTTATCTCTTTTTTTATAGTCTTGGACCATTCGGATATATGGAAGTATCCCCCAGTGATATCACTCAGCTGCTGTTTCACTGTACTATGAAGTGATGTAAGTGTGACTAAGCCCCGGACAGATGTCTGCCGAGAGCCGAGCACAGAGGATATAACTGCCGCACAACGCTCATTTTCACTTTCTGTATCTGGAAATTGAACAAAATGTTGTCTTAAACCTTGTGTGGTCGTCTATAAACATAAGACGGATGATTTTCTATAGATCATCGTAAAAACTAAACTAAGCAGGCACTTCTCTACGTAAGAAGTTGTTGACCATTAGAAAAGAAACAATGTTCTAAAAAAACAAAGAATGGCAACAACAAAAGAACACTAATAACAACAAGCACACATACTGGTAATGACATCTAAAGTCTTCTCAGACATAGCGTGGAAGCTAACGAAAGTACACACACCCTCAGCTACTATACGGTTACTGAAGAACTCGTCTCATCTTAAGACACATGCCGAGAAACCATCCTCTACACATAAAATAAAGGGTGATGGAAGCCAGTGTCAGAAAAGTGAGACTTACCCCCAGATCTTGGACTATATCCACTTTCTAGGCAGCCCCAATGCTCCTCTCCCACAAAAGCCTCTTCTCTCCACTTCCAAATCAAAATTCCATCCCTGCTTTCTTGCAAGGAATGATGTCACACGAATGGGGGCTGGGATACACAAAAAGAGGGCAGCCCTGCCTTCAAGTCAGTTTATACAATGAGACCCTTCTAAAACTACTAAAAAAAAAGCAGTGTGTATGAGGGGCGGGGAAGGCAAAGGAAATCCAGGCCTCAGCTTTACATACACAAGCATGTTGTTCAAAGCTAGGTGACAGCGTCTGTCTATGTTATACCCTCTCCTGTGCTAAGCTATGGGAGCTTTCTGCAGATTTCAATTACAGATGTGAACTATAATGTGGAAATACCTAAGGCGCAGTCTAAAATATATATCCAAGAGGCAGAAGGGTGGAGGAAAGGAAGTTCAGCAAAATATTCTATTGTGATCGAGACTTTAGGAAGGATGTAGACCGTGCTTACTTATGCCTTTATCTAGATCTCGGTCATATCTATCTATCCTTCCATCCATCTTTAGGAACATTGCATAAATAACAGAAAATCATTGTTTGCACTTATAAAGTTGCAGTTGTCATATCACTGCGTACAACTAAGCAAATAACAAGAAATCCACAGTATTCTCTAGAGCTAATACAGATGCATCCTGTATGTTTGCATAGTAATAAATGACGGCCCAGAGCCTGTACCTGAACTTGCTCCTATAAAGAAGTATGTTAATGAGGTTGTCCACTACTAAACAGAATGCCCCCATTGATGTAAACAGTGGAAATTAGATTTTTTGTAAGTATCTTGCACTGTCAATCTTGCCTGTGAGCGGCGCTATCACTGGCTGCTCACAGGCATCACGTGACTCCGGCTGCAGCCGGCTCTGACATTCGCTGATGTCACGTCAAGTTCCGGCTGCAGCCAGGTGTGACCCAGTGACTCGCTCCCCCCAATTGATGGGCTGTCGGTGGCGTTTCACCGCCCAGCATCCACCGCACTTTCCATCGTCTCTGCATTCTTTGGGAAAGCGCGCGCTGGATGCTGGGTTGTAACACACGGGGAAACCCCGCCCACAGCCCATCAATCGGGGGGAGCGCGTCATTGGGTCACGGCCAGCTGCAGCCGGAACTTGCAGTGGATGTCAGAGCCGGGGGTCACGTGATGCTTGTGAGCGGTCAGCGATAGCGCCACACACAGGCAAGATTGACAGTGCAAGGTACTTACAAAAAAATCTTATTTCCACTGTTTACATCAATGGGGGCATTCTGTATAATAGTGAACAACCTCTTTAATACTTGAAGTGGCAGCAGATTGTTTGGCTACCAGATGTATTTTTCCCTCTGCTTATTTTAAAGGGAATATGTCGCCAGGTTTTTGCCATGTAATCTGAGAGCAGCATGATGTAAGGGCAAAGACCCTGATTCCAGCAATGTGTCACTTACTGGGCTGCTTAGTGTAATTTTGATAAAATCACTGTTTTATCAGCAGGAAATTATCTCTAGAGGACTAGTAAACCTGCTACCAGGTGGCCCTCCATAATCATGTGCTCTGTATAACCACACCTCCACCACTAATTGTAATCTTTGTGCCCATTTACAATGTAGACAGAAAGCGGTCAATCAGTGATGTGTACTGGTTATACGTGGCTCAGCATTCAGATAAATTCAAATCTGCAGCAGATCAAAACTACAGTGTTACACGCACGCCACTAGGTTCAGATAGGGCGAGACGGGTTTCATGAATTTGTTGGAATCCTGGGGGAACCATTACTCAGGATGACCATAGGCTGCAGCTTCTCTCAGGCACACGATAGATTCAGTTGCTGACCAGACACATCTGACAAGAGTCTTTTTCAACAGTTTAACAGTGGAATTTAATCTGAAGCATGGCCAGTGCAAGTCAGGGATATTACAGCAACAATCTTCATTACAGTACAGTCTCATAAAGCAGGCACAGTAACGTCAGACTCTTCAGTAGCATTATTCAGCACAGATTAGATCTCTTAGCATCACACTTTAATGCTTACACAACCACAGGCTTTTCCTTTGCAAGGACACAATAGTACACAGCATTCTTTATCCTGCATGGAGATGGAGGGTTTGATGAGGGAGATGATCCCTGTGACACAATTCATTCCAGTCCTTATCTTCCTGCCCGATAATACTCTGCACTGTTAGCTCAGGGAGTTTATCTGACCTGTGTTTAGTTTCTCTCCTGATCTGAATCCTATTCAGTTGCCTTCTGTCAGATCCAGATAACACACTACCTTTCTCTTTGGCTTCAGCCAGACTACAATAACAAGTTCCCCACAATCCCCCTGGGGCTGTGCTTAAACCCTCCCTGTCTCCTGTGACTGTGTTAATCCCTCTAGTTGCTGGATGCTTTGGAAGCAGCAGCACTACTTCTGCATGTCACAACAGGAAGCAACCCAGTAAATGACAACACTGAAATCAGTGTCTCTGTCCCTACACTATGCTACTCTCAGATGGAGTAGCAAAAAACTGGTGACAGATTTTCTTTAAAGAAAATAATTAAAATGGGGCAAGCACCAACCCTATCCTATTTTTTTTCTGCATATTCCAACATTTTAATGCAATCCACCAACAGTATAATGTATGGCAAACTTTCAACTATATTACAGGCGTACACAATAAATGTCTTCATAGGGCTCCGTTAGCCAGACAAAGTTCACAACAATTGGTTAGTATGTGGAGGAATATCATAGTAGACCATGCTAATCCATGCAATGGCATCCAGTAAAGAAACCTATGAATTAGGAATTGTATAATTATATACATTCCAATGCAGTTTATGGATGTCTCTGCTAAATGCATCCATTTAACATAAAGGTCATTAAGGAATCTTACATGGAGGTTATAAATGTGATGTGATCAAAGCCAATAGAATCTTTTCTTTGGAAAACATTGGATTTTGATGAATTTTTGCTGCGGTTTTTCCGTGTGTATTTTTTTGTGCGCAAAAATATTACTGTAGTAGCAAAATAAAGAGATTTCGAAAATCGTTTATTTTCTTTGCGTTTTTTGAGCTGTGATGTTGTTGTTTTTTTAAACTGCAGCATGTCAATTCTTTCAGCGTTTTTGCAGTTTTTCACAAATGCATAAAAAAATGCAATGAAAACGCATCAAAAATGCATCAAACACCTGTGTACTTTAGCTGCATTTTTCCTGCCAAGAGATGCATTTTTAGTGTAGAATAAAACAATGCTGCGTAAAGGTTCTCTGCAAAAGGTGAAAGCATATATTTAGTAGGGTGCTAAAACTTTTATTCCTCCCTGAGAAACCAAGCAGAGTGAAACTTCCTTAGTGCTTTGTATACCATAATCACTACTACAATCTGTATGCCAACATCTCCTACAGAGATACACAATGAAGCACTGAGAAAACAAATAAAACACACCTCTGTCTACCAGAACCTGGCATTCTCCAATACAATAACATTCATCAATCCAGACTATACAGATACTTGATCAACAGACCTGAATTTTTAGCACATCTTGTTCACTGTGACTGCTTCAGGTATACAGAACACATGGCACTGAGCCTTGTTAACCCCTTAACAAAAAACAATAGTTTTGCATGCACTGAAGCTTTGCTTTATGTTCCAGACAATTTGGTAGTATTTTTTTTTTCTTTCTGCGGAGACATGATACAATACTACTACATCTTGTTTTTACGCCTCATTAGTCAACTGATCAAAGTGGCCTACTATTACATAAGAGCTACTGAATCTAGCGCAGCTCGGATAGTATTATCAGCTGTCAAATGTCAGAAAGATTTCAATCCAGCTATAGATAACCAGATATGTAAAAGAAACTTTATGTAATTAATAAAAAATAGAATTAATAAGAAGAATGATAAAAATAGAAAACGTTGAACAAGCCTAAGAGTAATAAACACGTTGAAATGCTTTTAATGATTGCAAATTGTGGTGTTTACCTGTTCTGTATTTCTAACAAAGAAGGAAACATATCCCAAGGAAGCCTTTTATTGGCCAAATATTTTTTTCTCCTAGGGTTCAATGTTATATTATATTAAAAAAGTATGAAGTTGATGATATATATGACTCCTTCAAAGAGTTATCCACTACCCTTACAGCCCCTTCAAAAATAATATATTTCCCAATGTAAAATACAAATAACAGATACCTCCCGCACTGGTGACATTCCGGCAGTGTCAGTGTCGGGTCTCCCATGGCTTGAGTGACATTGTTATTCCAGGTGATTGAAGAAGCCAATCAGCGGTAGAAGCCCATTAGCGGCTGCTGATTGGTTGCAGGGCTCACCAATTTCACACAAGCCCCGGGAGACCTCGTGCCGACATAGTTGGAACAGTACCGGAGCGGGAAGGGAGTATAAAGTGTTTTTATTTTACACTGGGAAATATAGTATTTAAAAGGAATCTGTCAGTAGGATCAACCCTCCTAAGCTGTCTATATGGGCATGTGGGTCATAGGAAGCTGAAGAAAAGGATACAAGACATCAGATCGCAGATATCAAAGTATCATTCTCTTCAGCTTCCCATGACCTACATGCCCATGTAGGTGGCTTAGGAGAGTTGATCCTATTGACAGATTCCCTTTAGGAAGGGGTTGTAAGAATAGTGGCTGACAATTTAAGGATTACAACAATTGTTGAGAAATGCAAATTTCCTACTAATTTCCTACACTTGAGTCTTAATAACTAGAAGAATGCAACCAATGTATGCGCTCTCTGATAAACACGTTTCCTGTCCCAAGACTTGTAAAATTACAGTGTAGTTCCAGAAGGACTAAGTTGTATTGTGCTCTTATGTGTGGCAAAATAATGTAAGAACTTCAGGGTAGTAATTTTATTTAGAATGTATGACAGAACTACCTTGACCTAGGACGACAAGGTCACGTTTGGTGGTCAGTGTCAGGCAGCTGCTGCAAAGGCAAATGAAAAAATGGGATGCATTAAAAGAGGCATAGATGCTCATGAGGAGAACATAATTTTACCTCTATACAAGTCACTAGTGCGACCACACTTAGAATATGGTGTACAGTTCTGGTCTGCATGAAATGATCTCGATGGTCCAGATGGATGGAGTGGAGGATGGCTGGTTGATGGACACCCCATGCAAACACGGCTACGGTGCTAACAAGGAGGAGGTGGAGTAATGTTTTGGGCTGGTATCATGGGGAGAGAGATTGTCGGCCCTTTTAGGATCCCTGAAGGGGTAAAGATGAACTCCATAATGTATGTTGAGTTTCTCAAACAGCACTTCCTGCCATGGTTCAAGAAGAAGAACCGTGCATTCCGCAGCAAGATCATTTTCATGCCTGATAATGCCCAGTCTCATGCTGCACATAACACATCTGCATCTCTGGCTGCTATGGGCATAAAAGGGGACAAACTTATGGTGTGGCACCCATGCTCCCCTGACCTCAACCCCATTGAGAACCTCTGGAGCATCATCAAAAGGAGTATCTATGATGGCGGGAGGCAGTTCACATCTAAGCAACAGCTCTGGGAGGGTATTCTGTCCTCATGCAAAACAATTGAAGCAGAAACCATCCAAAACCTGACAAATTCAATGGACGAGAGAGTTCAGAAGCTCCTTTCGAACAAGGGGTCCTATGTGCAAATGTAACATCACCTAGAATAAAGTTTTGAGTTGAAAACGGTTTGATTTCAGTTTGTAATAACCTGCTAATGCTTATAATTTCAAAAATGTCCATTTTTTTGTTCTTTATTAAAATGAAAAGGTTGAAAACTCTGCTGTGCATAATAATTTGGAACATGCATTTTGAGTGCAGTTTGAGTTTTTTATTTTTTTTTAAATATACTGTTATCATAGGCAGTTTGTACAAAAACCTTTCAATTGTACTCTAATAGTTATTTGACTGGAAAATTACAATGACTGCAATTCATATAGGTAATTTAGGAAAATCTGAGAAAATATTATTTGCATAATAATTTGGAACACAGTGTATGTACAAGTATATGAGGGGAAAGTACAAAGACCTTTCTACTGATCTTTTTACTCTGAGGCCTGAGACGGGGACAAGGGGGCATCTTCTACGCTTGGAGGAAAGAAGGTTTAATCATAATCACAGACGGGGATTCTTTACTGTAAGAGCAGTGAGACTATGGAACTCTCTGCCGCATGATGTTGTAATGAGTGATTCACTACTAAAATTTAAGAAGGGCATGGATGCCTTTCTTGAAAAGTATAATATTACAGGTTATATATACACACTAGATTCCTTGATAGGGCGTTGATCCAGGGAACTAGTCTGATTGCTGTATGGAGTCAGGAAGGAATTTTTTTCCCCAATGTGGAGCTTAGTGTTTGCCACATGGTTTTTTTTGCCTTCCTCTGGATCAACATGTTAGGCTATGGGTTGAACTAGATTGACTTAGTTTTCCTTCAACCTTAAAAACTATGTTACTATGTTACATGGCTAATAGTATATGACTGTAATATGTAGATAAATGTTAGTCTTACTATTATGAAAATATGGGTGTTGTATTATGTGGGCATTTGATAGCAGTGTCATTTGCATAGCACAGTGGTTGCAGTATGTTAAGGAGATTATATTACTTGACAACTGTAAGCCTGTGAGGCTACTGAGGTTAAGTCGGGAGACCCATGGCCAGCATGTACATCACTGATGTCTGAAATGGGCTCAAAGGTGCCTGCACACATTAAACTAATGTCGGATGAACCTACCAACATTGATGTGTTCGGCTGGCAGTCTGATGCGTATGGCGACGTAAGGTGACTGATCATCGGGAGAGATGTTGATCGCGCATGTCCAATTTTCCAGTTCTCCCAGAGATAAGCTGCCGGCCGAAGTGTCAGTCAGCAGCTTTATTACAGAGAACACAGGAGCGCTCAGCCGAACAAGCGCTCCTGTGTATGGGAGAGTCAGCCAAGCTGGCTGACGGCTGAATGGTCACCTGAAGCATCGTTCAATTGACAGCCATCTAATGTGCATGGCCAGCTTAAGGCATTATCACTTGCAAGTTGTATGGAATTCCCATAGGTTATGTCACTTTTGTCTCAGAACTGAATGCCAATATGTGAAATTACTGTTTGTACAAACCATATGATCATAATAGGGTGACATTTGGAATCAACGCCTTAGAAATGTGGTGCTGGAGAAGGATACTATCAATACCGTGGATGGCAAGAAGAACAAACAAATCAATTTTGGAACAAATCAAGCCAGACATGTCACTCGAAGCAAGGATCTCCAAGCTACAACTTGCCTACTTTGGACACATCATACGAAGAGAGCAATAACTGGAGAAGAACATCATGGTCGTAAGAATAGAAGGAAGAAGGCGAAGAGGAAGCCCAGCAACCCGATGGTTTGGTACAATCAAGATAAAGGCGGAGAAGACCCTGGTAGACCTATCTAGGCTTACATAAGATTGATCTTCCTACAAAGTGTTCATCCATCAAGTCATCATTGCTTGGAATCGAGCTGAAGGCTGTTAATAATAATAATAATAATAATAATAATAATAATAAAACTACAAGCATCATGCATGGTACAGTTGGCATGTTTGACGCTTCTCTAGAGTGTATTGGGGCTTTTAATCACTGTCCACTTTTTCTTATAGAGAGAGGTGTTACAATATCAATATTTCCTAAAGTGTATGTTAATGGGTGTTGTCTTTTTGAGACAAACCCTTTAAGGCCACAAATATGATGATTCAGGGATTAAAGATGACATGTGGCTGCATTAGTTAAGGACATTAAAGCAGTTATGCACTGAACTGTTTGACTACAAAGCTTTCTATCAGACATAAGGAGGGAGAGCTGCTGGAATCTACTGACAGAAAGTAGTTTTACAGATACTTAAAATACATGAAAGTCAGTTTCAAATAGGTTAATGGTTAAATATGGAGCATATGTTTTACTGTATCAACATGCATGTGACACTAACTAGTATTTTACTGCTCTCAATTTCTAACATACTCAATGGAGCTGTATTTACCATACACAGTAGCTGAAAGGTGTCTAGGTCAGCATAGATGAAGAATGAGCACCAGTCACTTGTTTTCTCTTCAAGAGAATAATTACAAAGATAGAGAGTAATAATGCATAAAAGTAATAAAAGTAAACTTGTGCAACAGTTAGGCTGCGTGCACACGATGCGTTTTTCATGCGTTTCCGCTGCGGAATATCCGCAGCGGAAACGCATCAAAAACGCATGGTAATCCACACCCCATGGTCCCCAATGGCATTCCGCAATGTCAATGCACATGCTGCGGATTTTTCCGCAGCGTTTCTGCAGCGCTCATAAATCCGCAGCATGTTCATTAATTTTGCGGAAGCACAGCCATTGACTTGCATTGAGACGCATAGAATCCGTGTCTGTACATTTGTACAAGCGGATTTTATGCGTCTCTATGTGCGGATGGTACCCAGTTCTGGAGGAGAGGAGACTCTCATCCAGACCTGGGTACCATTGTATCTGTAAAAAAAAGAATAAAATAACAAAGTTTATATTCACCTGTCCGGCGGCCCCTGCAGCGATTCTCCTTCCAGGACCTGAGATGACGTCGCGGTCATGTGACCGCAGGCTGTCTCGCGAGATGCCGGCAACCCGGAAGAAGCCAGGACGAGCGCTGCAGCACACGCCGGGGCATCGGGGGTGGGTATAGCTTTATTTTTTTTATTTTTACGGTCACACTGTATAAATCCATGCTGTTTGCATGGATTTATAGTGTGACTTAGTTGTCAAGCACTTTCCAAGTGATGCTATCGCCTGGAAAGTGCTTGTCAGTCCGCATGTGGAAACACATGCGTTAACGCATGTGGATACGCATGTGAATCCGCATGTAATCCGCATGTATTCTGCAGGAAAATCCGCACCCCATGGTCCCCAATGGCATTCGGCAATGTCAATGCACATGCTGCGGATTTTTACGCAGCGTTTCTGCAGCGCTCATAAGTCCGCAGCATGTTCATTAATTTTGCGAAAGCGCCGCCATTGACTTGCTTTTGACGCATAGAATCCGTGTCTGTACATTTGTACACGCGGATTTTATGCGTCTCTATGTGCAGATGGTACCCAGTTCTGGAGGAGAGAAGACTCTCATCCAGACCTGGGTACCATTGTACCTGTAAAAAAAGAATAAAATAACAAATAAAGTTTATATTCACCTGTCCAACGGCTTCTCTCTGAATGCCGGCAGCGCTGAAGGACCTTCGGTGACGTCACAGTCATGTGACCGCAGGCCCTTCACCGCTGTGTCTCGTGATATGCCGGCAGCCGGGAACCAGACAGGAACGAGCGCTGCAGCCACGCCGGGGCCTCGGGGGTGAGTATAGCTTTATTTTTTTTATTTTTACGGTCACACTATATAAATCCATGCTGTTTGCATGGATTTATACAGTGTGACCTAGTTGTCAAGCACTTTCCAAGTGATGCTATCACCTGGAAAGCGCTTGTCAATCTGCATGCGGAAACGCATGTGAATCCGCATGTATTCTGCAGGAAAAACGCATGCACAATCTGCATGCGTTTTTTCTGCCAGGGAGATGCAGAAATGCTGCAGAAATTTTCTGCTTCATTTCTGCATCGTGGGCACATAGCCTTATGCTCTTAGTCCACTATACAGGAGAATGTAAAAATATATGACAATGTAATATTTATTAAATAAACAGGGGTAGCATATTGCATAATGTTCTGCTAATCCTTGGGAAAATGGTGAAACCCCATTCCTTACATTTTTACTTTGTCCTTTCAAAAGCACATAAAGTATAACTGATGTACAAAAATTATATACGTTTTTTCAGGGCTTAGGTAATCTTTCCTGGAACCCAAGGCAGTGGCTAAGGAATGAGCCATCAAACTCAGTCTGAGCATATACAATGATTTATGTAAAGAAGCATGCCCACCAAAGTTTTTATCCTCTGTGGGCTTACAATTGCTCATTTTGCACTTCTACCCACTTAATTCTTCTCTTTTCTCTGCTCTATGTAGAAACAGGAAGTCTCTTTTCCCTTCAAAAATTATTCCCCTCTTCAACTCCTGACCCAGCTGCTCCGCTCCCCCCCCCCCCCTCCCCATCAGGACTTTTGCAGTGACTTATGAGTCATACAGCGAGGATTGACCTCCTGTTTCTACATAGTGTTTAGAAGGATTCAGCTAGCCAGTCCGTTTTGTTAATCACACGATGTCATAGACCTAATGGAAAAGACAAGAATTATCTGGGTAGAAAGGCAAATTGAGAAATTGTAAAGTACACAGTGCAATATAATATGATGACTGCGATATATTAAGAGGATAAAAACTTTGATGATTTTTTATAAGCAACTTTGTAATATACCTTATCAGTGAAATCTGCTTCTTTCAATTCCTGAACTGCTCATTCATTATCAAAATTCTCAAATCTCAGTTAAAATCTGACTTTAGTTAAGACAGATTATCCCATTACTGAGATAGGAGATGGCAGTTTCCACTGACGTTTTTTTAATTTTACTCTTTAAATTCACAAACTCCCTTACAATCATAGGTGCCCATAAACCTTCAATAGTTGTCGGTCAAGTGCTCATTTAGCAGACAGAAATTACTACCACCCCCTTATTTGAACTGGATTTATACTATGAGATTTCTGGGCCACTAATATAATGTTAGTCCTAGCAGACTGACAAATCTTGTAGGACACTATGAAAATGTAACTGCAAGGTCTTGAAGATTGGGTGACATGTTTATTTCTTTAGAGTATTCTAATAGTTGCTATTAATAGTTGTTATCCAACTTCCTACAACATAAAGGCACATCCGAATTACAGACTAAACACAAAATCATGAACTCATTTTGAATTTATATAATTGGAAATGCTCTTTAAAGGGAATTTATCATCAAATGTATGTACAACTTCATCTTTGTCCCACAAAAAAAAAGCAATCATACAGTTCTGTCAGGGAAGAAATAAAAAAGCTATAGCTCTCAGAAAATAGCAATGTAAAAAACACATTTTTTTCTATAAAAGTTTTGTTGTGCAAAAGCGACAAAAAATAAAAAAAATTATTTAAATGTGGTAGCGTTGTAATTGTACTGCCCTGAAGAATAAAGCAGTCTTATCAATTTTACATGGTGAATAACATAACCCCCCCCTCCAACACCAACCCCCCCCCCTCCAACACCAAAAAAATAAACAGTTCTTGAATTGCACATTTTTGCTCATTCTGACTCCCAAAAGTCAGAATAGACAGTGATCAAAAAATGTTACCTTATATTCCTAAAAATGGTACCAATAAAAACGTCAACTCATCCCACAAAAAACAAGCTCTCACATGACTCTGTCAGCAGAAATATAGAAAAATTATACCTCTCAAAATATGTTGATGCAAAAAGTTTTTTTTTTCAAGAGTTTTTTAGTGTGTAATAGTAGCCAAATATAAAAAGAAAAACAATAAAAATCTGGTATCACTGTAATCACACTAACTCATAGAATATATCGCACAAGGAACGGTGAAAAAAATAAATAAAACCAATTCTTGACCTGCTATCCATTTGTTCATTCTGTCTCCCAAAGATCATAGTAAGGCTCAGCTTGCATTTATCCTTCACTCAACACTGAGCGCTTACACAGGGATTTCAGTGTAAATCTCTGAAATACATGACTCAGACGGAACCCCCAGTAGAGGATTCCCTATAATTAGGCAGATGGAGAAACTTTGGACACCATCCGACCTGTGATCCAGCAGTGTCCGTTGGCCACAGTCTTATGCATATCTGAAAAGGACACCACTGTGTGAGTGAAGGGGTTAATAAATTGTGATATGGGAAAAAAACATTGCCAAAAAAAATAAATTATGCATTGAGCACAAAACCGGATCTAGTTTTTGATAATTTTCTGATGACACCTTCCCTTTATAATAATATATCCACTCAATTTCTATGTACTCCTATTTAGAAAGAATAGTCTCAACATTTTCATTATATTCCTCTGAAGTTAAAACTTAACAAAAAATTAGCGCTTTTTTGCAGGAATAAAAGTTCTATAAATGTAACATTATAAGAAAAGCATAAGCCTTGGCAGCGTGCCAGCCTCTGGATTGGTGGAATTATAAATTGTAAGAGAACAGACTATTACATCCTCTAAGCAAATTGATAAGTGTCATCTAAATTCTCAAGATCACAAGCAAACTTAATGTTAGTTATCACAGAAGGCAGCAGAATAGAATAAAAAGAAATTGCTATTTGAGCAGTTAGAAACTGCATCTGTATCAATGGGGAAGAATTATTTGATATGGAGCGAATTGTATCAATTTTGTGACACCTGTAAGGCGGCGGTGTTCACACCATGCAGTAATTGAGGCAGTGACCCAAGCAAGTCCAACATAAACAGCTTTATTCAGCAACTCACGGGTAAACAGAAAGTCCTCCGGTTCGCAGCCGGGTTAACACGAGTCCTTAAACAACGGTTGCCGTGGGCAACGGCCGCGCCGGAGAGCTCAGAGCCTGAGGGGTGCCGAACCTTCCCAGGCGTGGGTTCAGCTACTCACAGGCCCGCCAAACTTTTCTGCTATACTTCTAGCAGGTCCCAACACTGAACACCACTAATCCTTAATGCAGGGTTTTTAAAGGACCTGTGGCAAGAGCCACTGGAAAACCTGGGTTGGAGGGAGGAGGCCGCCCCACTGCCTTCCTGTAACCTCCTCCAAGAAATGAAGGCCCTGCCGGGTTTTACTAATCTGCCTTAGCCAGATAGCCTGACCAGGTCAATGCTCACCTTCATTCCTGCATTGCAGCTGCAGCTGTGTCTGTGACTGCAATGCACTCCAATGGGTTTAATAGGTCTCTGTACACATTCTGGGGGATATATAACGTCCCTCGTATACCATCCCGGTAACTGCCTCACACACCTTAGGCAATTCCAGGATAATGGTACCCATGTCACTCTCAAAGTTATACTTGATCTATGGTCAAATCCAAAGCACAGTAGGTCATGACAACCACGGTCTTGGACCTGAAAGGGAATATGTCAGTAGTATTTCACACCCAAAGCTATTTACATGTGCATGTAGCTTTTTCAAAGACAAGTCCAACAATACCTTTACCTAAACAGTCCTTTCTTCCTTTACTGAGAAATCAGCATTTGAACTTCGTTACAAATAAGACTGAATAACTATTTGTAGATTTGAAGTGTCTGTCACTCCCGCTCTATTCCTCATCCAGCGTTATCTCCTCCTGCTTCACTGACGACTCTTTTACCTGAAGTCAACCAACAAAGAGGCTGTCAGTCAAGCAGAAGGAGATGGCGCTGGGAGGGGAATGATAGGGGCTTCATATCTACCATAGTCCTTCAGCCCCTTGTATATTAGTTCAAACACTGATTTCTCAATAACGGAGGAATGGATTAGCCATGTAAAGGTATTGCTGGACTTGTCTTTGACAGAGGTACTTAACAATGTAAATAGTTTGGGGAGACGTGAAATCCTGCTGGTAGTTTCCTTTTAATTAGTTAGCAGGCTGCCAGAGATGTCATTAAGAAGACCTCTATAAATGTTAAGATTGGAAGAAAAACTTAGCAAAGTAAAGTAGGTTAGATTTAGAGGGAAGGAGGAAGTTGTTTTCCCCTACCTAAAGCTAATTTTTCATTTTCTACCTGGATTGACCCTTTAACCCCTTTCTGACATGGGACGCATCCATACGTCCCTGTGGCCTGGTACTTACAGACATGGGACGTATGGATACTTCCCGGCGATTTTGCGCACACAGAGGCTGTGCGCGCACAATCGCAGCCCGGTGTCAGCTGATTCTCACAGCTGACATCCGGCACTCAGTGCGGGGTCCCGATTGTTGCCATGGTGACCCGATGTCAACCAATGACGACATCTGGGTCACCAGGCACTAGCAAGATTGTTAGATCATGTGCAGTGCATGATTTAACCATCTTGTATCTGCAGGGCTTACAGCTACAGTGGTGGCCAAAAGTATTGGCACCCCTGCAATTCGGTCAGATAATACTCAGTTTCTTCCTGAAAATGATTGCAATCACAAATTCTTTGGTCTTATTATCTTCATTTAATTTGCTTGCAAGGAAAAAACACAGAAGAGAATGAAGCAAAAATCAAATCATTGATCATTTCACACAAAACCCCAAAAATGGGCCAGACAAAAGTATTGGCTCCCTCAGCCTAATACTTGGTTGCACAACATTTAGCCTAAATAACTGAACAACCGCTTCCGGTAACCATCAATGAGTTTCTTACAATGCTCTGCTGGAATTGTAGACCATTCTTCTTTGGCAAACTGCTCCAGGTCCCTGATATTTGAAGGGTGCCTTCTCCAAACTGCCATTTTGAGATCTCTCCACAGGTGTTCTATGGGATTCAGGTCTGGACTCATTGCTGGCCACCTTAGAAGTCTCCAGTGCTTTCTCTCAAACCATTTTATAGTGCTTTTGGAAGTGTGTTTTGGGTCATTGTCCAGCTGGAAGACCCATGACCTCTGAGGGAGACCCAGCTTTCTCACACTGGGCCCTACATTATGCTGCAAAATTTGTTGGTAGTCTTCAGACTTCATAATGCCATGCACACGGTCAAGCAGTCCAGTGCCAGAGGCAGCAAAGCAACCCCAAAACATCAGGGAACCTCCGCGATGTTTGACTGTAGGGACCGTGTTCTTTTCTTTGAATGCCTCTTTTTTTTTCCTGTACACTCTATGTTGATGCTTTTTCCCAAAAAGCTCTACTTTTGTCTCATCTGACCAGAGAACATTCTTCCAAAACGTTTTAGGCTTTCTCAGGTAAGTTTTGGCAAACTCCAGCCTGGCTTTTTTATGTCTCGGGGTAAGAAGTGGGGTCTTCCTGGGTATCCTACCATACAGTCCCTTTTCATTCAGATGCCGACGGATAGTACGGGTTGACACTGTTGCACCCTCGGACTGCAGGGCAGCTTGAACTTGTTTGGATGTTAGTCAAGGTTCTTTATCCACCATCCGCACAATCTTGCGTTGAAATCTCTCATCAATTTTTCTTTTCCGTCCACATCTAGGGAGGTTAGCCACAGTGCCATGGGCTTTAAACTTCTTGATGACACTGCACACGGAAGACACAGGAACATTCAGGTCTTTGGAGATGGACTTGTAGCCTTGAGACTGCTCATGCTTCCTCACAGTTTGGTTTCCAAGTCCTCAGACAGTTCTTTGGTCTTCTTTCTTTTCTCCATGCTCAATGTGGTACACACAAGGACACAGGACAGAGGTTGAGTCAACTTTAATTCATGTTAACTGGCTGCAAGTGTGATTTAGTTATTGCCAACACCTGTTAGGTGCCACAGGTAAGTTACAGGTGCTGTTAATTACACGAATTAGAGAAGCATCACATGATTTTTCAAACAGTGCCAATACTTTTGTCCACCCCCTCTTTTAGGTTTGGTGTGGAATTATATCCAATTTGGCTCTAGGACAATTCTTTTTGTGTTTTTTTCATTGAAGACGAATTAAATGAAGATAATTATACCAAAGAATTTGTGATTGCAATCATTTTCAGGAAGAAACTGAGTATTATCTGACAGAATTGCAGGGGTGCCAATACTTTTGGCCACCACTGTATAAGGCATAGCAGTGATCCTGCACTGCTATGCCTTATAGCAGAGATCAGACTGCAGAAAGTGGAACTAAGCAAAAAAAAAAAAAAAAAAGTTGTAAAAAAATATATATATATATATATATATATATATATATATATATATATATATATATATATATATATTTTTTTTTTTTTTTAAAAAAATACCAAAAATAATTAAAAAAAAAAAAATTATATATTTTTTTATTTTGTGCCCATAAATAAAAATTATGAAAAAAAACCAATAAAAAGTACACATATTTGGTATCGCCGCATGCAGAGCGACCCGACCTACAAAACTGTCCCACTAGTTAACCTCTTTAGTGAACACGGTTTAAAAAAAAAAAGAGGTAAAAAACGATGCTTTATCATCATACCACCTAACAAAAAGTGGAATAAAACACGATCAAAAATAAAAATGTAAATAAAAATGGTACCGCTGAAAACGTTATCTTGTCCCGCAAAAAAACAAGACGCCATATAGGTCGATCAGCCAAAAAATAAAAAAGTTATAGCTCTCAGAATAAAGTGATGCAAAATTTTTTTTTTTTTATAAAATTGTTTTTATTGTGTAAAAGCGCCAAAACATAAAAAAAGATACACGTGGTACCGCTGTAGTCGTACTGACCGGAGGAATAAAGCAGCCTTATCAATATTACCACACGCGGAACGGCATAAAAAAAAAAAAAAAACATTTCCAGGAATTGTTTGTTTTTTTATTCTGCCTCCCAAAAATAGAATAGAAAGCGATCAAAAAATGTCACGTGCCCGAAAATGGTACCAATAAAAACATCAACCAGTCCCGCAAAAAAACAAGACCTTACATGACTCTGTTGGCCGAAATATGGAAAAATTGTAGCTCTCAAAATATGGCGATGCAAAAACTAGTTTTAGTTAAAAAAAAAAAGCGTCTTTTAGTGTGTGACAGCAGCCAAACCTAAAAACCCCAATATAAATCTGGTATCGCTGTAAATCGCACCGACCCAAAGAATAAAGTCGTCTATTCACTTATACCGCACGAGGAATGGTGTAAAAAATATATAAAACCAATGCTTTACCAGCTGCTGATTTGTTCATTCTGTCTCCCAAAGATCGCAGTAAGGCTCGTGTAAATCTCTGAAATACAGGATTCAGAGAGAACCCCCGGCAGAAGATTCCCTGTAATGAGGCAGATGGAGGCACCGTGGACGCTGTCTGGCCTGTGATGCCATGGTGTCCGTATTTTTATTAGGCATGCATAAAAGTAAGTAAGAGTAACTTTGCTGCCTCATTATAGTGAATGGATCCCTTGGGGTTTCATCTGAATTACGTCACTCAGAGATTTAAATGGAAACCCTGATATCAGTGATCAGTGTAGAGCGCCGGATAAATGGGAACAGTTTACATAAAATTTTGGATCACAATAAAAGCTTTGACTCAGTCCACAAAAAAAGCGAATCCCCACTCAGGTCCGTCATCTGTTAACGGAAATATAGGGGCTTCCACGTTACTAGTCGCACAAAGGCTCTGGAAAAGTGAAATGGCCCTTGCCCCCCCAAAAGAAATTCAGCAAATTCTGTGCTCCTAAATCCAAATGCCCTCCCTACCTTCTGAGCCCCACAGTGTGCCTAAACCGCAGTTAGCGTCTACATGTTTGTCATTTCTGTAGCAATGAGAGCCTGCCTAATTTACGGGTGCATGTCTCCAGAAGCACGAGCTGGGCATATCGTACTGGTCACTACAATGGCAGTTTTCAACTTTCACTCAGCAACATCCACTGCTGCTCGTTTCTGGCAGACACCTATGTAGTTAAAATCCTTACCACACCTGTAGATAAATTCCCAAAGGGGTACAATTTACAAAATGGGGTCACTTGAGGCAGGATCCTGCTCTTCTAGCACTTAGGGTCTCTGTATATGGAGTCCGCATACTAGTCTAGGAAAATCACCAAGAGGCAAAAAGCGCTTCATCCATCCCGAGTCTCGCTGTGTGGCTAAGCAGTACTGCACAGCCACATATGGTCTATTTCCACATTCAGCAGAATTTGTGTGGCAAATTTTGATGCCATTTTTACCCATTTTCCAGTGTGGAAATATAAAATCTGTGGCTAAAACAGAACTTTGGTTGTAGAAATGTAATTATTCTTTCTTCAACGCCCAATGGTGTAAAATTCTGTGAGGCACATGTGGTGTCAATATGCTCACTGCACCCCTAGATGAAATCATTAAGAGGTGTAGTTTGTAAAATGGGGTTACTTATGGGGAGTTCTGTCACCTTGTGGGCTCTGCCAATGTAACATGGCACCGTCAAACCAGTCCAGCAAAATATGAACTCCAATATGGTGGCCCTTCTTCCCTTCTGAGCTTTGCACTGTGCCTCAAAAGTAGTTTTCGACCACATATGGGGTATCGGCGTACTCCGGAGAAATTGCACAACAAATTTTGGGGTCCATTTTCTCCTGTCTGTGAAGCACCTGTGGGGGATCAAGGTGCTCACCACACATCTAGATAAATTTATTGAGGGGTCTAGTTACCAAAATGGGGTCACTTTTTTTTTTTTTTTTTACTGTTTAGGCACATTAAGGGCTCTTCAAATGCCACATGACACCCGCAGACCATTCCATCAAAGTCTGCATTCCAAACCGCCAGTCCTCCTTTTCTGAGCTCTGCCGTGTGCCCAAACAGTGGTTTTCCACCACATGTGAGGTATCTGCGAACTGAGGAGAAATTGCACAACAAATTTTGGGTTACATTTTCTCCTGTTACCCTTGTGAAAATACAAAAATTGGTGCTAAAAGTGCAAAATGGCGTCCGCTAATTATTCCAGTAAATTTTGCATTGGAAAAGTCAAATGGTGCTCCTTTCCTTTGCCCCCAAACAGTAGATTTCCTCCACAAATTGGGTATTGGCATACTCAGGAGAAATAGCAAAACAGATTGTACAGTGCAATTTCTCCTGTTACCCTTATGAAAATGCAAAGTTAGGGGCTAAAAATAATCTTTGTGGAAAATATGTGAAATTTTTATTTTCACGGCTCAATGTTATAAACTTCTATGAAGCACCTGGGGGTTCAAGGTACTCACCACAAATCTAGATAAAGTTCCCTGAGGGGTCTAGTTTCCAAAATGGTGTCACTTGTGGGGGGTTTCCACTGTTTAGGCACATTAGGGGCTCCCCAAACGCAACATGGTGTCCGCTAATTATTCCAGCAAATTTTGCATTCAAAAAGTCAAACGCGCTCCATTCCTTCTGAGCCCTGCTGTGCATCCAAATAGTAGTTTTCCCCCACATATGGGGTATTGGCATGCTCAGGAGAAGGTGCACAAGAAATTTTGGGGACTTTTTTTCCTGGTACCCTTGCAAAAATAAAAAAATTGGGTCTAAAGTAAAATTTTTGTGAAACAAATTTAAATGTTCATTTTTTTCTTCCACATTCCAAAAATTCCTGTGAAGCACCTGAAGGGTTAATAAACCTCTTGGATGTGGTTTTGAGTACTTTGAGGGGTGCAGTTTTTAGAAAGGTGTCACTTTTGGGTATTATTTGTCATATAGACCCCTCAAAGTCACTTCAAATGTGATGTGGTCCCTAAAAAAATGGTTTTGTAAATTTTGTTGGAAAAATTTTGGGTCAACTTTTAACCCTTATAACTTCCTAACAAAAAAAAATGTTTAAAAAATTGTGCAGATATAAGGTAGACATGTGGGAACTGTTATTTATTAACTATTTTGTGTGACATATCTCTTATTTAAGGGCATAAGAATGCAAAGTTTGGAAATTGCAACATTTTCGCCAAATTTATCCTTTTTTTCACAAATAAACCCAAGTCACATTGAAGAAATTTTACCACAATCATGAAGTACAATATGTCTCGAAAAAACAATCTCAGAATCAGTGGGATTCGTTGAAGCGTTCCAGAGCTATTACCTCATAAATTCATGATGGTGTAAACAGCCTACGGGGTAAAGGGGTTAAAGTGTAGCTACAGAATGAAGAAAATATGAGATCATTTCTCCAAACGGCCTTTAATCAACAAATGTTAAATACATTCTGCTGAATCTACATAAACTGTATTCTGCTTCTTTAGGGTTTTATACAGTTTGGATTAGACATCACAGTGACAACTGGTTATTGTCCATGCTGCATTGCATTCATAATGTTAGGAAATTAGATATAGTTACATATGGAGTCCGTGGCTGTAACTTCATGGAGTCCACATGCTGTATAGATCCTCCCTTATAAGGCTCTATATTAATGAAGCATGTAATAAAACTGCACAATACTTTACTTGTAACTGGCTGGTAATTGGCCAATATAATGATATTGCTGGAAATGATCCTGAGAGCTGAGAAGTGACTCGGATATACTGTATAACTGTCAGGGAAAGGTGTAATTTATTGCAGTTTCACGTTTATCTATAAGCATGTTGTAGACTCAAACTTGCAGTTTGCTAAAATCGAAAACTTAAAGAGTTTGTCCAGGATGGAATGAAAAGTCAGCAATCACTCTCTGTGACTGTAGACTGACGAATCATCAGTGTGCGATACACACACAGTCATAATTCCTCTGTATTCCCCCATGGTGAACAGTCACATGACCATATGTATGCAATTTGTATACCTGCAGGCATATGTCAACTAATTTCACTCAGTTTCTCTCAATAGAAGAGAAATGAGAGAAGCCAGAGGAGGTTGATTTGGCAAATTGATACATTAGGTCAAGTGACAACCCACTTGTAGGGGAATCGTGACAGTGATGTATCACTTAGCAGGCTGTCTACCAATGCACAGTATACACAGAAAGCTGTCAATCAGTGGGGTGGGCAGGGTTATAGTACTCAGCATTCAGAAAACTGCTAAATTTGAAACACATAAAACAGTTTTCAATCAAAACTGCATCGACCAGTAAAGTAAGTGATACATCGCTGGAATCAGGGTCTCTGCCCCTACATCATGCTGCTCTCTGATTATATAACAAGAACCTGGTGACAGATTCTCTTTAAGGGATATGGAGATTTTTAAGCTTTCTGTATATTAAAAAATTTAAAGTACAGATTTATTTTTGCAACCTTGCTTGTAATGTGCACTTTTACTTTTGCAGAGGTCATTGGTATTAAACATGTACTTTTCAATTTTCAGACTGTACATATGCATTCTTGTCAATGTCCATCTGCAACATCTACTTATTTTTCTATCCTTGTTCAACTTGGATGCCTCCTTATCCCTGGACAGTAGTGGACACCTCTGTATGTAATGCTAAAGTTTCTTTCACAGTGTGGAAAATAAGTATTTGATACAGTGCGAATTTTGCAAGTTTTCCCACCTACAAAGAATGGAGAAGTCTGTAATGTTTATCCTAGGTACACGTCACCTGTGAGAGACAGAATCTAAAAATATAAACCAGAAAATCACATTGTATGATTTTTACATAATTAAATAGCATTTTATTGCATGAAATAAGTATTTGATCACCCACCAACCAGCAAGACTTCTAATTCTCACAGACCTGTTAGTTTTTCTTCAAGAAGCGCTCCTACGCTGCACTCATTACCTATTTCATTACCTATACACCTGTTTGAACTCATTACCTGTATAAAAGACACCTTTCCACACACTCAATCACACTCCAACCTCTCCACCATGGCCAAGACAAAAGAGCTGTCTAAGGACACCAGGGACAAAATTGTAGTCCTGCAAAAGGCTAGGATGGGCTACAAGACAAAAGACAAGAAGCTTGTTGAGAAGGCAACAACTGTTAGCACAATTATTAGAAAATGGAAGAAACACAGGATGACTGTCAATCTTCCTCGGGCTAGGGCTCCATTCAAGATCTCGCCTTGCGGCGTAAGGATGATTCTGAGAAAGGTCAGGAATCAGCCCAAAACTACACGGGAGGACCCGGTCAATGACCTGAAGAGAGCTTGGAACACAGTCTCAAACATTACTGAGTAACACACTACGCCATCATGGATTAAAATCATGCAGGGCACGCAAGGTCCCCCTGCTCACACCAGCACATATCGAGGCCCGTTTGAAGTT
Organism: Phyllobates terribilis; assembly: GCF_046119375.1. Taxonomy (NCBI): domain Eukaryota; kingdom Metazoa; phylum Chordata; class Amphibia; order Anura; family Dendrobatidae; genus Phyllobates; species Phyllobates terribilis. The sequence continues at coordinate 65,360,245 of NW_027362761.1, read as the reverse complement.
CGTCAATGGCCATATGGATGATTCAGGGGAGGCATGTGAGAAGGTCATGTTGTCAGATAAGACCAAAATAGAACTTTTTGGTATCAACTCCACTTGCCATGTTTGGAGGAAGAAGAAGGATGAGTACAACCAAAAGAACCCCGTCCAAACTATGAAGCATGATGGGGGAAACATCATACTTTAAGGGTGCTTTTCTGCAAAGGGGACAGGACGAATGCACCATATCACGAGATTTTGGCCAACAACCTATTTCTCTCAGTAAGAACATTGAAGATGAGTCATGGCTTGGTCTTCCAGCATGACAATGACCCAAAACACACAGCCAGGGCAACTAAGGAGTGGCTCAGTAAGAAGCATTTAAAGGTCCTGGAGTGGCCTATCCATTTCTCCAGACCTGAACCCAATAGACAATCATTGGAGGGAGGTGAAACTCAATATTGCCCATCGACAGCCTCAACACCTGAAAGATGTCGAGTAGACCTGTATGGAGGAGTGAGTCAAAATCCCTGCTCCAGTGTGTGCAAACTTGGTCAAGAACTACAGGAAACGTCTGACCTCTGTAATTGCAAACAAAGGTTTCTGTACCAAATATTAAGCTCTGTTTTTCTACTGTATCAAATACTTATTTCATGCAATAAAATGCAAATTAATTATGTAAAAATCATACAATGTGATTTTCTGGATTCAGTCTCTCACAATTGAAGTGTACCCAAGATAAAAATTACAAAACTCTCCATTCTTTGTAGGTGGGAAAACTTGCAAAATCGTCAGTGTATCAAATACTTATTTTCCCCACTGAATATTGTTTCCTTTGCCAAAGCCAGGAATGGATTCAAAAAGAAAGAAAAGTAGAGAGGAAAAACTTTGATGTCTTAAAATGTGAATAATAATTAAGAATTCATTTTAAGCAATAGTCGTCATTTGCAGCATTAGTGAGGTGTTAACTGTATATCTTAATCAATTTAATGGCACAGTTAATTGCCCTTAATGTCCCTCTACTGTGAGTGATGACACTTTACATCTTTCTAAAGTTTGATTTTAGCTGAAAATGCCAAAATTAACTTGATGCAAAACCACTTCCGGCTCAATCTAAAAAATCCACTTGAAGTCTAACCCTGGGGTTATCCTTTTCCAACCAAGCAAACTAATGAATAATAATAACAGGCAGAAACAAAATTTACCCCAAAGGACAAAGACTAGCAATAGGAGTTTTTATAGACCTTTATTAATACCCTCACTCATTCTTCAGCAGAAATCCAGGCCATCAGGAAATGTGCACACAAATGCAATTATTGTTTGCTTGAATGGCTGAAGGCTAATGTGTCTGCCACTACCCTTAGCCTACAAGCATTATTACATGGAATGACATATGCCTAGTAATTTATAAATTGTAATTTATAAATCGTACTGGTTAAGAACAGTGAAATTAAAGTCTGCAATGAAATGTAGTACCAAGGTTCATTCTAGTATAGGTTTCCTACTGTTCATCATTTGTATGCCATTTCTTCTATGCACTGAGGAATCATAACAGCAAGCAAGTATTTAATCTGTATTACAAAAATAGGGCTGTGGAGTCGAAATCGTGGAGTCAGAAGAGCTAGAGTTGAGGTTGGAGATGTAGTCGGTGGAAATGTACAGACGCCGACTCTTGGTTTAAAAAAAAAGAAGAAATATAATATATGTGCGTGTATATATATATATATATATATCACACACTAGATTGGCTCACTCGGCTGCACATAGAGGTAGACACAGGAACGCTGTCTCTTTAAATCTTATGTGGTTTATTAAGAACACTGCATAAACCACAGTAATGTTAGTAAATAAACATTGCCTTCCCAGCCTAACAGGAAGAACAAAACATAACATATGGCACAGTCCTTGTTGCTAGGGGAATCTTCCCGCTTCAGGAACAAACACAAGGTTTAGCTTTCCTTCACATGACAATACAGCTCCAGAGCTTGTGCCTCCAGGCCCACCCCACACCAAGTGCTCAAAAAAGCCTGGAATTGATCCTCTGAACTCCTCCCTCTCTACAGGTGTTTAATCACCCTAGCACTAAACATGGCTGATTAACCCCTCTCATCACTTTGTGTGCTGGAACATTTTTCCTATTTTTATATTACTGGAGCTAACAATCTCAGTGCTACATATCTCCCCTTCAGTACTTTGCAAGTGACTTTGTCATAATATACAGTACAGACCAAAAGTTTGGACACACCTTCTCATTTAAAGATTTTTCTGTATTTTCATGACTTTGAAAATTGTACATTCACACTGACGACATCAAAACTATGAATTAACACATGTGGAATTATATACTTAACAAAAAAGTGTGAAACAACTGAAAATATGTCTTATATTCTAGGTTCTTCAAAGTAGCCACCTTTTGCTTTGATGACTGCTTTGCACACTCTTGGCATTCTCTTGATGAGCTTCAAGAGGTAGTCACCGGAAATGGTTTTCACTTCACAGGTGTGCCCTGTCAGGTTTAATAAGTGGGATTTCTTGCCTTATAAATGGGGTTGGGACCATCAGTTGTGTTGTGCAGAAGTCAGGTTGATACACAGCTGATAGTCCTACTGAATAGACTGTTAGAATTTGTATTATGGCAATAAAAACGCAGCTAAGTAAAGAAAAACGAGTGGCCATCATTACTTTAAGAAATGAAGGTCAGTCAGTCCGAAAAATTGGGCACACTTTGAATGTGTCCCCAAGTGCACTTGCAAAAACCATCAAGCGCTACAAAGAAACTGGCTCACTTGAGGACCGCCCCAGGAAAAGAGGACCAAGAGTCACCTCTGCTTCTGAGGATAAGATTATCTGAGTCACCAGCCTCAGAAATCGCATGTTAACAGCAGCTCAGATTAGAGACCAGGTCAATGCCACACAGAGTTCTAGCAGCAGACACATCTCTACAACAACGGTTAAGAGGAGACTTTGTGCAGCAGGCCTTCATGGTAAAATAGCTGCTAGGAAACCACTGCTAAGGACAGGCAACAAGCAGAAGAGACTTGTTTGGGCTAAAGAACACAAGGAATGGACATTAGACCAGTGGAAATCTGTGCTTTGGTCTGATGAGTCCAAATTTGAGATCTTTGGTTCCAACCACCGTGTCTTTGTGCGACGCAGAAAAGGTGAACGGATGGACTCTACATGCCTGGTTTCCACCGTGAAGCATGGAGGAACAGGTGTGATGGTGTGGGGGTGCTTTGCTGGTGACACTGTTGGGGATTTATTCAAAATTGAAGGCATACTGAACCAGCATGGCTACCACAGCATCTTGCAGCAGCATGCTATTCCATCCGGTTTGCATTTAGTTGGACCATCATTTATTTTTCAACAGGACAATGACCCCAAACAAACCTCCAGGCTGTGTAAGGGCTATTTGACCAAGAAGGAGAGTGATGGGGTGCTACGCCAAATGACCTGGCCTCCACAGTCACCAGACCTGAACCCAATTGAGATGGTTTAGGGTGAGCTGGACCGCAGAGTGAAGGCAAAAGGGCCAACAAGTGCTAAGCATCTCTGGGAACTCCTTCAAGATTGTTGGAAGACCATTTCCGGTGACTACCTCTTGAAGCTCATCAAGAGAATGCCAAGAGTGTGCAAAGCAGTCATCAAAGCAAAAGGTGGCTACTTTGAAGAACCTAGATTATAAGACATATTTTCAGTTGTTTCACATTTTTTTGTTAACTATATAATTCCACATGTGTTAATTCATAGTTTTGATGCCTTCAGTGTGAATGTACAATTTTCAAAGTCATGAAAATACAGAAAAATCTTTAAATGAGAAGGTGTGTCCAAACTTTTGGTCCATACTGTATATATCACATGACTAATGTATTTACATTATTAGGAATTTAGACAAGTTTAGATATGTTAATATAAATACATTTTATGTTCTTCAACATCCTATTTATCAAAAAGACAGAACTAACCAGGGTGTTTTAGTGGTGATAGAAAATCAATTATCACCTTTCCTGTGTTTTATATAGCCTCATTATTTACATGATGGTGAGAAAAAGTATGATACCATTAAACTACATTTTTCTTTACTAATTTTTGCCCAGTTATGAAGGAGCTGGAGCCTTAAAAAATAAAGGAGTCAGGAAATTTAAATTACCAACTCCTGAACCCTGTACAAAAATGCAACCAAACACATTAGAGGCAGAATACAGAGAGAATACAGGCTACTGTTAGATGCATAGGTCAACAATGACAGGTGGGGTTCACAATCCTCCTCCCCCTACCACTGCTTCCTCTGCTATTGGACTAGTAAGGCTAGGGCTACATTACAAATTCTGTTAGGAAAATTGGGGAACACCTGTACTGTCAGTCATGCTTCAAAGCTATTCTGCTTTGGTTACTCCATGTATACCATTCAAGTCTTTCTATATATTTCAAATAGTTTACGTTGTCCTTACAAATGCACGTAAGAGAGACTGAACTTTCTAAACAAAGAATCATTTGTCTTTTTGAGATACCAAAGGGATGAGCTATATGAACTCCGCTCCTTCTCTTCTAGACTGCAATTCCCCCGCCAATATTAAAATTGAAACACTGTAAACAAAGTATATGTTTTTACTTATAGGATTTTATTTTTGGCTGATTCTTACAATGTCTTGATGATAATCACAATTTCCTCCAAAACTATGTTTCTGGAGGGTAGAAGAACCCAACTAAGCATTGGAAGAGTGCTCGTGTGACCGAAGATTCTGTTGGACTAATTAACAATATTTGTATTATAGTTTTGTAGTGAAATTTCAATAATCCAGTATTTATTGGAAGAAGCATGATGGCTGTCTGAAGAAAGCTTTCTACAACTATGTGATGACAGAAGGAAAAAATCAGTATAGTAACTGTCTGTCCATCTATTCCATGCCAAAAGGATAGATATTTAGATATCTAAAATGTCGGGTGCTGCATTAAACAAACCTTGCTCTGATACATCTAATGCTGATTAATTAATAATTGCTATTTTTAGAAGACGCAATTTACATGACTTTACATTGCACAATTCATTATGCATCTGACCATGCACTGAGTGTGCCTGATGATAACCAAGTTAGCGTCCTGTTATAGAGGAATTCAATCTGTCTTCCTGATAGAGGTTCCTGGCTTGTTTTGATTCCTTCCTCTTCATATCTGGAAACAGAGCAGTCTCTGTATCTGTGCCAATCAATGAGCTACAAGCCACCGAGCCAAATATAAACACATACATTCATGGAGCATGCAGGGTATGGAATGCTGCACCAAAACGGCCCACTGAGTAGGCCCTATCTAACTAGGGGTGACATCTCTGACTGATGAGGGAGTTCTCAAAGTATCGACAGATCTAAGACAGAAAATATAAATGATTATTTATTTTGCTTACTTATATAGAGCGCCATTAGTTCCATGGCGCTTTACAAACATCAACATCACTGTCACCATTGGAGCTCATAATCTATGTTCCTTATCAGTATGTCTTTACACAAGTGTTCATTACACTCCACCATGAGGCAGCAGTAGGCCTCAAGAAGATGGATGGTCACACATTAGGATTCATCAATTTTCCTTCCTACTGGTGGTTAGGTACTGGTTGTACATTTTCCACAGCTTCCTTAAAAATAGCACACCATACGGTCATGTCATGATGGATAAACCTGCAAGAGTTGGAGGGTTGGGACCTTACATCTCAATCATGGGCTAGAGATCAGGAACCAGAGGTTCTTTGTTTTAATTTGTGATAAAACACTGGTAACACAATATATTTTAAGCTGAGATTCCATGCTTTGGTATGTCATAATTGTTAGTTCTGCCAGCAAAGAAAACGTGTTGTGCATCTGAAAACGAAGGGCCTTACAAAAAAAAAAAAAAAGAACCAAAATCTGTCACCCTGCTTGGTGTCATGACCTACAAGCTGAACATCTGGTCTAAGAGACTCAAAACATTTCCTGTAAAAAGACCTTGCATGATTAGTGCTAATGTTGAATGGATAAAATAAAATGAAAGTCACAAATAATGTAATAAAATCATGCAATTCTCATGTGATAAAAAGGTCGAATTCAACAGTTTACTGTATTTCAATACTTAATGGATACACCCCACCACTTTTAGCATGTGAGTGCAACAATATGACTTAAAACAAAATAAAAGCTCAATATGCTTGTTGTTTTAAAATGTCAAACATTCAAATTGTACTTCCTTAAAAGTAGCTTTGAAAAATTGACCATCCTATTAGTAAGTGTATCTGTACTCTCTGCAAACTCCAATTCATTTTATTTGAATCTTTCTGCAGGATTTCACCCCCAAGCCATTTATATTTGCAAATAGCGCTTTCAAAAGACTAGTCCAGCAAAAACATAACATTACCAGTCCGCTCCTCCGTTACTGAGAAATCAACGTTTGTCACTCAAGCTCTATTCCTGCCTCCTCCTCCTTGACTAACAGCTCCTTTGGTTGAAGTCACAAAGCTTAGAGGCTGTCAGTCAAGCAGAAGTAGGCAGCAATAGAGCTGGAGTGACAGAGGCTCCAAATCTACCATTGTCCTTCAGCCTCATTTCCATATAAATTCAAACACAAATTTCTCAGTCATGGGGAACAGACTGGCCATGTAAAGGTATCGCTGGACTTGTCTTTGAAAGTTTGGAAGAGCTATATGCATATATGTAAATAATTTGAGGTGAGTTTACACCCTTTCTGTATCAGCTGCCCCCATCATCTTCTAGGCTGGAATCACAAATGCTGGGTTAGATGTAGTTTTTGGTGCTGTAGCCAAAACCTCGCCAAAGTGGCCAGGGTTGCCAAATTCCTGAACAGTTCATAAAATACAACACTTTATTCCATTGTCCATTAAGAAAAAAAATGTGTTCTTGATTTTTTTGGAAGCTGGAGAAACTTGCACATTATTGTTACTACTATGACTAGAATCATAGTCTATAAGTTCATATATGAAATGCAGCTAATGTCATAAGAATTATGGGCTGTAGACATGTACAGTATCACTTAACACCTTCATGAGTGATTATGGTTTTGTAATGTGCTCATACAAAATGATGACTGTCCGTGATTTTCTGAGGGGCTTACCATTAAAAAATATATATATAGTGGGCAGCACGATGGCTCAGTGATTAGCACTGTAGCTTTGCAGCGTTGGGGTCCTTGGTTCAAATCCCACCAAGGACAACATTCTTAAAGTAATGATGGCCACTCGTTTTTCTTTACTTAGAATTTGTATTATGGCAATAAAAAAAATCAGCTAACAGTCTATTCAGTAGGACTATCAGCTGTGTATCCACCAGACTTCTGCACAACACAACTGATGGTCCCAACCCCATTTATAAGGCAAGAAATCCCACTTATTAAACCTGACAGGGCACACCTGTGAAGTGAAAACCATTTCCGGTGACTACCTCTTGAAGCTCATCAAGAGAATGCCAAGAGTGTGCAAAGCAGTCATCAAAGCAAAAGGTGGCTACTTTGAAGAACCTAGAATATAAGACATATTTTCAGTTGTTTCACACTTTTTTGTTAAGTATATAATTCCACATGTGTTAATTCATAGTTTTAATGCCTTCAGCATAAATGTACAATTTTCAAAGTCATGAAAATACAGAAAAATCTTTGAATGAGAAGGTGTGTCCAAACTTTTGGTCTGTACTGTAAGTGAGCAAAATAAATAAATAAGTTGGCTACCCAATGAAAGGATTAGGTCTTTGGAATGTCTGATATGTTTCCTTCAAGTTGGATCCATGTATAGTTTTGGTTAAAAATAAACTGCATGTATGGATCCAACCTCATGCCATTATACATAGAGAAATCCTACATAGCTGTGGCCATTGATATTAATAAAGGTCAAAGCAGAAAAGATCTGGGTCCATCATTTTCATCAAGCTAGATAATTATTTGTTTGTCTTTCAAGTGTCAAGTCGTGTAAATGCTTTCTACATATACAACCATCAACAATATTACTAAAGGGTTAAAAACAAGGTATAAAGGAGAGCGGTTTCCTTTTGGATATTATCCCAGTTTAGAAAAAAAAACACAAGAAACAATGCCAACATTGCCTAAAGTAGGCTTAAATTTTCCCAAATCAATTGGATTTTCAGCTAATACGGTAAGTTGTAGGGATTCTGGTCTGAGTATTTACATGTAGTATATTGGAATAGAAAATCATCCTACTGTAGGAAAATGTATCTCTGCTATTAATAGAGTTTTCTCCTGTTCATATTTTGCCAAACATTCTTACGGCTATAATGATGACTGATCTGATTAACCCCTTTCAGACATGCCACTTAATACGTCCCTGTGCCCTGGGACTTATGGACCAGGTAGGTATTATTACGGCTAAGTGCTCGCACACGCACAGAGGCTGTTCATTCTCAGCGAGTGGGCCCCGGAGCTGCACTCAGCGAGCGGTGTCCTGTCACTCACTGAGCTCAGCGCAGCTCTGGGGCTCCTCTGCGTGAGCGGTCAGGTGGATTTCGGTGGGGGACATCTTCGGACAGGTGAGTATAAGGATTTTTTTATTATATTCTTATTTTTACACCAGGATACGGTGGGAACAGAATACTACTCTCATCATTGTCCCTGGCTCGTGCTGATCACAGTGCAAGCAGGGGACAATGAGGACAGTGTTCAGCACCCAGTGCTTGGGAACAGCGCTAACTGTACACTGATTCCCAGGCGCCGGCACGTGTCACACGGATGACACACGAATGTCATCCGTGTGGGATGTTTTGCGGCCCATGCAGCGAGAAAAAACGGACATGTCAACGTGTTTTGCCCACAGACACACGGTTCGTGGAAACACACTGACATTTGCGGGTCTGCGTGTGTGTATGTCTCTGGTACGTGTAGAAACTGTCACCACACGTACTGGACACAATGAAGTGTGAGAGAGGCCTGACTCTGCTGCCTCATTATAGTGAATGGATCCCTCGGGGGTTTCATCTGAATTACGTAGGAGCTGTGTATCTGGAGTCTGCATACTATTCTAGATTTCGACCACATGTGGGGTATCTGCGTGCTCAGGAGAAATTGCACAACAAATTTTAGGGTCCACTTTCTCCGGTTACCCTTGTAAAAAATTTTTTTTTGGGCTAAAATAATATTTTTGTGGAAAAAATTTGATTTTTTTATTTTGACAAGTCAACATTATAACTTTCTGTGAAGCACCTGGGGGTTCAAGGTGCTCACCACACATCTAGATAAATTCATTGGGGAATCTAGTTTTCAAAAAGGGGGCACTTGTTTGGCATTTCCACTGTTTAGGCACATATCAGGGGCTCTGCAAATGCGACATGACGCCCGCAGACCATTCCATCAAAGTGTGCATTCCAAAAATCACTCCTTCCTTTCCTAGCCCTGATGTAAAACAGTAGTTTTCTCCCACATATGGGGTATCAGCATACTAGAAGAAATTGCACAACAACTTTGAGAGTCCAATTTCTCCAGTTACCCTTGTAAAAATAAAAAAAAATGGGGCTAAAAGATAATTTTTGTGGAAAAAAAAGTGTTTTTTTATTTTCACGGCTCTACATTATAAACTTTTTTGAAACACTTGGGGGTTAAACGTGCTCACCACACATCTAGATAAGTTCCTTAAGGGGTCTAATTTCCAAAATGGGGACACTTGTGGGGGGTTTCCACTGTTTAGGCATATCAGGGGCTTTCCAAACATGACATGGCGTCTGCTAATTATTCAAGCAAATTTTACATTCAAAAAGTTAAATGGTGCTCCTTCCCTTCCGAGCCCTGCCATGCGCCAAAACAGTGGTTTTCCCCAACATATGGAGAATTGGCTTACTCAGGAGAAATTGCACAAGAAATTGTATGGTGCAATTTCTCCTGTTACCCTTATGAAAATGCAAAATTGGGGGCTGAAAAACATTTTTGTGGGAAAATGTGAATTTTATTTTTACGGCTCAATGTTATAAACTTCTATGAAGCACCTGGTGGTTCAAGGTGCTCACCACACATCTAGATAAGTTCCCTGAGGGGGTCTAGTTTCCAAAATGGTGTCACTTGTGGGGAGTTTCCACTGTTTAGGCACATCAGGGGCTCCCCAAACGTGACATGGTGTCCGCTAATTATTTAAGCAAATTTTACATTCAAAAAGTCAAATGACGCTCCTTCCCTTCCTAGCCCTGCCGTGCGCCCAAACAGTGGTTTTCCCCCACATACGTGGCATCGGCGTGCTCAGGAGAAATTGCACAACAAATTTTGGTGTCCATTTTTTCCTGTTACCCTTGCAAAAATAAAAAAAATTGGGTATAAAGTAACATTTTTATGAAAAAAAAGTTAAAATGTTCATTGTTTACTTCCACATTCCAAAAACTCCTGTGAAGCACCTGAAGGGTTAATAAACTTCTTGAATGTGGTTTTGAGCACCTTGAGGGTGCAGTTTTTAGAATGGTGTCCACTTTTGGGTATTTTCTGTCATAAAGGCCCCTCAAAGTCACTTCAAATGTGATGTGGTCCCTAAAAAAATGGTTTTGTAAATTTTGTTGGAAAAAACAGAAATCGCTGGTCAACTTTTAACCCTTATAACTGCCTAACAAAAAAAAAAATATTGGTTCCAAAATTGTAGTGATGTAAAGCAGACATGTGGGAAATGTGTTTTATTAACTATTTTGTGTGACATATCTCTCTGATTTAAAGGCATGAAAATTCAAAGTTTGAAAATTGCTAAATTTTCGCCAAATTTCCGATTTTTTTCACAAATAAACGCAAGTGATATCGAATAAATTTTACCACAATCATGAAGTACAATATGTCACGAAAAAAACAATCTTAAAATCAGTGGGATCTGTTGAAGCGTTCCAGAGTTATTACCTCAAAGAGACACTTGTCAGAATTTAAAAAAAATGGCCTGGTCATTAACGTGCAAACAGACGTTGGGGGTAAAGGGGTTAAATGGATCTGATCATTATAACTTCATGCATAAAAATCAATACAAACCGACATTCCTTATTGATCCATACAAAATAAATACAATAATACTCTATATGACATTATTCTTGAGGCATAAATTTTACATACCTACATAAATTAACTTTTAGACATATTCAGCATATATACATCCAAGGATAATTATGTGCCATTATTAGAAGGCATGAAGCCCAATCTTCATAAACTGTCGCAGTCATTAGCTCACAGCTCGGTGACATTTGAAGAACAAGCTGATTTAACGACTTGAATGGTAAAATGTAATGCTATTTATGTTTTGAGCTTGTTCTTCCTGCATGAAGAACTAAGTAATTCATTGAAACGGACATTCCAATGGCTCGTTGTACATGTTTTTGATGTGGACTATAACTAAGTTGCTGTTCTTGGTAAACTATGTTTCTTTCCAATGTTTTATTATCTCTTCTCAGGAAATATTGAGCAGAACAACACGCTTCACATTTTAATCATTGGACACAGTTGTCAAATCAGCTGATGTAAACTGGTGATCAAAAACTAAGCAGAGCAAAAGTAAAGAGGCATTCAAGTAAGTTGTACTCTGATGAAACAATGATCTCCACTTATCTGCCTCTTTATAAAATCCTTTATTACAAATCAAATCAGACTGAAAAGATTCACCAGATGTTCTCTTGAAACACAGGGTATATGAAATGCAGAAAAGTAATACTCACTTGTACAGAGGAAATAAAAAGTCTGCACATCCCTGATAAAATGTCAGGGTTTTGTCATATTAAAAAAATCATACCAATCATTTCAGAACTTTTTCCACCTCTAATTTCTCCAATAATAAAAACTAAATTTAAACAATGTGGTCGCATAAATATTCTCAAACTTAAACGAATACTTTGTTAAAGTCCCCTATAAATTTATGACAGCATTCAGTGGTTTTGGGTAGGAGTCTATTAGCATGGCACACTTAGAATTGGCCCCATCTTCTATAAAGTGGAGATGTGCATGCATAAACTTAATGTATTTGTCAATAAAAGTTAAAAAAAAATATGAAATGCTTATAAGGCAGTGTGCCCACTATGCGTTTTCTAAGCGTTTCCGCAGCGATAAAAAAAAGCTTGGTAGAAGGTCTGCCATGTTCCCCAATGATAATCCACATGTGCTGTGCACATGCTGCGGAAATTTCCGCTGCGGATTATCATTGCGGAAAAAAACGCAGCACTACCAATTATTTTGCGGAAGCCATTGACTTGCATTGTAATGCTTGGATTCCGCATCACTGAATATGTAGATGCGCATTCCACGTGTTTCAATGTGCGGATGGTACCTGGGTCTGGAGGAGAGAAGACTCTCCTCTGGACCCGGGTACAATAGTACCTGTAAAAAAAAGAATAAAATAAAAAATAAATATTATATTTACCTTCTGATGGCCCGCGGTGTGCTTGTCTTCGCTTGCCGGCAGATCGCGGTGGACTGAAGGACCTGTGCTGACGTCATTTAGTCATGTGACGGCAGGTCCTTCAGTGTAGTGTACCGCGAGCTGCCGGCAAGCCAGGACGGATCGAATAAAGACTGCGGGGGCCATCGGAAGGTAAGTATAGATTTATTTTTTTATTTTTTACCATTCTTTACGGTCACACTATATAAATCCATGCCGTTTGCATGGATTTATATAGTGTGACCAAGTTGTCAAGCACTTTCCAAGTGATGCTAAAATCGCTTGGAAAGCGCTTGTCAACCTGCATGCGGAAATGCATGTGAAGAACGCTTCACATCCTCATGTCCCTGGCAGGAAAAACGCATGTACAATCCGCATGCGTTTTTTCTGCCAGGGAGATGCAGAAACGCTCAGGAAAAAATCCGGAGCATTTCTGCATCGTGGGCACATAGCCTAATTGTACTTAGGCAACAATAGAAACATCTAACTAAAAAGGTGTAAAATCAGTAAAACAGAAACTTTATAAAAAACAAAATTTGTGTCACTCTCAAAAGTTTTTGCCACAACTGTACTTTTTAACTTATTAGATATAAAGTTTAATTAGCTTGTTCCTTGCTATTCTAAACGTACCCACAACCTCAAAGAAGGAACACATAACCTGGTTGAGTTACCTTGTGTTTAGTAGACTGAAAAAAAAGAGTATCTATCAGGTGTTCGGAAAAGTTCGGTGTGTGTGTGAACTAGTGTGTCACACAGGGCAGGTGTCTCATTGTGACATGCAGAAGTAGTGCTGTTGCTTTAAAAGCATTCAGCAACTATTAGAAGTAACACAAGCACATGAGACAGGAAGTGTTGTGCTCCAGAAGCATCCAGCAACTAGAGGGGTTAACACAGTCACAGTAGAAGGGGAGTGTTTTAGCGGAGCCCCAGTGGGATTTAGGGGAAGATGTTTACTGTCTGTCTGGAGCCAAAGAGAAAGGTGTTGTGTGCGTTCTGCATCTGACAGAAGCGCCCCTGCAAGTGAAAAGGATTCAAGTCAGGAGTGAAGCTAATCACAGGTCAGGTAGAGTTCCTGAACTAGCAATGCAGAGTATTGTCAAGCAGAAAGATGAGGACTGGAAGAAATGGTGTCACAGGGATCATCTCCCTCAGCAAACCCCCCCCCCCCTCCTTCATCTCACTGTGCTGTAAAGAATGCCGTGTTCATTAATGTGCCTTTGCATTAGAACTGTGCTGTCCTGTACTACTGGGAAGACTGTGAACTGCTGTGCTGCTAAGGAAACTGTACTGTTTGTCACTGGAGCCTGTTGCTAATAAGACTTAAACTTGCACTGGCTGCGCAGCTTCTTATTAAATGCTACTGTTCTACCATTTATGAGGACTCTTGCCAAGTGAGTCTGGTCAGCAAGTGAAACAACCTACGTGTCTGTGCCTGAGGGTCAATACCCCTGTGTGCCTGAGAGAAGCTGCAGCACATGGTCTATGGTCGCCCTGAGTAAAGGTTCCCCGAGGATTCCAAAGAATTCATGTAACCTGTCTCGCCCTATCTGAACCTAACGGCGAGCGCGTAACATCATTAATCTATAAAATGGTGAGTGGTGTCACAAGAAGTGAGGTGTGGCTGTGTGAACTGGCTGTAGTGTGCAAGTAGCTCATTGTCAGCCTATTGTGATAGGTGAGAAGATGAATTTGTGTGAGAAGGACAGCCAATCTGAGTCATGTGGGCAGCCAGTGGGTGGTGTTTGTGACATCCCCCTATGCCATGGATAGTGGATAACCTGCAATTTTTGGAAAAGCCCTTTTCAAGTTTTTCAAGACAAAAAAGCTCAGCCAATGCCAGCATTTTAGTTCCTGAAGCATCTTTTTGGTAGTTTCTTGAGCATTTTTTTCAACTTTTTTTACTGCCATCATATTTTCTTCACATTTTTTCAATGTTTTTGTAGCGTCTTTTTTACTAGCAGTGACTTCCCGGTGCCTGTGCAATAGAGCACTGCTGCACTGTGCTCAGCCAAATGGGCCCGGGAAGAAGCAAAGCGCGCTCCCTGTGAGCAACGCTTAGCACATGCGCCGGGAGGTGAGGGAAAAAAGCGCACGTCACAGGGCCCTGTGACGTGCGGGGAAATATGGTAAACGTGGACATAAGCGGGGAATTGATGGAATAATAAGCAGATGGGCAGGGATACCTTGGCGTCCGGGGTACGCCAAGCCTGTGAATAACCAAGAAGATAAAAGTACATTTCTCTGCTTTCAGACCTCTACCATGGGCCAAACAGGTATGTATAGATTTACTTTTCTATACCCTGTATGCCCATAGTAGAGGTCTGAAAACTCCAAAGTGGTGACAGATCCCCTTTAAGCTCAGTTTTTATTATCCCACAAAGACTGACACTTTACCGTTAATTCCATCCACAATGTCATTAGTAAAGAATTCTAAACAATTGGGGCTAATACTGATTTTTGTGGTCCTCTATTGCTGACATTAGCCTATTTAGAGAATGTATCATTTAGGACTTTTTGTTTCCTTTAACTAGTTGTATACCGTGATACAGTGTCCCCTAGTCCCTGCTTCTGAAACTTTAGTAAAAAGTTCTTGTGTGTCTTTGAAAAGTCCAAATATATCACGTTAGTACAAACCCTTTAAGTTAAGTAGAGGTATGCATCAGGTAAGTATGTATAGCCTACCTTCAACTCATACAATTGTTGAAGATATATGGAGGATCAACCAGCTTCTAATGAGCTGCAATGTTCCCTAAGTTGGCATACACTTTTATTGGCTGTCAGCCGAAACAGCTATTCCTCCCTCTACCACATAAACATTATGCTCGGCTCAGCAGTGAATACCTGTGTTCAGAATCCTTTTCAACAAATGGATTTGTCATGTTGAAATCCAAAGCTTCATCCTTCTTTCCTCTAATGTTTATTGTCAGGAGAGAATAAGAACACCGCCATACACATCAGATTGTCAGCCGGTCCGGCCAAAATTGGCAGGTTCAGCCAACACTAATCTAAAGCATATGGCCACCTTTATACCTGGAATCAGGGGTGGATTAAGAGTAGCAAGGGCCCCGGGCAGTTTAGAAGGTGCGACCCCCCCCCACCACACACCTGATGTATCACGTGACACATCACATGATCCCCTGTGATAGATCATGTGATAGTTCACGTGAAATTAATTTGGCACAATATTAATAATAATTTTTTTTAGGCTGTGTGCCCACTATGCGTTTTTTTAAGCGTTTCCGTAGCAGCAATTCAGCTGCAGAAACGCTTAAACGCTTGTAGAAGGTCTTCCATATTCCCCAATGATAATCCGCATGTGCTGTGCACATGCTGCGGAAATTTCCGCTGCGGATTATCATTGCGGAAAAATCCGCAGCACAGCCAATTATTTTGCGGAAGAGCGGCGCTTTTGCCGCCATTGACTTGCATTGGAACACATGGAATCCACATCACTGCATCTGTACATGCAGAATCCATGCGTTTCAATGTGCGGATGGTACCCGTGTTTGGAGAAGAGGAGACTCTCCTCCGGGCCCGGGTACCATAGTACCTGTAAAAAAAGAATAAAATAAAAAATAAATATTATACTTACCTTCTGATGGCCCCCGGTGTCTTTATCCGATGCGTCCTGGCTTGCCGGCAGCTCGAGATGGTCTGAAAAGGACCTGCCGTGACGTTATTTAGTCATGTGACGGGTCACGCGACCGCTGACGTCGGCAGGCCACCAGAAGGTAATTATATACAGTGGTGGCCAAAAGTATTGGCACCCCTGCAATTCTGTCAGATAATACTCAGTTTCTTCCTCAAAATGATTGCAATCACAAATTCTTTGGTATTATTCTCTTCATTTAATTTGTCTTCAATGAAAAAACACAAAAAGAATTGTCCTAAAGCCAAATTGGATACAATTCCACACCAAACCTAAAAAAGGGGGTGGACAAAAGTATTGGCACTGTTTGAAAAATCATGTGATGCTTCTCTAATTCGTGTAATTAACAGCACCTGTAACTTACCTGTGGCACCTAACAGGTGTTGGCAATAACTAAATCACACTTGCAGCCAGTTAACATGGATTAAAGTTGACTCAACCTCTGTCCGGTGTCCTTGTGTGTAACACATTGAGCATGGAGAAAAGAAAGAAGACCAAAGAACTGTCTGAGGACTTGAGAAACCAAATTGTGAGGAAGCATGAGCAATCTCAAGGCTACAAGTCCATCTCCAAAGACCTGAATGTTCCTGTGTCTTCCGTGCGCAGTGTCATCAAGAAGTTTAAAGCCCATGGCACTGTGGCTAACCTCCCTAGATGTGGACGGAAAAGAAAAATTGACGAGAGATTTCAACGCAAGATTGTGCGGATGGTGGATAAAGAACCTCGACTAACATCCAAACAAGTTCAAGCTGCCCTGCAGTCCGAGGGTACAACGGTGTCAACCCGTACTATCCGTCGGCGTCTGAATTAAAAGGGACTGTATGGTAGGATAACCAGGAAGACCCCACTTCTTACCCCAGGACATAAAAAAGCCAGGCTGGAGTTTGCCAAAACTTACCTGAGAGCCTAAAACGTTTTGGAAGAATGTTCTCTGGTCAGATGAGACAAAAGTAGAGCTTTTTGGGAAAAAGCATCAACATAGAGTGTACAGGAAAAAAAAAAGAGGCATTCAAAGAAAAGAACACGGTCCCTACAGTCAAACATGGCGGAGGTTCCCTGATGTTTTGGGGTTGCTTTGCTGCCTCTGGCACTGGACTGCTTGACCGTGTGCATGGCATTATGAAGTCTGAAGACTACCAACAAATTTTGCAGCATAATGTAGGGCCCAGTGTGAGAAAGCTGGGTCACACTCAGAGGTCATGGGTCTTCCAGCAGGACAATGACCCAAAACACACTTCCAAAAGCACTATAAAATGGTTTGAGAGAAAGCACTGGAGACTTCTAAGGTGGCCAGCAATGAGTCCAGACCTGAATCGAACACCTGTGGAGAGATCTCAAAATGGCAGTTTGGAGAAGGCACCCTTCAAATATCAGGGACCTGGAGCAGTTTGCCAAAGAAGAATGGTCTACAATTCCAGCAGAGCATTGTAAGAAACTCATTGATGGTTACCGGAAGCGGTTGTTCGCAGTTATTTTGGCTAAAGGTTGTGCGACCAAGTATTAGGCTGAGGGTGCCAATACTTTTGTCTGGCCCATTTTTGGAGTTTTGTGTTAAATGATCAATGATTTGATTTTTGCTTCATTCTCTTTTGTGTTTTTTCCTTGCAAGCAAATTAAATGAAGATAATAATACCAAAGAATTTGTGATTGCAATCACTTTCAGGAAGAAACTGAGTATTATCTGACAGAATTGCAGGGGTGCCAATACTTTTGGCCACCACTGTATTTATTTTTTACCATTCTTTTACAATCACACTATATAAATCCATGCCGGTTGCATGGATTTATATAGTGTGACCAAGTTGTCAAGCACTTTCCAAGTGATGCTAAAATCGCTTGGAAAGCGCTTGTCAACCCGCATGCGGATATGCATGTGAAGAACGCTTCACATCCGCAAGTCCCTGGCAGGAAAAACGCATGTACAATCCACATGTACAATCCGCATGTACAATCCGCATGCGTTTTTTCTGCCAGGGAGAGGCAGAAACGCTTAAAAAAAATCCTGTGCATTTCTGCATCGTGGGCACATAGCCTTACATTAATTGTATGACTCAATATGGAGCACACGTAGCCATCTATACACAGCAGGAGGCTGCACGTAGCCATCTATACACAGCAGGAGGCCGCACGTAGCCATCTATACACAGCAGGAGGCCGCACGGCGCCATCTATACACAGCGGGAGGCCGCACGGCGCCATCTATACACAGCGGGTGGCCGCACGGCGCCATCTATACACAGCGGGAGGCCGCACGGCGCCATCTATACACAGCGGGAGGCCGCACGTAGCCATCTATACACAGCGGGAGGCCGCACGTAGCCATCTATACACAGCGGGAGGCCGCACGTAGCCATCTATACACAGCGGGAGGCCGCACGGTGCCATCTATACACAGAGGGAGGCCACACGTAGCCATCTATACACAGCGGGAAGCTGCACGGAGCCATCTATACACAGCGGGAGGCCGCACGGAGCCATCTATACACAGCGGGAGGCTGCAATTAGCCATCTATACACAGCGGGAGGCCGCACGGCGCCATCTATACACAGCGGGAGGCCGCAGGGTGCCATCTATACACAGCGGGAGGACGCACGTAGCCATCTATACACAGCAGGAGGCCGCACGGCGCCATCTATACACAGCAGGAGGCCACACGGCGCCATCTATACAAAGCGGGAGGCCGCACGGTGCCATCTATACACAGCGGGAGGCCGCACGGCGCCATCTATACACAGCGGGAGGCTGCACGGCGCCATCTATACACAGCGGGAGGCTGCACGGCGCCATCTATACACAGCGGGAGGCCGCACGGCACCATCTATACACAGCGGGAGGCCGCACGGCACCATCTATACACAGCAGGAGGCCACACGGCGCCACCTATACACAGCGGGAGGCCGCACGGCGCCATCTATACACAGCGGGAGGCCGCACGGGCCCCCCCCAGAGACAGCAGGAGGCCGCACGGCGCCATCTATACCCAGCAGGAGGCAGCACGCAGTGACACACGCAGTCACGCACACACACAAACATATACAGACATATACATACATGCATAAACACATTTGAAACACAAAAATACATATAAACAGACATCACACAATGATATCTGCCTACACACACACACATATACACACACACACACACTCACTCACACACTCCCTCACACACCATCCCCCGGCTCGGCTGCAGTCCTCCTGCTTTTTTCCGGTGCAGCACTGCAGGCCGGGTGCACACTGCGTGACGTCACAGCTAGGAGACACGGCCGCGCAGAGGGCCGTGTCTCCTAGCAGTGACGCGGCCGGGCCAGCACAGGGAAGTTAACTGCTGCAGTGCTGGCCCGGCCGAAAAAGAAGCAGCGGCCGTGCGCTTCTGCTGGGGGAGCGGTCCAGGGACCCCCCCCTGCCACTGTTTGCCGGTATGTGCCGAGGTGCCACACATATAATGGGGGCAATCTGGCCATAGACACCCCAGAGCCCCGGGCCACCTGGAGGTTCGGGGTCCCGGGCGGTAGCCCGGATTGCCCTCATTATAATCCGCCTATGCCTGGAATTAACCTATACAGATAAGTGGCTGCCCAATCATATAGGTATAGCTAGAGAACTATTTAAAACAAATAATATCTTTTTACTAAACTGTAGCTGTGTTTACTGAGTAATTCCACCTTAAATCCAAAAATGTATTTATTATGCTTATTTATATAGCACCATCATATTCCACAACACTTTACAGATATTATAATCACTGTCCCCATTGGGGCTCTCAATCTAAATTCCCTCTTAGTATGTCTTTGGAGTGTGGGAGGAAACCTGAAGAAATCCATGCAAACACAGGGAGAACATACAAACTCCTTGCAGATGTTGTCCATGGTGGGATTCGAACCCAGGACTCCAACGCTGCAAAGCAACAGTGCTAACCACTGAGCCACCATAACATAAAACATATGTGCTGAAATAATCACTTTGTTATGGATATGGGTATCCGATTTTATCTAGAAAATCCTATAGCTACTGAAGACACATATGTTCCATCCACTTGCAGAAAATGAGTTAAATGGCTGAATTAGGGAAGACAGATTTAGGTTGTCGGAGCTTAATGGTCACCTGAGCTGGCTTTGGACAGTCTGATGACATAGACAGTTAGTGGGATTATCACCTTTCACTTTGTTGCGACTGGCAAAGATTACAAAGGGATGGTATACAGCATGTAACCCGCCTACCATCCAGCTACATAAACAATACAACACAGTAGAAATTAGGTATCTCACCAGCACTTCTTGATCCATGGACAGGCATACTACTTGACAAGGAGCTGTGTACCTGAACATTGTTCGCAAAGTTCTAGTGGAAGACCATGATGGATCCAAGTACCAAGCAGATATGCATTCTCTTTTTCTACAGCTCTCTCAATACAACAGCTGCAATAGTGACATCTTCCACTAAGTCAAAGACAATTTTACAGCTTACAGGAAGGAAACTTCCATGTGAACTGATGCTAGAGTGAGACTGTGAAAGTCATGGAGGATAAGGAGCTTTCACTCAGGAGGAGCTTAGATCAAACTCAATTACCATAACCCCATGAACTTGCCCACCTCTTTCTTGTGCAGGCTCTAATTCTAGCGATGCTAATGCCCAGGTCTTTGTTTCCTGGTGTTCCTGTATTATCTAATTCACCACCATAAGTGTAACTATAAGATATTATAAGGCCGTGTTCCTATGTTACTTATGTAAATACTGCTTTTTTTTCTGCTGCGAATTTATTTTGTATAGAAAATCTGCTGTGTTTAACCGTCCAAGCAAAGTGGATGCGATTTTACGAAAACTCCTACCCACTGTGTGTCTAAAGACTCGGTTTGAACTTTACAGTTTTTGTTGTGTTTTTTCTCTATAGGCTTCAATGAGGAGCCCGAAAAAAACACATGTAAAAAAAATGAAAATGTGTTTTTAAGTGCAGAATCAAAGCTCTTCTCTACTTAAAACTCAGCATAGAAAACGTCGCTTCAAATCTGCACCAAAAACACATCAAATAAGAGGGGAAAGACAAAAAAATGCAATAATGCATTGCAGCTAAAAGCCAACAGAAAAAAGGCAGCATTTATGTTATGTGTTGACACGGTCTAAGACTGAGGTATAGGGAAAAGTAGATTGATAAATACAGTCCTGCTCATTGTTATTGGCACCCATGAAGTTTAAGTACATAATGTGGAATATCTCCTGAAAAAAATGAATCAAGTGGAACAGGTTTTTTTTGTATAGAGCCCTCGTGCTAAAAACAAAAGAGCAAATAATAAACAATAATTTAAAACCAAAAACAATGGAAGGAAAAAATAGAAAAACCTAAAGCTTGCGGTGTCACTGGTATTGGCACCCTTCACATTAATTTAATATGGAAACACATTTTGACTCACCTGTCATAAATCACAAAAGAGATTCACCTGTGATTAATTGTCGGTGCCCATGTGACATGAATTAGCCAATGAATGATGACTTCAGTGTTTTAAAAAGCCATATGTTAGGCCCTGTTCTTTTGTCACAATGGTGAAGCCAAAGGAGCTGTCTGAGGACATCATAACTACTGTTATTAGCAAACACAAGACTTTCAAAGGGTATAAGGCCATCTCCAAAGACCTTGGTATCCCAGTATCAACAATGTGCAATGTTAAGAAGTTTGCCAAGCGTGGAACCATCAAAAACCTCCCTGGACGTGGGGGAAAGAGGAAAATTGACAAGAGAGGTCTTCAAAGGTTGGTGCGAATGGGGGAAAAAAACACCATGTCAAACATCCAAAGACCTGAAGGCCAATCTGGAACAGTCTGGGGCCATGGTTCCAACAAGAACCATAGGCGGCACACTAAACCAAGCAGAGCTTTATGAGCGAAGGCCAAGGAGGAAACCGTTGATGAAGAAAAGACATAAAAAGGAACGACTGATCTTTGCCAAAGAGTACCTTGACAAACCACAATCCTTTTGGGAAAATGTTCTGTGGACAGATGAAACAAAAATAGAGCTTTTTGGCAAATGCAAAGCAACAGTTTGTTTACACACGGCACAATGAAGCTTATAAGGAAAATAACACCTTACCAACAGTTAAGCAGGGTGGCGGATCCATAATGCTGTGGGGTTGCTTTGCTGCATCCGATACTGGAGGCCTTGACCGTATCACAGGAATCATGAAATCAGAGAATTATCAAGAGATTTTAGAGCGAAATGCCCTACACAGTGTAAGAAAACTTGGTTTGAGTCGAAGATCATGGGTGCTCCAGCAAGACAATGACCCAATGCACACATCCAAAAGTACATAGGAATGGTTGAAAAAGAAAAAATGGACTGTTTTAAAATGGTCAGCAATGAGTCCTGATCTCAGTCCAACTGAAAATCTTTGGGGTGAGCTGAAATCTGTCATTGGGAAAAAGAACCCTGCAAACATTCAAGACCTTGAACAATCTGCAAATGAAGAGTGGGAGAAAATTTCAGCTGAGAAGTGCAAAAAGTTCATAGATGGCTACAAGAAACGTTTGAAGCCTGTCATCAATGCCAAAGGGTGTGCAACCAAGTATTAATTAGGGATGTCTTTATAGCTGCACATGCTGATTATTCTGTTTCTTCTCTGAAATTGCAACATGGAAGTTAAAAAACAATGTTTTATTGTTGTATTACTTTAGACCACTAATTAAAAAATCCTGAGGATATAACTTTAGTACATTTCCATTTATTTCTGAAGAGATTGTACAGTCCATGAAAAAAATTAAGGGGTGCCAATAATGGTGAGCAGCACTGTAGATTGATTGATAGATAGACTAACATTTCAAAATGTTTTTCTTCCATCCCAAGCGGTCTTAAATCCTGCAAGTTTGGCACAAAGTTTATATTCAGTTGAACCATAGCTTGCACCTCCTATAGTATATACTGTGTTTTTAATAATTTGTATTTCCGAATCCAAATGTCAACCTGCGTATAAACAATAAATGAAGAATCAAATTAATTCTATTGGCAATACCATATTTGCGTATTTAAATTCCTATAGAAGCATTGCATGGCCTATAAGTCCCCTCACACTGAATTATCATTCTCCACAAAAATATTAAAATTTGAGAGTCCTCATTGGTTGATACCTTGTAATGGCTAACTGAAAATATGATAACAAATTGCAAGCTTTCAAGACTAATCAGGTCTCTTCATCTATGCCTGATGAAAAGACTTGACTAGTCTTGAAAGCTTGCAATTTGTTAACATCTTTTCAGTTAGCCATTACAAGGTAACAAATTGCAAGCTTTCAAGACTAGTCAAGTCTTTTCATCAGGCATAGATGAAGAGACCTGATTAGTCTTGAAAGCTTGCACTTTGTTATCATATTTTCAGTTAGCCATTACAAGGTATCAACCAATGAGGACTCTCAAATTTTAATATTTTTCTACTGGCTAACATAGTACAAAGATATATATATTTCCTATATTCTCCACAAATGGAGATGTAACCCTTAGACCCCAGACAGAGGCCTCTCATACAGAGAAATCAGATCTCATGTTTCGCACTGAGGAGGGGCAACACCCCGAAACACTGTCTGCAAATTGAGATTCTGGTTTGGCTTTTAATTTAATTCATATGGCAATGCCTACATAATGGGTCGATATTGACTTTTAGGATTGCTACTTCCAACAGGTGATGCTAGAGTTCAAGTCTTCTTATGCTCTGAAGAGGAAATTTGCATTTCCCGAAAGAAAGTACAAACAAATCCTCAGTTATTAAATTGAGGTCTAGCGTAATAGTTGTAGACAACTAGTAAAGTGGCTTTTGACTGCATTCCTAAGCAGGTCCATTAATACAGGAATGTCATCCCCATAGCAGCATTAGACTCTTTAGCATTTGTGTCCCTTTCAAGTCTCATTTATCAATGTGCTAAATCCTCCCAGAATTTCAGCTTGAACAGTGCAGGGTGTAGTAGGTTGTCCCTTGTTATCTCCTGATGCTAAATACCTTTTGTACCTGAATTCTTCTTTATTACAAAGACCATAAGGAAATGACTTGTGCTAGCTTTCGGTGCACACGTGTCTATGGTATTTAGAGCGTAACCTTTTGAACTGCAGCACATCTGCCATTGCACTTATCAGTCACATAGACATATAATTTAGGGATAACGGGATCACGTTGAAATGCAGGATTGCCTGCTGGACTGACAGCTTGGATAACGTTGTACACTACAACTTGTAGTGCATCCGTGAAGAACAATAACCAAGCTCAAAGATTTGTCTGCACAAATAAGGCTTCTGATGCATACAAATACTAAAATCTGGCAGTTGTTTGAGGCAAATGGCTTGTTATGTGACTATAAAAATCAGTGACCCATGAAATGCTCTCAAAATTTACTCTATTACTACTCAGAATGTTGGTAAATGGTACCAGAAAGCCATTGTCATGGTTGTGTATGGCAAATTAACCCCTTCATGACCAGGCTATTTTTTGTGGGTGTCTTTTTTTTTTTTTTTTTCCTCCCCTTCTTTCAATAGCCATAACTTTTTATTTTTCCGTCCACATAGCCGTATGAGATGAGGGATTATTTTTTGCAGGATGAGTTGTACTTTTGGATAACACATTCACTTTATCATGTGTGAGGCAGTGACGAGGATCGTATACGAGAGACGTTATATCTCCCCCAGAATGTGTACAGAGACCTATTAAATCCATTGGAGTGCATTGCTCTCATAGACACAGATGCGGCTGCAATGCAGGAATGAAGGTGAGCAATGACCTGGTCAGGCTATCGGGCTAAGGCAGAATAGTAAAACCCGGCAGGGCCTTCATTTCTTGGAAGAGGTTACAGGAAGGCAGTGGGGCGGCCTCCTCCCTCCAACCCGGGTTTTCCAGTGGCTCTTGCCACAGGTCCTTTAAAAACCCTGCATTAAGGATTAGTGTTGTTCAGTGTTGGGACCTGCTAGGAGCATAGCAGGAAAGCTCGGCGGCCCTGTGAGTAGCAGAACCAATGCCTGGGAAGGCTCTGCACCCGTCAGGCTCTGAGCGGCTGCTGCCCTCGGCAAACGTTGTTGTGGACTTGTGTTAACCCGGCTGCGAACCGGAGGACTTTTCTGTTTACCCGTGAGTTGCTGAATAAAAGCTGTTAATGTTGGACTTGCTTGGGTCACTACCTCAGTTACTGCACGGTGTGAACACCGCCGCCTTACACATGTGACGCACTAGAAAGCAGGAAAAAGATTCCAAATGCATTGAAACTGCAAAAAAAAGTGAAATTCCACAATACGTTTTTATTTTTTTTATTTCATTTACCATGTTCACAATATGGTAAAACTTACCAGGCAATATGATTCCCGAGGTCAGTAGGACTACGCAGATATCAAACGTGTATAGGTTTTTTTTTATGGTTCAAATTTCTCGTTATGCCTTTGCCGATCAGATTAATTTATTTTATATTTTGATAGATCAGACTTTTCTGCAAGCAGCGATACCAAATATGAGCTGACTTGAGAGGGATAGGCGATATGCATATCTTGTCCATAAGGGCACAGACAGACAGCCGTATAACGCATGGGATGATCGCATCGCACTGCATGGACTGGCCGGCACCTCTCCTGACCTGAGCATGACAGTGTGATGTATTTCTATGCGGCTGTCAAGCTCAGGTGAGGAGAGCAGACAGCCAGTACTAGGTTTGCGATGCGATCCTCCTCCTCCGAGTTATACGGCCGTCTGTCTGTACTCTAATTGTCGCAATCACTCACCAACAGTATCATCCCTGCTCCAGTCACTACACATCACCCTCTCTCTGTGGCCATACTGTCCCCTATGTTTAGAATTTTGCATGCCCTGATCTGGGTCTGTCTGGCTATGCTTACTAGTTCTCGTTTCGGCACTATGAACTGGAATCTTCGATCTGACAACTGTCGCTAACAGAGATTACCTGTTGAAAAAGTGTGAAAATCTTAAAATTCCTTTAATTATACACTTCAATTCAGCCATAGCTCAAATTTGTTGTAACCTTAGGTGTACATATCTAATCCAGTTTGGCCATATAAAAAAAAAAAGAAAAGCATTAAAAGAAAGCAACCAAGCGGCTACAAGCCAAATGTGTTTATATCAATTATGGGCATCCAGAAAAGTGGCACCAGACACTCAAGTTATTTTTTATATAACCAGAAGCTAAAAGCTAAACCACTGGGTCACCAGGGACTAAATTTATATAAATTATATATTGGCTAATAAGTCACCAAAGCATGTTCCAAACCAAGAACTACCTAAAGAATGCATACTATGTATCAAGAACTCTACAGAGGCTGTATCGTACACGCCTAGTCTAGGGATGTGATCTCATATGACTAATTGTAGGGTTATAGGGCGGCATTAAACTAATGAGAACGAGGAAATACAATATCACATGATATACTACGTGTTATTGATTACATAATTTCCTGCACCATTATTAAGAACAAAAACCACTGTGTTCCTAGGAGGCAGAGAGTACATATAACTAATTCTGATGGTGCCATATGGAGTACTCTGCTGTCCAAAGAGTAATACTAATTTCTGAAAATTTCCTGCACTATATTACCCTTTTTATAGAACCATACATAGGACCCTTTTAGGGATAAATATTCTCTCATGACCTAATGGTTTCAATGTTCTCTGTGGGCAATACTTGTATTTTGTTATACAAGTACATATAATTGAGTGGTTAGGTACAATTTTCTTTATTTTTAATAATGTCTAATTGTATATGCAAATTGCCTCTTCAGAGATGAAAAGGACTAGAACTCTAGTGCCATAAGCACATTTCTATTAACTATACTGAATTCAATAGAGGGTTGTATTCAATAAATTGAAAGATTATGAAAACAAGGTCAGTTTAAGCTTGGCAGATTAAACATTATCCAAAATAAACTACAGTAGTATAGCTACCAAAAAAGTACTAATGTACTCACTTTAGTGAGTTATTGACACTGCATATTTTCGCAGTGCAAAAAAATGCAGCGTTTTACAATTCAGCAGAATGGATGGAATATATAGAAAACTCAACAAACGCTCATAACTAGTCTAAAGGGTGTTGACTATGCAAGCAACATGTAAGGATGTGAAACCAGGTTCAAAGTACATTAACAAACCTTGTGGCTAACAATATAAGAGAAAGGCAGCAGGTGCCACTTTCACCTTTGTTAGTGTGGTTTACTGCCAGGTTTCTGTTGACAGTGCTAACAAGTGCTAATAAGAGGGTCATCTGTGTAAGCAAAGGATTTCACTCAGTAGTGGGTCTCTAGAATTTACCATGTTAATAATCTGGAGAACCAAAGTATTTGTTGGAACTAGTGATGATCGAGCATGCTCGCTACTGTTAGAAAAAACTAACAGGAGGGTTCTATTTTGCTGGTCACATGACTTTTTGCCTATTTAATCCAGCTGCGCTCTCCTGGCCTTGCTGGACTTCAGTGTTACATTTACTCTTAAGCTAGCCAGGTGCCTTGTACCTTACTCTGTAGTTTGCTTGGTCTTTTGACCACTAGTACTTCTGTTTGTTTGTTTGTCTTTGCTCTGTTACAATTTCTGCTAGGAGGTGTCCAACTATATCCCAGTCCTTAATTCTTGTAGGGACCCCTCCCTTATATCTATAGGTCTGCGTTCAGACTAGCTGAGGACTTAGGCGGGTCTGTTCACAAGGAACAGGTCCTCCGCTGCATCGTAGGGAATCAGCTTAGTCCTATTGTAGGGACAGTTTTCCTATCTTTCCTTAGTGTTTGTAGCAGTTCATAACAGTAAGTCCAGCCAAAAAATAAAACACTCTAAGGAAAGAAATCCTGATTTCAGCATAGTGTCGGTTCAGGAGTTGGCTCAACGCCTGCAGGGACTGTCTTTGGACGTGGCCGAGCTCCAGCAACACGTGAGTAGCTGTCCTGGAGCGCATTTTGTCGAACCGAAGGTAGGACTGCCAGATTTTTTTTATGGTAAACGGCAAGATTTTTTTTCCTTTAAAAACGCTTGTTTATTATATTTTCGTTTAAGACCCAGATCCTCGGGGAATGAATCACAGCGCATTGGGTTTATAATGTCACTTTTGCGCAAAGAACCACAGGGATGGGCCTTTTCTCTACAACCTATTGATCCGTATTTTAGATCTGTGTTTTTTTCGGCTATGGGGTTGTTGTATGATGATCCTGATCGAGTCTCATCTGCTGAAACTGAATTAAGACGTTTGAAGCAGGGATAAGGTGATGTGGAAAATTATTGTACATACTTCAGAAGATGGTCGGCTGAAGTGGAATGGAATGACTCAGCATTAAAATGTTTGTTTCTTGATGGTCTAGGTGAAAGGGTTAAGGATCTGCCGATTGCCTTCCCAAAACCTGGAACCTTGCAGGAGGCAATGCAATTAGCCATACGTGTGGACAGGAGACTGCGTGCTAGGAGTAATGAAGAGAAATCTACTGCTATGGCAGCTCCTAGTTTTCAGAGGGTCTGTTCGGAGGGTGGAGAACCAATGGAGATTGGGGCGATGTCACCCCACTCTCAGGAAAAAGACCGCAGGTTTGCTAAAGGATTGTGTTTTTATTGCGGTAAATCTGACCACTTTATTAAGAACTGTGTGCTTCTTTTGAACAAAGAAAAAAAAAAGGTCAGTTACGCCCGCATAGCTTGTTTAAACTCAAAAGGAGTACCGGTATTTCTTTCTGGAAGCACCTCATTCCAGGAGGAGTTGATTGAATTTCGGGTATTTGTGGATTGTGGTTCTACACTCAATGTGATTGATGAGGGTTTTTTGGAAAAATTTAAATTGGAATCCAAACTCTTGTCATCTCCTATTTCTGTGGTTGCTGTTGATGGCTCTCCCTTGAAAGGTATTACTCACAAGGTTTTTGAATTTCCCCTCACCATTAATGGTATCCACCAAGAGAATTTGGATTTGGCGGTATTAAATAATTTGCCTGCTCCAGTGGTTTTGGGGTTACCTTGGTTAAAATTGCACAATCCTGTGCTGGACAGGTCTACCAATGAAATTAAGTCTTGGAGTCCTAAGTGTTATGATAGATGTTGCAACGGTCACATTGCTGCTGTGGAAAGAGGGGAATTACCTGTACCTATTCAGGATTTTTGGAAAGTTTTTTCTGAGGAGGAGTCGCAAGTTTTGCCTCCTCATAGGGACTATGATTGTACTATTGAGTTTGTCCCTGGAGCAACTCTTCCCAAGAGTCGCTTATTTAATCTTACTATCCCTGAGAGAAAGGCCTTGGAGGAATACATACAGACAAGCTTGGCCGCCGGTCACATTAGACCTTCTAAGTCACCTGTGGCTGTTGGATTCTTTTTTGTAAGAAAAAAGGACGGCGGTTTACGTCCATGTCTGGACTTTCGCTAAATTAATAAAATTACAGTACGCAATTCCTACCCACTGCCATTAATTCCTGACTTGTTCAACCAGTTAGTGGGGGCCAAGTGGTTCTCTAAAATTGATCTCCGGGGGGCATACAATTTGTTACGTATGAAGGAAGGTGATGAGTGGAAAACTGCTTTTAACACACCAGTGGGTCATTTTGAGAATCTGGTTATGCCCTTTGGTCTTACAAACGCACCAGCGTTTTTTCAGAACCTTATTAATGACATCCTGAGACCGTTGATCTGTAAGAATGTGGTGGTGTATTTGGATGACATTTTGATTTTTGCGCCGGATCTGGAGTCTCATTGGCAGAGCGTACGTGAGGTATTGCAGTAGTTAAGCGACAATTCACTTTTTGCTAAGCTGGAGAAATGTGAGTTCGCTGTGCAGAGAATAAGTTATTTGGGCTACATTATCTCCAGCGAGGGCTTTGAGATGGACCCGGTGAAGGTTCAGGCGGTTCAGGAATGGCCTAGGCCTATTGGTTTGAAACCAATACAGAGATTTTTGGGTTTCGCCAATTATTACAGAAAATTCATTAAGAATTTTTCTATAATTGTTAAGCCGCTGACTGATCTCACCAGGAAAGGTGCGAATACGGTCCAGTGGACTACTGAGGCCATTGTAGCTTTTGTGTATCTCAAGGAGAGGTTCAGTTCTGCCCTCATCCTTATGCAGCCTGATGAGACCAAGCCTTTTTTGGTCGAGGTTGATGCTTCTTCGGTGGGGGTCGGTGCTGTTTTGTCTCAGGAAAACAAGGATGGAGTACATCCCTGTGCTTTTTTTTCAAAAAATTTTTCTGAGACCGAACTTAATTACGATGTCTGTAATCAGGAATTGCTGGCGATTAAACTCGCATTTGAATATTGGCGTCATCTCTTGGAAGGTGCTAAATTTCCCATTCAGGTTTTCACTGATCATAAGAATCTGATCTATCTTGATGCTGCCAAGCGCTTGAATGCCCGTCAAGCTAGGTGGGCACTTTTTTTTTCGCGGTTTAATTTTTCTGTTACTTACATTCCGGGTACCAAGAATGTAAAAGCTGATGCTTTATCTCGCAGTTTTTTTCCCATGGTTGGTATCGAGGAGGAGGAGAGCATTTTACAGGAAGGTGTTGTGATAGCAGCATTGGACTCCGTTTTGGAAGATTGGATTCTGAAAGCTCAAGAAATGAAATGATCTCGATGGTCCAGATAGATGGAGTGGAGGATGGCTGGTTGATGGACACCCCATGCAAACACGGCTACGGTGCTAACAAGGAGGAGGTGGAGTAATGTTTTGGGCTGGAATCATGGGGAGAGAGATTGTCGGCCCTTTTAGGATCCCTGAAGCGGTAAAGATGAACTCCATAATGTATGTTGAGTTTCTCAAACAGCACTTCCTGCCATGGTTCAAGAAGAAGAACTGTGCATTCCGCAGCAAGATCATTTTCATGCATGATAATGCCCCGTCTCATGCTGCACATAACACATCTGCATCTCTGGCTGCTATGGGCATAAAAGGGGACAAACCTATGGTGTGACACCCATGCTCCCCTGACCTCAACTCCATTGAGAACCTCTGGAGCGTCATCAAAAGGAGTGTCTATGATGGCGGGAGGCAGTTCACATCTAAGCAACAGCTCTGGGAGGGTATTCTGTCCTCATGCAAAACAATTGGAAGCAGAAACCATCCAAAACCTGACAAATTCAATGGACGAGAGAGTTCAGAAGCTCCTTTCGAACAAGCGGTCCTATGTGCAAATGTAACATCACCTAGAATAAAGTTTTGAGTTGAAAACTGTTTGATTTCAGTTTTTAATAACCTGCTAATGCTTATAATTTCAAAAATGACCATTTTTTTGTTTTTAATTAAAATGAAAAGGTTGAAAACTCTGCTGAGCATAATAATTTGGAACATGCATTTTGAGTGCAGTTTGAGTTTTTTATTTTTTTAAAAATATACTGTTATCATAGGCAGTTTGTACAAAAACCTTTCAATTGTACTCTAATAGTTATTTGACTGGAAAATTACAATGACTGCAATTCATATAGGTAATTTGGGGAAATCTGAGAAAATTGTATTTGCATAATAATTTGGAACACAGTGTAAAACTGTGTTTTCTCCGTCACATGGATCACATACACGTTTTCTGAAAATACTGCCATTTCTGGCCTCCATTAAAAATTTATTTCAGTCTGTCAGCGAAGTTTTTGACACCGGTTTGCTGTTCAAAATAGTTACCTACAGGCCAGCTATTTAAAACTGCGGTTTGTCCATCACACGGATCACATATAAGTTTGCTCGAAATTCAGCCATTTGTAGTGAGCGTGGCAGATATTGTTCTCCATTAATATGGGCAAGGCACGTGGCAAGGGACGGGGAACTGGGCAAGCTGAGATTGTGCTACAACAAACACCCACATCTTCTCGCTCGACCGTCCTGTCCCAATTAATATGGGGCCGCAAAGCACCACTATTGAACACAGAGCAGTGTCAAAAGGTTATTGGTTGGATAGCAGATAAAGCTTCCAGTCACTTAGCCACCACCACCACCACCCTGTCTTCCACATGGTCAAGTCTCAGTAGCCATGAGTCTGGACCGCATATTCCTCAACCTGAATCTTCTTTCTCTCACCATGCCGAGTGCCCAGAGACAACTGATCCCACACTTGGACACTCCGAAGAGCTGTTCACTTTTCCATTTATAGATTCGGGCCTCTCGCCCGATCCACTTGAAGAGGGGCAAGAGGAGATCGCATGTAGCATTGCCCAAATATTTGAGCAGCCACGGTCACACAAAGACGACGGTGGTTAAGTGTCACAAGAGGTGGACGATGATGAGACATAATTGAGAGAAAGTAAGGAGGAGGATCAGGGTGCGGAAGTGGAGGACGAGGTGGTGGATGATATAGTAATGGATCCAACTTGGCAGGAGGACATGCAGAGCGATGACAGGAGCACACAGGGGTTGGGAGGCAGAGCACCTCAACAGGCAGGAGGAAGCAGTGCAGTGGCCGCAGACAGAAGGCAGGCAACCGTTCCCCGTAACACCAACACGAATGAAGTTGCCACTACAACTGTTAGGTCTTCCCGAGTCTGGTTGATTTTTAAAGACTCTGCCGATAACCCCAAAAAAGCCATTTGCGCCACCTGCCAGGCCAGCATCAGCAGGGGTGGCAAAACTACCAGCCTGACCACCACCAGCATGCTCAGGCACATGGCAGCAAAGCACCCAACTTTATGGGCCGAACCCCAGGGTCCAGGAACAGTGTCAGCTGGTGGCACCACTGCTTCTTCCGCTGTTGTGCATGCAAGCCAATCCCCTGTCCATGGTGCATGCGAAGATGCCTCCTGCCCTGCACCTGTCGTTGCACACTTTCAATTAGCAGCATCAGGGAGCATGTCCACGTCCTTGTCCCAGCGCAGCGTTCAGTTGTCCATACCCCAGTCCTTGGAACGCAAGCGCAAATACGCAGCCAACGCCCCACAGGCCACTCTACTAAATTCCCACATTTCGCAACTGCTTGCGCTTGAAATGTTGCCTTTTAGGCTCGTGGTGACAGAAGCATTCCGCAACCTGATGGCGCCGGCCGTCCTTCAGTACTTGGTCCCCAGCCGCCACTATTTCTCCCAGTGTGCCGTCCTCGCATTACGTAAGCACTTGTCCCAAAACATTAGCCGTGCCTTCAACAATGCAGTTACAGGGAAAGTCCACGTAACCACGGACACGTGAACAAGTGCTTGAGGGCAGGGACGGTACATCTCGCTGACGGCACACTGGGTTAACATAGTGGAAGCCGGGATCCTGTCGGACCTTGGGACGGAACACGTCCTCCAGACGCCAAGGATTGCGGGCCCTAGGTCAATAAGGGTTTCCCCCCACAGTCTACAGCACCTGCACCTCATCCTCATCAGCCTCCATCTCCGAAATGACCACATCAGTCACAAGCTGGGAGCACTGCAGCACTGCCTCGGCCAAGCGGCAACAGGGCTGTGCTGAAGCTAATATGCTTAGGTGACAAACCGCACAATGCTGAAGAGCTGTGGACAGCTCTAAAAGAGCAGGCAGATCTGTGGCTCACACCGCTGAACCTACAGCCAGGCATGGTCGTGTGTGACAATGGCCGGAACCTGGTGGCAGCTCTGAGGCGAGGCGAGCTCACACACGTACCATGCCTGGCCCATGTGCTTAACCTCGTGGTTCAGCGGTTTCTCAAATCCTACCCGGAGCTGCCAGATCTGCTTGTTAAAGTATGCCGCCTGTGTGCCCATTTTAGAAAGTCAGCTACAGCTTCCGCCACCCTTGCCATGTTTCAGCAGCGTTTGCAGCTTCCGGCTCACAGACTGGTGTGCGATATCCCCACGTGTTGGAACTCTACACTGCAGATGTGGGGAAGGATTTGTGAGCAGAAGAGGGCAGTGGTTGAGTACCAGCATGAACAAGGCCGTCGGTATTCAGTTCAGACTCCACACATAAGACCTCAGGAGTGGACATGGATGTCAGACATATGTACCATCCTCCAAAACTTTGAGGACTCCACCAAGATGGTGAGCGGCGATGATGCCATAATTAGCGTCACCATCCCGCTTCTCTGTCTTCTGAAACGCTCTCTGCTCACAATCAAAGAGGATGCATTGCAGGTGGAGCACAATGAGATGGAGCAAGGAACTATACAGGGTGATTACACACAGCCCAGCCTCATCTCATCCCAACGTGGATTGGGTGACAATGAGGAAGGAGGAGGAGGAGGAAGAACAGGAGCTAGTTTCATGTGCTATAGATGGTACTACCTGCACAACTGTCATACCGTCTGTTCATCGTGGATGGCCTGAGGACAGAGAGGAGCAGGAGGAAGAGGAGGAAAGCATGGTCAGTCGTCCTCTTGGTGAGGACACGGAAGTCTTGCCTGTTAGTAGTCTGGCACGCATGGCTGAGTTTGTTACGCTGCCTTTCCCATGACCCTCGCGTTCTCAAAATTTTGGGTGACTGTCATTACTGGTTGGTGACACTTCTAGACCCACGCAACAAGGAGAACTTTATCTCTCTTATTCCTGAAGCGGACAGGTCTACAAAAATGGGGCAGTACCAGAAGGCCCTTGTTGCGGAACTATTAAAAAATTCCCATCTGAAAACGATGGCGGCAAAGGTCACAGTTTGTTGGACAACCAAGGACTATAGGCGAGAGAGGCAACTTCAATCCAGCAGAGGCAGGGGAACTGTCAAAGTTGTGGGAGAATTTTTTCAGCCCCTCCCATCATACAGGCCCTGTGGCGCGGGGTACTCTCACAAAGAGTGCAAACTTTGGGAAGATGGTGAGGGAGTAGCTTGCCGAACGTACCAACGTCCTCCGTGATTCCTCTGTGCCTTATAATTATTGGGTATCCAAGTTGGATACGTGGAATGAACTGGATCTCTACGCCTTGGACGTCCTGGGCTGCCCTGCCGCTAGCATTTTATCAGAGCGGGTTTTTTATGCCGCTGGTGGAATTATAACTGATAAGCGCATCCGCCTGTCAACTGACAATGCTGACAGGCTGACTCTTATAAAAATGAACAAGGGCTGGATTCGGCCAGACTTCTCAACACCACCGAATTATACCAACGTAAAACTCAAATCCAGTGTCATTTTTTGGGAAGTGTATTCCAATGCACCTCTTCACACCCACACATGGGTATACGTTTCCTAATTTTGGCTATGTGCTCTTGTCCTCCTCCTCCTCATCCTCCACCACCATATCACAAGGGTCACCGTGGTCTGAGATGCAACACCCACGTATTTTTTTAAAGGGTGTTTATGATGCCCGTAAAAAAAAAAAATTATACAGTATGTTCATGTATATGCCCCAGGGGTAAATGTTTGTCAGCCCATACACTTAGTGCATGAGCATTACAAGTATAGGAGACCCGCTCCTTTCTAATGGGAACATATTTTTATGAGGCCCTCCTTCACGTCTCTTCCAAGGGGCATTGGAGTGCCTCTCAATTTTTGGCAGCCCTTGCATTCACTGCATAGGCCAACAGTATGGGAGACCCACTTCCTAATAATGGGAACATTTTTTCATGAGGCCCTCTACGTCTCTTCCAAGGGGCATTGGAGTGCCTCCCAATTTTTGGCAGCCCTTGCATTCACTGCATAGGCCAACACTATGGGAGACCCACTTTCTAATAATGGGAACATTGTTTTCAAGAGGCCCTCTGACCTCCACGTCTCTTCCAAGGGGCATTGGAGTGCCTCCACATTTTTGATAACCCTTGCATTCACTGCATAGGCAAACACAATGGGAGACCTACTTCCTAATAATGGGAACATTGTTTTCAGGAGGTCCTCCTCTAAGTCTCTTCAAAGGGGTATTGGGGTGCGTCCAAATTTTGGGCAGCCCTGCCACTCACTGCATATGCAATAACAGTATAGTAGACCCACTCTTTAGTAATGGGAACAACAAAGCATAGCCGGCTGATGACTCTCTAAGAATAGTGAGGGCTGACTGCTGGCCCTTTAAGAATAGTAAAGGCCGCCTGATGGCCCTATAAAAATAGGCTTTGTGACTTTCAGAGTCCTTCATAAATGAAACAGGATGTGTCTGATCATGTCTCACACAACACATGGCCAAATTAGTTTGTAAAATGTAAAAATGACATTTCCCGGTGAATGCATTTGTCACGGTTGAAAGCAATGCAAAAGTGCAAAAACGCATGAAAAACGCTACGTGTGAACATAGCCCAAGGTGAGGAGGAATATTTTTGTTTTTGGTTATTTATTTTGCCTTATATACAAGTCATTACCCTGGAAAGGATGTTCCTTAACATATTTCCCAGGAAAATCCATTTTGGTTCAGTTTTAGTATGTTTTATTGTGAGTCCGTAAAAGTGGCGTAATAACTCTGACAACATTGTTGACAGCAGTGAACTGGGAGTCAGAAATGTTTCCAGGGGTCTTCCCCCATGCTGTTCCCATGCAATTTGAGCACACTTCCCATTGATTTGGGCAATTTTTAGGCCCTCTGCAGACCGCTGGGGGGAGCAGTCTGAAAAATGCTCAAGTTTCCCATAGACTTACAGTACAGACCAAAAGTTTGGACACACCTTCTCATTTAAAGATTTTTCTGTATTTTCATGACTATTAATATTGTACATTCACACTGAAGGCATCAAAACTATGAATTAACACATGTGGAATTATATACTTAACAAAAAAATGTGAAACAACTGAAAATATGTCTTATATTCTAGGTTCTGCAAAGTAGCCACCTTTTGCTTTGATGACTGCTTTGCACACTCTTGGCATTCTCTTGATGAGCTTCAAGAGGTAGTCACCGGAAATGGTCTTCCAACAATCTTGAAGGAGTTCCCAGAGATGCTTAGCACTTGTTGGCCCTTTTGCCTTCACTCTGCGGTCCAGCTCACCCCAAACCATCTCGATTGGGTTCAGGTCTGGTGACTGTGGAGGCCAGGTCATCTGGCGTAGCACCCCATCACTCTCACTCTTGGTCAAATAGCCCTTACACAGCCTGGAGGTGTGTTTGGGGTCAGTGTCCAGTTGAAAAATAAATGATGGTCCAACTAAACGCAAACCGGATGGAATAGCATGCCGCTGCAAGATTCTGTGGTAGCCATGCTGGTTCAGTATGCCTTCAATTTTGAATAAATCCCCAACAGTGTCACCAGCAAAGCACCCCCACACCATCACACCTCCCCCTCCATGCTTCACGGTGGGAACCAGGCATGTAGAGTCAATCCGTTCACCTTTTCTGGTTCGCACAAAGACTTGGTGGTTGGAACTAAAGATCTCAAATTTGGACTCATCAGACCAAAGCACAGATTTCCACTGGTCTATTGTCCATTCCTTGTGTTCTTTAGCCCAAACAAGTCTCTTCTGCTTGTTGCCTGTCCTTAGCAGTGGTTTCCTAGCAGCTATTTTACCATGAAGGCCTGCTGCACAAAGTCTCCTCTTAACAGTTGTTGTAGAGATGTGTTTTTGCTAGAACTCTGTGTGGTATTGACCTGGTCTCTAATCTGAGCTGCTGTTAACCTGCGATTTCTGAAGCTGGTGACTCGGATAAACTTATCCTCAGAAGCAGAGGTGACTCTTGGTCTTCCTTTCCTGGGTCGGTCCTCATGTGAGCCAGTTTCTTTGTAGCGCTTGATGGTTTTTGCAACTGCACTTGGGGACACTTTCAAAGTTTTCCCAATTTTTCGCACTGACTGACCTTCATTTCTTAAAGTAATGATGGCCACTCGTTTTTCTTTACTTAGCTGCTTTTTCCTTGCCATAATACAAATTCTAACAGTCTATTCAGTAGGACTATCAGCTGTGTATCCACCAGACTTCAGCACAACACAACTGATGGTCCCAACCCCATTTATAAGGCAAGAAATCCCATTTATTAAACCTGACAGGGAACACCTGTGAAGTGAAAACCATTTCCAGTGACTACCACTTGAAGCTCATCAGGAGAATGCCAAGAGTGTGCAAAGCAGTTATCAAAGCAAAAGGTGGCTACTTTGAAGAACCTAGAATATAAGACTTATTTTCAGTTGTTTCACACTTTTTTTGTTAAGTATATAATTCCACATGTGTTAATTCATAGTTTTGATGCCTTCAGTGTGAATGTACAATTTTCATTGTCATGAAAATACAGAAAAATCTTTAAATGAGAAGGTGTGTCCAAACTTTTGGTCTGTACTGTACATTGGGCTCGTTGCTCGGGTCGAGCACACAAGTATTCCAATGTGCTTGACCCGAGCAACGAGCACCCGAGCATTTTAGTGCTCGCCAATCACTAGTTGGAACATATGCATATTTATTAATAAATCAGAGTTAAGCAACGATTGATGTAATAGCCACTTGTTATTGTTATGTCAATTGTGGGATGGGCAATTTTTGTATGGTTCATACTCTGATTCCCAAAAGAGATTGACATGACTTTCTTCGTTCATAAATCAGCACTTATTGATCTAAAGGTATATCACCAAAAGCTGTTAGCAGCAGAATGACTTAAATTCAACCGATCTAAAGGTGGGTTTACACTACGCGATTGCGGTAGTTAAATGACCAGCAATTGGTTGGTCATTTAACAGTTTAAACAGGCTGAGCACACTTCAAGAGTGCACAGAATGATCAGTAATAGATTGTTCTGTGTGCATAGATTGTTATAATTTTTGGCAGCACTTGTTCTGTTTACACAGGACGATGTGCTACCCAAGAATGAAAATTTTTAATTAGGCTTACAAATAATTTCACCTGATTAATGAGCGTTTTTCACATTCACAGGGTGATTCACAGCCGGTTTACACTGTGTGATTTTCAGGAAATGATCGTTACTATGAGCTCTTGTTCATGATAATTGTCCAGTTTAAATGTACCCATAGTCTCTTGACATGATCAAGGACATACATTGACAGTAACTAAATTTTGGTAATTTTTTAGGCCCTCAAATTCCCCATAGATTGGTGGAAGTCCAGGTCCTGATATCCTCATCGATTGCAGAGCTCAGAATGCAGACGTGCTCAGCTCCTGGCAAACACATGCACAGTGTAGTGCACAGATTCCTTAGAAAGTCTATAGACCACCACCAGGAGTTCAAAAAACCACATAGAAGCACATAGCTCTGGATGTAGAAGAGGACAGCTCCTGACCACTCCATAGCTCCATAGACCACCAAAGATCACTCTAAAGACCCCTCAGAAGGGTGCAGCTCCTGCCTGAGAGCATGTACACTCCAGAGTATGGATTCAATAAAAAAAATCATTAGCCTTCTATTGGGTCTGTACTCCGCTCTGAGCATGTGCTAAGGCAGGTGGGGTCTCAGGACCTGGAACCTTACTGATCTGCAGGGAATTTACCAAATGTATTTACTTTTCATTTTATGCTTGTGTCAAAAGACTAAATTCCTCCCATACATATTAGAGAGCTGTCAGATCAACGATTGTTTGGCCAAGGAGACTACCCGGGGGAGAAGATTTCCGCGTCTCGCTCCAACATTCCAAAGTCCAGCCTCGCAACCAGCAATTCCCCGGGCGTGTTCGCTTGAGCCTATGCAAATTGACCAAACCAAGATGGTAAAGTCTGGCCTGGAGACGCGCCGAGCCAAGGGGAGTCGCTTCTACTGTGGCAGTATAGAGCATCCGATCCATTCCTGCCCGGTGAGGCCGAGAAACTCCAATGTCTAGGACCGCTCGGAGAGGTCGTCCTAGGCAAGAGTAAATCCTCTCCGTCCTTAACTCTGTCTGTTTCTATTTCCAGTGGTCAGACCCGCTTCTTTGAGACTGCCCATCTGGATTCCAGAGCCGCTGGGAATCATTCAACAGGCTGTTGTGGAGCGGTATCAGATTCCTACCGTACGTCTGGCTGAACAGTTGGCGGTTGCCTCCGTGGATGGGAGGCTTATTCCGGAAACCATCTTGCTCGTCACTGAGCCTGTAACCCTTCAGGTGGGAATGCTGCACTCGGAGAAGATCTCCTTTCATGTGCTGTCCGGTCTCTCTCACCCCCTCTTCCTTGGTCTACCCTGGTTACAAAGACATGAGCCCGTCCTAAATTGGAGATCTGGTGAAGTGCTCCGTTGGGGTCAGGAATGCCATGAGTCCTGTCTGGTTCCGATTCGTCCTGCTCGACCCCCATCTACTCCAGCTAATCTACCTGATCTGCCGGCACCCTACTGGTCCTATGCGGACGTCTTTGACAAAAAGGAAGCGGAGACACTACCACCTCATAGGCCGTATGATTGCCCTATCGACCTGGTACCTGGTGCTTCTCCTCCCCGCAGGCGAATCTACCCCTTGTCGCTGGCTGAGACCCGGGCCATGTCTGAGTACATAGAAGAGAATCTTGCTAGGGGATTTATCCAGAAATCCACGTCTCCGGCTGGAGCAGGATTCTTCTTCGTCAAGAAGAAAGACGGCTCTCTACGTCCCTGTATTGAATACAGGGGCCTTAACCAGATTACCATCAAAAATAAGTACCCCCTGCCTCTCATCTCGGAGCCGTTTGACCACCTTAAAGGCGCGAAGATCTTCACCAAGCTCTATCTTGGTGGGGCGTACAATTTGGTCCAGATTCGCCAGGGAGACGAGTGGAAGACGGCATTCAACACCCGGGACTACGAATACCGCGTGATGCCCTTCCGTCTCTGTAAGGCTCCAGCTGTCTTCCAGGAGCTGGTTAACGACATCTTCCGTGATTTCCTGTATTCTTGCGTGGTGGTGTACCTGGACGATATCTTGGTTTTCTCTCCGTATCTGCCCTCACACCGGAGGGATGTTCGTCAGGTTCTGCTGAGGCTCCGGAAGAATCGCCTATATGCTAAATTCGAGAAATGCCTCTTTGAGCAGACCTCCCTACCGTTCCTGGGCTATATTATCTCCGAGACTGGTCTGCGGATGGATCCTAAGAAGGTGTCTGACGTCTTAAAGTGGCCCCGACCGGAGGGGTTGAAGTTGATTCAGCGATTCCTGGGCTTCGCAAACTATTACCGCTTCTTCATTCCTCATTTCCCCTAACAGACTGCTCCCATCTACGTGCTCACTCGTAAAGGAGCAAATCCCAGGGAATGGACTTCCGAAACGGAGAAGGCCTTCATCTCCCTTAAACAAGCCTTCTCTTCTGCTCCAGTGCTACACCGTCCGGATTGCAACAAGCAGTTCTTCCTGCAGGTTGATGCCTCCTCCTCCGGAGCGGTGCTCACCCAGAAATCCTCATCCGGGAGAATGGTAACCTGCGGCTTCTTCTCCAAGCTCTTTTCCTCGTTCGAGCGCAACTACTCCATAGGAGATTGTGAGCTGCTGGCCATCAAATTAGAGCTGGAGGAATGGCGCTACTTGCTGGAGGGGGCTCTGCTCCCGGTGGTCATCAACACTGACCACAAAAACCTCACCTATTTGCAGAACGCCCAAAGACTAAATCCACGTCAGGCCAGGTGGTCTCTATTCTTTGCCCGATTCGGCTTCACTCTGCATTACCGCCCAGCGGACAAGAACATTAAAGCTGACGCTCTATCCCGCTCATTCCTGTCTTCCGACTAAGAGGAGGAGCCTCTACATATCATTGACCCCTTCAAAGTGATGACTGTTGTTCCGTTGGACCAGTCTCATCTTCCACCTGGTAAGACCTTTGTAGCGGTTCCGGATCGAAAGAAGGTTCAACTCTGGTTCAGCCAAACTAGCCGGTCATGCTGGCCAGAGGAAGACTTTTCTGCTCGTTGCCTGACATTACTGGTGGCTTTCCCTGCGCAAGTATGTTGCGGACTTTGTCCTCTTGTTCCCGTAACAAGGTTCCCAGGCACCTTCCAGCCAGCCGTCTCCTTCCTCTTCTTGGCAACACATTGCAATGGACTTCATCACGGATCTCCCGGCTTCTGCCGATTGTACTGTCATTTGGGTGGTCGCTGACGGCTTTTCTAAAATGGCCCACTTCATCCCTCTGCCTGGTCTTCCGTCGGCATCTGTGCTGGCTAAGGACTTCATCCATCACATCTTCCATCTTCGCGGCCTACCCCTCCACATTGTGTCTGATCGCGGTGTCCAGTTCACTTCGCGCTTCTGGAGAGCTACGTGCAAGCTGCTGGATGTCTCTTTGGATTTCTCTTCTGCTTATCATCCTCAGTCCAATGGTCAAGTGGAACGTATCAACCAGATCCTTACCATCTTTCTTCTGCACTTTGTCAACGCTCACCATAACGATTCGGTTGAGCTCCTGCCCTGGGCAGAGTTCTCCCATAACAACCATGAGAGTGAGTCTTCTTCTAAATACCCGTTTTTTGTGGTCTACGGTCGACACCCCCAGATTCCATTTCCTGTCTCCTCTTCAGTGGACAATCCTGCCGCGGAGTCTCGTCAGCGAATTTTCGGCTATTTGGGAAGACACTAGATCTGCACTTCTTCAGTCCTCCGAGCGGATGAAGAGACATGCTGATAAGAGACATCTGGATCTGCCTCAATTCCGTCCGGGAGACAAGGTCTGGCTTTCCTCCAAATATGTCCATCTCAAGATACCTTCTTATAAGTTGGGTCCGCGGTTCATCGGTCCGTTCGAGGTTCTGAATCAAATCAATCCCGTGGCTTACAAGCTGAAACTCTCGGTCACCTTACGGATTCCCAACTCCTTTCATGTATCTCTCCTCAAACCAGTTGTCCTTAATTCCTTCTCTGACGATCCAGGTACCACCCCAGCTCCGGTCTCCGCTGAGGACGTCTTTGAGGTAGAAAACATTTTGGCCACCAAGAGGGTAAGAGGAAAGACTTTCTTTCTTTCTTGTGGATTGGAAGGGGTTTGGCCCGGAGGAGAGGTCTTGGGAGCCCTGGGAGAACATTCATGCCCCTCATCTTCTTAAAAAATTTCTTGCGGGCCTAAAGAAGAGGGGGTGTAAAGGGGGGGGGGGTACTGTAGCATCAGCGTCTCTACCTCCTGCCGGGCAGAGACGCCGTTCCCCTCACCGCTGCGGTCCCGGTCCGGCGTCTTCCCGCTCCCCTCCTGCCGCTGCTGTGGCGCACACCGCGCGCAGCTTCCCGGACATTGTGCTTAGGGCGCACGCGCTCCCTCCCTCTTAAAGGGGCCGCGTGCGCCGTCCTAAAGAGTCCCCGGCCAATGCCCGGAGGACTTCCCCTTAATAAGGCACCTCCAAAATGGAGGTGCCTGTGCAAGGTTATTGTTCCGTGTGCTAACACTTGCTTCAGCCCTCAGGTCCCGCTGCCTGTCAGTCCTGCCCGCCAGTCTGTCTAATAGTTCTGCCTGCCAGTTACCTGCCATGCCCTCCAGTCTGTCTACCTGGAGCACCTGCCAGTTACCTGCCGTGCCCGCCAGCCTGCCAACCCGGAGCACCTGCCAAGTAACCTGTCGTGCCCGCCAGCTTCCCTACCCGGAGCACCTGCCAAGTGACCTGTCGTGCCCGACTGCTTGCCTACCCGGAGCGCCTGTCTGGCTATCAGCCGTACCTGCCTGCTTATCTACCCGCACCACCCGCCAGCCTGCCTGTCGTGCTCATCAGCTGTACCGGTCAGCTCCTGTCATCTGACCCGTGGGAGTCGCCGGCTATCACACAAGGTCGGTCCCAGAGTGGCACCTGGTTCACCTGTCCAGTACCTCCCTGGTTCACGGAGTCGACTAAGCCGTCGTGTGACCTGGGTCAGGCCGAGTAGGCACTTAGCCACGTCCCTCCTTGCACCGAAGCACAGAGGTTCCACCACCCGGACCCATAACATTGATATTCTAATTTAGTGAGATGCACCTGTATGTATGTATGTATGTATGTATGTATATATATATATATATATATATATATATATATATATATATATATATATATATATATATACACACAC
The DNA here is from genome assembly GCF_046119375.1 of Phyllobates terribilis. NCBI lineage: Eukaryota > Metazoa > Chordata > Amphibia > Anura > Dendrobatidae > Phyllobates > Phyllobates terribilis. The sequence goes on along the minus strand of NW_027362761.1, from coordinate 65,316,589 downwards.
ACACACATATATTTATATATATATATATATATATATATATATATATATATATATATATATATATATATATATATATATATATATATATATAATTGTAATTACTGTATGGTCCAGGGTATGTTTTGGCCGACCAGGTACCTCCCCCCTCAGCTGACTGGTCACATGACTGTGACATCACACAGGTCCTTTTGCACACAGAAGGTCTGAACACATGACTGTGACATCAGCTAAGGTCCTGTCTGTGTATGTGTGTGTGTGCTACAGGATATATAAACCCTGGTAGTCTTGAGACAGTGTGTTAGGCGTGAGGCCTGTTCCCATGTGGGACACAGTGATACTGTGAAGCCTGGCAGTCTGAAAGGTCGAGGCTGGATCCTGTGTGTAGATGCCAGTGGCCTTGGAGGGAAAGCCAGCTTGGAAGGCAAGAGTCCTGGAAGGCGAAGACTGGATGTGTGTGTGAAACATTCCAGTAGTCTTTGAGGGAACGAGGGCTGGAGACCCCATCCTGGGAAAGCCTTAAAGCCACAGTGGTGGCAAACCAAACGGACTGAAGCAGCCAAAACCCGGCAAAGGTAAAAACACTGCTTAATGTGGACATTTTTGCTATTACCTTGCTGAAGGCTGTAACTGGGGCCAAGTGGGCCTGTCTGCTACTTGAGAGACTCCCTGATGCTGCTATGTGTGTAAACATGCCGGTGATATACTAAGATGGACTGTGTGAAAAGCGGTTTATGATAAACAAACTGCAGCATTGTGAAATACTGGAAAGACATTGCATGTGTGCTTTAATTGACCCGGTGCAGCGAGTGTCCCCCCCAGTATGATGACTAGCGCTGCCTTACAATATATACACACACACACACACACACACACACACACACGTATTGTAATGATGTGCGCCCCTGTATGCTGTCCCCTTCTCATATTGCAACGACTTCCAGCATGTTCCTGCTCCTGCCTCCTTCCTTCCTCGTGCACGCCGCACTCTGTCCCGGCGGCGTTGCTAGGGTGCGCGCTCCCATGTTCTTAAAGGGGCACTGCACACATAGTAAAAGAGGCATTTAGTCTATTAGTCTATGTATGTGCACCTGCAAGGTGTCTCCCAGCCAATAAGCTGGGAGACATCTTGTATATAAGGCACCCTCCCCAATAGGGAGGTGCCTGAGCAACCACTATAGTTTAGTAGGTGGTAGTGTGAGAAACTGTATGTTGCCATATAAAAGGTCCTCGTCCCTTGCCCGTTACAGTTATCCCGTGTTCCAGTCTTGTCCGTATCCTGTAACCACAACTGTGACACCTGTCTGTCACCCTGGGGGCTGAGTACCCAGGCCTGAGCCCTAAACTTCAAACAGCGTCTGTAGTACCTGTACCCCTAGGCAGCATTGGCGGTACCTGCCTGTCACCTGAGACCAGCGAGTCTGAACCCTGTCCCATGTGGCCGTCCTGTCTGAACTTGTCCCAAGTGGCCTTTCCACCCTGTAGCATCGTCCCGCCCCCCTTTGGGGTCAGCAACTACTGACGGATGCGCCCTGGAGTGGTACCTGGCAGCTACCTGCCGCACAAGCCTGACCTCATCACTAGAGGCTCCAGCGAAGACCTATGTAGCTGCTTAGTCATGCCCCTCGAGGGTAAATCCGGCCATGGCACTGTGGGTCCACGAACCACGTGTGCCACCTCAGAGAGTGACGCATATAATATAGATATACAAAACACATTTACATGTGTGTGTGTATATATATATATATATATATATATATATATATATATATATATATATATATATATATATATATATATATATATATATAAATACACACACATTATATATATATATATATATATATATATATATATAAATACACACACATTATATATATATATATATATATATATATATATATATATATATATATATATATATATATATATATATATATATATATATATATATATATACACACACACACACACACATGTATGAATTGATATATATATATATATACAGTACAGACCAAAAGTTTGGACACACCTTCTCATTTAAAGATTTTTCTGTATTTTCATGACTATGAAAATTGTACATTCACACAGAAGGCATCAAAACTATGAATTAACACATGTGGAATTATATACTTAACAAAAAAGTGTGAAACAACTGAAAATATGTCTTGTATTCTAGGTTCTTCAAAGTAGCCACCTTTTGCTTTGATGACTGCTTTGCACACACTCGAGATTCTCTTGATGAGCTTCAAGAGGTAGTCACCGGAAATGGTTTTCACTTCACAGGTGTGCCCTGTCAGGTTTAATAAGTGGGATTTCTTACCTTATAAATGGGGTTGGGACCATCAGTTGTGTTGTGCAAAAGTCAGGTGGATACACAGCTGATAGTCCTACTGAATAGACTGTTAGAATTTGTATTATGGCAAGAAAAAAGAAGCTATGTAAAGAAAAACGAGTGGCCTTCATTACTTTAAGAAATGAAGGTCAGTCAGTCCAAAAAATTGGGAAAACTTTGAAAGTGTCCCCAAGTGCAGTTGCAAAAACCATCAAGCGCTACAAAGAAACTGACTCACATGAGGACCGCCCCAAGAAAGGAAGACCAAGAGTCACCTCTGCTTCTGATGATAAGTTTATCCGAGTCACCAGCCTCAGAAATCGCAGGTTAACAGCAGCTCAGATTAGAGACCAGGTCAATGCCAAACAGAGTTCTAGCAGCAGACACATCTCTTCAACAACTGTTAAGAGGAGACTTTGTGCAGCAGGCTTTCATGGTAAAATAGCTGCAAGGAAACCACTACTAAGGACAGGCAACAAGCAGAAGAGACTTGTTTGGGCTAAAGAACACAAGGAATGGACATAAGACCAGTGGAAATCTGAGCTTTGGTCTGATGAGTCCAAATTTGAGATCTTTGGTTCCAACCACCGTGTCTTTGTGCGACGCAGAAAAGGTGAACGGATGGACTCTACATGCCTGGTTTCCACCGTGAAGCATGGAGGAGGAGGTGTGATGGTGTGGGGGTGCTTTGCTGGTGACACTGTTGGGGATTTATTCAAAATTGAAGGCATACTGAACCAGCATGGCTACCACAGCATCTTGCAGCGGCATTCTATTCCGTCCGGTTTGCGTTTAGTTGGACCATCATTTATTTTTCAACAGGACAATGACCCCAAACACATCTCCAGGCTGTGTAAGGGCTATTTGACCAAGAAAGAAAGTGATGGAGTGCTACGCCAGATGACCTGGCCTCCACAGTCACCAGACCTGAACCCAATCGAGATGGTTTGGACCGCAGAGTGAAGGCAAAAGGGCCAACAAGTGCTAAGCATCTCTGGGAACTCCTTCAAGATTGTTGGAAGACCATTTCCGGTGACTACCTTATGAAGCTCATCAAGAGAATGCCAAAAGTGTGCAAAGCAGTCATCAAAGCAAAAGGTGGCTACTTTGAAGAACCTAGAATATAAGACATATTTTCAGTTGTTTCACACTTTTTTGCTAAGTATATAATTCCACATGTGTTAATTCATAGTTTTGATGCCTTCAGTGTGAATGTACAATTTTCATAGTCATGAAAATACAGAAAAATCTTTAAATGAGAAGGTGTGTCCAAACTTTTGGTCTGTACTGTATATAAACAATGTTTAGCTACGCTTTAAAATCTCTGTTTAGCTACATGAGTTATAATAATTACACAATTCCAGTTTTACTCGATATCTCACAGATGTTTCAAACAATGCACAGAATCAATGTCTGACGTGTGTTTAATTTAAAAAAAAAATGACATAAGGAGTAGAATCTCATCACTAACAGTTGGCATTGAGGATGAATACCAAAAAGTGTCCTATTAACTATATAAATGATATATTAACATCATCAAATCAATATTATCGGTTATGGTCAGTGTCTAGATCATTTAGTTCTATTTACTTTGTAAATGAGTTAAAGATTCTGTGTAATGTGACTATAAGGAGTAACTTTACGGATGACATTTCTTAATATAGTCTTGAAAGTGGCAATTTCAATCTATGTAAAACAAATACCCATTATCACAGTGATAATCTTTGTTTAACTGACCAGTAATTGCTTCTTCATTTACTGCTATGTAATTGTTGGCACACTGGACAGATGCTAGCTGCATGTTTTTGTTTACCACTAACCCCTGACACAGGGAAAATGACTGGCTATCCTGTTAAATGACTTGTTCCCTTCTCCCTAACAAGTGTGGGAAGTAACTAAGACATATATTTGACCAGCAGCTGCATGCAAGTGGCAGTCTTTAAGCAAACATTCCTTGGAAGGAATGCCTGAGGTCATGTAGGGCAGGTTCATATGTTGAAAGGAGTCAAGATTCCTTATTCATTTCTCCCTCTGAAAACATCAATAACATTTCACATGATAAAGCTGACCTTGTACAGTTCATGTGACAATGGTTTAAAATAATAATAATGATGATTAGCCTAACTTAGTGACAGGCTACATGATCGTGTTTTATAGCCTTTTTAGTGTTTTTTAAAAGATTCTCTGAACCCTTCAGAATTTTTCATATTTTTGCATAAATTTGACCTAAAACAGCATCAGATTTTCACACAAGTCCTAAAAGTAGATAAACAGAAACAAATCAAAGAAGGGAGTCAAACATATTAGTCAATATCACAGGTCTGTGAGTAGCAAAATTACGTAAATCTTTAGGATTAGCAGATAATTTGAAGGGGAAATTGGACTCTGGTGTTTTCAATCAATGGGATGTCAGTGGGTAACCGGTTTTAATTAAAGAACAGGGATCTACAGTATCAAAGTCTGATCTTCACAAAACATGTCTGTGGAAGTGTATCATCGCTCTAACAAATGAGATTTTTGAGGACCTCAAAAGAAGAGTTGCTGATGCTCATAAATCTGAAAAAAGTTTAAAAAAAAATCTCGAAAGATTTTGGACTACACCAATTCACAGTCAGACAGCTTGTGTATGAATGGAGAATAGGCAGGACCATTAGGCTATGTGCCCACGATGCAGAAATGAAGCAGAAATTTTCCTGAGCATTTCTTCTTCTCCCTTGCCAGAAAAAAGCATGCGGTTTTTAGGTGCGTTTTTGATGCGTTTTTCCATGCGTTTTCAAAGCGTTTTTCAAGCGTTTTTGAACACAAATAAAGTTAGTGAAAAAAAAATAGCACATCTCCGAAAGTAATTTCCTAGTTCAACCCCTCTTTGCCGTTTTGAATTTTTCAATAGACAGGATGCCACATTAACTGCAGCCCCTCTCTGGTACTAGTGGCAGAATTTCCGGTAAGAGTGGTGATGACATTTTCCACACATACCGGAGACCCACACACAGACCCATTCCAAAGCATGCTCGGTCACGCATATCTGTAGTAACGTGGATATGTGGACGTGAGAAATTGGCCTTACAGCGTATGCAGGAGCTTTCAGTGAACGAACCCACATACGCTGTCCAATAATCTTAATAAATATTTTTTTAAAAAAAAAATAAAAATTACGTGGGCTCCCGCATAATTTTAATAACTGCAGAGGGAAAGCAGATGGTTGAGGGCTGATGTTATAGTCTGGGAAGTAGCCAATAACCATGGCCCCTTTCCTTGCTATTAATACCAGGCCGCAGCAGTTAGCTTAGCCTTTACTAGCCATTGTATGGGGGGACCCCTCCCCAAAAAAATGAAGTGGTGTCCCCCTATAAATTGAAGTCAGCAAAAGCTAGCCGCTTTGCCTTTTCTGGCTACTATACAGGGAGACCCCCCCCAAAAAAATGACATAGGGTCCCTCTATAAATTGTAGCAAGCAAAGGCTAGGCAGACAGCTGTGACCTGATATTAATAGCCTAAAAAGGAGCCATGGTTATAGGCCACCTAGCTGCCATGAAGCCCAGGTTAGTAATGAGGGGCGTCTATTGGATACCCCCATTACTAACCTACAAAGAGTTAAACAAAAAAACAAAAAAAAACAATACACTACACCCAGAAAAAAATAATTTATTTGAAATAAAACACACCATTTTATTTCATTCTTAGTTTACTAAAAAAAAAATAATTACCTGTCCACGTTCCTGCACTGATCTCCCATGCACAGTTGTCACATCTGGAGATGTGACAGCTGTGCATGTCTTCTGTAAGCTCACACTGCCGGGAACACATCCGCTCCCGGCAGCGTGAGCCCCTGACTGAGGTCACCGGAGTTCAGCTAGCGCAGCTCCGGTGAGCTCATTTACGGCCCTGCTGTACAGTGAGAATTTCTCATGGTCAGCGGGGCCGTAAAGGAGCTCACTGGAGCTGCACTAGCTGAACTCCGGTGACCTCGCTGACGCAATGACGGGCCAGTCATTGTAGCGGCGGCGGTTTAAAGTGGTCACATTTTATGTCGCTGCTCTAAACTGGAGGAGATCATCGTGGGACACTCATGGACTACTACGGAGGGGTAATGATACGGTTGTGTTTTTTTATTTTATTTTTTATTACAGGAGATCGATGGCTTCAGGGAATTAGGTGTCTAGGTGAGTATAGGTGTATTATTTTTTTTTTTATTTTAGGTGGCGATCGGCGGGGACAGGTAAAGTATTAACTACTTTATTTTTTACTTCTTTTTTTCTAGGTAACCACTGGCCACCAATGAATTTAATTTCTTCGGAAAAAAAAATGTAAACAAATTAAATAGGGTGACATTAAATGAATATATAATCTTGGGGGCAATAAATGAAATAAAAATATGTGGACAATAAATAAATAAATATGGGGGCCAAAAAAAATATATATGTGGCCAATAAAAAAATAAATAATATAGGGTGGCAATAAATAAATCTATGGGGGAAATAATTAAAAATATACGGGGGCAATAAATAAATGGGGGCAATAAATAAAAATATACGGGGACAATTAATAAATAAATAGGGGCAATAATTAAATTTTTGGGGCACATTTTACAGCAGGAGCAGGCTGATGGGAACTACTACTCCCATCGAGCTGCTCATGCTGGCACTAGTTAATTGGGGACAGACATAGGGCGATGGGAGGAGTAGTCTCACATCGGCCTATGTCTGCCTGCTGACACCCACACAAACACCCAACACAGGCACACACACACACTTACCACACTAATCATGAATCCCACGTTGAGATTCATGCGCTTGTACCACCCCAGTTCACCAGCCATGATCCAGGAAGACGGGAATAAAATGGAATTCTTGTCTTCCTGGATTATGGGATGCTCATGGGATGGAAGGAACGCCCCCACATGAGGTCACTTCCCATTTGCTGCGGTTTTGTGCTAGAAATTCGCAGCAAATGTTCTTCAAATCCACAAGCATTTTTACATGTCTATGCCGCGCTTCCGCAAAATGAATGGACATGCTCCAGATTTTTCCGCAATGATAATCCGCAGCGGAAATTTCCGCAGCACGTGCACAGCACATGCGGATCATCATTGGGGACCATGGGAGATGTATTACCAAGCATTTTTTAAGCGTTTTTACTGTGGAAATTCCGTGGTGAAAACGCTTGAAAAACGCATCGTTGGCACGCAGCCTTAGGCTATGTGCTCACGATGCAGAAATGCTCTGGATTTTTCCTGAGTGTTTCTGCATCTCCCTGGCAGAAAAAACGCATGCGGATTGTACATGCAGATTGTACATGCGGATTGTACATGCGGATTGTACATGCGGATTGTACATGCATTTTTTTTCTGCCATGGACAAGCGTTTGTCAAGCATTTTTAGCATGCAATTTCGCATGCTTTTGTCAAGCGCTTTCCAAGCGATTTTAGCATCACTTGGAAAAGTGCTTGAAAGTTGGTCACACAATATAAATCCATGCAACCAGCATGGATTTATATTGTGTGACCAACAATGTTTAAAAAAAAAAAAAGAATTTGAAAGCAAAAAATAAAAAATAACCTTATACTCACCTTCTGATGGCCCCCTGCTCTGCTTCCGGAGTCACTGCTGGCTCCGTGGCGGGTACCGGTAATGTAAAAGGACCTTCCATGACGTCAGCGGTCATGTGACAGGTCATGGAAGGTCCTTTTACATTACCGGTACCCGCCACGGAGCCAGCAGTGATGCCGGGAGCAGAGCGGGGGGCCATCAGAAGGCGAGTATAAGGTTATTTTTTATTTGAATTATTTTTTAACTTACAGGTACTATGGTACCTGGGTCAGGAGGAGAGTCTCCTCTTCTTTAGACCCGTGTACCATCCGCGCATTAATCGCATAAGATCCGCATGACTACATGTAGTCATGCAGATCTTATGCGATCCAATGCAAGTCAATGGCGGCGATTTTGCAGCAAAATCGCACTAGAATTGGTCTTGTTGTGGGTTTTACAGCAATGCGAATTCACAGCGGAAATTTCCACATGATGTGCACAACACATGCGGATTTGCATTGCAGTAAATGGCAGACCCATTACAAGTGATTTTAATGGTTTTCTCAGCGAAAATATGCCGCAAAAATCGCATTTAAAATCGCTTTGTGTGCACATAGCCTAATTACCCTTTCCAGCAGTGGTTGATCAATAAAGATCAGTCCAAGAACAGGGCATATAACAGTCTTCGAGGCCACAAAGGAACTCAAGGTAACCTCTAAGAAACTAAAGGCCTTTCTCATTAACATTAGGAAGACATTGAATAACAATAGTGCGCATTGCAGGATTGCATGAAGAAAGTCAATGATCTCCAAAAATAACATTGCAGTCCATTTGCTGCTTTCTAAAGAGGACCTGGATAAGCAGGAAGGCAATTGGAACAAAGACCAAACCACAGCTTTTTTGTTTAAATGAGAAGCACCATGTTTGACAAGGCCACGTGCATACATTGAGTATTTGGTGAGTTTTTTTACCTCAATATTTGTAAGCCAAATACAGGAGTGCAACAGTCAGAAAAAGTATAATAGAAACACATCACCACTTCTGTATTCATCACCCACTCCTGGTTCTGGCTTACAAATACTGAGGTAAAATACTCAACGTGTACACATGGCCTCTGGGTATGAAATCCTGATACCATCTGTGAAACACTGTGGTGGTAGCATCATGATTTAGGCCTGTTTTGTATGTGGATTCACCAGGAGGGGCTCGATCATTACCTGCTTATGAGGGAGACAGTCATCTATGCCATAGTATGCAGCATATTATATGTAGTACTCCTTTTGCACTTTGCAGTCACTTTTTGCATACTTATTGTTGCACTTTATTGGATATTTGCATATAGTGTTATATATAGTTTTCATTATCAATCCAAATAACTTTATGAATTACTATTTTATGAACTTTTTTCCCTAAATATCTATCTCAATTAGTGGTGATGCTGTGATATTGCAGAATGGAATTTATATATTAGGAACATTTACTATATTTAGGGAAGTCATCTTCCTCCTATTCTACTATCATATACAGTACAGACCAAAAGTTTTAAAAGACCAAAAGAATTAACACATGTGGAATTATATACTTAACAAAAAAGTGTGAAACAACTGAAAATATGTCTTATATTCTAGGTTCTTCAAAGTAGCCACCTTTTGCTTTGATGACTGCTTTGCACACTCTTGGCATTCTCTTGATGAGCTTCAAGAGGTAGTCACCGGAAATGGTCTTCCAACAATCTTGAAGGAGTTCCCAGAGATGCTTAGCACTTGTTGGCCCTTTTGCCTTCACTCTGCGGTCCAGCTCACCCCAAACCATCTCAATTGGGTTCAGGTCTGGTGACTGTGGAGGCCAGGTCATCTGGCGTAGCACCCCATCACTCTCCTGCTTGGTCAAATAGCCCTTACACAGCCTGGAGGTGTGTTTGGGGTCATTGTCCTGTTGAAAAATAAATGATGGTCCAACTAAACGCAAACCGGATGGAATAGCATGCCGCTGCAAATGCTGTGGTAGCCATGCTGGTTCAGTATGCCTTTAATTTTGAATAAATCCCCAACAGTGTCACCAGCAAAGCACCCCCACACCATCACACCTCCTCCTCCATGCTTCACGGTGGGAACCAGGCATGTAGAGTCCATCCGTTCACCTTTTCTGCGTCGCACAAAGACACAGTGGTTGGAAGCAAAGATCTCAAATTTGGACTCATCAGACCAAAGCACAGATTTCCACTGGTCTAATGTCCATTCCTTGTGTTCTTTAGCCCAAACTTGTCTCTTCTGCTTGTTGCCTGTTATTAGCAATGGTTTCCTAGCAGCTATTTTACCATGAAGGCCTGCTGCACAAAGTCTCCTCTTAACAGTTGTTGTAGAGATGTGTCTGCTGCTAGAACTCTGTGTGGCATTGACCTGGTCTCTAATCTGAGCTGCTGTTAACCTGCGATTTCTGAGGCCCGTGACTCGGATAAACTTCTCCTCTTTACTTAGAATTTGTATTATGGCAAGAAAAAAGCAGCTAACAGTCTATTCAATAGGACTATCAGCTGTGTATCCACCAGACTTCTGCACAACACAACTGATGGTCCCAACCCCATTTATAAGGCAAGAAATCCCACTTATTAAACCTGACAGGGCACACCTGTGAAGTGAAAACCATTTCCGGTGACTACCTCTTGAAGCTCATCAAGAGAATGCCAAGAGTGTGCAAAGCAGTCATCAAAGCAAAAGGTGCCTACTTTGAAGAACCTAGAATATAAGACATATTTTCAGCTGTTTCACGCTTTTTTTGTTAAGTATATAATTCCACATGTGATAATTCATAGTTTTGATGCCTTCAGTGTGAATGTACAATTTTCAGTCATGAAAATACAGAAAAATCTTGAAATGAGAAGGTGTGTCCAAACTTTTGGTCTGTACTGTATCTATTTTTAATTTTTTTGTAACACTATATCAATCTTGGAGGCATTTTTTATTATGAATCATTGTATTAATGTTAACATAACCTCTCATTTCTTTGTTGATACAGTGGTGGCCAAAAGTATTGACACCCCTGCAATTCTGTCAGATAATACTCAGTTTCTTCCTGAAAATGATTGCAATCACAAATTATTTGGTATTATCTTCATTTAATTTGCTAGCAAGGAAAAACACAAAAGAGAATGAAGCAAAAATCAAATCATTGATTATTTCACACAAAACTCCAAAAATGGGCCAGACAAAAGTATTGGCACCTTAAGCCTAATACTTGGTTGCACAACCTTTAGCCAAAATAACTGCGAACAACCGCTTCCGGTAAGCATCAATGAGTTTCTTACAATGCTCTGCTGGAATTGTAGACCATTCTTCTTTGGCAAACTGCTCAAGGTCCCTCATATTTGAAGGGTGCCTTCTCCAAAGTGCCATTTTGAGATCTCTCCTCAGTGTTCTATGGGATTCAGGTCTGGACTCATTGCTGGCCACCTTAGAAGTCTCCAGTGCTTTCTCTCAAACCATTTTATAGTGCTTTTGGAAGTGTGTTTTGGGTCATTGTCCTGCTGGAAGACCCATGACCTCTGAGGGAGACCCAGCTTTCTCACACTGGGCCCTACATTATGCTGCAAAATTTGTTGGTAGTCTTCAGACTTCATAATGCCATGCACACGGTCAAGCAGTCCAGTGCCAGAGGCAGCAAAGCAAGCCCAAAACATCAGGGAACCTCCGCCATGTTTGACTGTAGGGACCGTGTTCTTTTCTTTGAATGCCTCTTTTTTTTTCCTGTACACTCTATGTTGATGCTTTTTCCCAAAAAGCTCTACTTTTGTCTCATCTGACTAGAGAACATTCTTCCAAAACGTTTTAGGCTTTCTCAGGTAAGTTTTGGCAAACTCCAGCCTGTCTTTTTTATGTCTCGGGGTAAGAATTGGGGTATTCCTGGGTACCCTACCATACAGTCCCTTTTCATTCGGACGCCGACGGATAGTACGGGTTGACACCGTTGTGCCCTCGGACTGCAGGGCAGTTTGAACTTGTTTGGATGTTAGTCGAGGTTCTTTATCCACCATCCGCACAATCTTGCGTTGAAATCTCTCGTCAATTTTTCTCTTCCGTCCACATCTAGGGAGGTTAGCCACAGTGCCATGGGCTTTAAACTTCTTGATGACACTGCGCACGGAAGACACAGGAACATTCAGGTCTTTGGAGATGGACTTGTAGCCTTGAGATTGCTCATGCTTCCTCACAATTTGGTTTCTCAAGTCCTCAGACAGTTCTTTGGTCTTCTTTCTTTTCTCCATGCTCAATGTGGTACACACAAGGACACAGGACAGAGGTTGAGTCAACTTTAATCCATGTTAACTGGCTGCAAGTGTGATTTAGTTATTGCCAACACCTGTTAGGTGCCACAGGTAAGTTACAGGTGCTGTTAATTACACCAATTAGAGAAGCATCACATGATTTTTCAAACAGTGCCAATACTTTTGTCCACCCCCTTTTTTAGGTTTGGTGTGGAATTGTATCCAATTTGGCTTTAGGACAATTTTTTTTGTGTTTTTTCATTGAAGACAAATTAAATGAATATAATAATACCAAAGAATTTGTGATTGCAATCATTTTCAGGAAGAAACTGAGTATTATCTGACAGAATTGCAGGGGTGCCAATACTTTTGGCCACCACTATGTATATATCAATGTTTTAAATGCTTTTATATGTTAATAATAAAGTTATGTCTTTGAATTATTTATGGTATGTGTAGTCTTTTTAATACATTTAATAATTGTATATTTGACTACAACCAGTATACTTGGTTTACCTTTGGCTCAGTGGTTTCAGCCAAATTCTGTAGGTTTTGATTTTGGCCTGTTTTGCTGCATCTTGGCCAGGGCGACTTGTCATCATTATTAAAACACTGAATTTTTAATTATAACCAGAAAATTCTAAAGAAAAAAATGTCAAGACATCTCTTCATGAGCTGAATCTCAAGAGAACGTAGGTCATGGAGCATGACGACGACCCAAAGCACACAAGTCGTTCTACCAAAGAATGGTTAAAAAGAAAAAGTCGGAAAGTTGGAATGGCCAAATCAAAGTCATGATCTTAATCTGAAAAAAATGTTGTGGATAGACCTGAAACAAGCAGTTAATAGGAGAAAACTCACCAACAAAATAGGGCTAAAATAGGACTAATCAATAGTTATAATTAATGAAATCATTTATATTCAAGTCTTACTGAACAAACGGTCACACCAGATATTGAAAATCTAAAATTGTTGAATTGTTTTTACTTTTATGACTTTTGTGTAAAAACCTGATGTAGCTTTAAGTCAAATTTATTTAAGAAATATGGAAAATTCTGAAGGGTTCACAAACTTTCAAGCACCACTGTACATTTGGCTCTTGCTTGCTCAAAGAAGGTAGAATATATTACACCAATATAGAATTTTCAGAAATTTTAGTCCAACCAAAGGTAACAGCATCAAATACACTTTTTCTTGAACAAGGCCTTACAACTGCAATAATAAGTCATTCTACTACTCAAACATGGGGACTATGATCTTCTTTTAGCAAGAATAGCCTTTGTATTACTAGTATGAATAACCTATGAGGTCTATGACTTTCTACTATATGAAAAGGCCTGTCGATTCTGCACATCTTTTCTTTATCTGACCCTAAAGGAGTTGCCCTGCCTTAGGGAACAGGACCAGTCATGCGCCCAAAACTCCTGGCACCGAAGAATCTTCACAGCGTGCTGTGCCTGCCATGTGCAGATTCACAAGTCTGCAGTCAAATAGAGTGACTGCAGACTTGTAGCCTAAAAAAATTTATATTCCAGATAAATCCATATACTGTAGACAAAAGCATAGAAAACTCCAAAGTAAAACTGTACAGAATGTAGCCTGAAAAAACACAAGTCAAATATGTTATAATCCTTTTTCAAAGGGCCATTTAATGCTATAGCTTATATACTTAGCGTTCGTGAAACAAATATTTTTGGCATAAGATAAAACAATTAATATGTCATATGACTTAAAGATTTACTTCGGATTTAGTTCCTTAACATTCCCAAGATTGTCTCCAGCTACGCTGGCTGAAATTAACGTAAAGACATGATACAGCAAATAGTTAGAGATTTTATTTGAATGTGTGTTTGGTGGGTAAAACCAGGGGAATATTCCTGACACAGAATTGTTTTTAGGTGCCCATTTTATATCTTTGGCAGCTATGTCCTTTAGATGGATTAAGGATACTTCAGCCGAACAATGCTCTGCAGCCATCTTAGCCGTCTCTCCCATACGTAGGAACACTCATTTCAGCATCTCTATGAGAATGCCACCAGCTAACATGTTGGCCACCATTTTATCTCCAAGAGAACAATGTGATCGGCAGTCTGAAATCGGACATGCCCAATCAACATGTCACCCGACGAAAAGCCGCCACCTATATACATTAGACTGTTGCCAGAACTTGTAGCTATTGTCCAGCTCAGATGACATTTGTCTAATGTGTATGGGGGTTTAAGTCTTCATATACTGTCATCTGTGTCCATGCTTGCTACCTACATCCTCTTCCTTTCCATTTGGATCATTATACAATGTGTAAGTGTAACCATTTTGAATGCTTTTACTTGCTGGGCAATTGAACCACCAGGCATACAGGAAATAAGTATTGAGCACATCACAAATTTTCTAAGTAAATATATTTCTAAAGATGCTATTGACAGGTAATTCTCACTAGATGTCAGTAACAAACCATCCAATCCACAGAGGTAAAGAAATTAAACCAAATTAAACCATATATGTCCATACATTAAGTTATGTGTAATAATGATAAATTGCACAGAGAAAAACTATTGAACACATGAAGAAAGAAATGTGCAAAAAGCCATGGAACATCATGACACCAGCTGAAAATGATCAGTAATTAGAAAGCAATCCTGCCCTTAGTGAAAAATAATATCAGCTGGTTCAACTGATGGCCTATAAAAAAGTGTCATTACCAAAGTGCCACATAAGAAACATCTCATGATGGGCGAAACCAGTGAGCTGTCTCAAGACCTTTGCAACCTTAGTGTTGCAAAACATACTGATGGCATTGGTTACAGAAGAATTTCTAAACTACTTAAGGTTCCAGTGAGCACTGTTGGGAACATAATCCAGAAGTGGAAAGAACATAATTTCACCATAAACCTGTAACGAGGAGGTGTTCCCTGCAATATTTCAGACAGAGGAGTGAAAATAATTATCAGAAGAGTTGTCCAAGAGCAAAGGTCCACCTGTGGAGAGCCACAGAAAGACCTGGAATCAGCAGGTACAATTGTTTAAAAGAAAACTATGAGTAATGCACTGAACAACAATTGCCTGCAAGACTGCACTGCTGAGCAAAAAACATGTTCAAGCGTGTTTAAAGTTTGCTCAACAACATTTAAACTCTGTGAAATACTGGGAGAATATAGGCTGGTCAGATGAGACTAAAATTGAACTCTTTGGCTGCCATAATATACATCATGGTTGGAAGTCAAAAAGTACTGCATAACACCGCAAAAACACCATACCAACAGTCAAGTTTGGAGGGGGAACATCATGGTGTGCGGCTGTTTTTCACCATACGGCACTGGCAAACTTCATATAAAGGAAAGATAAATAGACAAATGTACCAAGACATTCTTGATAAAAATCTGCTGCCATCTACCAGGATGATGAAGATGAAATCAGGGTGGACATTTCAGCAAGACAATGATCCCAAACACATAGTTTAGGAAACTCTCAATTGTTTTCAGAATAAGAAAATAAAGCTGCTAGAATGGCCCAGCCAATCACAAGACCTGAATCCAATAGAAAATTTATGGAAGGAAGTAAAGTTCAAATTTCATAGAAGGAGCCCACAGAACATTTAGGATTTGAAGAGTGTTTGTGTGGAAGAATGGGCCAAAATCACAACTGAGCAATGCATGCGACTAGTTTATCCATACAGAAGACATCTCGAAGTTGTCATCACCAACAAAGGTTTTTTTATGAAGTATTAAATTACATTTCAGTAAGTGTGTTCAATACTTTTTCCATGTGTCATTATTACACATAATTCATGGAGATCTATGGTTTGATTTCTTTGCCTGTGTGGATTGGATGAGTTTTAACCGGCATCTGGTGAGAATTTATCAATAGCACTTTTAGAAATATATTTACTTAGAAAATTGGTGATGTGTTCAATACTTATCGTATTTCATCCGCTGTATTTGTATCAATCACTGCTCTTTGCTTACAGTGCTGGATGAGGACATCTCATTCACATTATTTTTGCTCACATTTAGTTTCTGAAAACCCATATTAAACTAGTGATGATAGGGAATATACTGTATTTGTATAACTCAATGGTATAGCTCACTGTTGCTTTAATGCAACATACTTCATTGGTAAAAATGTTTATTTTGCCTGCAAAAACCAAAGTGATTCTGATTATCAAATTATAGAATTTATCAAAATTCACAAATATCGCATTTTATGCCTTTGGTATGAAGAGGTAGCTCAATTTCTAAATTTATCTTTGAAATTGGGCTACTAACAATTAACCAAAATCCTAACTAATGACAAGTTGTAGCAGCCCGAGGAACACAAGAGCAAAGTGTTAATGTGGCTTTGACTTGATGGATATGTAAGGGTGTGATAGATCATTGTAAATGCAGTACACACTTGGGAACGACTGCAGAATAGCGTCTGTGAAATTATTCTATGACGATGATAGAATATTAGTGTGGTAACATTTATAATAATTAAATGAACGTGTTCACACTATCTTCAGAAGTCAGAAGGATAAGTGAAGCTTTGAAACCAAAGGAACTTGATAACACTGCTGTTTGCAGAAGAAATGTCCTTGATAGACGTGTCCTGGATATACTCACTCGAGAGATGATGGCACACTTTTATGTCATTTAGTCAGTTTCTTAAATGACAAGAGATATGTGCTAATGAGGCTTCTTCAACTCCAGAATATAAACTAGTCAGAAGAGATGCACAATGATCTTTAGCAGTTTTGGTATGTTATGATATGAAATTTGAAAAGGTGTATCCACAAAGTGTTGGAGTAGTGCTGCTTGATCTCCTGTTCATCACGTGCGGCAGTGTTCTCAAGGGTCACGTCCAGTACTACTGGCATCACCGCTTACTGAAGAGTCATAATGAAAGTCTGGCATGTAACTGCTGAGGGTATGCATTGTCTGCAGAGGTCAAGTGCTGGCAGCTTATGAACAAAGACAGTCAGAACATCTCCCCTGGATTGGCGGAGATATTGAAGAAGTGATGAATATTAATTTTATTTGATATATTTGCATTTTACATAATAAGACGAGATACATATACAGTCTTTTCACTGAAATTCCAGCCTTCTAAATCAGATCTTGATTGAGAATTTGGGCAGCTGAGTGCCCACATGCCTACTTTTCCCGCTACAATAGTAGATACATAATGGTCCTATTTGTCTACCCTTTTATATACATTACTTCAACTTTGATATACAGAAAGGTTTTTAATATAGACAGTGTAGGTACCGTCTCAATTTAGGGTCACGTTGTCGCTGGTGGGACGGCTTGTATACTTTTTTTGATCAAAAATAGTTCACTAAGTACCCTATATTTAATATGCAACTTTGCTTTACATTTATATATAATGATGGTAGGGTATGAGATATATTTTTTGTCTTTTGTAGGTTTTGCTTCTTTTTGCTAGTGTGAACATGCTCCTATTTCTTGCATGTGTACCATCTTAGACCTCAGTTCACATTGCTTGGTTTTTAGATACATAATGGGCAGTCTCATAACCCATCTTCAAGAGTGAACTGCTCCTCAGCCTACTACAAAGGGGTGGTGTACTCTTGATTAACAATTTGGACCAGCGGTATCGCTGCACCACTGGCCCGAACTGTGCACTTTATAATGCTGAAAACACAGACAACATTGCCACTGCCAAATCCAAGAAGTGCAGGGGCACAGCTAGCTGGAGCTAGCGATCTGGCCAGCTTCAGGCCCTGATTACAAAGCTCTATAGAAAAGTGTTTGTAAGCTCTGGTCTCCTTACAAAACTGCAGTGGTGGACGGTATTTTAGGCAACGATCAGTACACTTTGGAATTTGAAGGAGTTTTCCAGGCTGAAATTAAAAGTCTGCAGTCATTCTATGTGACTGCAGACTGCCGAATCATGACAGTGTGCGATGTTCACATGTTACCATTTCCCTGTATTACCAGTGCAAGTGGGCAGTCATGTGACCATATGCATATAATTTGCATACTTGCCGACCAGTCTCATTCATCATCTCTCATTCCTCTTCTATTGCAAGAAGCTAGATAAAGCTAGTAACCACACACAATCACACCGCGCCCAGCCAGTCACTCGGAGCATACAGGTGATTCATAACAGTGTGTACATCGCACACTGCCAAGATTCAGCAGTGTGCAGTCACAGAGTGAATGCAGACTTTTCATTTCAGCATAGAAATCCCCTTTAAAATCTGTTATTGAGAACGGAAAGGATTTTTAATAACAAGTAAAATGCTAAATTGTTTGTTTTACTAGATGAATGTGTCATCACAAAGTGTCAGCATATTGATAAGCTTCAGTAGATTTTGGATTATTCAAATGAATATGTAATACATGGCCCTATTAATTCCATTTGTAGAGTGTTTGTCCTGATGAGACAGTCCATTTAATTAATATTCTACTTGAGGTGAGATTACATGGAAGTTCAATTGGTAGCTATACAGATCAATGGCTTGCATCATTGTGGAGCAAAGTGTTTAAAGGGGTTACCCAGGGCTATTTTCATGGGGCTAAGAATTAACAAATAGGTAGTTGCTGACTACCAGACTGTTCTGCCCGGCACAGGCTCAGAGCGATCATAGACCTCTCCTGCCGTCGCTTCTGCTGCTCACTTCGACAGAGCAGCTCCACCTCTTCCGCTCTGCTATATCATTGGGGCATGACTGCTGAATGTTGATTGACAGCAGGTTTCCTGCAAGGAGCTGCTGACAATCATCATTACATTGGCAGTCACGCCTTGTCAACACAGCAGAGCGGAAGAGAAGCAGTTGCTCTGTCGAAGGGATATCACCGCAAAGCCACAGAATCGCCGACAGGAGCAGTCTGACCTCTCTGAGCTGGCAGAGATCGGTGCTAGAAACAACAGGTAGGTAGTTAGCATCTACATGTCTGTTAGTTCTTAGGCACATAACAGATAAATAAAATATTCCCGGACAAACCCTATAATCACTTGGTGCGCAGGTGACCCCCAGATTCTAACAACTTCTTTGGCAGATAAAAAAATGGAAGCCTTAAACAGCTTACCAAAGACAGAAATATAACTCTATAACTTGCACAAGACTCATTTAGGCAACAAAGATTCCAGTGTCTTAGCCGAGAATTGCTTTAATATCTAAATTTGAGTGTATTTTAGGTGTGGCACTCTCAGGTATGGAAATATTTTGGTTTTATTATCAATAACGGTCAGGAGTACAAGCATTTCTGGAATATCTGAAGTCTGGTGATAAATGAAGTGCAGAAGTAGATTTGGTGGAGGGCAGCTGAAGTCCATTCTACAGTGAAGGAAATGGCCTCTATGAATGTTTTGTTTAGCAAAGTGTAAGCGAGCCAGAAAGGAAGAGATTCCTTCTGTATCTAAAGCAAAACACCAAACAAATTCTGCTGTCTGCAGACGCACAGTACTACCTGCGGAGCCCACTTGTGTCCCGGCACGTAATACATCAAAGTGGTGGAACAGTTAATGCCTACTCCTTCTAGTCTATCAGAATGCTATTTTTGGTCGAATTCCTTATTTGGTTCAGTTCACAGACCATGGTAAGTGTTCAGTAATATGACGTGTCATATAAAATGATCTCTATGGAGACATTTGATATGTTTTTTTTCTTTTTAGCTTTGCTCATATAAGTGCAATCAGTGTCATATGTCAGTATGACACTATGGGGGTATTCACACACAGCAGAGACATTTCTACAAAAGTCTCATTCATCTGAATACAGTAAATGGATTTTCAGATGCAGTAATTTCTAGAATAAATCTGCAGCATGTGAAAAAATACCATGATATTATTTCAATCAATTATAATTTGGCTCCCTGAGTATATTTTCCAATGTATGCATAAAAATAAAATGAGATTGGTTGAAACACTGCTCTGTACTAATATTCTGAATGTCACTTTCGCTAAAACCTAATAATTGTTTTTAAAGACACTCATTCACCAGGTCCTTGCTATCTCATCTGAGAGGAGCAAAGACCCTGATTCCAGTGATATAACACTCACTGGGCTGCTTGCTGTGGTTTTTATCAAACACTTTTATCAACATACACCTGCAGCAATATAGTCCCTGATGCACGAGAGCTTTGCCTGTTCCTGCACATAGCACTGATTGGCAGCTTTCTGCCTATGCACAGTGTAGACAGACAGCTCTCAATCAATGAGGTATTAGACAGATCTCATCTTTGAGACGATTAGCAAAGCTGCAGCTGATAAAAGATTGATTTTAGAAAAACTACAGCAATCAGGCTAGTAAGTGACAAATTCCTGGAATCAGGGTCTCTACTCCTACATTATGCTCCTCTCACATAGTGCACCAAATATCTGGTGACAGATTCCCTTTAACCACAGTATCCTATTAATTATCTACACTCCTCAACATTGAAATCTCAACACTAAGATGGAAAGTTCATAGAGTGATGGAAATGACAGGAAAGATAGACATGTTAATGATATGCAAATGATGAAAATCTGGAAACAACATTTTCAAAACTTCTCGATTTATTCAATATTGACTACGATCTCCATGCACAGAAATACACACGGTTATTAATGGTTGTCTGAGGAATAATGTACGGATCCCTCTAGTCTTCATTCCAGGTACACTAACAGCTCGGCGATATATTGATTTGGTGGTGGAACGGCTATTTCTCCAACGTGTCCTGGGAGCCATATTTAGACACAACAACCCCAGGCTGCATGTTGCATAGTGAGCAGACTGCTTGGCCTAAACATGCTATCATGGTCTGCAACATCTCAGGACTTATGTCTAGGAAAGCATTGGTCGGCAAATGCAAAAGGAGCTGCCAGCAGCTGATCTTGATGATTTGCGTGCCCAAGTGTATTCAGCCTGGTAGAACAGTACTCAGACAACCATTAATAACCTTACTGATAACATGCCAAGGCGTATAAGTCTGGGTATTTCTGCATGTGGCACTGATACTCAATACTGAATAAATCAAAAATGTTTCCATTTTTTCCATCATTTACAGGTCATTAACTTGTCTATCCATCCTGGGATTTCCATAAATCCACAATTTTCCTTCTTGGCGTTGCAGTTTCAATGTTGATGAGTGTATGTAAACTGTTAACAAGCCAACCTGCAGGTAAAAGTATGCTCAGAGTTGTTTTAGATTGGGCTCTCAAGACCTATTTCCATTACAGATATATCACTTGTTATTTTAAACTTCCTTCTGTGCTTTCAGACATGTGTTTATACTACTTGATCGGATATGGCAGAACACCAATTTCCACAGGATACAAATGATGACAGATTTTAACCATAGCAACAGAAATAATGTCCACTATCTTGTGATATTTGGTACGTTTTTCTGGTTTAAGAGACTAGTAATAGATTATAAATATCAGAAAAACAAGTAAAGTATATAATAAGATATCGTAAGGCCCTATTCAGATGTCAGTGTTTGTTGTCTGTGTGCAGTCAGGTTTTTCTACTGGCAGCACACTGACACATTATACAATATGGGGTAATTAACATGTTCGTGGTTTTTTTTTTGAAGACTGATGCTCCACATAAGAAAAGAAAGCATGTCTTAGGCCACGGCCCCACTATCAGTATTCGGTCAGTATTCGGTCAGTATTTTTTCTCAGGAGTGGGAGCCAAAACCAGGTGAGGAACAATCAGAGAAAAGGTATAATAGAAACAAGTCACCAATTCTGCATTTATCACCCACTCCTGGTTTTGGCTCCCACTCCTGAGAAAAAATACTGACCGAATACTGATAGTGGGGCCGTGGCCTTACTCTGATCCATTTTGAGGAATAAAGTCAACCATTGCAATAAACTGGTTAGTGTCAAAAACAGACATGAAATCAAATTGATGTCATCTGCATGCTGTCCATTTTCACTGATTGACTGCAAGGAGACATTTGGGAAGCGTTAATCTTTTTTTTTTTGTGTATGAAAAAAAACGGATGACACATGGATAGTAAAAACGGACAAAAGGGTAAGGTTTCATTTCTGCACTGCTGACCACAGAAGGTGTTTCATAAGCAAGTTTAGCCAATGATTTGGTTAAAAGATTTATAGGCATGCAAGGATTGAGTGCACTAAACATGCATATTTTCCAGAAAATACTAAAACATAATAGTTGAAGAGTAACTAAACGCATCTATTTTTTTTTTTTTAAATCCATACGGGACCAACTGATTTTTCATTTTTTTCTTTATTTTTTTCTGTCCCTTCTTCAAAGAGTTCACAGAAAGAATAGGATAAACGATATAAGGGTATCCAAAAATATAGCAACAGAGAAATTGGCCCTTTAAAAACTAGTATACCTGTATCATTAAAAACAACCAAGCACAACCACAAAACTGTACATGAGGATAGCTTCAAAAAACAGACAAGGCGCCTACAATATCCCTGTAAGACCTGAATACTTAGTTGCCACTACCTGAGCCACTGAGGTCGTCACTCTAAATCTACGTAATGGCACCCCCGCTCAATGTAGGCTAAGCCCTATTATTCCCGAATAAGGCACCTAAAGGTTAGAAAAGACAAAATAGCAAATTTCATAGCCTATTGATAATGCTCTGGGAGCAACAGATAGGACAGCATAAGTATATAATCATACATAGAATATACCTCCATAATATAAAAAGGAGTACAGTTTTACAAAACCATGTTACCACCTCGACGCATTTCCCTGGTGAGATGTCAGCTTCATCAAGATGCCAGGGAGTAAGTCTTCAGTCCTATATAGGATGAGCTCTACATCGCCCCTCTGCATCATCCTGTATATTATATTGTCCGGAGATCAATAAGTTAATATACTGTAGTATATCAACACAGCAAAGGTTTAGTAAGAAGGACTAAATAAGAATAAAGCTATACCCTGACTACTAAGTTAGAAACGGAGGACAATTTGCCTACCTTGAGAAGAGAACAAAGCATCCACACAGATATCATGGCACTTTTCTCTCTCACAATGCCTTGCTTTTAATAAAGACAATATAATACCAAGTATGAATTCATGGTGCTCAGACTGACATTACGGAACAACCAGCAGGACCGGTTACAGAGCGCTCAGTGGGATAGCATGATATGTAGGACAGACAGCTGTAAAGTTCCAGTTAGCTTTAACAAGGAAGCAGTTTAAGTTGGTTTAATCAAGGTTTAAAACTCAAGGACTTTTCTAATAGAGGACGACTCGACACACCTAAAATACCAAATAACCTCTGGCCACTGAGTTATTCACAGTGACATCCAAAAGAAAGATATGGGAGGCAAAAAACTTTTGTTACTGAAACATTATGGGGGTAATTTTAAATTAGGGGCCCTTCACATTGCGTTTATCACCTTATGTTGGTTGTTCCATCAGAATTGCTTTCTGATGGAGACATAGGCCCTGATTCATTAATATTAGTGTTTCGTACATCAGACCTAATTAGGGACGTGCGCCAAATTAATTTAAGAGTCATACAACACTTAATGAATTTGGTGCATGTTATCAATGGCGTGTATCTACGTGTACCTTGCCAGAAGTGTTATTGCAGTCAGGGGCTTGAGTAACATTTCTAGAGAAAGAAATGGCTCTACTTTTGAAAAATTTGGTGGACGGACGTAGTCACATCACACTCTGCCCCAGCTCCTCCCCAACTCCGGGGCAGCAGACTACATCTTTGTATTTAAAAAGCCTGCTTCTCCCAGCCCGCGTGCCAGCACCAGTGAAAAAAAGAATAAAAAAGTGAAAATAAAAGAAAAAATCCTAATACTCACCTGTCCGGCGGCCCCCGGTGTCCTCCTTTGCAATGTTGTCCCATCGGCGGCTCGCTGTACACTGCTGGGCGCGGGCTCGTGCCCCGCAGTGTACTTACAGGACCTGCGGTGACGTCACGTGACCATCAGGTGATCAGTGCCGGCAGCAATCAGCTGATGGTCACGTGACCATCAGCTGATTGCTGAAGCCGGTAATCAGCTGATCGTTCTCATGACCGATCAGCTGATGCTTAGCGTGGGAATATTCACAAGAATGTCCCTACGCTCTCTAGCTCACCGGGGCTCATCAGCTGATTTTCAGCTGATAAACCCCAGTGGCCCCTGCAGGACTGTATACTGACATGGGGTGATTTTACACCCCTGTCAGTATACAGTGCTGTATTCTACAGCAGGGACATCAGTGATAGCTGATGTCCCTGCTGTAGAAGTGACACAGATCTTCGTGGGACACTTGCTGCTGATCGTGGACTATGTCGTTGACGGCAGACAAGTGAGGAAAATTGTTGTTTGGTTTTTTTATGTTTTTTTCAGGAGATCGAGGGCTTCGCGGTGGCGTGTAATAAAAAAAATTGTAGAACCTTTTTTGTTCTATTTCAATATTTTATTCTGACTGTCTTTTATTGAAAAAGCGCAACCATTTAAACACGCGGTTAGTAATGGGGGCATGTTATAGATGCCCTCAATTACTAACATGGGCTTCACGTCAGCCGCCAATACAAGGCTGACGTGAACCCCAACCCCATTACCCCCTGCCACCGCTACAGGGCAGTGAGGAAGAGCGAGGCTAAGCGACAGATTTGGAGCATCTTATGGATTAATCTTATGGATTAATAGCTGCGGAGGGGGCTAGTATCCATGGCCCCTTCCATGTCTATTAATAACAGCCCGCAGCTGTCTAGTTTAGCCTTTGCTGGTTAGATTTTATAGGGGGACCCCACGTCATTTTTTTTCTGGGGTCCCCCTGTAATCTAGCCAGTAAAGGCTAAACAAACAGCTGTGGGCTGTTATTAATAGCCATGGAACATTGTTGGCTAATGGCCCCTTCTGTGGCTACTAATATCAGCCCCCAGCGGTCGGCTTTCCCTCTGCTGGTTATAAAAATGACGCGGGAGCCCACACCATTTTTTAAAAAAATTTTAGGCTCTGTGCCCATAATTCAGACGTAGCAACGCTTTGGACGCAAATTTTTTCTGTGTCAAAAACGTTGCAATCTATTGATCGCAGGTAAATCCACATGTGTTCACTGAACCATGCAGATTTATCACATTCAATACTTTCTAGTGGTCAAATTTCTGTTGTGGAGACTAGCGACTCCGCAAGAGAAATTGACATGCTGCGGTCCTGAAAGAAATGCTGCATGTCAGTGTCCACGGGTGATTCGCAGCCTCTGATGCACGTATAGTGGACATAGGATTTCTAGGGACCCCATCTACTATGTTTTAACATCTGGAAGCTGCGGGTTTGACGCTGTATAAACACGCAGCGTCAAACCTGCAGCAGCTCCTGATCGTGGCCACGTACCCAAACTCACCCGCAGCATGTCAATTTCTGTAGCGGACACACCAGTCTCTGCTGTAGATTTTGACCAATTGCAGTGTCAATATATGTGGTGGATTCACATGTACCGACAACAAAAGTGCGGCATAGAACACTGCGTTTTGGACGCAACATAAAAGTGCTGCTGAGTGCTGATCGGGGGATGTAGTGGCTAACGAACCAGCTGTGAGATGTTATTTAATGGCCAGGGAAATGTTTACCTAGTGGCACCTTCTCAGACCCAACTTTATTTGGCTCCAAAAGTCATACATTGATTCTCAAGAACGCTTCAAATAACGCATGTAAAAACGCGTCAAAAAAGCATGTAAATCCAAATGTGTTTTTTTCTTCCAGGGAGAGGCAAAAACGCTCAGGAATTTCTGCTTCAATTCCTGAAAGTGTGCACATACCCTTACATAGGGAATTAGGGACATACATACAGCTTACTAGAGTGCTGTAAAACAGGCCTTAAAGGTACTGGCCCTACTTTATATTGGGAAAACCTGGTGACAGGTTCCCTTTAACCCTGCTTGTCTTATTGTACAGTCCCTGACAGAAGTTATGTCGCTTATCCATGTTATGTAAATAAAAGCTTATAACCTGATGTTAAATTCATCCATTGGTTTTATAAATTACTCTTTTGAAAGCTGAAACCCTCCCAAATTTGGTTTGGGCTAAGAAAATAATTTGGCATTAATGCTGAAATATTGATCATTTCATGAACACAGAATGGTCAGATTTTGGCAAGACAAAAGTTTTGTCGCCTGGTGATATAATGCACCCAATTCCTAGTTTACATCCTCACAAGTGCTCAGTAAATGATCGGTTAATTAGTGGGTGTGTATAAAAAGAAACCCAGCACCCCAGACCTTCACTTGAACTGCAACTTGAGCTCTGACAACATGCCAAAAATCCACCCTGCGACGAAAGCCTTGATTATCAAGAGGCTGAAGACCAGATCCACTGCAGAGGTGGCTGGCACCTTTAATGTGTCTTAGCTTCAAGTACAAAGAATTAAAAAAAGATTTGAAGAGACTGGAGACTGTTTGACAAGCCCAAGTCCAGCAGACCCCGCAAGACAACTGCTCAGGAGGAACGTTTGTTGGTTAGAAAATCCAAAGCAAGCCCCTCTTCCACTGCAGCAGAGCTCCAACAGGCCTGGTCACCTCAAGTCCCTGTGTCAACTAGAACAGTTTGTAGGATTCTGTCTCGAAATGGCCTCCATGGTCGAATCAGTGCCCAGAAGCCAGCACTAAACAAAAGGCAAATAAAAAGCATTTGCAAAGTCCCACAGCCTGCTAAACAGATGGACGCTGGAAAAGTGGCAGAAGGTAGATTTCTCTGATGTATCTTCAGTAGAATTACACCACAGCCGCTGCAAATACTGCAGGAGACCTACTGGAGCCTGTATGGATCCAAAATACACTCAGAAAACAGGTGGTGGAAAGATCATGGTCTGGGGTTACATTCAGTATGGGGGTGTGCAAAACATTTGCAAGGTGGAAGGCAATATCAATAACCTAAAATATCAAGAAGTATTAGCTACCTCTTACATTCCAAATCATAAAAGGGTCAAATTCTGCAGCAGGATGGTGCTCCATCTCATACATCCATCTCTACAACAAAGTTCCTCCAGGCAAAAAATCAAGGTGCTCAAGGACTGGCCAGCCCAGTCACCAGACATGAACATCATTGAGCATGTTTGGGGTAGGATGAAAGAGGAAGCTTGGAAGACAAAACCAAAGAATCTAGATGAACTCTGGGAGGCATGTAAGACTGCATTCTCTGCTATTCCTGATGACTTCATTAATAAATTGTATGAATCATTGTTGAACCGCATGGATGCAGTCCTTCAAGCTCATGGAAGTCACACAAAATATTAAATATGACTAATAACAGCACAACTTCATTCACCAATGTTATGCAACATATATTTGTATTTTAAGATAATTATTTGTTTGAACATCACATTACTTTCTGTGGGTGACAAAACTTTTGTCTTGCCAAAATCTGACCATTCTGTGTTCAGTAAATGATCAATATTTCAGCATTGATGCCAAATTATTTTCTTAACCCAAACCAAATTTGGGAGGGTTTCAGCTTTCAAAAGACTAATTTATAAAACCAATGGATGAATTTAACGTCAGGTTATAAGCTTTTATTTACATAACATGGATAAGCGACATAACTTCTGTCAGGGACTGTACTCTATGGCTCTGCCAGTAGTTCTACAAATCCCGCTTGAATCCCATTCTTCTTCTGGGATTCCTATTGAACTCCTTGAATTATTATTATTATTTATTATTATAGCACCATTCATTCCATGGCGCTTTACATGTGAAAGGGATATACATAGCACAAACAATTACAATAAATTTTGAACAATACAAGTTGGTGACTGGTACAGGAGGAGCGAGGACCCAGCCCGCGAGGGCTCACAGTCTGAATAGGAAAAACACAATGGCCACAATTTATCTTTGTTGTTTTTCCAATTTTCTGGAGTAATTTTGTCTTTTTTTAGTAGCTTTATTGTTTGTACCGTATTCTCTATATGTTTTGCAACATTTTTTAAGTTGTCTTTCTTTTTTTATTTGTTCTCGACAACTTTGCTTATCCAGATGTTTTAGACAGATTAATGAAATGGGACTTTTCCAAATGTCACATTTTTTTGTGCATCTCACACCGGTCTCTGCCAGGAGTAAGGTTTCTGGTGGATGTTTGATTTTGGTGCAATTGATTCCTAATGTGTGACATTTTAAAAGGTTTCTGCTACTTGTTACGCTATAAGGTCACCAGAATATTTAACCCTTTCATGACTTTGCAATTTTCCGTTTTTCCGCTTTTGTTTTTTCCTCCTCTTATTCCAAGAGCTATAACTTTTTTTACTTTCCTGTTCCCATAGCCGTAGAAGGGCTTGTTTTTTGCGGGCTGAGTTATACTTTTGAATGACACCATCCATTTTATCACGTGATGCACTGGAAAGCGGGAAAAAAGATTACAAGTACGTTGAAACTGCAAAAAAAGTACAATTCCACAATTTTTTTTTAAATTTACCATATATTTACCATTATATGGTAAAACTGACCTGCCATTATGATTCTCCAGTTCAGTACAAGTACGCAGATACAAAACATGTACATTATATGTTTTTTTTATTTAAGTGGTGAAAAAAAAATACGAAATTTAAGAAAAAATTTTTTTGCCTGTGTGCATTTTCCGAGACCCGTAACGTTTTCATTTTTTCGCGATCTGGGCCTGTGTGATGGCTTGTTTGATGCACCCTGAGCTGACATTTTTATTGATACCATTTTGGGGTAGATAAGATGATTTTTTTCGCCTCTTATTGCATTTTATTGCAATGTTGCGGCGGCCAAAAAAGTGTAATTCAGGGGGTTTGATTTTCTTCTTATTATGCCGTTTACTATTCGGATTAATTTATTTTAGATTTTGATAGATTGTACTTTTACAAATGCAGAGATAACAAATATGTGTTGGCTTTTTTTGTAATGGAGCTGAGGAGAGTGATTTGAACTTATGTTTTTAACTTTTTTTTTTCTTTATTTTTTTTTTTTATTAATAGTCCCCTTAGGAAACTTAAAGCTGAATACAGAAATCAGGATCTCCTATGAACGCGGGCCACGAGCCATTATTCACGGGAATATCGGAATGACAAGCATGAGTGGCTGTTATGACAACTAGTGTTGAGCGAGCATGCTCGACACTGCTTGGTACTCGCCCGAGCATCTCACTACTCGGGATGTTCGGCGAGCACCGAGCATTTCCGGGTTACTTGGGCGGGAGCTCGGGTCTCTGCCCTGCATGTTTGGCGCTCTTTACAGAGCCAATGAACATGCAGGCATTGCAAGCCTGTCACTGTAATGCCGCAGCCATGTTGTTTGTGGGCATTACAGTGATTGGCTGGCCGCACAGCGTCACCTCGAGTATTTAAAACCGGGCGCCGCCATCTTGGACACAGTCGCTCGGGATCAGACAGTGTAGGGAGAGTGCTGCTGAGCTAGGGAGAGATTTATAGTGCGAAATAGGTAGTGTAGGGTCTCTAAAGCCTGCAAAATCAAACAAACAGTCCCTCTTAGGATTAATATCCATCCCAGATATCAGGCAGGTAGGCTGTATAGGAGACGCAGTGGTTATACCAACAAACACTGCATTATAGTCCGGTGTGCTGCTGCTCAAATTGCTAGACTTAGCCCCAGGTCTCAGGGGCCAGGAAAAATACTTTTTTTTTTCATCTAAATCCTTTTTTTTTTTTTTCCCTCAGTCAGACTGTACAAATACCCGTCTTATTAACCTTTTGGTATTTCCCCCCCCCCCCCCCCCCAAAAAAAAAAAATTAGTGTGTCTGTGAGTGTTCAGACACAAATATATCTGTTTAAAAGAGTCTGGTTTCGGACAGATAACTAGAACTGTGGTTTTGCAGTTCCACGGTTCAAATCTCTGTATTATCCACTTTTTTGCCTTTTTTCCATAAAAAAAACAGTTTGAGTGTCTCGCTGACTGTTCAGACACAAATATATCTATTTAAAAAAGTCTGGTATATGCCAGGAAATTAGAACTGTGGTTTTCCTCTTCCACGGTTCAAATCTGGGTGTTATCCACCTTTTTGCCTTTTTTACATGAAAAAAACAGTTTGAGTGTCTCGCTGACTGTTCAGACACAAATATATCTGTTTAACCACTTCGCGCCAGAGCCTGTTTTTCCTTCGTGACCAGGCCAATTTTTTCAATTCTGACCACTGTCACTTTATGAAATAATTACTCTGGAATGCTTCAACGGATTCCCCTGATTCTGAGATTGTTTTTTGTGACATATTGTACTTCATGATAGTGGTAAAATTTCTTCGATATCACTTGCGTTTATTTGTGAAAAAATCGGAAATTTGGCGAAAATTTTGAAAATTTTGCGATTTTCAAACTTTGAATTTTTATGCCCTTAAATCAGAGAGATATGTCACACAAAATAGTTAATAAATAACATTTCCCACATGTCTGCCTTACATCAGCACAATTTTGGAACCAAAATTTTTTTGTTAGGAAGCTATAAGGGTTAAAAGTTGACCAGCGATTTCTCATTTTTCCAACAAAATTCACAAAAACATTTTTTTAGGGACCACATCTTATTTGAAGTGACTTTAAGGGGCCTTTATGACCGAAAATACCCAAAAGTGACACCATTCTAAAAACTGCACACCTCAAGGTGCTCAAAACCACATTCAAGAAGTTTTTTAACCCTTCAGGTGTTTCACAGGAATTTTTGGAATGTGGAAGAAAACAATGAACATTTAACTTTTTTCACAAAAATGTTAATTTAGACCCAATTTTTTATTTTCACAAGGGTAACAGGAAAAAATGCGCTATACAATTTGTAGTGCAATTTCTCATGAGCGCGCTGATACCCTATATGTGAGGGAAAACCACTGTTTGGGCGCACTGCAGGGTTCAGAAGGGAAGGAGCGCCATTAGACTTTTTGAATTAGCGGACGCCATGTTGCGTTTCGAGAGCTCCTGATGTGCCTAAACAGTGGAAACCCCCCACAAGTGACACCATTTTGGAAACTAGACCCCTTAGGGAACTTATCTAGATGTGTGGTGAGCACCTTGAACCCCCAGGTGCTTCACAGAAGTTTATAATATTGAGCTGTAAAAATAAAATTTTCAAATTTTTCCCACAAAAACGTTTTTCATCCCTTAATTTTGCATTATCATAAAGGTAATAGAAGAAATTATACCATGAAATTTGTTGTGCAATTTCTCCTGAACACGCTGATACCCCATATGTGGAGGAAAACCACTGTTTGGCCTCACGGCAGGGTTTGGAAGGGAAGGAGCGCCATTAGACTTTTTGAATGCAAAATTTGTTTGAATAATTAGCGGATGCCATGTCGCATTTGGGGAGCCCATAATGTGCCTAAACAGTGGAAACCCCCCACAAGTGACACCATTTTGGAAACTAGACCCCTTAGGGAACTTATCTAGATGTGTGGTAAGCACCTTGCACCCCCAGGTGCTTCATAGAAGTTTATAATATTCTTAAATCGTACCCCGAGTTGCCAGATCTGCTCGTCAAAGTACGCCGCCTATCAGCTCATTTTCGGAAGTCGGCTACACCTTCCGCCGCCCTTGCTGTGTTGCAGCAGCGTTTGCAGCTTCCGGCACACCGACTGGTGTGTGATGTCCCAACACGTTGGAACTCTACCCTCCACATGTTGCAAAGGATTTGTGAGCAGAAGAGAGCAGTTGTGGAGTACCAGCTGCAACAAGGCCGTCGATATTCAGGTCAGACTCCACACATAAGACCTCAGGAGTGGACCTGGATGTCTGACATATGTACCATCCTGACAAACTTTGAGGAGTCCACCAAGATGGTGAGTGGCAATGAAGCCATCATTAGCGTCAGCATCCCACTTGTCTGTCTTTTGCAACGCTCTCTGCAGAGAATTAAAGAGGATGCATTGCAGCCAGAGTATGATGAGATGGATCAAGAAACCGTAGCGGGCGATTACACACAGCCCAGCCTCATCTCATCCCAACGTGCATTGGGGGACAAAGAGGGAAAGGAGGAGGAGGAGGAGGAAGAACAGGAGCTGGTATCATGCGCTGTAGATGGTAGTACCTGTACAACTGTCATACCGTCGGTTCAGCGTGGGTGGCCTGAGGACAGGGGGGAGGAGGGGGAGGGGGAGGAGGAGGAGAGCATGGTCAGTCGTCATCTTGGTGAGGACACGGAAGTCTTGCCCATTACCAGTCTGGCACGCATGGCTGACTTTATATTACGCTGCCTTAACCGTGACCCTCGCGTTGTTAAAATGTTGGGTGACAGTCATTACTGGTTGGTGGCACTTTTAGACCCCCGCTACAAGGAGAACTTTCACTCTCTTATTCCTGAGGTGGAGAGGTCTACAAAAATGGGGCAGTACCAGAAGTCCCTTGCTGCAGAACGGTTAAAAAAATTCCCATCTGAACACGCTAGCGGCAGAGGTCACAGTTCGTTGCCCAACCAAGGCGTACAGGCGAGAGAGACGCAACTCCAATCCAGCAGAAGCAGGGGAGCACTGTCAACGTTCTGGGACAGTTTTCTGAGACCTGCCCAGCTTACAGGCCCTGAGGCGCGGGGTACTTTCACAAGGAGTGGAAAGTTTCAAAAGATGGTGAGGGAGTACCTTGCCGACCGTACAAGCGTCCTCCGTGATTCCTCTGGACACTTGGAATGAACTCGCTCTGTACGCCTTGGAGGTCCTGGCCTGCCCTGCCGCTAGCGTGTTATCGGAGCGTGTTTTTAGTGCCGCTGGGGGAATTATAACGGATAAGCGCACTTGCCTGTCAACTGACAATGCTGACAAGCTGACCCTTATCAAAATGAACAAGGTCTGGATTGGGCCAGACTTCTCATCACCACCAAATGACAGCAGAGTAACATAAAGTCAAATCCACTGTGTTATTTCGGGAGGTGTATTCCCATGCACCGCTTCACACCCACACATGGGTATACGCTTCCTCATTTCGGCTGTTTTTTGCTCTTCTCCTTATCCTCAGCCTCCACCACCACTATACCACCAGGGTGACCATGGTCCGTGTTGCCAGCATTGCAAGTTCCTCCGTCCTAATTTTTGGCAGCTTTTGCTTGGAAGGCATAGGCAAAGACCATGGGAGACTCACTCCCAATAATTGGAATAATGTTTTTAATATGCTGTACTGCATGGCTCTTGTAAGGGGAATTGCAAGTTACTCCGTCCTAATTTTTGGCAGCTTTTGCTTGGAAGGCATAGGCAAAGACTATGGGAGACTCACCCCCCAATAATGGGAATAATGTATTTAATATGCTGTACTGCATGGCTCTTGTAAGGGGCATTGCAAGTTCCTCCGTCTTAATTTTTGGCAGCTTTTGCTTCGAAGGCATAGGCAAAGACTATGAGAGACTCACTCCCCAATAATGGGAATAATGTTTTTAATATGCTGTACTGCATGGCTCTTGTAAGGGGCATTAAAATCATCTTGTTAAGCTACTGTGACCTCCACGTCTCTTCCAAGGGGAATTGATATCGTCTTTTTATTCCACTGGGACCTCCACGTCTCTTCCAAGGGGCATTATAACAGTCTTGTTAAACCACTCTGAACTCCACGTCTCTTCCAAGGGGCATTAAAACCGTCTTGTTAAGCTACTGTGACCTCCATGTCTCTTTCAAGGGGCATTAAAACAGTCTTGTTAAACCACTCTGAACTCCACAGCTCTTCCAAGGGGCATTGAAATGTTGTTTTTAATTACTTCTAACCTCTTCTCCTTTACCATCACCTCATCCATCATTCATCACCTGAAGCTTTGTTTTAACGGGAGTCATAGAACTGGGATAGTAGCAGGAAAACATCCAGCAATCCTCGGAGGAGGTAGGATATGCGCCAAAACGCTGACCACATCAGGCCTAGCCGCTACTACAAACATGCGCTTGCATTCCAAGGAACAGAAAGCTAAGGAGATGGATGGTCTCATGATCATGAATAATTTACTCGTTGTGTAGGAGGCCGACCACTGCTGCTGTCTACCTTCTGAACTTTGTGTTGAAGCCTGATTGACCCAGGACCCGCAATCCTCTATGTCTGGAGGACGTGTTGCATCCCAGTGTCCAACTTTGTCCCGGCTTCCACAATATTAACCCAGTGTGAAGGAGTCAGTGAGATGGACCATCCCTGGCCACATTCACTTGTCCACGTGTTTGTGGTTAGGCTGTCCTTCCCACTAAATGCACTGGGGAGGGCACAGGTAATGTTTTGGTATGCGCGCTTGTGTATAAGGCGCACCGGGACAAATAGGGGCGGCTGGGGACCGTTTATGGACACCCGGCCGCCGACGCAGCCATGACATGGTGGCCGGCGTCTGCCTCCACAAGCCTAAAAGGCCTCATTTCAAGTGCAAGCAAGCTAGCAGTATGGTATTGCAGCCTGGGGGTGGGTGGGTGGCAGGCTGCACACTTACGCTTGCGTTCCAAGAAAACAAAGCAGATGCTAACTTCTATCATCATCATCATGCTCCTCACCTTGGCACTCTCAACTCCCCTGATGGAGAAGCCAGGGCCCACCTGAGGAGTCTGGTTGGCTCATCCAATGCTGCCCTAAAGCAGGCCAGGCTAAGAAAAGTGTGGGGAAGGTTACCGGGACAAATAGTGGCGGCTGGGGACTGAGTATGGAGACCTCGCTGCAGAAGCAGCCATGAGGTAGTGGCCAGCTTCGGCCTCCTCCAAACAAAAAGGCCCCATTTCAAGTGCATGCTAGCAGTATAGTATTGCAGCCTTAGGGTGGGTGGGTGGTTGGCTGCATATTTGCGCTTGCATTGCAAGGAATGGGGGAGGTACAATTGAACACTGCCCTGGGACAAGGACTTGCACGGGGATAGTTGCAAGTCTGCATCTTCTGATGCGGTAAGGATCACTTCTGATGGGCACACTTTTAGCAGTGACCTGGGTGTCAGAGATGCTTCCAGGGGTCTTCCCCATGCTCTTCCCATGTCTTTTCAGCACTGTATGCATGTGTCACACAGCACATGGCCAGATAAGATTGTAAAATGTTAAAATGACATTTCCCGGTGATTGCATTTGTCACGGTTGAAAGCAATACAAAAGTGCAAAAACGCATAAAAAATGCTACTTGTGAACATAG
The DNA here is from genome assembly GCF_046119375.1 of Phyllobates terribilis. Lineage (NCBI taxonomy): Eukaryota > Metazoa > Chordata > Amphibia > Anura > Dendrobatidae > Phyllobates > Phyllobates terribilis. The sequence goes on along the minus strand of NW_027362761.1, from coordinate 65,281,531 downwards.
CCCAAGGTGTGGAGGAGAATTTTTGTTTATGGTTATTTATTTTACCTTATACACAAGTCTTTACCCTGGAAAGGATGTTCCTTAACATATTTCACAGGAAAACAGTTTCAGTTTCGTTTTTTGAACGTTTTATTGTGAGCCCGTAAAAGTGGCTTAATACCTCTGACCACATTGTTGACAGCAGTGACCAGGGGGTCAGAAATGCTTCCTGGGGCGATCCCCATGCTGTCACCATGTCATTTAAGCACTGTCACTATCGTTTTGGGCACTTTTTAGGCTTTCTACAGACTGCCAGGTGTGCCGCCGCAAAAATGCTCGGGTCTCCCATAGACTAACATTGGGCTCGTTGCTTGGTCCGAGCTTCGAGCACCCGAGCATTTTAGTGACCGCTCAACACTAATGACAACCCATTGGCGCCCCGCAATCACTTAAAAGGTTTGCTTATGGACGGAATTAATGACGCACTTCCTGCTGGCAAGTGTTGAATTCCGCTGTCAGAGATTGCTAGCGGGATTTAACTGGTTAACAGCCGCGGGTGAAGCATCGCTCCACCAGCAGCTGTGAAAGGCACATGATGACTCATTAGATCAATCATCATGTGCAGGGAAAGATGTGGGCTCGGTGTGCAAGTTCACATCAAAGGCAGGGACACAACCTTTGATGTAAAAGGGTAAAAAGAGCATTTTTTTGTATTTTGCGCTAAATTCCTTCACTATTTATTTGAATTTGCCCCATAACAAGTTAGCAAACACCAAAAGACAAAAAAAGAAAAGTGAAAAAAATCACAAATGGTGAATCAGGTCCAAAGTGAATGGCACATTAAAGGAAAAATACACAGTTCAATTGAAAGTTTGGGCTGGATGCAAACGTCATATCAAATCCAGACTGATGACATGAACTGAAGAAAAGCCCAGCATCCTAAAGGGACCATAAACTTCTCAAATTATTTGTACTTAGTGCACAACTGCCCATAGCCATCTATATATATATATATATATATGTGTAGCTATACATAGCTACAGTGCCTACAAGTAGTATTCAACCCCCTGCAGATTTAGCTGGTTGACACATGCGGAATTAACTTGGCATTGTGACATTTGTACTGTAGATCAGCCTGGAAGTGGGAAATGCACTGCAGCAAATATTGTTTTTTTTTTTTTGTTTGTTTTTTTAAAACGTTAAAAGTTAATTCAGAGTGTCATTTATTATTCAACCCCTCAAACCACAAGAATTCTGTTTGGTCCCCCTAAAGTATTAAGAAGTAGTTCAGGCACCAAGAATAATGAGCTTCACATGTGTGGATTAAAGATCTCTTTTGGCAGCCTTTTCTGACTATTTAAGACCCTCCCCAAACTTGTGAACAGCACTCAGACATGGTCAACATGGGAAAGACAAAGGAGCATTCCAAGGCCATCAGAGACAAGATCGTGGAGGGTCACAATGCTGGCAAGGGGTACAAAACCCTTTCCAAGGAGTTGGGCCTACCTGTCTCCACTGTTGGGAGCATCATCCGTAAGTGGAAGGTGTAACATACCTGGCGGCGTCCTTGCATGGTGGTCCATCTCCCACTGTGCAAGAGGGCGCACTTGATCTCCTGTCCAGAATGTCTCTCTGGCTTCCCTCCATGCTGTCTGTTTGTGTCTGTTTCTGCTGCTTAAGGGCGGCGCCCGATCACTTCCTGCCTTTTGTACCTGCTGTGGGTCACACCCCTTGTGCGTCCTCAGCCTATTGCTGTCTGTCACTTGGTATATAGCTCAGCAGCTTCCTTCTATCCCTGCCTGAGCATAGTGTTTCCTTCAGTGTGTGCTTGCACTCTGAAGGTGCCAGGTCCCGTCTCTTGTCTCCTGCTTTTTGTATCAGTTCCCGTGTCTGAACTGAGTCCTGTTTGTCTCCTGCTTTGCGGTATCAGCTCCCGTGTCTGAACTGAGTCCTTTCTGTGTTCTCTTGTCTGTCCTGTCTGAACACGCTCCTAGCCTGTTCCTCCTGCCTTCTAGGGGCCGATTACCTAGACCCGTTCCTGTATCTTGTCTGACCTGTCTGTACTCGCTCCTAGCCTGTTCCTCTCGCCTTCTAGTGGCCGATTTCCTAGACCCGCTCCTGTGTCTGGTCTGTCCTGTCTGAACACGCTCCTTGCCTGTTCGTTCCGCCTTCTAGTGGCCGATTTCCTAGACCCGCTCCTGTGTCTGGTCTGTCCTGTCTGAACACGCTCCTTGCCTGTTCGTTCCGCCTCTCTGGGGGCCGTATTCCCAGACCCGCTCCTGTATCCCTCTGCAGTGTCGGTCTCCTCCGTACACTCAGTTCCAGTCTGAACTCTCTCCTGTCCTTTACCTGTTTTGCCTCTATGTCCGTTCCCTTCCTTTTTCTGCAGAGTCTGAACTCGTACCTAACTCCTGCTTGTTGTCTCTGCAAGTACTGTGTGAGTATCTGGCTCTGTCTTTCCCTTCCTGTCTGTTCCGTGTGAACAGAGCCCTGTCCTCCCTGCTCAGCCTTGTCTGCACTCTAGCTGTGCTTGCCTGTAACCCTCTGCCTGTATTGTTCCTGAGTCCCGGTGTGTACTGGGTCCTATCCCGCCTGTGTTCCTACCTGCTAGTGCCTCCCTGTCTGCACTCTAGCTGTGCTTGTCTTTACCCCCCTGCCTGCATACCCGCCTGCCTGCATACCAGTCGTGCCTGCCTATACCCACCAGTCTGTGTGCCAGCCTACCAGCCTGTTCCTGTATTCCCCTGTGTGGGTCAACAGCCGTGTCCGGGGTCTGTCCTGGAGTAGCACCTGGTCCCTCTGCTCGGTTCCTCCTTGGTGCACTGGCGTCGTATGCCGTCGTGCGACCCTGGTCGGATCGGGTGAATACCTAGTCACGCCCCTCCAGGCATTCACTCTCCGGCACGGTCCAGTGGAATCACTACCAATCACACGCACACGCCGCTTAGCCCGGGCGTGTGCATAACAGAAGGCTTATGGAACTACTGTTAGCCTTCCACGGCCTGGACAGCCTTTGAAAGTGTCCTCCCGTGCCGAGGCCAGGCTTGTCCGAAGAGTCAAGGCTAACCCAAGGACAACAAGGAAGGAGCTCCGGGAAGATCTCATGGCAGTGGGGACATTGGTTTCAGTCAATACCATAAGTAACGTACTCCACCGCAATGGTCTCCGTTCCAGACGAGCCCGTAAGGTACCTTTACTTTCAAAGCGTCATGTCAAGGCTCGTCTACAGTTTGCTCATGATCACTTGGAGGACTCTGAGACAGACTGGTTCAAGGTTCTATGGTCTGATGAGACCAAGATCGAGATCTTTGGTGCCAACCACACACGTGACCTTTGGAGACTGGATGGCACTGCATACGACCCCAAGAATACCATCCCTACAGTCAAGCATGGTGGTGGCAGCATCATGCTGTGGGGCTGTTTCTCAGCCAAGGGGCCTGGCCATCTGGTCCGCATCCATGGGAAGATGGATAGCACGGCCTACCTGGAGATTTTGGCCAAGAACCTCCGCTCCTCCATCAAGGATCTTAAGATGGGTCGTAATTTCATCTTCCAACAAGACAACGACCCAAAGCACACAGCCAAGAAAACCAAGGCATGGTTCAAGAGGGAAAAAGTCAAGGTGTTGGAGTGGCCTAGTCAGTCTCCTGACCTTAACCCAATTGAAAACTTGTGGAAGGAGCTCAAGAATAAAGTCCACATAAGACACCCAAAAAACCTAGATAACTTGGAGAAGATCTGCATGGAGGAGTGGGCCAAGATAACTCCACAGACCTGTGCCGGCCTGATCAGGTCTTATAAAAGACGATTATTAGCTGTAATTGCAAACAAGGGTTATTCCACAAAATATTAAACATAAGGGTTGTATAATAATTGACCCACACTTTTATGTTTAAAATTTAATAAAATTCAACTGAGCAACATAACTTTTTGGTTTGTAAGATTTATGCTTCTGTTCATAAATCCTACTCTCGTTTGCAGTTTGAAGGCTCTAACTTATTTGCATCTTATCAAACCAGCTAAATCTGCAGGGGGTTGAATACTACTTGTAGGCACTGTATATATATACACACACATACATATATACATACATACATACATACACACACAGTACAGACCAAAAGTTTGGACACACCTCATGTAAAGATTTTTCAGTATTTTCGTGACTTTGAAAATTGTACATTCACACTGAAGGCATCAAAACTATGAATTAACACATGTGGAATTATATAAGTAACAAAAAAGTGTGAAACAACTGAAAATAGGTCTTATATTCTTGCTTCTTCAAAGTAGCCACCTTTTGCTTTGATGACTGTGTGGCGCCCCTGAGGGTTCAGTCGCCACAGAGGTACTGCACCTCACCCAGAGGTGTGGTGTCTCCCTTCTCTCAGGTAAGATGGGAGTGCTGCATGGAACCCCAACACACCTGCATCCAACACTACACTACTCCAGGCTGGCTGGAGGGGCAAGACGCAATGTATGTTTCTGATGAGCCCTGACCCTGGCTGGAGTGGGGGGAACCCAAAGGTAGGGGGAAACCAGTAGTGAGTGTGGGTGGAGGAAGTAGTTAGAGGGAGCACTTTGGTAGGAGTATAAAATAGGGAAGCCATCTTAGGCAGGAGAGATTAGTTAAGTGGTCAGCAATAGGGAGTAGTTCAGAAGAACAGCTCGGGACTGTTCGGAGGAACAGTCGGGGAGCAGAGTCTCATTAGGAGATCTGCTCCACAGTTAGAGCCAGGTCAGAGGGCCCCAGAGGGGAGCAGGGAGTAGGCTCCATTCTACAGAAAGGATCCCAGGAGGTACGGCGCGTGCAGGACGGCACCCGTACGCCCCGCATCTGTCAGAAGACAGAGGGATCGCTACGGCATTCTAATCCCCCAGGAGGGTCAAGAAGGTCCCGGATCCGACGTACTGGAAGGACTTCAGAGCACCCGAATGGGATTGAGAGTGGGCAGCGCAGAGCAGGAGGGAGAAGGACCAGAGTAAAGACGGTCAAAATAGGAACACGAGAAAGTGGGGTTCTGCCAGGTACTCCCAAGCTGTCTGAGGAAGGACTGAAGCCCTGCCCGGTGAACGTAGCGCGACGAGGGAGCCCTTTACCTGTAAAGTGCACCTGTGAAGTGTCTAAAGAACTGTGAGTAAAATCTTGGATGACTGCACTGCACTGCCTCAGTCCATTCTTCATCGGCACTATCGTTCCCCCTGCACTACAACGCTCAGCGCGACCCACTCTCTTCTACTACACTGCCCTGAGGCCTGCTCCACCTGTGGGGGGCTGTTCCATCACAAGCTGCCCCAACATCTGCCTCAGAGGACTGTTGCAGCGCTGGTGATCCTCACAAGACACCACAGGTGGCGTCACGAACTTTCCCAAATCCCCCATATATTCATATTCCCCCTTTTCACTGACCGCCCTGGGTCACGGGCCGGGCCAGACACCATGATATCCCCCGGCAAGCGGAGGCCCGGCTGCAGAGTACCCCACGGCTCTGGGGGCGCGTCAACTGCTTTGCACACTCTTGGCATTCTCTTGATGACCTTCAAGAGGTAGTCACCGGAAATGGTTTTCACTTCACAGGTGTGCCCTGTCAGGTTTAATAAGTGGGATTTCTTGCCTTATAAATGGGGTTGGGACCATCAGTTGTGTTGTGCAGAAGTCAGGTGGATACACAGCTGATAGTCCTACTGAATAGTGTCCCCAAGTGCAGTTGCAAAAACCATCAAGCGCTACAAAGAAACTGGCTCACATGAGGACCGCCTGAGGAAAGGAAGACCAAGAGTCACCTCTGCTTCTGAGGATAAGTTTATCCGAGTCACCAGCCTCAGAAATCACAGGTTAACAGCAGCTCAGATTAGAGACCAGGTCAATGCCACACAGAGTTCTAGCAGCAGACACATCTCTACAACAACTGTTAAGAGGAGACTTTGTGCAGCAGGCCTTCATGGTAAAATAGCTGCTAGGAAACCACTGCTAAGGACAGGCAACAAGCAGAAGAGACTTGTTTGGGCTAAAGAACACAAGGAATGGACATTAGACCAGTGGAAATCTGTGCTTTGGTCTGATGAGTCCAAATTTGAGATCTTTGGTTCCAACCACCGTGTCTTTGTGTTACGCAGAAAAGGTGAACAGATGGACTCTACATGCCTGGTTCCCACCGTGAAGCATGGAGGAGGAGGTGTGATGGTGTGGGGGTGCTTTGCTGGTGACACTGTTGGGGATTTATTCAAAATTGAAGGCATACTGAACCAGCATGGCTACCACAGCATCTTGCAGCGGCATGCTATTCCATCCGGTTTGCGTTTAGTTGGACCATCATTTATTTTTCAACAGGACAATGACCCCAAACACACCTCCAGGCTGTGTAAGGGCTATTTGACCAAGAACGAGAGTGATGGGGTGCTACGCCTCCACAGTCACCAGACCTGAACCCAATCGAGATGCTTTGGGGTGAGCCGGACCGCAGAGTGAAGGCAAAAGGGCCAACAAGTGCTAAGCATCTCTGGGAACTCCTTCAAGATTGTTGGAAGACCATTTCCGGTGACTACCTCTTGAAGCTCATCAAGAGAATGCCAAGAGTGTGCAAAGCAGTCATCAAAGCAAAAGGTGGCTACTTTGAAGAACCTAGAATATAAGACATATTTTCAGTTGTTTCACACTTTTTTTGTTAAATATATAATTCCACATGTGTTAATTCATAGTTTTGATGCCTTCAGTGTGAATTTACAATTTTCATAGTCATGAAAATACAGAAAAATCTTTAAATGAGAAGGTGTGTCTAAACTTTTGGTCTGTACTGTATATATATATATATATATATATATATATATATATATATATATATATATATATATATATATATATATATATATATATATATATATATATATATTATACACATACATATATATATATAAAATTATTAATAGCCATATACAGTGGTAGCCAAAAGTATTGGCACCCCTGCAATTGTGTCAGATAATACTCAGTTTCTTCCAGAAAATGATTGCAATCACAAATTCTTTGGTATTATTATCTTCATTTAATTTGCTTGCAAGGAAAAAACACAAAAGAGAATGAAGCAAAAATCAAATCATTGATCATTTCACACAAAACTCCAAAATTGGGCCAGACAAAAGTATTGGCACCCTCAGCCTAATACTTGGTTGCACAACCTTTAGCCAAAATAACTGCGAACAACCGCTTCTGGTAACCATCAATGAGTTTCTTACAATGCTCTGCTGGAATTGTAGACCATTCTTCTTTGGCAAACTGCTCCAGGTCCCTGATATTTGAAGGGTGCCTTCTCCAAACTGCCATTTTGAGATCTCTCCACAGGTGTTCTATGGGATTGAGGTCTGGATTCATTGCTGGTCACCTTAGAAGTCTCCAGTGCTTTCTCTCAAACCATTTTATAGTGCTTTTGGAAGTGTGTTTTGGGTCATTGTCCTGCTGGAAGACCCATGACCTCTGAGGGAGACCCAGCTTTCTCACACTGGGCCCTACATTATGCTGTAAAATTTGTTGGTAGTCTTCAGACTTCATAATGCCATGCACACGGTCAAGCAGTCCAGTGCCAGAGGCAGCAAAGCAACCCCAAAACATCAGGGAACCTCCGCCATGTTTGACTGTAGGGACCGTGTTCTTTTCTTTGAATGCCTCTTTTTTTTTTTCCTGTACACTCTATGTTGATGCTTTTTCCCAAAAAGCTCTACTTGTGTCTCATCTGACCAGAGAACATTCTTCCAAAACGTGTTCGGCTTTCTCAGGCCTGGCTTTTTTATGTCTCGGGGTAAGAAGTGGGGTCTTCCTGGGTATCCTACCATACAGTCCATTTTCATTCAGACGCCGACGGATAGTACGGGTTGACACTGTTGTACCCTCGGACTGCAGGGCATGTTGAACTTGTTTGGATGTTAGTCGAGGTTCTTTATCCACCATCCGCACAATCTTGCGTTGAAATATCTCGTCAATTTTTCTTTTCCGTCCACATCTAGGGAGGTTAGCCACAGTGCCATGGGCTTTAAACTTCTTGATGACACTGCGCACGGAAGACACAGGAACATTCAGGTCTTTGGAGATGGACTTGTAGCCTTGAGATTGCTCATGCTTCCTCACAATTTGGTTTCTCAAGTCCTCAGACAGTTCTTTAGTCTTCTTTCTTTTCTCCATGCTCAATGTGGTACACACAAGGACACAGGACAGAGGTTGAGTCAACTTTAATCCATGTTAACTGGCTGCAAGTGTGATTTAGTTATTGCCAACACCTGTTAGGTGCCACAGGTAAGTTACAGGTGCTGTTAATTACAAGAATTAGAGAAGCATCACATGATTTTTCAAACAGTGCCAATACTTTTGTCCAACCCCTTTTTTAGGTTTGGTGTGGAATTATATTCAATTTGGCTTTAGGACAATTCTTTTTGTGTTTTTTCATTGAAGACAAATTAAATGAAGATAATACCAAAGAATTTGTGATTGCAATCATTTTCAGGAAGAAACTGAGTATTATCTGACAGAATTGCAGGGGTGCCAATACTTTTGGCCACCACTGTATGTTAATGTCACTTTGACATTACTAAGATTGAGTTTGTGTTTGGAGGTTGAAAGGGGTAGGACACAGTCCTCAGAGTTTTACACACATCTTTGTAGGGCAATTGGCGTACTCGCCAGGAATTGATTCACTGAGAATTTCATTTTTGGGCAAAATTTGGCGAATCTCAAAAGATTTAGTCATCTGTAATTACTACATACTTGTTCTAGTTACCATATGTTATATGGGAAACAAACTAGAAAGGCTACTGATATGCTTTACGGTTAGATTGTTTGCAATCCCATGGAGTAACCAACAAGAGAACAAATTTGGTAAATTCAGCTATTTTTGTGGTTTCTGCAAATCCGTATGTTTTCATGGAGAAAGCTGCAAGATATGCATGATCTGTTTTTGCGGTCTTCTCTGTTCGTAATGCTTTTGAATGTATCAAAAGGACCTAATTTTTCCCACAAGGCAGGGTCCCAAGACTTAAACACTCACCTATTAGACATTAATGGCACATCTTATGTACTTAAAGGGGTTTTCCCATGAACAAAGTTCATTTTAATCAATAGATCTTGGAATAATAATAATCTTCACAATTGGTTACGTTTAAAAAATGTTCCTGTGCTGAGCTAATCTTATAAATGTGCCCCTGCTATGTACTGTGTAATGGCTGTGTCTGACAGTACAGGGACATAGTCTGATCATACCACAGCTCCTGGGCAGGGGAGAAAGCAAAAAAGTATACAGATATTATAGTGCGGGACCGCAAATAATTCTTTGCGGTAAAACATTGTTTAAAAACAGGCAGAGAAATGCATAATGTCACAAAAAGAATCCACTGTGATCCCCTGTTGTCAGTATACTCTTTTGCTTCCCCTCCTGCCCAGGAGATGTGGTATGATCAGACCATGTTCCTGTACAGTCAGACACAGCCATTACACAGTACACGGCAGGGGAACATTTATAAGATTATCTCAGCACAGGAACATTTTATTTAAACACGTCCAATTGTGGAAATTATTATTCCGAGATCTATTGATTAAAATCAACTTTAAAATTAACTTTGTTAGTGGGAAAACCCCTTTAAGTTTAAATGGGTAATTTGACATGAGCCGTTCAATTAGTCACCATTCAATAGTTAAATATAAGACTTTCTAATGCATTGTGTAAATTTATCTAATCATTAAGATCATGATTCTAAAGATGATCGGTATTAATTTATGGATATCCTAATCTTTTTGACACATTTATTTATGTTTGTCAGAAAAAAATCGAAATATTCTTATTTCAATGAATTGTTTTTCCTCATAAGCACATCACTCGATAAAGAATGGGAGACTATCTTTACCTTTATGGCTGATGTCCCTAATGTTAGCCAGCTGGGTTGGATTTTTTCTGTGCTAAATTGAAAACGTAATCATGCAGACCTAAACAAATCCATTTGCCATTTCCTCCCTGTATAAAGTCCTGTACTGACGAATTCTTGTGAACTGGAGACAAGTGACTTACAGCGGCTGAAGGCTCCACTGTACCTCTAGGAACAATTCTCACCCTGTTATCCAGGAAGGAAGGATCATGTGCAATGTTTAGATGTAACACCAAATTGAACAAAAGGCATGGTCATTTGTATTCAACAAGGAGTTCCTCTCATTAAAAAGCTTAAGAGGCGGGAAACACAAGGAATTTCCAGGTGGAGACATACTTTAAGAAATAAAGAAAGATCCGGGGTTCCAAACATTTGTACTTGCCCACCAGACTACGAGAGGATCATCCAGTAAGCGTCTTCTAAAAGAAGGCCACCAAGATCCAACACAAGACAACTCCATTTGAAGCAGACTTTGGTGCTGCTTAATTGTCTTTAGGGTTTATTTTTAAAGGGAACCTGTCATGTGACCCCTGTTGCCTGAACTACGTGCAGTATGAATCAAAGTCTGGCTGCGTTATTGCAGTCTTGTATGTTTTACTATAAAATGCTGCAGTGTTTCAGGGAAAACATACTTTGAAAAGCTGTTCAGGAACTGATTACACACAAATAAGAAGAGATTTGTCAGTTTAGGGTAGAAGCCACATGGGATCGGCTTCCGACTAGTCAGACAACTTTTTAAGCTATGTTTTTACTGAAACAGCATTGAAGAATCACATGACAGGTTCCCTTTAAGGCAAAACATTTACTAGAAATACCCATAGAATCCTATACTGCAGATATATATCTACACAGGACAAAAAAAGTCTGCATGGAGGCTCCGTATTTCGTACTCTTGCCTGTTAGCAGTTGGGTTTTTATTGGACTATGGGAATCATGTACATGATGTTCTCACTGTGTTTAGATGAGTTTCCTCCCGGTTTCTCCTTTATTCTTTCACAATTAGAAATTATACTAACAGCTCAATTGGCTTTCTATCAAAATGGTCCTGCTGTGTATATGTATTCCCTAGGAACATTAGATTTTGAGCTTCATGGGGAATATAGACAGTAGCCCCAATTCATCAAGACTGGTGATTTTACATGCCGATCTTGATTAAGTGCATGTTGGGGTTAGAAACTACTGAATCATTAAAGGGTTTATCCGGGACTATTTTGTTTTTTACTATGGGCTTAAAAATTAACAGGCAGGTAATTTCTAACTACCTGCGCATTCTACCCAGCGTCAGCACAAAGTGGACATTGACCGCCACTGCCGGTGATTCAGCTGCTCAGCATCAACAGAGCAGCTCTTCCTCCTCCGGGCTGCTCTGTTGATGGGGTCTGATTGTCAACTTCACGCTGATTAGCCGCCAGCTCCCCGCAGTCAAACATGCTGCTCTGTGGACGTGACATCAGAGGAAGCCACTGAATTGCCGGCAGGCGTGGTCTGTGACTGCTTTGTGCCAGCAGAGATCGGTGACTAGCAAAAAAGGCAGGTAGGTAGCAACTACTTGCCTGTTAGTTTTTAGGCCAATAAAAAAAATTGTCTTGGATAAACGCTAAGTTGTGCACGCCTCTTAATAAATCAGGAGAGTCTGACAAGTGGCGTTGACTCCATGCACCTTGCCACAAATCTTAGTTTAGCTTAGGACTGGAGTAAGATTTCTGGAGTAAGGAACACCACAGCTCGTCATTAAGAAGACAAGCTGTAGCGTATGACCTCAGCGCCTAATCCCACAAAAGCTGTGCCCAATTTGGCAGATGTGGGAGAAACTGGCATGCAAATGGCAAAAGTCCCAAAACTCCAAGTTGTGCTAAATGTTGTGACTTTTCAAAGCAATTTACGCCAGATAAATTGGTGCTATATACTGTAAGCTATAGAAAAAAAAATTCTGTAAAGACGTGAAGCTCCATCTCTGGAAACACTTGGAGAAAAAAACGAATGGAGATAATACTATAAACAGGTGAATGATCTTTCCTCAGCAGGCCTATACCTGGACTTACTCTTATTTTAATAGTATGACGACATTCAATCAAACTATTTTTTTTTCAGATCTTCAATGAGAGTGAAAACAAATTTCTATATTTACTGGTTTTAGAAATCAACTTTTTACAGGTCTATTACCTATAAAGCACTCAATGATTGTAGAATTAGTGCGAATAAAAGACAGAACTGCGGATGAGTCAGCTTCCAGCCAAAAATGGCAAAAGTTAGGGATGGATGCATGAACATTTCCAAGTCACTGAAGTCTTTAAGAGAAAATAGTTAAGTCAACCGCTAAAAAATAGAAACAGTACAACACAGTTATTAATTTGTATCTTGCCATCCTCAAAAAGAATAACGTGTGACACAAATATATTCTGTAATAAATAATGCATATGACATAAAATTACCCAGCTTCACTACGCTATATGAAGAATATGCCATAAAGTGGCTCAAATGTTAAGAATAAGTCACAAATATTTGTTCGGTTGGAGTCTGACCCCTGACATTAATGGGCAATGTTGACCCAGGGCACATTTTCATTCACCAAGGAACCCCTACTAACCAAATATTAATGGCCTTCTTATATTTAAGTACCAGAAAAATTAACATGGATTACTTTGAAGAAGTGGGTAAATACTTTTACTGGTATTGTATCAAGGTATTGACAATTCCATTTCAGAAAAGTCCTTCCAAAAAATTTCTCAACAATAATATCCAAGAATAAAAATGTACCATGAGCATAGAAGTACTTTTGGCACTGGTAATACTGAGATATTTTAGGCATTTTCCTAAATAAAATGTGCGATAAGATAAGCATAAATCCGTCTGATCTGAATTTTACCATGTGTCCTTTTTGTAGTTATCATTCAGAGTTGCTTTAAATATAGATTCATCTTCAAGGTTAAAGTCATATCTCATGTGCTATATTCTGCTATCATCCATCCACTCTGAGTATTTTACGTATTGTTGATTATACAGTTTAGGATCATAGCAGCAAAGTTCAGAAAAGAGAAATACATTTCACACTTTTATATATAATAAAGCAAAATGCTGTTCCTTATACTTTAGATTATAAAGCATTGATAAGGACAACTTTTTTGTATTGTGTTGGAAGGAGTTCTCCAACAAGAGTTTTTTGTATTGTGTTGGTAGTGTTATGAACTGCTACAAACACTAAGGAAAGATAGGAAAACTGTCCCTACAATAGGACTAAGCTGATTCCCTACGATGCAGCGGGGGACCTGTTCCTTGTGAACAGACCCGCCAAAGTCCTCGGCTAGTCTGAACGCAGACCTATAGATATAAGGGAGGGGTCCCTACAAGAACTAAGGACTGGGATATAACTGGACACCTCCTAGCAGAAACTGTAGCAGAGCAAAGACAAACAAACAAACAGAAGTACTAGTGGTCAAAAGACCAAGCAAACTACAGAGTAAGGTACAAGGCACCTGGCTAGCTTAAGAGTAAATGTAACACTGAAGTCCAGCAAGGCCAGGAGGGCGGAGCTGGATTAAATAGGAAAAAAGTAATGTGACCAGCAAAATAGAAAAAACTAACAGGAGGGTTCTAACAGTACCCCCTCTTCTATGAGGATCCTCCGGATCCTCCAGGCCCAGGTCTATCAGGAAACCTCCTGTGAAACGCTCCGACAAGTCTAGGGGCAGAGACATCATCCGCCCTTACCCAGGAGTTATCCTCGGGACCGAAACCTTTCCAAGCGACGAGATACTGCAATCTCCCTCTATGCCATCTAGAATTAAGAATGCGAGAAATTTCATATTCACCGTCTTCCTCCACCGGAGGAACAGAGACAGTGGCGTCCCTATCAGAAACATCAGCTTTTTTCAATAAGGAAACATGAAACACCGGATTAATCTTCCAGGAGGTAGGAACCTCCAACCTAACAGCAGATTGGTTACCTACCTGAAGCACCTTAAACGGACCCACAAACTTCGGGCCCAATTTCTTAGAAGGAATCCTCAACCGCAGATTCCTAGAGGACAACCAAATCATGTCATGAACAGTAAACAAAACCTCTTGACGTTTCCTGTCAAAGTACCTCTTGGATTTTTTGTTAGCCTCTTGAAGGTTACGATGTACATCAGTCCAAACTCTCTCCAAATCGCCGGAAAAATTCTCCGACTCCGGCACAGCCGATACCAATTTGGAGAATGACCCAAACGACGGATGTCTCCCAGTACAACAAAAAAAAGGAGAACACCCAGCAGAAGAGGATGTATGGTTGTTAAGAGCAAATTCAGCCAGTGGCAGAAACTCAGACCACCCCTCTTGATGGTCAGCCACAAAACAACGCAAAAACTGTGCAACATCCTGGTTCTTTCTTTCTGTCAGTCCATTAGACTCAGGATGATAACCAGATGAAGATGACAAATGGACTCCCAACCTGTCACAAAAGGCACGCCAAAAACGAGCCACGAACTGAGGTCCCCTATCGGAAACAATGTCGGTAGGAACACCATGGAGCCTGACAATTTCTTTAACAAAAGCCTTAGCGAGTGTCTTGGCGCAGGGCAGTTTGATGAAGGGAACCAAGTGACACATCTTGCTAAAACGGTCCACGACCACCCAGATAACAGTGAAACCCTCAGAGGCAGGAAGGTCAGTAATAAAATCCATAGCAAGATGCGTCTAAGGAGCACTAGGAACCTCCAGAGGGCAAAGCAACCCTGCAGAAGGAGCATGTGAAGCCTTTGATCTAGCACGCACAGTACATTGACGCACCCACTTAATGACTTCCTTCTGCCACCCAGGCCACCAAAAACTGCGACCTACAAGTCTCTTAGTCTCAGAAATTCCTGGATGACCTGCCAACCGAGACTCATGACACTCCACAAACAAATCTCTTCTAAAGTTCCTAGGCACAAACAACCTCCCATGAGGAGTGTTAGATGGGGCATCCTCCTGGGCTTTCAGAACCCCATCTTCCAAAACGGAGTCCAATGCTGCTATCACAACACCTTCCTGTAAAATGCTCTCCTCCTCCTCGGTACCAACCATGGGAGAAAAACTGCGAGATAAAGCATCAGCTTTTACATTCTTGGTACCCGGAATGTAAGTAACAGAAAAATTAAAGCGCAAAAAAAAAAGTGCCCACCTAGCTTGACGGGCATTCAAGCGCTTGGCAGCATCAAGATAGATCAGATTCTTATGATCAGTAAAAACCTGAATGGTAAATTTAGCACCTTACAAGAGATGACGCCAATGTTCAAATGCGAGTTTAATCGCCAGCAATTCCCGATTACCGACATCGTAATTAAGTTCGGTCTCAGAAAATTTTTTTGAAAAAAAAAGCACATGGATGTACTCCATCCTTGTTTTCCTGAGACAAAACAGCACCGACCCCCACCGAAGAAGCATCAACCTCGACCAAGAAAGGCTTGGTCTCATCAGGCTGTATAAGGATGGGGGCAGAACTGAACCTCTCCTTGAGATACACAAAAGCTTCAATGGCCTCAGTAGTCCACTGGACCGTATTCGCACGTTTCCTGGTGAGATCGGTCAGCGGCTTAACAATTATTGAAAAATTCTTAATGAATTTTCTGTAATAATTGGCGAAACCCAAAAATCTCTGGATTGGTTTCAAACCAATAGGCCTAGGCCATTCCTGAACCGCCTGAACCTTCACCGGGTCCATCTCAAAGCCCTCGCTGGAGATAATGTAGCCCAAAAAACTAATTCTCTGCACAGCGAACTCACAGTTCTCCAGCTTATCAAAAAGTGAATTGTCGCTTAAAAACTGCAATACCTCACGTACGCTCTGCCAATGAGACTCCAGATCCGGCGCAAAAATCAAAAGGTCATCCAAATACACCACCACATTCTTACCGATCAACGGTCTTAGGATGTCATTAATAAGGTTCTGAAAAAACACTGGTGCATTGGTAAGACCAAAGGGCATAACCAGATTCTCAAAATGACCCACTGGAGTGTTAAAAGCAGTTTTCCACTCATCACCTTCCTTCATACGTAACATATTGTATGCCCCCCGGAGATAAATCTTAGAGAACCACTTGGCCCCCACTAACTGGTTGAACAAGTCAGGAATTAATGGCAGTGGGTAGGAATTGCGTACTGTAATTTTATTAATTTCGCAAAAGTCCAGACATGGACGTAAACCGCCGTCCTTTTTTCTTACAAAAAAGAATCCAACAGCCACAGGTGACTTAGAAGGTCTAATGTGAACGGCAGCCAAGCTTGTCTGTATGTATTCCTCCAAGGCCTTTCTATCAGGGATAGTAAGATTAAATAAGCGACTCTTGGGAAGAGTTGCTCCAGGGACAAACTCAATAGTACAATCATAGTCCCTATGAGGAGGCAAAACTTGCGACTCCTCCTCAGAAAAAACCTTCCAAAAATCCTGAATAGGTACAGGTAATTCCCCTCTTTCCACAGCAGCAATGCGACCGTTGCAACATCTATCATAACACTTAGGACTCCAAGACTTAATTTCATTGGTAGACCAGTCCAGCACAGGATTGTGCAATTTTAACCAAGGTAACCCCAAAACCACTGGAGCAGGCAAATTATTTAATATCGCCAAATCCAAATTCTCTTGGTGGATACCATTAATGGTGAGGGGAAATTCAAAAACCTTGTGAGTAATACCTTTCAAGGGAGAGCCATCAACAGCAACCACAGAAATAGGAGATGACAAGAGTTTGGATTCCAATTTAAATTTTTCCAAAAAACCCTCATCAATCACATTGAGTGTAGAACCACAATCCACAAATACCCGAAATTCAATCAACTCCTCCTGGAATGAGGTGCTTCCAGAAAGAAATACTCCTTTTGTGTTTAAACAAGCTATGCGGGCGTAACTGACCTCTTTTTTTTTTTCTTTGTTCAAACGAAGAACACAGTTCTTAATAAAGTGGTCAGATTTACCGCAATAAAAACACAATCCTTTAGCAAACCTGCGGTCTTTTTCCTGAGAGTGGGGTGACATCGCCCCAATCTCCATCGGTTCTCCACCCTCCGAACAGACCCTCTGAAAACTAGGAGCTGCCATAGCAGTAGATTTCTCTTCATTACTCCTAGCACGCAGTCTCCTGTCCACACGTATGGCTAATTGCATTGCCTCCTGCAAGGTTCCAGGTTTTGGGAAGGCAATCAGCAGATCCTTAACCCTTTCACCTAGACCATCAAGAAACAAACATTTTAACGCTGAGTCATTCCATTCCACTTCAGCCAACCATCTTCTGAAGTATGTACAATAATTTTCCACATCACCTGATCCCTGCTTCAAACGTCTTAATTCAGTTTCAGCAAATGAGACTCGATCAGGATCATCATACAACAACCCCATAGCAGAAAAAAAATCTTCCACAGATCTAAAACACGGATCATTAGGTTGCAGAGAAAAGGCCCATCCCTGTGGTTCTTTGCGCAAAAGTGACATTATAAACCCAATGCGCTGTGATTCATTCCCTGAGGATCTGGGTCTTAAACGAAAATATAATAAACAAGCGTTTTTAAAGGAAAAAAAATCTTGCCGTTTACCATAAAAAAAATCTGGCAGTCCTACCTTCGGTTCGACAAAATGCGCTCCAGGACAGCTACTCACGTGTTGCTGGAGCTCGGCCACCTCCAAAGACAGTTCCTGCAGGCGTTGAGCCAACTCCTGAACCGACACCATGCTGAAATCAGGATTTCTTTCCTTAGAGTGTTTTATTTTTTGGCTGGACTTACTGTTATGAACTGCTACAAACACTAAGGAAAGATAGGAAAACTGTCCCTACAATAGGACTAAGCTGAATCCCTACGAAGCAGCGGGGGACCTGTTCCTTGTGAACAGACCCGCCAAAGTCCTCGGCTAGTCTGAACGCAGACCTATAGATATAAGGGAGGGGTCCCTACAAGAACTAAGGACTGGGATATAGTTGGACACCTCCTAGCAGAAACTGTAGCAGAGCAAAGACAAACAAACAGAAGTACTAGTGGTCAAAAGACCAAGCAAACTACAGAGAAAGGTACAAGGCACCTGGCTAGCTTAAGAGTAAATGTAACACTGAAGTCCAGCAAGGCAAGGAGGGCAGAGTTGGATTAAATAGGCAAAAAGTCATGTGACCAGCAAAATAGAAAAAACTAACAGGAGGGTTCTAACAGGTAGGAGTTCTCCAAGAGTTTTTTGAATTGTGTTGGTAGGAGTTCTCCAAGAGTGTTTTGTATTGTGTTGGTAGGTGTTCTCCAATAGTTTTTTGTATTGTGTTGGTAGGAGTTCTCCAAGAGTTTTTTGTATTGTGTTGGTAGGGGTTCTCCAAGAGTTTAGGAAATAAAACTTATTGTAGGAAATTATATAGCACATATTACTCACCTGTTAAAACGCCCACCTCTCTGGTGTCTCCCGGCGGTTTTTCTTCAGTTTTCTGGAACGGTAATGTGCCGTACAGTCAGTCGGTCAGAGGGCATTTACAATTGAAGCTTGTGTGTGACTGCACATATGGCACCATATTAAGTGATTAGAATTGCTTTAACTCATTCTTTACATCTGCCCTGCATGCACAGAGAAAGTCGGAAGGAGTTATAAGGAGCTGAATCATACATGTTTCATACATGTAGAATGTGGCCATATTACACAGCTGATGTTCACCAGCACTGCTGGGATTAGAGCGAACCTTTTAATTGCAGTCAATATCAATGTCAATATCTAAGTGGATAGACTGGGGGCCCCTCTTCCACCTCACTAATCACCCGGCAATGCAATTGCATGGGGTGTCCATAAGCTGACGTGACAGCCATTGATCTAATTAAGACCCCCTTGAATGCCGTGATACTATTTATACTGTTTCCAATTCAGAAGCATTTCAGAGTATTGCAATGAGGTGATCCCATGCACAAAATACTCAATTTAACTAAAAAATTTTTTTTTTAAAAAATCTATAAAAAAAGATGCAGAAATAAAAAAAATTCCCATTCACCATATGAACAGTAATAAGTAAACATAATTAGTAATAAATATTCAAGAATTACAGTTTATTGGTCAACCTCAAATGCCAAAAATATAGAATAAAAAGGTATAAAAAATAAAAAAAAGCTCCAGATTCTTCTGCCAAAAACAATCACTCAAACAGCTCCAAAATAATGAGTCTGACAATATGGTGACGCAACAAAATGTATATAAAAAAAAGTTTTGGGAAAAGTAGTACAACATGTAAAGAAATTAGACATTGCTGTAATTATACTGAGCAGCAGAATAAAGTTTACATGTATTTACTGCACAATGAATGCTGGAAAAACTGATTCCAAAAAAACAATAATGGAATTGTTTTTTTTCCATTCCATCTCACTAAGAAGTTATTCCCCGTTTTTCAAGACATTGAATTTTAATTTTAAGGTGCCATTAAAATACTCTTCTCATAAAGAAAAGAAGCCATCATACTTTACAATCAGATAAGGCTCTGAATCTTCCCTGCCTCTTCCTGATCTCGTTGGGTAGGGGCTGTACTGCATGACTTCATGAAGACTGTGTTAACTAATAAATACTTTTCTGGCCTTTAATGGAAATCTGTCCCTCCCAAACTCAAATTAAACCACTTATACATTAATGTAGGGGACTTAACACCTATAAAAATCATACTTGTCCTACAGATTTCACTTATTTTGCTCTATATACGAAATTTTTTTTTTTTTTTTTTTACATATTTCAATGAGGGGACCTCAGTGCACCCTTGGTGTGGCCAAGGGCTCAGTGACTCATTCCACCTCTTCAATTACGATTCACTGCACCTCCCCTTGCTTTGGTGTACTGTCTGAATTGAATCTTCAGTCCAGATGCATTCTCATCAGGGGTGGATTAAGAGTAGCAAGGGCACCGGGCAGTTTAGAAGGCGCGGCCCCCCCCCCCCCCCACACACACACACACCTGATTTATCACGTGACATGTAACATAATCCCCTGTGATAGATCGTGTGATAGTTCACGTGAAATTAATCTGGCACAATATTAATTATAATATATTTTTTTAGGCTGTGTGCCCACTATGCGTTTTTTAAGCGTTTCGGCAGCGGCAATTCCGCTGCAGAAACGCTTAAAAAACGCTTGGTAGAAGGTCTGCCATGTTCCCCAATGATAATCCGCATGTGCTGTGTACATGCTGCGGAAATTTCCGCTGCGGATTATCACTGGATTATCATTGCGGAAAAATCCAATTATTTTGCGGAAGCGCGGCGTTTTCGCCGCCATTGACTTGCATTAGAACACATGGAATCCGCATCCCTGCATCTGTAAATGCGGAATCCATGCGTTTCAATGTGCGGATGGTACCCGGGTGTGGAGGACAGGAGACTCTCCTCCGGACCTGGGTACCATAGACACTTTAAAAAAAGAATAAAATAAAAAATAAATATTATACTTACCTTCTGATGGCCCCCGGTGTCTTTATCCGATGCGTCCGGGCTTGCCGGCAGCTCGCGATGGTCTGAAAAGGACCTGCCGTGACGTCATTTAGTCATGTGATGGGTCACGCGACCGCTGACGTCGGCAGGCCATCAGAAGGTAAGTATATATTTTTTCTTTTTTACCATTCTTTTACGGTCACACTATATAAATCCATGCTGGTTGCATGGATTTATATAGTGTAACCAAGTTGTAAAGCACTTTCCAAGTGATGCTAAAATCGCTTGGAAAGCGCTTGTCAACCCGCATGCGGAAATGCAAGTGAAGAACGCTTCACATCCGCATGTCCCTGGCAGGAAAACGCATGTACAATCCGCATGCGTTTTTTCTGCCAGGGAGATGCAGAAACGCTCAAAAAAAATCCGGAACATTTCTGTATCGTGGGCACATAGCCTTACATTAATTGTATGACTCAATATTGAGCACACGTAGCCATCTATACACAGCGGGAGGCCGCACGGCGCCATCTATACACAGCAGGGGGGCGCTCGGCGCCATCTATACACAGCAGGGGGCCGCACGGCGCCATCTATACACAGCAGGGGGCCGCACGGCGCCATCCATACACAGCCGGGGGCCACACGGCGCCATCTATACACAGCAGGGGGCCGCACGGCGCCATCTATACACAGCGGGAGGCCGCACGGCGCCATCTATACATAGTGGGAGGCCGCACGGCGCCCGCCCCCCCCCCCAGAGACAGCAGGAGGCCGCACGGCGCCAACTATACTCAGCAGGAGGCCGCACGCAGTCACGCATGCAGTCACGCACACACACAAACATATACAGACATATACATACACGCATGAACACATTTGAAACACAAAAATACATATAAACAGACATCACACAATGATATCTGCCCACACACACACACACACACTCACACTCACCATCCCCCGGCTCCATTTCTCCTGCCTGCTCTGACTTCTCCGTTGCAGCAGTGCAGGCCGGGCGCGCACTGCGTGACGTCACAGCTAGGAGACAAGGCCGCGCACAGGGCCGTGTCTCCTAGCAGTGACGCGGCCGGGCCAGCACAGGGAAGTTAACTGCTGCAGTGCTGGCCCGGCCGATGAAGAAGTAGCAGCGGCCCCTGCTGAAGGAGCGGTCCGGCCCCCCCCCTCCCGCCACTGCTACCGGTATGTGCCGTGGCGGCCCACACATATAATGAGGGCAATCCGGCATTAGACACCCCGCCCGGAGCCGCGGGCCCTCTGCAGGCTCGGGGCCCCGTGCGGTAGCCCGGATTGCCCTCATTATAATCCGCCTATGATTCTCATTACCCTCTCCTGTCTGCAGCGGCTGCTCACTTCACACAGGATCAATCAGTAACGGGAAGCCAATTTGTACAGGAAAGAAAGATGAGTATGCCTGCACTGACACTGCAGGAGCCAAGTGCACATACACAGTGTCTGTGCAGACACGCTCTTATACCTCTCTCCTACCAACATCAGCCTCTTGCTATTGTGTGATCCTGTGTGCTGCCATTGGTCACTACAAACAGGAAAAGTGGATGAGAGAATGCCTCCATAAACACTTTGCGTCTTCTTGGCTCCTGATTCAATTAACTCATCGCTCCAAAGCACGGCTGTCAACATAAGAGGAGATGTGACCACGCCAAAGGTGCATGTAGGACCCTTCAGTTACATATTTATTAAAACAGTTTTATATAAAACAAAATTAGTGAAATCTATCTTACAAGTATGATTTTTATAGGGGCAAAGTCCCCCTATATGAATGTACAAGTGGTTTAATTTGAATTTTCGGGGTGCCAGATTCCCTTTAACTCCCATAAATTGGAGCAGACAAAAAGTGCGCACATATCCTGGTGCTCTGTAGAGAAGCAGGAAGCCTGTATTGTATAAAAAAAAATGCTATAAAATTGAAAATTAAACATGTTTCCCTTTTACATACTTAAATTTAACATGATGCCAAAATCCATATCATGAGATATTCCCTGTCAGTCAGTGGACGGTTAAATTGAAATGACCAGTTTTCAGCTTTGCAACATTACTATGGGACATCTGATGATAAAACCATCATTGGGATGATTAAAAGTAAAAATAAAGTACATCTGATGTGAGATGGATGGGGAATTCCACTAGGGAATTTATCTTCAGCTGTTTGACTAACAGTAAAATGGGAAGTTCTGCAATTCTTTGAAATTTAGGTTCAAGAACTAAAGTTTCATTTTCAGAACGGATATAGACAGAATATATAGTATAATGTAATTAATGTCAGGATGTGGCTTTTCAAAGCTCATATGGATTGGAAATGCCACCAGTCCATATTGACATTCAAATTTATGATGATATCACTTGATTTAAAGGGAACCTAACAGCTGATACCTGCTGCCCAATCTGTGGGCAGCATATAGCAGGCACTGGCTATATGATCTCAGCCATGAATGTTTGACTCTGAAATTCTACTGTATTACAGAGAAAAAAAATAACTTTTAAAGCTCCCGGGGACCGAGACTGCATTGTACTAGTCGGACAGGCAGGCCCCCGGTGGCTTCTCACCGGCTGCTGCCCTGGAGTGACAGGTGTCTTCTTATAAATGCACATAGGCAGTGTTTCAGACTCAAACATACATGGCTGAGATACTACAGCCAGTGCCTGATCCATGCTGCCCGTGGATTGGGGGAGCATAGATCAGCTATCAGGTTCACTTTAACCCTTTTACAGACTTTATTCCTTATCTCAATCAGCAATGACAAGCCTCAACTGTTAATTTGCTTCAGGCCATGGCCCCACTATCAGTATTCGGTCAGTATTTTTTCTCAGGAGTGGGAGCCAAAACCAGGAGAGGAACAATCAGAGAAAAGGTATAATAGAAACAAGTCACCAATTCTGCATTTATCACTCACTCCTGAGAAATAATACTGACCGAATACGGATAGTGGGGCCTAATGCTGATTCTAACCAAGGATTTTTTTTAGACTTTGGATTCCCCATAAAACAGCAATGTAAGGTTTAGCAAACAAGCCAGCATCTTTCCCAGCAGATGATGGCTGATTTAAGCCATCATGTGTCTCTAACAGCCGCAGGTGGAGTGGAGCTCCTCCTATGGCTGTTAACCTGTTAAATTCTGCTGTCAATCTCTGACAGCGGCAATTAACATGCATTGGCAGGGGGGCGTGTCATTCCATTTTTCCCATTGGCGCGCCTGTAATGTAATCGCTGGACAACGATGGGTTGTCATGACAGTCAGAGGTCTGCTGAAGACCCTGTGCCTGTCATTCCGATCCTCCTGTGAAAGCCTGGCACTCATGAGAGATCGTGATTTTCGATATACATAGCAGTGATGATGCACTGCTACGTATAGCACAAGTGATCGGATGATCACAGCTTCAAGTCCCTTAAATGGGACTGTTAAATACAGTAAAAAGTGGACTTTTTTAAACAAAAAATATGAAAAAAAAAACAAAAAAAACACAAAGGTTCAAATTCCCCCCCCTTTTGCCCCATAAAAAAAAACAATTAAAAATAATACACATATTTAGTATCGCTGCGTTCATAAAGGTCCAATGTATCAAAATATAAAATAAATTAATCAGATCGGTATACGACATAGCGAGAAAAAAAGTCAAAAAGACAAAATTAAGTTTTTTTGCCAGCCGCAATATTGCAATAAAATGCAATAACAGGCGATCAAAACACTGTATCCACTCCAAAATGGTATCAATAAAAACGTCAGCTCAGGGCGTAAAAAATATGCCTTCACACAGGCCATATCCCAAAAAAAAAAAAAACGTTATGGGTCTCAGAATATGGCAACAAAAGCAAAAACATTTTTCTACCACTTAAATAAAAAAAAAAAACCTATACGTGGTTGGCATCTGCATACTTGGTACTGACCTGGAGAATCATATTGCCAGGTTAAATTTACCATATGCTGAACATGGTAAATAAACAAAAAAAACAATTGTGAAATTGCACTTTTTTTTGCAATTTCAGCGCACTTGGATTTTTTTTTCCAGTACCTTATGTTGCAGAATGAAAAAGTACAACTCGTTCCACAACAAAACAAGCCTTCATACGGCTATACTGATGGAAAAATAAAACAGTTATGGTATTGGAAGAAGGGGAGGAACATACTAAAACAAAAAAAAATGGAAAAAGGCCATGTTATAAAGGGGTTAATGTTGATCTAAGGAATGTTCCGCCATGCTGAATGCTCTTGTGCACCCAAATTATCAAGATCTGTTGCTGGCAGTTCCCTTTGAAATTGTCCACCAATGACGTCCGAGATGTGCTCAATTGCAGGCTGCAGTGCTCACAGTAGCATGAGCAACATGACCTGGCGTTGTGGTGTTTAAAAAATGGCTCCTGGGACACTACAGTAACGACAGTACCACTGGTTCCAAAAGCAAATCAATATACTGATGAGCTGTTAGTTTACCTGGAATAAAGACTAGAGGGGTCGGGCTAATGTACATTATACTACCCCACTACCGGAAGTACGACCGTGTGATGTTCCCTCATAAAAGCCTCTTCATGGCACTGCCCACATGGTCTCAAAATTAATCTCTGGCTATAACTGCATCTAAGAAAAAATAGGTTATATCTTCATTCCAGCCTCCTTTGCGGTCTTGTTCTGCATCATGATAGCCTTTAAAGAACAGTGTCGTGAGGTCAATGGAAGATCTGTAGTTGGACGTCTGGCTCATAGCCCAAATGTCATGCAGACGCTTTCTGATGGTTTGTGCAGATAATGTTTAACACCTTTAGCTATGTTCACACACGTTGGGTTTTGCAGCGTATTTTGCTGCAGATTTTTATGCAAATTTTCAGCTGTGTCTTGCAGTACCAGCAAAGTGTATGAGAAAGCAGAATTCTCTGTTCACATATCTTGTTTTTTGTTTTGCTGCATATTTTGTGACTTGGTTGTGTTTTTGGAAAAAAACACAACGTGTGTGAATGCTTAGCATGCGACATCCAATTTCACTTGCAGTACAAAATGGATCAATCATAGAACCATTTCTCCAAAGTGTCCGAATAGTCATATTTCAACACGACCATGCCAGGCCGCATATTGCTAGTGCTACTATGAATGGCCAACATGGCCGGTGCTACTGTGGTCTGCAACATCTCCAGACTTCTCTCATTGTGCACATGTGGGACATCATTTGTCGGGAATTGCACAGAGAACTGCCAGCAGTTAAACTTGATGATTTATGTGCCTTAGTGCAATCAGTGGGACATAACATTCCTGAAACAATGATAAATAACATCATTAATAGCAGCCAAAGCATATGAGTGAATATTTCTGCGCAGGGTACTCATACTCAATACTGAATAAATCGAGATGTTTTGAAAATTATGTTTGCATTTTTTCATCATTTGCATATCATTAACTTATCTATTGATCTTGTGATTTCCAGAATTCCATGATTTTTCCTTTTTGGTTTTGCAATTTCAATTTTGAAGAGTACATTTATATATCTATAACATAGTTATGACATCTAAAAACCTATACAAAGTTTTCTCAGCTAAGCCATATTATCAAACGCCATAAAAACGAACACATAGAAGGCGAGAGTGCCAAGAGTGTGCAAAGCAGTCATCAAAGCAAAAGGTGGCTACTTTGAAGAACCTAGAATATAAGACATATTTTCAGTTGTTTCACACTTTTTTGTTAAGTATATAATTCCACATGTGTTAATTCATAGTTTTGATGCCTTCAGTGTGAATGTACAATTTTCATAGTCATGAAAATACAGAAAAATCTTTAAATGAGAAGGCGTGTCCAAACTTTTGGTCTGTACTGTATATAAGGAACATCAGTCCGTATCATATCGGAATTAAAGTTTGACATTTTCAGATATCTGTTTTCATTTAGTGACCAAATTTCAAAAGCTCAATATAATCATATTTCCCATAGTGGCATGTTCACATGTTGAAGCGCTGGCACTAGACCCGGAAAGGGAGAGTACCTGCTCTGCTTGTTATTTTAGGTATTTTAGCTTTTCCTGGAAGTGGAAAACCCTGTTAAGGAAGGTCTGTCACCTTTTCTGATTAGAAAACATGTATGGTATATCCTCCATGGAATTGCAGTGGTATAATTTCTTATTACAGACATAAATATAGTCTGATACTGTGTTCACATTACATTGATGACCCACACACCACGGGGAAGAAATTTATCATCCAGTTGTCAAGTGATTTAAATTGGAGGAATGAATTGGAGGAACAAACAACACCCAAAACTCCCAAAAACAAACTGTTCTGATAACTCTAGTTTACTTTCACTTGAGGTAAGTGCGTACACTCTTCTTATGGGTTACTTCTGCACTGGAGATAATTACCATTTTGATACTCTCGTTTCCTTGTGATTACCAGTGAAGTGGCAGCTTTCCAGCACTAACTTCCAAAGCAGAATAGAAACACACCATGTCATCATAAAATAACCTGACCGTTTCCTTTATGAGGACCCCAAAGGTCATTATAGCTGCTTTTTCTAAGGTTGTACCTTAAAAAGTAAGTGTCGAATCTTTAAAAGGGGTATTTCCATCTCAAAGATCTCATCCCAATATGTTGTAGGTGTAATAATAATGATATTAGCAAATACCTCCAATTATAAATGTAATACAGTTCTTCTGATTAATTATGTTGCTTACCCCATGTGCAAGGCACTGCAGTAGCTTAGGTTTCCATGGTTACGACCACTCATTTATTGACAGATAGTTGTTAGTGGTCGTAACCATGGATTAACTAAGCTACTGTAATGCCTTGCATATGGGGTAAGCGGCTTAGCAAATCAGAAGAACTACATTTCTAATTGGAGGTATTTGCTAATATTATTATACCTACTACATATTGGGATAGGATCTTGGAGATGGGAATACGTTTTTAACACAACCTTAATGTATTATAGTAGACAATTAGAAGTAAATTGAGAATACTGTTTACTTGTCTATAGTGAAACTGTTGTGGCGCCCCTGAGGGTTCGGTCGCCACAGAGGTACTGCACCTCACCCAGAGGTGTGGTGTCTCCCTTCTCTCAGGTAAGGAGGGAGTGCTGCACGGAACCCCAACACCTACATCCAACACTACACTACCCCAGGTCAGCAGGAGGGGCAAGACGCAAAGTAGTTTCCTGCTGAGCCCTGACCCTGGCTGGGGTGGGGGAGAACCCAAAGTTAGGGGGAACCAGTAGTGGGTGTGGGTGGAGGAAGTAGTTTATGGGAGCACTCATATAGTAGATATATAAAAAGGTAGACATCTTAACAGTAGTAGGTGGTTGAGTAGGGACAGTTCAGAGGAACAGTCTGGGAGCAGAGTCTCTGTAGGAGCTCTGCTCCACTACAAGGGCCCAGGACTGAGGCCCAGGAGGGGAGCAGGGAGTAAGCTCCGTTCTGCAGAAGGGATCCTAGGGGAGTACGGCGAGTGCAGGCGGCACCCGTACACCCCGAACCTGCCAAGTGTCAGGAGGATCTAGGCCGCAAGAAGGGGACTGGCCCCTGGCCCAGTCGTGCAGCTTGAAGCCTCGGCTGGAAAAACCGGAAGCTTCTGACTTCTACTGCCAGAAGCCAAACCCTCGCTCCAATCCAAGTAAGGTCAAGCACGTCTGTGCAACTCCGAGGGACAGGGGGGACCTCACAGCACCCGAACAGGATTCACAGTGGGAAGCGCAGGGCAGGAGGGAGTAAGACCCAGCGTGAAGTCGGTCTAGAGAGGTACATAAAGTGGGGTTCTGCCAGGTACACCTGAACTGCCTGAGGAAGGACTGAACCCCTGCCCGGTGAACGCAGTGCGACGCGGGAGGCTTGCACCAGTACAGTGCACCTGTGGACTGTCTAAGAACATTGAGTAAATCTTGGATGACTGCACTAAGCTGCCTCCGCTCCTTTCTTTCGCCGGTGCCATTTCCCTCCCAGCACTACAACGCCCAGCGCACCTCCAATCGTTTACACTACCCTGAGGCCTGCTCCACCTGTGGGGAGCCATTCCATCTCAAGCTGCCCTAAACACCTGCCTCAGAGGACTGTCGCAGCGCTGGTGATCCTCACCAGACACCACAGGTGGCGTCATGACAAATCCCCTATAAATATCCCCCTTTTTGCACTGACCGCCCTGGGTCACGGACCAGGCCAGCCACTTGATCTCCCCCAAGAGCAGCCATAAGGCCCGGCTGCCGAGTACCCCACGGCCCTGGGGGCGAGTCACTGTCTATTTAGAAAAATATCTGAAATCTTATCATAAAGTACTGATATAGACTGGGAATAGACAATGTGCAACAAGTTATTTCTTTTATTTACAAGGCAAGGGGAAGATAAATATCAAAAGGAAAAGACTTTGGCATGTAACGTATGGAGTGTCTAACCTCGACCTAGCCAAATTGTGGCTCGCGGGCCATATCACAATCTTTGGTTGTCCGTTTGGCCCGTTGATAGGGACAGCCAAATGGACTCAAATGAAGTGCTGAAGCATTGCTATGGCAATTCCACCAGGACACAGTGGGCCGTTCAGGTGCACACACTACTTTGCACACTGTGTACTCCTATCGGTGGGTGATCCTCTCAGCAAGCAGGCATGTCCGACAGTGCTCGACAGTATGTGCGCCTGATAGCTGCTCCCAGCGGCGCAGCCTGCTCCGCACACCATGACAATAAACGCCAGTGCTGCTGAGCAGCACATAGTGGTCTCTGCAAGCTGTCAGTAAGCACCCTTAGTAACAGACGATTGTATTAGTTTAGCTCAGGCCATTAGACGTCAGAAACCTAGAACTGGTAAATATCTGTGCAGAAGTCTGGCGGCATTTAAAAGAGGCAGTCCAGCAGTGGACAATCCCTTTAAAAGGGTTTTCCACTAACACATTCTTTCTGTACAATGGATTATGCTACATGAAAATGGCAAATTAAGAAGTTACTCACTTTCCACTGCTCCAGCTATGCATCTGTAGTTGCAGCGGTGACAATGCCACTATGACTAATAGTTCAGCTTATTGGTTTGGCCCCATGCTGCAGTCACAATTTCTCATGTGGCCCTTTAGAAAAATTAATTGTTCACTCCTGGTCTAACCTGTAATCATTCCATGGGCAATCAATGAGAAAAAAACCCTCAGTGTGGCTACATGTAGACTCAGAGACACACGAGGGGCAGTATGACAATTAGCAGGCTATGGTTGCTGTGTTACAGATCCATACGACGCTCATCTATAATATCAGCACGTGCAGGCTAAGGTTATGGCCACACAGAGGTTTTGTAGCGCAACTGTAGCATTGGAAATGAAGAGTTGCATGCAGAATACATGTAGGAGAAATGCAACCTGCAACAATAGATCAAAAAAGTGAAAAATAAAAAAATTCACTCATACTGTATATGCAGCTCTGACAAAAGCCTAATCGTTGGGATAACGAAGCGGATAGGATGGCTGGGGAGCGCTCTTAAAACCTGCAGGCATAACCGTTCCAAACAAACTCTTTAGCATAGGTAGTTTTCCTTTGAGTTTATTTGAGGCGATACTAAGGGTCTCTTACTTCTAATGCCAAGAATTGCACATACGAATTCTGACATACTGGGATTATTTGATCATGACATTTTTCAGTCCATCAAACCATACCTGTCCAGGAGAAAAGGAAAAACCTATTGAAACACTTCTTTTGCATTGGTACCCTGTGCTGCCCCCGCCTTTATCATGGGGGTCTGCTGCATCCTGCTAGTGCATTTCTAATATGATTTGGAGTTGGAAAGGCTGTATCTTTTTCTTTGATGCTTTAACATTTTTTAGCCATTTTTAATTTTAATGTTAGGACTTGCAAGTATGAAGACTCTTGAAGTGGGTTGCAAGCTTATGTATTTTGGCCAAAATATCAACCAATATCTCATTTAATGTATTTTATGTTATACACTGTTTCCCATTTTTATGCAGGATGCATAAAGGGCCCTTTAGTGCTGGTTGGGTGTACTGGGGCGTCTGTCCTTGTGGGGTACACGTATATAGTGCTGGGCAGCCCGCCTGATCTAATAGTATGGGTGTCATCAATAGACTGTAAGCCAGCACTGTGCATCACATGTATCTGTGTGACTGGCGTCCTATGCAAGCCTCAGCTGTGTGCATTTTAAATACTAGCAGCCACCCCTTCCATAAATTGGTAGGTTTGTGAGTGGTTGTTTTCATCAGTATCTTGCACCTGTGGGGCCCCCGCCTTTATCTTGGGGGTCGGCTGCATCCTGCTAGTGCATTTATAATCTGACTTGTTATTGGTAAGGCTGTATCTTTTTCTGTGATGTTTTTTGCATTTGCACCCT
Source organism: Phyllobates terribilis (assembly GCF_046119375.1). Taxonomy (NCBI): domain Eukaryota; kingdom Metazoa; phylum Chordata; class Amphibia; order Anura; family Dendrobatidae; genus Phyllobates; species Phyllobates terribilis. The sequence goes on along the minus strand of NW_027362761.1, from coordinate 65,250,956 downwards.
AAAAATATCAAGTGATTGCTATTTTGTGCTGGAATTGTAGATTATGAGATAATGTAGATGTCCACCATCGGAACTCAAAGTTCTAGATCACTTTTCAAAGTCATTGATGGTCAATTGACAATTTGTGTTTGTACTCTACAGACACTGTGCCCATGACATGTGGTTTTCTGCGTGAATACAGACCTCCCAATACAACATGTATTAGTCAAGTGCTTTCATTCTGACTGGCTTGGAACTCTACCCTCAGATGATACACTATAGAAGCAGATGTCTGCATAGGTTATAGGAGCAGTGAGAATTCCTAAGTGATGTTGCAGATGAGTACTGGTGTTTTGCTGGGAAGTGGAGGGTGGAATTTCCTTTAAAAGTTGGAACCATGACAGATAGCCTGCCATGCTCTCCCTGGAATGTGTTAGTTTAGGGACTTATTGTAACAAGTTCTATTTCATGTATGTCCTCCACAGGATATGATTTTATCTGTTGGGAATGAATTATATTTTTTTAAAATGGGAACAATCTCATTATCCGTCTCAGGAAAAGGATATGCCATAAATTGTTTACATCTGTGTACAGTGCTGGACTGAAGTTACACTTCAAACACAAAGGATCTGCTCTACTGCCACTGACCCTAGAATTATAAGTTTTACTGCCAGTATAACTAATGGCTAAGTAACGTTTCCCATGATTAGTATAAAATAAGAAACTAATGAATAGTTAAGGAAGAAATTCACACCATCAATAGCCAACTCGCAGTGCTTCTCATTTCAAAAGAGATGGTTTCCCACAGAGCACATTTTGTGGATTTATGAGCGTTAAAGGGGTAGTCCTATTACAGATAGTCATAGCATATCTACTGTGCAAGGGAAAATATAAATATTAGGATATAAGAATGACATCTACATGGTTAACTTTGTAAAAAGAACCATAAAAAAAACTTGAACTTTTATTGCAGTCTTGTGCTATGGGAATATAGTAGGAATTAGAGCCAGAGAGGTTATCTCTTGGCAGTCCTGGAAACCTGAGCTATTCACTGGATATATGAAAAGATGACTTGGACATTTGAAAGGTGTTCACATGGTAGGGGTCAGACAAGTATGAGTGTGTACCATCATTCTCCTAACCTCCGGGAAACAGAAGAGCATCTAGAGATTGAGGCCTTTAGGTATTTTCTGTTATATAATAATAATAATAATAATAATAATAATAATAATAATAATAATCATAATCATCATCATCTTTATTTATATAGCGCCAACATATTGAGCAGCGCTTAACAATTCACAGGTTCATATACAACAGTCAAGTAACATAGCTAAAGATAATACAATAATTAAAGCAAAAATAATGACGACCCTGCTCGTAAGAGCTTACAATCTACAATGAGGTGGGGGTGACACAAAGTACAGGGGCTTATTTACAAGGATGGTCCAGCCATCTTGAGGGGATGAGGGATAGATAAAGGCTGCATGAGCTCATCACCAGCCAGTATCTGTAGTGCTTTTGGGTTCGGAGGAGACTTATGTTTAGAGAAATAAGGAATGGGCTATAAGAAAATAAAAGGACTTTGATTAGGGAAAGTTATAGGCCGCCCTAAACAAGTGTGTTTTTAGGGAGCGCCTAAAACTGTGTAAGTTCAATCCAAAGAATAGGTGCAGCTCGGGAGAAGTCTTGAAGCCGGGAGTGGGAGGTACGGATTAGTGCGGATGTTAGTCGAAAGTCGCTTGCGGAGCATAGAGAACGGGTAGGCCGATAAACAGAAATGAGAGAAGAGATGTAGTGGGGTGCCACACTGTGGAGAGCTTTGTGGGTGAGAACAAGCAATTTAAATTGGATCCTATAATTCATGGGCAGCCAGTGCAATGACTGGCACAGAGCGGAGGAGTCTGAATAACGGTTAGCCAAATAGATGACCCTGGCCGCAGCATTAAGGATGGACTGGAGGGTGAGAAAGTCGAGTGAGGGGGAGGCCAATTAATAGAGAGTTACAGTAGTCAAGGCGGGAGTGGATCAGGGCAACAGTGAGGGTTTTTGTTGTTTCCAAGGTGAGATAGGGGCGGATTCTAGAGATGTTCTTCAGGTGCAAGCGACAAGAGCGGGCAAGAGATTGTATATGGAAGGTGAAGGAAAGATTGGTGTCAAACACAATGCCCAGACAGCGCACCTGCTGGCTCGGTGTTATTGTGGTGCCACACACGGAGAGAGAGATGTCAGATTTAGAGAGGTGAGTAGACGGCGGGAGCAGAAGAAGTTCAGTTTTGGAAAGGTTGAGTTTCAGGTAGAGGGCGGACATGATGTTAGAAACTGTGGCCAGACAGTCACTGGTGTTCTGTAGTACAGCAGGGGTAAGGTCAGGGTATGAGGTGTATAGTTGTGTGTCATCAGCATAAAGATGGTACTGCAAACCAAATTTGCTGATGGTCTGTCCAATTGGGGCTGTGTAGAGAGAGAAGAGGGCCAAGGACTGAACCCTGAGGAACCCCAATAGTGAGAGGAAGAGGGGAAGAAGTGGAGCCAGCTAACAATACACTGAAAGAGCGGTCAGATAGGTAGGAGGAGAACCAGGAGAGAGCAGTGTCCTTTATGCCGATTGAGTGGATCATAGAGAGTAGGAGGTGGTGGTCAACGGTGTCAAAGGCTGCAGAGAGGTCAAGAAGAATGAGCAGAGAGTGGTCACCATTACGTTTTGCTGTCAAAAGGTCATTGGTTACTTTGATGAGTGCAGTTTCTGTAGAATGTAGGGGGCGGAAGACGGACTGTGATGGGTCTAGAAGAGAGTGAGTGCAGAGGTAACTGGTAAGGCGGGAGTAGACCAGGCGCTCCAAGAGTTTAGAGATGAAGGGAAGATTGGAGACTGGTCTGTAGTTATTTGTGCAGGAAAGGTCAAGAGAGGGCTTTTTTAATAATGGAGTAATGATGGAGTGTTTGAAGGAGGAGGGGAAGATACCAGAAGAGAGGGAGAGGTTGAAGATTTTAGTTAGGTGAGTAGTGACGACTGAGGAAAGAGACTGGAGTAGATGTGAGGGGATGGGGTCAGTGGTGCATGTAGTGGGATGAGAAGAAGAGGGGAGCCTGGAGACTTCGTCTTCTGTGACTGGGTCAAATGTGGAGAGTGATCCAGAGGGGATGTTATTTCTCCTTCATATGTTATAACTGGTTGGCTTATATGTATGTTGCCTTAATTTGTTTCTTTTTACACAATTTTATTGTGAGTGTTGTACTTTTATATTAACACTTTCACGACATATGACGTACACCGACACTGACTTTAATGCGGGTTCGCAAGCCAAGACCGCATCTTTCCTGGCTGATGATGGTTGATTTAATCAGCCTTCATCTGCCTCTAAAAATCAGGAGTGAGCTTCGCCCACGGTGGTTAACCTAATAAATACCACTGTTAGAGATTTAACATGCTCCGGCGGGAGGGGGGGGGGGGGTTGTCATTCCATACACCTGTGATTCTTAAGACATCCGTGCTAGTCATGACACTTTTCATGTGAAAGCTAGCGTATAGCTGGCATTCATAGGAGATCTATAGGAGATCTATAGGAGATGTATTGTACAAGCGATCAGATGATTGCAGCTTTAAGTCCCCTAAGGAGACTAACAAATACAGTTAAGAGTGAAAAAAAATGTTATGAAAAAAATGCATATGTTCAAATCACCCCACTTTTGCCCCATTAAAAATAAAACAAAACAAAAAAAATACACTTTTGGTATCACTGCATTTGTAAAAGTCCAATCTATCAAAATATAAAGTAAATTAATTTGATCGGTAAACGGTATAACAAGAAAAAATATCAATAAGCTGGAGTTACGTTTTTGGCCACCACAACATTGCAATAAAATGCAATAAGAGGCGATCAAAACATCTTATCTACCCCAGAATGGTATCATTATAAATGTTAGCTTAGGGTGCAAAAAATAAGCCCTCACACAGCCCCATATCCCGAAAATGTAAAACATGAAGGGTCTCGGAAAATGGCGACACATCCACCTAAATAAAAATAAACTATACATGTTGGGTATCTGTGTAATTGTAATGACCTGAAGAATCGCATTGCTGCATCAGTTTTACCATATAGTGAACATGGTAAATAAAAAACCCAAAAAACAATTGTGGAATTGCACTTTTTTTGCAATTTCAACTTTGAATTTTTTCCCACTTTCCATCTCATCACAATATAAAATAAATGATGTCATTCAAAAGTACAACTCATCCCGCAAAAAACAAGCTCTCATATGCTTATGTGGACAGGAAAAAGTGAAACGAAAAAAAAATGGAAATTGGCCACAGCGTGAAGAGGTTAAAGCCTAAAACTTTAATAAGTTTGGACCTTGCATGCTTTAAAGAATCCTAAGCCCTTTTGAAAATGTTTGTTCTTTTGACTATATGACTCATCACCCCATTTTTTTTTGAGTATCTCGGGTATGTGCACTGTGTTGGGGTGTCATTTATGCTCCATTTACAGCTTGAGTGAAAGGTGAGTGCAAGATTGAGTGAGTGGAAATAGATTAACCCGTTGCAGTCACACCCCTGTCATGTGCTGAGAAGTGTGTATGTGACATACAGTATATGTAAAAAAAATTGCATACAGATGCAGGTCTCTTAGTAGTATACGGATAGAGATTCACATGCACCAATACTTCTTCATTACCACTGGCACAAGACAGAGCCTCATTCTCAAGATAGATGGGCGTGTGTCCATCTCTGGAACCTGCACTTATTACACATTTATGACATCCTACAGATATCCAGCAAATGTTTGGGATGGGAATACCCCGACATATTGTGTATTTGTAATGTTGCAGCACGACTATTATTTTGAGGAGTTTAAGCAGATATATACTCTTGCAACACAAAGGATAAACCACTCAAGTCCACAGCCACAATTGACAATTTTGCCTCATTGTTAAGCTGTCAAATCAACAACTGTACGTGCAACTTCTAAATATTCATATCCAAGGGTATATATAAGATTTTAACAGAATTACCATTTATGACATGACCCCCAGCAATCTTAAGAACCAAAAGGTTTGTTGTAGTCTTCAAATACTTCAAAACAGGTCATGCCAACCAAACAGAATGGATCTAAAGAATTTCTAATGCCATCATTAATATCAATAAAGCAAGACCATATATGAGAAATCACCTTTCAATTTTGGGAAATGGTACTGGGCCCCCTTATTTTCAAGGATGTGGGCGTCCAAGCTGAAGATACTTATTTATTCTCATGACAAGGACAGGGTACTGGGAGTCCTTATTTTCAAGGATGTTGGAGTCCAAGCTGAAGATCCCCATTTATTCTCAGGACAGGGATAGGGTACTGGAACTTCTTATTTTCAAGGATGTGAAAGTCCTAACTAAAGATCTCCATTTTATTCTCATGATAAGGACAGGGTTGTGGGACTCAACATTTTCAAGGATGTTGGGTTCCTAGCTGAAGATTCCAATTTAATACTCATGACATTTGTGATCAAATAATTTAAGGGTGCTTTGCATACACTTTTACAATCTTTTTTATAGTGTTTCTAGAGCAACACCTTAATCCTTCATCTTGTTGTTTTATATATAAGGAAATGACAATTAGAATTCAACTAAAAAAAATAGTGGTGGTTCATTGTAATAAGTGATGATTTTGTAATTAGAGCTGTTATTTGTGAATACACTAAACCAGTTTATAGCACAATAGAAAAATATTTCACAGAATCAAATTTCCATGCCCGAAAGTTATGCCTTAATACTAAGCAATGTTTCCCAGGGAAATTTCTGTATTTTATTAAAAGTTTTGTGAAAAATGTTAACTGTCTCTTGGTTCTAAGTATACTAAAACTAGCGTGGGAACATTATTCAAGAAAAAATAGGCATTTCCTCCACAGTTTGTCAAGTGCACATTACTGCCATGAAGAGTTCATGCTTTATACAGAATAAAACAAGTTACTAATAGACACACAAGATATTTCTAAAAAAAAAAAAATATTTCAGTATTTTCTGGATGGTACAATAATAAATTATCTAAAGTAAGATCTGTGCTATTTCCTTTTTTAATGGGCCGCATTGATTAAAAATAATTCAAAGAAAATTAATCTCCTTGCCCTTAGTAATAAACCAACCCCTCATTCCAATCCTACTTTTTGTTAACAAGGGGTTGTATGGGATTCGAAAAATATGGCTGCTTTCTTCAAAAACAGTATCTTATCTGTCCGTAGACTGTGTGTAGTATCGCAGCTCTTCTTCAATCACTGCAATATAGCTGAGCTTCCATATCAAACACTGACCATGGGCAAGGTAGACATGATTTCTTGTAGGCCTCAAAGAACATAGTCATGATATTCCAAAATGTATATATTTTTTATTACAAATGCCTAATATTCTAATATGTGACCCAATTATATTTAGTGCACATTCCCATACACTGGCCCAAAATAATTCAATAAAAATTCAAGGCACCACTCCAACATTTTTTTTTATTTCACTGCTGGCGTGGTATCACTAATGCATGTTCCCTACTTTCATTTTAAGTTAGCAGCTATGATGGTAGACACTATACCACTGAGGATTTTAGTAACTTTACAAGTATAAAATTGTTTTTGTTAGTTGCAAGAAAAAGAAGCAGGATTCCTATGCACCCATTTTCCCTGCAGCAAGAAAATAATACAGTTGTCCAGGCCTTGAACACAAATACTGCAGTTACTCTATGAGACTGCGGACTGTGGAATCATGTCAGTGTGCATGCTGTTACGATTCCCTGGTATTGCTGCTGTGAGTAGGCGATCACATGACCACATGTATCCGATTTGCATACTTGTGGTCACATATTGACCAGATGCATTTGGCTTCTCAATAGAATTGAATTGAGGGAGGTTGGGCAAGTCTAGTAGACATGTGACCGCAAGAATGTAAATCGCATACATGTGGATACGTGACCACCCACTCAAACTGGGAACATCGGGAGTCGGTAAGCCAAACCTCCAACTCCTCAATTTCCATGACTCTGACTCCACGACTCCGACTCCCTCATACATGGCTCATGTTTAAGTGATAAATTTACTGTAGCACAGATTCATCTCAGCTAAAAGTCTAGACCCTTAGATCAGGAATAGGACAGACATTTATAGGACATTTCATAACTTTCCCAAATTCTTATGAAAAAACATTCCCCACAAACTGCATTGAACTACTGTACCCAACTTATTATATATTTTAGGAGTCGATCCATTTTATACCGACTCCGACTCCACCAAAATGGACACTGACTCAATGACTCCGACTCCGCAGCCCTGCGGGGAATCGTGACAGCAATAGAGTAATTGCAGACTTTTCTTCCAAGTTTGAACAACCCCTATAAAGAGATTGTCTGGGATTTCTAAAACTTGGGCTAAGGCACTGTTCAAGTGTACATTCAGACATTCCGTTTGTCAGTTCAGTTTAAGAAACAGAAAAATTTAATAAATGATCCGCTGAATCAGCTATACCAACAGCATGCAATACTTTTTTCTGTTATAAAAAACAGACCCCAAACAGACCTAAAAATAATCAATGGGGTCTTCCTGCTTTCAATTGCAAAACTGATGTAATGGGTCATTTATTCCATTTGTATGCTCCTAAAACGAAACAGACAAACGGAATGACAGAGTGACACATGAATAAAGAATTTTGCCATCAACTATGTAATAATAATAAAATGAGCATTACTAACTTATTCAAACACCCTAAGCTCTAGCTCCAGCTCTTTGTTGGTCTCCACCAGTCTTACAGTGGTGACAAACAAGAGCCACCAGACCTTGGTGAATCTTGCATGTACAACATATTACCTCAAAGGTTGATTGACTGCAATGGTCATATGTGATATAATCGCTTCAGGACCTATGGGGACCAATGAAGCAGCAATGGTTGAAGAGATCAGTAATGCTTATTAGGAGAAAAGACCATTTTTGACCATACATCTAATATATCCCATTTATGTTCTGGCACACAGAAGGATTTCCATCCGTGCCATCCGTTCTCCCTAATAAGAAATATGGAGAGGTTGAACTTTAACTCTAATTCCTATTAACGAAGTTGGTATTTGAGTCATGGATGGTAGAAACTACTCTGTAAACACAGAGTAGCACCAATGTACTGGCGAGTGGTGGTCAACCTAAGAATAAAAAAAAGAGTTAAAAGCACCACTCCAACATTTATTTTTTATTGCAGCACTGGAGCGGTGCAACCATCTAAGTTCCCTCCTCCTAGTATTATACTTGGCAGCTGTCATCTTCATCTTGTTTTGGCACCGCTCCGGTCAGTCTTCTGAATGTTGTGACCTGCAGGATCGCTCCAGTGTTTGCTGGGTAATCCGGAAGTCACAACTCAATGTAAGTCTATGAGAACCAGAACAAAGCCAGAACAAGCCTTACATTGACAGCTTGTGACCGGTACCTCTAACTTCTGGTCAGTCAGAAGTTGCGGTCACAAGATGGTGGTGCGGTGGAGATGCACCCGGAAGAGCTGAAGACTTTGGCTGGTAAATATAATACTAGGGTCAGGGAACTTGCATTAGTGGCACCACTTCAGCGGTGAAATAAAAATAAAAGGCTGGAGTGGTGCTTTAAAAGAGGTTGAGGATTTAGGAATGTGCCTGGAAATGCCACAAGTCATCTTGGGATAATAGCAGCAGTATATCTTGGGTAGTACTAGTATGGAGAATATTATAAATGAGTGATAATCAAAACTTTGACACAAACCATAAGAAAGTTTTGAGCTTGCTCCATGGCAGAATAATTTACTAAAGGCCGTGAAGACTCTTGAGTATTGAGACATAATAACATCAAGATAACATACATCTCATCAAGATTTGTGAAATGTAAGCTGACAACTTCTAATGTAAATCAGAAGTCTGCAGTTCTATGCAAAGTCAATATCCCAAGTAAACCCTTAGGCAAGCAAATATGCTTTAGTAAGGCTGTTATATGCTGAGAATACTGTAAAGGCGCAACTGTTTTTGAAGCCCTTGAGGCGTCTTGATCCAATCATTTCTCTTTCGAATATTATCAAAGTAGATCGGCTTCAAAATAATTTAGCCAAGCAAAATCATTTCCAGTTGCTGAAGGGTTAAACACCGTCTTATCCCAGCTATACGCACATCATTAAATTACGAAGCCCAATGTGTTGTCAAGTGTGAGACACTAATAGAACGGATTACTGCCTCTTTCCAAGCTGAAGCCGCAATAACTAGGCAGGTTCTAAAAATATGTCCTTCAATCACCCTCTGTAGACTTGTATATTTCCTTAGGAGACAGGAGAACGGTATAGCTTCCACCACTGAGCATCCCTGACACGGCACTGCTGGACTCTGCAGCCTGCAATGATCCTGTAATAGTACTGCCAAACTTACAGAGGGAACAAGAAAAATCAACATCAATTTAATATTCATCTCTGGAAGTCTCATAAGCTAAAAATTAAACAATCAGTTCTTACAGAGAAACTTGAAATAAGTTTGACATGTGTTATACACCTTCCACGTATCCTAAAGGCGTCACACAAATTATCCAAAATATTTAGATCAGTGAAAAATAACAGCAATATTTTCTCTCATACTGGATGTGATTTTCCGAATTGTTAAATTAGGATTCGGAAATATCCCCCCATCCCCCAGTGGCATTGCATCCCAAAACTACCCGACCTCAGCAGTCTAGTTTTAGTACTAGAAGCTGCAGATGCTCTGCAATGTGATTGCTGCATTCTGCTAAAACTACTGTACCTTAGTCCTTGACGTCTATGCCGGCTCCAGATAGACGTTCTGTATCACTTGGTCTCTTAAAACATGACAAGGCTTTCCTGTTTCGGAGATGAGAAAGAACTCCAGAACTGCAGTAGCAGCAGGCAGCACTCCACTTAATGTTGTTGCAACTCCTCCAGCCACAGTTATTTAGTTGCTGCCTATCATCAGTGGGTGTGGATGTTGCTCTGGACAGTGTGGGCATATGCAGCAGCACTGTGACTGCTATGACATTGAGCCTCCCTGTGTCTTCACTACCTCCCTGCTGCTCTCACTGACTAATAAATAAATGAATGGGCTGGTTAGAGGTTTCACACTCATTCCAGTGCAATCAGGCTGTGGGATCCAAACTAGAAGGAGTGGATGTACACAGTGGGATGAGATCCAAGGCAGCTCACATTACACCAAGCTTGCCAGTAGAAGCCTTGCTGCATTGTGAGCTATTATTTCACAGACAACTATTAAACAAGGAAGGGCAAAACAAGGACTGTTAGCATTCAGTCTGCTGCTGTGTTAACCTCATAAAGACGGCCTGTCTGCTCCCCTGACATTACTGCTTTACATTCCCTATGATAGAACAATTCTTTTCTTATAACCATTACTCTGCATGTATGAATATAAATACATTGACAACTGGGTGTGACCAGTAGGGGGTGCGTCTGCGCACACGCTCACACTATCCAATCACTGCTGACAGTATCACACTGTGTAGGGACACACCCCTTTTAAAGGGGAATGATAACGACTAGTTGTCAATTTGTATATACTAGTGAAGAACAATTACAAGAGGAACAATGTCGTTCTAAGAAATGATGCTCCAGAAGTCTTCATTTTAATTGCCACCGATGAAGGGAAATGATATAACTGATATGATTATTAAGCTGAGCTCTATGTACTTTTAAAGGGAATCTGTCACCACATTTGAGTGATCTGAACTATTAATATAGGCATACAGGTTATAGACTGCTAAAAATAGTCATACCTGTAGGTCTCATATCAGATGCCTGGTTGTGTAAAAATCATCTTTTATCGCTATATGTTAATTAGATCTTCCAGGCTATGGGGCGTTCGCTGTCCAGAAGATAATACTGCCTCCTTGCTTTATTATATTACATTGCTCCTCCGCTCTCTTCACTGTGTGCCTGTTACATCAGGCACGGCCGGAAATCCTGCGCCTGCGCATTCAGCTTGCCGTCTCTCCTCTGCACTGTTCCGCAATTCTATGGGCACTGACTTCAATTTTGTTCTGCGCAGGCGCCGGAGAATCACTGTAACTTCTGCTCCCAGTGTTATCCGGCGCACAGAAATGGTGCACACCCGACTTCCTTCATCCCGCCCAGCATAGTAAGCATGTAATTTCCGATGCCCCAGTATAATAAAGTCGTGCCAGGCAGCTCTCTTAATTGTGAGAGAGAGCTGAAATTGTGAGAGAAATGCAGTATGATGAAGATAGGAGGCAGTGTTATCTTCCGGGCAGTATACACCCCATAGCCCTGGAAGATCTAATTAACATACAGCGATAAAATATGATTTTTACAGAACAAAGCATCCATGAGGCATGACTAGTTTCAGCTGTCTACAACCTATATGCCCATATTAATAGCTTACTGGGAATCTTTCACCACATTTGACCTATCTAAACTGTTAATATTGGCATATAGGTTATAGACTGCTGAAAAAAGTCCTCCCTGTATGTCTCATATCAGATGCCTTGTTGAAAAATCATTTTTTAACATTTTGTTTAAATGATCTCTTCCAGGCTCTCGAGAGGAAGCTACCTGGAAGATAACTCTGCATCCAGGGCTTATTTTAAATAAAAGGGAGAGATACCAGTGTGAGACAAGTAACTAACACAGAACAGTAGAAATTATTATTATTATTATAGTGCCATTTATTACATGCTGCTTTACATGTGAGAAAGGGGTATACATAGCGAAAACAATTACAATAATCTTGAACAAAACTTGACAGTGACTGGAACAGGAGGAGCAAGAACCCTGCCCACGAGGGCTCACAGTCTACAAGGGATAGGTGAGGATACAGTAGATGAGGGTAGGGCTAGTCGTGCAGCAGTATGGTGGAGCGGTGGTTACTGCAGGTTGTAGGCTTGTCGGAAGAGGTGGGTCTTCAGGTTCCTTTTGAAGGTTTCCATGGTAGGAGAGAGTCTGATATGTTGGGGTAGAGCGTTCCAGAGTAGAGGGGATGCACGGGAGAAATCTTGTATGCGATTGTGGGAAGAGGAGATAAGAGGGGAGTAGAGAAGGAGATCTTGTGAGGATTGGAGGTTGCGTGCGGGTATGTACCGAGAGACTAGGTCAGAGATATATGGAGGAGACAGGTTGTAAATGGCTTTGTATGCCATGGTTAGGGTTTTGAACTGGAGTCTCTGGGTAATGGGGAGCCAGTGAAGAGTGGCCGGGGAATAGCGGGGGGACAGGTGGATTAGTCGGGCAGCGAAGTTTAGGATAGATTGGAGGGGTGCGAGAGTGTTGGAAGGGAGGCCACAGAGGAGGAGGTTGCATTAGTCGAGGCGGGAGATGATGAGGGCATGCACTAGTGTTTTTGCAGATTCATGGTTGAGGAATGTGCGGAATGGGAGATATTTTTAAAGTTGGAGTCGGCAGGAAGTGGAAAAGACTTGGATATGTGGCTTGAAGGAGAGGTCAGAGTTCAGGATTACCCCAAGGCAGTGAGCTTACGGGACTGAGGAGAGTGTACAGCCATTGACGTTGATAGATAGGTCAGTTGGGGGGGTTGAGTGAGATGGCAGAAAGATGATGAATTCTGTTTTATCCATGTTAAGTTTTAGAAATCTGTGAGAGAAGAAGGATGAGATAGCGGACAGACATAGTGGGATTTTGGTTAGTAGGGAGGAGATATCGGGTCCAGAGAGGTAGATCTGTGTGTCATCGGCATAGAGGTGATACTGAAAGCCATGAGACTCTATAAGCTGTCCCAGGCCTAAGGTGTAGATGGAGAAGAGCAGGGGTTCTAGAACTGAACCTTGGGGAACACCTACAGATAGGGGGTGAGATGAGGAGGTTGCATGTCAGTGGGAGACACTGAATGTCCAGTCTGTTAGGTATGAGGAGATCCAGGATAGGGCCAAGTCTGTGATGCCAAGAGATGAGAGAGTCTGTAGTAAGAGGGAATGGTCCACTGTGTTGAAGTCAGATGATAGGTCCAGTAGGAGGAGGACAGAGTATGGTTTCTTGGATTTGGCAGTTAGTAGGTCGTTGGTGACTTTAGTCAGTGCAGTTTCAGTAGAATGGTGCGGTTGGAAACCAGATTGTAGGTGGTCGAAGAGGGAGAAGGAGGAGAGGTGGGAGGACAGTTCAGAGTGGACGTGATATGGGGCGATAGCATAGGGGAGAAGTGATATGGGGCGATAGCTAGTCAGAGACGAAGGGTCAAGGGAGGGCTTTTTGAGGATGGGTGTGATTGAGGCATATTTGAAGCATGAGGGGAGACGCCAGTTGTTAGTGACAGGTTGAAAAAGTGGGTTAGGGTTGGGATAAAGATAGTGGTAAGGTTTTTTGATGAGGTGGGACGGGATTGGGTCAAGTTTACAGGTGGTGAAGTGTGGAGAGTAAAGAGGAAAGTTAATCTTCCGTAATGGTGGAGAAGGTGGTTTTGGAGGAGGATGATTAAATGTGTTTCCTTGCAAACACACCTTTTGCTTCTCTCTCAGCTCCGCTGTATTGTAACAATAATGCAGCCCTATCCGCCTGTGAGATGGAAGCTGGAGCTGAGAGAAACCTTTAGATGTGTCAGGTATAATCACACCCAGCTCTGCAGTGAGATCAGGAGAGCAGAGAGCGGCCATTACATGTCTCACACTGGTAACTCCTCCTTCATGTATAATAAGCTCTGGAGGCAGAGTTATTTTTTTCAGGCAGCGTCCTCCTCATAGCCTGGAAGAGGTAATTTATCTAAAGTGATAAAAGATGGTTTATCCACAACACCACATCTGATATGAGGCATACAGGGATCACTCTCCTCAGCAGTCTATAACCTGTATGCCAATGTTAATAGTTTATATAGATCAAATGTGGTGACAGATTCCCTTTAAATCACATGTAGGGTGACTGGCAACTTTTTTTTTATCATTATTGATGTAGTTACATTTTATTAACTACACACAATGTAAAAATAGGGTGGAACATTAGGAAAATTTAACTCAGGTGGCCCTCGAAAACAAAAAAAATTATTAATAGTAAATAAAGCTGAAATCCTGGGCATAGTTGCTACTAATAGTACAGCATTGTGCTTTGTAAACAATAAAGGGAATGCAACGTCCTTTTAACAGCTGATCAATGGGGGTGCGAAGAATCAGACCCACATTGATTTAACAATAAGATGAGTCATTCATTTTAAAAAACTGGTAAAACCCCTTTAGTGTTCCAGGAACAGATACTTTAATTTGCACAGTAACGTTATATCGTAAACTTCACTTACAGTCATTTGTAGGCTGCGCTCTCCTTTTTCTTCAATTTCCTCATCTGTCTTTATTATTTCTAAAGTAAAGACATAACAAGTAAAGAATCAATTATAGAAATACACAACACGGGACATGAGAAATATTAATATATATGTCATATTACAAAACCAGAATAAATGAACTGGGGTATAAGTTGGTATGCATACAACGTGTACAAGCATGTTCACACTATCCATTAAGCAGACAAAACCCAAGATAGAAACAAAATGAACATATACCATGCTGTAAGTCAAAAACAATAGTACATATAAATAACTTAGTAAACTCAGTTTTTCTCTAATATTAAAACCACGTCCATAGTCAGGCCCTGGTCCTGCTCAGCCTTTATTCACATTGAGGTCATTTTTGACACATGGTAAGGTTTTAATACTAGAGGTTAGGGATGTCCCGATTGGGGTACACCTTGGCACTGGTGGGATGGCTTTTATGCTTTTTTTGATCAAAAATTGTTTACTAAGTAGTGTACCCTATGTTATTTAAATGCACTATTCCTTTTTACTTACTTACATCAGGGTATATGTTCATTTTCTTTCTATGTTAGGTTATGTATATTTCATATTGCCACAATCAACGAATGAAGATTAATTAAACATTGATTAAATGTTTATTGTGCGTTGTGTTGGGGTAAACAAAGACATGACTTGTATTTGTAACTTATTTAATGAGCTATGTACTACTTCATTTAAATATAATATTTCAAAGGGCTAAACTGAATACCCCCATATACATTAGACTAACATCAGTCGAACCTGCCAATGTCGATGTGTATGGGTGCCACCGACTCTACCCCAACAGACGATGTGAGAGGAGATAAGGATCTGGCATGTCTGATTTTGAACTGCCAATCATTTTTTCTCTAGGAGATAAGCCACCATCAGAAATGCACTTCTGTGTATGGGAGAGTCAGGCGACAGAGCTGCCAGCCGAACTATCAGCCGAACCATCATTCGTCCGTCAGCTACCCAGAATGAATAGGAGGCTTTAGGCAGTAATTACCCTTTATCATTGTTTGATTTAGGGATTGCTGTTTGCTATTCTTATGTGGCAGATGTAGCTCCTACAATTGCAAAATTATCTCTTTATATATGATTGTAAGGAAAGAAAAAAATGTACATTTATCGGAAAGCTATCACAGATTCAGAAGTGATTTGCATCTACCATAAACTATTGCTACCTTACTGTCTGTCCAGTTTAAATGTGTTTCCTCATTTCATTCATAAGTTGGACAGTCTATGAACAAATGATACACTGGTTATGTAGTGGAGTGTGCAACTCTTCGCATATATGCCAGCAGCTATTCTTCTGTATTTAACCTATGCATCCCTCTCATTGTTCAAAGAATCCCCGCACTTCAACAAATCACAGACGCAGGAAAGACGACTTATGTATCAGAGCCTATCAGTGAGGAGAGAATTACATTAGACAAAATATTTTCCCAAAGGGATTTAGCAATGAAATAGTGTCTCCTAGAAGAAAGAGGGAAGTTTCGGAGAGCTCCATTCTCTTCATGCGCCTCTTTCTTGACCAGGAGTAAAATAACTTTGACCAACTAAAGAGCTCAAGGAACAAATTAAGGATGTGGACAGCACATTGGCTCAGTGGTTAGCACAGTAGCCTTGCAGTGCTGGGGTCCTGGGTTCAAATCCCACCAAGGACAACATCTGCAAGGAGTTTGTATGTTTTCCCCATGTTTGCGTGGGTTTCCTCCCACACTGCAAAGACATACTGATAGGGAATCTAGATTGTGAGCCCCAATGGGCACAGTGCCGATAATGTCGGTAAAGTGCTGTAGAAATCAATGGTGCTAAATAAGTGAGTAAAATAAATAAGACATTTCTGAACAACGCAGATTTCGAACAACAGGAAGCCAAGTTACAACAGGCAGTAGAGAATCTACAGTGCTCAAAGAACACAAACACCAGCAATTTGCTGATAGTAACTCCCATAAGAAAACAAAATTTGGAAATCTCTTCATCTGACGGATGAATATCAGATGTAGAAAGGGCAGGACATGGCTCTCAACAAAGGAGAAGCTATAATTATAATATATGACTGAAAGGTCCTACGAGGGTCAGTCAATAAGTAATGCCTCCTATTTTTTTTCTCCTTTTAATTGGCAAGAAATTCAAATGCAATTACATAGGTTGAAAACCACAACATTAACGATTAATTTGTCACTTTTCAATATAATCTCCATCCATTTCCACAGTCTTGGTCCACCGTTTAACAAGGGCATGTATTCCAGCATGGTAAAAAGCATTCTTGGGACCCATCGTGCACAAACTTTTCTGTATCCCAGTTGTCCAATAATTTTCATCACACTGCCTTTACTGAGGCAGATAGTGCCACACAATTCATCTGCAGTCACCCGGCGGCCAACGGTGATGGCCCTTCAGCTGTGTTACAGTGACGAACCCATCGTCTAACAGTACTGACATCCACTGTTGCATCACCGTACACATTTTTCAGTCTCTCATGAATTCGAATGGGCGTTTCACCTTCTCCATGCAAGAATTCAATCACAGAACGTTGTCTAATACGAACATCGATGTCAGCCATTTTGCAAACGGATACAGTCCTGCCACCTGTTGGTGCTGGAAGTTGAAATTGCTGTGGATTGGAGAAGTAGGTTTGAGGAATTGTGCCAAATTCGAATATTTAACATAACTACCTTATTTAAGGAGAAAAAAAATAGGAGGCATTACTTATTGACTGACCCTCGTACATTAAGAGAGGTTCTACAGGAAGAAAATATTGACCCAGAAAAATTCACAGTGGGAGATGTGATTTTTTTCACGGCAGGTCCATGCCTCCCAAAATAAAGTAAGTCAGATACTGGAGCAAAAAAACAGTACTTTACCTTCTCACAAAACATTATATTAGAAGAGAAGGACCTTCTCATTTCACATGTCCCCCACTTTCACTTTAGTTCCTTTGAGTTGATCAAAGAAACTAAAGTGGGATACTTTTTTTTTTTTTTATCAAAATGCTGGGAACCCAGAGTAAAAGGGAATGATTTATGAATACCTAACACTTATGGAACTGTTTAAGTCAAGATAAAGGGAGGAGAGGAAGGCTTCTTTTATGGATTTAAAGAAGAGTGTCAAAACATTCCTAGGGTTGGACACCCTAAATATTGACCTTTTTGTACACCTAGTTGTTGGAGAGAGACATAATGGAGACACAGAGGCAAGGCAATTTACCATCACACGTAACACAGGAACTACATACTTTAAGGATATAGCAATTACTTCAAACCCGTTGACAAGAGAGAGAACATTATGCTAAAGGTCACCAATTAATACCAGGAAATGTGACCAGATGTGCTACCTACAATTAAGAACAAAACCCCTTCATGAATTTTATAGATGAGCTGAAAAGCGGAGTTTGAATTCTTTCAAGATCCCATAGTCCCTGACCTTTTATAGGCTTTCTGGGATATAAAAAGTTTATTTCCTTTATTACTCAAAAGATGCTATATTGTATCTCGGGTCAATATTTTGACTCTTGATGTAGAGGCACAGTACAGCTTGATACCACACCAGACAAGCTGTGAAGCTCTAAACTGTTTCCTAGAGACAAGAGGCCCACAATATGGTGGAAAAAACATGGCAGACCATTTAGTCTACAGCCATTTTGTAGACAAGGATATAAATCCATCAACTATATTGGTAACCAGAAAATAATGGAAACATTCATATGTGGAAACCGTAAAGTATGTAAGTGTATTAACAAGCGTGTTAAATTTATGAGTGTTTCCACATACAAAAACCCGTAAAAATATGGAATTTGCCAACAGCAAACTACGCTCAACTACGTTGGCAGGACTATCTAGGAGTTTAGACATATAATTCTGGACCACATAGGGAGAGATGAGGACATCACCCTGTCCCGACACATGCAAGAAATCCATGTATTAACCCTGAAAAGGGTCATATGCTGCAAGGCTACTGTTACTATATCATGATTTTTTTGTGACCCAAATCATCATAGCTTAAAGTGGTTATCTGTATGCTTCTGGCCACATTCCAACAAGACGTGCACTGCCTCACTCAATACAGGTGAATTGAGCAAGACCAAGCATGTCTAGTTGGAATGTGGCCAGAAGTATGTAAATTGAATACTTGTGGATCACATGACTGCCTGCTCCAGGCACCAATACTGGAAAATCCTGACAGCATGCATTGCACTCACCATAAGGATTCAGATGTCTGCAGTCACATAGAGAAGTCAGGACAACCCTTTTTATATCTTCTACTGTAATCCAACACTTTCCATCCCTATTTATCAATTTACTTTTTCCATGCACAGTAATGAATGACACACAGGGATATAGCTATCCACCTTGTGCTACCCATTTCTATAAGCATTCTTAACAGCCGTCTACATATTCTTTTCTCACTGCCAATTAATTACCATGGCACTTTTGTCATCACTAAGATACACCTGCTGATGTAATCACTAATATGCAGCTGGCAATATTTTCCACCCAGGAATATCACAATATGAAAATGCAGTTGGAATAGCAATACTAATGGAAAAATCATAGTAATTTGTCAGATGCACTTGTCTATGTCATTCGCCTATCACACGGTACACCAATCATGTCATGCACCGATGTAAGGGTTTATAATGCACTTCTAATGCCGACTGACAAATGTATTTACATCAATCATTAAATATTTTACCTTATTTAACCTCTTTAAAAATACAATTGTGCAACATACTTATCAGTTCCACTCACTTGAACTGATAAGAAACTTAATTGTCAACTTTACCGTATTGCTGTGGCCAAACATACTATCAAGGTTTGATCAATTAGGATCTATTATGCAGGAAACAAAACAAGCAGTCAGCTCACTGCTTAGTTCCTGTGGATTCCTGTGTATGGACATCCAAGACTGATATGGACCAAACTTACATATACATATATAATAGCAGAAGGGAAAAATCCTAATGAAACATCCATTTTATTTCATGTACACTAAAACTCCAGAGTAAATATCAGCAGCCTATGCATTTCAGACATATGTCTGGTGGTCCGACGTGTCTCCCCGAGGTGTGTGTATTTTATTGCCCCCCAAAGCAGGATTCGGCCATTTTCTGTCAGCTCAGAGAAGGTGTAAAACGCCTGTGTCCAGCATTCAATTGTACTTGTGTCTTTCAAATGTCTGCAAAAAGCCACGGATATGTGAGCAGTTCCATAGATTATAATGGATACGTGTTCTATCCGAGACTCACCTATGTCTGAATGTGGCCTTATTCAGGTTCACACAGCTGTACTAAAAATTGGGCCAGGCAAGTTTGCAAATTATGGAGGTCGTTGCCTATCATTAACACTAATTATTCTAATTCATAAAGCAAACGAGACTAGTGCATACTGATGAAGCCCCAGGTTATGGATGTTGTGATGTCAGAGGGCTATTCGGCGCTGGACACCCCAAAGCAGAAGGAAGATGCCCAAAGAGGACATAGCTCATTGGAGGGAAAAAAAAGGCCAGCTGAACTAGAGGACTGGACAGCAGCAGGACAGCAGACTAGCAAGATGAATATTATATTTTTTTAAAATACAACTTAGGCTTTATTCACACATCAGAATTTTAATCAGTATTTCATAAGTGTTTGTATTCCAAAACCAGGAGTGTCTCCAAAACACAGAACATGTGTGAATCTTTCAGTTTTTGTTTGTAAGTTCCACTCCTAGTTTTGGCTTACAAATACGGATGCAAAATACTGACCAAATACTGATGTGTGAATAAGTACTTACAGTGGGCACGGAAAGTATTCAGACCCCTTCAAATTTAACCTTGGCCAGACCTGTGCCTTGCCACAATTCTGTCTCTGAGCTCCTTGGGCAGTTCCTTTGAGCTCATGATTGTCATTTGGTCTGACATGCACTGTGAGCTGTGAGGTCTTATATAGACAGGTGTGTGCCTCTCCAAATCAAGTCCTATCAGTTTAATTAAATACAGCTGGGCTCCAATGAAGGAGTAGAACCATCTCAAGGAGGATCACAAGGAAATGGAAATTGTGACTTAAATATGAGCAAAGGGTCTGAATACTTATGACCATGTGATATTTCAGTTTTTCTTTTTTAATAAATTTGCAAACATTTCTATTTTTTTTCAGTCAAGATTCTTTTTAGAATTTACCAAATGGCTGCAATGAAACAAAGAGTGAAAAATTTAAAAGAGGTCTGAATACTTTCCGTACCCACTGTATGATTATTATGCTTTGGGTGCCAAACCCTAGAACATAATAAAGAACATTCTATTTGCATCTAATTAATTTAATGCATATCAAATTTCAAATTCAAGGAAACTGCTGAATTCAAATTTTGGCAAATTTGCTCATCACAAGCACACACACACATGACAGACTATTCTGAAAAGATACTGAAAATGACAGGTCTACTCTAAAAGACCACTCCAGTGATTTTTTTTTATATATAGTTACCCTGGGAGCAATCATGAGTGAGTGTGAGTGTGTGTGAGTGTGTGTGTGTATGTGTGTGTCTGTGTGTCTTAGAAAGAGTATGCTTACTCTTATTCTGTCAAATGCTACTTCTAGAAACATTACACAGTATTTATTACATTGTTGCAATTTATTAAAAGTGTAATATATAAATAATCTATAGGTCACTAGTGCACTTCCAAAAGGAGAGCAATCATGATATCTCAGCATATACAGCAGCTTGGATACATTACATTATCCAATTAGTTGTGCAATGACATTGAAAGGTCAACCACAACTTTTTTTTTTAAATAAATTGCACGCTTCTTTCCTTCATCATTGCTAAAGGTATGCGTCATTCTAGCAAGGGTTTTCCAACGAATAAAAGTTCTTTTTAATCAATAGATCTTGGAATAATAATAACTTCCACAATTGGATGTGTTTAAATAAAATGTTCCTGTGCTGAGATAATCTTATAAATATTCCCCTGTGTAATGACTGTGTCTGACCTTGCAGGAACAGGGTCTGATCATACCTCATCTCCTGGTCAGGGAGGACGCAAAAGAGTATACAGACATTACAGCAGGGGATCACAGCTGATTCTTTCTTTGAAGTAAAACATGGTTTATAAACAGGCAGTGAAATGTTTTACCTCACAGAAAAAAAACAGCTGCCATCCCCTGCTGTAATGTCTGTATACTCTCTTGCGTCCTCCCCTGCCCAGGACATGTGATATGATCAGACCATGTTCCTGTACGGTCAGACACAGCCATTACACAGGGGAATATTTATAAGATGATTGTCACAGCTGACACCCGGGGCTATGTGCAGGGAGCGGTCCCGCACCGCTCCCGGCACATTAACCCCCGCAATGCTGCGATCGAAGTCGATCGCAGCATAGCGGTGGCAAGGGGAGGTGATCGCCGATACTCACCTCCTCTTCCGGCCTCTAGCGCTGTCTGCCGTGGCTTCCAGGATGTTGCCATGACAACATCCGGGTCACCAGACAGCAGGAAGATTTTTTGGACATGCGCAGTGCATCTCCAAACTATCTTCTCCCTGTCCAGCGCTGACAGCCTGCATGGCACAGGGATGGTGCTCCATCCCTATGCCATGCAGGCGATCAGAATAAAAAAAGTAAAAGTCCCATAGTGGGACAAAGTAAAAAAGTATAAAAACTGTCAGAAAGTGAAAAAAAAAAAAAAATAATAATTGTAAAAATATTAAAAAAATAATAATAATAATCCACCAAAAATATAATGTACCCATCAATAAATATTATTATTATAAAAAACAATAAAAGTACGCATATTTGGTATCGCCGCGTCCGGAACGACCTGACCTATAAAACTGTCCCACTAGTTAACCCCTTCAGTGAACACTGTAAAAAAAAAAAAAAAAAAAAAAAAAATGAAGCAAAAAACAAAGCTTTATCACCATACCGCCAAACAAAAAATGGAATAACACGCGATCAAAAAGACAAATATAAATAAAAATGGTACCACTGAAAACGTCATCTCGTCCCGCAAAAAACAAGCCGCCATACAATTTGAGCCGATTTTCCATTCAATTTGTTAGCGGACACCATGTTGCATTTGGAGAGCCCCTGTGTGCCTAAACATTGGAGCTCCCCCACAAGTGACCCCATTTTGGAAACTAGCCCCCTCAAGGCACCTATCTAGATGCATAGTGAGCACTTGGAACCCCCAGGTGCTTCACAAATTGATTCGTAAAAATGAAAAAGTGGGAAAAAAAAATACTTTTTAATTTTTATGAATCAATTTGTGAAGCACTTGGGGGTTCCAAGTGCTCACTATGCATCTAGATAGGTGCCTTGGGGGGTCTAGTTTCCAAAATGGGGTCACTTGTGGGGGAGCTCCAATGTTTAGGCACATCAGGGGCTCTCCAAACGCAACATGGCGTCCGCTAATTATTCAAGCAAATTTTACAATCAAAAAGTCAAAAGGCGCTCCTTCCCTTCCGAGCCCTGCCGTGCGCCCAAACAGTGTTCTTTCCCCACATATGGGGTATCTGCGTGCCCAGGGGAAATTGCACAACAAATTTTGACGTCCATTTTTTCTTGTTACCCCTGTGAAAATAAAAAAAAATTGGGTCTAAAGTAACATTTTTGGGAAAAAAGTTAAATGTTCATTTTTTTCTTCCACATTCCAAAAATTCCTGTGAAGCACCTGAAGGGTTAAAAAAGTTCTTGAATGTGGTTTTGAGCACCTTGAGGGGTGCAGTTTTTAGAATGGTGTCACTTTTGGGTATTTTCTGTCATAAAGACCTCTCAAAGTGACTTCAAATGTGATGTGGTCCCTAAAAAAATGGTTTTGTAAATTTTGTTGGAAAAATGAGAAAATCGCTGGTCAACTTTTAACCCTTATAGCTCCCTAACAAAAAAAATGTTGGTTCCAAAATTGTGCTGATGTAAAGTACACATGTGGGAAATGTTATTTATTAAGTATTTTGTGTGACATATCTCTCTTATTTAAGGGCATGAAAATTCAAATTTTGAAAATTGCTAAATTTTCAAAATTTGCCAAATTTCAGTTTTTTTCACAAATAAACGCAAGTGATATCAAAGAAATTTTACCAAAATCATGAAGTACAATATGTCACAAAAAAACAATCTCAGAATCAGGGGGATCCTTTGAAGCGTTCCAGAGTAATTACCTCATAAAGTGACAGTGGTCAGAATTGTAAAAATTGGCCTGGTCATTAACGTGCAAACCACCCACGGGGGTAAAGGGGTTAATGCACAAGTGTGCCTTAGGCTGGCAGTAATAAAAGGCCACTTTAAAATGTGCAGTTTTACAGTATTGTGGTGTTCCGGAGGGATGGTCAGAAAACCAGTCAGTACCTGGGGTGACCAACATCTGCCTCACGCAGTGTAACACCTCTCCTTTGCATAGAGTTGATCAGGTTGTTGATTGTGGCCTATGGAATGTTGGTCCACTCCTCTTCAATGGCTGTGCAAAGTTTTTGCATGGCCAGCATACTCACCAGACATGTCACCCATTGAGCATATCTGGGATGCTCTGGATCGCCGTATAAGACAGCGTGTTCAAGTTCCTGAAACTTTCAGCAACTTCGCACAGCCATCTTCAAAAAACGCTTAAACTGCACATCTTGAAACCCGGTCTGCTTTGAAATCTTTGCCTAGAAGAGACCTCACTGATGCAGTATAATGCCCTTGTGTCTTGCTATGGTGTGTGACCTGTGACACAAAACTTTCTTCCATAATCTCACCTTGGTTGCATACACCGACTCTCTTTCCCAGCACATGCGCACTGCATTATGCAGGGCAGAGAGAAGTGTGTTTGTTCAGAAGGGGAACACTGTGTGAATGACATAGGACGTGTCATCCACATAAAGAACAGAAGGAGGACGGCATCGCAAGAAGAGATGAGGCACCAGACCAACAACAGTGACGCCCATAGGACCGGACCGCCCCGTAGGTGAGAATAATAAATGCTCTTGTTTTTGCCTTGCGGGGTGAATTGGAGTCATATGTGCAGCATTATAGAATACTGTCACATGGGGCTGAAAGGTGGTGGCCGCAAGTTATATTGGAAAAGTCTGGTGTCGGGTTCCCTTTAACTTGAGAAATAATGCACCATCTTGCTTCACTTATGAGGATTA
Source organism: Phyllobates terribilis (assembly GCF_046119375.1). Taxonomy (NCBI): domain Eukaryota; kingdom Metazoa; phylum Chordata; class Amphibia; order Anura; family Dendrobatidae; genus Phyllobates; species Phyllobates terribilis. The sequence goes on along the minus strand of NW_027362761.1, from coordinate 65,226,599 downwards.
AGATAATTTAACACTAACATTGCACAAGCCTTTGACTGATATCATGTAAGGTGTCATATTACACCTTTTTGGTTTGTGTTATCTGTGTTAAGGTGAACTTGACGACATCTGTAAATGTATGTGTGTGTGTCTGTCTAAATGGGTACAGAGTCAAACTACTAAAATAATTTATTATTCAGAAATTTAGGGTAACGAGAAGCAAGAAAAAAACATGCATTCTAAAGCCATAGCAATGCTAAAGTAAACCTTTTATAATTAGCACATTTTCAAATGTATATTAAATTATTAACTTTGTATTTCTCCTATTAAGATATTTTCCTCAAAATACTTAAAAGGGGTTGTCAGTTCAAATTGATAAGTCTGTAGTCACTCTGTGTGACTGCAGACCTATGAATCCCCCCAGCACCTGCATTGTGCGCTGCGGGGGTTCACCGGTTTCTGAGCCAAGACCGGAGGGTATGTACGAGTTATACATACTTCCGGGCAGAATAAGTCTAGTGGACGCAGCCTCACTCCATTGATTTGTATTGAGCAAGACCGCGCCCCGACTAGTGAAGAGGATAAACAGTTAGCGTGGCAAACTAGAGGACACAGCCTCGCTCCATTCAAGTGTATGGAAGCGAGGACGCGCCGACTACCTGGGAGTATGTATAACTCATACATACCCTCCAGTCCCATCTCAGAGACTGTTGCTGCGGGGATTCATAAGCCTGCAGTCACACAGAGTGACTGCAGACTTATCGATTTGGACCGGACAACCCCTTTAACACGCTGCACCATATAATAGTGGCTATGATGCATATTGCAACTTTGTCCTAGTAGCTTAAATCGGACAAAAATGCAACTCCAGCATATCCACCAGTAAGTAATAAGTGAAGCACATCTTCTACTATAAGTGCAGCAGAAAATCAAATCTATGCCAAGTACGTGTTGGCATAGATTTGCACTATAATTTCTGCTTTTTTTTATTTTTTTTTTAAAGAAAAATGGCATAAGCGCTAGAAAAAGCCGAATAAAAGCATCTTATGACGAAGATATGTCCGCGTATAGTTATATAGTTATCTACGTTCATGTGGTTGCTGTGCAGAATATCTCTAAATACAGAAACTAAGGCAAGATAGCTGCCCATGTACAGAATGTAAAATGAAGAAATCTACAACCAGAAAATAAAAACAGATTAGAAAAAGAGGATAAACCAGTACAATTCTATACTACAAGTCAGAAGTCCCTAAACTGTGGCTCTGGAGCCTCATGCTTACGAGCTCATGATATGTGGCTTTCGGTTGTTTGCCAGCTTGATGTATTAGCACCAGGTCTAGAAAATGTCTATAAAGAGCAGGTCTCCAGATGACGGGAGGAGGGGGATGAATATGGTAAATTTGGAAATAGGATAATTGTGCTAGTTAGTTCGGAGTCACACCAGCATATGGCATGCTATGCGACAGCATTGGATGCAATATTTTAATGACACTCGGCTCCAGCTCTGCTGCAAGCGTGAGCCGAGTGTCAGTGCTCTGAGCTCCGATCCTCTAGCATGAGAGAGTCACAGCACAGGTGCGGAGCAGACGGAGGAAGTGATTTATCCATCTCCTCCATGGCCTGACTCACCGTATATCGGACCCCATTGAGCTGACATGCGAGTGCAGTCCGATGTTTCACTCACAGCCATAGACTTGTATGGGTGAGTGTGAACCGAGTCGCGCTGCAAATCGCAGCATGTTGCTATTGTTCTCTTATGTGAATCGGCATGAGAAAATAATCACAGATCTGAGCTGCCTCATTGTATAACACTGGGCCGAGTGTTTGCGATGTTTTATAACATAGCACTTGGCCATGCTATACGCCGGCCTTAGAAGGGTGCTTCAAACTGCATGGGGGTGAAGTGGGAATCTGTGGATGTAAGTATATTACCTATAAAGGGAGTTGGACATAAGGTCTCTGTGTATAGTCTGTGGGGAAGCTTTTGCGGTTATTACAACAGTAATGGGGGGCTCTGGGTCTCACTACAGTGGGAGGAGGAGAATGGTGTGATGTGGTTTGCAAGCAGGGGTTTACAGCCTATAGTGGCAGACCACGCCACTGCTATGGGGCCCCTGAGCTGGGGGGGCCCTGTGCCAGGGTTACCAACAGTCTAAATTCACTGACAGTAAAAACCTAGTGTCTTTTTCTGCCGGCTATAGCGTCAGACAGGACAAAAAAAATACTGATTTTCTGTATGAAGTTCATACCAGTGATCGGAGGCAGGAGGATGGCGGAGCTTGACTTTGACAGGCAGCCTGGGAGACTAACCAATGCAAAGTGTAGAACAGGAGGGGCGGGACTTTCAGTTATCCAATCCCCATGAGTTCATTCTCCTGCAGTACTGGCAGAAGCAGCAGAGCGGTCACCTGGGGTGAGTCTGCAATGGTAAAGTGTCGTGATGGATGCCTGGGCTTCAGGCGGCTCCAGGCAGCAGTGGTGGGAGGTACAGTGGGTACGGAAAGTATTCAGACCCCTTTAAATTTTTCACTCTTTGTTTCATTGCAGCCATTTGGTAAATTCTAAAAAGTTCATTTTTTCTCATTAAAGTACACCCCATCTTGACTGGAAAAAAAACAGAAATGTAGAATTTTTTGCAAATTTATTAAAAAAGAAAAACTGAAATATCACATGGTCATAAGTATTCAGACCCTTTGCTCAGACACTCATATTTAAGTCACATGCTGTCCATTTCCTTGTGATCCTCCTTGATATGCTTCTACTCCTTCATTGGAGTCCAGCTGTGTTTAATTAAAAGGATAGGACTTGATTTGGAAAAAAGAGTGGCCATCATTACTTTAAGAAATGAAGGTCAGTCAGTCCGAAAAATTGGGCAAACTTTGAAAGTGTCCCCAAGTGCAGTTGCAAAAACCATCAAGTGCTACAAAGAAACTGGCTCACATGAGGACCGCCCCAGGAAAAGAAGACTAAGAGTCACCTCTGCTTCTGAGGATAAGTTTATCCGAGTCACCAGCCTCAGAAATCGCAGGTTAACAGCAGCTCAGATTAGAGACCAGGTCAATGCCACACAGAGTTCTAGCAGCAGACACATCTCTTCAACAACTGTTAAGAGGAGACTTTGTACAGCAGGCCTTCATGGTAAAATAGCTGCTAGGAAACCACTGCTAAGGACAGGCAACAAGCAGAAGAGACTTCCGTTTGGGCTAAAGAACACAAGGAATGGACGTTAGACCAGTGGAAATCTGTGCTTTGGTCTGAGGAGTCCAAATTTGAGATCTTTGGTTCCAACCACCATGTTTTTGTGCGACGCAGAAAAGGTGAACGGATGGACTCTACATGCCTGGTTCCCACCGTGAAGCATGGAGGAGGAGGTGTGATGGTGTGGGGGTGCTTTGCTGGTGACACTGTTGAGGATTTAGTCAAAATTGAAGGCATACTGAATCAGCATGGCTACCACAGCATCTTGCAGCGGCATGCTATTCCATCCGGTTTGCGTTTAGTTGGACCATCATTTATTTTTCAACAGGACAATGACCCCAAACACACCTCCAGGCTGTGTAAGGGCTATTTGACCAAGGAGGAGAGTGATGGGGTGCTACGCCAGATGACCTGACCTCCACAGTCACCAGACCTGAACCCAATCGAGATGGTTTGGGGTGAGCTGGACCGCAGAGTGAAGGCAAAAGGGCCAACAAGTGCTAAGCATCTCTGGGAACTCCTTCAAGATTGTTGGAAGACAATTTCCGGTGACTACCTCCTGAAGCTCATCAAGAGAATGCCAAGAGTGTGCGAAGCAGTCATCAAAGCAAAAGGAGGCTACTTTGAAGAACCTAGAATATAAGACATATTTTCAGTTGTTTCACACTTTTTTGTTAAGTATATAATTCCACATGTGTTAATTCATAGTTTTGATGCCTTCAGTGTGAATGTACAATTTTCAGAGTCATGAAAATACAGAAAAATCTTTAAATGAGAAGGTGGTCTGTACTGTATACACACACACACACACAGGGTGGGCCATTTTTATGGATACACCTAAATTAAATGGGAATGGTTGGTGATATCAACTTCCTGTTTGTGGCACATTAGTATATGGGAGGGGGAAAACTTTTCCAGATGGGTGGTGACCATGGCGGCCATTTTGAAGTCGGCCATTTTGGATCCAACTTTATTTTTTTCAATGGGAAGAGGGTCATGTGACACATCAAACTTATTGAGAATTTCATAAGAAAAACAATGGTATGCTTGGTTTTAATGTAACTTTATTCTTTCATGAGTTTTTTACAAGTGTATGACCACTTATAAAATGTGTTCAAAGTGCTGCCCATTGTGTTGGATTGTCAATGCAACCCTCTTCTCCCACTCTTGACACACTGATAGCAACACAGCAGAAGAAATGCTAGCACAGGCTTCCAGTATCCGTTGTTTCAGATGCTACACATCTCGTATCTTGATGGTATGATGTGGTATATGGGGTATATGGCCGCATTGGATTCTGAGTTGGAGAATAGCATCCTAGGAGCTCAGAGTGCGGCACCAACTAACACTCCGTGTGGTAAATTGTTTGTGCCTAGAGCCTTGAGGAGAGCATTGATTGTGGAATGTCATGAGTCTCGGTTGGCGGGTCACTCAGGGATTTTGGAAACTAGGAAGTCTATCGGTCGGAGTTTCTGGTGGCCAGGGTGGCCAAGGGAGGTCATGAAGTGGATGCGTCAGTGTTCTGTGTGAACTAGGTCGAAGGCCTCTCACGCTCCGGCTGCGGGGTTGCTGTGCCCCTTGGAAGTTCCTAGTTCGCCATGGACGCACCTTGCCATGGATTTCATCACCGATCAGCCTGTATTGGAGGTTTTTATGTCATCAGGGGTGTTGTGGACCGGTTTAGTAAAATGTGTCATCTGGTTCCGTTCAACAAGTTACCTTGCGCCAAGACTCTTGCTAAGGCTTTTGTGAAGGAGATTGTCAGGCTCCATGGTGTTCCCATGGATATTGTTTCCGCTAGAGGACCACAGTTTGAGGTTGGGAATTCCCTCGTCCTGGAGGATTAATTCTGTGCTTCATGTGTCGTTACTTAAGAAGGCGGACATACCTGATAAGCAGGCGAAGCCTACTGTTCCTCCTGTTGATGAGGATGGTGAATTTGAGATTTCTCGCATTTTGGATTCCAGGTGGCATAGAGGCAGATTACAGTATCTTGTGTCCTGGAAAGGTTTCGGCCCCGAGGATAATTCCTGGGTGAAGGCCGAGGACATCTCGGCCTGAAGGCTAATTAAGGGATTTCACAGGAGATTTCCTGGTAAGGCTCGGCCTAGAGGATCCGGAGGAGGTACTGTTAGAATCTATATTGTTTTACTTTTCGGCCATCTTTTTGTGGTTTGCTGGCTTCTAGTCTTTTCCTCTGGTGCTGGGCGTCTTGGTCACGTGATCTCCTCACTCTATTATTTAGCACCTGTCTCCCATTCCTCGCTGGACATCAGTGTTGTAACGCTTGTGCTCTGGCTAAGTTGCCTTGTTTGTTCTTTGAGCTTGAACTATTGATATCCTGGGACTTCTTGTTTCACCAGTTTTGTTTCCTTTTATCTTCGTTTCTGCAACTAACTTTTCTTTTAGGTCTCCTGTTTTTGCTCACAGTCCTTAGATCTTTTAGGGACACCCATTCCCCTTCCTTCAGGTCTTCGTTTGATTTCAGTGCAGGAGTGTCGGTGGGGCTATTCACAAGGAATAGGGCACCCCAGCGTAGGGTTTAAGCTGAGTCTCAGTGCAGGGCAGGGGTGGATTAAGAGTAGCATGGGCCCCGGGCAGTTTAGAAGGCACGGGCCTCCCCCCCCCCACACACACACACACACACATGATGTATCACATGTTACATGATCCCCTGTGATAGATCATGTGATAGTTCACGTGAAATTAATTTGGCACAATATTAATATATTAATTATAATTTTTTTAGGCTGTGTGCCCACTATGCGTTTTTTTAAGCGTTTCCGCAGCGGCAATTCCGCTACAGAAACGCTTAAAAAACGCTTGGTAGAAGGTCTGCCATGTTCCCCAATGATAATCCGCATGTGCTGTGCACATGCTGCGGAAATTTCCGCTGCGGATTATCATTGCGGAAAAATACGCAGCACTACCAATTATTTTGCGGAAGCGAGGCGTTTTCGCCGCCATTGACTTGCATTGGAACACATGGAATCCGCATCACTGCATCTGTACATGCGGATTCCATGCGTTTCAATGTGCGGATGGTACCCGGGTCTGGAGAAGAGGAGACTCTCCTTCGGACCTGGGTAGCATAGAACTTTTAAAAAAAAAGAATAAAATAAAAAATAAATATTATACTTAGCTTCTGATGGCCCCCGGTGTCTTTATCCGATGCGTCCTGGCTTGCTGGCAGCTTGCAGTAGACTAAAGGACCTGTGGTGACGTCATTTAGTCATGTGACGGGTCACGAGACCGCTGACGTCGGCAGGCCATCAGAAGGTACGTATATATTTATTTTTTACCATTCTTTTACGGTCACACTATATAAATCCATGCCGGTTGCATGGATTTATATAGTGTGACCAAGTTGTCAAGTACTTTTCCAAGTGATGCTAAAATCGCTTGGAAAGCGCTTGACAACCCGCATGCGGAAATGCATGTGAAGAACGCTTCACATCCGTGTGTCCCTGGCAAGAAAAACGCATGTACAATCCGCATGCGTTTTTTCTGCCAGGGAGAGCAGAAACGCTCAAAAAAAATCCGGAGCATTTGTGCATCGTGGGCACATAGCCTTACATTAATTGTATGGCTTAATATTGAGCACACGTAGCCATCTATACACAGCAGGAGGCCGCACGGCGCCATCTATACACAGCAGGAGGCCGCACGTAGCCATCTATACACAGCAGGAGGCCGCACGTAGCCATTTATACACAGCGGGAGGCCGCACGTAGCCATCTATACACAGCAGGAGGCCGCACGTAGCCATCTATACACAGCGGGAGGCCGCACGGCGCCATCTATATCCAGAGGGAGACCGCACGCAGTCACGCACACACACAAACATATACAGACATATACATATACGTAGAAACACATTTGAAATACAAAAATACATATAAACAGACATCACACAATGATATCTGCCTGCACACACACACACACACACACACACACACACACACACACTCACCATCCCCCGGCCCGGCTCCAGTCCTCCAGCTCCTCTCCGGTGCAGCAGTGCAGCGCACACTGTGTGACGCCACACTAGCAGACACGGTCGCGCACAGGGCCGTGCCTCCTAGCAGGGACGTGGCCGGGCCAGCACAAAGGGAAGTTAACAGGTGCAGTGCTGGCCCGGCCGAAGAAGAAGTAGCGGCGGTGCGCCGCTGCTGGGGGAGCGGTCCGGGGGTCCCCCCGCCTCTGACTGCCAGTATATGCCGCAGCGCCCCACATATTATAATGAGGGCAATCTGGCCATGGACCCCCTGGAGCCCCGGGGCCCCAGGCGGTAGCCCAGATTGCCCTCATTATAATCCGCCTATGGTGCAGGGACAGTTTTTCCCTCCTATTCTTTAGTTCTTAGTTGCAGAACACAACAAAATATATGTGTATACTGTATATATGACAAGCACAGTCTATGGAGAGGAATAATAAAAAAATCACACAATATTGCAGATAAAAATAATTAGGGGTGCCCTCCAGCTTGAGATGCGATAATTTTAGAAGAGCTGCATGAGGAATAGAGGCTTTTGCACTTTTTATTCCTGGACGTTGCAGCTCTGCCTCTTTTCTTTTGATATAAAAATCTAACTTATTTAGGCCTTGTATTCTAGAAGACTTTATAACCCCCTCCCCACCCTTTGTGTCCACTACACTGACCACCACAGTATGTCCATGTTCAGATACGTGCTACCTCACCACCCGTCTATTGTATAGCGGCCGTCCTCACAAACGCCAGGTCACATATGTGCCACTGTTGCATTGGGGAAAGCCCCATTGGTAGTGACAAAGCATCTCAGTGCAGGGTATAAGTGTCCTGTAAATTGCACAGACTGGAGAGGAGAGATGCCATGTATGGACACCATGCACACAGCTGCAGTCACCGTCAATACTGCTGCAGTGTTTTTTTAGACATATGATATTATAAGAATATTCTTATGTATGTGTGTCATACATACTGTACAGTGCAGGTGTATAGTTTTTACTCTATTTTTAACCTGTGGCACTGGTGATTTTTTGGTATAAAAAGGTTGCAGCCCTAAAGGCCCTCATGAATATTAGATCAACATCAGCTGAAAATACCAATATCAGCAGCTCAGCTGATGCATACGGGGGCTTCCCAACTCTCCCCCAACATATAAGCTTGGAGAGATAATCATCCACCACGTCCAATTTTGTACTGCCGATCCTTTAAGTTCTCTAGAAATAAGCCGGTGTCAGAGTTGTTTGGTAGTGACTAGTGATGAGCGAGTATGTTCTGTTAACCTTTTCGCCGAGTATGCTCGGGCCGAGCTCCGAGTAGTTACAGCTGCTCGGTGATATGCTTGAATCGCTCCCGTGTGCATGATTTGCAACTGTTTGACAGGTTTAATACATGTGAGGAATGTCTATTTCTTACACATTCCTCACATGTAATAAAGCTGGCAAACAGTTGCAACTCATGCACACGGGAGTGATTCAAACATATCACCGAGCAGCTACTCGGAGCTCGGCCCGAGCATACTCGGCGAAAGGGTTAACAGAACATATTCGCTCATCATTAGTAGTGACCTTCTCTTATAGAGAACAGAGAGCGGCAGGACGAGCACTCGTGTATGCGAAAGATGGCCGAGATATCTGCCAGCCAAATGATAGGCCAGACCATCGTTCAGCCAACAGCGAACTGAAGTGTATGGGAGATCAATGTCCAGTCAGGTATATTATTCTCTGAAACATTGTTGCTTTTCAGACAATAATATACTTTTAAAGATCCCCTCCATGAGAGACCTGTCAATCACTTGCTGCAACGCTGGGAGAAGACAGTAGATGTCGAGCCCAATCTTCTAATTATACTACAGCGTTTCAGAGAATAGTATACACAGCTACAATAATGAAGCCAGGATGCGGTTCATGCTACCCGTGGGTTGGTGTCACGCCAGGTGTAAGGGCAACACAGAGGGAAAAGGGAGAGGGAGAGCAGACACTAGGGAAAGGGGGAAGTGGAGACCACCTTGTCTGGTCTAGCGTCACCCTGCCTCAACTAACGTCCCTATATAGCCTCCTCAGCTATTGCCGATCACATGCCTCGTCCTACTTTCCCTGGCGTATGGCTACGGTTAGGGATGGAAGGAGATGAGCACTAGTCAACCTCCACTAAAACTCTAAAGACAACAAGGGTAGACAAAACGGGGGAAAATGGCTTAGCCTTTGATGAACTCCAAATGTGCACACGGCCTCAAGCTCCAGAGAGGACGAGGTACTGCTACTGCTAAGCGTAACAAGTAGAAATGAATATAACCGACGACACCCTCTCAGTCACACCAGGTATATATACTGCCAGGCCAGAGAGTAAATTAGCAAGAGAGAGGTAGTCGCTCGGTCCTAAAGACAGCCTCCTATCTAAGCAGCTGTCTGCAATGCCAAACGTGGAGATCTCCTGCTACCCACTGCAGGGCGACTGTTTGTCACCTCTGACACACCCATGACAGGTGGGCAGCATGAACCGCTTGACAGGTTCTCCTTTAACTGCTAAACATCACCAATTTGAATAGGAGCAAATCAGAGCCAGCAAAATCATTCCATGAAACAGTAACTTACCACTAATAGTGGCAGACCACGAGGCCACTATGGGGTTCATGAGTCGTGCCCGTGACACTAAGGGGCTTCAATAAGGGCAAAATTGTTTAATAAGTTTCACAACACAAGGAAGGTATGCCCTTCTGTGTCTGTGCCTATGCATTGTGACCAAACTACACTCACTTTTTTATTTTGGATGAGGGGCCCCATTATGACTTTTTCTATGGGGCCCCGTCATTTCTATTTATGCCTCTGTTTGCAACCTTCTCTTAGAGCTGATTGTGGATCTCAAGGTAAGACAGGTTGGAGACCACTGTTATAGGTGATACATTCCCTTAAAGATCCAACACAGCAGATCTCTTGTAGGTGTCATATACCACATAATGGAAAATTAAGTCATGACTTTAATTTCCATGCAGTATATATGTTTTGAATACATAAAAAACACCTCATCCTTGCAAGTTGCATATGACGCGCCCCCTGGGCCGTGGGGTACCCGGAGCCGGGCCGGTAGATGCTGGGGGTTGTAGTCACGGTGGCAGTGACCCGGTCCGTGACCCAGGGCGGTCAAACCAAAGGCTAGTCTTATATGTAAAGGTGTTTAATGTCCGACTACGCCACCTGTGGAGTGCGGCCAATAGAGACCGCCGCTGCAGAACAGTCCTCTGAAGCCGGTGGTATAGCAGCAAAGGTGGTATAACTCCCCACAGGAAGAGTGTAGCTTCAGGGCAGTGTGGGTGGATGATGGTGGTTATGGTGCAGGTAGTCAGTAATCACCACGGAGTCAGATAGTGCAGTCTCAGAGTCTTTACTCACGATTATAGCAGTTCCAGTTACAGGCGCCAGTGCAAGGCCCACGGCGTCCTGTGTTCACGCAGTGAGGGGTTCAGCCGACCCTCAGGTAACTCCGGAGCATTTAACAGGACCCCCTTCTGTGTGTCCTCTCTCTGGCCTGCTCCCTGCACCTCACACCTAGTGACACTTCTATCCGGTATCCTCGGGCCTTGGCGGGCGACGTGTGTTCCGTCCCCTGGGTCCTATGTGGCTACCTTCTTAGTGGACTGGTGTGGACTTATGGCCTGCAGTACTTAAAGTGCTGCAGCCTCCGGTTTCCTAGTTGAACCTTGTAGTTCTTGCTAGTTGAGAAACAGGTTCCCTCTATCTGGCCTGACCCCTCTACCTCCTGGTAGCAGCGGGCGTTCGGGTGGCTTGCTGCACGGCCCGTACCCCTAGGGTCCATTCTCTCCTCGTTCCTGGAGCCTTTCCTGCTCCCACTCCTCTCTTCTCCTTCCAGGCTCAGGCCTCCTGGCTAGGCCAGCCTCTGGAGCAGAGCTCATACAGAGCCCCTGCTCCTTCCACTTCTCCTCAGACTGTCTGAACGGCTTCCTAAGATGGTTCCTCCCTCTTATACCACCTTCTACACGTGCTCCCAGGATCTACGTCCTCCACCCCATCCACTACCTGGTTCCCCCTCTCTAAGTGGTTCCTCCCCACTCCAGCCAGGGATCAGGGACTGTGCTCTCCCGTAGGAGCAATCTCACCCTGTCCCCCGGAAATGTGGTGTAGTGAATGTAGTGTTAGGATCCTGAGCTGTACTCCTTCCTTACCTGAGAGTGAGATACCGCACCTCTGGGTGAGATGCAGCACCTCTGTGGCGACCGAACCCTCAGGGGCGCCACACATACATCCAGGCATATAGTGGCAAGTATGTGATGACAGACAAGTGGCTTTGAAACCCTATAATACCAATTAGTAAATGCATTGCTAATGAATTGGAAAACACCTGAACATGTAGAGATCTGCTCAAAACTAGTTGAGTGCAGTGATGAATGTCCAGAAATATAGGTTTACAGTTCATAGAAAAAGGGTGTATGCCCATCTATGTGCCATGCACTCACAAGGTCCTTTAGATGATCATCAGCTTGAAAAGTCAAGTCAGCATTTGTGGACAGATGCTTTTCACGTGCTTCAGTGTCATCCTTTATGACATTGTGCTGATGCTTTCCTTTTTACTTGAGCTTCTCTATAATTCAGATTATGGAATTAGAGAGCAGCACAAACAGTAGGTGGGCACACCAGGAAATCCACAGAAACATGATTTGTATCATAACGTCTAGATTAAAAGGTAAAAAATGCATACAGTTCTGTTCAAAAATTAGGAATGTTCTGTTCATATTCAGAAGATAGCAGAATCCTCTCAGATAGCACAACCCCCATATTTTCTTGTAGCCAGTTTACAATCTTAGTACTTGTGCCTTCTCTTAATCTTCCTTGCAAACAAAACACTTCTCATTAAAAAATACACTTTAGCCATTTTACATGCCCAGAATGTTGGGGAACTCCCCATAGAGTTTCAATAATATAAAAAGTCTAAGAAATGGAAAACCCATTCCAAAGTCTTTTAATTTTTTTTTTAAGTAGATCATGATTGTGATGTATGTTTTGCATCTCTGTCTACATCCAATATGTAAACCCTTTTCAGCTTCAGGTTTTTCGCGCAATATTTATATTTTTATATAAAAAGCCTCCCTTCTTTGAGTCTGACAGAGATTAAAGCACTGGTTGTCAGAAGTTTTCTATCCCAAAGCACTGAGGGTTGTCTCAAGTTCAGAATCTCTCTCCATGACATCCGAATGTCCTAATAGTACATATAAACAGATGTTGCCCCTGTTGAGACACTTTGAGGGCACAACCCTTCTAAGAGCTAACCGTAGCGTCGGTGTCCCTGCATGCTTCCCATCCTCCTCTCCCTTGGCAGGGATGCCGACTCACTCACCACCACAGCCCTTGTCCCACGCGTCCCCCTCCTACTGCTTCCCGAGATCTGCACAGGGCTCGCAGATCCCTGGGTGCTGTGCTTAAAGAAACAGTGCGCGCCGTCCTAAAGTGTTCTCAGCCAATGGCTCGGAGACACTTATTGTTTAAGGCACCTCCACCTGTTGGGAGGTGCCTGAGCAACGTGTTCACTCTGCTAGTTTGCATGCTTGCAAGTTCTCAGGTCCCCTGTCCTAGTTTATCTTCCTGTACCTGCCTGCACCTGCCGTGCCTCCCTTTATTCCAGCTGTACCTGTCTGCACCTGCCGTGCCCACCTGTATACCAGCCATCCCTGCCAATACCTGCCATTCCTGCCTGTACCAGCCAAGCTTGCCCCTTCCAGGCTATTCCAGCTCCCTGCCCCCTTGGGGGTCAGCTGCCATGCGTCCGAGGTCTGTCCTGGAGTAATACCTGGTGTCCAACTGGAGCCAAGTCTATCAAAGGCTCTAGCGAAGAGTCAGGTGTTCACCTAGTTACGCCCCTCCAGACTCTCCTCGGTCCACGGCACAGTAGTTCCACCACCACTCCTGTTACACTACCAATGCAAAATTTAGCCTTTGTCCCATTGGATATATATGAAAAAAGGCCCCTACGCACATCTGTTGTCTTTTTTAATGTAATGGAAAATACTATAACAGCATTTATAAAGGGCTGGATGCTTTTCTCACAACAAATGGCATTATAATGGGTTATAAATAATCTAGCAATAGAGAAGATATAACTGGTGGAGCAAGGCAGAACTTGATGGACCCAAGTCTTTTTTGTGTGACTATGTAACTTTCAGTTTTTTATTGGTTCTATGTACTGTAAAAGCCCATCCTATTAGATAATTTTCTCCAAATAACAATTATACCGTATTTTTCGGACAATAAGAGGCAAAATTTTGGAGGAAAGTGGGGAATGCGTCTTATAGTTCGAACATATGTTCGGCTGTGGGTGGTGAGGGGGCTGGGGGGTAGCAGCAGCATGGGATGAGGGGGGCACAGGAGGCAGCAGCTGCCTGCTGCAGCCTACACTGTGCCCGCTATAAAGAAAATGAATATTCACTGCTCCCCATGCCCAGTGAATATTAATTTTCCTTAATAGCTGGCACGCTGTGCCTGCAGCGCGGCTCCTGGTAAGTATGGCACCCTTCATCCCTGTATGTATGGCCCCCCCTTATCCCTCATCCCAGAATGTATGGTCCCCCCTCATCCCTCTTCCTGGTATGTATGGCACCCTTCATCCCTGTATGTATGGCCCCCCTCATCATTGTATGCTTGGCACCTCCTGATCCCCGTCGCGCTGCACAGAAAAAAACAAAACAATTAGACTCACCTCCTCTCTCCTCCAGCGCTGTGTCCAGCTCTGTGCCGGAATAGTCACTGCTCCCCACGCCGGGACTGCGTGCATGGGGAGCAGTGACCATTCATTCTCCCTAATAGCATGCACACTGTAGCCGCAGCGCAGCTCCTGCTGCTCTCGGCTGTCAATGTGTCTGCTATTAAAGGCCATGAATATTCACCACTGAGGGCCATATATAACAGGAAGGAGGGGGCCATATATACCAGGATGGGGGATATTAACAGAATTGGGGGACGTTACCCCCATAACAGTGTCAGCAGCAGACCATCATGACTACATTTTTTGCTTAAATTTATTTTTCTATTTTCCTTCTCTAAAACCTAGGTGCGTCTTATGGTCCGATGCGTCTTATAGTCTGAAAAATACAGTACTTCTATGATATAGCCATAATTCATCATTGTGGTGTTTGTTGCTATTTTCGGCACCAAATTCTTTAAAACTGGGGTTAATCAAGTTTGCACGAAATCAAAGATGCTGTCTTTTTTGCACCTTTTTAGAGCAAGAAACTGTACAAATGTTTTAAAACGTTGCACGTTAGTCTTTAACTGTGCAAAAATAAAAGTAGACAGGGTTTTTATTCCACTAAAGTAATGGAGTCCAAGTGCGCAACATTTGACAACATTTTGAAAAGTTGCAAATGGTAAGGAAAACCACACCCACATTGTCAAATAAAAAATAGACACGGATAAAACCAAGTAAAATTAACTTAAAAAAAGGCACAAATTAAATAATGTTAAAGAAAGAATAAGATACAAATACAGTCATTATTAGAAACATTAATACGTCAGATAGAAGATGCAAATACAATGATGAATAAGTATTTGTGAAGGCACCATCTTGGTCTTCTTAAAGGGTTATTCCTACTATCACATTATTTTTCACAAAGCACACTACATGCATCCTTATTGTTAATGGACAGACTAAACCCAACATAACAATTTTTTTCTTGTACCTTATTTATTTATCCATCTAGATTTGCTCTTCTCTGCACCCAACTTCACATAGCTGAATGTGCATTGCTATTCTTACAATGCAGCACTTGCTTCTCCTTAGTGCTGCTGACCACAGATCACTGACGACTCACCTGTCTCTTCTATGCTACAGAAAAATCCCATTTTTCTTAGTTATCATCCAGCTAATGTAAGTGTAGAATTCTTCTTATTCTGAGCACTCTCCTCTTACCTTCTGCCATCTACATCAGTAAAGCTGCCTGTGTATTTTTACATCCTTGCTAGCTTGTTTTTGTCAGAGCCTAAAGAGGTTGTCCACTACTATATAAAATGCCCCCAATGTATTTAAACCGTGGAGAGAAGTGCTTTTGTAAATACCTTGCTTGTTCTTTATTGCCTGTGAGCGGCTTTATCGCTGACCGCTCACAGGCATCACGTGATCCCGAGCTGCAGCATCCACTGATGTCACGTCAAGTCAGGTGTGACTAAGTGACGCACTCCCCGCTGATTGATGGATTGATGGGTTGTGGGCGGGGTTTCCCCACACGTCACACCCCAGCATCCGCGGTTTCCCAATGAATGCAGGAGAGGGAAAGCGCGCGGTAGATGCTGGGCTGTAGCGCGCGGGGAAACCCCGCCCACAGCCCATCAATCAGGGGTCACATTTTTTTATCACTAAAATGTTTAAGCCTCACATTTTTTCATTTTCACAAGGATAGTAGGAGAAAATGGACCACAAAATTTGTTGTGCAATTTTTCCTGTGTACGCTGATACCCCATATGTGGTCGAAAACTACTTCTAAGGCACAGTGCAATGCTCAGAAGGGAAGAAGCACCAAATTGGAGTTCAGATTTTGCTGTACTGGTTTGAGGGTGCCATGTCACACTGGCAGAGCCCCTGAGGCGCCAAAACAGCAGACCCCATAAGAGACCCCATTTTAGAAACTACACCTGCCAATGAATCCATCTAGGGGTGCAGTAATCATATTGATACCACAGGTGGGTCACAGAATTTTATACCATTAGACAGTGAAGAAAAAAATTATTAAATTTTTACCACCAATTTTAGCCCCAGATTTTACATTTTCACACTGGGAAATGGGTACAAATGGCACCAAAATTTGTCCCACAATTTCTGCTGAATGAGGCAATACCTCATATGTGGCAGTACAGGACTGCTTAGTCACACAGCGAGACTTGGGAGGGAAGGAGCGCTATTTGCCTCCTGGAGCACAGATACAAAGTCCCTGAGTGCTAGAATAGCAGAATCCCCCCTCAAGTGACCCCATTTTGGAAATTATACCCCTTTGGGAATTTATCTACAGGTGTAGTGACGATTTTGACTCCATGGGTCTTTTCCAGTAACAAGCAGCAGAGGATGTTGCGGAGTGAAAATTACAAACTGCCGTTGTAGTGACCAGTATGTTGTAGTGTCTGTACATTGTGCCCAGCTCATGCTTCTGGAGACACGGACATGTAAATTAGGCAGGCTCTCATTGCTGCAGAAATGCCAAATATGTGGATGCTAACTGGGGTTTAGGCACACACTGGAGCTCAAAAAGGAGGGTGACATTTGGCTTTGGGAGTGCAGAATTTGCTGAATTTCATTTGGGGAGGTGAGGAGCCATGGTGTTTTTCCAGAACCTTTGACCTACCAGTAACGTGGAAGCCCCTATATTTCCAATAACAGATGACAGACCTGAGTGGGGACTTGCTTTTTGTGTGGATTGAGTTGAAGTTTTACGGCGCTCTACGCTGAGCACTTATATGGGGGTTTCCATCTAAATCTCCAAGTGACATTATTCAGATGAACCCTCAAGGGATCCATCCACTATAATGAGGCAGCAGAGTTACTCTGGACGCCGTCTAGCCTCTATTCAGCGTTGTCCTTTACAGAAGTGCACAAAACCGTTGCCGACTGCACTTTTACGCATGCTTATATAGACAGACACCGTCGGATCACAGGTCAGATGGCTTCCACAGTGCCTCCATTTGAATCATGTATTGCAAAGATTTACATGGAAACCTTGGTGTAAATGCTCAGCGTAGAGCGCAGGATAAATGTGAGCTGAGCCTTACTGTGATCTTTGGAAGGCAGAATGAACAAATCAACAGCAGGTGAAGAATTGGTTTTGTTTATTTTTTACGCTGTTCGTCGTGCAGTATAAGTGCATTTATTCTTTACGTCGGTGCAATTACAGTGATACTATTATCTAGTCTGATTTTTGGGAGACAAAATTAACTAAAACCAGCAATTCAGGAATTGTTATTTATTTTTTTTTATGCAGTTCCGCATATGGTAAAATTGATAGGGCATCTTTATTCTTCAGGTCAGTACGTTTACTGCGATCCTACATTCATATCTTTTTTTATGTTTTGCCACTTTTACACAATAAAACTATTTTATAGAAAAAAAATAATTATTCTTGCATCGCTTTATTCTGAGAGCTATAATTTTTGTATTTTTCTACTGATTGAGCTTTATGGCAGCTTGTTTTTTGCAGGACAAGATTACTTTAAGAGATACCATTTTTATTTACATTAGTCCTTTTCATTGCGTTTTATACTACTTTTTGTTCAGCAGTTTCATGATAAAGAAGTTTTTTGTCTAGTTTTATTTTTTTTTTTACGGTGTTCACTGAAGGGTTTAACTAGTGGGATAGTTTTATAGGTCAGGTCGTTCCAGACATGGCGATACCAAATATATGTACTTTTTTTTTCTCATAAAAATATTTATTTATGGGTACAATATATATATATTTTTATTTTGTGATTTAAAAAAAATATATTTTTACAATTTTTTTTCACTTTTATTTACTTTTACACTTTGTCTCATTATGGGATTCACTTTTTTCAGCCTGATCGCTTATAAAGGATAGGGATGCAGGAGAATTCCTATTCCTTATAAACTGTCAGTGCTGCACTGATACACAAAGTTGCTAGATAATGCACTACTCATGATCTAGGAACTTTGCTAGCTCTGGTAACCCGGATGTTGTCATGACGATATTCGGTCACCATGGCAATGATCAGGACCCTGCGATGACGTTGCAGGGTCTCCGATCCAAGGGAGAGGGGTTTTCTCCCCTCTGCTTGCTCGCTAAATGCTGTGATCGCAGAATCTAGTGGGCTAAAGTGCCGGAAACGGTGCGGGCACCACTCCTGGCACTGAGTACCGGGTGTCGGGTCTCATCTGTGCGCGGGCGATCGCCATGACGTATATATGCTGCATTGGTCGGGAAGTCCTTCCCGACAATGACGTATATATACTGCAAATGTCAGGAAGTGGTTAAGTCCCATCCTTTAGTTTCAGCCCCTACATACACAGCCCCATTCTGCAGTAAACTGCTTCTCTTAGTTACAAGAACCCAGGCGCAGTACTGCTTTCTGGTATGAGCTCTGTGCTGTAATGAAGGCAGTCCTGCCCCTTCACAGGACATCATCCCTCACAAGAACTCTGTTCTAGACATGACCCAGAGCAGAGCTATGCTGGCAGAAAGCCAGCTGAGTTACACTGCACTGAGCACGATTGACCAGGAGCCCTGGGAATACAGCAGGATGGTTCTAATGGCAACTAAATTGTAAATCGAGCTTATGGGGGGCAATCTTTGAAGGTTGATATGGGCAAAAAATGCATATCATATTTAAAACTGAGTTATATTGGCACATTTGAATAAACATGTGTACATTATAATGAAACCACATTTTGATTTGTGGGAATAACACTTTAACTCCTTTACGCCATTTTCCATTTTTTCGTTTTCTTCTCCCCTTCTTCCAAGAGCCATAACTTTTTTATTTTTCCATCAATATGAGGGCTTGTTTTTTTGTGAGATGAGTTGTTCTTTTGAATGAAACCATTGATTTTACCATATAGTGTAGTGGAAAATGAGAAAAAAAATTTCAAGTGTGGCGAAATTGCAAAAAAAAGTGCAATTCCACAATTGTTTTTTGGGTTTCTTATTTACCATGTTCACCATATGGTAAAACTAACCGGGCAATATGATTCCCAAGGTCAATACGCAGATACCAAACATGTATAGTTTATTTTTTATATTAGTGGTGAAAAAAAATCAGAAATTTGGGCGAAAAAAGGTTTTTGTGTTTGTCACCATTAGTGTTGAGCGAGTATGTTCTATTAACCCTTTCGCCGAGCATGCTTGGCCGAGCTCCGAGTATTTACAGCTGCTCGGTGATATGGTTGAATCGCTCCCGTGTGCATGATTTGTGACTGACAGTTTTATTACATGTGAGGAATGTCTATTTTTTACACATTCCTCACATGTAATAAAGCTGTCAAACAGTTGCAAATCATGCACACGGGAGCGATTCAAACACATCACCGAGCAGCTGTAAATACTCGAAGCTCGGCCCGAGCATACTCGGACAGAACATACTCGCTCAACCCTAGATTATCCGAGACCTGTAGAGTGTTCATTTTTTGGGATATGGGGCTGGGTGAGGGCTTATTTTTTCTGCCCTAAGCTGATGTTTTTAATTAAACCTTTTTGGGGTAGATACAGTTAGGTCCATATATATTTGGACAGAGACAACATTTTTCTAATTTTGGTTCTAGACATTACCACAATGAATTTTAAACAAAACAATTCAGATGCAGTTGAAGTTCAGACTTTCAGCTTTCATTTGAGGGTATCCACATTAAAATTGGATGAAGGGTTTAGGAGTTTCAGCTCCTTAACATGTGCCACCCTGCTTTTAAAGGGACCAAAAGTAATTGGACAGATTAAATAATTGTAAATAAAATGTTCATTTCTAGTACTTGGTTTAAAACCCTTTGTTGGCAATGACGGCCTGAAGTCTTCAACTCATGGACATCACCAGACGATGTGTTTCCTCCTTTTTGATGCTCTGCCAGGCCTTCACTGCGGTGGTTTTCAGTTGCTGTTTGTTTGTGGGCCTTTCTGTCTGAAGTTTAGTCTTTAACAAGTGAAATGCATGCTCAATTGGGTTGAGATCAGGTGACTGACTTGGCCATTCAAGAATATTCCACTTCTTTGCTTTAATATGGGAAGAAAAACGCCGGACACGAACATGCAACCAGAGAACATACTAATGAAAGATATGAAGTGCGACAAAGAAGATCCAAGACAAGATACTTGGAAGGGAGGTAAGAAAATTTCTAATACAATCCACAGGGAGAAGATTGGAACAAAACAAAACCGTGTAAACTGCATGCTAGCAAATGCCAGGAGCCTGACAAACAAGATGGATGAACTGGAAGCAGAAATATCTACAGGTAACTATGACATAGTGGGAATAACCGAGACATGGTTAGATGAAAGCTATGACTGGGCAGTTAACTTACAGGGTTACAGTCTGTTTAGAAGGGATCGAAGAAGTCGGAAAGGGGGTGGAGTCTGTCTATATGTAAAGACGTGTCTAAAGCCTACAATATGGGAGGATGTATGGGAGGGAAATGAGGAGGTCGAGTCCTTATGGGTGGAGATACATGGGGCAAAAAACAATAATAAAATTATCATAGGAGTCTGTTATAAACCACCAAATATAGCAGAAGCCACGGAAAGTCTATTAATGAGACAAATAGACGAAGTAGCAAAAAATAACGAGGTGATTATTATGGGGGACTTCAACTACCCCGATATAGACTGGGAAACTGAAAGCTGTAGATCTCAGAAAGGAAACAGGTTTCTGTCAATTATCAAAGACAATTATTTGTCACAACTTGTGCAGGAACCAACTAGAGGGACGGCCCTTTTAGACTTAATATTAACTAACAGGCCAGACAGAATAACTGAGGTGCAGGTCGGGGGGCACCTGGGAAATAGTGACCACAACATTATACAATTCCACATGTGCTTCAGTAGGGTGCCCAGGAAGGGAGTCACAAAAACACTGAACTTCAGGAGGGCAAAGTTTGATCAGCTAAGAGATGCCCTTCACCTTATAGACTGGGATAGTATCTTTAGTAATAGGAGCACGGATAGAAAATGGGAAATTTTCAAAACAGTCCTACATAGTCACTGTAGAAGGTCCATACCTTATGGGAATAAAAGGGCTAGGAATAGGAGGAAGCCAATGTGGCTAAATAAGGAAGTGAAGAGGGCAATGAAAAACAAAAAAAGGGCTTTTGGTAAACTTAAACAAGAAGGCAGCGAGGAAGCGCTAATATCTTATAGGGAAAAAAACAAAATCTGTAAGAAACAAATAAGGATAGCAAAAGAGGAGACAGAGAGACTAATTGCCAAGGAAAGTAAAACGAATCCCAAACTGTTCTTTAACTATATAAACAGTAAAAGGATTAAAACTGATGGAGTTGGCCCATTGAAAAATAACCTGGGTAAAATCATAGAGGGCGATGAGGGTAAAGCAAACCTACTCAATAGCTTCTTCTCCACTGTTTTCACAAAAGAAAACAATTTATCGGAGGAAATGCAGAGTGATAAAGTAAACCCTCCGCTAAATATCACCCACCTAACCCAGGAGGAAGTTCAGAAACGCCTAAATAATATCAAAATAGACAAGTCACCAGACCCAGATGGCATACACCCCCGGGTACTAAAAGAATTAAGTAATGTGATAGACAGACCGCTGTATCTTATATTCAAGCACTCTTTATGGACAGGGACTGTCCCACTAGACTGGCGCCAAGCAAATGTGGTACCAATATTCAAAAAGGGGTCTAAAAGTGACCCTGGGAACTATAGACCAGTCAGCTTAACGTCTGTTGTGGGTAAATTGTTTGAAGGATTTCTTAGAGATGCTATTGTAGAATATCTTAATGATAATAACTGTCTAACTCCATATCAACATGGATTCATGAGGGATCGCTCCTGCCAAACAAACCTGATCGCCTTCTACGAGGAGGTGAGCTCACAGCTGGACCGGGGAGAGCCAGTGGATGTTGTATACCTTGACTTTTCCAAAGCGTTTGATACCGTGCCACACAAAAGGTTGGTATATAAAATGAGAATGCTTGGTCTGGGGGATAATGTGTGCAAGTGGGTAAATAGCTGGCTGAGTGATAGAAAGCAGAGGGTGGTTATTAATGGAGTAAGCTCAGGGTGTGTCAGGGTTACTAGCGGGGTGCCTCAAGGGTCCTATATTATTTAATATATTTATTAATGATCTAGTGGAAGGGTTGCATAGTAAAATAGCAATATTTGCAGATGATACTAAACTTTGTAAAGTAGTTAATACAGATGAGGATAGGGCACAGCTACAGGATGATTTAGATAAATTGGGGAGTTGGGCCAAAAAATGGCAAATGGGGTTCAATGCCGATAAATGTAAGGTCATGCACATGGGAAAGAAAAACAGCAGTCATCCATACATATTAAATGGGAAACCGTTGGGGAAATCTGACATGGAGAAGGACCTGGGCGTCTTGGTTAATAGCAAATTAAATTGGAGTGCCCAGTGTCAGGCAGCAGCTGCGAAGGCAAATAGAGTCATGGCATGCATCAGAAGAGGAATAGGGGCATATGATGAGAACATTGTTCTTCCTCTGTATAAAGATCTGGTAAGGCCGCACTTAGAATATTGTGCACAGTTCTGGGCTCCGGTGCTCAGGAAAGACATATTGGAGCTAGAGAGGGTACAAAGGAGGGCGACTAAGGTAATAAAGGGAATGGAGGGACTAGAATACCCAGAGAGGTTGTCAAAATTAGGCCTATTTACGTTGGAAAAGAGAAGGCTTAGGGGAAACCTCATAAACATGTATAAATACATCAGGGGCAGTACAGAGATCTCTCCCATGACCTGTTTATACCAAGGATGGTGACAAAGACGAGGGGGCACACTATGCGTCTGGAGGAAAGGAGGTTCCTGCACCAGCATAGAAGGGGATTCTTTACGGTCAGAGCCGTGAGACTCTGGAACTCTCTGGGAGAGGAAGTGGTGATGTCCAACTCACTTAATGAGTTCAAGAGAGGCCTGGACGCCTTTCTTGAGAACAATAAAATTACATCTTATGCTTAGTTAATTAATCCAGGGATTTAATCTGACTGCCAGATTGGTGTCGGGAAGTGAATTTTTCCTCAATGATGTAAATTGGCCTATACCGCATGTTTTTTTTTTGCCTTCCCCTGGATCAACGCTGCGGAATAGCTGCAGTGCACAAGAAATAGGCTGAACTGGACGGACGCTTGTCTTTTTTCGGCCTTATAAACTATGTAATAAGAGTTGCTTTGGCTTTATCTTTTGGGTCATTGTCCATCTGTAGTATGAAACGACGACCAATCAGTTTGGCTGCATTTGGCTGGATCTGAGCACACAGTATGGCTCTGAATACATCAGAATTCATTTGGCTGCTTCTGTCCTGTGTCACATCATCAATAAACACTAGTGACCCAGTGCCACTAGCAGCCATGCATGCCCAAGCCATCACACTGCCTCCGCCGTGTTTTACAGATGATGTGGTATGCTTTGGATCATGAGCTGTACCACGCTTTTGTGACACCCCAGGGGTCTGGTTTTCCACAGTAATGTAATGTTATGTCTGAGAGCAGGTGGGAGGTCCTTTGGTCAGGGATCCTGTGCATGCCACACCTCCTGCCCAGTCTTGGGAGGGGAAGAACTTCCCCTGTATAAACCCTGGGCTGAGGCAGGGTTAGTCAGTCAAGGAGAGTAGAGACAAGAAACAGTCACAGGAAGAAACAGCAGAAGATCAGTGGGAGCAATACTACTACAAGTCAGGGGCTGGCAGCTGCAGAGCTCGCCCTGAGAAGCTTTCTTACCGGACCCGGCGTCCGAGGCTGTGGGGACTAACTCTTACCCAGCAGCAGAAGCCGACCGGCAGGGGATTTCAGGTCCTCAGGCCCAGAAACCCGAAGGCCCCGAGTCACCGGCCATACGGGTGAGCACCACACGGTACACTCAGGGACGTGGGCTACTTATATCCGCTTCTAGCAAGGTAGCCAGAAGAGTACAGTCAGTTTGGGAGGCCTACAACTCCGCCTGGCCAGGGGAGATCCCATCTGCTCAAGGACTGACCAGGCCCCGTTCACTAGCAAGTACTCCGGGAGGGTCTATCGTTGTTACCAGTAAAGACCCTGAATTACACCGCACCGTCTCTGAGTGGTTCCTGCTACCCCCATCATCCACATCTGCTGCCCTGAGGCCATACCCCTCCCGTTGGGGGTTATACCATCTACGCTGCACCATCCATCCACCGGCCTCAGCGGACTGTCCTGCAGCGGCAGCTCCATAGCTGCATTCAACGGGTGGCGTAGTCGTCCTGCATCTACCGCTGTTACATCGCCGCTCAGTTTGACTCCCTGGGCACGGACCGGGTCACCGCCACGAGACTACAACCCTCAAGAGATCCGGCTCCGGGTAAGCTCCCGCGTGCGCAACGCAGCGCGACACAGGCCCAGGGGCGCGTCACTTTCACCATACTTTTCTCTTTCCATCATTCTGGTAGAGGTTGATCTTGGTTTCATCTGTCCAAAGAATGTTCTTCCAGAACTGTGCTGGCTTTTTTAGATGTTTTTTAGCAAAGTCCAGTCTAGCCTTTTTATTCTTGATGCTTATGAGTGGATTACACCGTGCAGTGAACCCTCTGTATTTACCTTCCAAATGCAAGCACCACACCTCAAATCAACTCCAGGACTTTTATCTGCTTAATTGAGAATGACATAACGAAGGGATTGCCCACACCTGTCCATGAAATAGCCTTGGAGTCAATTCTCTAATTACTTTTGGTCCCTTTAAAAACAGGGTGGCACATGTTAAGGAGCTGAAACTCCTAAACCCTTCATCCAATTTTAATGTGGATACCCTCAAATGAAAGCTGAAAGGCTGAACTTCAACTGCATCTGAATTGTTTTGTTTAAAATTCATTGTGGTAATGTCTAGAACCAAAATTAGAAAAATGTTGTCTCTGTCCAAATATATATGGACCTAACTGTACGATGTTTTGATTGCCTCTTATTGTATTTTATTGCAATATTGTGGTGGCCTAAAAACGTAATTCTGGTGTTTTGATTATTTTTCTCGTTACGCCGTTAATTGTTTTTATATTTTGATAGATCAGACATCAGCGATACCAAATATGTGTATTTTTTAAATTGTTTTATTATCAATCGGAGAAAAGGGGGTGACTTGAACTTTGGTGTTTTTTTTCATATTTCTTTTAAAAACGTTTTTTTTTCACTTTTTACAGTATTCAATGGTCCCCTTAGGAGATTTGAAGCTGCAATCGTCCGATCGCCTGTGCTATACATAGCAGTGCTTCAGCATTGCTGTGTATAGCAGAAATCACAATCTCCTATGAACACTGGCCATGAGTCGGCCATGACTGGAGATTCACAATGACAGGCACGGGGGTCTTCTGTAGACCCCCAGCTGTCATGACAGCCCATCGGCGCCCCTCAATCACGTCACAGGGGCGCCGATGGGCAGAATTTGTGACGTGCTTACGGCTCGCTCATGTTAAATCTTGCTGTCAGAGATTGACAGCAGGATTTAACTGGTTAACAGCTGCGGATGGAGCTTCGATCCAATCACGGCTCGGCATATAGCAGCTGATTAAATCCGGGGCAAAGTTGGGAACACACAATATTACGTAAATATACGTCATATGTCGTGAAGGGGTTAAAGGAGTTCTCCAAGAATAGAAAAGAAGAATATAAAAAGAAAATTTCATTATGAATAAATTCCCAAATAGCTTTTCTTAGTAAGTCACAATAGTTTTATCTGAGGAGGTAATTACCATGGAATTAAAGTGACTGATGCACTGACAGAAACCTTTCCTGGCTGAGTATTCGCACAGGTGCCTGTAGGCATTATAATAGGAAGCTTTGCTACGTTGTCTTTGTCTTGGAGATAGCTTGACAATTTAAAATATATAACAATTACCTCCCTAGATAAAAACAAATGTGATTTGCTAAATAAAGAGGTTGTTCAGGCTTGGGTCAAAAGTCTGCTGTCACTCTTGACTGCAGACTGCCAAATCACAACAGCATGCAGAGTACATACTATCATAATTCCCTTGTGTTCCCAGTGTGAATGGATGTTTATGTGGCAGCATACATTCATGGCCGAAAGTTTTCCGCCCTGAAATTGTTCCAGAAAATTAAGTATTTCTCCCAGAAAATTATTGCAATTACACATGTTTTGTTATACGCATGTTTATTTCCTTTATGTGCAGTGGAACAACACAAAAAAAATTGTTGGCAACTTTCCAAAATTGTGGGTTAACAACTTTGTTTCAAGCATGTGATGTACATTCAAACTCACCTGTGACAAGTAACAGGTGTGGGCAGTTTGAAAAGCACACCTGAAACCTGATAAAAAGGGGAGAAGTTTACTCAATCTCTGCATTGTGTGTCTGTGTGCCACACTAAGCACGGAGGAGAGAACAGTCTGAGCACTTGAGAACAAAAATTGTTGAAAAATATCAACAAGCTCAAGTTTACAAGTCCATCTCCAAAGATCTTGATGTTCCTTTGTCCAACATAATCAAGAAGATTGCTATCCACGGCATGGTAGCTAATCTCAGTGTGCAAGTCATCATGAAATCTGAAGATTACCAACGGATTTTGGGTCACAATGTAGTACCCAGTGTCAGAAAGCTGTGTTTGTGTCCTAGGTCATGTGTTTTCCAACAGGACAATGACCCCAAACATACTTCAAGAAGTACCCAGAAATGGATGGAAACAAAGTGTTGGAGAGTTCTGAAGTGGCCAGCAATGAGTCAGGATTAGTGTTGAGCGAGTATGTTCTACTAACCCTTTCGGTGAGTATGCTCGGGCGAGCTCCGAGTATTTACAGCTGCTCGGTGACATGGTTGAATTGCTCCCGTGTGCATGATTTGCAACTGTTTGACAATTTTATTACATGGGAGGAATGTCTATTTCTTACACATTCCTCACATGTAATAAAGCTGTCAAACAGTTGCAAATCATGCACACGGGATCGATTCAACCATATCACCGAGCAGCTGTAAATACTCGGAGCTCGGCCCGAGCATACTCGGACAGAACATACTCGCTCAACCCTAGTCAGGATCTAAATCCCACTGAACACCTGTGGAGAGATCTTAAAATTGCTGTTAGGAGAAGGCAGCCTTTAAATATGAGAGACCTGGAGCAGTTTGCAGTGGTCCAAAATTCCAGTTGAGAGGTGTAAGAAGCTTGTAGATGGTTATAGGAAGCGATTGATTGCAGTTATTTATTTCAAAGTATGTGCAACCAAATATTAAGTTGAGGGTGCCAACAATTTTGGACCATTTCTGGGGTTTTGTGTGAAAGGATGTACAATTTGCCTTTTTTTCCTCAGTTTTTTTGTGTTGTTCCAATACAGACAAAGGAAATAAATATGTGTATAACAAAACATGTGTAATTGCAATCATTTTCTGGGAAAAATACTTCATTTTCTGGAACAATTTCAAGGGTGCCAACACTTTCATCCATGACTGTGTATGTGATATGAATACTTGTGGTCACGTGCCAACTAGACTTTTCCAGTGTCACTTCATTTGAGAGAAGCTGAATGCGTTTAGTCGGGATGTAACCACAACTAAGGAAATTGCATACATGCAGGCTTAAGTTGCACTGGGAATAGTGGCAGCATGCGTATGTCACATAGTGACTCTAGAGAGATTATCGAGGCTTGGGACAAAAGTCTAAAGTATTTAGGAATTTATTCATAATGACATTTTCTTTATTTATTTTTCTCTGTTCCTTTAGAACCCCTTTGAACACTGCAAACTAGCTTATATTTATAAGTTCCTTAATTTAATCCTATTTTGACAAGTACTATTTTTAAAAGCTAGGCTGCCAAAAGCTCCACTTTTTCCTGAGTTCCTACTAAATGATTAGCTGTTATTGGCAAGGGGATTCTGGCATGTAGGGTTTTGTGCGCACAGCAGATCCAGCACTGAACGTTTATGGCTCTGTTCTACAGAGCCCATATGGTGCTTGATGTCACTGTATTAGAGCATAATAGGCCCCTAATCCAATACGTCCATGTGCACAAAGATCAATACTCATTTCTCCTGCTGAGGTAGGATTAGGATGAAGTGGTCAGTAGTCCTCTGGAAAGCCTTCCTCATGCAACTCCTACTAAAAATAATAGTTCCCCATATACCAGTAATTTGTTACTGAGTTTTTGCAAATGTTAAAAATTCTTGCTAGTGTGCAGGCTGTACAAACATATATAATCATGAAGCTCTTGTTGGCAAAACAATTCATTTTACTTTAGTTCCTTTTCTAATCTCCAGCCATGAAATATATGTTGATATTCGACAAGAAAGGAAAGGTCACGGATAGCACAACTGTTTAAATGTCTTTTTTCTATTGTTTTCTGAGAAGATACTGCAAATGTTTTGTGAAGGAAATGACATTTAGATGATAATTAAGGATTACAAAGTGACAAACTATTTATTAGTTGGGTCCTTTAGAAAAGATGGCATTTCCAGGGGTTTATTATCCAGTTACTTTGGTACATATGCGCATCCTTTTTGCTTGCTTGTTTTTTTCTATATACATGGTTATTGCATTCCATTTACATACAGCAGTTCCAGCGACAGGCAAGTATTTGCCATCATGGTGTATCTATGAGGTACAAACAGACCTACTGTCAACCCTACGGCCATACATTAATCACAGATCTCTTATTAACACTCTGGCACTAGCAACAGCTTTTCTCTGAGATGGACAAGAAACCATTACACTTCTTTCCCACCAGTTACATATTTACACCACTACTTTATTAGCTCTGCTGTGAGGTAGACCTCTCTTCTTCCACCTCCTCTATATAACGTAAATATATAACCTACATTTTACCTTTACCTTTTTTTTTAACTCATTTAAACCAACATTATTTATATTTAGTTTTAATTTGTTTTTATTATCTGATTGTAGAATTTTTTTTATTTTATTTTCTGTACATGAATATTGGGGATGCCAATAGCATTCATAGATCTGCTTTACAGCAGTTATCAATCTAACTATATGTTACCTGTTAGGGCAGAGACAGACTGCTGTATAACTCGTGCGAAGATCGTATGGCATTGAACAGACTGGCCGGCACCTCTTTTGGACCGAATCTGACAGCGCGATGGATTTCTATGCAGCTGTCAAGGTCAGGACAGGAGAGGTGCCGGCTAGTACGAGGTTTACCATGTGATCCTTGCACAAGAAATACGGCAGTCTGTCTCTGCCCTTATTGTGGTCCTGCCTGTATTAAAAATGAAATGACTGATAAAAAGTAAAAGTTTAAAGAACAGGATATGTCTGTAAGAGGATTCAAGAGTAAACCATTGCTCGCCTACAAATAAGTCAGGCTAAGAAAACCCCGCTCAGTTTTCTCAGCAGAGTGGTTTGGTGGCTCTCATGGTTTCAAGTGCTGCCAATAAGGGGCAATGAATGTGTGAAGTTCATTGTCTTGAATTGCGAAGCGGTTAACAGAAGTGAACTGACCCTTCATTAGTAGGCTTCCACTTGGAAGCTGTCCACTGGTGAATACAATAAAACAATGACTAGTGTTGAGCGATACCTTCCGATATCGGGAAATATCGGATCGGATTGGATCGGACCGATACCCAAAAAATATCGGATATCGCCGATTCCGATACCGGAAACCAATGCAAGTCAATGGGACACAAATATCGTAATGAAAATAAACCCTTTCTTTCCTTGTATGTTAATTCTACATGAAGGAAAACAACTAAGAAACATGTCAGTCCATAGGATGCGCCAATTCTGGCACTTAGCCTCGCTCTTCCCACTGCCCTGTAGCGGTGGCAGTGGGGTAATAGGGCTGGGGTTGATGTCAGCTTGTAATGCCAGCTGACATCAAGCCAAGGTTAGTAATGGAGAGGCGTCTATAAGACACCCCCATTACTAAACCCATAGTCAAAGTTTAAAAAAAGCATAAACACCCAGAATAAAGTCCTTTAATTGAAATAAACACACATTCCTTTAATGTTCTAAATTAAACCATACTTACCATCACGCCCATTCCAGCTGAAGCCAATGTCTTCTGCAATAAAAGTAAAATAATAAAGTAACCTCAGCCTTACCTTTCCATTGTTCCCAGGATGGCTCCAGCTCTGCTACATTCACATGACAGGCTGGATCGCAGCCGAAAGCTGCCATCCAGCTTGCCATGCCGCAGACACTGAGAAGCGCAGGCATGCTTGCGCTCCTCAGTGTCTGGCTGTGACTGCATCCAGATGAGCCGAGTTCATGTCCAATGAACTCAGCTCACCTCATGCACGTCACTGACAGCGTGGGAAAATTCTCCTGCGCTTGCAGTGAGCGTGAGAGAATTCTCCTGCTGAAGCGCTGAGCGCAGGAGAATTCTCCCACGCTGTCAGTGATGTGCATGAGGTGAGCTGAGTTCATTGGACATGACCTCGGCTCATCTGGATGCCGTCACAGCCAGACACTGAGGAGCGCAAGCATGCCTGCGCTTCTCAGTGTCTGCGGCATGGCAAGCTGGATGGCAGCTTTCGGCTGCGATCCAGCCTGTCATGTGAATGTAGCAGAGCTGGAGCCATCCTGGGAAACATGGAAAGGTTAGGATGATGTTGGTTTATTATTTTACTTTTATTGCAGAAGACATTGGCTTCAGCTGGAATGGGCGTGATGGTAAGTATGGTTTAATTTAGAACAATAAAAAATTGTGTTTATTTCAATTAAAGGACTTTATTCTGGTTGTTTGTGTTTTTTTTTAACTTTGACTATGGGGTTAGTAATGGGGGTGTCTTACAGACGCCTCTCCATTACTAACCTTGGCTTGATGTCAGCTGGCATTATAAGCTGACATTAACCCCAGCCCTATTACCCCACTGCCACCGCTACAGGGCAGTGGGAAGAGCGAGGCTAAGTGCCAGAATTGGCACATCCTATGGATGCGCCATTTCTGGGGCGGCTGACGGCTTGTGTTTCTAGCCTGGGAGGGGGCCAATATTCATGGCACCCTTCCTGGGCTATTAATATCAGCCCCCAGCTGTCTGCCTAGCCTTTGCTAGCTATTAAATTAGGGGGGACCCCACGTCATTTTTTTTGGGGGGTCCCCCATTTTAATAGCTAGTTAAGGCTAGGTATTCAGCTGGGGGCTGATATTAGTAGCCTGGGAAGCTCCATGGGTATTACCCCCTTCCCAGGCTTCAAACATCTGCCCCAACCGTCTGCTTAACCTCCGCTAGAGACTAAAATTACGGGGAACCCCACGCCAATTTTTTTTTTAATAAATCCTTTATTTTAACACTAAATGACGAGTACAGTAATCAACACTATCACTGTACTTCTTATATATGTGACTGACATGTTTCTATCTATCTATCTAATCTATGTGTGATTCTCTATTCTTTCTGTTCTAAATTGTCGGGTACCGGTGTATGCCGCTGCTGAATTGCCGGCTTTTCAAGTAATACATTATACATTATTCTTAGCCATCCAGCTTGTCATTCTTCAGAGACACTGCAGAGCGCAGGCATTATGGGAACTTCCGATTCCGGTATTCGATATTCTAAAAGTATCGGAACTCTGATACCGCGAATATCGGTCGATACCCGATATTTCAGTATCGGAATGCTCAACACTAAACATGACGAAAAAACTGTGGCCAAAAATGTCACAATAAATGCTCAGGTAACAAACAAGAAAGACACAATAAAAGAAGCTTAAGGACAAAAGATGCCAACGTGTCCTGATCCACCAATCAACCTGTGCCTGTGGGTCTGAGACTCCATGCACTGCAGGTGGGATCGCATCTGCAGTGCGGAGTCTCAGTACTCAAAGTGCACACACCAAGGCAGCGCGCTGGGGCAACAATGTGAGGGGAGTAGTGTGGATTATTATTATTTTTTTTATGTCTGTAGCTGTGGGGTCCCTCATACTAACTGAGTAATAAGGGACATAATACTTAGTGTCGGACATCAGACTTAGTTGGGGGATGTGGAGACATTGAGTAGGAGGGCTGTGGGGTCATCAAACCGAGTGGGGGGCTGGCATTAAGGGCCATCATACTGAGTGGGGGGTTATGCACATGTCCATGTTTTCACACAGACCGTCCATTTTTTCTGACAGCACAAATGACAAGGGCCAATTAAAGTCTATGGGTCAGTAAAAAACACGTACAGCACACGGATGGCGTCCATGTGCCATCTATGTGTGGCCGTGTTTAACATTGCAAAGTATAGGAGAAGTTTTGTAATTTATTTCTTTATTTATCCATACCAGATAAACATTGATGATAAAAATTTAAAAATGGGCACACTGATGACACCAGTACAGTTTTTTCACGTATGTGTTTTATACAGACGTATGAAGGAGGCCTAAGGGAAATCCACGTTGCTATTCATATGAGAAGTTTTCTTTCCTTTTTTCTTGAAGGGGTTTTGCAAAGTGGGTGGCTAGTGATAATTTAATTTATAGAAAAAAGATGCCGTCAGCAAGCCCACAGCAAAGCAGAAACGCTGCTTCAGGATAAACACAGCTGGCATTTTCCTAAAGCATCTTCTGCTTCATAATAATAAACATAGCAAAAAGGCAATGGGATTTACCTGCCCAGGTCACAAAGGAATATGCACAAACAGGATGCAGCAGTCCCCATTACTAAAGGAGGTAACAGGTGCAAAATTCTACCAATCCATGGAGGGGGTGATTGCCTAGTATTAGAATTGCACACAGATGAAGCTTGGCTGTGCTTTTTATTTAAGGCCACGGCCCCACTATCAGTATTCGATCAGTATTTTTTCTCAGTAATGGGAGCCAAAACCAGGTGAGGAACAATCAGAGGAATTGTATAATAGAAACAAGTCACCAATTCTGCATTTATCACCCACTCCTGGTTTTGGCCCCCACTGCTGAGAAAAAATACTGACCCAATACTGATAGTGGGGCCGTGGCCTAATTTTGTCTTCTGCTTCAAAAACTATGCAGGTAGAACGGGAGTCTAAAAGAACAGATTTTTTTTTTCAAAGTGCAATCTGGCTATGTGCGCATTGAGTTTTCTAAGGAGTTTTTGGAGAGGAAACTCTTCAAGTCTGCCTCAAAAATGCAAAACTCCTCAAAAACTTGGAAATTCGCCTCAGTTTCCTGTAAAAAAAAAACTCAGCAAAAAGACTTTGTTTGCACATAGCCACTAAGCAGAAACTCCAAGTTTTTGAGGAGTTTTGAGGTTTCAAGGATATGGACAGTTTCCACAAGGCTTCTGATGCAAAATCTCTTGAAAAATACTCACTGTGCAAATATCCTCCAGCAATTTTGAAGTGCTTTTTAAAGGTTTGTTGTTCACAAGTTTGTGGATATTTTTGGGACCAGCTCTTAAAAAAATGCTTAAAAAGCAATGTGCACACAGAGTTTTTCCGAGGTGTTTTGCAGCAGAAACTGAACAGAAACTCTCCGAATCTCAAAACACATCAACAACTTTGAGATTCTGGTCAGTAGCTATGTAAACACGGAGTCATTTTGCAGAATTTTCAAAGTAGAAAAGGAACAGAAAAGTTTTTGAGGAGTTTTTACATTTGGAGGAGGATTTGGACAGTTGCTGCTCAGTTTCTGCTCCAAAAACTCTGTGTGCACACAGCCAGTTTATGCTCTGAAAACTCAGCAAAAAGACTCCATTTGCACATAGTCTAAATGCTTGAAACATTCTCTTTATTCATCTCTATGGAAAATCAGCTTACAGGTATGTGCACACAATGTCTTTTTCAGGCGGAGTCTTCCTGGAATCTGCCTGAAAAAGTGCTGAAAGAAAACTAACAATGCACAGTAGTGTAAAACAACATTGCTGTGCACGTGTTAAGTTTTTTGATACTTCTTTTAACTGCTTCAGGCTTTGAAAACTGAATCGGTTGGAAGAAGTATTATTAGACTGGCTTCTGCTAGGAAGCCGCCCCCTAGTTATATGTTGAACTACAGAAATGATGCAAGCTGCAGAACTGCATAAAAAGTGATAGCAAGACTGCCAAACAAAGTTGTTTCAGGAAAAATACAACTAACTCTTTCCTCAAGTGGCTTTGCCTTTAAAACCTTGGCGGGTGCACTGGCGCCTTACAGATGACATGTGCACATACCTTAAGAGCATGTACATACCAAGTCTTTTGCTGAGTATTTGAGCTTATGCTCAGTTTCCATTTAAGAGTTTTGGTGGAAGATTAAGGGTATGTGTACCTGAGCCTCAATTCTGATGGAGGAGCCACCAAGACTTTCCTAGGTGAAGCGTCTTCAGAAAAAAGACTGATGGGGTTTTCTGAAGCGGTCTTACCTAGTAAAACTCTGGTGATGGAAAAAAGGCACAATCTTTGTGATGAGTTTTTGGCACAGAAACTGGTAAAAATGTGAAACTTTCGAGGAATTTTGAAATTTGGAGAATTTCTGCTCAGTGGCTATGTGCGCATGGAGTCTTTTCACTGTGTTTTTGGAGTGGAAACTCCAAGTTTTTGAACAGTTTTGAGTTTTTGCTCAGTTTCTGCTCCAAAAAACTGTGTGCATATAGGCAGTCTGTGCTCAAAAAATTCTATGTGCACAAAGCCATGGGGTATGCGCATATGAGGTCTTTTAGATGCTGGTGAAACTGCCAAGGTTATCAAGTAGAAGATGCTTCAGGAAAACACCAGTGATATTTTTCCTAAAGTGGGTATTTGCACACAGAATTTTCTTTTTTTGAGGAGGCTTTGTTGCTGACACTGAGCAGAAACTATCCAAATCCTCCTAAAAATTGCAAAACTGTTCAAAAACTTAGAATTTCTGCTCAGTTTCCTCACTAAAAACACAGGAAAAAGAATACATTTGCACATTACTCGTGTCTTTTTTGTCAATTTCTTGCGGCAACTTTGCTCTTTGAAGAATGGTTGGGTCACTTTTAACTGCTTTATGTTTTTACAAATGTGAAGTATTTAAAAGAAGCTGAAAAGACTGAATATATGCACAGCAACTAGCTTTTGCATTGCTATGCATGTGGTAGAGGGTGTGACCGCGACCGGACCCTGGGTGTCAGTGGTCCTATGCTGATGAAAAAACAGCAGCTCTTGCCTCCTTTTGAATCACTGCAGAATCCAGCCCAGAGACAGACATGCAAATGAGGCCGCTGTTCAGTGTTTCCTGGTGACTGGTCTCCCTTGACACTGTATAAAGTATATGCTGGATCACTGTGGGCTGCCAGTCTGACACTTTGACATACATCATTAAGTCAAAGGATCCAATCCTCAATGCTGTATGTAGAATTATCTGACTAGCAGCAGACAGTGAACCAGGAATGCTACAGGCCCAGTCACCAGGTTACCTGTAGAGTCGGCTGGCTGCCTGGCTCTGTTATGTTCTTCAAATGGTGGCCGGACTGATGCAGAACCTAAAGAACTCTCCATCATCTGAAATTATGTACTGATTGCCACCTTCCTGCAATTTCCTACATACATTTCTGTAAGTACTTTCTGCTGTCTTCTGTCCTGCTTTCCTTTCCAGCTGCTTTCTACTGTCCTCTGACTCGCTCTCCTTTCTGCTGTCATCTGCCGGGCTCTCTCCTCTGCCTTTGCTCTCCTTTCTAGCTGCTTTCTACTGTTCCTGCCCCGCTCTCCTTTCTGCTGTCATCTGCCCTGCTCTCTCCACTTCCTCGCTCTCCTCTCTAGCTGCTTTCTGCTGTCCTCTGCCCGGCTCTCTTCTCCAGCTGCTTTCTGCTGTCCACTGCCTTGCTTTCCAGTCCAAGTTTGCTCTGGAGCCCATGGGACTCTAGTTACGCCACTGTATACTGTATGGCCATTCTTTTAAAGGGAATCTGTCAGCAGTTTTTCGCTATTTAATCTGAGATTAGCAGCATACCATAGGGCTGGAGATCTTAAATCCAGTGATTTGTCACTTATTAGGCTGTGTGTTGTAGTTTATCAACAGAACATTATTACTGCATGACTAGGTCTCAAGGACAGCCAAGTCCAGCCCCTGCCATTGTTTGGCAGCTTGTTGACAGTGCATAATGTACACAGGTAGCTGTCAATCAGTGGTGTGTGTGTGGGGGGGTTATACAAAGCTCAGCATTCTGACCTCTGCTACCTTTACAACAGAGAAAATTGTGATTGCTTGAAAACTGCACCAAGCAGCTCTCTGCCTCCACATCATGTTGCTCTAAGATGGGGTAGCAAAAGCCTGCTGACTGATTCCCTTTTAATGTTTATTGAGCGTTTTTTCAGATACGGAGCATACCTGCCTGAAAAAGATGTAATTTGCACATACCCTTGAAATCCTGAAGTGGTTAAAAGAAGTGACACGTGCTTTCTTCCCAGCGAAAGCTGCCCAGCTCTCGATACTTGACAGTATAGAGTAAAAGCAAAGCCGCTTCAGGAAAATGATTGCCGGTGTTTAACTGATGCTGCTTCGCATGGGAAAGTTTGGCAGCTGCGCTGGCATCTAAAAGACACCATGAACACATAGCCTTACTGCTTACCCCCTTCACCCCGGGATGATTTTCCATTTTTCGTTTTTTGCTCTCTTCCAAGAACCATAACTTTTTTATTTTTCCATCAATATGGCCGTATGAGGTCTTGCTTTGCTGAACGAGTTGTACTTTTGAATGACACCATTGATTTTACCATATCATGTACTGGAAAATGGAAAAAAATTCCAAGTGCGGTGAAATTGAAAAAAATGTGCAATTCCACAATTTATTATTTTTTTTTACCATGTTCACTATATAGTAAAACTGACCTGGCAATATGATTTTCCAGATTAGTACGAGTATGCGAATACCAAACATGTATAGTTTATTTTTTATTTAAGTGGTGAAAAAAGTTCTGAAATTTGTATGAAAAAAAGTTTTTGCTTTTGTCGCCATTTTCTGAAACTTTTTCATTTTTCAGGATCTGGGACTGGGTGAGGGCTTTTTTTTTTTGCCCTGAGCTGATATTTTTACTGATACCATTTTGGGGTACATACAATGTTTTGATTGCTTGTTTTTTTTATTGCAATGTTGCAGTGAGCAAAAAATATGTAACTCTGGCATTTATTTTTTTCTCTCATTACACCGTTTACCGATCTGATTAAATTGCTTTATATTTTGATAGACTGGAATTACTGAATGCAGTTTTACCAAATATGTGTATTTTTTTTTTTTAAAGTTTTTATTTTTAATAGGGTAAAAGGGGGGTAATTTGAACTCGTGTTTTTTTTTTTGTTTGTTTGTTTTTTAGTCTTCAATAGTCCTCTTAGACTTGAAGCAGCGCCTGTGCTATACATAGCAGTGCTACAGCACTGCTATGTATAGCAAAAATCACAATCCAAGCGCCGATGTTCACAGGAGGACTGTCATGACATCCATCCCCTCGGCGCCCTGTGATTACGTGACAGGAGTGTCGATATACGCGCTTCCTGTCTGCATGTGTTAAATGCCACTGTCCAATTTACTGTAGGCTGAGACTGTATATAGAGGGGCTTAGTGGAGTTGAGCTGAGCTTGAGAACAGTTATGTGAAACCCCACATGTTGATCTGTTGATGCACATGGCAGAAGATAATCTTCTTTTCAGGTTTACATCACTGATCTGTCAGCAATAGGCAACAAACAAAGTTCTGCACAGCAGAGGTCTGTTGTGGAGGCGTGTAGGAGAGTTGAGCTTTGCGAGAACCCAGCTAACAATCATTTAGAAACACACAGGCAGCTATACTATAATCGATCAGGCAGGGTACTGTACAGGAGCAGAGAGTGAACAGAAGTATAAAGGTAATTTTTAGATTACGTTAATGATAATTTAAAGATGAGGGGTTAATCAGGAGCATAGAGGAGGGGAGGAGCCTGAAGCACTGAGGAGAAGCAAATGCTGCTGGGAAATTTAATTGCAGTGTATGTATAGGACTATTTAAAATGTACTTGAACTTCAGTGCTTAAAGGGACTCAGTCAAGCAAAGAATGACTGTTCAAACCAAGTACAAGCGCTAGGGGCATCATGGTGTGGCTAACCATTTAAATGCACCCTCCCACCGGCTTGTTTTCACTTAATCTCTACCCCCACCCTCTTCTTTGATTGACAGCTCTGGCTTAATAGAGCTGAAGAAGGGTGGAGATAGATGGAAAACAAGCAGGTGGGAAGGTGCATTTAAATGTTTGGCCTCGCCATGATGCACCAAGTGCCTGTACTTGGTTTGAACAGTCATTCTGTGCTGACAGAGGCCCTTTAAAGGGCACCTGTTACCTCCAGTAACCCTATTTACCTGCAGATATAGTTGTGATCTGCAGGTACATAGCATTTTAATCATGCTTGGCTGCATCTGCCTTATTGAAGCAGTGGCTTCCAGAAGAAAATTAAGTTTTATTTTTCTTGCAGCTGCTTGCATCAAGTAATCGGAGTGGTGCAGGGGGCTGTAACAGCCAATGCTCACTACACAGTGGGCGCACTGTAATCACTCCCACTGAGCCATGACGGACAGGCTGCTCTGCACACATAACATACGCTGCATGCACACGATGCACAGCGGGTTGTGATTTAAACACTACTTACCTGCAGATTACCACTATAGCTTTAGGTAAATAACATTTCTGGAGGTGATAAATTCCCATTAAAGGGCTTTTGTGGGCAGAAAAAAAAGTCTGCAAACTGCTGAATGGTGACTGTGTGCAAAGCACACACTGTCATGATTCACCAGTATTTGGAGCATGAGTGGGCAGTCACATGACCAAATGTATGCAATTTGCATACTAGCAGTCATATGCAGACTAGAGTCTCAGCATATTTTCTCAATGTTCTTTGGAGATAAAGGGATGACAACCTAGACGACATGTGACTGCAAGTATGCTGATTGCATACGTTTGGTCATGTGACTGCCCATTCGCTCTGCAAATACAGGAGAATCGTGACAGTTTGCGGAATGCAGCCTACAGTCACATAGAGTGACTTCAGACTTTTTATTTCAGCTCGGAAAACCCCTTTAAGATAAGCATACACATGACCAAAAACAAATTGCTATGTAAAAAAAGTGATTTATCAAGCTGGATTTTTTTGGCTGTTGTCGACTTAAACTGTGTATGGCAGGATTGTCCAAATGTGTCCTATTATTTACCACTTTAAGTCTAGTATGTTATTAAAGAAGCACTTCCATCAAAGATTTTATCCTCTTAATATATGGCAGTCATCACATTATAACACTGTGTACTTACAATTGCTCATTTTGCCTTTCTACCCAGCTAGTTTTCCTCTTTTCTCTGCTTTATGTAGAACCAGAAAGTGTTTTGTGCCTGCAGAAATCATTCCCCTCTTCAACTCCTGACCCAGCTGCACCGCTCCTCACCTTGCTATTGACTTTTGCAGTGACTGATGAGTCATACAGGGAAAATTGACCTCCTGTTTCTACATACAGCTTAGAAGGATTCAGCTG
Organism: Phyllobates terribilis; assembly: GCF_046119375.1. Taxonomy (NCBI): domain Eukaryota; kingdom Metazoa; phylum Chordata; class Amphibia; order Anura; family Dendrobatidae; genus Phyllobates; species Phyllobates terribilis. The sequence goes on along the minus strand of NW_027362761.1, from coordinate 65,187,464 downwards.
GTCAGTTTTTCATCATGTGATGTGATAGACATAATGGAAAAGACAAGAATTAGCTGGGTAGAAAGGCAAAATATAGTGCTATATAATATGATGACTGCAATATATTAAGAGGATAACAATTTTGATGGGAGTGCTTCTTTAATTGAATCATTTAACATACAACTGATAAACTGAATTCTGGCCCATACAGCGCTCTGAAAAAGTATTCATACCCTGTAAACTTTTCCACATTTTTTTCACGCTACATCCACAAACTTAAATGTATTTTATTGGGATTTTATGTGATATACCAACACAAAAGTAGCAAGTATTTGTAAAGGGAAAAGGAAATGATACATGGTTTTCTAATTATTTTAAATATATAAATCTGAAACTTGTGATGTGCATTTGTATTCAGTCCCTGTGACTCAATACTTTATAGGACCACCTTTCGCAGCAATTACTGCTGCAAGTCTTTGGGGTATGTCTCTACCAAATTTGCACATCTAAAGGATGAAATTTTTGGCCATACGTCTTTGCAATCTAGCTGTAGCTCAGTGGGATTGGATGAAGAGCGTCTATGAACAGGAATTTTCAAGTCTTAGCACAAATTATCAATGGGATTTAACTCTGGACTGTGACAGGGCCATTCAAACACATGAATATACTTTGATCTAATCCATTCCATTGTAACTCTGGCAGTATACATATGGTGGTTGTCTTGCTGGAAGGTGAACCTACACCCCAGTCTCAAGTCTTTTGCAGCCTCTAAGGGTATGTGCCCATTGCTGTGGAATAGCTGTGCGGCTTCTGCCCTCATTATAATAATGAGCGGCACGATTTTTTTTCTTTTCACATGCGGACTTTCCTCATGGGAAAGTCCACTATCGGACCCGAAAGAGAAATTGACATGCTGCGCGTCTGAAAGACGCGCCGCATGTCAGTTTCCGCAGGTATACAGAGACACATAATGTACATGGGATTTCTAGAAATCTCATCCACTATGCTGTAACACTTGGATGCCGCGGGTTTGATGCTGCATAGACACGCATCATCTCCTAACCGTGGGCACATACAGGTTTTCATTCAGGATTGCCCTGTATTTAGTGCCACCCATTTTCTCATCAACTCTGACCAGCTCCCCTGTCTCTGCTGAAGAAAAGCATCCCCACAGCATGATGCTGCCACTACCATGTTTGATGGTTGAGATTGTGTTTTTAGGGTGATATGCAGTGTTCTTTTTCCACCACACTTTGCTTTATGCATTCATCCCAGAAAGTTTTACTTTAGTCTCATCTGACTAGAGCACCTTCTTTCACATGTTAGTTCTGTCCCCTACATGGCTTTTTGCAAACTGCAATTAAAACGTCTTATGGCTTGCTCTCAAAAATGGCTTATTTCTTGCCACTCTTCCATAAAGGGAAGATTTGTGGGGTATACAACTAATAGTTGTCCGATGGACAGATTCTCCTACCTTAGCTGTGGACATCTGTAGCTCCTCCAGAGTGGCCATGGGCTTCTTGGCTGCTTCTCTAATTCGTGCTCTCCTTGCTTGGTTTAGTGGACTGCTATGTCTTGGTAGGTTTGCAGTTGTTCCATACGCTGTACATTTTTGGATGATTAATTGAACAGTGCTCTGTAAGATGTTCAGAGCTTGGGCCATTTTTTTAGAACCTAATCTTGCTTTACTTTTCTCCACAACTTTATCTCTGACCTGTCTGGTGTGTTCCTTGGTTTTCAGTATGTTGTTTGATCCCCAATCATCTCAAACAAACCTCTGAGGCCTTCACAGAACAGCAGCAGTTATACTGAGAATTAATTACACAGGTGAACTCAATTTCCTAATTTTGTAATTTCCGGAGGCAAACATGCGTCATTTCCTTTACCCTTCCAAATACTTGCTACTTTGCGTTGGTAGATCACATAAAATCCCAATAAAATACATTTAAGTTTGTGGGTGTAACGTGAACAAATGTGGAAGAGTTCACAGGGTATGGCTTTATGGCCACTTTTGTGACTGGTCAAATCTCTAGGGAACCTTTCTCCATGGCAATCCTGCAGTAGTATGAGAACTGGTTTTCGGAGGTCTGTAAATTTAAATCAATATGGGTGCCTCATTGCTAACATAATACATTACAGAATACGGTGTTAATAGGATGAGCTTAGATCTACAGTGGATCCGGACATTGACTATACTGTACGTCCTACCTCTTGGACTCGTCATATTGTCTTTGGTATAAGAAACACTTTTTTTATTACATTAACATTTGGCTTTTTATTGATTGTGATTAAAATTTACATTTTATTAGCAATTGTCAATATATACCGTTAGTTTTACACATTTATACTTATATTTTCTTGAACTTCAAATATTAATTTTTCCAAGACATTAAATGTCTTTTACTACTTTGCTTTATTTTCTGCATGGATATAAAAGCAAAAAGACAACATTTTCAGCCTCAAGGCCTGTTTCACAACGCTTATGTAAAATATAACGTTTTGAACCCAAAACATGGTTTTGTTACTTTTATGCCTAGAGAAAAATAAAATCTAAATATTAGAAGACTTTTAGTGCTTTGGAAAAATTTAAGGGTATTAATCAATCCATTTGAGCCACTATTTGGTAATAAAACAAAATCACAAATTTTATCAAAGGCCACATTTATGCTAAAATTAGCTTTGTTCCTCTAATCTCAATACTTTTTAAAAGTGGACAGAAAAGTGGGTGAGGTTTATCAGGAAGGGCATGGTCAACATGCGTAAAGAGTTTAAAGTTAGAAAATGACATAAAAGCAGTGCAAATCTGACCCAGTGCACAGCAAGCGTAGATTTGGTTTCCTAGCTTTAAAACAGCCTAGATTGTGCCAAATTGATTAAAGGGAATCTGTCAGCAGGTTTCTGCCAAGTAATCTGAAGACAGCAGGAGATAGAGGCTGAAATATTGAATTCAGAGATGTGTCATTTATTAAGCAGTGTGCTGTGTTATACTTACACTGAAGGTTTTATCACTAGGACATTATCACTGCCAAGTCTGATGCTCAAGTTCGACTCCACCACCTCCTCTGATAAGCAGCTGACTGTCTATAGATAATGTACATAGAGAGCTGTGGTATGGGCGGGGTTAGCTTTCTCAGCTCTGCTTTATGTTACATCTAACAAGTTTGATTGCTGCACCCGGTAAACTAAGTGATGTATCGTTGGAATCAGGGTCTCTTTTCCTACATTTTGCTGCTGTCAGATAAATTTGCAAAATCCTAGTGACAGATTCCCTTCAAGAGGAGTGCACCTCTTTTAAAAATGGTGTATGAAAAGCAATTCTTTGGAAATTTCCCCCCCTTCTACATGCTGAGGTAGTATCGGAATACCTCTCCACCAGCTCCTTGTTTAGACATGGGTCCTATAGAACTAACGGACAATTTGTTGACATTGTCCTATAGTTGCATGACCATTTTTGTTCATAATATTTGTACAAAATAATGCCATCCTATTCTTTGGTGGAAAAAAATGTGTGTGCAGGAGAAAAAGTTGCATGATTAACTCAACCACAGTGCCGAACAGCCAGAAAGTTGCTGGGTTAGTACCAGGGTGCAGAATAAAAGGATCAAAGTAGATTTGTACAATGGAAGGTATATAATAAAGGGAAGAAAATCAGAAAAGAGACAGCAGCAGTGAAAAGCAAGTTTATTTCCTATAACAATACTATACAGAGAAAATAGATAAGCCACAATTACAGCACAACGTGCTGTTGGCAGTGTTTTTTTTTTTTTTTTTCACTTACATGTGAATCAATGTAACAAAGAAATTTTCCAAAGTAATTACAAATGACATCAGATATTATCAGATATTCCAGCAGGTTCAGTATGTAACATACAGAATAGCACTCCACTAGTGTACATACATGTAGTCACACAAAGATTAAATGTCTCAGTATACGAATCTCACCCGTGACGTACAGTCACTACACAGCAGTGATAAGATGCACAACATTGTCTTTGGCCTCAGAAAAACCCCAACACACTGCAGCTTCATTTGATAGAGGCTACAAGGGTTTATATATATTAATGTAAGTTTCTTTATGTGCTGCATAGAAAATAGCCCTCTTTAGTTCAATATTTTTTTTGGTAAACCTTCTTAGTTATTAAATGTTAATGTTTTTACTCATTTGTCTACTTTTTTTTTAGTTTTCTATGTTAAAAATGGCATATAATTCAATGTTGTAATAGATTAGATGTAAATATTTGGCACATTTTGCTTCTGGTTATGTTGTGCATTGTGACTTTTGTGCAGATTTCTATAGCTATACTGTAAGTCCGCTGAATACAGTTACAGTCTAGAAGTATTATGTGTTGTTGCGGTCTTATGCTTAATAGGAGGTTGTGCCTCATCTCACTAGGGCAAGGTAGTTATTGCTGCATTTTCTTATCTGCTTTACACGGTGGCTCAGTGGTTAGTACTGTTTGCAGGGCTGGGAATTGTGGATTCAAGACCCACCAAGGAATCAACTATAAGGAGGTTGTATGTTCTCCCTGTGTTTGCGTGGGTTTTCTCCGGATGCTCCAAAGAAATACTGAATTTAGATTGTGAGCCCCAATGGGGACAGTGATGATGATGTTTGTAATGTGCTGAGGATTATGATGGCGCTTTATAAGCTAGTAAAAGAATTAAATAATTATACTAAACAACTAGGTAATTCAATTCACCTGATTTAAAAAAAATCGAATCCTATATTTTCTTGTAAGTAACACATCAGAAGAAATCCTGAGGAAAATTTGGTAGGACTGTGGCATTTGAAACACAATTTTTCAGCATTTTTGGATAGGCTACACTTGGAAGAACAGTAAAGCCTCTAAAAAATAAAGTGTTGTATATTTTAATATATTTTAATAATTTACTATAGACTTTGGCCTGCAGCATGATTTACCTTGAGGAAGTTTATAATGCAGATTAAAATTATGTGAAAAATGCTGTAAATTACTGTCTGAATTGAGCCTATACTACAACTTTTAAAGGGGTTGTCTGGGGCTAACGTATCACTGACCTATCTGTAGGATAGGTTTATGGTGCGATGTTAAGCTTTGTACAATGCTTATATCTGGCTCCTGCCAGGGCAGATTCAACTGATGGATGGGGGTGTTGAATTACCACCAGTGTTGCACAGCCAATGGCGGCAGGCCACAAGGCCGCTATGAGGCATGTGAGCTGGGGGGGGCACAGAGGTTCCCACCGCTCATCATTTACAAGTTCAACTGTATAGACATCCTGTATGCCAATATAGTTGAAAGCAATGATAAGAGGGAGCGTCAGCTGGCACTCCTTCCCCCATCATTCTTCCTCACTGTTTGACGTTTCAGTGCAGAGGCCGCGATGACATTACTACACAGCGCCCACTGTGCTGAGATGTGCAGGCGATTCAAAGCGCTCGCTGCAGAGCTGGAGAAAGAGGAGGAGAGGTGACTATTGTATTTTTTTTGTAAATCAATGAGTACATTGTAGTGGCCATAGTACTGTATGGAGGACTATGGGGAGTACATTATGCTGTATGGAGGACTATGGGGTGCATTACACTGTATGGAGGACTATGTAAAGTGTATTATACTATGTGAAGGACTATGGGGTGCATTATACTGTATGGATGGCTATGGGAAGTGTATTATACTATATGGAGGACTATGGGGTGCATTATACTGTATGGAGGACTATGGGAAGTGCATTACACTATATGGAGGACTATGGAAAGCGCATTATACAATATGGAGGACTATTGGGAGTGCATTATACTATATGGAGGACTATGGCATGTAGTATACTATATGGAGAATTATTGGGTGCATTATACTATATATGGGCTATTATAATATTAGGAGGGCTATGTGAGGGCATTATAATATTTGGAGGGCTATGTAGGGGCCATTATAATATTTGGAGGGCTATGTGAGAGACTTTATACTTTATGGAGGGCTATGTGGGGGCCATTATACTGTATGCAAACAATTATAAAGTGTTAATGCTTGTGTGGGGCTCGTCATACTGTGTGGAGGGCTGTGTGCGGGACATTATACAGTGTGGTGAGGTGTGGGGCCATTATACTATGAGTGGGCCCATTATACTGCATGAAGGGCAGTGTGGCATTCACAGTTGGGGGATCATACTGTGTTGGGGTCACCATACTTTGGGGGACTTAAGGTTTGGTACAGTAGGGTGATCATACTATGCATGTGGAGGGTACTGTGGAGGAATTCACTGTGGGGGTATGATACTGTGTTTGTGGGGCACTTTTGTTGACATCATACATTATGAGTGAAAGGGGAATCTAGGGCTCTAGTAGGAGGAAAATTACTTTTTAAAGGCTGAAAAGTTGTGAGATATGTTCTTCTGTCACCCCGGTGAATATATTTTTTTTTTGTTGGGGGAGGAGGGCCCAATTAGAACTTCTGCTATGGGGACCAATGATTTGTATGTATGTCCTTGATTACTACAATCTCAAATTGATGAGCTTATCCAAACAATAAGTCACCAATATGTTAGTGCCAAGCAACCCCTTCAACACAATGCTTATGCTGAACTACTGATTTAAATTGTACAATGGAGCCACAACCAAGCCCATATATTTGATAATGGACAACATCAGCAAGGAGTTTGTATGTTCTCCCGGTGTTTGTGTGGGTTTCCTCCGGGTTCTCTGGTTTCCTCCCACACTCCAAAGACATACTGATAGGGAATCTAGACTGTGAGCCCCAATGGGGACAGCAATGATAGTATGTGTGAAGCGCTGTGGAATTAATGGCGCTATAGAAGTGAGTAAAATAAAAAGATAAACTATATCCTGTGCCATGCCAATGTGCTCAAATAATAGTTTTAAATGGATTCTTCCCTTCTCTAGCATTTAGTAAATTATGTCCTGTTTTATAATGAGTCATATGTGGAGGTCATTGTTATTTATGTGTGTCTTTATTTTATGTCCTCTCGACCTGTAACCATGACTGATATTTTCTTTCTTTTTTTCTGTTCATCCTACTATTTTCTGTTCTATTCTATATATTGCTGCCGGTGGTAAACTATATTGCCTTCAAAAAAAAAAAAAAGATTGTTGGCTCTTTAGTCTGTAGAAATAAACCTATGTGCTAGGATATGAAGGTAAAATGATACAAAGCAAAAGTGAGAAAAGAAATAAGAAAAGTGAGATGCACATTTCTAACAGGGAGGAGGTCATGCATGACTGCATGGTTAATTGCATCCACTAAGATGTTTTGTTTCTTGGCTGCATTTATTTCTAGTTAGTTGCAAAGGCACGTGCTAAATTACAGATGCCACCAAGCATAGTGAAAATAAGGTACAAACAAATGAGGTTGGTATATGTGATCCCTGAATATATGAATTTTGAATCATATTACCGCTATATAACTATACTTAGAAATTTGTGGTTCTTCGTATGCATTTTGATGATCAAAATGTGTGAGTCCATCTGCCAAAATTTGCTGAAAATGTACACTAAGTGCTTCAAGTGTATAAGTACAGTTTACATAGTCGCTTGTTGGTTTAGGCTTTGTAGCATAAATATGAGGCATATGTAAAAGCATATTGGTTCTCATGGCAAAAATCAAAATGGGGTCCCCTACATGAGTCTAGTCATACCGCCACACTCCCAAGGCCTATGAGGAAGGGAGGTGGAAACAACCTGTGCTGAGGCTCATAGCATAGCTCATACCTCTAAGCCTGTTTGCACAGGTTTTTTTGAGCTTGAAAATATGACATTTTTCAAGCAGAAACCGCTTCAGAACACGCTATTTTTTCTTTATAACTTTTGAGGATTTTTTTTTTGAAGCATGAAGTGGTTTTGAAGAGTCTTTGGAACAGTTTTTCTTCCTGGATTGTTTTTTTCCAGCTTTCTGGGTGTGTGCACACAGTGTCTTTTCCAGGTAGATTCCGCCCGGAATATACCTGCATAAGCATGGCAAAAATCGCCCCATAAGAATATATATAACATTGCTGTGCATATGTTCTGTCTTATGTCACTTCTTTTAACTGCTTTAGGGTTCAGAAACCCTGAAATAAGTGACATGTTCATTCTTTGGCAGCTTCCACTGCACAGTATAGAGTGAACACCGCCGGCAGTGCAGTCGCTACAAGAAAAACAGCAAAGAACCTTCACAAAAACAACCACCAGTGTTTTCCTGAAGTGGCTTCGCCCGTAAAGACATGGTGGCTGCGTCAGAATCTAAATGTCACCATGTGCACATACCCTTAGATTGGACAATGCTTAGTTTAGAGTGGATTCCATCAACATACATTGTAAGGAAATGACATTCCCGTTTTGTTTCCAACCAGGAGTTTTTCAAAACCTCTTCAGGAAAAAAAAGCCCCATAACTCCTCATATGTACAGCAAAGTTGATTTGCTATAAAAATTAATAGGAAGAGTTTTCCAAGTGTTCTTGAAGCGGTTTTTGGAGCAGATTGAGAACATATACTTAAGAACACATATGGCAATTACTGAGAGATTGTTGCTTATCAAACCAATTAGCACTTAAGCATGTCATTTAGGATAATTTTTATAGTTGAAAAAAAAGTTATGATTAGCCTCTAGTATGAAACCCATTGTAAGGGTGGGTTTCCTAACTGGCAAAACTTAGTAATATTCTATACTCTTATATTTTTCTAAACTTTGATCTTGGGCAATAATAATCTAGAAATGTATAGGAAGAATAGGCAATGTCTGTGGACTGAGAAAGGCATTCTATGGCAATTAACTTAAGGACAAAGTGTGATTTTATTTTTCAAAGTGCCATTGTGATAAGGTTTTACATATTAATTTACACTATATGAATAAGGCACAAGCATGCTGTTTATTTACAAGCAATGATGCATAAAGAAATGTATAGACCAGGATACTTTCAGATAGGAAGATTTCTTCCTACACTGCATAGCCATAATAGAAGTATTAAAAAATAGCAGTGAGGGCACAGTTGTATTGCCAATGTTATATGACTTACCTTACTAATGCTCACCTTTTGGTTATCACAATTATTTTTTCAGGTTTACTTTTACTTTCTATGTACCGGGAAGGGTTGGATTGATCCAAAAGAGGTCTAATTTGTTGAGATGAGCAGATCAATTTGCGGGACTCCGTTCCGGCGTCCAGGTCAGTAGTACTTGGTGGCTAGACAGTAGGCCCATGAATCTTTTCCCTTTCAGTATCCCCTGGCACGGCTTTTGATTAGCCAGGGCTGGAGAGAGAAATGATATGCCATGCCCGGGATGCCGGAAGGTAGGTGATTCGTGGACCTTCCATCTAGCTGCCAGGTACTACTGACCGGGATGCTGAACCGGACTCCTGCGAATTGATCTGCTCATCTCTAATGATTTGCTTTCAGAAATGGGTTAATATTTGCATAATGTCACATGCAGAAATTCCTTGTACCCTATTTGATTCCTGGTGGAAAGGAAGATGAATTGGGTTGAAGTATTGAACATCATGCTACATCTGTGCTACCATTCAGTACGGACATCATACATTCATTTTAATACATTACGTGCCTTTTAAATACCTGAAAAATCGATATAAGAAGAAACTATATCCTTATTTTCAACTTATACACTTGAAATTATTACTTCTAGAAGTAATGTATTTGATAAGTTTTAGGGAAAATGAGGCTTCAAAGAGAATGTTGTGCTTGTACAGAATTTGGAAAAGTGAAACAGAAGAAGCAGTGAAAGATACAGGAAAATAAACAATGCTCGAGTATATAGTATAAAATACGTAGTAATAATTATTTTTATCTAATTGAAATAACATTTAAAAATCTACTATGCAAACAAATACCTTAAATCATCCACACATAGCTGTTAATAAGCTGTAGATAAAGAACAGATATCTAGATTTGAAACCCTGTCATTTTCTATCCTGTCAAAGTCAATTCAAAACTGTAATATCTTAAAAATGATGAGAAAACAGTTCATTGAGTAAACAAATGTGTCTAAAATGTAAATGAAGCAAAATCACATTCTTATAATAAAATAGAAAAATATGCTTAACTCATAAACGGTGTATCAAAATATTTTCCGAACATTTCTAACTAAAAACTTAAGTTACTATTTTTTCTGTAACAAACTGTAATAAAGTGGTTTTATTCTTTTTTTTGCAGGTTCTTGAGCCCATACATAATAAATCTGTGCTGATTTCTCTTGTTAGGCAAATGTTATGGATGACCTATTTTTTTTTATTCATACAATATGGTGCCAGTGTATTTTATATAAGTGAGGATTACATAATGGGAAATCCTAAAACTGTCGATTTAAGATGTGGTATTAGAACCTATTGTCAAGTCCCCTTTTACTGTTGTTACAGTCAAGCATCATATTAAAGATACTGTATGCTTCCTACACATTACCCATAGTTATTTAGCACCAAGCTTTTCCTATAAAAGTACGTCATATAATAAATAGCTATTAGCTTTGTGCTTCCGTAGGTGGACATAAAATAAGAGTCTCTGGTCCCAAAGCAAACTCATAAGCCTTAAGTCACATCTGTTCTCAATTAAATCTTGTGAAAATCAAGTGTTCTTTAGGTAGTCGTCTAGTAGGTTCCTTGAAGGGACCCATAAACCATCAAAAACTGCCAGACAAATGTCTGTTCAGTCAAGGGAGTAAATCACTGTCAGACACCTTTGGTAGATGGATTATCATCCATGAGAATTAAGAATCAAGCATGTTGAATTCCAACATGCCCAATCCTTCTTTTTCTCTACTGCACAAGAGTAAGCACATTCCCTTTGACTTAAGGTAGCTTACTAATTGAAATGGTCCAGTTCATTTGACTTTGATCTTGTGTGTATTGGCAATTTTTAGACTGTTAGTATCAATTTAAAACACAAAAGCTTTATAATTCATTACTAAAGTACAGAGTTAATCTGGTCATCCACATACAACAAAAGTTGCCCATATTGACTTTTCTGCAGGATTTGGCTAGGATCCCATGGCACTATTTTCCCTCTAAGAGAACGGGCCGATTATGCTAATCACACTCTGATCAAACTCTGAAAAGAGTTTGATCAGAGTGTGATCATAGTGTTCTCCGATTTTGTCAGATGAGGAGAAGATGAAGAAAAAATATATATTCTCCATTCTGTAATTCCGTAGAAATCGGACTGCACTTAGATATCATACAAGTGCAGTCCAATGTTTTCCACGGACTCGTTGACTTGCAAGGTCGAGTGCCATCGGATAATGCAAATCGGACTTGTGCGCAGTACACATCGAATAACATTGGTCAGAGTGCTATCCGATGATTTGTCAGATCGCACCCAGACCGATAATGCGAGATAATAGATATCAGAGGAAATAAGGTTTTGGCAGCAACCATCACCGCTCTCACAATTAAAATAGGCATGCAAGCTTGGGGGAGCCAAGCATTAAAGTTTGCAAGGGAGTTGGGTAAAAAACAGCTAAAGGAGTAAATCCTTAAAGCAGAGCTAAAAGTCAATTGAATAGGAAGTTTTATATGGACATTAAGGTTACTTTAGTTCCTGACACTGTTTTTCCCAAAAGGAGAATGGACACATTTGTTCAACTGAAACAAGCAGAAGAACCATACTAAATAAACTAGGGTGGTATAAAGCCGTATGACTAATTTTATATTTCCGTACAGTTTCCTAGCTAGATGCCAGCCTAATGTGACAACATAGCTGAAGAATGCTTATTCCTCTATTTCAATGGCCTATTGTTTGCAGTCTTCTCTTCTTTTGATGCAGTGTGAAATATGCTTTGTGCAGAAAACATGAAGGTCTCCAGAACTTGGATAATGTTACTAGGGGGAAAACCAGCTGCAACGCTGATACTCAAGAGTTCTGATCCGTTTACACTGGGATCACACTGGCGTCAGTTCTGTTTTTCTGTTTCATTAAAGAAACCCAAAAAAAAAAAAAACTCCTAAAAAAATCTGTTCAGTTCTATAATGGCCACAAGTGGTGCTAGATGGACCCTATTAACTGTAATGGGGTCAGTTTGGCTTCTATTTAGAAGACCTAGGCTTGTGGCTTTTATTATCTAGGGACAAAGGTAATGCAAAATTCTCTGGCTACTTTTTCAAGCTTTATAGGTAAATCTAAGCATGTAGCATGTTGTGTGTAGTGAACTAGTAAAATAAATTGATAAATGACCAATAGTGGAGATTAAAAGAAAAATGTTCAAATTAAATAAAAAATGTTGCCCATAGTGACCAGCATAGTCACATTCAACATAAGGCAGCTTATAGTCTAGCACATACACAATAAATAGATCCATAAATATAGAAAGCATTTTCTATTTTTTAATACACACTTTGTATATGGTGCAAGAGGTCCTGAACTTTGGAAAGTCTATAACTCATATTTTCCTATTCTGTTGTCAATTAAAGCACAAACAGTTGACTTGACTGTTCTAATATTAGCAAAGTGCAGGAATATTAAAAGCATGTTTAAATAATTCATCAGTCTTTATCTTTTGAGCGAGATTTGGAAAGATGTTTTCCGTGCAAATGAGGCAGGTCTTAGATGTGTTTGATCAAACCGTGATGGGTAAATCAGTAAAATAATAATGGGGAGTCTTTTCAAGGTTGTTCTAAAATTACTTCTGGAAAACACTGCAGCTGAAAATATCTTCCAAACTAAAGTAAATTGGGAGTTCAACTAATAAGATAAACTGTCAGGAGTCCCAATATAATTTCTAAATGATGTTTGTCCTTCTGTAGGCTAGGTCTTCACACTTTTAGGGATGACATAGTCATGGCTCAGAAATGTGATTCTCTGGAACTATTGGGATGTGTTATGTTGGTCTAGAAAAGTTTTATCGATTATTGTTCCCTGTTACTATGGATTGCTCCCCTTTTTTCTATGTCTGATCACGAATTAATAAAAATTTACCTTTATTAGACAATTTTGTGGATCTTTATTCGAAGCTTTGTTTCTCTGGTTTGTTTCTACATTTGTTTTGCTTCGTTGATTCCTTATACACTTATACTGGTCCAAATTTGGGTTATGATTTTGAATCCATTTGAAGCTATTCTTACCCAGATGTGTTTCTCTATCTTTGCATTTATGGTCTAGAAAAGTGTCTGACATTTGCTCTAGTGTACAAGGCTGATTTTAAACATAAGCCTAATACCCTTCTGAATTATAGATAAATGCATAGAGTAAAGCAATGACATTAACCACATAAATAAGAATTATCTACACCCTCAAGTTCATAGGTGGTCATGAGAAGAGGAAGTTTTGGGAACAGAAATTGGGTAAATGGAAGTGGTCTTCTCTAAAGTTACCCTACCAGTACTAAGCTCCATATATGTGACATTTGAATGATTCCTATTGAGAGCTATACTGTCCTTATATCCAGTGACTTAAAGGAGTCATCTGGTCTTTTGCTAAAAGTCTGCAGTCACTTTACATGACTGCAGACTTCTGAATCCTCAAAGAATGCGCAGCACACACTGTCAGGATTCTCCGGTGTTAGCAGCAAGTACGAGATTTGTATACTTCTGCCCACATTTCAACTAGACATGCGTGGCCTTCCCCAATTTACTTGTATTAAGTGAGTCTGACCATAGCAAGTGACCGCATGTATGCAAAACACATACTTGCAGTCATGTGACTGTCCGCTCACAAAGCCAACTACTGACCGTGTGAGGATTCAGAAGTGTGCAGTCACAGAGCAACTATATACCTTTAGCAAATGATCGGACTACCCCTTTAATATTGACATGTACTTCAATCTTTATCTTCCTAACCATAAAATTAAAAGAATATCCCCTATATATAGTGATTTAATTTTCAAAACCATGTGTTAATAATCCAGTAATTCCAAATAATCTGTACCATGTAACTCCCATCCCCTTTTTATATATTTTAATGTCTTCTTCTTTCTGCTGTGAGGGGTACCAAAGACCACCCTAGTCACCAACAAGTATCCTCTGCAGCACAGAAGACTGAGAGGATTTCATAGAGCACTAAATAGTACATTGTGCTTTATAATATAAAATACAGTAAGGTAAGGCTATACACAATTAGCGAGAGTGGAAATTACAATCTTGTATTCCTTTATTACATTTGCACCTGGAATTTCAGGGAAGCTGTGTGCCAAAATAGCAAGAACATTCACTGAAGTTTATAGTATATTTTTTACAATAAGATTCAAATGAATGGGCATAGGTTTTAAGTCTATTATTATTCAGATATGTTAATTCTTTCTTCATTTACCATTTGAAACTTTGAGATCTGATGCAAACTACCAAGACAATTGAGAGCGCCAGCTATATTATATCCTGTGATTTATCTTTAGCATGTACACTAGAGTAAACTCATTAAAAATAATCTCAAAAGTTCTTCTGTGATATGACTAACCAAACATCACCATACATATGCGCCGATATAACTATAGCATCCTTAAAAAACTTTCAGAACTAGAAAACAAGAAATAAACACAAATTATGATGCTTGAAAACAAAGCCAAATAAAACACAATTCAAAAAATAATAGATAACATAAAAATATATATAATCATCTTTAATTAGACTACATCTGTCCTTCTCTATTAAAATGCTTTATGTTGTTCTATGCAGATGAGGCAACTAGTAAAAAAAAAAGAAAAGTAAAATATGAAAAGTTACTTTCACTACACAGTTGTTACTGAAAAGAAGTCTATATTTCCTATTCAAAGCTTCAGTGCATGTACTGGACTGAAAGACAGTCCACGTGGTTTTGTCCATGCATGTAAAGATGCTCATATACCTGAAATAGCTATTAGCTGAACACTTGTTTTAGCCGGCAGCTACATCTCCCAAATCCTCTATACATCTGCATTCTTGTGTTTTTATTTGGGAGAAGAAAGTAATCCTCTACTAGACTCCTCTTCTCCAGGCTACTTAATACAAAAAGGATCTAAATTCAAACATCCCATTATTTTTCTCTCCTGACATCTCCCCACCAAAATCACATTAAATAGTCCAGCTTTTAACTTACTGTTTATAGGGGTCATGGTGTACGATGGCTGATTAATATTATAAAAAATTAAAATGATAAAGTAGGCCCACCATTGCAAAATTTCTTATTGCTCAAAAAAATAAAATGAACCTTGATTCTAAGAAAAAACTATTTGTATGCTTAATTCTTACAAAGACCTATGTGTCTTCATGGTTAGAGACAACAACCAATACCCCAGGGTGTATTGTTATCCTGCAGTTACTTGTCACTCTCTTCCATACCTGTCCCCATGTTATTGCTAACCCACACACAGTCCGAGTGGGGATAGCAGGAGGAACCAAAAATATGGCTGAAGGATTAGACTACGCAGCGTTGGTTGGCTGTCTGTAACAACAAAGACACATCTGAAACACAAAATGCCAGGATATGTTTAATCAAGTCTGGTTGCAAAGGTGGACGCTTTCATTTAAGGCAAGAAAATATAATCAGGCAAAATTCCTAATAAAAAATAAAGTCCAAAAATATTAGTACTATAAATATTATCACCTTTTCAGCCTAAAAAAATGATGAACTTTGGTGGGGAACATGTACTCATCTATTTAAGTGTCACGTAGATCAATATATTTGCCTATACTTTGTGCCTTCGGTGTACGGTAACTTTAAAATAATTTAATAGTTTTGGTTTTATGTAATTTCTACATGTAATAATTTCTCAATTTCTATAAGCCTAGTGAACAACTCTTCATTCAGCAAATTAGTCATCAGATATGTCATATTTGACAAGGCATGTTGTATGTGTGTGTGTATATATATATATATATATATATATATATATATATATATATATATATATATATATATATATATATCTAACTAGCTAAACCAATTCAATCCACTCTCAGTGTACGGCATTGTACATCTTACACAAAGGTGTGTGATACAAAGTTGGCAGTGTCGGTGCTCTTTAGAGTAAAAGGAGAGGAATATTCACATGACAACACAGCATTTGCAGCGTGCTTTCTTATCGGTACCTGTTATTGGCTCTGTGACTAGACTCTCCTCTTTTCCATCAGGAGAGGATGGCTCTGTGGTCTCGGTGAGAAGCTTGCCAGAGACCAGTTCTGCAGCATTGCCATCCATGGTGGAGACATCAGTAACTGTCTTCTCTCGCAATGACTTCTCATCGTCTTCATCGATGAGCACAAGCTCAGCTTTCATGGTGTCATCATAGCCTAACACCTTTTTAGTCTCTTCGTCATCATCAATATTCTGGTAGCCCATGAAGATCATAGTCACTGGTTGTTCTAATGTGGCATCGGCCACATCACTTCCACTACTTCTTACTTGTTGATGTCCAGGTTTTAAGGGAAGCCCTTTGGTAGACTTGTGCACCATTTCTAATTTTGCTTCTTTAAAATGTAATTCCTTCAAGTTACTAGAGATTCCTTCAGTGATTAGTGTTCTCTCAGGTAAAGTGCTTTGCCCTGCTACTATGTTTGATTGTGCAGATTTATGTATGAGTTCATCTACATCCCTTGTACTTAACTTATGGATGCCATTTTCTACCACAGCACCTGAATGGCGAAGCTCATACACTACTTTGTTACCATCATCATAGACCTTTACTCCTCTCTGTTGAACCACCTCTGGGTCAATTGCAGCTGTAGAGAGAATCTTGGTCTCTCCTGTCTTTCTGTCTTTCTCCACATTTATTTCCATGGCATACAATGCTTAAACAGAAACAAGAAAGGAGGTGTATGTTACAACACATAAAGCAAGTGAATGGTTAATCGGCAAACATACATTGTAATGTGCGTGCACTAATACCATTACGTCATTACATAAAAAGCACAGTGTGTGTTAAGAGTTTGCTCGACCAGAACGTGTTAACCCCAATATTGTTATATGTGAGCACAAGTCGGACAGACACATTGATAGAAAATAACATATATCAACTGTGAATTGTTACATTTATGATTTCAAATGAGAAGCAACGTAATATTGCCACATGATGTGTAACATTGTGGTGATTCTTGTGACATGCAATTGTCGCCTCAATGCAGAATGGTGAACATAATGTAGCACCAGAGGCATACATATAAAAAAGCAAAGGGTGCCTTATAATTCATAAACCTAGAGAATCCTATACTTCAGTCATCCCTCAGGAAATTAGGATTTCTGGTGGCGAAATCTCTTGTGGTAATAAATGAGAATCTATAGAATAATTCACTATACAGATCAGACAATTCACTGCTCACCTACGGTTACTCAGTGCTTTCCTCCATTGCATTTCTTAAACACAAAATTCGAACTTTGAATAATGCTACTTTTAGATTTAATTTTAGTGTTATAAGTCCTTAAAGGAAATCTTTATTAATTACCGGGCTGTCATTTTGATAGAATCACTGTTTCCTCTGCTGTAGTACTACTAGTTCTCTGAATGTTGAGCTGTATATAACTCCGCCCCATGAGCTTTCTGTGCACATTATACATTGGCAGAAAGCTGGTAATCAGTGTTGGGGGTGTGATTACACAGAGCAGGAGGACTAGATGGCACAAGACAGCTGGTCCATTAATGATTATCTCCTGCTGATCTCATTTAAACTACAACACACAGACCAGTAAGTGACACATCGCTGGAGTCAAGGTTACTGCCCCTACATCATACTGCTCTCCGGTTACATAGCAAGCAACTGTTGACAAATTTACTTTAAAGGGGTTGTCCTATAAGTAACATTTATCTCCCAAAAACAGGATAGAAGATAAAAGTATCATTGCTTGGGGTCTGGTTGCTGAGATGCCCAAGATCCCAAGAATAGGAGGTCCAAAGTTCCCTATGTAAATGAAGCATTAGTGAGCATGGTAACCACTGTTCCACTAACTATCTATAACTTACTGTATTGTGCAAAAGTTTTACGCAGGTGTAGAAAAAATGCTGCAAAGTAAGAATACAGTCAAAGGATTTGCACAAGGCTACGACAACAGAAGATCTGTGGGTAGTTCTCTAAGATGTTTGGAACAAATTTCGCACCATAATCCTTCAAAAACTGTTTCCTAGAATAACTGATATGGTTTTGAAGCCAAATATTGATTTGATTTAGATTTTCTTTTGTTCATTCACTTTGAATTTTGTTAATTGATAAAAAATAAAATGGTTATGTATTTTTTTTGTTGTTTTTTAGGTTTGAAAGCTTTCTTACTTGACATAATTTCTTCAATACCTGCCTAAAACATTTGCACAGTACTGTATATAGACAGTTAATGGAGCAGTTTTCACACATGATCACTAATGCTTCATTCACACAGGGGACTTTGGGACCCTCATTCTCATGATAGTGGAGGTTTTAGTAGTCGAATCCCTAGCAATCATACATTTATCATCTATCCTGTGGATAGGTGATAAATGATGTTCATGGAACAACCATAATCTCTATTTATTGATGTTAGTAATAGTGACAAAAAACATTTTTATTTTAGTTAAAAATGCAGTTATCTTATGACCATAGGTGAAGGGTTGATTTTATGTAGATGCATAGTTGACATCATTGTTGAGTGATCGGATTGTACAATGGCTGCAGTACTAAATCAGTTTTATACCAATAAAATAAATATATATTGACATTACCGTTTAATATAGTGTAGTCAAATTCTAATTGGAGAGCCAACATTCTCAATGCACAACCAAATCTTTAAATTAGCACAATGTTCAGAAAAACTATTACTGGCCTTCTACCAGAAGTTTTAGCCTGATGATTAGCATTCCATATGAAGAGGTAACTACACCCTGTTGTCCAGCTTTGATAGGACATCAATCAGATCACCTAATAAAAGCGAGTCTGTTCTCATTAAAGATTTTTTTTGTGTGTCCAGAATAATAGCATTTTAATAGCAACATACAGTAGGGGCAGGGGCACAACAAGAAGAGCCGGGGCCCAAAAGTAGACTTTTAAGTTTCAGGAGGGTTAATTTATCATGAGAAGAGAAAGAATTGAAGTCACATTGTGCAGCATTGCAGAAGGGCCTAGCAGTTATGTGAGCACATTTATCGCTAAAACCATGAAGTCCATTTATATTCTTTAAATCACATTCAACTTCCAGTGTCTGCAGATTAAAGGGAATCTGTCAGCAGGTTTTTGCTATGGAATCTGAAAGCAGCATGATATAGGAGGTAGAGACAGCAATGTATCACTTACTGGGCTGCTTGGTGTAGTTTGATAGAATCCCTGTTTTCTCTGCTGTAGATGTAGCAGTGCTCAGAATGCTGAACTATGTATAACCCCTGATTGGCAGCTTCCTGTGTACACTGTGCATTGTCATCAAGCTGCCAATCAATGGTGGGGTTACACAGATTAGTTGGACTGCCTGGCACTCCATGTCTAGTTTGCAGTAACAATCTCCTGCTGGTAAAACACTGTTTGTATTGTAACTACAGTACACAAATTGTAGTAAGTGACACATCCTTGGAATCAGGCTATTCCCCCACCTACATTTTGCTGCTTTCTGATTAACTGGGAACAACTTGCTGACTGATTGCCTTGAAAGGGGTTTTTGGGACTATTTTTTTTTACTCTGAGCCTAAGAACAGTCAGGTAGTTGCAAACTTAACAAGAAGAGATTGTTGGCGTCATGCTGATTGACAGCCTCCTTCCCACAGTTAGGCACTGGGGAGCTGGCTGTCAATCACCATGACATCAGCAGTCACGCCTCATCAACAGAGCAAAGGAGCAGAAAAGCAGCTGCTCAGTCGCTGACATCAGCAGAGGCCGAAGAATCGCTCGCAGATTAGCAACTACCTGCCTGTTAGTTTTTAGGCTCATAGTAAAAAAATAAATTAGTCCCAGATAACCCTTTTTACCTGAAGGACTGCTATCTGGGCTGCACTGAACTCAGCAGTTATACTAGCCAAAGACACTGATGTGTGTGCCATGACACGGCCCCAGTGCTCTAAGGAGCAGTCTTTAGTATAATGTTTAATATAATGCAGATTTCTCCTAAAATTTCACTAGCTACAACCAAAATGCTCTGAGGGTAAAAATATCTATCCAGGGGGCTACTGAGTGACATGCTGTTTGGCGTCACTCTTTTTTAGGTACTCATAGTCACCCATTATTGTCTGAAGCATGACAAAATTGACTGAAAAAACAAAGGAACTGCCACCCCAAATGAGACACCTTTACGGCTCCCTTTTGAGATGTTATTTTTGTTGTAGAACTGATTAGTAAACTTCATCTATCAATATAATTTAAAGAAATAGAAGAAACATCAAGAGTCATGGACAAGTAGAAGATATGTGAGATCTAAAAACAATTATTTCTTCTGAGGTCGATATCTAGTTGGCTATGCTATCAGTTTTGGCTACTGAGCCACTAAATATGATGTGATCCTTTGTCTTCTCTCACGATTGGCATGTCCATCCTATTTTCTTTTATCAGGACAACAGAACAGACCGATTTGTTATAAGTGACATTGTTATGGACAGGACAGTATAAATGTGAGTAGAGTAGCTTAATTTTCAGTCGTCATTTATACCGAGAAGGGCTTCAGTTCAGTGCTCTAACCCTTTAATGCATCCTTAGTGTTTAGGATATTTACAGAGACAGACATGTTAAAGAAAAGACACAACATGATGATAAACGCATCTGACAGCCATTGTCTGGAGCAAAGGCACAACAAACATTGAAGATTACATAGAGATAACCAAAAGTCAGACCAAGAATTTCAGGTCAGCAAATGAACCAAGTCTTGGAGGCTACAACATATAAAAATAGGATATATTTTATGAGCAGAACAATTGACAGCAGGAGGCAGGCCATTATTTATTAACAGCATCTAGAATGACCACGTTGTATCAGCACCTAAAGCTGTTACAGTAGTAATTCATATACTGTTTTCTACCAGTTCTATCCTCTGCATTTATTACGCTTCCTTTCTAACATTGTGCCTTGTGGGTACTTCATATATTTTGTTGAAAGTGACAGTCATGGGTCTGTTGTACAAAGGCGGCATTTCATTTAGGGCTCCTTCACACATCAGTGATTTTTCTCGTATGCAAAAAGTAGTCTGAACTTCACTAGTGTTTTTGATCAAAGTCTAATTAGAGTTTGGTCAGAGTCAATTTTTAACATCAGAGTTTGACCAGAATTTCATCAGTTTTTCTCAATGAACAAAAACGAAAAAAAAACAACTGGTAGATGTTTCTGAAGCTCCTCCTATCGAATAGTCCATGAAAATGGACCCCACATGGTTAGGAACTGAGTATTGTCCGATCTTTTCACAGATCAATAGATTTCTATTGGTGAGTTTGATCAGAAACTCAGATCAATATTGGACAAGCGTCCGTGCTTTTGTGTGGAATAATCGGTTCAAGGAAAAACATTGAACATGTGAAATACCCCATAGAATATCATAGGTACAAGTTCTATCCATGAGAACACAGATGGCACTTGTATGAGAAAAAATGATGGCTAAATGAGTCCTTATAAAAAGTACTAAAATGAAGCAATATATTCGGTTTTATAGAGCACCTCCCAACAAGAGATCACACATTATCAAATAAAGTATACGTTTAAATATATTGGAAAACTAGCACAAGTTTGTATATTTATAAATCATGCTATAAATTGTACTGTACATTATTTTACATGTCTAAACATGTCATAAGTTACGGTACATGTCAAGAAGCCATAATACAGGCAAATTGCTGAATAATAAAGACAATTTTTTATTTTTTTCCTTTGGCACCTCACTTGTAGGAAAAGCAGTCGTCTAGTGAGTCATGGATTACCCACCACCCATGGCCCAATGGACGTCCCGAATCACTATTATAGCAGTATGGTTACAGATTTATGTTCTCTTTTAAGGTGTTTAATGTAACTTACTAACCCTGCAATGTTTGAAGAAAGTAGTTTTATTCTGTAGTGTCGCTTATTCTAGTGAGGCAGGACTAGACAGGTCGGGCACTACTTACCCAGATCCCTCAATCACACCTCCTTGGCCATGATTACCGATTATGTCCAGGAAGAAGTGATTAGATAATCCGAGGTAGTACTACAGTGGGAGAGACACCTCATTGGACTAGTCCTTACTCATTAGCAAATATGACACTGAAGGATAAAGCTAGATTCTTCAAACAAGTGAATTACATTTAAAACCTTACTGTATTACAGATTAGCGAATTCTGCCCACGTACCGCTATAGTAGTAGTCGGGGGCAGTCAGGGGACTCCCATAGATTTTAATGTCTCACCTCTCCACAGAACTTTATGGAAAGTGTTGTGGTAAACCCCTGTACTCCTCATAGACTAGAGTACTGGAGGTAGGTATTCATGGTAGATCCTGTAGATATGCTATACATTTCTAACATGGAGATACCAGTTTAATATCAGCAGATTATCATGAACTTGAAACTAATCCAGAAGTGTACTGTTTTTATTCAGATGTAGCGTTTGTTACTACTACAAGTGCTATGCGCTGTGGAGTTATTATGGCGCACCTACAGAAACTGCCTAGCACAGCAGCTCATTTACTTTGCATTGGAGCAGACACTCTACACAGTTTACAAACATTCAAAAGGTGAACAGAATGAACGTTCATGAAGTGCTGATTGTCTGCTGTACCACCGCACACTTGTCTATATTGGAAGTTCCACTTGTGACCAGTTATAGGAGATTAATCAATTTGTACAGACTGGGTTACATTGATAAATTAAGATAAAACTCCACACTGATACACTGTAATATCTACCATGATATGAGTTTGTATGGTGTTTTGGTTTATGAATAGTGTATGAATTTAAAGGGGTTTTCGAGGCTCCACAGTCTGTGACTGTAGATTGCTGAACTTCGACATTGCATAGCGTCACAATTCCACTTTCTTGGCAGCTTGAGCGGTTGTCACAGCACAGGTATGAGATTTGCCGAGAAGTCCGCAAAAGATTACGGCCATGAGAGTGGCCCCATATACTATTCCGTGAAAATCAGACTCATGAATGAGCCCTTAGAAGTATTTCACTTGTAGACTACATCGTTGAAATTAACAACTTTATAATAAATGATATATTGATGGCTCCTGACACCTAAAACCTTACACTGCCCACATGATTGGTATGGAAAAAAAGAAGTAGTTAGAAGGGTGTAAAGCATGCACAAAAGACTCATTCTGTGACAGCAGTCACCCTTGATGCCCCCAATAACATGCATGCACAGAAGGTCCGAACATGTTGGTTATATTTATTATTTTAATAGACAGGGGCGATATGGAGCATAAAGACATCTCTGATGTTGCTTAACACAGAAAACCACTTGAACAAGTTAAAATCCAATCTGGCAGAACTTTGTTTCCCCTGATGGCAAACAAACCTGTTATTTTGTGTGGGTTACATCTAATCCATTTTGTAAAATTATTTATTTCTTTCCTGGGGGTGGGTGCAATTTTATGGTTTGTTGGATTTTGTTTTTACGGAATTCACTCTTCCATATAAATAACACGATAATTTTATTGTTTTGGTGCCAAATTTTAAAAATTTGACATCTGTTCCACAAAAACATTTAAAAAAAAAATATTATTTGTGTTATTTTATACAATTGCATTTTATTTTTTTTTCCATCAACATAGAATGCTTAGATTTGACATTTTCATGACATTTTTGGGTACATACAATTCATACAAAAACTGAGTAAAGTAATCAAAAGTTGTATGTACCCCAAAATGTCATAGAGAGGCTTGTTCGGCAAAAATTGTATTTTCCTTTAAAAGAAATAAAAAGGGTATTAACAATACATAGCAAATGTGATAATTTTACACTTTCCATTACTACTGTACACTTGTAGCAATACCAAGAAAATGTATTTTTTTTTATAATAAAGCATTAAATTTGGAAATAAAGATGTTTGTTTTTTGGCTTGGAATTTTTTCTCTAAACTATATTTGTCTAGGTTTTTTTTTTTTTTACAATTTTTTGGGGCATGCCATGAAAAAGTGATTGCTTGACAGCTTTAAAGAGGCCCTCAATTGAACTCTTTTTTTTTTTTTCACTAAATCTGGGTATATGTGTACTGTTGTGTAGTATGTGTGTGTGTTAATATACTCACCTACCGCCACCATCTCCGGTATCCAGCGCTGTTCTGCTCCTCTTCTCTGTGACATCACCGCTCTTTAAACTCTCCGATTAGCTCTATGCTCTATTGTGGGCCAGACGTCTTTTACAATGCAAGTCTAGGGAGTCTCATTCTGACGCTCCATAGGCTTAAACTGTGAAAACCACTTCCTGGTCACGGAGTGACGTCACTCAGAAGAGGAGCTGGATATCGGCAAAGGCAGCAGAAGAGTATAATAGCACACACACTACAGTGCATACACATATAGGGCTCATGCAGACGTCCATGCAACACGGTCTGAGCACGGATTACAATGTATGGTCTAGCCATGGGTCTCCAGACCTAAACAAGACAGCATCATAGAATTATATGATGGTCTCACTCTCAAGTCGGAAGTCCCGCAGTCAGCCTTTGCATTGTGGTCCGGCTCCGACAGTGTTGCATGAATGTGTGCATGAGACTATACAGACATTTAGCAAAAAAAAAAAAAGTTCATGGGAGTGCTACTTTAGTAACACACTTAGAATATAAACCATTATAAAATTAGCGTATAGTATATCTGTCAGCTTTATACTAACAGGAAGGCGAGAGGCTCACTGCCATGGCAGACCTGGGGGTTTTGTTAGGCACAGTGTTATATATGGGTTAAATATTCAGGATTGGAGAATTTGCATCTGGTGTCAGCTCTATATTAGCAGGCACTTTCCCTACACTGTGTGGGAACTACCACCCACCATGTAAATGTATGGCACGATGCAGTAGGGTAAGGTAGTGGTTTGGATAATATAGGAAAGTGGGAACATAAAATCAAATTCCTAATGGGTGCTAAACAGATCCCTATAAGCAGTAATTATATTTTCTTTTTAAAAAGAAAAGAGAAGATCTCTTGATGGCCATCAGTACAACAATAAAGCTCCACCAACCCAACAGATGACTGGGCATATCATGTGCATGTGTACCACCAGTGTGTAAGCTGTGACCAATATCCACCTGTTTCACCTTTAGAAATCTATTGTGTACCAATGTGGTGCTTGGTGAGTGTTGTAATGTATAAACCAACAATAAAAGGGTTATCATATGATTCATACCTTTTCTTGGTTGTGTAAAACGGTTGGGAATGAAGCTTTCAGAACGCATGAGGTTTTTTTTCTATTTCATTTCACAAGCAATTAAATTCACTAACATAATGTATCACTTTATTGACAAACCGACCACTAACACCTTAAAAACTTATATATCTGATAGGGTTTTATATACTCACCGGGTGCCCTTATGGTTCCGTCACAAACGTGAGATGTTTCCGGTGGATGTGCGTAGAGGTTTGTGATGTCAGGGATCTGGGAGTAGATATAACTTACTGCATCTGCTTTAAGAAAGAGCAAATCAGGTTAGGTTATCAGCATTGTGGAGCCCCACAGCCGGAGCGGTGCTTAGACAGCAGCAGAGAGCTAAATTATCAGCCGGCACAATGGACATCAGAGCGTTCTACTGAACAGCTGGATCAGAGGACACAAAGTGCAGATTCATTGCCTTGTGATTGGAGTTCAATAGACTAGCTGAGGCAGGAGGGAACACATCCAGGTCCCTCAAGCTTAGCCATAGGGTGATGGAGTTTTGGGGAATTTCTGGATTATCACAGCGGCAATGCTAAACTGATATTTATGGCTTATTCAAATTATTTTATATTAGCACCAAAAGGCTGCATACGTTTTATATGTAGTATAGGCACACGAATTAAAAAACAAGCAACAGTTTCTTAAAAAATTAAGTAGTAAAAGTTTTTTTTATTTTTTAAAGTGCTCATTTATTTAAAGTTTGATATATATCCTGATTATGGAACATATCTGCATCCATTCATATTCTCTCTTAAAAATGTAACTTAATCTTTATTCTGCTTCCCATATAAACCCTCACCTATCCCCTTGCATGGCCTGTATCTGCTGTGTCTTCCTTCTTCATTCAGTCTGTTCTCTTCTGTACACCCTGCACCCTCTGCTTCCTCTCTTTTCTCAGGGGTAGTCCGCTTTTTCTGTCCCAGGTGGTGCTTAAAGCATTATTCTTATTACTTCCAGTTATCATCTATACACAGGAGATGTAATCACTTATCAAAGGTGCAACCACAGAGACCATCCCGGAATAGGGAACAGCTCCAACATGCATGTCCCCTATTCTGGTAATTAGTGGTGGCCTTTGTGAGTGCACCACCACTAATATACTAGTTATGTACTATCCTTTGGATAAGGGATAACTCACAATAACTGTTATTAAGTGATAAACAACATTCCAAATAAGAATGGCCATTTTATACTCCTCGATGGCTACCAGAGGCGTAATTGCATATTTGTACATTGAAGGTAATATCCATCCTTTAACAACATTTTTTTAAATAAATATGGTTAAACTTTTGTGCTGACCAATTATTTAAAAATTGTTGATGCCTCATTTTTCGGAGCTTCCTGCATATGGTGCTATTACTGAATTCAATAGATTTACATTAAGCAGCAGCAAGCAACCAGATGTTTGGGATTTACCTTTATCTCTATGCAGTGTATTTGGGGCTCTATATTGGAAATGCAAAATTCTTTTCATGTCTTTACCTTTGTCAAGGTTTTGTAAGTATAAAAAACATGGGGATAAATTTTCACATTTTGGTTTTAACCAGTGCTTCCCCATGTTATAATAATTCAGGAGCCCCTTGAATCTTAACTCTGTTGTGCCACTTCTATTATTCTTCCTGAATATTTATGTATAAACTGACCACTGAGCGCTACCATTTCCCATGTAAAATCGGTGTGTCCCTTATACTGTCGACATTGATTGGGCAATGCAAAGGCTCGCTCACACTGGCAAGTAGCATTCTCTCTGCGAGAGTGAGCCGAGTGTTATGATAGTGTGATCCGATTCTCTCACATGCAAGAATCAGAGCTGAAACGCTCCATGGTTATTGGGCCCTTCCCAGTCTGATAATATCAGCCCGCAGCTGTCGGCTTTCCCTTAGCTGGTTATTAAAAATTAGGGGGACCCCTCACAATGTTTTTTAAATTATCCATTTATTAGGTTTAATAAGGCTAAACACCCTGTAGTGCCACATGAAAGTCACTAAAAGGTGCAAATTTATTATATGTAAGAGACTTGTGACATTATATATCTACAGGACATCTAGGTATTCTATCTATATATCTAGTCTATCTATCAATCATTATATAGTTATCTATATATTTAGCTATCTATCTATGTATCAATCATTCTATTAATCATTCAATATATCTAGCTATCTATCTATATTTTGGAATAGCTATCTATCAATCAATCAATCATCTTTATCTCTATATCTTTATATATGATTGATTTTTTTGTGTTAAATGGGTATTCCAATCTCCAAGATCTTATCCCAATATGTAGTAGGTGTAATAATAATAATAAATAATATTAGCAAATACCTCCAATTAGAAATGAGTATAGTTTTTCTGATTCGCTATGTCTCTTTCCTCATGTGCAGGTATTGCAGGACCTTAGGTATCCATGTTTACATCCACTGATATAGTGACAGTTAGTTAGCTAGTTGCTAGTGGTCGTAATTGTGGATACCTAAGGTCCTGCAATGCCTGCAAGTGAGTAAAGAGACATAGAGAATCAGAAAAACTATACTACATTTCTAATTGAGGTATTTGCTAATATTATTATTATTACACCTCCTACATATTGGGATAGGATATTGGAGATGTGAATACCCCTTTAAATACCTTCATTTAACATACAGTATTTACAATATGTAAAAGATGATGTTAAAACAGCATTGCATACGCAATGAATGTGAGGAAAAAAATCGCATACTCGGATTGCACTATCATTACACAGGGAATCAACAACGGATTGCACTCGGACAACTCTTGGGGCTGTAAATCGGACAGATTTTTTAAACGATCGTGTGACTCCAGCCTAACAGTGGGCATTCACACACTCCAAACTGGTAACACCCAGTTGACAATTTATCTACAAAGGTTTTAGGAGTATCAGAGGAATGGCATTTGTAGTTCCTACAAAATATGCTACAAAATTCATATTTCATGAACACTACAAGCATTTACTAAAACAGACAAGTCTGGAAAGTTAATAGGTACTCTTTAAAGGTGTACATTCACTTTAAGCAGGCTGCAATTTAATGCAGATTTTGTTGCAGAAAATTCTGCAACAGTCCATTTTATCTGATCCCATTCAGGCAAGTGAAACTGATTTACAGAAAATTCTAAAACAAAATCTGCAGAGTATGAATTCACACTGCCAAGTATGGACCGTAATGTCTGGACAAGTTTCCTGACCCAAACTCAACAGCTACATCTATGCCTATGAAGCTGCTCAGTCTGGGTCTGAATATCCGCAGTCTTTTGAGACATCACGATCTGTATTTGGACTGTGAACATCGGAAGTGTGAAACCATTATAAAGTTTCAAATCAGGACTAGTCAAGAGAATTGGCATATTGTACCGTATAGTATGAGCTTAACATTATTAGAAATGTCTGATTAGTTGCATCAAAAGACTAAAACTTTAGGCACCAATTCATCAAGGTGTTTTCACCAGAATTCTGCTGTAAAACACCTTGAAATATATGAACATTTTGACACAATTCAAAGTTGTGCAAAAATTGTGTAATTTTTAGAGTTTTTAAATCCCTAACGGGCCAACTCTACAGAAATGGGCTGAGACGCGGTGGGACACAGCATATCGAAGCCCGCTTAGTAAATTCATCATAATTTACTCCACCAAAGTGGCGTGGCATAAACTACACCAGAAATGTACCAAAGTATTTGGCTGGAGTAACATCTCTGGCAAATACACACAGCTTTCATAAGATGCACCAAATTCATTAAGCGCATTGTCTTCACTAAGACTGGAGGGCTAAACATCAGTCTTAATAAACCCGTGACTTAACGTTAGCATAACTTTGGCATAACATAGGTGGTATTGTAGAATAATTGCATTTTCATTTTTTTTTGTTCAAAATAATACTGTTTATAGACAAATAAGTTTCATTCTTAGAAGAAAGCCTCCAAGTACAGAGGACTACCACTAATCTGTTAACATGTAGAATTATTACCAGCATTTAAAACATATACACATATACTTAGGAGATTAATTTTAAATTGGATTACTGCTAAAAATAGAAGAACATAATCACATTCTGCTCTGGCCATTTGTCTTGAATTCTTAATTAGATCATTTCAGTTACCAGGAAAATTAGAAGAAAGGAGATTTTATATTTTTTTTTAGTTTGTAATTTTTGTGCATGTTTATGAGCTCGCACATAAGGAAAGATGAGTGGCAGCATCTTCAGTACTGTGTATCCTCATCAGCTAGTGTTTAGGTCTCCATAATACCATGCTTCAGCCTTACAAATAGCCTTGATCAACAATTGTTGCTGTGATTATTAATTCATACTAATAAAAATATATTCTTTTCCTAATTGTAATGAAGCAAGGAATATGTGCGGCCTAAACAGCACATCCCACCAGCATGTGCAGCCATTTTCTTGAATATCCAAACTTTACATGAGGCCTAATTGTTCCAGGTAAAAATATATATTCCTGTACCGTGTTAGCCAGTAGATAGAAAAATATTTAGATTTGAGAGTCCTCAGTGGTTGATACCTTTTAATGGCTAACTGAAAAGATGGTAACAAATTGCAAGCTTCCGAGACTACTCAGGTCTCTTCATCAGGCTAGTATTGTTACCATCTTTTCTGTTAGCCATTAAAAGGTATCAACCACTGAGGACTCTCAAATCTAAATATTTTTCCAGGTAAAAAAAATTCCTTAAATGGGTTGTTCACTTCTGGACAACCACTTCTTAAAAGCTAAAGTGGCCAGAAAAAGTGAGAAAAAGTGTCCTCCCGGACAACTTTCTCTATGCACTTCCATGGGAGCAAATAAAACAGCCAGGCCAGGAGAATGCTTTCTTGAGATAGATGCAGGTCTTAACTATGAGATCTGCATCTATCAGATTGTTCAGTATCGATACCCATTTAAAGAGGACCTTTCATAACATTTTTATTTTAAACTGTACATATCAGTAAAAGCAGCTGAAGAGCTGATTAAAATGTTATTTTTCTCCAATGCAATGTTTAGATATGGGATATTGAAGTTTAGAGCACCCAATATTCAAATTTCCCTTTCAACTAAGGGGGCGTTAACAGTGATTCTTTTCTTGGAGCATTTACTTTTTACTATCTTTGATGCTGCCCAATTATTAGAAGGCAGCGTCATACAGGGGAAAAAATAAAAAGCCCGCAGGAAAGGTGAAAAACAAAAGTCATGTGGGCATTTTCAGCGTGATTTGGTGAGACTTGATGCTTCCTGGCATTACAGCGCCAGAAGAGGAGGAGAGCTGCAGTGTGGAGCAGTGAAGATCATCATGGGAACAGCGTTTGTAACATGTAATGCTCTGGATCAACTAAAGGTATCGGGGAATACCGTTAAACTCCTTATTCCTTGACACCTGTAGCAGGTCCAGGGCACTGTCTGTGACAGACGCTGCTACCAAGATGGTCTTCACTGTTCCAGGCGCTAACATACTGTAGCTCTCCACCGCTCCACCGCTACTAATGCTGTAATGACAGGAAGCAATGGGGGTGAGGAGTTCTCAGCGTGGTCCAGTGAGACACAGCAAGTCTCATCAGATCACCCTGAAAATGCCTGTTTTGACCTTCTCTGTGTGCCTTTGCTTTTTTTCCCACTTTATTACACTGCCTTGTAATGACTGGGCAGCGTCATAGATGGGAAAATTTACTTTTCCTAGGAAAGAA
The DNA here is from genome assembly GCF_046119375.1 of Phyllobates terribilis. Classification (NCBI taxonomy): domain Eukaryota; kingdom Metazoa; phylum Chordata; class Amphibia; order Anura; family Dendrobatidae; genus Phyllobates; species Phyllobates terribilis. The sequence goes on along the minus strand of NW_027362761.1, from coordinate 65,156,644 downwards.
TCTCTGTTATTATCTCTGCAATACAGTGGAGAAAAAAAAAACATTTTAATCAGCGCTGTAGCCCCTTTTTAATGCTAAATACATTTAAAGAATAAAATGGTGTGACAGGTCATCTTTAAAGCGGTTTTCCCACAAACAAAAGCTCGTTTTAATCAATAGATCTTGGAATAATAATAACTTCCAGAATTGGATGTGTTTAAATAAAATGTTCCTGTGCTGAGATAATCTTATAAGGGTATGTGCACATGGTCGGTATTGGCATCGCTTTGAAGGCAGCATACTTTATGCTGCGTCCAAAGCGCTGCATGCAGGTGAATCCGCATGTGTTCATTGAACCATGCGGATTCACCGCAATCAATATGACTCGCCCCCTGGGCCGTGGGGTACCCGGAACCGGGCTTCTGTACGATGCTGGGGGTAGTAGTGGCAACCCGATTCCGTGGCTCAGGGTGGTGAGACCAAATTGTGGCAGTCTATTTATCAGTGTTTTGAATGTCCGACTACGCCACCCGTGGATTGCGGTCAGGGATAACCGCCGCTGCAGGGCAGGCCACTGAGGCTGGTGTTGGTGTGCAGCACAGAGGTAGAATAACTCCCCACGGGAGGAGTGTAGCCCCAGGGTAGTGTAGGTGGATGTTGGGGGTGATAGTTCCGTCCGCGACGGTCAGAATGCAGAGTCCGCTTAAACAGTTCAGGGTCTTTATTATAACAGATGGTAATGACCCAACAACAGTACCGGCTAGAAGGGGGCCTGGATGTCTGAGAACACTCGGGAAGCCCCTCTGGTCAGGGTGAGGGTGTAGGCCTACCGTGCTCTCTATGCTCTTTCTGACTAATTCCCCCTTTAGTGGTATAATAGCCCACGTCCCTGAGCGTGCCATGTACTCTCACCCGTATGGCTTGCAACTTTGGCTCCTTTTACCTCTGGCCTCTCTTGGCTTTGCTGGTCCCTTCTGTTGTGGCAGAGCCTCCGGGCTTTTTAGGCGAAAGGACATGAAATCCCTCGCGGATTGGTTCTCTGCTGCTGGACTTAGAGTCTTTACAGCCTCGGACCCCAATGTCCGGTAGATTATTCTCCCTTTCTGCCAGGACAGGCTTTCGGCGCCCTAAGTCCCTGGCTCGTGGCTTCTCCACTGCCTCACGACCTCCTCACCTACAGCTGAACTGTCCCTCCTTCTCTGGGACTAGGTCGTCCAGTTCTCTCTAACCCTGCCCCCAGTTCCAGCTTTTATAGGGGCAGCCAGCTCCTCCTACTGGCCTGGGACAGGAGGTGCTGTATGCTAATTGTCCCTAACCAGGGAACCTCCCTCCTGCTCTCAGACACAGCCTTTATTATTTGTGGCATCCAGGCCTGGGGTGACACAAATACATTACAGTGATATAATTTCAGTTTCTCTTGCGGAGACCAGCGTCTCTGCAATAGAAATTGACATGCTGCGGTCTGGAAAGACACGCCGCATGTCTGTGTCCACAGGTGATCACCAGGTCCATGGAGACGCATAGTGAACATGGGATTTCATGAAATCTCATCCACTATGCTGTAACATCTGTCCGCAGCGATTACTGATCATGTGCACATACCCTTAATGTGCCCCTGCTGTGTGCTGTGTAGTGGCTGTGTCTGACCGTGCAGGAACATGGTCTGATCATACCACATCTCCTGGGCAGGGGAGGACACAAAAGACAATACAGACATTACAGCAGGGGATCACAGATGATTCTTTCTTTTTTTAAGACCAGGCAGGGAAATGCTTTACCTCACAGAAAGAATCAGCTGTGATCCCCTGCTGTAATGTCTGTATTGTCTTTTGCGTCCTCCCCTGCCCAGGAGATGTGGTATGATCAGACCATATTCCTGCACGGTCAGACACAGCCAGTACACAGTACACAGCAGGGGCACATTCATAAGATTATCTCAGCACAGGAACATTTAAACACATTAAATTGTGGAACTTATCATCATTCCAAGATCTACTGATTAAAATGATTTGTTTGTGGGAAAGCCCCTTTAAGTCCTACACAGCTAGTCTCGGGATGTCAATAGTAAGACAACAGAAGCACTGCTGTCCAAATAAACAGAAATTTAGGCACAAAATTTGCATCTGCTCACCTACTTCTACCAAACTGTGAATCATAAATAAAAATAATATAATCAACTTGTACCCAGAATGCATTATTCAAACCACAATTTAGTCAGGGTCTAAATATGGTCATCCTCAACTATTGCCAAAGGTGTTTAGTAAACTTTAAACTGTGAATATCTTACCTTTATCCGGATTTGACAAACTCTATAAAAAAAGTAAAAAAAAAAATGTCAGAACTCCACAGAGTTTTATGCATTTAGCTATAAAATAAGAATTAAAAGACAATAATAATTATTAATTGAAATAATATGCAAATATCCCCTTCACAGAGTAAAGAGAGCCGGGACCCTAATGCCACTCTCCCAAAGCAGAATTTTTTATGATTCAGACTGCTTAATTAAAATAATATAAATATTTCTTTTAATAGTGTTCTACATATGTGTGATATGGAGAGAGATAATTTGCCATCTAAAGTTTTGTTCATACTTCCCCTTTATTTCTTCAGGTTTTTGTCACTTTTGACAACCAACATGCTGATCCAATATGGAAGCCATCATAAGATAAAGTGATTTATTAGAATTGGCTACAAAATAGATTACAGTAGTTCAATCATGGCTCTGGTAAAATGCAATCCATGACACCTATGTGAACGGAGCTTCAAATTAATATTCCTATTATAACATTTACAACATATCCAAAGTTTTGACTCTTTTAGCATGTGTAGAGGGCAAGAGGACCCCATTCTCCCAAATATTTAAAGATCCCAGATTAGGAACCTACCCATATCATCCATTTATGGCATGTCCTTAAAAAAAATTAGATCCCTTTGTAAATAGAGATGTGTGTGGAAGAAATATCACAAAAATATTTTATCACAGAGTTTACAGAGCATACAGTACTAGTCATAAAAATGGTGTTTTCTTTACCTTTTGCAAATCTACCAATGAAATTTCAGTCTCTTTTAGTTTTTCTCTCAGTATTTGTTCTTTGGCAGATATTAGTGATTCTTCACTTTCTAGTTGCACAATGTCCTGCTCTATTCTGTAAGACACAATTGAAATAATTTGCACATTGTAGTAGATCTAGTGGATTACAAACAAGGCAGACATAAACTGGAAAGACAAAATGGTTCAATACTGGCAAGGGGTTGAGACAAGACTATTCACTGTCAATACTCAATGATTAATTTAGTAACTAATGAAATAAGCAGCACTGGAAATAAACAAGTAAGGGCTGAAGACTAGTTAAATAACCATTAATGCTTTTGATTTTTGATATAACAAGAATACATTTATAGGTGAAAATGACAAAGACCTAAAGACAGCATTGTACAAGAGATCTCTCTGTAATAGCGATTTTTATAATCATATTAATAATAATTTCTATTTATATAGCGCCAACATATTCCACAGCACTTTACAATTAGGCGGGGACATGTACAGACAATGGAAACAATACAATTTAACACATAGTTCAATAGTTACAGGAGTAAGGGCCCTGCTTGCAAGCTTACAATCTATAAGGAAATAGGGGATGGTAGAAGGTGCTTGTAAAGTACAGTCCAGCCATCATTATAATAAATAAGGGTTTTCATATTAAGCTGCATGGTCCGGTCATCAGCCAGTATCTGTATGAGTGCAGTTACCACGTGTTATTGGCAGCATGGAGGATGTGGAGACAGATCAATAGGAGGGAGCAGATTATGATTAACATTGAGGCTGTGTGCCCACAATGCGTTTTTCAAGTGTTTACGCTGCGGAATTTCTGCAGCGTAAACACTTGGGAAACGCTTGGTAAATCTTCCCCCATGGTCTCCAATGCAATTCCGCACTTTCAATGCCCATGCTGCGTATTTTTCCGCAGCGTTTATGCTGCGCTCAAAAATCCGCAGCGTGTCCATTAATTTTGCGGACACGCAGCGTAATCGCCTCCATTGACTTGCATTAGAACGCGCCAATTCTGCAAGACTGCATCTGTACTTGCGTAATTGGCGCGTTCTAATGTGCGGATGGTAGGAGAAGAGACTCTCATCCAGACCCGGGTACCATAGAATCTGTAAAAAAAAGAATTTAAAATAAAAAATAAAGTTTATACTCACCTTCCGATGTCCTCCCGGTGTTTTGTCCACGCCGTCCGGTCTCTTGCAATGCTAGCGCTGTGGTGAAGGACCTGCCATGATGTCAATGAGTCATGCGACCCATCATATGACTCAATGACGTCACCGCAGGTCCTTCACACCACCACGAGCATTGCAAGAGACTGGACGCAGCAAAGATGACACCGGGAAGACACCGGAAGGTGAGTATAATTGTTTTTTTTTAACTATTACTTGGTCACACTATATAAATCCATGCCGGTTGCATGGATTTATATAGTGTGAACAAGTTGTCAAGCACTTTCCTAGTGATGCTAAAATCGGTTGGAAAGCACTTGACAACCCGCATGCAGAAATGCATGCACAGACGCTTGACAAACGCTTCAACCTGGCGGGAAAAACGATTGTAAAAAACGCATGCGTTTTTCCTGCTAGGGAGATGCGGAAAAAATATGCAGCATTTCTGCATCATGGGCACATAGCCTTAGGAGGGGAATAGGGGAGAGAGTGGAGAGTTAGGTTAGTGAGTTGAGGTGATGGGCTTGTCTAAACAGATGTGTTTTTAAAGCATGCTTAAAAACATGGGGGCTAGATATTAGTCGGATCATTTGGGGTAGTGCATTCCAGAACACTAGCGTAGCATGAGGGAAGTCTTGGAGAAAGAGGTGCGAGGTTCGGATTATGGACTTTTTATGGACTCTTTACTAAAAGAAATCTGTCACTACAGTTGTGACAATAAAGACATGCAAGAGATGGCTCCTTAGTCTCTCAGAAGTCCTGTGACAAAGGTTTTGTGCATAATGAGTATTACAGCCACAACTATTTCTCCCCTTCCCATGCTGATAATTCTGCTTCACATCACTTGTCTTATCTATTGCATTATTCCTGTGTCCTGTTGTGTATAAATATGTGACTTCAGATTTTGTGTTATTCTATGCCTGATGAAGAGACCTGAGTAGTCTCAAAAGCTTGCAATTTGTTACCATCTTTTCAGTTAGCCATTAAAAGGTATCAACCACTGAGGACTCTCAAATCTAAATATTGTTTTATCTGCTGCAGATTACCAGTTCTCTGAAAGCTGAGCTCTGTATAACCCTGCCTACACCACTGACTTGCAATTTTATGTGTACACTGTGTATGGGCAGAAAGCTTCTAATCAGCAGTGGGGTGTGGTTAGCAGCAGGCAAAGTTTTCTAAGTAATAATCTCCTGCTGATAAAACAGTGGTTTTATAAAAACTACACTAAGCAGACCAGTAAGTGAAAAAAACACCAGTCACCATTACAACATTTACAGGGAATCTGTCACCCCCTGGGACTTTTCAGACCTCTAATATGGGCATACAGGTGATAGAAATGTGAATCTATACTTACCTGTATGTCCCATATCAGAGGTCTTGTGGTTGTGAAATTGATTTTTATTTCTTGTGGCTTACGATGTGTTCCCGTCCGGGGAGGGGGGGGGGATTGGGGAGAAATCCTGCCTACTTGTTTAATTAAAATATTTCTCGCCTCCCCTGCACGTCACAGTGCCATGTGACATGCAGTTCCCATGGCCGGATCCTGCGCCTGCGCACTTCACCTTCCTTTGCAAGGCGCATTTCTCTGCCGTCTGTTTATCCTTGTAGAGCAGGGAACTTGTGCGAAGGCGCTGGCGAGTCACTCTGACTTCCTGGCGCCTGCGCACTAGATCCCTGCTCTACACTTGTACACAGACGGGCAGGGAAATGCGCCTTGCGGAAGAAGGTGAAGGGCGTGGGATCCGGGATCCGAAACGTCTGATTGAAACTGGAATTTCTATGAACAATAAAGTAATTCAGTTTGTTTGAAGAAGCGAGTGCCAAGTCTTTCTTATACTGTCTAAAGGATTGGGATCCTTCTTGTGCACTGAAGTATACCCACAAGTGCAGTGTTTGTTATCGTATAGAAAGGCCTGGATGTCCACAGAAGACAACAGAGGTGGATGATCACAGAATCCTTTCAAGGGTGAAGAAAAACACGTTCATAACATCCACCCAAGTGAAGAACACTCGCCAGGAAGTAGGTGTTTCAGTATCTAAGTCTACCATAAAGAGAAAACTTGATAACAGCAAATACAGAGGATTCACCACAAGGTGCAAACCATTAATTAGCCTCAAAAATAGAAAGGCCAGATTAGACTTTGCCAAAAACCATCTAAACAAGCCAGCCCAGTTCTGGAAAAGCATTCTTTGGACAGATGAAATTTAGATTAATAACCCAAAACATACTGCAAAAGCATGCTTAGAAGGGAATCTGTCACCACTTTGGAGTCATCAGACCTCTACTATGGCCATACAGGGCATAGAAAAGTAAATCTATACTTACCTGTATGGCCCATAGCAGAGAAATCTGTTTTTACAAACTCCGTTTTCCACAGGCTTGGTGTCCAGGGGACGGCAAGAAATCTCCGCCTATATGCTTATTATTCCCCCAAATCCCGGCCTATATGCTTAATTATCATATTCCCCCCTCCCCTGCACATCACAGGGTCCTGTGACGGCACTGTGCTCCCTCTTGTGCCGGGAATGCGCAAAGCGCCGCTCACATAGAGCGCGCTTTGCTTCATCCCGACCCCGTCTGCCTGTGCTTTTATGTGTTTATGATCAAGTTAATTTGTCCAATTACTTTTGAGCCCCTGAAATGAGGAGGCTTTGTAGAAAAATGGTTGCAATTCCTAAATGTTTCACTGGCTATTTTTGTTCATCGCCTTTAACTAAACCTGAAAGTCTACACTTCAATTGCATCTCAGTTGTTTCATTTTAAATAAAAAATAGTGGCACGCAGAGCCCAAATCACAAAGATTCAGTCCAAATATTTCTAGGCCTAACTGTATATATTGGTAAGTGCCAGAAAATCATGTTCCCAACATATGTAAAAAAATAAAAAGGATAAAAATTCCCAACCTCTTTAAACAGAATCTACTATATACTGTAAGTGTCATATTAGCAAAAAGCCTCAAGCCCAAACGAAGAAGACTAAAGCAAATTCTGCTTACCTTTATAGTATTTCATAATTTAAAAGTAATGAGGTGAGCTTTGTTTTAGATAAAATAGTAACTTGTTGAAATTAACATGAAACTAACTTTCTTTTCTATTGTAATTAACAAGTGTACTTTGTTTTCTTCTTATAGTTATATTTTGGCACATGTAGGAAACGTCAAGATTTTCTTTTTTAGGACTACATTTTGTTTGCAGTTTTGATAAGAACTACAGAATTATGCTCAGCTCACGCTGCCATCCATAAATGGCGACTTGATAAATATTACTTCATTTTCTTTGGTCTATTTTGGTTTATTCAGTCTTTTGATTTATAAAGGCATTAAAGGGGTCTTTTAAAATGAATGGCCTATGCTTAGGATAGGCTATCAATATTAGATTCATAGGGGTCCAACTTTCATTACCTCAATCGATCGATCATTAATGTTTATATCAACTTGAAATAGGTGCAGCATTCAGTCGAGTGACGTTATCCCTACAAACAATTGCATCCCGCCTAGAGTCAGACCCTATTGATCTAATTAATTCATGGCCTATTCTAACATTAAACCACCAATTTTTAAAGGCTGGACAACCCCTTTAACCAAACAACACACAAATATAAAATTGTTTTTTGCCCTGACACAATAAAGTCTTTCTTATAGACAGACCATATGCTACCATCTGTTGCCACCTGACCATCGGAAGTCGATCAAAAAGTCGTACTGATGTGTGAGATACCATATTTTTAAACACTTCCACATAGTATTGGACGTTGTCATATTTGAGAAAAAAAAATCTTCAGGCAAACTGAGCAAAAAGCAGTTTCATATGTTAAACAATGCCTCAAATAGAAGTTTTTGAATAAAAAGTCTACACTGTAATATATGTCAATGAAGCAAATGAATCACATCATCCATTGTACTGAATGCGTATCCTTTTTGTTTCCCTTTTAGAAAGTTTGTTTAGTTTTTTTTCCTAAATGGTTGTTCTTTCAATGCAAGATAAGTTTGTTTCCCTTTAAATACTAAGATTGGCACATTAGTCAAAGCCTTGCAATGATAAGTGGGTGAAGGCTGTTTCCCAGAGGAAGTAATTAATGATGTCATTAAAGATGACAGATTTGTAATCTACATTGGGAGTCTCCATACAGGGTGGGCATTAAAACGGAAATTCAGAATGCTTTATGGAAACCATTATGTAATCACGGTCCATTTGGTTTTCCTTCTATTTCAGTCACCACAGTAAATGCAAATAATGTTGGTGCTTTTATTGCACACTGATGTAACACACCCATATCATACAGAAAAAAATGTCTTTTCACCTTAATTGATCATAGAATAATCAAATCAATCAACTCACCGCTCATCACTTCACTTTAAGGCGTGGGCTACACTGCGACATGTGTGGCGCAACAACAGCTCTCAGACAAGTCGAGCAACGAAAAAAGAGCTGCGATTTTGTTAGAGCTGCGATTTTGCTGATAAATCACATGGAAGTTGCGATTCCGTGCAACTTGGATTGAAACTGACAGGAAGAGTCGCATGCAACTTGTAATAGAGAATCCACCACATTTGGAGACATCTGCGACTCGGTAGGCTGCAGGTCACAGTGTGACGCCATAGGAAATCATTAGATGCAATGTTTCAATGCGTCACCGCGATCTCAATGTCATGTAACCCCAGCGTGACTGAGGATACATTGTAATAATTTGGACAGCAGAATACAGAAGGCATGTTTTATAGGTAAATAATGGGCATATACTGTATGTAGTAACATCATGGGCTGCATTATAGCTACACTAGCACCAGTATTCACACCATGGCAAAAAATATATGGCAGTCTATGCTTGCCAAGAGTTTTAGCAGCAAGAAAGAATATGATTATTAATAACAACAAAACAGTGGTCATAGTTGCAAGTAATATAATATTATCATATTACATAATAATAATAATAATAAATTAATACTTGTAATACTATGGTGGAAATCAGCATTGATCATACAACTGATATTTATTGCAAATCTTGAGAAATAATTGATTTAGTGAAAAAAAAAACACTAGAACATTATCACAATCATTGAGAAATACAAGAAAATGGAGCAAGCAGCTTTTCTCTGTCAGAAGTGCAGGGATGTGTCATTCCTGTGGGACAGATTCAAGGTTGGCTAAGTGACTCTGGGAAAAAGAGCTTAATCAGGAAGCCACATGCATTGTGGGATGTGTTGGTTTTATGGTTTCCACCCTCACTGGTTTCCTGTTATTGTGTAAGGTATTATCCACCAGTGTGTGGCTATATTGTCAGAATCTGGGCACTCAAGCTCTGGCCTTCTCATCTGTCACTCTGATTTCTGCCAAACAAGACTTAGGAACTGAAAAGGGATTCCTGGGGGAGTAATTCTACCACATTCCAGTCTTTAAAGGAATATGCTCCTGGATTTTAAATACACACACACACTATCATCACTGTCCCCATTGGGGCTCACAATCTAGATTCCCTATCAGTATGTCTTTGGACTGTGGGAGGAAACCAGAGAACCCGGAGGAAACCCACACAAACACAGGGAGAACATACAAACTCCTTGCAGATTTGGCCTTGGTGGGATTTGACCCCAGGACCCAAACGCTGCACAAGCCAAACAAGTCAAAATTATTATTTTAGGAGAGGCTAAATTCAAATAACAAAAATAGGTACAAAAATGTGTATTAGCAGAGAAAACACAACTCCATTTTTGCCACCTATTTGAATGTTATGGGTCCAGATACTAAATCCCCCTCTGTTAGCAATGCTGGGAAGTGTCACACGGCCACAAACAATCCCTGCAATGCATGGCACCCCCTCAAATGAACAGACCACCATGTGATACACAGTTAAGTCACAGCAAGCATCACTCTTTCCAGTGGCTCTTTATTCCATTTTCTAGTGGGTAATAAAGGTAGTTGAAATGATGGGACCACCTCTATAACGTTCATATGTATATAGTCAGGTTCAGATAGTCCATTTTGGTTACAAATCATAACTGCACTGTACGCAGTAAGCACCACAATACTATAGGACAACATCTGCAAGGAGTCTGTATGTTCTCCCCGTGTTTGTGTGAGTTTCCTCCGGGTTCTCCGGTTTCCTCCCACACTCCAAAGACATACTGATAGGGAATGTAGATTGTGAGCCCCAATGGGGACAGTGATGACAATGTATGTGCTATGGAATTAATGGCGCTATCTAAGCAAAGCATCATAATAAATGCTCTAATACTATATAAATTCTTCAAGTGATTTACACAGGCTGCCCCTGGTGGTCCTGTTCTATGCCTCATTACCCGTGTGATTCACATACTGTACCGAAGCTAAAATCTGATTACAGCTGCTCAGACCTTACCGCAGGAAAGGTTTGGGCTGAGGTTAAAGAATGACAAAAACTCTGTCTGAACATTCCAAACTCCTTCACAGACAGCTGGAAGTTCTTGTACTCTATGTGGTATACAGTATATGCTGGAAGTATTTGTGGGGACACATTCCTTTATCAGTTTCCAGTGTGGCAGTGGAGAGCATGATTACCACAGGAGGTGGGGTTAGTAAGAGAGAGCAGGCATACTATAGTAGGATAAAGTGACAAACTCCTGCTTGTTTCATGGGAAATAAGAACAAGATAGGTTATTATGTTGGATTTGTCATAGATGTCTCAGCTGTTTCTCATTAAAGAGGTTGTCCACTAATTATACATTGATGCACTATGCGTTGGGAGTGTCATTACCATACTCGATCAGAGTCTCTCGCATGAGATGTGTGACCCCGGCCTCATAGTGTGAATGAGGCCCAACTCTCATTCAAGCAGCCAATATAACTTCAAAAATGTGCAATGCGAAATGTTGATGAACGCACAGAACAGACTTATTTTTAGGATTGCAGGACACCTTGTGGCCACCAATGGAATTTGCAGCTGGTGAAAATCCTACAGTATCACTAAAATGTCAATATTGTATATTTAATAGGAAATAATTGGCCCTTTCTGATATAATGTAGTGTATATAAGTATTATGTCTAGTTCTATTTTATTATACAGTTAAAGAAAGTTGATATCCACTACTGAATGATATCTGAATTTCCACATTAAATATGCAAATGAGAATGGTATATGATACTATGATAATAATCTGACCAGGTATCTGACATTTCAAATTATACTGAAAACCGACTGGGTGATAACTTTGTTATAGGCTCAGTATGTTAGTTGTTCTTCTCTTTTGAGTAAAAGCCATCATCGATTACCATTTTTTCCTTGTCTCAATTAACCATATAAGTATTTGTCTGAAGGTCTGATGCATATAGGTGTGTCTGAAGATATGCGGATTAACTCCAGTGAATTACAATGGGGCTAGTCCTAGTCTGAATGCAGATTTTGCAGCTAAGTCGAAGCATGAATACGAATTTCAGTTTCAAATATCAGATTTTTTTTTTTAAAAAAAAACAACAACTTATGGCTGACAATGGCACATCTTTGTCACATGAACATGGTCTTACTGTGGGCTGTGACACATGGAGCAGTCCAGTGTTGCGATCATCATAGGTCTGACCATCAGAGACTGTACTGCACATGAAAAGTGGGGTACACTGCTGAACAAAGCTTGATGCAACTGAGCAGTCACCTGAATGGATTTTACAATTGTAATATCCGGTAGAATTACGTTAATTTACTATTTTTACTGCATAGTAAACAAAAAATGAAAATGCAATGGCAGATTTCCTTCTTTTTCTCATCACCAAGCCTCCAACTACTACCGCAACAAAATATTTATTAAAAGGTATTTAAAACAAGTCCTCATATGGCTATGTGGATAGACAAACATATAAATAAGGTACAATATGTCTCTCTATGGCTTCTACCTTCCCTGCTGTGGTCCGGGTGATTGACATGAGAGAGACCTGTCAATTAACAGGAGCCTGTCGAGGGTCAAGTCTCTCCCTACAGCCCCCGGCTGGCTTTTAAAGCCATGTTTTCCCGGAAACGCTGCAACATTTCAGAGTAAATTATATCTGGCTGCCAGTGGTTCGGGCAGCATTAATCTAATTACAGTTTCCCTTTAAGAATCAAAACACCAGCAGAATTAAGGGGTTAGTTTTACGGTATATGCACAATGCGGAAGCAGAAGTAAAAGTATGGCGTAGTATCCAAAACAACTATACTAAAAGTGTGAATCACATTTTATCAAAAATTGTCTACATTCAATTAAAATATGAAGAACTAATCCTGTAAACTGAGTACAGCCGTAATAGGGCACAGTTCACTAATGACATCATATACATGAATGGCACAGTGTAATAGCATTCAGCTTCCATGCCGGAAAATATGCAGCCAAAGGTCTGGTAATCAGTAACCCTGGAAAAAGTATTCTAATTAACCTTTTAATTGCAGATGGAAAGAACAGCTGCACATGTATTGCATCTGGATACAGTATGTCTAATAAAGAACATTATCTGCACTGATGTTCCTTTTATCTTAACTAAAACCAGGAAGACATTCCTAAAAGGAGAATATGGCCATATTTCCCATTTTTTTCTGTGCTGGGATTCTGTCTGATCTTCTTTATAGTATTGAAAATGAAATGGGAGACTTTATACATGCACTTTGGCATTTTTTTCTCACCATGCATCAAAAGTAACTTGCAATTAAGGTATTTTACTTTGCTTCAATGTTCAGTTCATGTTCAATTCTATGGTTTCTTAACCTCAGGTATTTTAATGGGATAAGCATTCAGTGAAGTCATTTTATAGCTTTAATATATGGCTATGATAAAATAAATGCTGAAGGGTTTTTTGAAATTACATAAAGATTGGCTTTTCCCCTTATTTAAAGGGAGTCTCCCATCACAGAATGACTGTCCAAACCCAACACAGGTGCTCTTTGTACCCTTGGTGTGGCCATACAGTTCAGTGCTCTTTCCACTTATCTGCCTTGTATCTATCTCTGCCCCCTCTTTCTTGCTCGATAAGTCTGGATTTACAGGAGCTAGAGAAGGGTAGAGATAGATGAAAACTAAGTAGGTAGCAAGGTGAGCTGAACTGTTTGGTTACACCATGGGTGCACTGAGAATCTGTACTTGGTTTGGACAGTCATTTTGTGCTGACAGAGCAGCTGCAGCTTATTGACAAGTCTCTCCTTAAGTATACCCAAAAGAGAGACCTGTCAATCAGTTGTAGCAGCACTGAGAAGAGCCGGCTGGAGGTGAAGGGAGACTAGTCTGGTCTCCGGTTATGGTCCCCGTCCAAATTTTCAAAGTATATTTTCTCTGAAACACTCCGGCAAATACTTGGCTGCAATCATGCAGCCAGGCTGCAGTTCATGTTTCCAGCAGGTTGGGCAGTATAAATCGCCTGACAGATCCCCTTTAAAGTTCCTCCTTGGTCCATGGGTTGTGTCTTGTACTACAGTTCAAACTCATTTAATGGTGCGGAGCGCTAATATTGGACATAGTTGATACACATGCAGGGATGGTGTTATTTCTGGATAGGAAGCAGAACCATGTTAGTAATTTCATGCAACACCTAAATAAGAAAACCTAACGCATCCATTGTTTCGCACGCAGAAGGTACTGTTATGCTGCACACACAAGAAAACTAGTCACGTTGTGCCTGTCACTCACATCAAAGTCCCATCCTCAGCTGTGCATTCCAAACACAATGGGGCATATCTACTAAAGTAAACTCTGCTTATAAGATACTGTGAAACAAAACATCTGTGCCTACTGATTGACTTCTTCACTGTATAGTTAGAAATGAAAGCATTCATACTAATGGCCATTGTGTTGAGTTTGTACCTTTTGTACCTTTGTCAGTGAATGTTCTTTAACCCCTTAACCCCCGAGGGTGGTTTGCACTTTAATAACCAGGCCAATTTTTACAATTCTGACCACTGTCACTTTATGAGGTAATTACTCTGAAACACTTCAACGGATCCCGCTGATTCTGAGATTGTTTTTTTCGTGACATATTGTACTTCATGATAATGGTAAAATTTCTTCGATATCACTTGCGTTTATTTGTGAAAAAATTGGAAATTTGGCGAAAATTTTGAAAATTTCACAATTTTCAAAATTTGAATTTTTATTCTGTAAAATCAGAGAGATATGTTACACAAAATAGTTAATAAATAACATTTCCCACATGTCTACTTTACATCAGCACAATTTTGGAACCAAAATTTTTTTTTATTAGTGCGCTATAAGGGTTAAAAGTTGATCAGCGATTTCTCATTTTTCCAACAAAATTTACAAAACAATTTTTTTAGGGACCACATCACGTTTGAAGTGACTTTGAGGGGTCTTTATGACAGAAAATACCCAAAAATGACACCATTCTAAAATCTACACCCCTCAATGTGCTCAAAACCACATTCAAGAACTTTATTAACCCTTCACGTGCTTCACAGGAATTTTTGGAATGGGGAAGAAAAAAATGAACATTTAACTTTTTTCACAAAAATGTTACTTTAGACGCCAATTATTTTATTTTTGCAGGGGTGACAGGAAAAAATGGACCCCAAAATTTGTTGTGCAATTTCCCCTGAGTACGCAGTTACCCCATACGTGGGGAAAAAACACTGTTTGGGCGCACAGCAGGGCTGAGAAGGGAAGGAGCGCCATTTGACTTTTTGAATGTAAAATTTGCTTGAATAATTAGCGGACGCCATGTTGCGTTTGGAGAGCCCCTGATGTGCCTAAACAATGGAAACCCCCCACAAGTGACACCATTTTGGAAACTAGACCCCTCAGGGAACTTATCTAGATGTGTGGTGAGCATCTTGAACCCCAAGGTGCTTCACAGAAGTTTATAACATGGAGCCGTAAAAAGAAAATTTTCACATTTTTTCCACAAAAAGGTTTTTCAGCCCCCAGTTTTGCATTTTCATAAGGGTAACAGGAGAAATTGCACCATGCAACTTGTTGTGCAATCTCTCCTGAGTAAGCAGATATCCCATATGTGGGGGAAAACCACTGTTTGGGCGCACGGCAGGGTTCGGAAGGGAAGGAGCGCCATTTGACTTTTTGAATGCAAAATTTGCTTGAATAATTAGCAGATGTGCCCATGATGTGCCTAAATAGTGGAAAACCCCCACAAGTGACACCATTTTGGAAACTAGACCCCTGAGGGGTCTTATCTAGATGTGTGGTGAGCACCCGCGATACTCAGTGCATACCCAAGCACCCGATGCAAACTCAAGTAGCGAGCACTTGCGCTCAACACTGGTCGCCATATTGTCATCATTTTTTTTTCTTTACTTTTGAAAAAACCCCAACCCTAGCCCCAACCCTAATACAACCCCAACCCTAACCCTAACCCTAGCCCAACCCTAACCCTAGAGTTTATTTTTTTACACCATTCCTCGCGTGGTATAAGTGATTAGACGACTTTATTCTTCAGGTCGGTGCGATTACAGAGATACCAGATTCATATCGGGTTTTTATGACTGACAGCTGTCACACACTAAAAGACACTTTTTTTTGCAAAGACTAGTGTTTGCATCACCATATTTTGAGAGCTATAATTTTTCCATATTTTGGCCGACAGAGTCATGTGATGGCTTGTTTTTTGCGGGACAAGTTGACGTTTTTATTGCTACCATTTTAGGGCACGTGACATTTTTTGATCGCTTTCTATTCTGATTTTTGGGAGGCAGAATAAACAAAAACCAACAATTCAGGAATTGTTTTTTTGCGTTTTTTTTATGCCGTTCCCCGTGTGGTAAAATTGATAATGCAGCGTTATTCTTTGCGTCAGTGCATTTACAGCAGTACCGCATTTATATAGTTTTTATGTTTTGCCGCTTTTACACAATAAAAACGATTTTCTAGAAAAAATAATTTTTTTGTATCGCTTTATTCTGAGAGCTATAACTTTTTTATTTTTCAGACAGTGGAGCTGTGTGGTGGCTTGTTTTTTGCGGGACAAGGTGACGTTTTTAGCGGTACCATTTTTATTTACATTCGTCTTTTTGATCACGTGTTATTCCATTTTTTGTTTGGCGGTATGATGATAAATCATTGTTTTTTGCTTCGTTTTTTTTTTTTTTTTTTTTTACCATGTTCACTAAAGGGGTTAACTTGTGGGACAGTTTTATAGGTCAGGTCGTTCCGGACGCGGCGATACCAAATATGTGTACTTTTATTGGTTTATCTTTTTTTTTCATAATAAATAAATATTATGGGTTCAATATATTTTATTTTTTGGGGATTATTTTTTTTCTTTTTTTTAAATATTTTTACAATTTTTTTTAATTTTTTTTTTCCACTTTCCTACATTTTTTTTTTTTTACTTTTACACATTGTCCAACTATGGGACTTTCACTTTTTGCAGCCTGATCAGCTGCATGGCATAGAGAGCAGCAGCTCTCTTTGTCATGCAGCCTGTCAGCGCTGCACACAGGGGAGACATTACTTTGGTCACGCACTGCGCATGACCAAAGGAACGTCCTGCCTCCTGGTGACCCGGATGTTGTCATGACGACATTGGGTCGTCATGGCAACATCCGGAAGCCGTCGCAGACATCGCTGGACGCCGGCAGGAGAGGTGAGTATACCGATCACCTCCCCTTCGATCGCAGCATTGCAGGGGTTAATGTGCCGGGAGCGGTGCGGGACCGCTCCCAGCACATAGCACCGGGTGTCAGCTGTGACAATCAGCTGACACCCGGCGGCGATCGCCCCGCACCGCTTGTGTGCGGGCGCGATCGCAGCGCGCGTAATAATACGTAGCTGGCCCTATAGGCCCAGGGCGCAGCTACCTACTATTACTGACAAGGTCGGAAAGGGGTTAAAGGAAACCTACCAGCTGGTTCATGATGCCCCATCTATGGGCAGCATGAATCAGAGACCGGGTTTGCTATTGCAACCATGTATGTTTCACTCTAAAAGTCTACAGCATTTCGGAGAACACATAGCAGCTTCTCCCCACCCCACCACCATTGACTGACAGGTCTTTCCCTATACACATGGTTCGGGCAGCATTTTCTTTTTACGGGATCTTGTCTATTATTATTATTTATTATTATAGCGCCATTAATTCCATGGTGCTTTACATGTGAAAAAGGGGGTATGCATAACAAACAACAAGTACAATAGTTTGGACAAAAACAAGTCACCGACTGGTACAGGAGGAGAAAGGACCCTGCCCGCGAGGGCTCACAATCTAGAAGTCTATTGAATAGCATAGTCTATTAAACTGTTCCATACTATGTTGTGGTTTACTGAAGCTAATGTAACCCTACAGACACAATTAGTGCATATACTGGGAGCTTCACTGCAGTACACACTAAATGTAGAAAAAAAAATTACGTGGTTGGGGTCTTACAAGTTCCTTATCAGAGCTACTTAAAAGGATCTATGATCTCATGTGACTCCACAGCACCAAGAACGGATTTATTTTTTTGTATAATGCCCATCCTACAACCCTTCCATTTAGCTCTTAAGGCAGCGGTTTAGTGGATGAAATTACACTTTCTAGTAAAGCTCTATTAGCCCATAACTCTGATGATATTAATGAAAGATGTTTTTCAAACTGACTGGTTCTCTTCAAAAGAACCCTCAGGAAATGTTGTTTTTTTTCATATTAATAATGTATGTGAACGTCAACTTGACACACGTTATATCAATATACTTGTAAAAAATGGAGATTTATAACTGCTCTTTACTAGTTTAGTTAGGAAATTAGTTTACCACTTCTCTTCTCACAATCTAAGACAGTCTACATGTCAGATGGTTTTCCACTGCATGGGATTTTTATATTATTTCTGATAGAACGTTAGGTTGACCATTCATTTTAAAAATAACTGTGTTCCACCAGCAGCACACATGTTAAAAAAAACAGGATTATGAGATCTGTTTTAATTAGACATAAGCCGTTATTATCCGCAGCCAGGGAAAATCCTCCTAGTAAACGTTAGTGAAGATGATCTTATGCTGGACCCCCATGCCAAGCTAGGGCTGTGCCTTTCTTTTTAATTAAGTTATTCACATGAGCTCAGCTCCTCAAGGGAATAAAATTATATTTTGCTTAAAAATGTTTATCTAAGTTTAATTAAAAGTGCTATTAACTAAAAAAAATAGTGAGTTTGTTTTAGAACTAGATCTAATTTGTAAAGTGATGCTTATCTTTGACTCACCTGAAGAAATTGAAGATGAAGTTAGCAAATTTAATTTAAACTGCAAATCCATAAATCTTCTCTAAGAGCAAAGGGTTTTTAGTACCAGCACTAGAAAGAAGTGCAATAAGCTACTACTTTTTACATGGGCTCATCTTCTATGAGAGCGAAAGCAGCAACTGTCATAATGGGATATTTCCAGACCCTATTTAGATGTATGCAACACTCATAGAAACCACATGTGCCACATGTATAAAGTGCAATCATTAACTATCAGTACTATTAACAATGGTTAAGTCCTGCAGTTAAGGAAAATTGGTGGGCTATATACACTTTAGAAATGAAGCTATTATCTTCATTATGAATTTCAACTAGGATCATATAATTTCCTTACAGTAACAATAAAGACACATGGTATACTTGGTATACTGTGGAGATAAGCAGAAGCATGTAACACAATGTATTAAGACAATCATTATAAGAATGAACAACCAACAACTAAAGAAGTAAATACAGATCGGGCTATTTATGTGGTCTCAGATTCATTTTCACAGAAAGCCAAATAAAAGCAATGATCTTTGATCATATTTGCTGTAGCTAGATAACCTATGTAAACCGTTAAGATATACAGTACTGTGCAAAAGTTTTTGGCAGGAAAAATCCTCTAAAGTAAGAATGCTTTCCAAAATAGACATGTTTATTGATTAAAATAAACTATTAACTGATCCATCATGCAATACCATCAGGGAGGCATCTGATTGGCTCCAAATTTATTCTGCAGCAGCACAAGGACCCTAAACATACAGCCAATGTCATTAAGATCTATCTTCAGTGTAAAGAACAAAGAGTCCTAGAATGGATGATATGGACCCCACAGAACCCTGATCTCAAAACTATCAACTCTGTCTGGGACTATATGAAGAGATGAAAGAATTTGCACAAGCCTACATCCTCAGAGGATCTGTGGCTGGTTCTCTAAGATGTTTAGAACACTCTTATTGCTAAGTTCCTTCAAAATCTATGTGCCAGAGAGCCTAGAAGAATTGATTCTGTTTTGAAGGCAAAAGGTGATAAAACCAAATATTGATTCAATTTAGATTTCTTTTACAGTCATTCACTTTGCATTTTGTTAATTGATAAAAATAAACTACAGTATTAACACTTCTATCGAAGGACTTATTACAGACTGTCACGATGGAAACCTCGAACATGGGACTGCTACTCAACGCAAAGAAGACAAAGATATTGACTGCTGCCAGATATGATCAGAACACATTTGAGAAGCGCAGTGACAAACTGGAAGTTGTAAAGGCGCTTAACCTATTTGGATCAATGATCACTCAAGATGCAGACACCAGAAGTCAATGGGAAAATAGCTATGGGCAAATCAACAAGGAAGCCACTGGACAAGGTTTTCAAATCGAGGAACATTTCACTGGCGACAAAGACACAGCTCGTACATAGTTTGATCTTTTATGTGGTAACATACGAATGCGAAACCTGGACCATAAAGAAACAAGACAGAAGAAGACTCAACACCTTCGGAATGTACTGCTGGAGAAGGGTGTTTTGGAACAAATCAAGCCAGACATGTCACTCGAAGCAAGGATCACCAAGCTACGACTTGCCTGCTTTGAACACATTATACAAAGAGAGAAATCACTGGAGAAGGACATCATGATCAGAAGAATAAAAGGAACAAGGTGAAGAGAAAGAACAGCAAACCGATGGTTTGATACTATCAAGATAACGGCGGAGAAGACCCAGGTGGATTTATCTAGGCTTGCATAAGATTGATCTTCCTTCAGAGCATTCATCCATTAAGTAACTATGGCAAGACATTGAGCCGAAGTTCGTTAAAAAAAACATATATACAGTACAGACCAAAAGTTTGGACACACCTTCTCATTTAACGATTTTTCTGTATTTTCATGACTATGAAAATTGTACATTCACACTGAAGGCATCAAAACTATGAATTAACACATGTGGAATTATATACTTAACAAAAAAGTGTGAAACAACTGAAAATATGTCTTACATTCTAGGTTCTTCAAAGTAGCCACCTTTTGCTTTGATGACTGCTTTGCACACTCTTGGCATTCTCTTGATGAGCTTCAAGAGGTAGTCACCGGAAATGGTTTTCACTTCACAGGTGTGCCCTGTCAGGTTTAATAAGTTGGATTTCTTGCCTTATAAATGGGGTTGGGACCATCAGTTGTGTTGTGCAGAAGTCTGGTGGATACACAGCTGATAGTCCTACTGAATAGACTGTTAGAATTTGTATTATGGCAAGAAAAAAAGCAGCTAAGTAAAGAAAAACGAGTGGCCATCATTACTTTAAGAAATGAAGGTCAGTCAGTGCGAAAAATTGGGAAAACTTTGAAATTGTCCCCAAGTGCAGTTGCAAAAACCATCAAGCGCTACAAAGAAACTGGCTCACATGAAGACCGCCCCAGGAAAGGAAGACCAAGAGTCACCTCTGCTTCTGAGGATAAGTTTATCCGAGTCACCAGCCTCAGAAATCGCAGGTTAACAGCAGCTCAGATTAGAGACCAGGTCAATGCCACATAGAGTTCTAGCAGCAGACATACCTCTACAACAACTGTTAAGAGGAGACTTTGTGCAGCAGGCCTTCATGGAAAAATAGCTGGTAGGAAACCACTGCTAAGGACAGGCAACAAGCAGAAGAGACTTGTTTGGGCTAAAGAACACAAGGAATGGACATTAGACCAGTGGAAATCTGTGCTTTGGTCTGATGAGTCCAAATTTGAGATCTTTGGTTCCAACCACCGTGTCTTTGTGCGACGCAGAAAAGGTGAACGGATGGACTCTACATGCCTGGTTCCCACCATGAAGCATGGAGGAGGAGTTGTGATGGTGTGGGGGTTTGCTGGTGACACTGTTGGTGATTTGTTCAAAATTGAAGGCATACTGAACCAGCATGGCTACCACAGCATCTTGCAGCGGCATGCTATTCCATCCGGTTTGCGTTTAGTTGGACCATCATTTATTTTTCAACAGGACAATGACCCCAAACACACCTCCAGGCTGTGTAAGGGCTATTTGACCAAGAAGGAGAGTGATGGGGTGCTACGCCAGATGACCTGGACTCCACAGTCACCAGACCTGAACCCAATCGAGATGGTTTGGGGTGAGCTGGACCGCAGAGTCAAGGCAAAAGGGCCAACAAGTGCTAAGCATCTCTGGGAACTCCTTCAAGATTGTTGGAAGACCATTTCCGGTGACTACCTCTTGAAGCTCATCAAGAGAATGCCAAGAGTGTGCAAAGCAGTCATCAAAGCAAAAGGTGGCTACTTTGAAGAACCTAGAATATAAAATATATTTTCAGTTGTTTCACACTTTTTTGTTAAGTATATAATTCCACATGTGTTAATTCATAGTTTTGATGCCTTCAGTGTGAATGTACAATTTTCATAGTCATGAAAATACAGAAAAATCTTTAAATGAGAAGGTGTGTCCAAACTTTTGGTCTGTACTGTATATTGAAAGCATTCTTACTCTGCAGAATTTTTCCACACCTGCCTAAAACTTTGACATATGACTGTATTTTCAAATTGGCTTTTAGCAAATGCCTTTTTTTAGTAAAACTGTTTTTGTCCCATGCTTTAACGATATGAACATAAAGAGGAAGAGTATATGTTGCAATACTCACAGGATTTCAGCGATACTTTAATTAGACATCCAATGTTCATGGGAAAAAGTAAATATATTTATTGATATTTAAAAATAATGTGAAATGTTGCAGATTTGTAATTTACAATTTAAAAAACAAACAAACTTTAACCTCCATGTTTAAAGCACAACTCCATTTACATGTCATGAAGGTAGTAACACACTCACCGGTAACCGTCTTCTCTCAGTTTCAGCGGCACTTGGATCAGCTATGGCAGCATGTGATTACATCTGTAATCTGCCGAATCACTTTGTGTAGTGGCTGTTGCTCTCTCAATGTAAGTCTATGAGACTCAGAACTAGCCCCATTATAAGTAGACTTGCATTGAGAAGTTTCAAAAAGTGACCTCCGCTCCACACAGCAACCACTGTGTTATTTGACAGGTCAGAAATGTGTTCACATGGTGCCCCAACGGACCAAAGTGCCGATTAAATCTGGAGAAGACCGGTTAATATGTTACTACCTTTATGACACTTACATACATGATCCATAACCAAGGAACCAAGGGAAAATTTAAAAAAACTCTTGAGTGGGGCTCTAAACTAGAATTCTATGCGAGGGAAGCAGACTGCCTCTGAAGTTTCTGTCTAGTGCCCAGAAAAAATAAATATTTCACTTCTTATGCTGGGTTCATGTATGCAAAAGTTTGTTTCATTTTGGATAACCATTGGAGCCTGAGGGACCCCATTGAGTATAGTAAGGTCAATCTGGTTTCTATGATGGAGTTCAGCATTTTGGCAGAAAAAATAGCAGCTTTTTTTTTTTTAATCTGCAGATGTGAACCTAGCCAAATGTAGTTGTTTTTTTGTTTTCATTTTTTTCTGTGTTGGGCATTGATTAAAACCCCTTCGCAACCTTGGGTTTTGTCGTTTTTGCTTTTTTGTTTTTTGCTCCCCTTGTTCCCAGAGCCATAGCGTTTTTATTTTTTGGACAATATGGCTATGTGAGGGCTTGTTTTTTGCGGGACAAGTTGTACTTTTCAACGCCATTACTAGTTTTACCATATCGTGTACGGGAAAAAAATTCCAAGTGCGGTAAAATTGCAAAAAAAGTGCAATACCACAGTTGTTTTTTATTTATTTTTTTTACAACGTTCACTGAATGCTAAAACTGACCTGCCATTCTTATTCTCCAGGTCATTAAGAGTTCGTAGACACCAAACATGTATAGGTTATTTTATATTTAAGTGGTTAAAAAAAATTCCAAAATTTGGTAAAAAAAACTAAAAAAAAATAGCGCCATTTTCCGAGACCTGTAGCGTCTCCATTTTTCGTGATCCGGGGCTGGGTGAGGGCTTATTTTTTGCGCGTCGGGCTGACGTTTTTATTGATAACATTTTGGGGTAGATCCGATGTTTTGATCGCCCGTTATTGCATTTTATTGCAATTTTGCGGCGACCAAAAAACTTAATTCTGGCGTTTAGAATTTTTTTCTCGTTACACAGTTTACCGATCGGATTAATTCTTTTTTTATATTGATAGATCGGGCGATTCTGAACGCGGCGATACCAAATATGTGTATGTGTTTTTTTTTTTTTAGATTTTATTTTGAATGGGGCGAAAGGGGGGTGATTTAAACTTTTATATTTTTTTTATATTTTTAAAAACATTTTTTTTTCACTTACTGCATGCTTCAATAGTCTCCATAGGAGACTAAAAGCAGCAGTTGTCTGATCGTCTCTGCTACATATAGGGGACGAGCAGATCCCCTGCATGCAGCAGAAATGGTCCTGTGCTATGAGCGCCGACCACTAGGTGGCGCTCATAGCGACCAGATCATGACAACCACAGGCGTCTGCTGCAGACCCTGGGTTGTCATGCACGCCCATCGGCGACCCGCGATCACGTGACGGGGTCGCCGATGGGCGGGGCTTATGACGCGCAACCCGGAAGTGCGCGTTAAATGCCGCTGTCGGAGATTGACAGCGGCATTTAACATGTTAACAGCCGCGGGTGGATCGCGATTCCACCCGCGGCTGTTGTGGGCACATGTCAGCTGTAAGAATCAGCTGACATGTGCTCGGTTCAGTGAGGGCTCAGCGCAGCAGCCCTCACTGAACCGGGGGTACGCAAATGTGCGTACTAATACGGCAAGGGTTGGAAAGGGGTTAATATAAAGAAAACACATATATGATTATTTGCTATAATGTGATGCATCTGTTTACTTCCGTAGTGTAACAGTCTTTTCTAATTCATGATCCAACACAGCATTTTTTTCTTAGCTACTATAGTTCTTCTCTTATTCACTCTCGTCTGGACTACTGCAACTCTCTTCTGATCGGTCTCCCTCTTACCAAAATTTCCCCTCTCCAATCTGTCCTGAATGCGGCAGCCAGGGTCGTATTTCTGTCCAGCCGCTTCACCGATGCATCCACCTTGTGCCATTCATTACACTGGTTACCCATTCGCTACAGGGTCCAATATAAACTCATTGCTCTCACCCACAAAGCTCTCCACAGTTCTGCACCACCTTATATCTCCTCTCTCATCTCAGTCTATCGTCCTACACGTGCCCTCCGTTCCACAAATGACCTAAGACTAACATCCCCCATAATCCGAACCTCGCACCTCCGTCTCCAAGACTTCTCTTGTGCTGCGCCAGTTCTCTGGAATGCTCTACCCCAGACAATCCGATTGATGCCTAGCCCCGATGTCTTCAAGCGCGCTTTAAAAACCCATCTCTTTAAACAAGCCTACCATCTCAAATACCCAGTAAACTAACTTTCCCCTGTTCCCTCCTAAATACTATTCAGAATCTGCCCCCTACTGTTCATCTGTTTCTACACCCTCCATGCACACGATAACTCCACTCGGTAATTGAGTATTGCACTTGAACATACAGGCTGATGACCGGATCATACAGCTTTATATGATAATCCCGACTTATTATAATTGCCTGACCTGAAAAAACAAGCACTTTTCACCTACTGTGTCCCCCCTATTCCCTTGTAGAATGTAAGCTTGCGAGCAGGGACCTCACTCCTGAAGTAACTGTTAAACAGTCTCACCTTGTATTGAATTTATTGTCTGTACATGTCCCCGCTTAATTGTAAAGTGCTGCGGAATATGTTGGCGCTATATAAATAAAAATTATTATTATTATTAATTAAGAATGTCTTGGCATGTGACATAAGCACTTATGATGGCATACAGTGCAATGTCCTAAAAACAGGAAAAATGGAAAAACATCTCTGGGGAACTCTGAAAGGACCCTGCCTGTCAGATCATCTATGGCGTCAACAATAACAGTAGTAATCAGAGGTTCTAGTTGTAAATTTGCATACCTCCCAACTTTCACCGAACAGAAAGAGGGATAAATCAATGTATGCCATGGCAAATTTTGACCACGCCCCTAGCTACACCCCAAGCCACACCCATTTACCATTTGTTTCTACCCTGGCAGGAGGAGATGTCAAAGGAGCATGGTGATTATTGCATTTCACATGTAAAGCGCCATGGAATAAATGGCGCTATAATAATAAATAATCAAGAATTTTTCTGCATATTTTATTCCTTTTCCCCTTATTTGATGCATTTCTAGTGTGAATGTGAAGCAAGTCTTTAAAGTGCTTGTTATAGTACAGACAAGCTTTGATTTTGCACTTAAAAATGCAACAATGTTTTTTACATACATTTTTTATGCTCCAGAGTCTAGAGAAAAAAAAGCTCCAAAACCGCACAGTTCAGCAATGTCTTTAGACGCACAGTGGGTGCAGATTTAAAAAAATTACATTTTTGTAATTGTTTTCATTATTTTTTTTATGTTTTAGTAGTTTTATAGGAACAAAAAATAATCTGACTTTTTCTTCACCTCTAAAATACAGGTACATAGAAATACACTGTTATATACAGATGTATTTCTATTTGCCAGTGTAATCTGCTTGTGCTGTCAGAATCGGCAATACAGCACAAGATTACCAAATTCTCCTATGCTGATCAGTGCAGCCTGTGGCTCATAGCTGCAGTGTGCTAATGCATGAGGTCATGGCTTCGAGGTTTGGGGAAATGGAGACCAGGGGAAAAAAAAAGAAGAGAGTTGTTTATTTAATCAATGTAAGTGTGTCCAGTGTAAGTATGGACAAAGCCCTGATGTGCCAGGACTGTGGGACTCAAAACCAGTAGAAATGGTCGGCACTCCGTTCTGAGACAGGTGGTGCACGTGGAAAATCAGAATATATAGTACAGACAAGCTTTGATTTTGCACTTAAAAATGCAACAATGTTTTTTACATACATTTTTTATGCTCCAGAGTCTAGAGAAAAAAAAGCTCCAAAACCGCACAGTTCAGCAATGTCTTTAGACGCACAGTGGGTGCAGATTTAAAAAAATTACATTTTTGTAATTGTTTTCATTATTTTTTTTATGTTTTAGTAGTTTTATAGGAACAAAAAATAATCTGACTTTTTCTTCACCTCTAAAATACAGGTACATAGAAATACACTGTTATATACAGATGTATTTCTATTTGCCAGTGTAATCTGCTTGTGCTGTCAGAATCGGCAATACAGCACAAGATTACCAAAAGAAGAGAGTTGTTTATTTAATCAATGTAAGTGTGTCCAGTGTAAGTATGGACAAAGCCCTGATGTGCCAGGACTGTGGGACTCAAAACCAGTAGAAATGGTCGGCACTCCGTTCTGAGACAGGTGGTGCACGTGGAAAATCAGAATTTTCATCAATGAAGTAAAATCCCGGCACTCGCATATGTTTTCAATGCTTCTTTAATGGACAACCACAGAAGACGTTTCAATTGATAAAAGCTCGGGGTGTGGGCTGAAACGTCTTCTGTGGTTGTCCATTGAAGAAGTATTGAAAACATATGTGAGTGCCAGGATTTTACTTCATTGATGAATAGGACTGTGAGACTGACCCCTCAAATTGGGGGAGTCCCGCTGAATTCGGGATGATTGGGAGCTATGAATTTGTACTGTTAGTCACATAATACAGAACCATAATGTTAATGTAACCCCATACTAGTTGCTAAATTCTACAGCAGATTTTTCCTAAAAGCACTAAAAACAGTAGTTCTAGAGGTGAATAGGGTATAAAGTATCCAACTGAGAATGCTTCAATGTACCGTATATGGATACAATTTGTATAAACCGTCATATTTAAAAAACCCTGTAATGCATGCCCACTGGAAAGCAATACTCCTGTATTGCAATGCAGTGAAGATTGCTCTTCTGTGCATGAATTTCCTAATGACACAATGTTTTAAACAGATAAAAGTACTATTGAGGAGTAAACCGTCATATCTGGCTGAGCCAGAGATTCCACTGTTAGCAGAAGGCATTTGCTGGCGTGGGCAGTGTCATGTAGGCAGCCTGTTATATTCACTGAAGCACTTCACAATGTAGCAGACAGTCATATGGTGAACACAAGCATCTGATGGTAGTAATTAATTTCAGCACTGCTTTTCATTGCAGAGAAGAAGGAATTTTAGTAACTCCTTAACATGGGTGAAGAGCAAAGTCTACTAATGAAAAGAAATAAATGAAATAACAAAAAGTAGCATCACATTTCAATAATCTGTTAAGGCTGGTACTCATAGAACAAGGAGTAGGTTCTAAAGAGAGGAAAAGAATCCGGGATAGAGTTAAGGGATGTTCAGAGGTGGCAGATCTCTTGGTGAGGAATCTATATTGAGAATAGGGCTATTGGATACAGATGAATGATTGTTTTTGGCTATTTTTGTGATGCACCTATTCAAGCCTGTAGAGTAGAGTCTCAGTGTATCCTATGTGATGGATACTGCAGAGTCTCAGTGTATCCTATGTGATGGATAAAGCAGAGTCTCAGTGTATCCTATGTGATGGATAAAGCAGAGTCTCAGTGTATCCTATGTGA
Organism: Phyllobates terribilis; assembly: GCF_046119375.1. Lineage (NCBI taxonomy): Eukaryota > Metazoa > Chordata > Amphibia > Anura > Dendrobatidae > Phyllobates > Phyllobates terribilis. The sequence goes on along the minus strand of NW_027362761.1, from coordinate 65,128,794 downwards.
TGGATACTGCAGAGTCTCAGTGTATCCTATGTGATGGATAAAGCAGAGTGTGTGTGAGTGTATCCTATGTGATGGATAAAGCAGAGTCTCAGTGTATCCTATGTGATGGATAAAGCAGAGTCTCAGTGTATCCTATGTGATGGATAAAGCAGAGTGTGAGTGAGTGTATCCTTTGTGGTGGATACTGCCGAGTGTGAGTGAGTGTATCCTATGTGATGGATAAAGCAGAGTCTCAGTGTATCCTATGTGATGGATAAAGCAGAGTGTGAGTGAGTGTATCCTTTGTGGTGGATACTGCCGAGTGTGAGTGAGTGTATCCTATGTGATGGATAAAGCAGAGTCTCAGTGTATCCTATGTGATGGATGAAGCAGAGTGCTTTATCCATCACATAGGATACACTCACTCACACTCTGCTTTGTCCATCACATAGGATACACTGAGACTCTGCTTTATCCATCACATAGGATACACTGAGACTCTGCTTTATCCATCACATAGGATACACTGAGACTCTGCTTTATCCATCACATAAGATACACTGAGACTCTGCTTTATCCACCACATAGGATACACTGAGACTCTGCTTTATCCATCACATAGGATACACTGAGACTCTGCTTTATCCATCACATAAGATACACTGAGACTCTGCTTTATCCATCACATAGGATACACTGAGACTCTGCTTTATCCATCACATAGGATACACTGAGACTCTGCTTTATCCATCACATAGGATACACTGAGACTCTGCTTTATCCATCACATAGGATACACTGAGACTCTGCAGTATCTATCAAATAGGATACACTGAGACTCTGCAGTATCCAGCACATAGGATACACTGAGACTCTGCTTTATCCATCACATAGGATACACTGAGACTCTGCTTTATCCATCACATAGGATACACTGAGACTCTGCTTTATCCATCACATAGGATACACTGAGACTCTGCTTTATCCATCACATAGGATACAATGACACTCTGCAGTATCCATCACATAGGATACACTGAGACTCTGAAGTATCCATTACATAGGATACACTCACACTCACTCTGCAGTATCCACCACATAGGATACACTCACACTCTGCAGTATCCATCACATAGGATACATTCACTCACACTCTGCAGTATCCATCACATAGGATACACTGAGACTCTGCAGTATCCATCACATAGGATACACTCACTCACACTCTGCTTTATCCATCACATAGGATACACTGAGACTCTGCTTTATCCATCACATAGGATACACTCACACTCACTCTGCAGTATCCACCACATAGGATACACTGAGACTCTGCTTTATCCATCACATAGGATACACTGAGACTCTGCTTTATCCATCACATAGGATACACTGAGACTCTGCTTTATCCATCACATAAGATACACTGAGACTCTGCTTTATCCATCACATAGGATACACTGAGACTCTGCTTTATCCATCTCATAGGATACACTCACTCTGCAGTATCCAACACATAGGATACACTGAGACTCTGCTTTATCCATCACATAGGATACACTCACTCACACTCTGATTTATCCATCACATAGGATACACTGAGACTCTGCTTTATCCATCACATAGGATACACTCACACTCACTCTGCAGTATCCACCACATTGGATACACTCACACTCTGCAGTATCCATCACAAAGGATACACTCACACTCACTCTGCAGTATCCACCACATAGGATACACTGAGACTCTGAAGTATCCATTACATAGGATACACTCACACTCACTCTGCAGTATCCACCACATAGGATACACTCACACTCTGCAGTATCCATCACATAGGATACACTCACTCACACTCTGCAGTATCCATCACATAGGATACACTGAGACTCTGCAGTATCCATCACATAGGATACACTCACTCACACTCTGCTTTATCCATCACATAGGATACACTCACTCACACTCTGCTTTATCCATCACATAGGATACACTGAGACTCTGCTTTATCCATCACATAAGATACACTGAGACTCTGCTTTATCCATCACATAGGATACACTGAGACTCTGCTTTATCCATCACATAGGATACACTGAGACTCTGCTTTATCCATCACATAGGATACACTCACACTCACTCTGCAGTATCCACCACATAGGATACACTGAGACTCTGCTTTATCCATCACATAGGATACACTCACACTCTGCTTTATCCATCACATAGGATACACTGAGACTCTGCTTTATCCATCACATAGGATACACTGAGACTCTGCTTTATCCATCACATAAGATACACTGAGACTCTGCTTTATCCATCACATAGGATACACTGAGACTCTGCTTTATCCATCACATAGGATACACTGAGACTCTGCTTTATCCATCACATAAGATACACTGAGACTCTGCTTTATCCATCACATAGGATACACTGAGACTCTGCTTTATCCATCACACAGGATACACTGAGACTCTGCTTTATCCATCACATAGGATACACTCACTCACACTCGGCAGCATCCACCACAAAGGATACACTCACTCACACTCTGCTTTATCCATCACATAGGATACACTGAGACTCTGCTTTATCCATCACATAGGATACACTGAGACTCTGCTTTATCCATCACATAGGATACAATGACACTCTGCAGTATCCATCACATAGGATACACTGAGACTCTGAAGTATCCATTACATAGGATACACTCACACTCACTCTGCAGTATCCACCACATAGGATACACTCACACTCTGCAGTATCCATCACATAGGATACACTCACTCACACTCTGCAGTATCCATCACATAGGATACACTGAGACTCTGCAGTATCCATCACATAGGATACACTCACTCACACTCTGCTTTATCCATCACATAGGATACACTGAGACTCTGCTTTATCCATCACATAGGATACACTCACACTCTGCTTTATCCATCACATAGGATACACTGAGACTCTGCTTTATCCATCACATAGGATACACTGAGACTCTGCTTTATCCATCACATAAGATACACTGAGACTCTGCTTTATCCATCACATAGGATACACTGAGACTCTGCTTTATCCATCACATAGGATACACTCACACTCTGCTTTATCCATCACATAGGATACACTCACACTCTGCTTTATCCATCACATAGGATACACTGAGACTCTGCTTTATCCATCACATAGGATACACTGAGACTCTGCTTTATCCATCACATAGGATACACTGAGACTCTGCAGTATCTATCACATAGGATACACTGAGACTCTGCTTTATCCATCACATAGAATACACTGAGACTCTGCAGTATCCATCACATAGGATACACTCACTCACACTCTGCTTTATCCATCACATAGGATACACTGAGACTCTGCTTTATCCATCACATAAGATACACTGAGACTCTGCTTTATCCATCACATAGGATACACTGAGACTCTGCTTTATCCATCACATAGGATACACTGAGACTCTGCTTTATCCATCACATAGGATACACTGAGACTCTGATTTATCCATCACATAGGATACACTGAGACTCTGCTTTATCCATCACATAGGATACAATGACACTCGGCAGTATCCATCACATAGGATACACTGAGACTCTGAAGTATCCATTACATAGGATACACTCACACTCACTCTGCAGTATCCATCACATAGGATACACTCACTCACACTCTGCAGTATCCATCACATAGGATACACTGAGACTCTGCTTTATCCATCACATAGGATACACTGAGACTCTGCAGTATCCATCACATAGGATACACTGAGACTCTGCAGTATCCATCACATAGGATACACTCACTCACACTCTGCTTTATCCATCACATAGGATACACTGAGACTCTGCTTTATCCATCACATAGGATACACTCACACTCTGCTTTATCCATCACATAGGATACACTGAGACTCTGCTTTATCCATCACATAGGATACACTGAGACTCTGCTTTATCCATCACATAAGATACACTGAGACTCTGCTTTATCCATCACATAGGATACACTGAGACTCGGCTTTATCCATCACATAGGATACACTGAGACTCTGCTTTATCCATCACATAGGATACACTGAGACTCTGCTTTATCCATCACATAGGATACACTGAGACTCTGCTTTATCCATCACATAGGATACACTGAGACTCTGCTTTATCCATCACATAGGATACACTGAGACTCTGCAGTATCTATCAAATAGGATACACTGAGACTCTGCTTTATCCATCACATAGGATACACTGAGACTCTGCAGTATCCATCACATAGGATACACTCACACTCACTCTGCTTTATCCATCACATAGGATACACTGAGACTCTGCTTTATCCATCACATAGGATACACTGAGACTCTGCAGTATCCATCACATAGGATACACTGAGACTCTGCTTTGTCCATCACATAGGATACACTGAGACTCTGCTTTATCAATCACATAGGATACACTCACACTCTGCTTTATCCATCACATAGGATACACTGAGACTCTGCTTTATCCATCACATAGGATACACTGAGACTCTGCTTTATCCATCACATAGGATACACTGAGACTCTGCTTTATCCATCACATAGGATACAATGACACTCTGCAGTATCCATCACATAGGATACACTGAGACTCTGAAGTATCCATTACATAGGATACACTCACACTCACCCTCACTCTGCAGTATCCACCACATAGGATACACTCACACTCTGCAGTATCCATCACCTAGGATACACTCACTCACACTCTGCAGTATCCATCACATAGGATACACTGAGACTCTGCAGTATCCATCACATAGAGAATTGCAATGGAAAAACAGATGATATATACTTATATTTCTGTAGGACATTAACCTTGAATATCCACATTATACAGACTATATCACCGTGGACTAAAATATTAGACCATCGGATAAACCTACGAGAGAAACCTATAAGAATTGTCCGACAAACCGGTCATATTAAAATTAAACCTTTATTGAAACACAGTATGTGGTGGCACAAAAGAAAAGAGCATCCACTACACAGCACAGGTAGACCAAAAAATTATATATATATATAAATCGTCAAAGCGATTAACACAAGCCAGATCAAGCACTAGCACATCAATGTATATATACATATAAGTATAGAAGTGTCAGAAAAAATCAAACTGACACTAGATCAGACAGTCTAAATGATTACATCCATTAAGTCAAATAGTATGCATAAATATATAGAGTAGAACAATATCAATGTGGGGTTGGATGTGTCAAAAGACGGCTAATGAAACAATATATAGTATGAAGATACAATTACCTCGCACAACTATAAAGGCTTGAGTCGCTGGCCCAGCTTGTGCTCCTGCTATGTATGTGGACAGCTCACCCCGACGCGCGTTTCGTTTGCGTCCTTCCTCAGTATCCATCACATAGGATACACTGAGACTCTGCAGTATCCATCACATAGGATACACTCACTCACACTCTGCTTTATCCATCACATAGGATACACTGAGACTCTGCAGTATCTATCACATAGGATACACTCACTCACACTCTGCTTTATCCATCACATAGGATACACTCACTCACACTCTGCTTTATCCATCACATAGGATACACTGAGACTCTGCTTTATCCATCACATAGGATACACTCACACTCACTCTGCAGTATCCATCACATAGGATAGATACACTGAGACTCTGCTTTATCCATCACATAGGATACACTGAGACTCTGCTTTATCCATCACATAGGATACACTGAGACTCTGCTTTATCCATCACATAGGATACACTGAGACTCTGCTTTATCCATCACATAGGATACACTGAGACTCTGCTTTATCCATCACATAGGATACAATGACACTCGGCAGTATCCATCACATAGGATACACTGAGACTCTGAAGTATCCATTACATAGGATACACTCACACTCACTCTGCAGTATCCATCACATAGGATACACTCACTCACACTCTGCAGTATCCATCACATAGGATACACTGAGACTCTGCTTTATCCATCACATAGGATACACTGAGACTCTGCAGTATCCATCACATAGGATACACTGAGACTCTGCAGTATCCATCACATAGGATACACTCACTCACACTCTGCTTTATCCATCACATAGGATACACTGAGACTCTGCTTTATCCATCACATAGGATACACTCACACTCTGCTTTATCCATCACATAGGATACACTGAGACTCTGCTTTATCCATCACATAGGATACACTGAGACTCTGCTTTATCCATCACATAAGATACACTGAGACTCTGCTTTATCCATCACATAGGATACACTGAGACTCTGCTTTATCCATCACATAGGATACACTCACACTCACTCTGCAGTATCCACCACATAGGATACACTGAGACTCTGTTTTATCCATCACATAGGATACACTCACACTCACTCTGCAGTATCCACCACATAGGATACACTGAGACTCTGCTTTATCCATCACATAGGATACACTGAGACTCTGCTTTATCCATCACATAGGATACACTGAGACTCTGCTTTATCCATCACATAGGATACACTGAGACTCTGCTTTATCCATCACATAGGATACACTGAGACTCTGCTTTATCCATCACATAGGATACACTGAGACTCTGCAGTATCTATCAAATAGGATACACTGAGACTCTGCTTTATCCATCACATAGGATACACTGAGACTCTGCAGTATCCATCACATAGGATACACTCACACTCACTCTGCTTTATCCATCACATAGGATACACTGAGACTCTGCTTTATCCATCACATAGGATACACTGAGACTCTGCTTTATCCATCACATAGGATACAATGACACTCTGCAGTATCCATCACATAGGATACACTGAGACTCTGAAGTATCCATTACATAGGATACACTCACACTCACCCTCACTCTGCAGTATCCACCACATAGGATACACTCACACTCTGCAGTATCCATCACCTAGGATACACTCACTCACACTCTGCAGTATCCATCACATAGGATACACTGAGACTCTGCAGTATCCATCACATAGAGAATTGCAATGGAAAAACAGATGATATATACTTATATTTCTGTAGGACATTAACCTTGAATATCCACATTATACAGACTATATCACCGTGGACTAAAATATTAGACCATCGGATAAACCTACGAGAGAAACCTATAAGAATTGTCCGACAAACCGGTCATATTAAAATTAAACCTTTATTGAAACACAGTATGTGGTGGCACAAAAGAAAAGAGCATCCACTACACAGCACAGGTAGACCAAAAAATTATATATATATATAAATCGTCAAAGCGATTAACACAAGCCAGATCAAGCACTAGCACATCAATGTATATATACATATAAGTATAGAAGTGTCAGAAAAAATCAAACTGACACTAGATCAGACAGTCTAAATGATTACATCCATTAAGTCAAATAGTATGCATAAATATATAGAGTAGAACAATATCAATGTGGGGTTGGATGTGTCAAAAGACGGCTAATGAAACAATATATAGTATGAAGATACAATTACCTCGCACAACTATAAAGGCTTGAGTCGCTGGCCCAGCTTGTGCTCCTGCTATGTATGTGGACAGCTCACCCCGACGCGCGTTTCGTTTGCGTCCTTCCTCAGTATCCATCACATAGGATACACTGAGACTCTGCAGTATCCATCACATAGGATACACTCACTCACACTCTGCTTTATCCATCACATAGGATACACTGAGACTCTGCAGTATCTATCACATAGGATACACTCACTCACACTCTGCTTTATCCATCACATAGGATACACTCACTCACACTCTGCTTTATCCATCACATAGGATACACTGAGACTCTGCTTTATCCATCACATAGGATACACTCACACTCACTCTGCAGTATCCATCACATAGGATAGATACACTGAGACTCTGCTTTATCCATCACATAGGATACACTCACACTCACTCTGCAGTATCCACCACATAGGATACACTGAGACTCTGCTTTATCCATCACATAGGATACACTCACACTCACTCTGCAGTATCCATCACATAGGATAGATACACCGAGACTCTGCTTTATCCATCACATAAGATACACTGAGACTCTGCTTTATCCATCACATAAGATACACTGAGACTCTGCTTTATCCATCACATAGGATACACTGAGACTCTGCTTTATCCATCACATAGGATACACTCACTCTGCAGTATCCAACACATAGGATACACTGAGACTCTGCTTTATCCATCACATAGGATACAATGAGACTCTGCTTTATCCATCACATAGGATACACTCACACTCACTCTGCAGTATCCACCACATTGGATACACTCACACTCTGCAGTATCCATCACAAAGGATACACTCACACTCACTCTGCAGTATCCACCACATAGGATACACTGAGACTCTGCTTTATCCATCACATAGGATACACTGAGACTCTGCTTTATCCATCACATAAGATACACTGAGACTCTGCTTTATCCATCACATAGGATACACTGAGACTCTGCTTTATCCATCACATAGGATACACTGAGACTCTGCTTTATCCATCACATAGGATACACTGAGACTCTGCTTTATCCATCACATAGGATACACTGAGACTCTGCTTTATCCATCACATAAGATACACTGAGACTCTGCTTTATCCATCACATAGGATACACTGAGACTCTGCTTTATCCATCACACAGGATACACTGAGACTCTGCTTTATCCATCACATAGGATACACTCACTCACACTCGGCAGTATCCACCACAAAGGATACACTCACTCACACTCTGCTTTATCCATCACATAGGATACACTCACACTCTGCAGTATCCATCACATAGGATAGATACACTGAGACTCTGCATTATCCATCACATAAGATACACTGAGACTCTGCTTTATCCATCACATAAGATACACTGAGACTCTGCTTTATCCATCACATAGGATACACTGAGACTCTGCTTTATCCATCACATAGGATACACTGAGACTCTGCTTTATCCATCACACAGGATACACTGAGACTCTGCTTTATCCATCACATAGGATACACTCACTCACAAAGTGTGGGTAAGTGTATCCTTTGTGGTGGATACTGCAGAGTGTGAGTGAGTGTATCCTATGTGATGGATAAAGCAGAGTCTCAGTGTATCCTGTGTGATGGATAAAGCAGAGTCTCAGTGTATCCTATGTGATGGATAAAGCAAAATGTGAGTGAGTGTATCCTATGTGATGGATAAAGCACTCTGCTTTATCCATCACATAGGATACACTGAGACTCTGCTTTATCCATCACATAGGATACACTCACTCACACTCGGCAGTATCCACCACAAAGGATACACTCACTCACACTCTGCTTTATCCATCACATAGGATACAATGACACTCTGCAGTATCCATCACATAGGATACACTGAGACTCTGAAGTATCCATTACATAGGATACACTCACACTCACACTCACTCTGCAGTATCCACCACATAGGATACACTCACAGTCTGCAGTATCCATCACATAGGATACACTCACTCACACTCTGCAGTATCCATCACATAGGATACACTGAGACTCTGCAGTATCCATCACATAGGATACACTCACTCACACTCTGCTTTATCCATCACATAGGATACACTGAGACTCTGCTTTATCCATCACATAAGATACACTGAGACTCTGCTTTATCCATCACATAGGATACACTGAGACTCTGCTTTATCCATCACATAGGATACACTCACACTCACTCTGCAGTATCCACCACATAGGATACACTGAGACTCTGCTTTATCCATCACATAAGATACACTGAGACTCTGCTTTATCCATCACATAGGATGCACTGAGACTCTGCTTTATCCATCACATAGGATACACTGAGACTCTGCTTTATCCATCACATAGGATACACTGAGACTCTGCTTTATCCATCACATAGGATACACTCACACTCACTCTGCAGTATCCACCACATAGGATACACTGAGACTCTGCTTTATCCATCACATAAGATACACTGAGACTCTGCTTTATCCATCACATAGGATACACTGAGACTCTGCTTTATCCATCACATAGGATACACTCACACTCACTCTGCAGTATCCACCACATAGGATACACTGAGACTCTGCTTTATCCATCACATAAGATACACTGAGACTCTGCTTTATCCATCACATAGGATGCACTGAGACTCTGCTTTATCCATCACATAGGATACACTGAGACTCTGCTTTATCCATCACATAGGATACACTGAGACTCTGCAGTATCTATCAAATAGGATACACTGAGACTCTGCTTTATCCATCACATAGGATACAATGACACTCTGCAGTATCCATTACATAGGATACACTCACACTCACACTCACTCTGCAGTATCCATCACATAGGATACACTCACTCACACTCTGCAGTATCCATCACATAGGATACACTGAGACTCTGCAGTATCCATCACATAGGATACACTCACTCACACTCTGCTTTATCCATCACATAGGATACACTGAGACTCTGCTTTATCCATCACATAGGATACACTGAGACTCTGCAGTATCCATCACATAGGATACACTGAGACTCTGCAGTATCCATCACATAGGATACACTCACTCACACTCTGCTTTATCCATCACATAGGATACACTGAGACTCTGCTTTATCCATCACATAGGATACACTGAGACTCTGCTTTATCCATCACATAGGATACACTCACACTCTGCTTTATCCATCACATAGGATACACTGAGACTCTGCTTTATCCATCACATAGGATACACTGAGACTCTGCTTTATCCATCACATAAGATACACTGAGACTCTGCTTTATCCATCACATAGGATACACTGAGACTCTGCTTTATCCATCACATAGGATACACTCACACTCACTCTGCAGTATCCACCACATAGGATACACTGAGACTCTGCTTTATCCATCACATAGGATACACTGAGACTCTGCAGTATCTATCACATAGGATACACTGAGACTCTGCTTTGTCCATCACATAGGATACACTGAGACTCTGCAGTATCCATCACATAGGATACACTCACACTCACTCTGCTTTTGTCCATCACATAGGATACACTGAGACTCTGCTTTATCCATCACATAGGATACACTCACACTCTGCTTTATCCATCACATAGGATACACTGAGACTCTGCTTTATCCATCACATAGGATACACTGAGACTCTGCTTTATCCATCACATAGGATACAATGACACTCTGCAGTATCCATCACATAGGATACACTGAGACTCTGAAGTATCCATTACATAGGATACACTCACACTCACCCTCACTCTGCAGTATCCACCACATAGGATACACTCACACTCTGCAGTATCCATCACCTAGGATACACTCACTCACACTCTGCAGTATCCATCACATAGGATACACTGAGACTCTGCAGTATCCATCACATAGAGAATTGCAATGGAAAAACAGATGATATATACTTATATTTCTGTAGGACATTAACCTTGAATATCCACATTATACAGACTATATCACCGTGGACTAAAATATTAGACCATCGGATAAACCTACGAGAGAAACCTATAAGAATTGTCCGACAAACCGGTCATATTAAAATTAAACCTTTATTGAAACACAGTATGTGGTGGCACAAAAGAAAAGAGCATCCACTACACAGCACAGGTAGACCAAAAAATTATATATATATATATAAATCGTCAAAGCGATTAACACAAGCCAGATCAAGCACTAGCACATCAATGTATATATACATATAAGTATAGAAGTGTCAGAAAAAATCAAACTGACACTAGATCAGACAGTCTAAATGATTACATCCATTAAGTCAAATAGTATGCATAAATATATAGAGTAGAACAATATCAATGTGGGGTTGGATGTGTCAAAAGACGGCTAATGAAACAATATATAGTATGAAGATACAATTACCTCGCACAACTATAAAGGCTTGAGTCGCTGGCCCAGCTTGTGCTCCTGCTATGTATGTGGACAGCTCACCCCGACGCGCGTTTCGTTTGCGTCCTTCCTCAGTATCCATCACATAGGATACACTGAGACTCTGCAGTATCCATCACATAGGATACACTCACTCACACTTTGCTTTATCCATCACATAGATACTGCAGAGTCTCAGTGTATCCTATGTGATGGATAAAGCAAAGTGTGAGTGAGTGTATCCTATGTGATGGATAAAGCAGAGTCTCAGTGTATCTATCCTATGTGATGGATACTGCAGAGTGAGTGTGAATGTATCCTATGTGATGGATAAAGCAGAGTCTCAGTGTATCTATCCTATGTGATGGATACTGCAGAGTGAGTGTGAGTGTATCCTATGTGATGGATAAAGCAGAGTCTCAGTGTATCCTATGTGATGGATAAAGCAGAGTGTGAGTGAGTGTATCCTATGTGATGGATAAAGCAGAGTGTGAGTGAGTGTATCCTATGTGATAGATACTGCAGAGTCTCAGTGTATCCTATCACATAGGATACACTCACTCACACTCTGCTTTATCCATCACATAGGATACACTCACTCACACTCTGCTTTATCCATCACATAGGATACACTGAGACTCTGCTTTATCCATCACATAGGATACACTCACACTCACTCTGCAGTATCCATCACATAGGATAGATACACTGAGACTCTGCTTTATCCATCACATAGGATACACTCACACTCACTCTGCAGTATCCACCACATAGGATACACTGAGACTCTGCTTTATCCATCACATAGGATACACTCACACTCACTCTGCAGTATCCATCACATAGGATAGATACACTGAGACTCTGCTTTATCCATCACATAGGATACACTCACACTCACTCTGCAGTATCCACCACATAGGATACACTGAGACTCTGCTTTATCCATCACATAGGATACACTCACACTCACTCTGCAGTATCCATCACATAGGATAGATACACCGAGACTCTGCTTTATCCATCACATAAGATACACTGAGACTCTGCTTTATCCATCACATAAGATACACTGAGACTCTGCTTTATCCATCACATAAGATACACTGAGACTCTGCTTTATCCATCACATAGGATACACTCACACTCACTCTGCAGTATCCATCACATAGGATAGATACACTGAGACTCTGCTTTATCCATCACATGAGATACACTGAGACTCTGCTTTATCCATCACATAGGATACACTGAGACTCTGCTTTATCCATCACATAAGATACACTGAAACTCTGCTTTATCCATCACATAAGATACACTGAGACTCTGCTTTATCCATCACATAGGATACACTCACACTCACTCTGCAGTATCCATCACATAGGATAGATACACTGAGACTCTGCTTTATCCATCACATGAGATACACTGAGACTCTGCTTTATCCATCACATAGGATACACTGAGACTCTGCTTTATCCATCACATAGGATACACTCACACTCACTCTGCAGTATCCATCACATAGGATAGATACACTGAGACTCTGCTTTATCCATCACATAAGATACACTGAGACTCTGCTTTATCCATCACATAAGATACACTGAGACTCTGCTTTATCCATCACATAGGATACACTCACACTCACTCTGCAGTATCCATCACATAGGATAGATACACTGAGACTCTGCTTTATCCATCACATAAGATACACTGAGACTCTGCTTTATCCATCACATAAGATACACTGAGACTCTGCTTTATCCAGCACATAGGATACACTGAGACTCTGCTTTATCCAGCACATAAGATACACTGAGACTCTGCTTTATCCATCACATAGGATACACTGAGACTCTGCTTTATCCATCACATAGGATACAATGACACTCTGCAGTATCCATCACATAGGATACACTGAGACTCTGCTTTATCCATCACATAAGATACACTGAGACTCTGCTTTATCCATCACATAGGATACACTGAGACTCTGCTTTATCCATCACATAGGATACACTCACACTCACTCTGCAGTATCCACCACATAGGATACACTGAGACTCTGCTTTATCCATCACATAGGATACACTCACTCACACTCTGCTTTATCCATCACATAGGATACACTGAGACTCTGCTTTATCCATCACATAGGATACACTGAGACTCTGCTTTATCCATCACATAGGATACACTGAGACTCTGCAGTATCTATCACATAGGATACACTGAGACTCTGCTTTATCCATCACATAGGATACACTGAGACTCTGCAGTATCCATCACATAGGATACACTCACACTCACCCTGCTTTATCCATCACATAGGGTACACTGAGACTCTGCTTTATCCATCACATAGGATACACTGAGACTCTGCAGTATCCATCACATAGGATACACTGAGACTCTGCAGTATTCATCACGTAGGATACACTCACTCACACTGTGCTTTATCCATCACATAGGATACACTGAGACTCTGCTTTATCCATCACATAGGATACACTGAGACTCTGCTTTATCCATCACATAGGATACACTGAGACTCTGCTTTATCCATCACATAGGATACACTGAGACTCTGCTTTATCCATCACATAGGATACACTGAGACTCTGCAGTATCCATCACATAGGATACACTGAGACTCTGCAGTATCCATCACATAGGATACACTGAGACTCTGCTTTATCCATCACATAGCATACACTCACACTCCGCTTTATCCATCACATAGGATACACTGAGACTCTGCAGTATCCATCACATAGGATACACTGAGACTCTGCTTTATCCATCACATAGGATACACTCACACTCTGCTTTATCCATCACATAGGATACACTGAGACTCTGCTTTATCCATCACATAGGATACACTGAGACTCTGCTTTATCCATCACATAGGATACAATGACACTCTGCAGTATCCATCACATAGGATACACTGAGACTCTGAAGTATCCATTACATAGGATACACTCACACTCACACTCACTCTGCAGTATCCACCACATAGGATACACTCACACTCTGCAGTATCCATCACCTAGGATACACTCACTCACACTCTGCAGTATCCATCACATAGGATACACTGAGACTCTGCAGTATCCATCACATAGGATACACTGAGACTCTGCAGTATCCATCACATAGGATACACTCACTCACACTCTGCTTTATCCATCACATAGGATACACTGAGACTCTGCAGTATCTATCACATAGGATACACTCACACTCACTCTGCAGTATCCACCACATAGGATACACTGAGACTCTGCAGTATCCATCACATAGGATACACTGAGACTCTGCTTTATCCATCACATAGGATACACTGAGACTCTGCAGTATCCATCACATAGGATACACTCACTCACACTCTGCTTTATCCATCACATAGGATACACTCACTCACACTCTGCTTTATCCATCACATAGGATACACTCACACTCACTCTGCAGTATCCACCACATAGGATACACTGAGACTCTGCTTTATCCATCACATAGGATACACTCACTCACACTCTGCTTTATCCATCACATAGGATACACTGAGACTCTGCTTTATCCATCACATAGGATACACTGAGACTCTGCTTTATCCATCACATAGGATACACTGAGACTCTGCTTTATCCATCACATAGGATACACTGAGACTCTGCAGTATCCATCACATAGGATACACTCACACTCACTCTGCTTTATCCATCACATAGGATACACTGAGACTCTGCTTTATCCATCACATAGGATACACTGAGACTCTGCAGTATCCATCACATAGGATACACTGAGACTCTGCAGTATCCATCACATAGGATACACTCACTCACACTGTGCTTTATCCATCACATAGGATAGATACACCGAGACTCTGCTTTATCCATCACATAAGATACACTGAGACTCTGCTTTATCCATCACATAAGATACACTGAGACTCTGCTTTATCCATCACATAAGATACACTGAGACTCTGCTTTATCCATCACATAGGATACACTCACACTCACTCTGCAGTATCCATCACATAGGATAGATACACTGAGACTCTGCTTTATCCATCACATGAGATACACTGAGACTCTGCTTTATCCATCACATAGGATACACTGAGACTCTGCTTTATCCATCACATAAGATACACTGAAACTCTGCTTTATCCATCACATAAGATACACTGAGACTCTGCTTTATCCATCACATAGGATACACTCACACTCACTCTGCAGTATCCATCACATAGGATAGATACACTGAGACTCTGCTTTATCCATCACATGAGATACACTGAGACTCTGCTTTATCCATCACATAGGATACACTGAGACTCTGCTTTATCCATCACATAGGATACACTCACACTCACTCTGCAGTATCCATCACATAGGATAGATACACTGAGACTCTGCTTTATCCATCACATAAGATACACTGAGACTCTGCTTTATCCATCACATAAGATACACTGAGACTCTGCTTTATCCATCACATAGGATACACTCACACTCACTCTGCAGTATCCATCACATAGGATAGATACACTGAGACTCTGCTTTATCCATCACATAAGATACACTGAGACTCTGCTTTATCCATCACATAAGATACACTGAGACTCTGCTTTATCCAGCACATAGGATACACTGAGACTCTGCTTTATCCAGCACATAAGATACACTGAGACTCTGCTTTATCCATCACATAGGATACACTGAGACTCTGCTTTATCCATCACATAGGATACAATGACACTCTGCAGTATCCATCACATAGGATACACTGAGACTCTGCTTTATCCATCACATAAGATACACTGAGACTCTGCTTTATCCATCACATAGGATACACTGAGACTCTGCTTTATCCATCACATAGGATACACTCACACTCACTCTGCAGTATCCACCACATAGGATACACTGAGACTCTGCTTTATCCATCACATAGGATACACTCACTCACACTCTGCTTTATCCATCACATAGGATACACTGAGACTCTGCTTTATCCATCACATAGGATACACTGAGACTCTGCTTTATCCATCACATAGGATACACTGAGACTCTGCAGTATCTATCACATAGGATACACTGAGACTCTGCTTTATCCATCACATAGGATACACTGAGACTCTGCAGTATCCATCACATAGGATACACTCACACTCACCCTGCTTTATCCATCACATAGGGTACACTGAGACTCTGCTTTATCCATCACATAGGATACACTGAGACTCTGCAGTATCCATCACATAGGATACACTGAGACTCTGCAGTATTCATCACGTAGGATACACTCACTCACACTGTGCTTTATCCATCACATAGGATACACTGAGACTCTGCTTTATCCATCACATAGGATACACTGAGACTCTGCTTTATCCATCACATAGGATACACTGAGACTCTGCTTTATCCATCACATAGGATACACTGAGACTCTGCTTTATCCATCACATAGGATACACTGAGACTCTGCAGTATCCATCACATAGGATACACTGAGACTCTGCAGTATCCATCACATAGGATACACTGAGACTCTGCTTTATCCATCACATAGCATACACTCACACTCCGCTTTATCCATCACATAGGATACACTGAGACTCTGCAGTATCCATCACATAGGATACACTGAGACTCTGCTTTATCCATCACATAGGATACACTCACACTCTGCTTTATCCATCACATAGGATACACTGAGACTCTGCTTTATCCATCACATAGGATACACTGAGACTCTGCTTTATCCATCACATAGGATACAATGACACTCTGCAGTATCCATCACATAGGATACACTGAGACTCTGAAGTATCCATTACATAGGATACACTCACACTCACACTCACTCTGCAGTATCCACCACATAGGATACACTCACACTCTGCAGTATCCATCACCTAGGATACACTCACTCACACTCTGCAGTATCCATCACATAGGATACACTGAGACTCTGCAGTATCCATCACATAGGATACACTGAGACTCTGCAGTATCCATCACATAGGATACACTCACTCACACTCTGCTTTATCCATCACATAGGATACACTGAGACTCTGCAGTATCTATCACATAGGATACACTCACACTCACTCTGCAGTATCCACCACATAGGATACACTGAGACTCTGCAGTATCCATCACATAGGATACACTGAGACTCTGCTTTATCCATCACATAGGATACACTGAGACTCTGCAGTATCCATCACATAGGATACACTCACTCACACTCTGCTTTATCCATCACATAGGATACACTCACTCACACTCTGCTTTATCCATCACATAGGATACACTCACACTCACTCTGCAGTATCCACCACATAGGATACACTGAGACTCTGCTTTATCCATCACATAGGATACACTCACTCACACTCTGCTTTATCCATCACATAGGATACACTGAGACTCTGCTTTATCCATCACATAGGATACACTGAGACTCTGCTTTATCCATCACATAGGATACACTGAGACTCTGCTTTATCCATCACATAGGATACACTGAGACTCTGCAGTATCCATCACATAGGATACACTCACACTCACTCTGCTTTATCCATCACATAGGATACACTGAGACTCTGCTTTATCCATCACATAGGATACACTGAGACTCTGCAGTATCCATCACATAGGATACACTGAGACTCTGCAGTATCCATCACATAGGATACACTCACTCACACTGTGCTTTATCCATCACATAGGATACACTGAGACTCTGCTTTATCCATCACATAGGATACACTGAGACTCTGCTTTATCCATCACATAGGATACACTGAGACTCTGCTTTATCCATCACATAGGATACACTGAGACTCTGCTTTATCCATCACATAGGATACACTGAGACTCTGCTTTATCCATCACATAGGATACACTGAGACTCTGCAGTATCCATCACATAGGATACACTGAGACTCTGCAGTATCCATCACATAGGATACACTGAGACTCTGCTTTATCCATCACATAGGATACACTCACACTCTGCTTTATCCATCACATAGGATACACTGAGACTCTGCAGTATCCATCACATAGGATACACTGAGACTCTGCTTTATCCATCACATAGGATACACTCACACTCTGCTTTATCCATCACATAGGATACACTGAGACTCTGCTTTATCCATCACATAGGATACACTGAGACTCTGCTTTATCCATCACATAGGATACAATGACACTCTGCAGTATCCATCACATAGGATACACTGATACTCTGAAGTATCCATTACATAGGATACACTCACACTCACACTCACTCTGCAGTATCCACCACATAAGATACACTCACACTCTGCAGTATCCATCACCTAGGATACACTCACTCACACACTGCAGTATCCATCACATAGGATACACTGAGACTCTGCAGTATCCATCACATAGGATACACTGAGACTCTGCAGTATCCATCACATAGGATACACTCACTCACACTCTGCTTTATCCATCACATAGGATACACTCACTCACACTCTGCTTTATCCATCACATAGGATACACTGAGACTCTGCTTTATCCATCACATAGGATACACTCACACTCTGCTTTATCCATCACATAGGATACACTGAGACTCTGCAGTATCCATCACATAGGATACACTGAGACTCTGCTTTATCCATCACATAGGATACACTGAGACTCTGCAGTATCCATCACATAGGATACACTCACTCACACTCTGCTTTATCCATCACATAGGATACACTGAGACTCTGCAGTATCTATCACATAGGATACACTCACACTCACTCTGCAGTATCCACCACATAGGATACACTGAGACTCTGCAGTATCCATCACATAGGATACACTGAGACTCTGCTTTATCCATCACATAGGATACACTGAGACTCTGCAGTATCCATCACATAGGATACACTCACTCACACTCTGCTTTATCCATCACATAGGATACACTCACTCACACTCTGCTTTATCCATCACATAGGATACACTGAGACTCTGCTTTATCCATCACATAGGATACACTCACACTCTGCTTTATCCATCACATAGGATACACTGAGACTCTGCAGTATCCATCACATAGGATACACTCACACTCACTCTGCAGTTTCCACCACATAGGATACACTGAGACTCTGCAGTATCCATCACATAGGATACACTGAGACTCTGCTTTATCCATCACATAGGATACACTCACACTCACTCTGCAGTATCCATCACATAGGATAGATACACTGAGACTCTGCTTTATCCATCACATAGGATACACTGAGACTCTGCTTTATCCATCACATAGGATACCCTGAGACTCTGCAGTATCTATCACATAGGATACACTGAGACTCTGCTTTATCCATCACATAGGATACACTGAGACTCTGCTTTATCCATCACATAGGATACATTGAGACTATTTATGAGTTTTTCTCATTTAGTGTGCACTATTCTGGTTGGCTGACAATTTGTTCTACCTTTGTGAGGGATCAAGAAGATAACACTGAGACAGAAAACAATGCTATGCTTTAATAATATGCAGGATCGGATAGTCAAGTAAGAGCATGTTCAAAGGATGCAATGGCAAGATCAACTGTGGGTAGTTCTTGGAACAAATACAGCCATGATAGGCTAAACATTAGACTATATCTAAGTCTTGTCTTCATTTACTTAAAGGATGGTACAAGAGTTGAGAACCGTGATGAGTACATTCATGATGATTTTTGATACAGGATGAAATTAAATATGAAACCATGCACATAGTGACCATGTCATATTCATACTACTCATACAATAAAGTCCTTATAACAACCATGAAGTCAAAAGTTTGCTAGAAAAATCGCCTAAAAAGGAGATGGAGATGATAAAAGAACACATATGATGTAACACATTATCTTATTTACCTTTGGACATTTTTTTCAAGTAATTTCAATCTCTCTTCATCTTCCTCACATTGTCTCCTTCTAGCCTCTTCCTCTTCTGCTGAGCCTGCTGGTGCTCCTTGCATGAGCCATTTCTCTCTGAGTGATTTAGACTGTAATAAAGACAGAAGGATAGATATTCCAATTTTGCATTAGTAAAAATTAAGGAACTGCAGAATATGCAATAAACATTTCTTCTTTTACAAATGCTTGGCATTTGTGATGATTTTACCATCTATTTTGTTAAACCAGCTTTAAAATAAGAATACATGTATGTTTCCATGACAACACAGCACAGGTATTCAGATTTAACTGTTAAACTTCTCCTGTGTGTTAGGCTGAGTTCACACGATGCATTTTTAATGCGTTTCCGCGGCGTTTTTGCAGTTGCGGAAACTCATGAAAAACGCATGGTAGAAGGGCAGCAATGTTCCCCAATTGAAATCCGCATGTGCTGTGCCCATGATGCGGATTTTTCCGCAGCGTAAACGCTGCGCTCAAAAATCCGCAGCATGTCAATTAATTTTGCGGAAACGCTGCTTTTTTGCCGCCATTGACTTGCATTAGACCGCATGGAATCCGCATCACTGTATATGTTGATTTGCTTTTCATGCGGTCTAATGTGCGGATGGTACCCGGGTGTGGATGAGAGGACTCTCATCCAGACCCAGGTACCATTAAAAAAAAAAGAATAAAATAAAAAATATATACATACTCACCTTCTGACGGCCCGCGCAGCGCTGCAGCATTTCTGCATCGTGTGCACATACCCTTAAGAAAATATATTTATATTGTATTTATAAATTGTATTGATACCATATTTATTTACAGTGACACTATCACCAAAAATTATTTAAGTTTATGTCACTTTGTTAGGATACTGCCTATTTAAAAGTGAACAATGACATTAAAGAGGTTTTTTAGATTTTGGTAAAACCCCTGTCCCGAGGCGATTTGTTTAAAAGGCAAAATACAATCAAACAAATTGTGCTTTACTCACCCTCCCCCAGGCCACAGTGCTTGAGCCGTTTAGATCCGCCAAGCTTACTGATTGGCTACATTGCTTTCGACACACCGTCAGCGCTGCAGATAATAACAGACACCGGGGCAGAGGTTGAGATCCAGAACTCAGTGTAAGGCTCACCTTGTGACGTGGACCCACTAAGCTCTAGGTCCGGGTGGGTATACGGACCTCAGGCGTCAGTGCAGCTAGCAATGACACTTGGGGAGCAAGGACGTGGCACACACG
This sequence comes from Phyllobates terribilis, assembly GCF_046119375.1. Taxonomy (NCBI): domain Eukaryota; kingdom Metazoa; phylum Chordata; class Amphibia; order Anura; family Dendrobatidae; genus Phyllobates; species Phyllobates terribilis. The sequence goes on along the minus strand of NW_027362761.1, from coordinate 65,106,585 downwards.
TGAGTCCCAAGAACAGTAAGAAAGATGAAGAAAAGTCAGTAAGGCAGTAAGGATTCAAGCAGGTTAGTACGGTGTGCACAGGAGCTGGAGAATACTAAACTAGAGACTGGATAACAATCCGAAGATACAGGTGTGTCTCCTAATGCATCTTAAAAGGCCTAGGGAGATGTCCCACGTTAGGCAAACTGCAAAGCCCAATGAGGAGCACAACAGAGGCCAGAGGTCCAAAGTGAGGGGAGCAAAGATCAGACCAGGGACAGGTGTATAAGAGTGGGCCTGGGGAGGATGAGTAAAGAGCAGTTTGTTTTTTTTACAACAAAATACCTTGATCATACTTGATTACCTTCTATTAGGAGGTCATTTCCTAATATTTCCTTGTATATCTAAACTTTTCAAAGGCATTTAGTGCTACATAAAAGTTTGGTACATAAAATGAGAACATTGGGATGAATGGAAAATATGTGTAATTGGGTTAACAACTAGGCTCGGATATAAGAAACAGAGGAATGTTATTAATAAAAACCCACTTTGGGTCAGTATTGGGCCCTCTTCTTTTTAACATATTTATTAATGACTTTGTAGAAGAAATACAAAGAAAAAATCAAATATTTGCAGATGAAACTAAACTCTGCAAGGTAATCAACACATAAGTGGAAAATTTAATTTTACAGAGGGATTTATGTAAGCTGGATACCTGAGCTGAGAAATGGGAATTGAAGTTCAATGTAAATAAATATAAGGTCATGCACTTGGGATGAGGAAATACAACGAAAAAAAATGGTAGAAAACTGTGTAAAACTCTCACTGAAAAGTACTTGGGTTTATGGCTGTACAGCTAACTCAACATTAGTGACTATTGTCAGGCAGCCACTGCCAAGGCAGCAAATAAAATCATAGGGTACATTTAAAAAAGCATTGTTGTTCATGACAATAGCATAGTTTTGTCTCTATGCAAGTCACTAGTGCAGCCAGACTTAGAATACAATATGCAATTTGGGACTCCAGTGTATAAGAAGGACATAACTGCAACCAAGGTTATAAAGGTTATTACAATGTACAAATATATGAAGGGTCGGTACATAGATTTTTCTAATGATCTATTTACAGCAATGATAAGGGGCCATCCTCTACGTCTAGAAGAAACAAGATTTAGTCATCATCATCACAGGCAGAAATTCCTGTGGAGCTCTCTGCTACATGATGTTATGATAGTTGATTCACTGCAAACATTCAAGGAGGGCTTAGATACCTTTCTTAAAAGACATAATATTACAGGTTATTAGGTTATTGGTGCCCAATTTTGTGATGGGACCTTGATCCGAAGAAATAGTCGGATTGTGAAGTCTCTAATGATTTTTTTCCTATAATATGGGGCAATTAGTATCTGCCTCATGGGGTTTTTGGCTTCCGCTGGATCAATATTTTAGGTTGAACACTATGGATTTGTGTCTTCTTTCAACCTTAAAACTATGAAAAGGATGAAACTGACATCGAGAACAGGGGTTTTCAGGTTTAAAAGAAAATATAACACATTCAACAACCTACTAGCAATTTTTACATCCAGTACGCCCATTTTTTGATTTTGCACTTTAGATTTTCTTCCCTTCCTGCCAAGAGACATTTTAAGATATACTGTATATGTATTCCTCTGACCTTTATTGAAAGAGTGGCAACAAGAAAAAAAAACATTTTTAAGGCTATGTGCCCACGATGCAGAAATGAAGCAGAAAATTTCTGCAGCATTTCTGCATCTCCCTGGCAGAAAAAAACGCATGCAGATTGTGCATGCGTTTTTCCTGCAGAATACATGCGGATCCACATGCGGGTTCACATGCGTTTCCGCATGCAGATTGACAAGCACTTTCCAGGCGATAGCATCACTTGGAAAGTGCTTGACAACTAGGTCACACTGTATAAATCCATGCAAACAGCATGGATTTATACAGTGTGAACCGTAAAAATTAAAACAAATAAAGCTATACTCACCCCCGAGGCCCCGGCGTGGCTGCAGCGCTGCTTCCTGGCTTGTTCCCGGCTGCCGGCATATCGCGAGACAGAGCGGTGAAGGGCCTGCGGTCACATGACTGTGACGTCACCGCAGGTCCTTCAGCGCTGCTGGCATTCAGAGAGAAGACGCCGGACAGGTGAGTATAAACTTTATTTGTTATTTTATTCTTTTTTTACAGGTACAATGGTACCCAGGTCTGGATGAGAGTCTCCTCTCCTCCAGAACAGGGTACCATCCGCACATAGAGACGCATAGAAGCCGCTTGTACAAATGTACAGTCGCGGTTTCTATGCGTCTCAATGCAAGTCAATGGCGGGAGTTCCGCTGCGCTTCCGCAAAATTAAATGACATGCTGCGGATTTTTGTACGTAGCATAAACGCCGCGGAAAAATCCGCAGCATGTGCATAGAACATGCGGAAACCCCTTGGGGACCATGGGGTGCGGATTACCTAGCGTTTTACAAGCGTTTCCGCTGTGGAAATTCCGCAGCATAAACGCTTGAAAAACGCTACGTGGGCACACAGCCTAAGGCTATGTGCACACGATGCAGAAATGCTCAGGATTTTTTCCTGAGCGTTTCTGCATCTCCCTGGCAGAAAAAAACGCATGCGGATTGTACATGCGGATTGTACATGCGGATTGTACATGCGGATTGTACATGTGGATTGTACATGCGGATTGTACATGCGGATTGTACATGCGTTTTCCTGCCAGGGACATGCGGAAATGGAGCGTTATTCACTGACATTTCGGCATGCGGATTGACAAGCGCTTTCCAAGCGATTAGCATCACTTGGAAAGTGCTTGTGACAACTAGGTCATACTATATAAATCCATGCAAACTGCATGGATTTATATAGTGTGACCCGAGAGAGTGGTAAAAATAAAAAAATAAATGTATACTTACCCTCCGATGGCCCCCGGTGTCCCGCTCACTCCGTTCTCCCTTGCCGGCAACAGTGAATTGAAAGACCTGCTGACGTCAGCGTCACGTGACCCGTCACATGACTCTGACGTCAGCGCAGGTCCTTCAACTCACTGCAAAGTTCCGGGAACAAGCAGGAGCGGTGCGCGGGCCGACAGAAGGTAAGTATACATTTATTTTTTATTTTATTCTTTTTTTACAGATTTTTTAATGGTACCTGGGTGTGGAGGAGAGTCTCCTCTCATCTACACCCGGGTACCATCCGCACATTAGAACGCTTGGATTACGCATCTACATATACAGTGATGCGTAATCCATGCGGTCTAATGCAAGTCAATGGCGGCGAAGACGCAGCACTTCCGCAAAATAATTGGTAGTGCTGCACTTTTTTCCGCAATGATAATCCGCTGTGGAAATTTCCGCAGCATGTGCACAGCACATGCGGATTATCATTGGGGAACATTGCTGCCCTTCTACCATGCGTTTTTAATGCGTTTCCGCAGCTGCAAAAATGCTGCGGAAACGCATTAAAAACGCATCGTGTGCACACAGCCTAAAGCTTGCCATGAGAAGTGTCCTTTGCAGTTTAATGACACTGCACATCACCCTGAAAACACTATTCCCATCGTCAAAAGAGGTGGGTGCATCGTGCTGTGTCTTCAGCTGAGACAGGGAAGCTGGTCATAGTTGATAGGAAGATGGATAAAGCTAAATACAGGGTAATTCTGGAGGAAAACCTGTAAGAGACTGCAATACTTGAGACTGGGGCATAGGTTCACCTTCCAGCAGGACAACGACCCTAAACATACTGCCAGAGCTACAATGAAATGGAGTCGATCAAAGCATAATCATTTGTGTGAATAGCCTAGTCATAGTCCAGACCTAAATCCCATTGAGAATCTGTAGAAAACCTGGAAAATTGCTCTTCATAGATTCTCTCCATCCAATCTCACTCAGCTAGAGCTAGTTTGCAAAGAAAATGGGCAAAAATTTTAGACTTTAGATGTGCAAAGCTGATAGAGACATTCCCCAAAAGACTTGCAGCAGTAATTGCAGTGAAAGGTGGTCCTACAAAGTATTGACTCGGGGGGCTGAATACAAATGCACGTCACAAGTTTCAGATTTATATTTTTTAAATAATGAGAAAACTATGTATCATTTCCTTTACTCTTCACAAATACTTGCTAATTTGTGTTGGTATATCATAAAAACCCCAATAAAATACATTTAAGTTTGTGGGTGTAATGTGAAAAAATGTGGAATATTTCACGGGGTATGAATACTTTTTCAAGACACTGTATATATATCTGGAAGGTTAATGGATTAAGCAATTTTGTACTTTGAATTACAAATTATCAGAGTTTTACAGATGCAGCGATAAAAATATGCTTTTTTTTCGTTGTTTTTTTTCAAAACAGGAAAAGGTCTTTTTTAGGTATTAAATAATTTTTACTTTCTTTTGATAAAAAATTTTGTATTTAGGTTCAGCTATAGTCATAAAGTCTAATGTAGTTTAAATACATCTCCTGTCGAACCTAAAGCTTTAGCTGCCGCTCTGCCTCTTCCTCATGCCTTATACAGCATCTCTTCTTCAGATTGGCTGTTCTGTAAAAGTACAAGTCAGCCAGAAGCTTGCAGTGAAAATAATGCATGGAAAGCTGATCCCTATAATCACAGTGATCTATGAATTATAAACTTCATGCCACCATACCACCAATGAATTCCATAGTTTCCATACATATACTTAATGGGAATCTGTCTCCAGGTTTTTGTTACCTCATCTGAGAGAAGAACCCAATAGAGGAAAAAACGCTGAATATAAGGCCCAAGACATGATTAGAAAAATAGAAAATGCTTTATTAATAAGTAAAATTACATGGTGACACAACAAAACGGGGGCCGACACTACATATAATGCATACAATGTAGCTAAGATAGCATAGCCTGAACCACAAGAAAAAAACAAATATATAGATAAAGGGGGAATTCTGTGGTACAAAAAAGATGGGGGGGCGGGCTAGCATAGCATCCTTCAAAGTATTATATCCAAAACGCACTTCGGAGTGTGCGCCACACTTAGGATCCTGGACCATCTTGGTAATATACCATTCTCATATTAGTTGTAAGTCACCTGCCTGTTTTTCTACACTTTCCTACTTAGCCCTGATTTGATCATTGTCATGTATTTATTAACTAGCACTTGCTATCTACTTGCATAACTCCCTTGTCACTGTTTGCTATGAATTACATATATAGACCTTCTATTACTTAAATACTTAACCTTCATTTAACAGTGGTCTGGTAGTGTGCATGTATCTTCAATTTTACGGACTAGAAGACTAACTTTTTGCCTCCAAAATTTTTGTTATGATCTGCAACATAAACTAAGGAAAGAATGGGAAAAGCTGTCCCTACAGTAAGACTAAGCTGAATCCCTACGATGTAGCGGGCAGCCTGTTCCTTGTGAACAGACCCGCCTTCGTCCTCGGCTAGTCTGAACAAAGACCTATAGAATAAAGGGAGGAGTCCCTAAAAGAACTAAGGACTGGGGCAAAAATGGGACACCTCCTAACAGAAGTTGTTGCAGAGCAAAAAGACAAACTGATAAAAAGTACTAGAGGTCCCAGAGGACCAAGCAAACTAGACAGAGATAGGCACCGAAGCACCTGGCTAGAGAGACAGGCAAAAAACACTGAAGTCCAGGAAAGCCAGAAGGGCGGAGCTGGAATATATAGGCAGCTGGTCACGTGACCGCAAAACACAAGATAGCAAAACTAACAGGAGGGTTCTAACAATTTTGGAGGAAAGTGAGGGATGCGTCTTATAGTCCGAATGTGGCTGTGACTGCTGATGGTGGTGGGTGTGGGGGGAGCAGAGGAGCGGGGCACAGGAGGCAGGAGCCACCTGCTGCAGCCAACACTGTGCCTGCTGTTAAAAGAAAATGAATATTCACTGCTCCCCATGCCCATGGGCGTGTGGAGCACTGAATATTCATTTTCATCAATAGCGAGCACAGTGTCAGCCCAGCCACGGCTTCCTGCAGCGGCTCGGCGATTACGTATGCCCGTTACTAAAGACTATGAATATTCACTACTCCTTGCTCCCATGGGTGTGGGGAGTAGTGAATATTCATTCTCTTTAATAGGAGGCACACGTGATCGCCCAGCCGCAGCTTCCTTCCTGACACTGTGCACGCTATTAAGAAGAGTGAATAGTCACTGTTGCCCACATCCATAGTCCTGGCGTGGGGAGCAGTGACAATTCTGGCAGATGATCTCAGCGTCTGAGGGCGCATGGCAATGACGTCATGCGCGGCTCACACGCTGAGATCAGCTGCTACGAGCAGAGCAGGACACAGCGCTGGAGCAGAGGGAAGGACGGTGAGTAGAATTGTTTATTTTTTTGTGTGCACAGTGAAGGGGATGGGGGTGCCATGCATACAAGGATGGGGGTGCCATCTTATGATCCGGTGCGTCTTATAGGCCGAAAAATACGGTACTTGATATCTTTTACTATATTTTTATATTTTAGGATTCATGGCTAAAGTATACCTCTTCATTACAGGCAACAGTTTGTTATATACCTGGCCATGCTAGACCCCCCCCCCCCCTTTTGCACCACAGAATTCCCCCTTTGTCTTTACTTTTGTTTTTCTGGTGGTTCAGGCTATGCTATCTTAGCTACATTGTATGTAGTTTATGTAGTGTGGGCACCCGTTTTGTTACCATGTAATTTCACTTATTAATAAAGTATTTTCTATTTTTCTAATCATGTCTTGTGCCTTATATTAGGCGTTTTTTTCCTCTATTTCGTTTCTGATTTAATCTGAATGGTCTGCCATTCCTATCCAAGCAAGTATATGTGATTTAATTACTTAGTATTAGATACTCCTTGGTTTACAAGTGTGACATATATTAATTGCTTTGTCCAGTGTTTTTGTTTATCTCATCTGAGAGCAGCATGATGTAGGAAAAGAGACCCTGATTCCAATGATATATAACTTAGTTTACTGAGTGCATCCGCTGTGATTAGGGATGAGCGAGTATACTCGTTACTATTCGGTACTCGCCGAATAGTACGGTACTCGGGCTACTCGTTACTCCCTGAGTTTCCTTGTGATAGGAAGGAGTACAATGCGCTAGGAGTAACGAGTACAATGTAAGTCAATGGGAAATGCGAGTAAGCCGAGTAAGTGTCCGCTGGAGCCTATAAAGCGGTCTGGGGGCTGAGGAAAAGGCTGAAATGGGTGCATGATTGTTTAAAAGCCGGCAGTAAAAAGCCGCCGGCTTTTAAACAATCACTCAGCCCCATACTCGCTTCCCCGCAGCCTCCCATCCCGATCCTCCACTCCCTCGCCGCCTCCCATCCCGATCCTCAGTTAGGACCGTGCGGGGAGCGAAGCACCAGGGAGCGGGGAGCGTACATCAGGGAGCCTGCGCTCCGCAGTGTCTCTGAAGGACGACAAGCTGGATGGCAGCGTTCTGCTACCATCCAGCCTGCCATCTGAATGCCATCCCAGCGTGGGAGAATTCTCCTGCTCAAGCGGTGACGTCATTTTCCGGCACCGCATGCGCAGGAGAATTCTCCAACGCTGTCAGTGACGTGCATGAGGTGAGCTGAGTTCATTGGACATGAACTCGGCTCATCCGGATGCCATCACAGTGAGACACTGAGGAGCTTCTCAGTGTCTGTGGCATGGCAAGCTGGATGGCAGCGTTCTGTTGTGATCCAGCCTGTCATGTCAATGTAGCAGAGCTGAAGCCGTCCTGGGAACGATGGAAAGGTAAGGATGAGGTTGGTTTATTATTTTACTTTTATTGCAGAAGACATTGGCTTCAGCTGGAATGGGCGATATGGTAAGTAGAGTTTAATTTAGAACATTAAAGGAATGTGTGTTTATTTCAATTAAAGGATTTTATTCTGGGTGTTGGTGTTTTTTTTTAACTTTCACTATGGGGTTAGTAAAGGGGGTGTCTTATAGACGCTTCTCCATTACTAACCTGGGCTTGATGTCAACTGGCATAAGCTGACATCAACCCCAGCCCTATTACCTCACCGCCACTGCTACAGGACAGTGGGAAGAGCAAGGCTAAGTGCCAGAATTGGCACATCCTATGGATGCGCCATTTCTGGGGCGGCTGACGGCTGGTGTTTCTAGCCTGGGAGGGGGCCAATATTCATGGCACCCTTCCTGGGCTATTAATATCAGCCCCCAGCTGTCTGCCTAGCCTTTGCTAGCTATTAAAATAGGGGGACCCCACGTCATTTTTTTTGGGGGTCCCCCATTTTAATAGCTAGTAAAGGCTAGGTATTCAGCTGGGGGCTCATATTAGTAGCCTGGGAAGCTCCGTGGGTATTACCACCTTCCCAGGTTTCAAACATCTGCCCCAGCCATCTGCTTAACCTCCGCTAGAGACTAAATTACGGGGAACCCCACGCCAATTTTTTTTTTTAATAAATCCTTTATTTTAACACTAAATGACAAGTACAGTAACCAACACTATCACTGTACTTATTATATATGTGACTGACATGTTTCTATCTATCTAATCTATGTGTGATGCTCTATTCTTTCTGTTCTAAATTGTCGGGTACCGGTGTATGCCGCTGATGAATTGCCGGCCGGCTTTTTTAAAGAGACGGGTTCATGAAAATCGGAGGGCACTAGTGTGTTCCAAGTGCCCTGCTATGTTTTTCATGCACCCTCCTATATACCCTGACTGCCTGTATGCCTATATATTCTGCCTGCCTGACGTTTAATTGAGCACTGTTCCCATCGATTTGGGCAATTTTGTACGCTCCCTGCTCCCCCGCCGCCTCCCATCCCGATCCTAAGTTAGGACCGAGCGGGGAGCTCAGCACCAGGGAGCGGAGAGTGTACATCAGGGAGCATCAGCACCGAACGGGAAAGCCGGCGGTGAAGTCTTTTCACTGCCGGCTTCCCTGCCCGGGTCCTTCGCTCCCCGCTTCCTGGTGCTGTGCTCCCCGCCCGGTCCTAACTTAGGATCGAGATGGGAGGCGGCAGGGGAGCGGAGGATCGGGATGGGAGGCTGCGGGGAAGCGAGTATGGGGCTGAGTGATTGTTTAAAAGCCAGCGGCTTTTTACCGCCGGCTTTTAAACAATCATGCACCCATTTCAGCCTTTTCCTCAGCCCCCAGACCGCTTTATAGGCTCCAGCTGACACTTACTTGGCTTACTCACTTTTCCCATTGACTTACATTGGACTCGCTACTCGTAACGAGTACCCGAGTATTGGGACCTACTCATTACGAGTATAGCGAGTCCGATTATTTCACTACTCGCTCATCCCTAGTTGTGATACAATCAGAGTTTTTAGACATAGCAGACGTTTGAATGCTAACCCTGCCCACACTACAACTCTCTGTGTACATTGTATATTGTCAGTAAGCTGCTAATTGATGCTGGGGGCGGAGTTGGACCAGGCCTCACGTGGGCACCAGTCCGGGCAGTGATAATCTCCTGCTGATAAAACACTCATTGTATTGAAAAAAGATCACACAGCCTAATAAATTATACATTACTGAAATCAGGGTCTCTGCCCCTACCTCATGCTGCCATTATTTTACATAGCAAAAACCTGCTGACAGATGCCCTTTAATCTAATAAGCCTCGATTTTGCGATAGCACATAACGCCTCTTTAACACTCTCTAGACAACTAGGTATTTTTGAGATGAGCCTATTTTTGTAATTCTCGCCTAGGAAACTGTCTCTTCCTTCAGGTATTTATGGCAATAGACACCACCTACCTGGTATCTTGAAATATCCATCAATTATTATTACTGTAAAACTGCAGATATATGCATATCACATCTCCACTGTACCCACCTGCCATTAAAAACAGAAGGTGCCCCTGCTTCTGTAAAACAATATTACTAACTACACAATCACAAACACGGTGTTCTGCATCACGGTCTGGGTGACAAGCTGATATAATGAGCATTTTATATCCTCCTTCGGGTCCTTCCGGAAATGAAAGCATCTTACAAGAATTCCTTTATAGACTATAGCACTGTATCCTGTTTTATGGAAACACCCTAAAACATTTATGTTTAGGCCATAAAAAAAAGTTGCTGTTATATAAGTAGATAATCTATCCCTGGAAAATGATGTTGTCCACATACACATAAAACACACATTACTATAATGAAGGCATTGTGAAGATACAGACATATCCGATGGTACTGTAGAATATATCACATGCCATCTGAATTGGTTTGGATGCCAAATCGATATAGATCACAGATATGACAGTGTTCTCATTAAAGCCTTTCACTTGCAATCTTTCTGATTAGGGCAGAAGCTTCATTCCCTTCATTGTCAATGCTGTGCTTGATGCTGCATGCAAGATACACATGCTTGCATCATGTATAACATGGATGATGTGTGCAAGTGCTTCCCCTCTACTGTGAGCTCTTACCTTTAGGTGCTGCAGTTGGAGAATTTGGTCTTCAAGCTGTTGTCTTTTGTCTTCAATTGCAGCCTGGCGTTTTCTTTTTTCCTTTGCAAGAGAAGGAAAGAAAAGACAGATGAGAAAATGTACAGCTCTGGTTGCCTTTCGGCAGCTGTTGGCATGTGCTAGCTCTGCTGTCCCTGGGTGCTCAGGCATATAACATGCTATGAAGAAGACTAACTGCTATACACTGACATGGAAAGGAAGCCACAGCTCCCTCTCGGTGATCGCTGCTACACTCCCAGTTTAAAGGGACATTCATATATTATGTCACAGGCACTAATAGCAGGTTTCTAGCAGTCCTCTAAAAACATTGTATTGATCGTATGAATGAACATGTCACTTATTAGGTTCCTACACACTATAATGTGCCTGAATTTCTCTGCTGATATTTACAACACGAAAAAGGCACCAACAAATATCTACAGATGAATAATGTATATCCACAAGGAATACATACCAGTAAGCAAATCCCTGCTATATTTATAGTGATGATTAATGGTTTGGGCGTGGCTGTCTACAGACACAAACCTTGGATAACAATTTATAGCTATCCACAATATTTCTGCTCCATTCATGTCCAGTACACTGCATTTCACTGCATAGTGGAGGGAAGCTAAACTCATTTATTTTAGCAAACCCAATTTTGCTTACAAAGTGAGTGCTGCCAGAAGATCATGCTCTGGACAAAAAAGGCAAACTACTTTTTCTCAGAAGAGAAAATCAGCATATGGATCTTATACATTTTGAGAAAACTTTATAAGCTAATCCACTTAAAGGGGTTGTCCACTACTAGGACAACCTCTTAAACTAAATGTTTGGCCCCGATAACATAAAAAAAACTAAAATCACCTCCATTCCAGCGGTGGCAGCACTCGCGGTCCTGGGGCTGCCGTGCGGTAGAATGCCATGTGATGCCCGATGCCCAATCAGCGCTGGCATCACTGTCCACGCCTATGGACAAACTGAACATGAAGAGGAAGCCAGAACTGCAGCTGATCCCGGAATTCCTCTTCATGTTTGGTTTGTCTGAAGGCGGAGACAGTGATGCCAGTGCTGATTGGGCGCTGGGCATCACGCGTCACTCCACCGCATCACAGACCACGATTGCCGACACCGCTGGAATGGAGCTGGCACGAGAGGGGAGTATAGGTTTTTTATTTAATCGGGGCCGAACATTTAGTTTAAAGCGCACCTGTCAGCAGGATTGTGCTCAGTAAACTGCATACACTGTCAGGTGGGAGACTTTACACTGATTAAAATGATACCTTGGTTGATGAAATCTGTCCTGTGGTTCTTGTGTAATCTTTACTTTCAGTTTGGAGATAATGATATGCTTGTGCTCCGGGGAGGAACTGTGTGGGGGGGGGGGGCTCTCTATCTGGTGTTCTGCTTACATATTCATCTGTATGCTCTTATGACAGCTCACTGTGCCTTCACTGATCTGCCTCCTATTTTATCTAACCCCACACTGCTAGATGCATTATGTAAAATAGGAGGCAGATCACTGAAGGCGCAGTGAACTGTCATAACAGCATACAGATGAATATGTAAGCAGAGCACCAGATAGAGCACCCCCCACAGGCAGCCCCGAAGCACGAGCATATCATTATTTCCAAACTGAAAGTAAAGATTACACAAGAACCACAGGACGAATTTCATCAACCAAGGTATCATATTAATCAGTGTAATGTCACCCACCTGACAGTGTACGTACTTTACTGTGCACAATTCTGCTGACAGGTTCGCTTTAAGGTACGCTTTTTAAGAAGGGGTTGTCCTAGTAGTGGACAATGGTTCTTTGCCTTGAGACAGAAGAATTATCAGGTTGCTGTGTGGTTCTTACTGCAGGTGCTGAGTTGCACTGCAGTGGTAGTTGCAATGCAGTGCTTCACCTAATAGAATGATCAAGCGTTGGGTTATTTATAAAATCACAATGCGATCTTATAATAATATACACATATATTTATGGATTTGTGCTGATATAACTCATTTTTAAATCTACCTTATTTTGCGTATATGACTCCTCCAGGCTCAATTTACCCTGTCCTGTTGTAGTTTCATTGCTTACGGTCAATCATGTGTAGTGAGGGCAGGTTCTCTTGGCTTAGTTCCTCTGACAGAGTGTATTCTACCTTTACAACACACTTCATGTTCTTGCACACTGTATGCTCCTGAACCCTGCCTGATAGATTTTATCTTCTGCTCTCTACATCAATATAGCCGCTTGTGTGTTTTTATATCATTGTTAGCTGGTGTCTTTCAGAGCTCAACTTTCCTGCACTCCTCTACAATGGAGCAACTACTTACTAGGAAATGCAACACAGAGCTGTGTTTGTGGCCTTCTCCTGACAAATCAATGATGTGGTGTCTGCTGCTGACAGATCAGTGATGTGAAACTGTAAACATTGCTAGGGTTGGTGCATATGGTAAAAGATAATCCTCTGCCATGTGTATCAAGAAAGCAGCATATGAAGTTTCACATCACTGTCAGCAGCCGGCAACAAACAGCTCAACTGTGCACTACCTAGTTGTTATAAGTTCTGTTTTAGAGGAGTGCAGGAGAGTTAAGCTGAGAGAAACTATCTAACAATGATGTAAAAACACACATTCAGCTATACTGATATAAATGTCAGATGATAAAATTGGTCAGGCAAGGTACTGTACAGATAATGCACAGAAGCATAAGGTCAATTCTACACTTAAATTAGCTTTCAAAGTGCGGCTATTCAAGTGCACAGAGGAGGCAGGAAGGTTCTGCAGCATTGAGGAGAAGCAAGTGCTGCTGGGAAATATACTTTTAACAGTTTTAGAATATGACAGCCCATTCAGCTACATAAAGCTAGATGCATGGGAGCAGAAAGAGACGAAAAAATACACAAGGTACAAGAAAGAAACTTTGTTTGCTTTGTCTGTACATTAACAATAAGTCTGGATTTATTATGGTTTGTGAAAAATAATAAGATTATGAGAATAACCCTTTAAATGAGGTAAATTTAAAGTTGCACATGGCAGTTAAATAAATTGTCCACTATTTGGACAATTCCTTGTCATACCCCACGCTTGGCCCCAATGAAATAAAAAAGCTTATACTCCCCTCCCGTTCCCATGGTGTCAGCAGTCGCTCTCCCCGGGGATCCTGTGCTGTTGTTATGACACGTGAGCCTGGTGCCCAATCAGCGCTGGCATCACTGGCCCCGCCTTCGTACGAATTAGAAAAGAAGAGGAAGTCAGAGATCAGCTGCAGACCGGACTTCCTCTTCATGTTCAATTCCTCAGAAGGTGGGGTCAGTGACGCCAACGCTGATTTGATACAGGGCTCACGAGTCACAACAACCGCACGAGAGCCCTGGAACCGTGAGTGCTGACACCGTTGGAACGGTGTCGGCACGGAATGTGAGTACAGCCTTTTTTATTTTATTGGGGCCAAACATTTATGTCAAGAAGGGGTTGTCCTAGTAGTGGACAACCCATTTAAGGGAGTTTTTGTTCATTTCCTTAAAAAAAACTGTAAATATCTTGTAAGCTTTTCCTGCATATCAATGCCCAAAGCCACCAATTTTAAAGGGAGCCAATCACAGAATTCATGCTGCCCAAACAAAGGGCAGAATGGGTCAAAGACTGGCCCCTAAAGTGCACACATATGGTATACAGTATGTTTTACTTTGGAGCCCAGTAGCATTTCAGTGAAAAACAAACAGTTGAAAGCCCGACCATGGATAAGGTGACTAGTCCAAGAGGTGTGTCCCCTTCGACTTCTCCCCAACATGTTGCAGCATTTCAAAGTAAAACATATATGCTTGTAATGCCAGAGGCAGACACTGATACATGCTGCAAAAGCTTTAGGAAGCATGAATCATGTCACAGGTTTACTGTCACATTCGGATACTCCAGTCACATGAAAAATAAGCATCCACACTTTCTCAAACTAGATTTCAGGCAATTTTACTATTGTGAGTTCTCAAAGGTGAAAGTGTGAAATGATGATGGGGCAACAATATACAGGCCACTAAATTAGCAGTTAGCCTACAAGGAAAGACAAAGTCTAACAACTCTGGAATACATGGTTGATAAATCATACATTGTAAATGATTCTACTGTAGACTCTAGTCAGGCCTGTTTCCCCAGACAATTTTCTAAGTGCTGTTTGGCACTTGGATCTTCAAGTGTGTCTTCCTGCAACGCATTAAATACTGGGAGCTCTAGAGCAGCCTCAAGTGCATATGCTCTTGGTCTCTTAAAGGTCCAACCTGCACCAAAATTCAGTATCCACAACCAATGTCCAACCATGCTATGATTCTGAGAGGGCCCTTCCCTGTCACTCACAGCCTGAGCAATAGGGGCTCCTAGGTTCCTGTTGGGTGTAACGTTAGATCTTTAGATCTGCAATTTTTGGTATTGACCTGCTATTTTCCTGACCATTATGTTCTGTCCGCCGCCTATCCTGTCCTGCTGCCTTTTATTCGTGTTGTAAGTGACGCACCCCTGGGCCTGTGTCGCGCAGCGTTGCGCACGCGGGAGCTTACCCGGAGCCGGATCTGTTGAGGGTTGTAGTCTCGTGGCGGTGACCCGGTCCGTGCCCAGGGAGTCAGACTAAGTGGCGCTGTATTAGCGGTAGATGTTGGACGACTACGCCACCCGTTGAATGCAGCGAAGGAGCTGCCGCTGCAGGGCAGACCGCTGAGGCTGGTGGTAGGATTGTGCAGCGTGATAGTATCACCCCCAACGGGAGGGGTATGGCCTCAGGGCAGCCGACGTGGATGATGGGGTAGCAGGAATCACTCAGAGACGATGCGGTGTAATTCAGGGTCTTTACTGGTGATAAAGATAGACCCTCCCGGAGTACTGGCTAGCGATCGGGGCCTGGTCAGTCCTTGAGCAGATGGGATCTCCCCTGGCCAGGCGGAGTTGTAGGCCTCCCAAACTGACTGTACTCTTCTGGCTACCTTGCTAGAGGCGGGTATAAGTAGCCCACGTCCCTGAGTGTACCGTGTGGTGCTCACCCGTATGGCTGGTGACTCGGGGCCTTCTAGTGGCGTCCGCTCCACGACGGCGGTGCTGGTCCCACGCGTGTGACCGTGCCTTCGGGTTTCTTGGCCAGAGGACCTGAAATCCCCTGCCGGGCGGTTTCTGCTGCTGGGTAAAGATTAGTCCCCACAGCCTCGGACTCCGGGTCCGGTGATAGCTTCTCAGTCAGGGCGAGCTCTGCAGCTGCCAGCCCCTGACTCCTTATAGCACTGCTCCCACAGAGCTCCTGATGTTCTTTTCCTATATCTGCTTCTCTTCTCTGTCTCTACTTCTTCTCTACTCACTAACCCTGCCTCAGCCCTAGGTTTTTATAGGGGAAGTTCTTCCCCTCCCAGGACTGGGCAGGAGGTGTGGCATGCACAGGATCCCTGACCAAGAGACCTCCCACCTGCTCTCAGACATAACATTGCTGTTACTGTGGAAACCAGACCCCTGGGGTGCCACATAAGAACTTTGCCTTTTCTGACCTCCTGCTTTGGAAAATTCTGCCTACTCTCTCGGTACTCCAAACACAGACTTACTCTTGTTAGTGCGGCTTTCCTTACAAACTGACCAGCACCTCTGTACATATAATAGCTGTTGATGCATGAGCATGTGACCAGACCTCTATCTGCAGCCACTTTATGGACAAAAATGCTAGTCATTCTGTGAGAAAAGCTTCAGTAACAAAAGAAATCATCCAATAATTTAAACATCCTCATATCAGACATTATTGGAAGAGAGTATACTGGGGAATCGATCTTAAGGTTCCCTGTGGGAAAGTTCACACCTCTGTGCAGGGGTTAAGTCTGCAATTGTGACACCCCAGGGGTCTGGTTGCCACAGTAATAGAGATATTATGTCTGAGAGCAAGTGGGAGGTTTCTCTGGTCAGGAGCCCTAAGCATGCAACACTGCCCGCCCAGACCTGGGAGGGGAGGAATCTGCCCTTATAAACTGGGTCTGGGGCGGGATTAGGTTAGACAGAGCCTGCAGAACAAGCAGAGCAGTCAGAGCCTGGAGTAAAGTTCCAGACACAGGAAAAGATACATCAGGAGCTCTGTAGGAGCAGAGGCAGAAGGCCAGGGGCTGTGAGCAGAGATATAGCTCGCCCTGGCTGAAGTTACTAAAACCGGACACAGGAGTCCGAGGCTGTGGGGACTGATATATACCCAGCAGCAGAAACCAGCCGGCAGGGGATTCCAGGTCCTCTGGCCATAGAAGCCGGGAGGCTCAGTCACAAAGAAGGGACCAGCGCCGCCATCCAGGAGCGGAGGCTAACAGAAGGCCCCAAGTCACCAGCCATACGGGTGAGCACCACACGGTATACTCAGGGACGTGGGCTACTTGTAACCGCTGACAGCAAGGTAGCCAGGAAGAGTGCAGATAAACGGGGAGGCCTACAACTCCACCTGGCCAGGGGAACTCCTGCTTGCTCGCAGACTGACCAGGCCCCTTATACTAGCCAGTACTCCCGGGAGGGTCTGCCTTGTACCATCAGTAAAGACCCTGAACTGCACCTCACGTCTCTGTGATTCCTTGCCGCACCAGCACCATTAGCACTGGGACCCTCACACCATCACTCCCATCATCTCTCACATTAGCTGCCCTGAGGCAATACTTCTCCCGTGGGGAGTTATCCCATACTCGGCTGCGCAAACAACATCAGCCTCAGCGGTCGGCAGCGCAGCGGCGGTCCCCACTGACCGCAATCCACGGGTGGCGTAGTCGGACATTTGCTATACATTAAGACTGCCACTGGTTTGACCACCCTGGGCACGGACCGGGTCACCGCCACACGGAGACTACAACCCCCAGCTTTCTACAACAGGCCCGGTTCCGGGTTCCCCTGCACACACACAGGCCCAGGGGGCGTGTCAACTTTGGCGTAGTCGGCAGGATTTCGTGCCCGCAACCACCGGGTACTGCGTGCCTGAAAATGACTTTTGAACTTACCTGTGGTGAAGTTTCCCGCCGTCCGGAGTCGTTTCCCGCCATCCGGAGCCGATTCCCGCCATCAGACGCCATCTTGGACCGTTTCCCGCCGTCTTCTGCCTTCTTCCCGCCATCCGCAGCTGCTTCCTGCCTTCGGACGCCATCTTCGGGACGCCACACAGGAAGAAGAGGGGCGTGGACGCCGAAAGCGCGCAAGATCCGAAGCTCCGCCCCACGCTCTGACGCTGCGCAAGGTCCTGGAAGGGAGGAAGAGCGACGCTGACGTCATCGGAGCGCGACGCCAGGTCCTCAACCCCGACGATCGACTGCGGAGCCGCGGCCTACGGAAGAAGAGCATCGCAAGGTAGGCCACGGTCCACTAGGGGGGAAGGAGGATGTCGGACACCTAGGGGAGCTCCACTGCCACAGCCACCGCCAGCGCAACCGCTGCAGCAGTCATGCCATTCACCATGCCCTATATCCCGGGGGCAACCTGGCTACCCCAGTACTCAGGGGAGTCACATACCCTAAATGACTTTAGAGAAAGACTGGATAGCCTCTTCCAGGTGTACCCCCTCACAGAAGAGCAAAAAGTAAGCATCCTGGTGGCCCAATTAATCGGGGCAGCCCAAAGGGAGGTAAAGTCCTGGCCACCTTGGAGGAAGAGGACTGTCAGAGAAATACTAGCCCGGCTGAAAGACACATTTGATACCCGCACCTCAGCCGAAATAAAGCTCCGATTTTACGGGTGCAAACAGCGGGCACATGAGAGTATAAGAGACTACGCTTTAAACCTACAAGAGGCCCTGAGAGCCATTAAGCAGGCAGACCCTGACAGCGTGGGAAATGAAGATAAGCTGTTGACTGAACAATTTATTGAGGGTCTACTGTGCAATGCCCACCGAACCCAGTTGCGGGCAATGGCCTTACAGGACCCTGACCTGGACTTTGCACAGTTCAAGGACAGAGCCATCCGGGTGCTCCGAGAACCGACACCAGGTGGCGCTGTGACCCACAGGCGCCCTGCTATCACTTACCACCAGGAGACGGCGCCCTTGTCTGCAGGGCCTGTGGGAGCTGATGCGCAGGCTTTAAACAGTGACCCGGCTACAGACCTGCACCATCAGGTCCAAGAGCTGACTAAGAGCGTTGCCGCGCTAACCAGAACTGTGCAGTCTTTACAGGTCTCTTCTCCAGGAAAGATCCAGCTGGCATCCGGACCGGAGGACGTCCCGTGGCACCGACTGAGGAGGACCCCACCGGCCAGAGGAAGACCCAGCGACAGATACAACGAGGACGGACGACCCATCTGCCGCCGCTGCAATCAACCCGGACATGTGGCAAGGTACTGTCATTTAAATGGGCACAACCTGGGGTAGAGGGCCAACCCCCAGGCATAAGACCATCAGGCCCATCAAACTGGCATGATAAATACGTAGGGGGGCGTCCAATCTTGCCTGTGGTACTGGATGGCATTCCTATGAGTGCCCTACTAGACACTGGGTCACAGGTGACCACCATCCCGTACGTGCTCTTTAAACAGTACTGGAATGACTCGGACATAACCCGCTACCCAGATGACGACCTGAGTATCATCGCCAGCAATGGTCAGCCCGTGCCGCAGGTGGGATTCAAAGAGGTGACCATTAAGATCGGTAAAGTCGAACTGGCGGCACAAGGACTGATTATAGTGGACATAGACCGTCATGAGAGTCAACCTAGAATAACCTTGGGAACTAATGTGATTGAAAATTGTCTTGCAGAGGTGATTCTCATTTTACAGCAGGTTGCCAAGAACGCCAGTTCCGGCCAGCAGCGTGTGCTCCAAAAAGAGATCCGGGCACTGATGAAGCGGCAACAGGTGGAACTATCTGGTGGTGAGATAGGTAGCGTGAGAATGTGTGACCCGTTCCCTATTGCCATGCCCCCAAAAAGTGAGATGATGATTTGGTGCCGGGCAGCTATTGGTCTAAGAGGTAGAGACTACCAAGCAATGGTAGAACCCGTCTACTCAGACAGTAGGCCCACCATTTTGACAGCACGGGGGGTGGTCGATGTACGCCATGGGAGGGTGCCCGTTCGCATCATAAATATCGGGGAGAGAGAAGTACACCTGCCCCGGTATATACAGCGAAGGGAAAGATGCGATCAAAGCTACACAGCAGGTAATTATCATAAAATATAGCTTTTATTAAATATATAATTAAGAGAGAATACACCACATAATATGGCAGAAACAGTGCACAACATACATATCAAAAATATCTTAAAATACCATCATGCTCAATGGACACAGAGGTCCACATATAGGGCACCCACCAGGACTATAATATAGACTCTAATGCACCTGATTAACAGATCTCTAATATATGTGTCCAAATAGTGTATCATTAGTGGTCAGCTAATATTGCCTAACTGTATATTGACATAACCATGTAAATGACCATATAGTATGGTAATGGAATCTACCTGGACAGAGGGCTATCAGCGGGGGTGCTCCAATGTGGACCACGCGTCCACCCCGACGCGCGTTTCGGCGTTACCTTCTTCAGGGGGCGTGGTTGCAAACCGGGGGTGTGTCCTTATAAACCTATCGCTAGCCAATAGAAAGGTGTGGGCGGACATCTAATGACGCGCCCAGCGTCTCTGCTGCCTCGGCAACCCGCGATGCCGGCGTCATGCGAAGGACCTCCCAACAGTCACGTGGGCCCACGTGACCCGCAGGTCCCAGCATGAAGACGCCGGGTAGCGCGAGCCGACCTCAGCAACAGAGAACGCCTGCACGTACCTGTCCAAGAACCGCACCTATATAATTAGGATTAAGTAAGGTATTCTTTGACCCAGCTAGAGGTCCATCTTAAGATTGCCCTCAACTACCTCAGGGACTGCAAATAAGGGTGCATGTAGTGAAATGTCCAATTATAAATCTACAACTACCCACATCAATCCAGTGGTAGGGCATAATACAAAAATCTCCCATAAAGAAAGAATGCAAATATGCATAGCGACATATATCAATATATGGACAATTTCACACATACCACGGACCTCACCACATGCGTCAAGTTACACCTGACACTACTAAATCATCACTGCACAAAGTACCTATCAAACATACATGATCATAATAGTCATAATAGCATTAAATGATACAAGACATATGATCACAGTAATGTTGTGCAAGTAAATTACAATAACACTGTTTGTCCAATAGGCAGGACCAATAACCACACATATGGAAGGCCCAACCACATATATCACAACATACAATCTCCTAAGAGATGAAAGCAATACAAAATACAATACTTATTTAAACAAAGTTCACAATGTGAGCAAGGAGGTTTATAGACTTTGGCGATTGCTGTGCAACGATATCACGAATCCTTCATCTCCTCCACAAACACTCATCCATAATGGAACGGATATAGTACGGACACAACCCTCCAAAAAGAAAGTTCGCAGACCATTTTACGATGGAAGAAACTGTGAATAATAAAATAAAATAAATAAAAACTTAAAAACACAGATGACATGTACTAGGTAGAGCGGATATCAAAGAAACGGAGCAAAACTGAGACTCTCATTCAGTCCATGCGGGTGTACAGTGCCCAATTTCCAGATCCATCTGGATTCTAGTTGAGCTAGACGTTGACTAAATTTGCCTCCACGAATACCAACCTTCAAAGCATCAATCCCCCTCACCCTCAGTAGTGAGCTGTCACAATTATGGCAGAGTTTAAAATGTCGTGGTATCGTCCTGAGTGTGGAGGGATCCATACAGTCGGCTGCCGCCAAAATACCCAACACATGGACATGTGGCATAGTAGATAATAAACCGTGAGGTACATGTAATCCGACTTTTGATGACATAAGTCGCTGTACCCGCAGCATTAGAAAAAGTATCAGTACACTCTATATTCGGACAGGCGACACAACGGCCGCATGGAAAACTTCCACACTCAGGACTAGAAGTGCCAAAAATTGTAGCAGTCCCAGATTGAAATTGATAATGGCTATGTACCAGACAGTCCCGAAGATTTTTTGAGCGGCGCACAGCAATGGATGGGCGATCTGGAAGGATTTTAGACAAAACAGGGTCGACAAGGAGAATTGGCCAAGCTTTAGCCAAACATTCCCTCATCCGGCCAAATTGACCATGATAGTCAGTTATAAATCTTGGTTTATCTTCTGATTTTGGAATCTTTTTCTTATAAAGCAAATCATGTCTATTGGAATATTTGGCACGATGGTATGCCCTTTTTACCATGCGTTTGCTGTAGCCCCTCTCATAGAATCTCTTTTTCAAATCTTCGGACTGTCTGGCAAAATCCACATCATCCGAGCAGAGTCTACGTAAACGCAGGAACTGTCCGATGGGGACAGACTGAATCACCCAAGGAGGGTGGGAGGATGATGCATGAAGCAACATATTCGTGGAGGTATTTTTACGATAGATATTTGTTTTTATAAAATTATCCTGATCCCTAGTAAGGGCCACGTCTAGGAAATTCACCACATCCCTATCCCATGTATAGGTAATGCGAATATTCCTATCATTATCATTGAGGGATTGCATGAATATTTTCAAGCCCTCAATGGAACCCTGCCAGATCAGCAGGATATCATCTATGTAGCGCGTCCAGAACGGGACGTGGTCCATAGATGTCCTCTGATCCAGCAGGGAGAGGTCCCTCTCCCACAGCCCCAGGAACAGGTTGGCATAGGCCGGCGCAAATGCCGCACCCATTGCTGTACCCTGGAGCTGTAGGTAGAAGGACCCCTTAAATGTAAAAAAATTATGAGTTAGAGAAAATTCTAACAGATCCATCACCAATTGAATCATAGCATTTTGTAAATTAGATGTTTCCAAGAAGAAGGCACAAGCTCTCAGGCCATCAGAATGTTTGATGCTGGTGTACAGTGATTCTACATCACCTGTCACCAGCATCATATCTGACTCCAAATACAGCCCATCAACTCTCTTGAGAAGCTCACCTGTATCCAGGAGGAATGATGGGAGGCATTCTACCAGGGGTTGAAGCTTACTGTCTATCCACCGATTGACATTCTCAAGGAAGTTCCCAGTCCCAGAAATAATAGGACGCCCAGGTGGTGTAGACAGATCTTTGTGCACTTTAGGCAACAGATAGAATGTAGAGACTACGGGTTCGCTAACAAGTAGTGCTGAAGCCAGTTCCTCAGTGATGACCCCATTGGTCGTGGCTTTATTAATGATCTTAGACAGTTGAAGGGAGAAGGAGGCCAAGGGATTAAACGTCAAACGTTTATAGCAGGTCTTATTATTAAGTTGACTAAATGCCTCCCTTTCATACATGTCCTTAGGCCACAACACAATGTTGCCACCCTTGTCTGCTGGCTTCAGCACTACATCTGGAAGGTCCCGAAGGACCCGGAGGCGCTCACGCTCATGTCTAGTAAGATTATCCCTCCGTACATAACGCGGGATCTGCTCAAACTCCTTGGTGACCACCTGAACAAACAGATCTATGTTGGCGCTTGTGGACAGTGGGGGAAATCTCTTAGACTTGGCCCTAATGGAAGCAGGGATCTTACCTCCTTCCTCCATATTATGTTCGCTAGAAAGTTCCTCCAAAGTTCGTAAGGCTATTTGTTCCTCCTCTGTTGGAAAAAGATTAAATTGTGCCTCATTAAAATAATACTTCTTAAACAACAGAGTTCTCGCGAACAAATGGAGCAGGTATTTGGCATAGGCGGTGCAGAACCACGGGTAGAGAACGAGCGGGACTGGGACAATCAAGTTCAGTCCATACAGTCCTTAATTATCAAACGGACAAAATTGTGGTGGAATAGGGCCTTTTTGCAGAGGTATATTTCCAGTAAGTTGATTCCAAGAGGACTGAGGGTGCGGGTTATTCCCACATTTGTAGTTGATGATAAAGACTTCATGTCTAACTGGGAAGGTCTCTGTAATACATGCTCCACTGGATTTATGCAGTTATTGATTGAACACAATACTAACGCCATTTTAGCACTGGATAAATCTATCGATGAAGCACAAATTATATTGAGAAACACTTGCCCTACTGATAAAATCCAGGACTTTGATGCATCAATTGATAGGAATTTAGATCTTTGTGTAAAAAAACTACATGACACACAAGCGACAAAAATGGCAAGAGATCAACGTGATTTTGCAACTAATACAGTATATCACTGGAGGAAGTCTATTACCCAACCTCATATGGCACAACGCTCTTCGTCTGTTACATCCATCTCATCTCTCAGTGACTCATCTAGTATGACGTCCTCATCCATCATTACGAGGTCAGGACTGAACCTTAAGAGGACACGAGATGCAAATTTCCACCCGTGCAGACGCCGTCCGTATAAACAGCCGCTTGTGGACAGTGGGGATAATAAGGTAATTAACCTTAGTAAATATGCACTTACTGATACTGACTTGGCTCTGCTAGGCAGGGGTCTCTCCTTCTCACCTAAGAGTAGTTTTGATGTTTTTTCAGCTGTGAAGGACCTCCATTTGTTCGCGAGAACTCTGTTGTTTAAGAAGTATTATTTTAATGAGGCACAATTTAATCTTTTTCCAACAGAGGAGGAACAAATAGCCTTACGAACTTTGGAGGAACTTTCTAGCGAACATAATATGGAGGAAGGAGGTAAGATCCCTGCTTCCATTAGGGCCAAGTCTAAGAGATTTCCCCCACTGTCCACAAGCGCCAACATAGATCTGTTTGTTCAGGTGGTCACCAAGGAGTTTGAGCAGATCCCGCGTTATGTACGGAGGGATAATCTTACTAGACATGAGCGTGAGCGCCTCCGGGTCCTTCGGGACCTTCCAGATGTAGTGCTGAAGCCAGCAGACAAGGGTGGCAACATTGTGTTGTGGCCTAAGGACATGTATGAAAGGGAGGCATTTAGTCAACTTAATAATAAGACCTGCTATAAACGTTTGACGTTTAATCCCTTGGCCTCCTTCTCCCTTCAACTGTCTAAGATCATTAATAAAGCCACGACCAATGGGGTCATCACTGAGGAACTGGCTTCAGCACTACTTGTTAGCGAACCCGTAGTCTCTACATTCTATCTGTTGCCTAAAGTGCACAAAGATCTGTCTACACCACCTGGGCGTCCTATTATTTCTGGGACTGGGAACTTCCTTGAGAATGTCAATCGGTGGATAGACAGTAAGCTTCAACCCCTGGTAGAATGCCTCCCATCATTCCTCCTGGATACAGGTGAGCTTCTCAAGAGAGTTGATGGGCTGTATTTGGAGTCAGATATGATGCTGGTGACAGGTGATGTAGAATCACTGTACACCAGCATCAAACATTCTGATGGCCTGAGAGCTTGTGCCTTCTTCTTGGAAACATCTAATTTACAAAATGCTATGATTCAATTGGTGATGGATCTGTTAGAATTTTCTCTAACTCATAATTTTTTTTACATTTAAGGGGTCCTTCTACCTACAGCTCCAGGGTACAGCAATGGGTGCGGCATTTGCGCCGGCCTATGCCAACCTGTTCCTGGGGCTGTGGGAGAGGGAACTCTCCCTGCTGGATCAGAGGACATCTATGGACCACGTCCCGTTCTGGACGCGCTACATAGATGATATCCTGCTGATCTGGCAGGGTTCCATTGAGGGCTTGAAAATATTCATGCAATCCCTCAATGATAATGATAGGAATATTCGCATTACCTATACATGGGATAGGGATGTGGTGAATTTCCTAGACGTGGCCCTTACTAGGGATCAGGATAATTTTATAAAAACAAATATCTATCGTAAAAATACCTCCACGAATATGTTGCTTCATGCATCATCCTCCCACCCTCCTTGGGTGATTCAGTCTGTCCCCATCGGACAGTTCCTGCGTTTACGTAGACTCTGCTCAGATGATGTGGATTTTGCCAGACAGTCCGAAGATTTGAAAAAGAGATTCTATGAGAGGGGCTACAGCAAACGCATGGTAAAAAGGGCATACCATCGTGCCAAATATTCCAATAGACATGATTTGCTTTATAAGAAAAAGATTCCAAAATCAGAAGATAAACCAAGATTTATAACTGACTATCATGGTCAATTTGGCCGGATGAGGGAATGTTTGGCTAAAGCTTGGCCAATTCTCCTTGTCGACCCTGTTTTGTCTAAAATCCTTCCAGATCGCCCATCCATTGCTGTGCGCCGCTCAAAAAATCTTCGGGACTGTCTGGTACATAGCCATTATCAATTTCAATCTGGGACTGCTACAATTTTTGGCGCTTCTAGTCCTGAGTGTGGAAGTTTTCCATGCGGCCGTTGTGTCGCCTGTCCGAATATAGAGTGTACTGATACTTTTTCTAATGCTGCGGGTACAGCGACTTATGTCATCAAAAGTCGGATTACATGTACCTCACGGTTTATTATCTACTATGCCACATGTCCATGTGGATTAATCTATGTTGGTCTTACCACACGGCAACTCAAAGTGCGAGTTAGGGAGCATGTGTTGGGTATTTTGGCGGCAGCCGACTGTATGGATCCCTCCACACTCAGGACGATACCACGACATTTTAAACTCTGCCATAATTGTGACAGCTCACTACTGAGGGTGAGGGGGATTGATGCTTTGAAGGTTGGTATTCGTGGAGGCAAATTTAGTCAACGTCTAGCTCAACTAGAATCCAGATGGATCTGGAAATTGGGCACTGTACACCCGCATGGACTGAATGAGAGTCTCAGTTTTGCTCCGTTTCTTTGATATCCGCTCTACCTAGTACATGTCATCTGTGTTTTTAAGTTTTTATTTATTTTATTTTATTATTCACAGTTTCTTCCATCGTAAAATGGTCTGCGAACTTTCTTTTTGGAGGGTTGTGTCCGTACTATATCCGTTCCATTATGGATGAGTGTTTGTGGAGGAGATGAAGGATTCGTGATATCGTTGCACAGCAATCGCCAAAGTCTATAAACCTCCTTGCTCACATTGTGAACTTTGTTTAAATAAGTATTGTATTTTGTATTGCTTTCATCTCTTAGGAGATTGTATGTTGTGATATATGTGGTTGGGCCTTCCATATGTGTGGTTATTGGTCCTGCCTATTGGACAAACAGTGTTATTGTAATTTACTTGCACAACATTACTGTGATCATATGTCTTGTATCATTTAATGCTATTATGACTATTATGATCATGTATGTTTGATAGGTACTTTGTGCAGTGATGATTTAGTAGTGTCAGGTGTAACTTGACGCATATGGTGAGGTCCGTGGTATGTGTGAAATTGTCCATATATTGATATATGTCGCTATGCATATTTGCATTCTTTCTTTATGGGAGATTTTTGTATTATGCCCTACCACTGGATTGATGTGGGTAGTTGTAGATTTATAATTGGACATTTCACTACATGCACCCTTATTTGCAGTCCCTGAGGTAGTTGAGGGCAATCTTAAGATGGACCTCTAGCTGGGTCAAAGAATACCTTACTTAATCCTAATTATATAGGTGCGGTTCTTGGACAGGTACGTGCAGGCGTTCTCTGTTGCTGAGGTCGGCTCGCGCTACCCGGCGTCTTCATGCTGGGACCTGCGGGTCACGTGGGCCGACGTGACTGTTGGGAGGTCCTTCGCATGACGCCGGCATCGCGGGTTGCCGAGGCAGCAGAGACGCTGGGCGCGTCATTAGATGTCCGCCCACACCTTTCTATTGGCTAGCGATAGGTTTATAAGGACACACCCCCGGTTTGCAACCACGCCTCCTGAAGAAGGTAACGCCGAAACGCGCGTCGGGGTGGACGCGTGGTCCACATTGGAGCACCCCCGCTGATAGCCCTCTGTCCAGGTAGATTCCATTACCATACTATATGGTCATTTACATGGTTATATCAATATACAGTTAGGCAATATTAGCTGACCACTAATGATACACTATTTGGACACATATATTAGAGATCTGTTAATCAGGTGCATTAGAGTCTATATTATAGTCCTGGTGGGTGCCCTATATGTGGACCTCTGTGTCCATTGAGCATGATGGTATTTTAAGATATTTTTGATATGTATGTTGTGCACTGTTTCTGCCATATTATGTGGTGTATTCTCTCTTAATTATATATTTAATAAAAGCTATATTTTATGATAATTACCTGCTGTGTAGCTTTGATCGCATCTTTCCCTTCGCTGTATATTTATGATTAGCGATTTGCCTACAGTAAATGTCATTAGGTGCTAGCCATGGAGCTCTAATCATTAGTTAATATGCACCTGCTGAGAAACTTTGATTACCTGCCCCGGTATGCCACGCTAGCCAAATTGTTCACCATCAACCAGAACTCTGTACAGGCCGTGGAACCCTTGCCTCCATCTCAACCAGAGGAAGGTAGCGGCTCTAAGAAACCAATGGATGACTGGTGTCAGCAACTGCATTTGGGTACTGACTCCACTCCCTCACACCAGAAACAGGGAGTCTATCGGGTGGTTCGAGAGTACGAGAGAGTGTTTAGTAAACACCCGCTAGACTTCGGGCGAGTAAAAGGGGTAGAACACCACATCCCCACGGGAGACCATCCTCCCATAAAGGAGAGATACCGACCCGTATCCCCGGCACACTACCAACACGCCAAGGGGATGCTTAGAGACATGAAGGAGGCTGGGGTAATCAGGGACAGCTGTAGCCCCTGGGCAGCTCCACTAGTCTTAGTGAAAAAGAAAGACAACACCATGAGAATGTGTGTAGACTACAGGAAGGTCAACCGTATCACACACAAAGATGCGTACCCGTTACCAAGGATAGAAGAGTCCTTAGCTGCATTAAAATCTGCTAACTTCTTCTCTACTTTGGATCTCACTAGCGGGTACTGGCAGGTTCCTGTAGCAGAGGCGGACCGGGAGAAGACCGCATTCACCACCCCGATGGGTCTCAGCGAATTTAACTGTATGCCGTTCGGGCTCTGCAACGCACCAGGAACCTTCCAACGGTTGATGGAATGCTGTCTGGGACACCGGAACTTCGAGACGGTCCTGTTATACCTGGACGATGTCATCGTCTATTCCAAGACCTACGAGGACCACCTGAAACACCTGGCAGAAGTGTTTGAAGCTCTGGCAAACTACGGCCTAAAGGTGAAACCCTCCAAGTGTCACCTCCTGAAACCAAAGGTGCAGTACCTGGGACACATGGTGAGTGCTGACGGAGTGGCTCCCGACCCTGATAAGATCACCGTGATTAAGGACTGGCCAAGACCCTCCAGCATAAAGGAAGTGCGGCAGTTCCTCGTGTTGGTAGGCTACTACCGTAGATTCATTCCCGGTTTCACCAAAATGGCAGCCCCTATGCAGGACCTCCTGATAGGTCAATCTCGGAAATCCAAAGACCAGAAGCCGCCCTTTAGGTGGGAAAAGCTGGAAGAGGAGTCCTTTTGCCAGCTGAAGATGGCCCTCACGGGGGATGAAATCCTGGCATATCCAGACTACAGCCAGCCCTTTATCCTCCACACGGACGCAAGCAACATCGGGCTAAGAGCCGTACTGTCCCAGATCCAGCAAGGGAAAGAACGGGTAATCGCTTACGCCAGCCGAAAGCTACGGCCCACGGAGAGGAACCCTGAGAATTATAGCTCATTCAAGCTGGAGTTCCTGGCAGTAGTGTGGGCAGTGACCAAACGTTTCAAGCATTACCTTGCCTCCTCCAAATTCACCGTGTACACGGATAACAACCCGTTGACACACCTGGACACTGCAAGGCTCGGTGCCCTGGAACAGAGATGGATGGCCCGCCTGTCCAACTTTGAATTCACCATCAAATACCGGGCGGGACGCTCAAATGCCAACGCGGATGCCCTGTCTAGAATGCCGAACTTACCGGACGTAGGGGAAGATCCAGAAGATCTGGAAGAAGTCGAGCTCCCTGCGTTCCACCGTCATGGGATTATCCTGTATTCCCACCGTGTGAAGGACAGGCGCTCCGTGACGTTCAATCCCTTGCCCCACTACAACAGGGCGGAGAAGCAAGACAGTGATCCCGCAGTCCATTTGGTGAAGGAAATGCTGACCCAGGCCGATGCCCGTCTTGACCCAGATGCTCCGGAGGAGACCAAGCAACTGTGGAAGGAGAAAAGTAAGCTGTTCCTCTACAGGGAGAAGCTGTGCCGGAGAATGGTTAACTCTCGAACACATGAGTTGACCTGGCAGGTAGTGGTCCCAAGACGAGACGCGGCTATGGTTCTGGAGGCATACCACAACGGAGCAGGGCATTTCGGATGGAAGAAGCTGGAGTTCTTGTTGCGTGAACGGTTCTACTGGGTAGGCATGAGAGGAGCCATCGAGAGGTGGTGCAGAGACTGTGGCCCGTGCCACCTGAGAAGAAAAGACCGAGCCAGCCAGAAGACTCCCCTGCAGCCCATCATCACCAGACAGCCACTGGAACTGGTAGCCCTGGACCATGTGAAACTGGCTCCAAGCAGATCTGGGTATGTCTACGCCCTCACAATCGTAGATCATTACTCCCGGTTCCTGGTGGTGGTCCCGGTCAAGGACTTAACGGCTCAAACAGCAGCTAGAGCCTTCCAGCAGCACTTCTGCCGTCCACACGGGTACCCGGACCAAGTGTTGACAGACCAATGACCAGCCTTCGAAGCGGAGGTCTTCCAGGAGTTCTGCAACCTGTATGGCTGCAAGAAGATAAGAACAACGCCCTATCACCCTCAAACCAATGGACTCTGCGAGAAGATGAACCAGGTGGTGATAGATCTGCTAAAAACATTGCCCCTGGAAGAACGCAGTCTGTGGCCTGAGAAACTGCCCGATCTGGTGGACCTGTATAACCACATCCCTGTAGGTTCCACCAACTGTACCCCGGCTTACCTAATGAGAGCAAGACCTGGTAAGCTGCCTATTGACCTGGATATGGGAGTCCTGACGCCTGAGGACACCTCGCCAGACGCAGACTGGGATACAGAACGGCAGCAGCAGTATCGGAAAGTACAGGAGAGCGTTGAACGAAGTCTGTCTCAAGCTAGAGAAAGGCAAGAGAAGGCTTATAACCAGTATGCTCCCACTGTTCCCCTGGTACCTGGAGAGCAGGTCTTGAAGAGGAAGAGGCGGCTCCACAAGTTGGAAGACCAGTGGGAGAAGGACCCGTACACCGTACTGCCATCAAGCCATGAGAACCCAAAAATCTGCGTAATCAGTAAGGATGGAGGAGAAACCACAGCCATTGTCTCCAGAGACCACCTGAAGAAGTGTCCCGAGCAGCTGCAAAGCCCTGAAGAAGATCAAGGAAACCCTCAACCCGCAGAGGAAAGGGAAGAAATGATCAGTACCGTACTCGGAGACTTCCCCCGGTCTTGGACACAAGTAAACGGCGCTGTCGTGGTACCCGTCCTCACCTTTCTCCAGCCAGCCCCGCAAGTGCCTACAGAGGAACCGGTAGAGCTGGAAGAGCAGCCGGCCCAAGAGGCAGAAGAGTCCACACCAGCAGTACAGGAGGATCAACCCTCTGCTAGTAGTGAGCCTGCCGTGCCCCTAGTGAGCAAAAGAGTGCGCAGACAGCTGCCCAGCTTACCCATAACACCTTCTACACCCTGTAGTGCAGGACCAGTTAGTGAGCTCCGTAGGTCCACTAGAGTCACTAGAGGTCAGATGCCCGCTCGCTGGAGAATCTAAACTAATGCACTGTGAATTTATCTGTTAACTGTTTATGGTTTATGTTTGTTGCCTGTTATTAATTATGTTTCTCAGTTACCCTGCAGATTTTTATGGACTAACAGGTTATGGACGCTGGATAACC
Source organism: Phyllobates terribilis (assembly GCF_046119375.1). NCBI lineage: Eukaryota > Metazoa > Chordata > Amphibia > Anura > Dendrobatidae > Phyllobates > Phyllobates terribilis. The sequence continues at coordinate 65,075,471 of NW_027362761.1, read as the reverse complement.
GGAACAGTTTTGTATATAGTTGCACCTTGGTGCCTCTTGCGAAGACGGCCGCGGAAGAGAAAACCTGTCTGGCGTGGCCTCCTTGCGGCCCAAAGTAGTTAGTCTACCCTTGCAGCCACGCCCAAGGCCAACGCAAGGGGTTTGCTTTGGACAGGTCCCCTACTTCGCTTAAAGTTTCACCTTGGGTGACATGGACACCCTCTTGTTTCAAAAACTTCACCTTGGGTGATATGGACACCCGGTTGCGGACACGCCGTGACCTTTAAAGAACTAAAGCTTCTTGTAAATATGTTATTGTGTTATTGTTATACCCTGTTATTATGTTTTAAAAATGTGTTTAGTCCCGGAGTACTATAATTTACTAGGGGGGAATGTGACACCCCAGGGGTCTGGTTGCCACAGTAATAGAGATATTATGTCTGAGAGCAAGTGGGAGGTTTCTCTGGTCAGGAGCCCTAAGCATGCAACACTGCCCGCCCAGACCTGGGAGGGGAGGAATCTGCCCTTATAAACTGGGTCTGGGGCGGGATTAGGTTAGACAGAGCCTGCAGAACAAGCAGAGCAGTCAGAGCCTGGAGTAAAGTTCCAGACACAGGAAAAGATACATCAGGAGCTCTGTAGGAGCAGAGGCAGAAGGCCAGGGGCTGTGAGCAGAGATATAGCTCCCCCTGGCTGAAGTTACTAAAACCGGACACAGGAGTCCGAGGCTGTGGGGACTGATATATACCCAGCAGCAGAAACCAGCCGGCAGGGGATTCCAGGTCCTCTGGCCATAGAAGCCCGGAGGCTCAGTCACAAAGAAGGGACCAGCGCCGCCATCCAGGAGCGGAGGCTAACAGAAGGCCCCAAGTCACCAGCCATACGGGTAAGCACCACACGGTATACTCCGGGACGTGGGCTACTTGTAACCGCTGACAGCAAGGTAGCCAGGAAGAGTGCAGATAAACGGGGAGGCCTACAACTCCACCTGGCCAGGGGAACTCCTGCTTGCTCGCAGACTGACCAGGCCCCTTATACTAGCCAGTACTCCCGGGAGGGTCTGCCTTGTACCATCAGTAAAGACCCTGAACTGCACCTCACGTCTCTGTGATTCCTTGCCGCACCAGCACCATTAGCACTGGGACCCTCACACCATCACTCCCATCATCTCTCACATTAGCTGCCCTGAGGCAATACTTCTCCCGTGGGGAGTTATCCCATACTCGGCTGCGCAAACAACATCAGCCTCAGCGGTCGGCAGCGCAGCGGCGGTCCCCACTGACCGCAATCCACGGGTGGCGTAGTCGGACATTTGCTATACATTAAGACTGCCACTGGTTTGACCACCCTGGGCACGGACCGGGTCACCGCCACACGGAGACTACAACCCCCAGCATTCTACAACAGGCCCGGTTCCGGGTTCCCCTGCACAACACAGGCCCAGGGGGCGCGTCACAATCCCTTTGATTCCACTCCCTGGTTTAGACCTCCAAATCTGTAGCAGCAATAGCTGGCTCACTATTCCAAGTAGGCCTAGTATTAGTTTGCTCAGGCCACTGATCCCTCTGATGCGCAGTTGTCTATGTCTTGTCTCAAGAACTTGCTCACTGGTAAATCAATCAAGATCAGCCATGTACTCCAATAAGGTGCACACACAGCAGATCTGAATCCATCCCATCATCTCCAAGGTGTTGTGAATGAAATATCCACAACATGACTTTGCTGCCATCATAGCTGCAACTGAGTAATCCTATCATGATAACATAGACCTAGAATCTAAGGAATGTTTCAAAAACCCCATTGAATAAAAGTTATAAAGAATTCTGGTTGCAGGGACCTACTCTGTATTAAAGTAAAGTGGCTATTGAATGTAAGTACTGAAAATATAATACTTAGACACATCACCAAAATACTTATGAAGGGTCCTAATGATAACACAAGCTACTTGACAAATAGCAGTGGCGAGACAACTTAAAATAGCCAAATGGCGAAAACAGTGATGTTGTTGATAATGGTAATGTCAAGGCTATTATTGTTCTTCCACTTCACATAACTTTGGACAATGTAATCATGTTGAATACAATGATGTAAACTGTGTGGGTGCTAATCCCAAAGAGCAACACAATAATATAACATAAGAAAAGTTACTTCATTCAATAGAACATTAAAACTATAGTATAATTATCAATAAATAGAATAAAGTAAGGCAGGGGTGGGCAATACATTTTCCAGAGGGGCCTCATGAGAGACTGTGACTGTTGTGGGGAGTCAAACCAATAGGCTGAAATTAATTCTGCTCAATATTAATATTAACATATTTGTAGTAGTAGTATGTTATTTCTACATAATGCTCATATTAACATAGTAGTATATTAATTCTATTTAATATTGAGCAGAATTAAGTCTGCTGACTATCTGTTACGGCTAAAACTTGCTACAATAGGGCTTAGTATAGCATGTATTCATATCAGCTGTAGATAATCAAAACCATTTAATTTACGGCTTTTATTAAAGTTAATAAAACATTAAACCATAATCCTTGTTAAGAAGTCTTTGTACCCTGATCAACAGCTCCCCCACACATTATGATGTACCCACAACCCTCCCACAAACACAGTATGATGTTGTCACAGTCCTCTACACAATATGGTAAGGGTACCCCAACACACACAGTATGATAGACCCTCAGCTTCTAACAGAGTTTGATGGACCCCACAGCCTGCACACACACTACGATACTCCCACACACAGTATGAAGCCCCCACAGGCCCAAACAGCATGAAACACCCTATGGCTACCGCACACAGAATGATCCTCCAGTGCTCCCTACACAGTCTGATGCCCCACAGCATCTCATGCAGTATGATCCATCCACAATCCCCAACACAGTATGATGATCCACAGTTCCCCACACATTATGATGTCTCCACAGTCACACAAACAGTATTATGTCCCACAGCCACCCAAACAATATGATGACCCCACAGCCCCCCACACAGTATAATGGTCCCCACAGCATCCTACACACAGTATAATACCACACAGCTCCCCATGCAGTATGATCCTCCACAGACCCCAATACAGTATAATGGTGTCACAGCTCCGCAAATAGAATGTTGACGCCACATATACAGTATGGTGTCCCCAAATATTTCCTCCACAAGTGACTGACAACAACAAAAAAAACCTACTCATCTACCCCAGTTACCTCTGCGTGCTGCATTGTCTTTGCTGTGTGCAGACTGTGGCCCCGCATAACAGGTGTGATTGTGTCTGCTGCGCTGAGTTTCAGTTGCACAGGTTAATTGGTGGAAGAAGAAGCCAAAAGCTTGCACCTCCACCATTGTATGCGACGGTGTCTGCTTCCCAAGGATGCAGATACTCTAAAATAGAGATGCCAAGCATCCTCATCTCACAGGCGATACACCACAATTTGGTGTAACTCGGCTGTCATGATCTTGGCTGTTGAGATTTGGCCCCTTGGCTGTCATGATCTGTGAGAACAGCCAAGGGGCTGGATATAACCCATGGGATGCAGCTTGCCCGGGTCTAACATAAGAGAAAGGGCTAAAACAGGATGAGGCTAGGCCATAGGCTACATGAAGACCTGCACATGTATGTACTTAGTGAAGTTAGCATCTGATGTTACAACTCACTGATATTCTGTTAAGCCAGACATTTTTAATAAGAGACTTGGTATAAATATTACCAAAAACTATTAGAAACTCAGACATACAGAGGATTTCTATGCAAAATGTACAACTGATTAACTAATGACATCTCTTATGTCAGAATGCAGTTATTTGCTTTTGATGGATTGATTTCTAATTAAAGCCACTTTTTTTATCCATTAACTGCCATTTACCAGTGTATCAAAACATCTTTCTTTATATCATGATCTTTGATTTTTACGTCTCTGGTTTTTAGTTGAAGCATAGGTCTTCCAACCTAAGCCCATCTGTAGAAGCCATTGCATATAACTGCATTTAGACCTCCCTGTTCTGCTTCCTTCCAGGACTCTATCAATTATTGTTGGTAAGTCCAACAGTATGTTCTGTAAGGAGAAATCAGCCTGAGGTCGCTGAGATACGAAGTGATGTCATTTTATAAAGAAATGCAGACAGGAAGATAAAATTTGAAACATAAAGAGGATCACACAGGAAAGGACTGCAATTATGCTGCATGGCATGTCGTATCAGTTATACAAGTCAAATGTTGCTGTATTAATAAATTTAGATTTAAAAACATCAAATAAATATTGGCTGTGGCTGAAAATTGCAAAAATAATAAATATATCAATGTAACTTAAACCGCAATTGCATACATCATGGAACTTTCTGCATCATGTTTGCCCCAGCAGCACCTTCTTTTTTAGCCCTTATAAATCACTAAAAATGGAGCTGCAGCAGACTGAGGCAACAGTGAGAAATTCTACAGGTAAGTATATTACTAAGTTTATTATTCCAGTGTTTTACAAAATCTATGACATGATCACATAATTGATGCAGAATAGTAGGAATCTAAAAACTGCAAGTCAACTTGAGCTTGCTTTATGGCTCTTCAAACATATTCAGAATTAATCCAATTAAAATCACTTTTTAATAGTGCAATGAACGGCTTAAAGAATAACCAACATTTTAATTTGTATGTCATAAATTACAAAGTTTATGACTTTGTAATGATGCAACAAGGTGTAAAAAACTTGTTGCATCATTCCCAAGAAGACTCATGGCTGTACTAGCTCAAAAGGGGGCTTCTACTCAATACTGAGCAAAGGGTCTGAATACTTATGACCATGTGATATTTCAGTTTTTCTTTTTTAATACATTGGCAAAAAATTCTACATTTCTGTTTTTTTCAGTCAAGATGGGGTGCAGTGTGTACTTTAATGAGAAAAAAATGAACTTTTTAGAATTTACCAAATGGCTGCAATGAAACAAAGAGTGAAAAATTTAAAGGGGTCTGAATACTTTCCGAACCCACTGTAAATACAGATATCTTAAGATAATAAGTAATCTAATAAGTAAATAATAAGGAGGTGAAAAGCTGAAATGATGATGCATGCCACAAATAATAGGTGTGGTTCATTAAAGCTAGTTTGCCTTAAGTGGAAAGTTGGTACACTACCAAAATACTATTACATAGTGCCAACAAATACTGTTATTCCATGTCCTACAGCATGGGTAAGTGACAGTATTCCACAAAATACGTCTGTATTTCAACTATGTTCATTGATTTTATATTGCGGATTTTATGGATATTAAACAATAAAGAATCCTGTTTTTGCTTCATACAAAGTTCTGAATGTGACATTGCCTTTAGATATAGACTATTTGTCCAAAATTATCATACGCTTATAGACTGAAAGAAATTGAAATATTTTGGGTGATCACAAAAGTCACTAGCAATCTCTGAATATCATATGTATAAGAGCCTTAGGCCATGGTCCCACTATGTCATGCACAGTGTGGGAAAGACTAAGTGCAACACGAAGGGAAGAGGGAGAGGTAGCCCAAACACTAGGGAAAGGGGGAGTGGAGACCCCTATGCAGATCAAAAAATCACCCTACCTTTCCTACCGTCCCTATATAGGCTCCACACCTATCGCCGAACAGGAAACCTAAGCCCTGTATATCCCTAGAGCTAGGCCCTAAATAGGGAGGGGGAGGTGTGAGCACTGGTCAGACCCTACTAAAAACTAAAGACAACAAGGTAGATAAACAAAGGGGATAAATTTAGCTTGAGCAGACTCCGAAGGCGTAACGCCAACAGTCCTCCTAGAGCACCAGAGAAGAAGCTAGTCGTCTGATAGTGTTCCAAGCCTGCAGCAAGGTTCATAGAAATATCACGGGCGACTCCCTGAAGCAGACTGAGTTTTTTTAAACCCCCAGACCATGGTATGTCAATCAGAGCCGGAGATTAAGACTGATTAAGAAGGCGTCTGCAATGCCAAATGCAGTGACCTTCTACAGACAGATCCAGAGTGACTGTCTGTTACACCTGACACTCCCGTGACACACTATCAGTATTTGATCAGTATTTTTTCTCAGGAGTGGGAGCAATCAGAGAAAAGGTGTAATAGAAACAAGTCACCAATTCTGCATTTATCACCCACTCCTTGTTTTGTCTCCCACTCCTGAGAAAAAATACTGAGCGAATACTGATAGTGGGGTCGTGGCCTTAGTTGCAGATTTGGGCACCAGTGTGGTTCATCATTGTGCAATGTACCAAACACTGCACTGAGGTTTACATTAAGAATGAACACCAGTTTGTAGATGTTAACAGAGGCCAACAGTTTTTTGATTTACTGAGCATCTTTTCAATTGAGCTACACAAATATATTTAGTAATGTAATTTTGGTCCATCTCAACACTGTTGCTATGTATGTTGTTATTACTAATAGGATTCACTTTCCAAACAACAGGTTATACAATTTTTTTTTAGAATTAAACATATTTTATTAAAATGATAAGGATATTGCGCCAATGTAGAAAATAAAGAAACTTTGCAATAATAATATTTTATGTCGCTTCAGTACAGACCTATAAGTTTCTTCACTGCTGACATAGATCTATCATAAAATAATTTTATTTTGTTCAGTCTAATCTGCATAGGTACCTCCAAACTGTACATAAAGGATAAGGAGTGTTAGATTTCAACATGCCTTGCTGACTTAAAGTGGTATTCCCATCTCCAAGATCCTACTCCAATATGTAGTAGGTGTAATAATAATAACTATACTACATTTCTAATTGGAGGTATTTTCTAACATTATTAATTATTATTATACCTGCTACATGTTGGGATAGGATCTTGGAAATGGGAAAACCCCTTTAACTATTCAACTGTGCCAGACAACCAGCTTTTCTGTACTGTTAAGGCCACGGTCCCACTATCAGTATTTGGTCAGTATTCGGTCAGTATTTTTTTCTCAGGAGTGGGAGACAAAACCAGGTGAGGAACAAACAGAGAAAAGGTATAAGGCTATGTGCACACGATGCAGAAATGCTCAGGATTTTTTCCTGAGCGTTTCTGCATCTCCCTGGCAGAAAAAAAATGCATGCGGATTGTACATGCGTTTTCCTGCCAGGGACATGCGGAAATGGAGCGTTCTTCACTTTCATTTCCGCATGCATATTGACAAGCGCTTTCCAAGCGATTAGCATCACTTGGAAAGTGCTTGTGACAACTAGGTCACACTATATAAATCCATGCAAACGGCATGGATTTATATAGTGTGACCCGAGAGAGTGGTTAAAAATAATAAAAATGTATACTTACCCTCCGATGGCCCCCGGTGTCCTGCTCACTCCGTTCTCCCTTGCCGGCAGTGCTGGATTGAAAGACCTGCCGTCGTCAGCGTCGCGTGACCCGTCACATGACTCTGACGTCACCGCAGGTCCTCAATCCACCGCAAAGTGCCGGGAAGCAAGGACGAGCGCAGCGCGGGCCGCCGGAAGGTAAGTATACATTTATTTTTTATTTTATTCTTTTTTTTACAGATTTTTCAATGGTACCTGGGTGTGGATGAGACTCTCCTCTCCTCTACACCCGCACATTAGAACACACCAATTACGCAAGTATAGACGTAGTCTTGCGGAATTGGCGCGTTCTAATGCAAGTCAATGGCGGCAAAAATGCAGCGCTTCCGCAAAATAATTGGTAGTGCTGCGTTTTTTTTCCGCAATGATAATCCGCAGCGGAAATTTCCGCAGTATGTGCACAGCACATGCGGATTATCATTGGGGAACATTGCTGCCCTTCTACCATGCGTTTTTAATGCGTTTTCGCAGCTGCAAAAACGCTGCAGAAACGCATTAAAAACGCATCGTGGGCACACAGCCTAATAGAAACAAGTCACCAATTCTGCATTTATCACCCACTCCAGGTTTTGGTTCCCACTCCTGAGAAAAAATACTGACCGAATACTGACCAAATACTGATAGTGGGGCCGTGGCCTAAAAAGCGTTAAAATCTCTGCTTCATATCTTCCCCAAAATCGCATCAAATAAGCGGGAAAACATATAAAAGAAACGCAGCAAACACCAATAATCAGAGAAGATTGTTATTGTGTCGTGTGGTGCGGACACCTGCAGAAAAAAAGCAGCAGAAAGAACGCAGCATTTACGCTATGTGTGAACACGGCCTCAGCATTAACATTTTATTACATTTTTATGGATTTATTAGAGAAAGATATAAATTACACCATTTTTTTTACGTCACTTACCGATCCCCGTAAATAATCTGATCGCTGTGTTGTGTGGGTCGTTACGATAACAGGAACACCAAATATGTCCACGTTATTTGCGGATTTGTGATGTTTATTATTTAAAAATAAACGCATTAAAAATAAAAAAAAATTCATTATCAAGTGTTTAATTTTTTTTTTTGTCATTTTATAAGATGAAAAAATATGTTAGGGTATGTGCACACGATCCAGAGCGCTGCAGATGGCCGCTGCGTCAAACCCGCAGCGGCCATCTGCCGAATGGGTGGCCATAAACAGTTATTTGCAGTCCCAGTACTAAGCCTAGTACTGGGGACCCCTCCTGGGGTATTCTTGATGCTTCCCTGACCCAGCTGGGTCACGAGGGACTTCCTGCAGGGGGTTATCCTTGGGGACGTGGTACACCTGCAGGGCATACCAGCCACGTTCACCATGATGCCGGGTGAACGTGACGTGATCCCCAGGGTAGAGGTTCCGGTCGGGATGGCCTTCTTCCAACTCGGGCTCCACATCCCGTCGGTTCACAAAAATGTCCCGATTAAATTCGGGGCTTCGGATGAAGCCCCATCCAGCCTGGAGGTTGAATTTGATGATGAGGTGCCGGAGGTGGCGGGAGAGCGTCCAGCAGTAGTGGCTCACGGTTTCAGCGCCCGGGATTAAAGGTTCCGTATAGGCGCTATATATGTCGTCTTTCGGTGCAGCGCCTGGGAGCGGCAGTTCCTGGACGGCTCCAGGTGGGTGGCCTTTTGGTTCCGCGCCCGGGGGTGAGGGTTCCAGGCTGCACATTTGCTCCCACTAGGGCATGGCGGCATATGGCGAGGGCGGGGGAAGGAGGCCCAGGAGCAGGTCGGCACTGGCAGCACCCGGCACTGGGGATTCTCTCCTACCTGCTCCCGGATTCTTCACGGCCTCCTGGTTCTCCGCCGGGGCTGGAACACCACTGCCGACTTCTGGTGCTGTTTTCCGGTGTGCCTTTCCATTTGGCGATCGCTGCCTGCTGGGCCTGCCCGACCTGCTGACCCAGCTCGAGAACCTCACTCTCGAGGAACTCTACGTCCTCTGGGGACATCTTCTCTCCCTACTGGATGAGGGGGGTCACTTGCTGCAACGGCAGGCCTGAGGCGGAGGTTGGGCTCTCGCGTGCTTCCATCTCGGCTGCCGGGTGAGGTCTGACCAGACAGGTGGAGACCACCCCCCGTCTCCATTCTTTCTCTCCGCCTCCTCTCTTCTTTCGGGGGCGGTCCCATGGCAACTTGCTGTCGGTCACTCCCTGTGACAGCCCCCCCCGCTTTGACGGACACATCTATGCGGACAGTCACTGTGGCAAGGGGCAGGGCCTGCTTTCGGCGCCATTCTGGGACCCGGCCCACGATGGGAGGCTCCATTTTGTTGTCTTTTGACATGCAGACAATGGAGCCGGTTCTTCTGGGGCAGGCGCCACATTCAGTATCACAACACCACTGTTTAGGCACACTTCACCCGCTGGCACGGGCTGGTCACGCATCCTGTTCATGACGCCAGAATCTGACTCGCCCCCAGGGCCTTGGGTTACTCAGCAGCCGGGCCTTGGGGCAGCTTGCGGGGGATATCACAATGGCTGGCCCGGTCCGTGACCCAGGGCGGTCAGTGCAAAAAGGGGGAAATAAAAATAGATAGAAAAGTTCGGAGAAATTCGTGACGCCACCTGTGGTGTCTGGTGAAGGTCACCAGCGCTGCAGCAGTCCTCTGAGGCAGGTGACAAGGCAGTTAAAGATGATACAGCTCCCCACATTTGGAGCGGGGCCTCAGGGCAGTGTAGACAGATAGATGGTGGAATGGTGTGCTGGGCGTTGTAGTGCGGTGAGGATCAGTGATGCCGGTGAAGAAACAGACAGAGGCTGTTCAATGCAGTCTTCCAAGGTTTTACTTATAGTTCTTAGGCAATTCACAAATGCACTTTGCAGGTGAAGGTTCTCCCTCGTCGCGCTGCGTTCACCGGGCAGGGGTTCAGTCCTTTCTCAGCAAATTTAGGAATGCCTGGCGGAACCCCACTTTCATATGTACCTATCTTAACCTTTTCCACACTCGGTCCTTCTCACCGTGTTCCTACGCTGCTCACTCTCATTCCCGCTCGGGTATGCTGAAGTCCTTCCTGTACGTTGGATCCGGGACCAACCTGACCCCCTGGGGTTTTGAGTGTAGCAACCGATCCCTCCTGATCACCTGGCAGGAGCGGGGCGTACGGGTGCCGTCCTGCATGCGCCGTATCCCCTGGGATCCCTTAAGTAGAATGGAGCCTGCTCCCTGCTCCCCTCCGGGGCCTCGATCCTGGGCCCTAACTTGTGGAGCAGAGCTTTGACTGAGCCTCTGCTCCCGGACTGAACTGACCTCTGTACTCCACTGACTTGTAGATCTAATATGGCTTCCTATTATATACTTACTGTATATGTGCTCCGTGTATCTGTTTCCTCCACCCACACCCACTATTGGTTCCCCCTACCTTTGGATTTCCCCCTACTCCAGCCAGGGCCAGGGCTCAGCAGAAAACTACATTGCGTCTTGCCCCTCCGGCAGGCCTGGAGCAGTGTTGTGTTGGGTGTAGGTGGTTGGGGTTCCGTGCAGCACTCCCTCCTTACCTGAGAGAAGGGAGACACCACACCTCGGGTTGAGGTGCAGTATCTCTGTGGCGACTGAACCCACAGGGGCGCCACAGCACCCATGCTGCAAGACCGAGTCCCCATGACTCCAGGCTGCACCACCCCAAAAGCACAAAAGCACAGCAACAATGGCCGACACGCTGCACCAACACCACATGAAATGAGCATTGTGAGGGTATGGGCCCACGATGCAGAAATGAAGCAGAAATTTTCTGCAGCGTTTCTGCATGTTCTTGGCAGTCAAAAACGCTTGCGGATTTTACACGCGATTTTGACACATTTTTGCAGCGTTTTTACATGCGGATTTGACTTGCGTTTTTCAAGTGCATTGGGACCTCAAATCTGCATGCAGAAACACACAAATAATGGACATGCTGCAGATTTTTCTGCAAGGAAAATCCGCTAAGGAAAATTCCGCAGCATGGGCACAGAACATGCAGATTTTCATTGGGGATCATGGGGCACGGATTACCAAGCGTTTTTAAAGCGTTTCTGCTGTGGAAATTCCGCATCAAAAACGCTTGAAAAACGCATAGTGGACACACAGCCTCACTCACCTTCCTCAAGCTCTCAAGTGAGAGCAAAAATAGGCTAAACCCTCTTTGCAGTCTCCTGCTAATTAAAATCGTCTGTGCCAAATGGGAGGAGTGCTGGTCCAAGAAAGGGGAAAGAATATGCAATGCAAAAAAAGGAGCATGGACCGCACCTCCAAAAAAGGTGGTTGGCGCACAGCTCCACTCCTGTTCAGGCAGAAAATGTTAGGACCCAGTACGAGGTTTGACGTGACGTGGCAGTGGGCTTCATATAGTCTGATCATAATGTTAAACTAAGAACCTCATGTTCAGTTATATATATTTTTGCCGAGAGGCATTAGATGTATGGTTTTTTGGAGGTGCGGTCCATGCTCCTTTTTTTCATTGAATATACAATTTAATTTATGCACTGAGAAGAGATAACTGTCCCCGTCCCCCAAGGAGGAGGAGCTATAGAGTGATGAAAACGTCTCAGAGAGAGAGGTAAGTAGAAGTAGGGAGAACAGCTGAGCCATGACGGGACGCGAGACAGTCCTGCCGAAAATGGGACAGTTGGGAGCTATGATTACCAGAAGGGTAAGATTAGACATGGGTTGTCACAATTTGTGTTACGTTGGCCACAAATTATATCATATTGCTCATCCCTTTACTATACAATGTTATATAAAAAGGTTAGTTTTCTTTTATTCCTTCATTGGCGTTTCTGAAGTTTTGCCTGAACTGTATGCAGTTCAATAAGGAAAACATAACAACTACATGTTACAATAAAATGGGATGACATGCAGCTACCATAACTATGTATTCAGCCAAAAACACTAAATGTGCTTACTTTAGATCCCATCTGTAGACCTGGATTGCTGCCTTCTATTCCTTCATGAAATATGGCTGAACATTTTGCTGGATGTTTTTAAAGTTTTCAAAGACATTACCCAAATTAATTTTTAATAAATTATGCTTTTATGTCAATCCTCGAAAGTACACTTCATCTTAAATAGCATAATTTAAAACGGCCTTGGCAAACGTAGCAACAAGCATGGCAATAAAAAACAGTATTTCATCATGCCAATTTTCACAATTTCACAGGAATTTTCAGTATATTGCCTTCTCATTTGTGGATTCTTTTTGTTATTGTCTTTAGTGTGTTAATGCAGTCAAATCTGTTAATACATACTCTTTCAACCCTTCATGGCACATGATGTATATTTACATCATAAGTTGTGTCCCAGACTTTGATGCACACAGGTGCAATTAATACAGGTAATGAGTGCAGCGTAGGAGGGCTTCTTAAAGAAAAACTAACAGGTCTGTGAGAGGCAGAATTCTTGCTGGTTGGTAGAGGATCAAATACTTATTTCATGCAATAAAATGCAAATTAATTATGTAAAAATCATACAATGTGATTTTCTGGTTGGGGGCTACGAGGACATTGCTTTATGGTTTAAAGCCTGGTTCTGACTTGCTAGCCCCTGCACTTCTCCTATGTTGCAGAGCAGAGCTGCTTCCACTAGCTGCCTGGGAGAGACCAGAATTTGGACCAGTGGCGCAAGTATGTCACTGGTCTGAACTGTCAATCTTTAGGAGCGCAAAAACCCCCACAAAGCAGGAAGCCAAGGACTCGGAGAGGTGCGCTTCTGTAGTATCATCTGGAGGCAACACGTTTAAAGAGCTTTTCAGTATGAGCAATTGATGAAATGCCTCTGTACTTTTAGCTCTTTCAATAATAGGCAGCTGTAAAATAAGTGAAGACAAGAGAGATCAGAAATGCTTTGCTCAGTCAATCGTATGCAGAATTGTAAGGATTGATTGTCCTATAAAAGGCAGTAAACCAAGCCTTATCTCCTAGATATAGTAGGCAACTTGGGTCATGTCACTGTTTCTTAAGGTGCATTTATACTGCAGAATTATCGTGAATAAGTGTTCCAAGGAATGCTTGGTTCATGATAATCTTGCAGTCTAATTAAGCAGCCGACCACCTGATGAAGAAGCAAAACGATAGTTTGTTCAGTGAAATGATTACCTGGTTTAGCCAAAAGATCTTTGTTCTTGGCACACACCGTCCAATGTATACAGGATCTGTGTTGCCGAGAACAGTGCGCATCTGAAGCGCAGTCAGACTGTGTAAATTTTTAAACTACACCCGATTACCGATTTTAGCAATATATGACAATGTAAACAGATCCTTACTTTATTCCTGTACAATCTCTACTGTGCAAGTTATAATTTTTTTCCTGCTTGAGTTTTTTTGTCCCATATCCTTCAATAATTCTTTTAAAGTACTACTGAAATGAAATAAGAAAAGAAAAGTCATAAAGAGCTGATATGACCAGTGGAAATTGCAGACAACTACACCTTTCCTGTGGGGAAAATGTACTAGGATACTTCACACATAGGTCCTGATTTATCAAGTCCAGCGTTTTTCTCGCTGGTCTTGATGAGGGGGAGTGTTGGAGTCAAATGCTTCTGATTCACTAAGAGACACACACCTCCTTATGAATCAAGAGTGACTGACGAGTGGAGTATGCCTCCGTGCGCCATGCCAGAAATATTACTCAAGGCCCTGACTGGAGTAAGATTTCTGACATAAGTAACACCATAGCTCAACATGAATTAGACGAGCTGTGGCATCACACCCCTGCCATACCCCATTCCCACCCTAGTTCTACCCATAGGAGAAAAAAATAGCGTGAAATAAAAGTTGCTAAAGTTTTGCGCAAAAATCTGGCACCTTTTTAAAACAATTTACGTCACAAATCTGGCGAAATTGCTTTGATGAATTATTGTTTTTGCTACAAATTTTGCAGTCTAGATTTAGGTGTATAAAATCCGCATCACTAAGGTGATGAGAATGACCAATTTTATCAATATGTTGCAGAAAATTTCTGCACAGAACCTGTCACGCCAGGTGTGGGAAACACTTAGTGCAACACAGAGGGTAGAGGTAAAGGGAGCCCAGACACTAGGGAAAGTGGGAAGTGGAGACCTCCTAGTCGGGTCTAGTGTCACCCTGTCTCAACTACCGTCCCTATATTGCCTCTTCAGCAATCGCCGCACGTGTGACTCGCCCTGTCTTTCCCTGGCGTATGGCTAAGGCTAGGGATGGGAGGAGATGAGCACTAGTCGATCTCCACTAAACTCTATAGACAACATGGGGAGACAAACAGGGGGAGAATGCTTAGCTTTAGACGACTCCAGACAAATGCGAACTCGGCCTCAAGCTCCAGAGAGGACGAAGTACTGCTCTTGCTAAACCTTCACAAGTACAATTGAATATAGCCGGCACCACCCTCTCAGACACACCAGGTATATATACACCCAGGCCAGGGAGCTAATTACCAGAGGGAGGTAGCCACTAGGTCCTAGAGACAGCCTTTCATCTAAGAAGATGTCTGTAATACCACACCTAGAGATCTCCTGCAACCAACTGCAGGGCGACTGTCTGTCACCTCTGATACACCCGTGACAGTACCCCCCTCTACGAGTGGTCTCCCGACACTCATGACCGGGTTTCTCAGGAAAAGAGGTGTGGAATGAGCAAACCAATCTGGGAGCATTCACCTCAGACGCTGAAACCCACATCCTCTCCTCTGTACCATAGCCTTTCCAATACACCAAGTATTGTAGAGAACGACGTTGGAGATGAGAATCTACAATCCTCGAAATCTGGAACTCCAGATTACATGGGGGCAGTGGTAGAGGTGAGGGCTCAAGAGATTTCACATACTTTTTGAGTAAGGACCTGTGGAACACATTGTGGACCTTAAGGGCCTGAGGAAGTTCAAGACTAAACACTGCTGGGTTAATGACGGCGGTTATTTTATAGGGACCAATAAACTTAGGTCCCAGCTTCCAAGAAGGAACTTTCAATCTTATATTTCTGGTAGACAACCACACAAAGTCATTCACATTCAGGTCCGGACCTGGCAAGCGTTTTCTGTCAGCCATACGTTTATACCTGACTCAGATGATCTTTTAATTATTCAGCACACCCTGCCATACCGAGGAGAGCGACAAAGCAAACCGTTCCTCCTCAGAAACTCATGAAGCTCCCCCCCCACTAAAAGGTAGTAAACTGTGGGTGATAACCGTATGCACCTAAGAACGGTGACCTGCCAGTGGATTCTTGCCGATGATTATTAATGGCAAATTCTGCCAGCGGTAAGTAGGATGCCCAATCCTCCTGATTTTCGGAGACAAAACACCTGAGATAAGTCTCCAAGTTCTGACTGAAACGCTCGGTCTGACCATTCGACTGAGGGTGGAAGGCAGAGGAAAATGAACAGCTGCACCCCCAGTCCAGAACTTGGAAACAAACTGGGTACCCCGATCTGACACCACATCAGAGGGAACCCCGTGAAGCTTCACAATCTCATTTATAAACACCTGAGCAAGTGTCTTGGAATTCAGAAGTGCAGGCAATGCGATGAAGTGAACCATTTTACTGAATCTACTACCACCAAAACCACTGTTTTGCCTGCAGAAACCAGTAAGTCAGTAATAAAATCCATGGACAAGTGTGTCCATGGCCTACTAGGGATAGGTAGCAGAAGAAGAGTACCAGATGGACAGGTATGCGAAACCTAAGAATGTGCGCAAATACTACAAGCAGCTACACGTTCAATCAAATCCCGATGCAACCCTGGCCACCAAAAATGACAAGAGGAGGTCCACGGTTGCCTTACCACCTGGTTGCCCAGCAAGCACAGAGTTATGATGTTCTTTAATTACTTTGTGGCGCAGATCAAATGGTACAAATAACTTTCCTGAAGGGCAGGAGGCAGGAGCATCCCCCATTGCCTCCAACACCTCACCCTCCAGTTCAGGATAAAGAGCCGAAATTACTACCCCTTTCTATAATATCGGGGCAGGGTTCTCATGGTCACCACCATCAGGGAAGCGCCGGGACAAAGCATCAGCCTTGACATTTTTGACCCCTGGACGAAAAGTGACAACAAAATTCAACCTAGCAAAAAACAGGGACCATCTGGCTTGCCTAGGGTTGAGACATTTAGCTGACTGCAGATAAGACAGGTTCTTATGGTCAGTAATAAAAGCAATAGGATGGACAGCCCCCTCCAACCAATGTCGCCATTCCTCGAACGCCAATTTGATCGCCAAAAGTTCCCTATTACCCACATCATAATTTCTCTCAGCCAAAGATCATTTTTTTAGAAAAGAAGGCGCATGGACGCCATTTACCAGGGGACGAACCCTGAGACAACACAGCCCCAACCCAGACATCCGAAGCATCGACCTCCACAATAAAGGGTTGAGAAACATCGGGTTGACTGAGTATAGGTGCAGTGGCAAAATGATTCTTTAAGGAAGAAAAAGCCTGGAGGGAAGAATCCAACCATTTGGAAAAATCAGATCCCTTCTTAGTCATGTCAGTAAGGGGTTTCACAATAACAGAGTAATTTTGTATGAATTTCCGATAAAAATTAGTAAAGTCCAGAAAACGTTGTAGAGCCTTTAGGTTCTTGGGACGTTCCCAGTCAATGACTGCACGGACCTTCTCCAGATCCATCCGAAAACCCAAAGATGACAAGTACCCCAAAAACTGCACCTCCTGAACAGCGAAAACACATTTTTCTAGTTTGGCATAAAGTTTGTTATCCCTTAATATATTGAGCACCTGCTTAACATGCCCCCGATGAGTCTCAAAATCAGGTGAGTAAACCAAAATATCGTCCAGATAGACCACCACAAACCTCCCCACCAAATGATGGAAAATATAACTTATGAAATGCTGGAACACCGCAGGTGCATTGGTCAAACCAAAAGGCATAACTAGACTCTCGAAATGTGCTTATGGGGTATTGAATCCAGGTTGTAGGCTCCCACTAAATCCAACTTGGAGAATACCTTAGCTCCTACAACCTGGCTGAACAAATCAGGAATCAGAGGAAGAGGGCATGGATCACGGATGGTAATTTGATTTAATTCCCGGAAATCTAAACAGGGATGTAGACCGCCATCTTTTTTCTTCACAAAGAAGAACCCTGCTGCCACGCGCGAAGATGAGGGTCTGATATGTCCCTTCTCCAGACTTTCCGCAATGAAATCCTTCATGGCTTGTCTCTCAGGGCCAGAAAGATTATACAGTCTTGACTTTGACAGTTTAGCTCCGGGGGTCAGGTTAATAGGACAGTCATAACCATGAAGAGGAGGCAAATCCTGACACCCCCTCTCAGAAAAAACGTCCTCAAAGCCAGACAAAAAAGCAGGTAAAATTTCCGTAGAGACAGTAGCAAGGGAAATTTCTAAACAGTTCTCATGGCAATAATCTCCCCATTCAGTAATCTCTCCGGTTTGCCAATCCACCAGCGAATTATGTTTAACAACCAAGGTATACCCAAGACAATTGGTGTGGGAAGATTGTCCAGAACATAGCAAGGAATTATTTCACAATGAACTGACCCCACCCTCAGTTTTACATTATGTACAATCTGAGTAAATGCTTTCTGTGAAAGTAGCGCTGAGTCAATGGCAAAGATGGAAATAGGTTCAGCTAAAGCACAGCAAGCAAGACCATGAGTTTTCACAAACTCAGCATCAATCAAGCTGATTCCGGCTCGACTGTCAAAAAACACAGAAATGTTCTCGGTTTTGCTCTCTAGCACCACCTCAGCTGTCAGGACAAAGCAGGAACTGCAGTTTGGTCACAAATGCACCCCTTGTTTATCCAACTCCAGATTACCCAGTCTCCTTTTGTTTAGGAATTGAATGACAGGTTCCAACAAAATGTCCCTTTTTCCCACAAAAAAAAACATATGCCTTTTTTCTTGCGAATCTCTGCAGAGATGTATGATGTAGAGACACCCCCTAAATGCATGGGTTCCTCCACCTCCCCCACTACTGGTTCACCTCCAGACCGCTCCCCAGGCAGAGGTACACAACCCCGACAAGAAGGACCCGGAGACGGTGGTCTCACCTTTTTGTCCCGAAGGCGTCTATCAAGACATATGCCCAAAGACATGGCAGACTCCAAGGACTGAGGGGTTTCATATACTGCCAAAACATCTTTCAACCTTTTAGTAAGCCCCTCACAAAATTGACTTCCAAGGGCTGAGTCATTCCATTCGGAATCTGTCACCCATCTACGAAATTTCGAACTGTAGGTTTCCACTGACTGATTCCCCTGCTGAAGATGACGCAGCCTAGACTCAGCCAAGGCAACTCGGTCAGGGTCATCATAGATGAGGGCCAGAGCCCCAAAAAACCCCTCCACAGATTGGAGACAAACAGAGTCCGGCGGTAATAAAAACACCCATGACTGAGGATCTCCCTGCAATAGAGAGATCACAATACCAACCCGTTGCTCCTCATTACCGGAGGAGTATGGACGAAGTTTGAAATACAATTTGCATGACTCCTTAAATACAAAAAACTTGTCCCTACCTCCTGAAAACCTGTCCAGGAGGGCAACCTTGGGTTCAGGCTGGACTGGCCTACCTGCTGAGACCCCTACATTGGCGACCTGTAACCGCTGATGCTGCTGCTGTACCTCACCGCGGAAGTCATTCACCTTTAGAGACAGCCTGTGCAGCTGCTCTGCAACTGAACCTATACCAAGGGAGAAAGGAAAAAAAAAGGTGGACACCCAAAAACACACAGAAAAAAAAAATGTCAGGGTTTTTTTTTTCCCTTTTCAAAATATGCTCGCACGGCTATAATGTCACGCCAGGTGTGGGAAAGACTTAGTGCAACACAGAGGGGAGAGGGAAAGAGAGCCAAGACACTAGGGAAAGGGGGAAGTGGAGACCTCCTAGTCTGGTCTAGTGTCACCCTGTCTCAACTACCGTCCCTATATTGCCTCTTCAGCAATCGCCGCACGTGTGACTCGCCCTGTCTTCCCTTGGCGTATGGCTAAGGCTAGGGATGGGAGGAGATGAGCACTAGTCGATCTCCACTAAACTCTATAGACAACATGGGGAGACAAACAGGGGGAGTATGCTTAGCTTTAGATGACTCTAGACAAATGCGAACTTGGCCTCAAGCTCCAGAGAGGACGAAGTACTGCTCTTGCTAAGCCTTCACAAGTAGAAATAAATATAGCAGGCACCTCCCTCTCAGACACACCAGGTATATATACACCCAGGCCAGGGAGCTAATTACCAGAGGGAGGAGCTGCTAGGTCCTAGAGAGAGCCTCTCATCTAAGAAAATGTCTGTAATGCCAAAAGTAGAAATCTCCTGCAACCAACTGCAGGGTGACTGTCTGTCACCTCTGATACACCTGTGACAGAAACATGCAATATTGACATTCGTTGTTCTTTTTGCTACGCAAAGAGTTCAATCTGCGGCGAATCTGGAACAAAATCTGGAACAAAATCCACAGTAAAATCTGTATTAAACACATGCAGTTTTCATTGTAGATAAGCTACGGAAAAATCCAAAGGAAATATTTTACTTGCGCATACACATATCTATATGGCTACCATGCAATACATGGTTGGGCTTTGTCCCCTTTGGAGCAGTTTTCATTCTGACATAATTCTTTAGCAGCCAGATTTGCGACCATCATCTGCTTGACTTCATGGGATGACTTCATTTTGGAAAAGAAATGACCAGTCCTCAATTAACTATGTATAACCCCGCCACACTGCTACTACTATCCTGGGCTTAGAACACCAAGGAAAGCTTTGCAAAACGTTGTGTAAAAGCAGGGGTCTTTTGGTCAGAAATGCTCCATCCAGAAGTTATTTTAAATTTATAGCAATTCACTTAAAAATCTAAGAAAGCATTTTTGTTTTTGGAGGTTTGTGGTGTTCAGATCACAACATAAAAGTTGATGCCCTGAGTAAGGCACCTTTCTCTTGACTTGGCAGAAAAAACACAGGTTTCAAATGTTACAAAAGAAAAATGCCAACATCAATGCTTGTAAAAAAACACTATGAAAAATTCAAAAATGTTATTTTAAGAAAACTTTAAAAAATTAGGTGTTTTTGGATAAAAAGGTGTGAAAGAAGCCTTCTACTTTGTCTTAGGAAACATTGAGGCCCCCTTGTGGATCCTTGAGATTGTCTAGAAATCACTTCTTTCTGAGACATTTTACACAAGGTTTACTTTAGATTTACACGTCAAGTTTTAGTGACTCAACAAAATACAACAATTGTTTTAAGATCAATTTAATAGGCACAAATTTTGCACTATTTCATGGGTAATTTGTACGTTATTTTCATATGTAATTCTAACAGAGTATATTAAGAAAAAAAGCTCCATCTATAGGTCTGTTTTCCATATTGCTGAGGAAGTAGTTTTCAATGTGTACCATGTGTTAGCATATAAGGGGTTGTAGAAATGATGTAATCAAATAATTATTTCCAAAATGCTTGCATTCTCAGTTCACTTTAGACCGGTTCATTTGTCCCTTGTACTGTTTAATGGCTGTAAAAGTAAACTGCCCTATTAATGGCTAACGTGCTCCAGACAGACAGACAATCCCCCTGTACAACCAGACTACAATTTCACTGGAGCGATGACTTAGTGCTGTAGACAAAAGAGGCCCTGTTCTGCTGCGTAAAATGAAACACAGCTGGATTCCAGCTGCACTGCATTCACCTAAGCCAGTGCCCCAGACAGGATGAAATTCAATAATGCAATGTTATGATGTACAGGAATTCAGAATGACCCAGTAGATTTTCATATTTCAGGAAATCTGCCAAGTACCTCAACATATTCATGGAAGGAATGCCATGGCGTTACATGTAACCACTACAGCACCTAAATTCTCATGTGTAAAGGTAATACTCAGTCCACTCCTATTGTCTAGTGGGGCCACATACACTGGTAACAGCCTAGAAATGGACAGAAACATGTATAACTTTCATCTATCAAAGTGTGGACACCTGTACAAATGGATGGATGAGGTCAAATGTAAAAGGGACTATACGGGACTTTTGCATTTTTCTCTAACTACCTGCCTGTTGTCCCCGGCGCTGATCTCTGCCGACTCAGAGAGATCACAGACCACTCCTGCCAACGATGCTGCTTTATTTGACCTCACATCAACAATGCTGCTCTTCCGGTTTGCACTGTCGACAGGCAACATTGCTGACGTCATTATGATTGACAGTCGGCGCCCAGCAATTAGACAGCTAACTTGCTTAACGAATTTCGGACCTTACGGGTTATGAGAAAGAACAATTTTGTGTCATCTAAGGCCGATAGATGTACTCCCATACAAGAGGAATATATCAAATTAATAAATCTTTATTGAAAAATCTTACATAACAAACATACTGTAACTATGTAAAAACAGGGTTAAAAAGATATACCGCAGAGACAAACCACTGGTAAGTATACATGGATTATATGTGTCTCTCATAAAGTGTCAAATAATTCATATACATAAGAAAAGGCTATTCACAAAATGTTATAGGCCCACATGGCGAAAGTGTACTCTTATACATGGAAAAATCACATGAATACACAGATCAAAAATAATAATAGTATGATGTGTCTACCTAGTGGTATCATATAAATACAATCAAAAAATGGAAAAATATCTAGAAATATTTATCCAATGCTATACAAAATCAATAAACATTTGAACCTATGGTAATGTAATCCAAATATCAGGAAAATGCTCAGCAGAAGAAGAAAATAATTATATATAAAAGTACAAATGCTTTAAGCCAAACTTCCATTATAAAGTTCACTATGGCCTATAGCATTTTGTGAATAGCCTTTTCTTATATATATATTAATAGGGGACCACCTTCAGCTGGGCCATTCCAAGCGTGATCATGTATACAGTACGGCACTGACAGACAGAAACGTAAAAGGGCCCCAGTGCAAGATCAATATATTGGCTCTTTGCACTCCAATAGCGCATCATAATGCACAATTCTAGCTGCTTTAGGAGGTAGAAATGGCCCCCTTGGGTACCTATGCGGCAGCATGGGTTGCACCAATGGTATATCTGCCCCTGCAGTACGGCGTAGAAGTGTCTACTATTAAATACACATATTTACCACTTTATAATATAGAACATCAGGGCAACATCATTATCATATTTTTCTGATTAACTGATCAGAAAATCACTTTAGCTAGATTTCCCTTTTACAATCATGTTCCACAACTAAACAGAATATGATTTGCTTCTGTACTAATTTCCTTCTGCCTATAATCACTGGAAAAATCAAATCAAATATTCATTTTTCTGGATGAAAATTGTCATTTTTTGAAAAACAAGAATTTACCACAAGTATACATATTGTTATACCCTCTAAAAAAAACAAACAAAAAACCCAAAACACAGTATTGAATTACCAAAGTAGTAGAAAGTGAAATTGGATTCTTCATTTTACATTTTAATGAACATTTCTGGGTTAACATTAAACATTCCTGTGAGTGTACAAACAAGCCATCAAATTCATTTGACATTTTAGTAGGTTAAAAGGCAATATCCTTTAATACTTTGTTCTTCAGTTTTTGTCCTAAAAGGAGTGACAAGAAACACCCATATCCTGCAAAACTGAACAGGATACAAATTAATAATGTTGTAATATAAAAATCACAGAAAAGGAAGTGGAGCTAGGAGATGAGTCTTTTATTGCATTCAAGTGTTGGAATATCTAAGAGGTGTTAAAGGGGTTGTCTGATGAAAACAAGCAGAGGGATATTTAAAGACTATCATCCCTGTGGATCCAGCAAAGGTTGTTCTGGTAGTCACTACGTACACTGGAAATGATAACTATGACATGTCACAGGACCACTAAAGCCTGTGTCTGGCTGCAGCAGTCAGGTGATTTGAACAGCCAGTCATGAGAGAAATAGCATATGATGTACTGTTCCAGTCATCTGACCACGGCAGCCAAACACAGGCTTTAGCAGTCCTGTGACATCTAGACAGCATATTCATCATTTTAAATGGAATCCGTCACCCCCTGGAATGTATATGACCTACTAATATGAGCATACAGGTAATAGAAATGTTAAACTAGTCCTACCTGTATGCCTCATATTAGTGGTCTTGATGTTCAGAAATCTTATTTTAAAACCTTTGTGACATGCAGAAGTAGTGCTGTTGCTTCAAAAGCATCCAGCAACTATAAGAGTTAACACAGTCACAGGAGACAGGGAGTGTTTAGCAGAGCCGCAGGGGGATTGTGGGGAACTTGTTTATTTGTCTGGCTGGAGCCAAAGAGAAAGGTGGTGTGTGATCTGTATCTCACAGAAGGCAAGTGAACAGAATTCAGGTCAGAAGGGAAGCTAAACACAGGTCAGACAGACTCCCTGAGCTAAAAGTGTGGAGTATTGTTGGGCAGGAAGATAAGGACTGGAATGAATTGTGTGACAGGGATCATCTCCCTCATCAAACCCTCCCTCCTCCATCTCCATGCAGGATAAAGCATGCTGTGTACTATTGTGTCCTTGTGAAGGAAAAGCCCGTGGTTGAGTATGCATAGAAGTGTGCTGCAAAGAGATCTAATCTGTGCTGAATTATACTACTGAAGAGACTAACGTTACTGTGCCTGCTTTAATAGACTGTACTATGGTGTTGCTTCAAAGAGTTAAATGGTACTGGCCGTACTTGATTAAACTCCACTGTTCAACTGTTTATGAAGACTCTTGTCAGATGTGTCTAGTCAGCAATTGAATCTATCGTGTGCCTGAGAAAAGTTGCAGCCTATGGTCGCCCTGAGTAACGGTTCCGCCAGGATTCCAAAGAATTCATGAAACCCGTCTCGCCCTATCTGAACCTAGCGGCGTGCATTTAACACTTTATCCTAATGTTTCTTCCAGGCCCTGGGCCCGGAAAAGATCTTTGCCTCCTCTCTTCATTATAATACCTCTTCCCTCCCTTGCACATCACAGTGCCCTGTGACGTGCAGTTGCGGTGCCATAATCCTGCGCCTGTGCCTTGCACTCCCTCCACAAGCCGTATCTCTTCCTCCCTTCTATGGGCAGTGTATTCAGGGATCATCTGCGCAGGCAAGTCACTGTGACCTCCGGCGTGCACAACTATAAGGTGCTCTCCCCACTTCCTCCCTGCATCGTCATCGCTAGGAAACATGTGTATATACAGTACAGACCAAAAGTTTGGACACACCTTTTAATTTAAAGATTTTTCTGTATTTTCAAGACTTTGAAAATTGTACATTCACACTGAAGGCATCAAAACTATGAATTAACACATGTGGAATTATATACTTAACAAAAAAGTGTTAAACAACTGAAAATATGTTTTATATTCTAGGTTCTTCAAAGTAGCCACCTTTTGCTTTGATGACTGCTTTGCACACTCTTGGCATTCTCTTAATGAGCTTCAAGAGGTAGTCACCGGGAATGGTCTTCCAACAATCTTGAAGGAGTTCCCAGAGATGCTTAGCACTTGTTGGCCCTTTTGCCTTGACTCTGCGGTCCAGCTCACCCCAAACCATCTCGATTGGGATCAGGTCTGGTGACTGTGGAGGCCAGGTCATCTGGCGTAGCACCCCATCACTCTCCTTCTTGAGTCAAATAGCCCTTACACAGCCTGGAGGTGTGTTTGGGGTCATTTTCCTGTTGAAAAATAAATGATGGTCCAACTAAACGCAAACCGGATGGAATAGCATGCCGCTGCAAGATGCTGTGGTAGCCATGCTCGTTCAGTATGCCTTCAATTTTGAATAAATCCCCAACAGTGTCACCAGCAAAGCACCCCCACACCATCACACCTCCTCCTCCATGCTCCACGGTGGGAACCAGGCATGTAGAGTTCATCCGTTCACCTTTTCTGCGTCGCACAAAGACACGGTGGTTGGAACCAAAGATCTCAAATTTGGACTCATCAGACCAAAGCACAGATTTCCACTGGTCTAATATCCATTCCTTGTGTTCTTTAGCCCAAACAAGTCTCTTCTGCTTGTTGCCTGTCCTTAGCAGTGGTTTCCTAGCAGCTATTTTACCATGAAGGCCTGCTGCACAAAGTCTCCTCTTAACAGTTGTTGTAGAGATGCGTCTGCTGCTAGAACTCTGTGTGGCATTGACCTGGTCTCTAATCTGAGCAGCTGTTACCCTGCGATTTCTGAGGCTGGTGACTCAGATAAAGTTATCCTCAGAAGCAGAGGTGACTCTTGGGCTTGATGGTTTTTGCAACTGCACTTGGGGACACTTTCAAAGTTTTCCCAATTTTTCGCACTGACTGACCTTCATTTCATACACAGTACAGACAAAAAGTTTGGAAAGGAAGACCAAGAGTCACCTCTGCTTCTGAGGATAACTTTATCTGAGTCACCAGCCTCAGAAATCGCAGGGTAACAGCTGCTCAGATTAGAGACCAGGTCAATGCCACACAGAGTTCTAGCAGCAGACGCATCTCTACAACAACTGTTAAGAGGAGACTTTGTGCAGCAGGCCTTCATGGTAAAATAGCTGCTAGGAAACCACTGCTAAGGACAGGCAACAAGCAGAAGAGACTTGTTTGGGCTAAAGAACACAAGGAATGGACATTAGACCAGTGGAAATCTGTGCTTTGGTCTGATGAGTCCAAATTTGAGATCTTTGGTTCCAACCACCGTGTCTTTGTGTTACGCAGAAAAGGTGAACGGATGGACTCTACATGCCTGGTTCCCACCGCGAAGCATGGAGGAGGAGGTGTGATGGTGTGGGGGTGCTTTGCTGGTGACACTGTTGGGGATTTATTATAAGACATATTTTCAGTTGTTTCACACTTTTTTGTTAAGTATATAATTCCACATATGTTAATTCATAGTTTTGATGCCTTCAGTGTGAATGTACAATTTTCATAGTCATGAAAATACAGAAAAATATTTAAATGAGAAGGTGTGTCCAAACTTTTGGTCTGTACTGTATATATACACACATATATACACACATGTACACATATATACATATGGTTCCTAGCGATGACTATGCAGGGAAAAAGTGGGGAGAGCACCTTATATTTGCGAATGCCGGAGGTCACTGGAGCGGAAGTCGCAGTGACTTGCCGGCGCCTTGTGGAGGGAGTGCAAGGCACAGGCGTGGGATTACGTCACTGTGACGTGCAGGGGAGGAGGTATTATAATGAAGAGAGGAGGAAGTTATAAAATAAGATTTCTGAACAAGACCACTAATATGAGGCATACAGGTAGGACTAGTTTAACATTTCTAACACCTGTATGCCCATATTAGTAGGTCATATACGGCCCAGGGTGTTACAGCTTCCCTTTAAGAGCCAGAGCCAGCAGGTGATGATCTCTCTGTTACTTTTTTTTTTAGCAAAAAGTAGTCAAAAGGGAATCTGCAAATTAAGGCAGATTTACACATGCAGATAATTGGGGAACAAGAGTTTGTGGGAACGCACGTTCTCAATTATCGGCCCAACTAAACATGCCGCCAATCATCAGACGAAAGAGAAAAATGCTCATTTGTCGGGTGCAATAATTTTTAATCCAACTTAAAAAATCATCGTTCTTGGCAGCACATCGTCCTGTGGGAACAGGAGATGTGCTGCCGAAAACATATTCTATAAGCTCATATTTTATTAACAATCATTATGTGCCCACAGGCCATTAAACGACCACCGAACAGCTTGAATGTAGCCAAACACCATTTGTTTAACAGCCACGGTCAGTTCATGTAAGTGGGCACAACTGAAAAAAAACAGATGTTACCGCAGTTGCAACTCACATTATACGCCTATGTCTAAAATCCTGTACCAAGATTAGGAACTGCAGATGTATGCCAGTGTCAGTATTTTTAGACACTTACTGTATGCTCTGATTCATCAAAGGGCTTATGCCATACAACTGGCATAAAACACTTTAAAAGTAAAACCACTCAGTTGAGCAAAAATTTTGAGACTTGAAATTTTTACAACAGCTTCGGGTTGTTCTGCCAAAATGGGCAGAGCAGGGAAAGAGCCAGGGCAGGATGGGACATGGCTACACTTCTATGAACACACTGTAAAGCTTTATTAAGAGAATGATGTAGACTAAGGGAACACGTGATAAGATGCCATTTAATATACCTATGGTTTGACGAGAGCCAAGTGATCATTCCAGACTGTTACTTTTGTAAAGTGAAAACTTCAAGACAACAACAAAAATAAATAAAGTATCCTAGTCTACCATCAGCTTTACGTCCAGTGCCTCATGCAGGCGAAATCCCAGTGCCAGTTTTCCTTGAACTACCCTGTTTCAAGAACAGCATTATGGTGAAGAACAAAGTGACAGCAATGATGAAGATTTTGAAGTTGAAGATATCTCAGTTCATAAGAGATTTGACCAGCAGGAGTTCATTTGGCACGAGATTTGAGACAAAAAGGGCTTCAGAACTTCTAGCATCAAGACTGCATGAGGATAACTTGCTTGAAAAAGGAGCAAAGATATCCTACTTTCGATCCAGAGATTTCTGCAATACTTTAGAAGTGACAGTGGCTTTGTGTATCACCATAACATACATGATTTAATTGAGGAATTGGGAATTCCAATCTATAAGTCAAATGAATGGCGATTGTTCATCGATTGCCACAATGGCAATTTATTTGGTGCAGTCCAAATTGGCTATTCATTTTCTCTTTGTGAAGAATACAGAAACACAAAGAGAGTCATTGAGTTGCAATATCACAAACACAATTGGATCATCTGTGCTGACCTTAAATGACATGCTTACTTCTTAGTTAGCAACGTGGACATACCAAGTTTCCTTGTTTTCTGTGCATGTAGGACAGCAGAGCTCATGAGAAGCATTGGTTGGAGAGGAATTGGCCGCCAAGATCTGACCTCACACCTGGTGATCCAAACATTCTACATAAGTTACTTGTTGACAAAAAGATTATTATATTCCCACCTCTGCACATGAAATTGGGACTCATGAAGCAATTCGTTAAAGCTTTGCCAACTGAAGGAGACTGTTTCAAATACCTCATTTTGGCATTTCCCAGCCTGTCATTTGAAAAAATAAAGGCCAATGTATTTGATAGTCCACAGATTCGGCAGCTCATCAAAGATGAACATTTCATTGGGACAATGTCAGAACTCCAAAAGAATGTTTGGTTATCATTCTTGGAAATACACGAGCAAACAATTACACCAAAATTGTCCAGAAACTCTTGGAGAGCTACAAAATGCTTGGTTGCAACATAAGCATGAAGTTGCATTTTTTGCATAACCATCTTGCTAACTTCCCCAAAACCTTGGTGCAGCCAGTGATGACCATGGTGAACGTTTCCACCAAGATTTGAAGGTCGTGGAGGGACGGTATCAGGATAGATGGTATTTATATATAATGACTGACTATTTTTGGAGCATCAGGCGAGATTGCCCACAGAATGAATACTCAAGAAGATAAGGAGAAGCTAGAAGCGTAAATTTTTACCTTAACTGTTACCTAACTTTACTACTTGCACACAATTTGACTTAGAGCTCATATTCATCTGCGTGAAAAACGGACGAGTGCAATTCGATAAAAAATCGCATTGCATTCTGATCAATGTTAATCTATGAGTCCCTGCTCATCTGCGATTTTTTCTCAGCTGTAATCTGGATGAGAAAAAAATCGCAGCATGCTACCAATTGCTGCGTGTATTGGATGAGACTCGCCAATGCAAGTCGATGGGTGCGAGAAAAAAACAGATGGCGATTTT
Organism: Phyllobates terribilis; assembly: GCF_046119375.1. NCBI lineage: Eukaryota > Metazoa > Chordata > Amphibia > Anura > Dendrobatidae > Phyllobates > Phyllobates terribilis. The sequence goes on along the minus strand of NW_027362761.1, from coordinate 65,046,519 downwards.
TATGGATACATTACCATTCTGTAGCATAGAACACTGTAAATGGTCCTGTAAATGATTGTAGAATAATAGTTGCAGAGAAAAAAAAACACATTACATACGGATGTCATACGGATGTTAGGTGTGAAAAATCGCATTGTCCTCTCATGACAATCGCATGACACTTGCATGACACTCGTCCATTTTTTCGGTCCAGAAATCGGACCGTTTTTTTTCTCATTTATGGGTATGAGCGCTTACAGTAACAATATAGCCTTTGTATGGACAAAATAGCTCCAGATAAACATTATATTGAGGTTATTTTTTGCATTATTTCCCATTGTATGTATATTTTGTTTGGTTTTAGAGGCAAAGGAAGGGTATCTTCTCTAGAGAAAAACTGGAGTCACTTTTAGATTCAGAAGCCAAAAGTTAGTCAAAAACAAATGTCAGATCTAACTCAAGGAAAATTGTGTTCTCCAGTGATAGTTTAGCCAATGGTTTTGGTGCAAAATACACAAAGTGGAGTAAGTGAGGGAAAATTGCCTAAAATGCCTACAGAAACAAATTTATCATAAAGCATGCACCATTGGGACACATTTCTGCATATCTGGTCTAGTTTTATGCTGGCTAAATTTAGTGCAATATCAAGGAATCTTCCCCATGTACGCAAGCTTCAATTAAACTAATGCTGTATGCAATATTTGTCTACCATAAGTTTGCAAGCTACAATGACAAATAGTGGGAGATATTCCTAAAAAATAGTTTTTGAATATTTTTTAAGTAAAATGTGTGTGTGGCAAACTAATTTGCTGCTATGCGCACACATGTGAATTGTCTTCTACTCCATATTTACAATTTACTGTATTTTTCGGACTATAAGAGGAGGAAAATAGAAAAAAAAATGTAAGCAAAAAATGTGGTCATGATGCAGTTAAGGGGGAGGGGTTCTGCTGCTGACACTGTTATAGGGGTAATGTCTCCCAATTCTGTTAATGTCCCCAATCTGGGTATATATGCCCCCCCTTCCTATTATACGTGGCCCCCATCCCCATCCTGGTATGCATGGCATCCCTGATCTCCATCCTGGTATGCATGGCACCCCTCCATTCCGGTATGCATGGCACCCCTCCATCCTGGTATGCATGGCAACCCTGATCTCCATCCTGGTAGGGAAGGCACCCCTCATCCTAGTATGCATGGCACCCCTGATCCCCATCCTGGTATGCATGGCACCCCTGATCCCCTTCCTGGTATGCATGGCACCCCTGATCCCCATCCTGGTATGCATGTCACCCCTCATCGTGGTATGCATGGCCCCCCTCATCCCCATCCTGGTATGCAATACACCCCTCTTCCTGGTATGCATGGCCCCCCTCATCCCTCTCCCTGGTATGCATGGCACCCCTCATCCCTCTTCCTGGTATGCATGGCCCCCCTCATCCTGATATGCATGTCCCCCCCTAATCCCCATCACGCTGCACAAAAAAAAAATAAACACTTCTACTCCCATTTCTTCCCTCTGCTCCAGCGCTGTGTTCTGTTCTACTGCCAGTACTGATCATAGCATGTGAGCTGTGCATGACGTCACTGCCATGCGCCCTTACAATCTGAGATGATCTGCCGGAATAGTCACTGCTCCCCACGCCGGGACTGTGTGTGTGTGGGGAGCAGTGACTTCATTCTCCTTAATAGCGGGCACACAGTGTAGCCGCAGCGCGGCTCCTGCTACAGCTGGGCAATCGCGTGTGCCCTCTATTAAAGAGCATGAATATTCACCCCTCTCCATGCCCATGGGAGTGGAGAGGGGTGAATATTCATGCTCTTTAATAGTGTTCACACGCGATTGCCCGGCCGCAGCAGGAGCCGCGCTGCGGCTACACTGTGTGCCCGCTATTAAGGAGAATGAATATTCAGTGCTCCCTACGCCCATGGGAAGCAGTGAATATTCATTTTCTTTAGCAGTGGGCACAGTGTAGGCTGCAGCAGGCAGCTCCTGCTTCCTGTGTCCTGCTCTTCCACCGCCCACCCCCACATTCCCCACCAGCCACAGTGTATATATATTATACACACACACCACATTCGGACTATAAGACGCACTCCCCACTTGCCTCCAAATTTTTGGAGGAAAAAAGTGTGTTTTATAGTCCGAAAAATACGGTATTTGAATATTTTTTTGTGCCAATTTTTATTAGTGTGCCCATATATACATATAGACTTCTGTGAGTTCTGTCTGCATTAGATAAAATAAGTCAAATTCACAACAAGTAAGAAATGCTGCAAAGTCTAAAAATCTTACATACCCTTGGTGATATAATTGGGTCCATTTTAAAGAGTGGGTCATATTTCACATAAGAGGTTTATCAAAAGTGTGCCGCAATGAACAGTGGTACTTGAAATGAGAACTGTACTTTCAACAAACTTTGTATAAATCAATAGTACAAACGATAAGAAATGTCATATCAGAGATTTCTGCTTCCTTCTCCATTTATGAGCTACTACTCACCTTTCCCCCTAAAAACAGCTGAAATCCATCTTGCTGAAGAGTACATGGACTTCCAGCATAGTGAGTTGTCAAGTAACACCTCCCATTATACTCTATAGAGAGGAGGGGAGAGGGAGAAGCACTGAAAGATTGTGCTGAGCTTTCTAACAAGCCTTCCACGTCGCCCCAGAGCTGGAGTTACATCTACACTGCTTAGTACTACTGTATAATCTATTCCATGTTGCAATAAGAACAATAAGAATCCATGTTTTTGTGTGTTTAGTGTTTGGCAGACATCAAACTTTCACCTTTTCTGGTGGCAGTTGGATATGAACAAGGTACAGAGCGAAAACAGCGCAGCTGCGTACATTGTTTATTGGCGCTTCCCAAGTGTTGCATGTTATCTCTCATTCACTTAAATAGAATATTCTACACTCCCTTCTTACCTATTCCTGAATCCAATTAATACATTTTTCCATTACCATCATTTGGGAATGTACTGTATTCTACCTATCTATTTAAGGAAAGTCCTTTCATGCTTTAAGTACATCTATGTCATGTTTACAAAGATGGTAAAATCTTTTTGAAAAAGCTTTTTGCTTCTGCTATATTATTTTGCATTAGGCACTGAATGTGGTCACATACAGAGATATTTGCTTATTTTTGACAACTTTTATTTGATGTCCACATATTAGGCCCTTGCGTCTGCTACTTGGTCTGCACAACTTCACGCTGATGGTGATAATGAAATGAGTCAGTTGTAGCTAAATCCCTTGAAAATGAATGCACATGAGAACGAGACTCAGGAAGTGATCCATCAATCTCTTGGGCTTCTGTTTAATCTTTGCAGCTTAATTCCATGTATTTATATATATGAACTTTTAACCACAGGGTATAATAATCACCATGTAGGCTGCAATCTTTCTGTACAACTCGTTTTGAATTCCTGTCCTTGTATATGATAAAAATGCTTATAATTGCTTCTGCTAGGATCAGACAGTGCTCTAAAGTAGTCTAGCAACAGCAAGTGAATGTATTTCAGATTCCGTAGTATTTCACCCACATATTTAAGAAGAACAACATCAGGTTGTCGTAATAAAATATTATAATGCTATGGCTGCTGACTTATTTTCTGTAGAAAACAATAATATATTTCAGAGGACGATTTTGCTGGTGACCAATGTGAATTCCAGCGCTTACATTTTGATACTTCAGTTCATTTAAAGAGGGGGGTGAGATAGTTTGCCCTTAATGCAACAAACTTTACATTATTTTTCACAATCCTGCTGCAAATCACTTCTCTGAAAATACCAACTGATTCCTAATGTTGTAAATATTGCACATACGTATTACAGCAGATGTACTGAATTGTCTTGTGATTCCGGATTAAATGGTATGATCATATAACTTTTACCAGTAAGGCTGTGTGCCCACTATGCGCTTTTTAAGCGTTTCTGCAGCGGCAATTCCGCTGCAGAAACGCTTAAAAAACGCTTGGTAGAAGGTCTGCCATGTTCCCCAATGATAATCCGCATGTGCTGTGCACATGCTGCGGAAATTTCCGCTGCGGATTATCATTGAGGAAAAATCTGCAGCACTACCAATTATTTTGCGGAAGCGCGGCGTTTTCGCCGCCATTGACTTGCATTGGAACGCATGGAATCTGCATCACTGCATCTGTACATGCGGAACCCATGCGTTTCAATGTGCGGATGGTACCCAGGTCTGGAGAAGAGGAGACTCTCCTCCGAACCAGGGTACCATAGAACCTGTAAAAAAAAGGATTAAAATAAAAAATAGATATTATACTTACCTTCTGATGGCCCCCGGTATCCTTGTCTCTGCTTGCTGGCAACTCGCGGTAGACTAAAGGACCTGCGCTGACGTAATTTAGTCATGTGACGGATCACGCGACGCTGACGTCGGCAGGCCCTTAAATCTACCGCGAGCTGCCGGCAAGCAGAGACAAGGACTCCAGGGGCCATCAGAAGGTAAGTATAATATTTATTCTTTATTTTTTACCATTCTTTCGGTCACACTATATAAATCCATGCCGGTTGCATGGATTTATATAGTGTGACCAAGTTGTCAAGCACTTTCCAAGTGATGCTAAAATCGCTTGGAAAGCGCTTGTCAACCCGCATGCGGAAATGCATGTGAAGAACGCTTCACATCCGCTTGTCCCTGGCAGGAAAAACGCATGTACAATCCGCATGTACAATCCGCATGTGTTTTTTCTGCCAGGGAGATGCAGAAACGCTCAGGAAAAATCCGGAGCATTTCTACATCGTGGGCACATAGCCTAACAAACAAAAATTCACAACTGTGTGGTTTAGAGGAAGTCACTGTTTCTTAGCTCTGACTCACAGAATGTGTTTTTGAGCATGAGAACCTATGAAAACTTAGTTATGATTTCCATAATCTCTCAACTGGGTAAAATGATGTTTGTTAAAGGGAACCTCACATCAGAAAATCTCCTTTTAACCTAACCCAATGTGGTGACTCAGCCAAGATACCGTACCACTCCAATGACTTGGGGGACATTTTACATACACAGCGGCAAGTTTTTCATTTAGAACTACAGTGGCTTGCAAAAGTATTCACCCCCCTTGGCTTTTTACCTATTTTGTTACATTACAACCTGTGTTTTAATATTTTTGTAATTCGATTTGTGTGTGATGCATCAGTTGGTGACAAGATAGTGACGTGAAGTGAGAAAAATATAGACATAAATTAAGTCCACCTGTGTGCAATCTATGTGTCACATTTACTGTCAGTATATACACACCTTTTCTGAAAGGCCACAGAGGCTGCAAAACCATTAAGAAAGAGGCACCACTAACCAAACACCATGAAGACCAAGGAGATCTCCAAACAAGTCCAGGAAAAAGTTTTTGAAAAGTACAAGTCATGGTTGGGTTATAAAAAAGTATATACAAATCTATGATGATCCCCGGGAGCACCATCAAATCCATTATCATCAAATGGAAAGAACATGGTACCACAACAAACCTGCCAAGAGAGGGACACCCACAAAAACTCTCAGCCCGGGCAAGAAGGGCATTAATCAGAGAGGCAGCACAGAGACCAAAGGTAACCCTGAAGGACCTGCAGAGTTCCCAAGCAGAGACTAGATTATCTGTCAATACGACCACAATAAGCCATACACTCCATAGAGGTGGCCTTTATGGAATAGTGAGCAGAAAAAAAGTCTTTACTTCCACACAAAAATTGTAAGGCTTGTTTTTGAGTTTACCAAAAGACCTGTGGGAAACTCCCCAAATGTATGGAGGAGGAAGGTGCTGTGGTCAGATGAGACAAAAAAATTGAACTTTTTGGCCACAAACTTCTGTCACCAAACTAACACAGCTCATCACCCCAAGAACACCATCCCCACAGTGAAACATGGTGGTGGCAGTATCATGCTGTGGGGATGTTTTTCGGCAGCAGAGACAGGAAAATGGTCCAAGTCGAAGGGAAGTTGGATTGTACGAAATACAGGGATATTCTTGAGCAAAACTTGTTTCAGTCTGTCAGTGATTTGCGACTAGGATGAAGGTTCACCTTCCAACAAGACAATGACCCAAAGAATACTGCTAAAGCAACTCTCGAGTTGTTTAAGGGGAAATATGTAAATATTTTGGAGTGACCTAGTCAAAGCCCAGACCTTAATCCAATTGAGAATCTGTAGTCAGACTTGAAGATTGCTGTTCACCAGAAGAAACCATCTAACTTGAAGGAGCTGGAGTAGTTTTGCCTTGAGGAATGGGCAAAAATCCCAGTGGCAAGATGTGGAAAGCTTATAGCGACTTATCCAGAGCGACTTGCAGCTGTAATTGCGGCAAAAGGAGGCTTTAGGGGGGTGAATAGTTATGCACATTGACGTTTTCAGTTATTTTGTCCTATTTGTGGTCTGCTTCACAATAAAAAGAAAACCAAATGTTCACAGTTGTAGGCATGTTCTTTACATGAACTGATGCAAACCCTCAAAAAAACAATGAAATTCCAGGTTGTGAGGTGGCAAAAAACGAAAAAATGCCTAAGAGGTGAATACTTTCACAAGCCAATATATAGCAAAACTACAAAACATATAGTTTAGCTACAAAACACCATTATAATTATCATGTAATTGCCTGCAGGAACATGGAGTTAGGTTAATAAGCAAATTTCTGATGTCAGGTTCCCTTCAATGTAGCTTTCTAAAAATATACCAATAAGTTTGCATGGCTATATCACAGATTGTAATAGTCATGTTTATAAAAGTATTTTCCAGGAGGTAATCAATATGTCCTGTCCTAGAATGTTAATACAACCAATGCCTGTGCAGTATGAGGCTATGTGCCCACATTGCGGAAATTAAGTGGAAAATTTGCGCTTCATTTCCACATGTCCTTTCCTGGAAAAACGCATGCGGAATTTCGCAAGCGTTTATCGCGCGTTTTTAGCGCGTTTTCAACATGCGGAATTGACTTGCGTTTTTTATTGCATTGCAAAGGCAATTCCGCATGCGGAAACTCAAAATTAATTGACATGCTGCGGATTTTTGTGCGCATCAAAAACGCTGCGGAAAAATCCGCAGCATGGGCATAGAACTTGCGGATTGTCATTGGGGACCATGGGGTGCGGATTACAAAGCGTTTTACAAGCATTTCCGCTGCGGAAATTCCGCATCAAATACGCTTGTAAAACGCTACGTGGGCACATACCCTTAAGCTGCCCTCTCCCATTATGTGTAAGAAGATGTCCTCCCAGTGGATATTCTGACTGCTCACACTGCTGTCCACCTTGTCTTGCTGATCTAAGATTGGAGAAAATAGAGGTGCTGACGTAAGAAGAGGCTGCTTACACTGTTGTCCACCGTGTCTATCTGATCTAATACTGGAGATACCAGAGGGGCTGACGTAAGAAGGGGCTGCTCACACTGCTTCCTACCTTGTCTTTCTGATCTAATACTGGAGATACTAGAAGTCGTGAGGTAAGAAGAGGCTGCTTACACTGCTGTCCCCCTTTCTTTTTTATACAGTACTGGATATACCAGGGGTCTTGAGGTACAAAAAAGCTGCTCACACTGCTGTTCACCATGCCCTTCTGATGTAATACTGTGGATACCAGGAGTGCTGAGGTAAGAAGAGGCTGCTCACACTGCTGTCCTCCCTGTCTTTCTAATCTTATACTGCAGATACCAGGAGTGATGAGGTAAAAAGAGGCTGCTCACACTGTTGTTCACCACATCCATTTTATCTAATATTGGAGATACCAGGGGTGCAGAGCTAAGAAGAGGCTGCTCACACTGCTGTCCACCCTGTCTATTTGATCCAATACTGGAGATACCAGGAGCTTTGAGGTAAGAAGATGTTGTTTATATTGCTGTCCTCCCTGTCTTTCTGAATGCTGACCAGCTGCCATCACCTGGAGATAACTTACACCATACATTGTCAAGCTATCTCCAGGTCACAGCAACAGCTTCCTACTATACATGCTTACAACCATCAGTCCTATTGTAACATACCTGGCGGCGTCCTTGCATAGTTGTCCATCTCCCACTGTGCAAGAGCGCGCCCTTGATCTCCAGTCCAGTCTGCTAGCCTGGCTTCCCTCCATGCTGTCTGCTTGCCTCTGTTTCTGCTGCTTAAGGGCGGCGCCCGATCACTTCCTGTTTCTTGTACCTGCTGCAGACACACCCCTGATGCAACCTCAGCCTATTGCTGTCTGTCACCTGGTATTTAACCCAGCTCCTCCCAAGAAACCCTGCCTGAGCATTGTGTTCTGTCAGTTGGCTTCTGTCACTGATGTGCCAGGTCCTGTCTATGTTTCCTGCCTTGCGGTATCAGTTCCTGTGTCTGAACTGTGTCCTGTCTGAACTATCTTCTAGCCTGTTGTCTTCTGCCTATCCTGGAGGCTGTATTTCCAGGCCAGTGTGAACACGCTCCTAGCCTGTTCTTTCCGCCTTCTAGGGGCCGCATACCTAGACCCGTTCCTGTATCTTGCCTGTTCCTGTCTGAACACGCTCCTAGCCTGTTCGTTCCGCCTTCTAGGGGCCGCATACCTAGACCCGCTCCTGTATCTTGCTGCTGTGTCTGTTCTTGTCTGAATACTCTCCTAGCCTGTTACCTGTTTTTCTCTATGTCCGTACCTTCCCTTTTCCTGCAGAATCTGATCCCGTACCTAACTCCTACTCGTTGTCCCTGTACTCCCGTTTGTGAGTTTAGAGTCCACTCGCTACTTCATTGCTAGTATCCTGTGTGTACCTGGTTCTGACTTTCCCTTCCAGTCTGTTCTGTGTGAACAGAGCCCTGTTCCCTCTACTCTGCCTCGCTCTGCTCTGACCCTTTGCTTGCTGCTCCGGCAGTCACGCTCTGCTCTGACCCTTTGCTCGCGGCCACGGCAGTCTCGCTCTGCTCTGACCCTTTGCTCGCTGCTCCGGCAGTCTCGCTCTGCTCTGACCCTTTGCTCGCTGCTCCGGCAGTCTCGCTCTGCTCCGACCCTTTGCTCGCTGCTCCGGTAGTCTCGCTCTGCTCTGACCCTTTGCTCGCTGCTCCGGCAGTCTCGCTCTCCTCTGACCCTTTGCTCGCTGCTCCGGCAATCTCGCTCTGCTCTGACCCTTTGCTCGCTGCTCCGGCAGTCTCGCTCTGTTCTGACCCTTTGCTCGCTGCTCCGGCAGTCTCGCTCTGCTCTGACCCTTTGCTCGCTGCTCCGGCAGTCTCGCTCTGCTCTGACCCTTTGCTCGCTGCTCCGGCAGTCTCGCTCTGCTCTGACCCTTTGCTCGCTGCTCCGGCAGTCTCGCTCTGCTCTGACCCTTTGCTTGCTGCTCCGGCAGTCTCGCTCTGCTCTGACCCTTTGCTCGCTGCTCAAGGAGGCCTCGCTCTGCTCTGACCCTTTGCTCACTGCTCCGGCAATCTCGCTCTGCTCTGACCCTTTGCTCGCTGCTCCGGCAGTCTCGCTCTGCTCTGACCCTTTGCTCGCTGCTCCGGCAGTCTCGGTCTGCTCTGACCCTTTGCTCGCTGCTCCGGCAGTCTCACTCTGCTCTGACCCTTTGCTCGCTGCTCCGGCAGTCTCGCTCTGCTCCGACCCTTTGCTCGCTGCTTCGGCAGTCTCGTCCTGCTCCTCTCTCGCTCACCGCTCCAGGCGGCCTTGTCCTGCTCTTCTCTCGCTCACTGCTCCAGGCGGTCTCGTCTTGTTCTGCTCTTGCTCGCCGCTCTGGGCGGCCTCACTCTGCTGTTTGTCCACCGCGTCTGCGGTTCTGTTCCTGAGTCCCAGTCTGTACTGGGTCCTATCCACGCGGTGCTCCAACCTGTCGTACCTGCCAGTACCCCCCTGCCTGCATACCAGTCGTGCTTACCAGCATCCGCCAGTCTGCATACCAGCCGTGTCTGCCTATACCCAGCAGTCTGCATACCAGCCGCGTCTGCCTATACCCAGCAGTCTGTGTGCCAGCCTAACCTGCCTGTTCCTGTATTCCCCTGTTTGGCTCAACAGCCGTGTCCGGGGTCTGTCCTGGAGTAGCACCTGGTCCCTCTGCTCGGTTCCTCCTTGGTGCACTGGCGTCGTATGCCGTCGTGCAGCCTGGTCGGATCGGGTGGATACTTAGTTACGCCCCTCCAGGCATTCACTCTCCGGCACGGTCCAGTGGAATCACTACATATACACGCACACGCCACTCAGCCCGGGCGTGTGCATTACACCTATTAACATTCTTGGACAGGTTTCTTTCGGTGCGACAAGACGGCGGTCATTTTAATTTACTATAGTTATTACCTTCCAAGACAAAACAATCGTTATTAACTAATTAAAAGGTATTTTGGAATTTATTTACAATGTATTTTTTTCTATTGCTGGAGAACCCCTTTAAGCAGAAAGGCATCTCATTATGCGCCAGGAGTATTTAATCATTTCTAGGTAATGTTTCTGCAGCTCACATCAGGATGCAAGAAGCTGTTGTGTCGTTATGGAGTCAGACAGATGTTAATTGCACTTACAGCTCCATTGCCCTCTAAAGCCTAAGGCTTTATGAATGCTTACAAGGTATATTTTACAAGGAAATATATGCTGACTTATCAGTTGTAATGGTTATCTGTAATATTCTGTAAATATGATGTATAGTGAACATCTTAATGGGAATCTGCCAGCAGGATTTCGCCCCCAAACTATTTATATGCGCATGTAGCTCTTTTAAAGACAAGTCCAGCAATACCTTTACATGGCCAGTCCATTCCTCACCTTTACATGGCCAGTCCATTCCTCCTTTACTGAGAAATTAGTGTTTGAACCAATATGTGAGATTTGTGTAGATCTTAAGCCTCTGTCACTCCAGCTCCATTCCCCGTCCAGTTCCGCCTCCTGTTGCTTGACTGACAGCCTCTATGCTGTGTAACTTTAGGCAAAGAAGCCAAGCAGAAAGAGGCGGCACTGTGTAGGGAATAGAGCTGGAGTGACAGAGGCTGCAGATCTACAATAGTTCTTCAACCTCATTTATATATAAATTCAAATGCTAATTTCTCAGGAATGGAGGAATGGACTGGCCATGTAAAGGTGTTGCTGGACTTGTCTTTGATAGAACTACATGCACATATAAATAGTTATTATAGTCATAAATCACCTGAAAACGGTTTTATAGCTTATAATCAATACTAGATTACAATATATTCAATATACAATATATTTAATTGGTAATATTCAGATAGATGTCTTCCACATGTATTCTACCAAGACGCATGAAAATGACATAATAGGAATTGGCATATGTAATTTATATTGGATAGGAAATGGTGTGGAATGCCTATCACTAGATATTGAACATCTGCTATACCCAATATTTACAGAATGTAATGCAATGACCTGCCTAATTTGACATGAAAAATAGTGTGGGTACCCCACTAACTTCATTATAGGTCAAAAGGTAATCATCCAGAGTTTTCACAAGAAAGTCATCACAAAATGACATGATTGCTTCATATCTGTGTTTTAGTAACATAGTTACATTTGCCTATGTCAGCTCAGTCAGGGCGGCCACCAGGAATTTCAGGGCCCTATACTGGCAAAATTTTTTGGCCCCCTTGAGACTCCGCCAGGCTCCACCCCAGCTCCGTCTCCACCCCTTGAACCTTCCACAGTGCCACCGCCCACTCTTGGAAAAACTCCACTTCTGCACTACCTGCTCACCAATCACACATTAACAGTTCCCATTGAACACCATATCACATACATAGCCAGCAGCTTTTGTTTTGGCCAAAAGACTTTTTAAACCGCCACCACGACAAGGTAGATTCTTCTGGCCGGGCCCTACTCTACTCTAACCTATTAAACATTTCTTATAATACCCAATACTCTTTTTGATATATTTTTCTTTATGGGAATGTGTCACATACATTTTAAAAAAATGACCAATAATACTACATACAAGGAACAAATACCGTCACACCATGACCAGACCATTTATTACCACCTCATAGTGACCGAATAATACCACATACAAGCAAAAAATACCGCCAAACCATGGCCGGACCACATATTACCATCACATAGTGACTGAATACTACAATACTGATCATTAATAAAAAAACACAATACTAATATTACTATAAATGCTATTATACATAGGCGCTCTGTACATAGTACACAGTATATAGTGTAAGTGTACAGGTAAGAAATACAGTGATCACCAGTGACATTATACACAGGAGCTCTGTATATAGTGTCAGTGTACGGGTATACAGGGATCATCAGTGACATTATACACAGGAGCTCTGTGTATAGTGTAGTGTATAGTGTACAGGTAACACACTGACATTCACCAGTGATGTCTATAGTTGAAGTCCTTCATCTTCGCTTTTCTCATTCATCCAGCACAGAAAGCCATCACTTCTTCCAGCCAGGACTCGTCTCTGCAGAAAATAACACAGTTATCTAGAGCAGTTTCCAGAGCACGTTCCCCTATTTTTCCCCAATTTCTACACTACACCAGATGAAGGAAAAAAAAATGACATAGTGCGCCCTGCACAGTAACAGGACCCCCTCTCACTGAAAACAGTATCCTCAAAAATAAAATACATCCTGCCCCCATATGTCTCATCGTCACCAGCCTGCCCCCATGTGTCTCATAGTCACCAGCCTGCCCCCATGTGTCTCATCATCACCAACCTGCCCCCATGTGTCTCATCATCACCAGCCTGCCCCCATGTGTCTCATCATCACCAGCCTGCCCCCATGTGTCTCATCATCAGCCTGCCCTCATGGGTCTCATCATCAGCCTGCCCCTATAGGTCTCATCATCATTCTGCCCCCTTGTGTCTCACAGTCACCAGCCTGCCCCCATGTGTCTCATCGTCACCAGCCTGCCCCCATGTGTCTCATTGTCACCAGCCTACCCCCATGTGTCTCATCACCAGCCTGCCCCCATGTGTCTCATCACCAGCCTGCCCCCATGTGTCTCATCATCAGCCTGCCCCCATGGGTCTCATCATTATTCTGCCCCCATGGGTCTCATCATTCTGCCCCCATGGGTCTCATCATCATTCTGCCCCCATGTGCATCATTATCATTCTGCCCCCATGTGTATCATCATCAGCCTGCCCTTATGGGTCTCATCATCATTCTGCCCCCATGGGTCTCATCATCATTCTGCCCCCATGGGTCTCATCATCATTCTGCCCCCATGGGCTCATCGTCACCAGCCTGCCCCAATGTGTCTCATCGTCACCAGCCTGCCCCCATGTGTCTCATCGTCACCAGCCTACCCCCATGTGTCTCATCACCAGCCTGCCCCCATGTATCTCATTGTCTCATCACCAGCCTGCCCCCATGTGTCTCATCATCATTCTGCCCCCATGTGTCTCATCATTATTCTGCCCCCATAGGTCTCATCATCATTCTGCCCCATGGGTCTCATCATCATTCTGCCCCCATGGGTCTCATCATTATTCTGCCCCCATATGTCTCATCATCATTCTGCCCCCATATGTCTCATCATCATTCTGCCCCTATGGGTCTCATCATCATTCTGGCCCCATGGGTCTCATCATCATTCTGGCCCCATGGGTCTCATCATCATTCTGGCCCCATGGATCTCATCATCATTCTGGCCCCATGGATCTCATCATCATTCTGCCCCCATGGGTCTCATCATCATTCTGCCCCCATGGGTCTCATCATCATTCAGCCCCCATGGGTCTCATCATCACTCTGCCCCCATGGGTCTCATCATCATTCTGCCCCCATGGGTCTCCTCATCATGCTGCCCCCATGTCTCTGTTTTACAAAAAAGGAAAAAAAAAAATAGAAAAAAAAGTTCTCCTTACCTTGCCGCCGCTCCAGAAGCGATTCTCCTTCTCATCTGAGGAGTGGACGCCAGCCAGTCACAGGCCGGCAGTGACGTCATACACCGGCAATGTGCACACTGACGTCAGGCAGCTGCCGGCCTGTGATTGGCTGGCGGCTGTTAACTATTGCCGCGGGGGAGCTTCCCGCACGGTAATAAATTTAAAGTGAACCTGCGTCTGAGGATGCAAGTTCAAATCGTGGGGCCCGGTGAGCAGAGGGGGCCCGTCGGGGCCCTATCCCAGCCCCTCTGCTCACCGGGCTCCATATGCCAGTAAGGGCAGTAATGCCCTGATGGCGGCCCTGAGCACAGTACATGCATGTGCAGATGTGCATACAGAGTCAGACTGCTAGAAAAAATGATATAATCAATGCAACTGCCAGAATATTATGTCACTAAGGCAAACCGTCCCTATAGCCATATTGTTTACATGTTACAGTCCTTCTAAATTGCACACACATGAAGCAAGACTAGTCATGTATCCTTATTTATTTCATACCAGAATAAAATAATGAAGAAGAGGAAGAAAAACTATTAAATGAATGGAGAAATGTAATTTAATACACCAAAGCAGGATAGTAAATTAATTGACCTTCGTTTTCCAGATGTCAGTAACTAAGCAGGATTGTGTTATTTAGTGTACCTCCCATAGCATCAGTTATGTTGGCAGGCATAACTACACTGATTGTAGTCACATCAGGGTAAAGAAAACACAATCTTAGGTTTCGTACATCATATGCTTATGAGACTGTAGCGTTCAGGTCAAGAAACAAGGGGCGGATCCAGCCATTACAGTCTGAACCCAGACAGTTAAAGTCAAAAATATGACACTGGCCTAAAAGAAGACATGTTAATTTTGAAATGAAATAGGGACCAATTTGCTGGAGTCCGATGCTCTTGAGTCATGTAAGAGGCATACGCTTCTTCATGAATCCGGAGCGTCGCACGAGTGGCGTGCATCTCTGCGCCGCGCCACAAATCCTACTCCATTCTCTGCTGGAGTAAGATCTGTGGAATAGCAAACACCGCCAAGGGGCAATCGCCACGCCACAGACCTCCCCAGCTCTGCACACTTTGTCAGAGCTGGGCGAAAAAGGCTTTAGAACACCAAAAGCTGAAAAATTTTAGTGCAGCCTTGAGTTGCGCCAAATTTATGTGTCTTTTAAAAGCTTTTTATTTTGGCGGCTTTGATGAATCGGGCCCATTGAGAATTTTTATGTCCTTTGAAAATTTACAAAACACATGGTGAAAATGTTGGAACATATGGTATGAGTGCTAAATAGATGGCAAAAGATAAGAGAGAGGCGGTGATAGACCACTTCTGTTTCCTAAGGATTCTCTGAGAATGAGATAAAATGATGTGCCTGATATAATTCAAACTGCATCTGTCCTAGTCACGTGTCAGTATGGACTGAAAACATATAGCGCTCGAGACATGTGTCTTAACTGACAAGAGCAGTATCACACATACCTCAATCCGTGGCTGGGAGCTCGATTGTCAAATGTGAAGAAATATATCTCTTCATCTCTGAGCACAAAGGGGGTTATCTTCAGCTTCATCCTCCTCAATGTTAATTTGTTTTCCAATTGGGCGCAGTCAGTCTCTCTTAGGTGCTATAAAGCTATCAGACTGATGAAGGGGAGGAGGAGGAAGAGGAGGAGAGTGAAGCTGAAGATCTCTTCGCCGAGCACAACATGGGTTAAAACATATTTCTCCACATATTGCAGCCATGCTCCCAGCTGCGTGCTACAGCTCTTGTCAGGCTCTGGAGCTGTATGTGTATATACATGTGTATATATATGGACCTTCTCTACTCATCCAGACTTTTTTACAAGTCATTCCTTTGCCTAATTTATGTGAGAAAAGAGAACCTGTCAGCAGGATTTTTCAAAATAAAGTACACACACAGCCATATTGGCGCTGTGATACTGATTAAAATGATACCTGCACTGACACGTGACTGTCAGCCTGTACTGACACGTAACTAGGAGGGGATGCAATAAAATTAAAATCAAAGCCACAGAAAGAGGAATTAAAATTCCCCCAAAAGTTCAAAAATAAACAGAAAAAAAATGGCAACAGTATTTATCTTTACCTGCCGAGGTCACAGAAACTAATGCACAATCAGGATGCAGCTAACCCACATAACAAAGATGGAGGCAACACAGGGGCAAAACACTGATGATACAACCACTCACAACCTACTAGTTCATGGAGGGGGTGACTACTTAGAATTAAAATATCACATAAAACTTGCTTGCATAGGGCGCTGGTCACACATAGGTTGTAAGCCAGACACTGCGCACTACCTATTAGTGACTCCCATACTATTAGATACGGCGGGCTGCCTACCACTATATAAGTGCACCCCATGAGGATAGACACCCTAGTTTACCAGGCCAACATTGATGGTCTCATATATATTATATATATATTTTTTGCATATTATATTTTTTGCAAGCCAGATACTGAGCACTACATGTGAGTGACCAGCGCCCTTTTTTTGTGTGCAATTTTAATACTAAGCAGTCACCCCTTCCTTGAATTGGTAGGTTGTGAGTGATTGTCTCATCAGTATTTTGCACCTGTGTTGCCTCCATCTTTATTAAGTGGGTTTGCTGCATATGGTTACACTTTTTTTGCAGTTTTAATAGGAGGGGATGCAATTTGAATTATATCAAGGACTCCATATTTTCACATTCTTAGAGAACCCCTTTAAGGTTCCTGGCTGATGTTAACAGCCAGAGACCCAAGCTGCTCCTGCTAGACTGCAGGAGAATGCACGTTCCAGCCGTGATGTCAAAAGCTCAGGACTGGCACCTACACATACAAAGTATGGACCATCAATTTTAAAAACCTGGATAATTCCTTTATTAATAAACATTAGACCAATGTTAGTAACCAATTAATGGTTATGTTAGGGCTTAGCTTTTTTGAAGCATCTTTTCTGTATTAAAACACAGACTACAGATACAGAACCACAGCAGATATTATGCAGAATCTTGGTATGTTTTTGATGCATTTTTTGGTGCAAAGACATTTTGATCTCCTTGAGGAAAAAGTGCAGTAAAGATAAAGAAAGAAAGAATTTACATGGTGCAAAAAAAAAACCACAAGGAAAAATTGCACGTTAAAACACTGAATTCTCAAGAAAAATGCACAGAATAAAAAGCATCACAAATACTATGTATGAACAAGCCTTAAGAATAAGGGTGTCTTTATCTTAAAATGTAACTATAGCAACGTGCTGTAAAATAATTGTATCTGTAAGAAGTAACAAAGCTAAATTAAAAAGGGACACCTAAAAGGAACAGACTTTAGGCTTGGAATTACGACTGGGAACATAAACAGAACGAGTACTGTATAAACTGCAGTAAATTAAAAATACCTGCAGAGTAAAGAATGATGTATCAGTGGAAAGCCTGGCATTATCATATGCTCGATGCATATTTTACACATGTTTTTAGCAAAAAGTTTATACCTTAGAATGAATGTAAGTGCTGGTATTTTCCTTCCACTATCAACAGTGGTGGTATTACAATATCCAGATATTTTCCCTGAAGCCTGGACAATATCACCAAGTTATGCCGCTGTCAGTGACAGTGACAAAGCAAATATCTGTTGCTATGGAAATATGGAAGGCATTTCTCAGACATTATGATAATGGAAACTCTTCCAGAGGAAAAGAAATGATATTGCATATTTACCTGATATGTAAACTAATTCTAACCAACTCTTACACTTAGCTTTACTATATGTTTAAAAAGTGGAGGTGGATTATTATTTAAACATATTACAGGCATTATATACTGTATCACAACAATCTGAAAACAGGTATAACTGCGAAAATGTCAATGTCCTCGGAACACTGGTTTACAGCTCATACATAATTTATCTAAAATACTGAGTAACTTTAAAGAGGATATGTCACTTGGTCAAAAAATTGAGCTAGCGACCTTGAAAAAATCCCTGAGCTCCCCTGATTCTGTGACTCTTTTCTGTTTTGCTCTGTGTCACTCTGTTGCAGAGATATTCACATTTGTTTCTTCTGGAGCGCACTATGTGAAATCTCTACTTGTAGTGAAACTGGGCATTTCATCAGAGTCTTCCCTGGAGGAGTGCGCTTTTACCCCTGCCTCCCAGATGCTGCTAATCACAGTTTGACAGCATCTGAGCCTGGTAGGCTGCTAGATCAGCTGTGATTGGCAGCATCTGAGAGGGAGGGGTGAAAGCGCACTCCCCCAGAAAACAGTCTGAACAGATTTCACATAGTCCGCTCCAGAAGAAACAAATGTGAATATTTCTGCAATGGAGTGATGCAACATAAAATGGAAAAAAAAAGTGGCAGAATCAGGAGAACTCAGAGATTTTTACAAGACATTAAACTTCATTTTTTGTGCAACTGACTAGTCTTCTTTAACCCCTTTACCACCTTGGGTTTTTCCGTTTTTCCCTTTTCTTTTTTTGCTCCTCTTCTTCCCAGATCCATAACTTTTATATTTTTTCGTCGATATGGCCATGTGAGGGCTTATTTTTTTTGTGGGACGAGTTGTAGTTTTGATTGACACCATTGGTTTTACCATATCGTGTACTGGAAAATGGGTAAAAAATTCCAAGTGCGATGAAACTGCAAAAAAAGTGCAATTCCACAATAGTTTTGTTTTATTTACCATATTCACTAAATGCTAAAACTGACCTGCCATTATAATTCTCCAGGTCATTATGAGTTCGCAGATACTAAATATGTATAAGTTCTTTTTAATTAAGTGGTGAAAAAAATCCAAAGTTTGTAAAAAAAAAAAAAATAATAATTGGCGCCATTTTCCAAGACCCCAGTAGCGTCTCCATTTTTTGGAATCTGGGGCTAGATGAGGGCTTAATTTTTGTGCATAGAGCTGAAGTTTTTACCAACACCATTTTGGTATAGATACGATGTTTTGATCGCCCATTATTGCAATCTTGCGGCAACTAAAAAAACGTAATAAATGCAAATAAATTTATCTAATTTGTACAATGTGATTTTCTTGATTTTTTGGGGGGATATTTTATCTCTCATTGTTAAAATTTACCTACCCTTAAAATTATAAACTGTTCATGTCTTTGTCAGTGGGCAAACTTACAAAAACATGTATGTGTATTTTTTTATTATTATTTTATTTTGAATGGGGCGAAAGGGGGTGATTTGAACGTTTAGATTTTTTATTTTAATATTTTTAAAAGCATTTTTTTCCCACTGGTTTCAATTGTCTCCATCGGAGACTAGAAGCTGCAATCATCTGATAGTTTGTGCTACACATAGCAGGGCTCCTGCAGACCCTGGGTTGTCATGCGAACCCATCGGCGACCCGCGATCATGTGACAGGCGCACCGATGGGCGGGTCTTATGACGCCTTTTTAAATGCCGCTTGGGGAGTTTGACAGCAGCGTTCAACATATTCACAGCTGAATGTGGATCACGATTCCACTGTTAGGGGCACATGACAGCTGATCAGATCACGGGCCCCCCAGCAGTAGCGTGGCCTACCACCAATATATATATTTTGCATTCTTATAGACTGAATGTTATGTGCAAATGTAGACTTTGGTAGTGCAGTTGCAGTGTATATTTAAATAAATTTGCAAGCGAAGACCAAATATTATAAGCCCGGGCAAAGGTTCTGTGGTTGACTACAGGGTTTATATATAATAATTATTTTTCAAACAGAGCAGGATGAATTCAAGTGTATGCTTTTGTAACATTTTTGTTAACATGGGCTCTATTAAGCACAGGATGATAATCACTTCTTCATTTCATGACATATACTCTTGAGAAAATGTCTTTCGTTTTCATTTCAACTTATTGTGTTATTATTACTAGCAAACTAGCCCACTGTGAAAAAGCACACAAAGACCCCTGTAGTACTTTGCAAAAGAAAGCTAAAGACACGCATGTAGTAATGTATGCCTGAACACAGCAAGAATAAAAAATGCCATTTAGAAAGAAAAGAATAATATTTACTGATGTAAATGTAAACTCAATATATATATTATATATATATAAATATATATTCCAAATTTATGCAAGGGATAGAGGAGCAGAGTACAAGAATTAACATGCTGACATGATCATTATCACATGGTGCAGAATACTTTCACTTCTTACGGTAGAGCAACGCACACTATTGTGCTAGTGAAGAGGTTTTAATTAGGGGAAAATTCTTCAGGGATCTGGGGGCGTACAATGCTATCCAGAATTGCCTTAAGCTAAGGCAAGTTTATTTACTATGGAGTGAAAGGCTGCCAATGTGAATTGCTCCTTTGTGCTTGCAACGTCGCAGCTTTGCTCTGCGTACAGGGTTGTCTTCGCCATACAATTACATAGACTATACTGACAGTTCAATTGTACGACAGTTATCAAAGTCTGTGCTGCAAATAACATTTTTGTTAATGACATTTGTTAGTGACATTTGTTGGGAAACATACCGTACATGTACATCTAGCAGAAATAATACTGGCTAAAGATAAATAAGTTGTTTTCAACAGTATTTGTCATTATAAATCATGCAATGTTGCATTACAAAAAAACTCAACATCATAGAGCAGAGTCTTCTGCCTAACTGCTATAAACCAGTGCAAAGGCTGTTCAGTCTTCGCTGTATGACTGTGCAGGCAGAGACAGAAGGTAGAATTCTCTAGTAGGCCCGCCCACTGGACTCATATGCATACAAACATCAGCAATTTCAATGAATAAAGTAAAAGTTATACTGAATCTTTTCCAACAAACCCTCATATCATTGTGCTCAGCTTGGACCTTCTCAATAACATGCTGTTCACAGATCCTTCCCCTGAACAACTATGTTGAATAATCTTTGTTTTCAAATCATTTGACAGTTGTTTTGAGGAGCCCATGATGCCACTCTTCAGAGGAGATTCAAACAGGAGAACAACTTGCAAGTGGCCACTTTAAGTAGCTTTTCTCATGATTGCATACACCTGTGTAACGGGTCTGGGAGGTGGAACCTCTGAGCAACTATACAAGGGGGAAGTCCTTGTAAGGAAGCGGGTGGCTCCCAGGGAAGACGGGCAGGTACTCACGGCAAGTGACAGGGACAGTCTCTGGGTAGAAGGGCAGGTAGTCACGGAAAGTGACAGGGACAGTCTCTGGGTAAAAGGGCAGGTAGTCACGGCAAGTGACAGGGACAGTCTCTGGGTAGAAGGGCAGGTAGTCACGGCAAGTGACAGGGACAGTCTCTGGGTAGAAGGGCAGGTAGTCACGGCAAGTGACAGGGACAGTTTCTGGGTAGAAGGGCATGTAGTCACGGCAAGTGACGGCAGAACCTCCAGGTAGACTAGCAGACAGGTAGCAGGTGGACGCTCCCAGGTGAGCGGGCAAGAGTCTCTGGACAGGCAGGTGGTCACGGCAAGTGACGGCAGAGCCTCCAGGTAGGCTAGCAGGCAGGTAGCAGGTGAACGCTCCCAGGTGAGCGGGCAAGAGTCTCTGGACAGGCAGGTGGTCACGGCAAGTGACGGCAGAGCCTCCAGGTAGGCTAGCAGGCAGGTAGCAGGTGAGCGCTCCCAGGTGAGCGGGCAAGAGTCTCTGGACAGGCAGGTGGTCACGGCAAGTGACGGCAGAGCCTCCAGGTAGGCTAGCAGGCAGGTAGCAGGTGAGCGCTCCCAGGTGAGCGGGCAGGCTGGTCCATAGACAGACTGACAGGTGTCGGAAGGCAGACCATCGGACCGCAGGCTTGCAAGCAGGTAAGCGGATATCAAGCAGGTATCAAGCAGGAAACTGGCAGGTGACTGGCAGGTAACTAGCAGGAATCTGGCAGGTGACTGGCAGGTAACTGGTAACGGGACCTGAGGGCTGAAGCAGAGTGAAGGCTTTGCAACAACATTGCTCGGGCACCTCCATTTTGGAGGAGGTGCCTTATATATGGAGAGGTCCTCCGGCCATTGGCCGGGGACTCCTTAGGACGGCGCGCGCGGCCGCTTTAAGAGAGCAGAGCGGGAGGAAGCCGCCGGGCACAGAGCGGAGAGGTGAGGGGAACGGCGTCCCTGCCTAGCAGGGGGCAGGGACGCCGACGCTACAACCTGGCTATGAAGTTCAAAGCTCAATGAGGTTACAAAACCAAAAAAAGTGCTTTAGTAAGTCAGTAAAAAGTAGGTAGGAGTATTTAAAACAAGAAAATGATAAGGGTGCCCATACTTATGCACCTGTCAAATTTTGTTTGAATGCAGATTGCACATTTTCTGTTAGTACAATAAACCTCATTTCAAGGCAGAAACATTACTGTGTCCAACAGTTATTACATATATCAAACTGAAATAGCTGTTGCAAAAACACCAATTTTAAGAAAACATTAAGCTTAAGATTAATAGGGGTGCCCAAACTTTTTCGTATAACTGTATGCCTGGTCATGTCACTTACCCACCTTTGTTTGACAAATATAATCAAATAACACTTTATAACCCCTGTATGTATATAATATATTTGTATACACACACAATACATGTCAGCCACTCTGTCTGTGTACACAATCAAAACGTAGTGAGCAGCGTGGTGACCCCTTCGTTACACTGCTTGCCAGGGGGATGAGGATTGAACCCCTAAGTGTTGGTCAGCAGCGCAGTTATTTGCCATTCACTGCAGTACTGGGAACATGTACACAGAAGCACTGCCTTGTAATATTTTAAGTGGATAAAAATTAAGGAAATGAAAGTGTATAGTAACTAAAGAAAGTAGTTTCCAGAGACTGTGTGTGTAGTAAGGGACAGTAGTGTGACGAGAAGATGATGATGACAACAATCTGGGACATGCTGTAAAACAAGGATGCGGGTGAGTGATATTTCCCCTCATGCTGATAACCATACCATAAAAGTCTGGTGAATGATTTATATATTCAGGAAAAAAAAAGCAGAGGATAATGCTTAATAGATGCACAGTATTTTTCACAGGCTGTGTTTGCAGGGGCAAAAACAGGAGCGAGATTATGATGAGGATGGATTATGATGAGGACTATTCTTTTTAATTCCACTGCTGCATCTATGCTGCCAAAAATGGATTTAAACTAAAAACCTGCAGTCCATAGCAACATTGCATGAAAAAACCTGTAGGTACAAAAACATACCCATTTACTTTTTATATGGACTCTGTCAGCACGTTTTACATATGGGAAAAGCATGGCAGTACACAAATTTCCCAACCCCATTCTCTAAAAAAAAGAATTAGACACATTTTTGTAGAGATTCAATGTGCCATCCATGAGAAATCTAGTGTAGAAGTTATAGGTGAATCAGACTGTAGGTGCACTGGGGGCAAGGAAATGCACTTGTTAGAAGCATTCCAAGGGCACTGACATGCTCCCAATGCACTTCTAGCCTGATCTGCATATAACGTCTATACTAGATTTCTTTTGAGTAGTACTTTGGATCTCTACCAAAAAGGTATCATTTTTACCGGAGGGCAAGAATCTATGCAGCCCAAGTATTACTCTCATTTTAAAGCATGCTAACAGGTTCCCTTTAACCCCTTTACCCCCAAGGGTGATTCGCACGTTAATAACCAGGCCAATTTGTACAATTCTGACCACTGTCACTGTTATGAGGTAATAACTCTGGAACGCTTCAACGGATCCCCCTGATTCTGAGATTGTTTTTTTCATGACATATTGTACTTCATGACAGTGGTAAAATTTCTTTAATATGACTTGAGTTTATTTGTGAAAAAAGGGGAATTTGGCGAAAATTTTGAAAATTTCTCATTTTTCAAACTTTGAATTTTCATGCCCTTAAATCAGAGAGATACAGTACAGACCAAACGTTTGGACACACCTTCTCATTTAAAGATTTTTCTGTATTTTCATGACTATGAAAATTGTAAATTCACACTGAAGGCATCAAAACTATGATATAACAGATGTGGAATTATATACTTAACAAAAAAGTGTGAAACAACTGAAAATATGTCTTATATTCTAGGTTCTTCAAAGTAGCCACCTTTTGCTTTGATGACTGCTTTGCACACTCTTGGCATTCTCTTGATGAGCTTCAAGAGGTAGTCACCAGAAATGGTTTTCACTTCACAGGTGTGCCCTGTCAGGTTTAATAAGTGGGATTTCTTGCCTTATAAATGGGGTTGGGACCATTAGTTGTGTTGTGCAGAAGTCTGGTAGATACACAGCTGATAGTCCTACTGAATAGACTGTTAGAATTTGTATTATGGCAAGAAAAAAGCAGCTAAGTAAAGAAAAACGAGTGGCCATCATTACTTTAAGAAATGAAGGTCAGTCAGTGCGAAAAATTGGGAAAACTTTGAAAGTGTCCCCAAGTGCAGTTGCAAAAACCATCAAGCGCTACAAAGAAACTGGCTCACATGAGGACAGCCCCAGGAAAGGAAGACCAAGAGTCACCTCTGCCTCTGAGGATAAGTTTATCCGAGTCACCAGTCTCAGAAATCGCAGGTTAACAGCAGCTCAGATTAGAGACCAGGTCACTGCCACACACACTTCTAGCAGCAGACACATCTCTTCAACAACTGTTAAGAGAAGACTTAGTGCAGCAGGCCTTCATGGTAAAATAGCTGCTAGGAAACCACTGCTAAGGACAGGCAACAAGCAAAAGAGATTGTTTGGGCTAAAGAACACAAGGAATGAACATTAGACCGGTGGAAATCTGTGTTTTAGTCTGATGAGTTCAAATTTGAGATCTTTGGTTCCAACCACCGTGTCTTTGTGCGACGCAGAAAAGGTGAACGGATGGACTCTACATGCCTTGTTCCCACCGTGGAGCATGGAGGAGGAGATGTGATGGTGTGGGGGTGCTTTGCATACTTGAAGGCATACTGAACCAGCATGGCTACCACAGCATCTTGCAGCGGCATGCTATTCCATCCGATTTGCGTTTAGTTGGACCATCATTTGGACCATCATTTATTTTTCAACAGGACAATGACCCCAAACACTCCTCCAGGCTGTTTAAGGGCTATTTGACCAAGAGGGAGAGTGATGGGGTGCTACGCCAGATGACCTGGCCTCCACAGTCACCAGAACTGAACCCAATCGAGATGGTTTGGGGTGAGCTGGACCACAGAGTGAAGGCAAAAGGGCCAACAAGTGCTAAGCATCTCTGGGAACTCCTTCAAGATTGTTGGAAGACCATTTCCGGTGACTACCTCTTGAAGCTCATCAAGAGAATGCCAAGAGTGTGCAAAGCAGTCATCAAAGCAAAAGGTGGCTACTTTGATGAACCTAGAATATAAGACATATTTTCAGTTGTTTCACACTTTTTTGTTAACTATATAATTCCACATGTATTAATTCATAGTTTTGATGCCTTCAGTGTGAATGTACAATTTTCATAGTCATGAAAATACAGAAACATCTTCAAATGAGAAGGTGTGTCCAAACTTTTGGTCTGTACTGTATGTCACACAAAATAGTTAACAAATAACATTTCCCACATGTCTACTTTACATCAGCACAATTTTGGAAGCAAAATATTTTTTTGTTAGGAAGTTATAAGGGTTAAAAGTTGACCAGCGATTTCTCATTTTTCCAACAAAATTTACAAAACCATTTTTTTAGGGACCACATCACATTTGAAGTGACTTTGAAGGGCCTTTATGACAGAAAGTCCCCAAAAGTGACACCATTCTAAAAACTGCACCCCTCAAGGTGCTCAAAACCACATTCAAAGATGTTTATTAACCCGTCAGGTGCTTCACAGGAATTTTTGAAATGTGGAAGAAAAAAATGAATATTTAACTTTTTTCACAAAAATGTTACTTTAGACCCCAATTTTTTTTATTTTAACAAGAGTAACAGGAAAAAATGGACCCCAAAATTTGTTCTGCAATTTCTCCTGAGCACGCCGATACCCAATATGTGGGGGAAAACCACTGTTTGGGTGCACGGCAGGGTTCGGAAGGGAAGGAGCACCATTTGACTTTTTGAATGTAAAATTTGCTTGAATAATTAGCGGTCGCCATGTTGCGTTTGGAGAGCCCCTAATGTGCCTAAACAGTGGAAACCCCCCCACAATTGACACCATTTTGGAAACTAGACCCCTCAGGGAACTTATCTAGATGTGTGGTGAGCACCTTGATCCCCCAGGTGCTTCACAGAAGTTTATAACATGGAGCAGTGAAAAAAAAAATATCAAACTTTTTCCACAAAAATGATGTTTTAGCCCCAATTTTTTTTATTTTCACAATGGTAAGATGAGAAAATGGACCCCAAAAACTTTTGTGCAAATTCTCCTGAGTACGGCGATACCCCATATGTGGGAAAAATACACTGTTTTGGCGCATGGCAGGGTTGAGAATGGAAAGAAGCACTGTGTGACTTTTTGAACGCAAAATTGGCTGGAATTGAGAGCGGACTCCATGTCGCATTTGAAGAGCCCCTGATGCGCCTAAATAGCAGAAACCCTCTACAAATGACCCCATATTAGAAACTAGACCCCTCAAAGATTTTATCAAGGGGTATAGTGAACATTTTGAACCCAGAGGTACGACACAGAATTTGATAATATTAGGTCATCATATTGAATAAGTTGTCATTAGTCTTGAGCGCAAGTGCTTGCTACTTTAGTTTGCATCGGGTACTCGGGTATGCACCAAGTATTGCGGGTGCTCGAGTGACAAGCTCGAGTCCCCGCCCCGCATGTTTCATGGTTGTTAGACAGCAAAAAAACATGCGGGGATCGCTCGTGCATGGCAGGCAATCCATGCAACATTTTTTTGGCCATGAAGCATATGGGGCAGAGACTCGAGCACCCGCAATACTCGGTCCATACCCGAGCACCCGATGCAAACTCAAGTAGCGAGCACATGCGCTCAACACTGGTTGCCATATTGTCATCCTTTTTTTCTTTACTTTTGAAAAAATGCCAACCCTAGCACAACCCTAACCCTAAACCTAGCACAACCCTAAGCCTAGCACAACCCTGACCCTAGCACAACCCTAACCCTAGCACAACCCTAACCCTAACCCTAGCACAACCCTAACCCTAGAGTTTATTAGTTTATTTTTTACGCTGTTTCTCGTGCGGTATAAGTGATTAGACGACTTTATTCTTCGGGTAGGTGTGATTACAGCGATGCCAGATTCATATCAGGTTTTTATGAATGACAGCTGTCACACAATAAAAGACTAGTTTTTGCATCGCCATATTTTGAGAGCTATAATTTTTCCATATTTCGGCCGACAGAGTCATATGACTGCTTGTTTTTTTGTAAGACAAGTTCACGTTTTTATTGGTATCATTTTCGGGCACTTGACATTTTTTGATCGCTTTCTATTCCAATTTTTGGGAGGCAGAATAAACAAAAACCAACAATTCAGGCATTGTTTTTTTTTGTTTTTTTTCTGCCGTTCCATGTGTGGTAAAATTGATAAGGCAGCTTTATTCTTCGGGTCAGTACGTTTACAGCAGTACCACATTTATATTGTTTTTTATGTTTTGGCGCTTTTACACAATAAAAACTATTTTATAGAAAAAATATTTTTTTTGTATCGCTTTATTCTGAGAGCTATAACTTTTTTATTTTTCGGCTGATGGAGCTGTATGGCGGCTTGTTTTTTTGTGGGACAAGATGACATATTCAGCTGTACCATTTTTACTTACATTCATCTTTTGATCACGTTTTATTCCATTTTTTGTTTCGTGGTATGATGATTAAACATCGTTTTTTGCTTTGTTTTTTATTTTTATTTTTTTACCGAGTTCACTAAAGGGGTTAACTAGTGGGACAGTTTTATAGGTCAGGTCGTTCCGGACGCGGTGATGCTAAATATGTGTACTTTTATTGGTTTATTTTTATTTACTTGTTCACTATGTCCCACTATGGGACTTTGACTTTTTGCAACCTGATCACTTATATAACATAGAGATGCAGAAGCATCTCTATGCTATACACAGCCTGTCAGCACTGCATGCAGAAATTACTTTGGTCGCGCACTGCGCATGACCAAAGTAACTTCTTGCCTCCTGGTGACCCGGATGTTGTCATGATGACATCGGGTCACCATGATAACAACTGGTACCCGGCTCAGACAGCGAGGGACACCGGCAGAGGAGGTAAGTATCGGCGCTTACCTCCCCTTGCTCCGGGAATGCTGTAGACACCGAGAACAGCTGATCGGCGGGGATGCCGGATGTCGGACCCCGACCAATCAAGCATTGATGACCTATCGTAAGCATAGGTCATCAATGCTAAAGCAGTGGACAACCTCTTTAACTGGCAATGAGAAAGAACTTGCTATGAGACATGAAAATAAATTAAATAAACCAGCTGCTATATAATGCACATATGTAAGTGGAGTGATTTTATCAGCCTGGCTCGTTTCAGCTCCTCCCGATTCCCTCCCTGGCATTGTCTGGGAAGTGGCAGCTAAGTCTATATTTAGACTTACTCCGACCAGACTGTTACTCCACCCTTCTAAGTGTTCTGTCCAAGAGATGATAAATAAAGCTGGCGCAGAGCAGAGGGTCTCAAATGAAAATCATCTGTGTAAACACATCAGATTGCTGGCTGTGCATTGTATCAACCCGCACACATCCTGGCTATACTAGCAAGCATCAGGAGGTTTCCATCTGTGGCTGCTGGTATACAAGCTCAGGTCATCACACTAAGCTACTTGAAAACAAATTAATATTCGCTGAGACTTCTACTCACTGAATGAAAAGGAGATAGAACAGAATTAAAAGCCAACAGGTATAATGCAAACATGATTATTATATTACATATAAAAATATTTAGATTTGAGAGTCCTCAGTGGTTGATACCTTTTAATGGCTAACTGAAAAGATGGTAACAAATTGCAAGCTTTCTACACTACTCAGGTCTCTTCATCAGGCATAGAATCATGTATATTATCATTATACAGTATTATATCATGTATATTATATACACACCAATGATCAGATTTACTAATGCAAGGAAAAAAATACTGCACCCTTTTAAATCCAGTTTCTTTTGAAATGTAAGTTGCAGCTAATACATATAAGTTGACAGAGTTGACAAGAACTTTATGAAAAAGTTTAGGAAAAGTGAACACTGGTCTTGTTGGAAGCTCAGAGGGCATAAATACTGTATATATATTTAGTGATAGACCACATCACACAAGGGTTGTCAACTGTCCAGGAATTATAGGTGTTAGAACCCTCCTTTTAGTTTTTTTCTATTTTGTGGTCACGTGACCTGTTGCCTATTTATTCCAGCTCCGCCCTCCTGGCTTTGCTGGACTTCAGTGTTACTTTGACTCTTAATCTAGCCAGGTGCTTTGTACCTATCTCTATAGTTTGCTTGGGCCTTGGACATCTAAGTTCTTTTTGTCTGTTTGTCTTTTTGCTCCGCTACAACTTCTGTTAGGAGGTGTCCAATTTTGTCCCAGTCCTTAGTACTTTTAGGGACCCCTCCCTTATATCTATAGGTCTGCGTTCAGACTAGCTGAGGACGAAGGCGGGTCTGTTCACAAGGAACAGGTTGCCCGCTGCATCGTAGGGAATCAGCTTAGTCCTATTGTAGGGACAGTTTTCCTTTCTTTCCTTAGTTCTTGTAGCAGATCATAACAGTAAGTCCAGCCCAATACATAAGAAACTCTAAGGATAGAAATCCGGAGATCAGCATGGTGTCTGTTCAGGAATTGGCTCAACGCCTGCAGGGATTGTCTCTTGAGGTGGCCGATCTCCAGCAACACGTGAGTAGCTGTCCTGGAGCGCATTTTGTGGAACCGAAGGTAGGACTGCCTGATTTATTTTATGGTAAACAACAACATTTTTTTTCATTTAAAAATGCTTGTTTATTATATTTTCGTTTGAGACCCAGGTCCTCTGGGAATGAATCACAGCGCATTGAGTTTAATATGTCACTTTTGCGCAAGGAACCACAGGGATGGGCCTTTTCTCTCCAACCTAATGATCCATGTTTTAGATCAGTGGAGGATTTTTTTTCTGCTATGGGGTTGTTGTATGATGATCCTGATCGAGTCTCATCTGCTGAGACAGAACTGAGACGTTTGAAGCAGGGGTCAGGTGATGTTGAAAATTATTGTACACACTTCAGAAGGTGGTCTTCTGAAGTGGAATGGAATGATTCGGCGTTAAAATGTTCGCTTCTTGCTGGTCTAAGTGAAAGGGTTAAGGATCTGCTGATTGCTTTTCCTGCACCTGGAACCTTGCAAGAAGCCTTGCAATTAGCTATACGTGTGGACAGGAGACTGCGTGCCAGGGTTAATGAGGAGAAAACTCCTGCTATAGCAGCTCCCAGTCATCAGAGGGTCTGCTCGGACGACGGAGAACCGATGGAGATTGGGGCGATGTCACTCCGCTCTCAGGAAAAAGACCGCAGGTTTTCCAAGGGATTGTGTTTTTATTGTGGTAAATCTGACAATTTTATTAAGAACTGTGAGCTTCGGTTAAACAAAGAAAAAAAAAAGTTCAGTTACGCCTGTATTGCTTGTTTAAACTCTAAGGGAGTATTTCTTTCAGGGAGTACCTCATTGCAGGAGGAGTTGATTGAATTTCAGGTATTTGTGGATTGTGGTTCAACACTGAATGTGATTGATAAGGGATTTTTGGAAAAACTTAAATTAGAATCCAAATCTTTGTCATCTCCTATTTCTGTGGTTGCTGTTAATAACACTCCTTTGAAATGTATTACTCACAAGGTTGCTGAATTTCCCCTCACTATTAATGGTATACATCAAGAGAATTTGGATTTGGTGGTATTAGATAATTTACCTTCTCCAGTAGTTTTAGGTTTGCCTTGGTTAAAACTGCACAATCCTTTACTAGACTGGTCTACTAATGAGATTAAGTCTTGGAGTCCTAAGTGTTATGATAAATGTTGTAACGGTCGCATTGCTGCTGTGGAAAAAGGGGAATTACCAGTACCCATTCAGGATTTTTGGAAGGTTTTTTCAGAGGAGGAGTCGCAAATTTTACCTCCTCATAGGGATTATGATTGCACCATTGAGTTTATTCCGGGAGCTACTCTTCCCAAGAGTCGTTTATTTAATCTGACTATCCCTGAAAGAAAGGCCTTGGAGGAATACATACAGACAAGCTTGGCTGCTGGTCACATTAGACCTTCTAAGTCACCTGTGGCTGTTGGATTTTTTTTTGTAAAAAAAAAGGATGGCAGTTTATGTCCATGTCTGGACTTTTGCGAAATTAATAAAATTACCGTACGCAATTCCTACCCACTGCCGTTCATTCCTGACTTGTTTAACCAGTTAGTGGGGGCCAAGTGGTTCTCTAAAATTGATCTCCGGGGCGCATACAATTTGTTGCGAATGAAGGAGGGTGATGAATGGAAAACTGCTTTTAACACTCTGGTGGGTCATTTTTAGAATCTGGTTATGCCTTTTGGTCTTACCAATGCACCAGCGTTTTTTCAGAACCTTATTAATGACATCCTGAGACCTTTGATTGGTAAGAATGTGGTTGTGTATTTGGATGACATTTTGATTTATTCGCCGGATCTGGAGTCTCATTGGCAGAGCGTACGTGAGGTATTTCAGTTATTAAGTGACAATTCACTTTTTGCTAAGCTGGAGAAATGCGAGTTCGCTGTGCAGAGGATTAGTTTTTTGGGCTACATTATCTCCAGTGAGGGCTTTGAGATGGACCCGGTGAAAGTTCAGGCTGTGCAGGAATGGCCTAGGCCTATTGGTTTGAAATCGATACAGAGATTTTTGGGTTTCGCCAATTATTACAGAAAATTCATTAAGAATTTTTCTATAATTGTTAAGCCACTGACCGATCTCACCAGGAAAGGTGCGAATACGGTCCAGTGGACTACTGAGGCCATTGAAGCGTCTAAGTATCTCAAAGAGAGATTCAGTTCTGCCCCTATCCTTATGCAGCCTGATGAGACCAAGCCTTTTTTGATCGAGGTTGATGCTTCTTCGGTGGGGGTCGGTGCGGTTTTGTCTCAGGAGAACAAGGATGGAGTTCATCCCTGTGCCTTTTTTCGAAAAAATTTTCTGAAACCGAACTTAATTACGATGTTGGTAATCGGGAATTGCTGGCTATAAAACTCGCATTTGAACATTGGCGTCATTTCTTGGAAGGTGCTAAATTTCCCATTCAGGTTTTCACTGATCATAAGAATCTGATCTATCTAGATGCTGCCAAGCGCTTGAATGACTGTCAGGCTAGGTGGGCACTTTTTTTTTCGCGGTTTAATTTTTCTGTTACTTACATCCCGGGTACTAAGAATGTTAAAGCCGATGCTTTATCTCGCAGCTTTTCTCCCATGGTTGGTACCGAGGAGGAGGAGAGCATTTTACAGGAAGGAGTTGTGATAGCAGCATTGGACTCCATTTTGGAAGATGGGATTCTGAAAGCCCAGGAGGATGCCGCATCTAACACTCCCCATGGGAGGTTGTTTGTGCCTAGAACCTTTAGGAGAGATTTGTTTGTTGAGTATCATGAGTCTCGGTTGGCTGGTCATCCAGGAATTTCTGAGACTAAGAGACTTGTAGGTCGCAGTTTTTGGTGGCCTGGGTGGCAGAAGGAAGTAATTAAGTGGGTGTGTCAATGTACTGTGTGTGCTAGATCAAAGGCTTCACATGCTCCTGCTGCAGGGTTGCTTTGCCCTCTCGAGGTTCCTAGTGCTCCTTGGACGCATCTTGCAATGGATTTTATTACTGACCTTCCTGTGTCCGAGGGTTTCACTGTCATCTGGGTGGTCGTGGACCGTTTTAGCAAGATGTGTCACTTGATTCCTTTCATTAAACTACCCTGCGCTAAGACACTCGCTAAGGCTTTTGTTAAGGAAATTGTCAGGCTCCATGGCGTTCCCACCGACATTGTTTCTGATAGGGGACCTCAGTTGTGGCTCGTTTTTGGCGTGCCTTTTGTGACAGGTTGGGAGTCCATTTGTCATTTTCATCTGGGTATCATCCTGAGTCTAATGGACAGACAGAAAGAAAGAACCAGGATGTTGAACAGTTTTTGCGTTGTTTTGTGGCAGACAATCAAGAGGGGTGGTCTGAGTTTCTGCCACTTGCTGAATTTGCTCTTAACAACCATACATCCTCTTCTGCTGGGTGTTCTCCGTTTTTTTGTTGTACTGGG
The DNA here is from genome assembly GCF_046119375.1 of Phyllobates terribilis. NCBI lineage: Eukaryota > Metazoa > Chordata > Amphibia > Anura > Dendrobatidae > Phyllobates > Phyllobates terribilis. The sequence continues at coordinate 65,013,678 of NW_027362761.1, read as the reverse complement.
AGACATCCGTCGTTTGGTTCGTTCTCCAAATTGGTGTCGGCTGTGCCGGAGGAGGAGAATTTTTCCGGTGATTTGGAGAGAGTTTGGACTGATGTACGTTGTAACCTTCAAGAGGCTAACAAAAAGTCCAAGAAGTATTTTAACAGGAAACGTCAAGAGGTTTTGTTTTCAGTTGGTGACATGGTTTGGTTGTCCTCAAAGAATCTGCGGTTGAGGATTCCTTCTAAGAAATTGGGTCTGAAGTTTGTGGGACCATTTAAGGTGCTTCAGGTGGTGAACCAGTCTGCTGTTAGGTTGGAGGTTCCCACCTCCTGGAAGATTAATCCGGTGTTTCATGTTTCCTTGTTGAAAAAAGCTGATGTATCGGATATGGATGCCACTGTCACAGTTCCTCCGGTGGTGGAAGATGGTGAATACAAAATTTCTCGTATCCTGAATTCCAGAAGGCATAGAGGGAGATTGCAGTATCTCGTCGCTTGGAAAGGTTTCGGTCCTGAGGATAACTCCTGGATAAGGGCGGATGATGTCTCTGCTCCTAGACTTATCAGAGCGTTTCACAGGAGGCTTCCTGATAGGCCTGGGCTTGGAGGATCCTCATAGAAGAGGGGGTACTGTTAGAACCCTCCTGTCAGTTATTTTTCTATTTTGTGGTCACGTGACCTGTTGCCTATTTATTCCAGCTCCGCCCTCCTGGCTTTGCTGGACTTCAGTGTTACTTTGACTCTTAATCTAGCCAGGTGCTTTGTACCTATCTCTATAGTTTGCTTGGTCCTTGGACATCTAAGTTCTTTTTGTCTGTTTGTCTTTTTGCTCCGCTACAACTTCTGTTAGGAGGTGTCCAATTTTGTCCCAGTCCTTAGTACTTTTAGGGACCCCTCCCTTATAGCTATAGGTCTGCGTTCAGACTAGCTGAGGACGAAGGCGGGTCTGTTCACAAGGAACAGGTTGCCCGCTGCATCGTAGGGAATCAGCTTAGTCCTATTGTAGGGACAGTTTTCCTTTCTTTCCTTAGTTCTTGTAGCAGATCATAACAATAGGACAGTCCGCAAAAATAGGGAACTTTTTTGATTTGTTCGGAAGATTTTTTTTTAAGACGTCCATGATTTTTTTTGAAGCTGTAGAAACATAAAGATTATTTTGACTGTAATTATAAAAAAAAATAGTTTACAGTGAATGCAGCTGATATCTTCATTTAGGATTTATGGCCTGTAGACATCTATCACTTATAAATCAGAATGATTTATAAAGGTTGTCCAAGGTGTCTGTAAAAAATATTGTCTGTCCGTGATTTTTGGATAAGCTGCCCAGAAAAAAATAAAAAGTCAAGTTGGCAACCATGCAGCTAAGGGTGCTTTCACATTGCATTTTGTCACGCGTTCATTGGTGTGTCGGGGCTTATGTCCGAACCCCTCGCAAAACGGGATTCAGGCGTATGTGCCAACAGGGCCATAGACTGTAATGATGCCGACAGAGTGAATGTGCACTCTGTAGTGCATCATTTTCGGGCATATACGCCTACTGGAGACAAACACCCAAAAGCAGTCTACTACATCTGAGTAAACTGTAACTTTTATTATCATTATTATTATTATTATTATATTATTATATATTATATATTTTCTTTTTTATATATATTATTTTATGTTTTTCTTATTTTATTTGAAAATATGTCAAACAATAACGACAGGCAATATAAAAAATGTATACAAAAGAATATTCACAGGAATTATGTACAAAAAAAACAGAAGTGGGTACAGCAGTCCTGGAATCAGATATCAGTGTATAACACAGATGTCCCTTGGAGTGTTAAAATGTCTGGCAGTCAGTGCTGCTAATCTGTCTGTAATTCCGTGGCTCCAGCGCTATGGCTAACACTATGTGGTAAGTCTGTCTTAAAAAAATAATATAACATGAGGTCATTGCTCTAAATGAGCCGCATAAAAGGGATTCATGTAACTGTAGAAGGGCTCAGGAGCCATCTCAGTCAGTACAGTACATCACAGCTAAAGTACATTAGGAATTCAGGCAGTTGTGACGGGCGCTTTACACACCGACATGGTATGTTTGATGGCATAAATGAAAATAAACTACATGTATTGCAGCTTACATTTAAAATTCTAACATAAAAATTGAATTTTCTCTTTTAAAAGGGACCCACTTATATAAGACTAAGATGGCCAAACCTGCCACTTTCAGAGGCTTGTCAGCAATTTCAAGATAGAATGTCCAAGGATAGAAGCACCTGGTATGATGAATTCCCCAATCTTCCAAATTGTTTTCCCAGTAAATAAACTACAGCCAAAAATGTCTAACAAAAGCTTAGTCTCCTCTTCCAATTTGGAACAGATGCACGCTTGACTAAGCAAAGCATGCATGCCGATAGCTATTTAAAAGGGTTGTCTGGTCAAAAATGATAAGTCTGCAGTCACTCTGTGTGACTGCAGACTTATGAATCCCCCCAGCGCAGGCACTGTGCTCTGTGGGGATTCGCCGGTTTCAGACCCGGTAACGGAGGGTATGCATGTGTTATACATACCCCCAGCCAGTGGGTGCGGCCTCACTATCCATACACTTGTATTGAGCCAGGCCGCGCCTTCTAGTCTGTCGCGCCCACTGGCCGTCCACATCACTAGACAGGGCGTGGCCTCACTCCATACAAGTGTATGGAGCGAGGCGGCGCTGACTGGCCGGGGGGTATGTATAACTCATGCATACCCTCCAGTCCCGGTCTGATACCGTGACTGCAGACTTTTCACTTTTGACCGGGCAACCCCTTTAATATGTATGGCCAGCTTTAACTTTTATTTTTGTAGGGTTAGAGACACCAGTCACCTCTATGACATATCTCCAATGCTCCAATCAAAAGCAGCCAACAATATTTACAGTTAAAAGTCCCATGATTATCTATATGTAAATCATATCGCATGTATTACATCATGACTGCTTTATTTGAGAAGGTGGAAAGTATTATACATTTTTTATGTCAAATTTCCCAACCCCCTTAATATATTGTAATACACACTTCTGAAAGGCCGTGGAGAGTTAGTATCTTGGAAAAAAATAACACTATGAAAACAAGTCTACAACTAATACAATACATGTACAGTAAGCTACACACTGTAACATACCTGGCGGCGTCCTTGCATAGTGGTCCATCTCCCACTGTGCAAGAGCGCGCACTTGATCTCCAGTCCAGAATGTCTCTCTGGCTTCCCTCCATGCTGTCTGTTTGTGTCTGTTTCTGCTGCTTAAGGGCGGCGCCCGATCACTTCCTGCTTTTTGTACCTGCTGTGGGTCACACCCCTTGTGCGTCCTCAGCCTATTGCTGTCTGTCACCTGGTATATAACCCAGCTGCTCCAATCAATCCCTGCCTGAGCATTGTGTTTCATTCAGTGTGTGCTTGCACTCTGAAGGTGCCAGGTCCCGTTCTGTGTTCTCTTGTCTGCCTATCCTGGAGGCTGTATTTCCAGGCCTGTCTGAACACGCTCCTAGCCTGTTCCTCCCGCCTTCTAGGGGCCGATTACCTAGACCCGCTCCTGTATCTTGTCTGTCCTGTCTGAACTCGCTCCTAGCCTGTTCCTCCCGCTATCTAGGGGCCGATTACCTAGACCCGCTCCTGTATCTTGTCTGTCCTGTCTGAACACGCTCCTAGCCTGTTCCTCCCGCCTTCTTGGGGCCGTTTACCTAGACCCGCTCCTGTATCTTGTCTGTCCTGTCTGAACACGCTCCTTGCCTGTTCGTCCCGCCTCTCTGGGGGCCGTTTTCCCAGACCCGCTCCTGTATCCCGCTGCAGTGTCGGTCTCTTCCGTACACTCAGTTCCAGTCTGAACTCTCTCCTATCCTTTACCTGTTTTGCCTCTATGTCCGTTCCTTTCCTTTTTCTGCAGAGTCTGTACTCGTACCTAACTCCTGCTTGTTGGCTCTGACTCCTTTGCTCACCGCTCCAGCGGTTCTAGCCTGCTCTGACTCCTTGGCTCACCGCTCCGGCGGTTCTAGCCTGATCGGTCTCCTTGCTCACTGCTCCGGCAGTCTCGCTCAGCTCTGACTCCTTTGCTCGCTGCTCCGGCAGTCTTGCTCCGCTCTGACCCTTTTGCTCGCTGCTCCGGCAGTCTTGCTCCGCTCTGACCCTTTTGCTCGCTGCTCCGGCAGCCTTGCTCCGCTCTGACCCTTTTGCTCACTGCTCCGGCAGTCTCGCTCCGCTCTTATCATTTTGCTCACTGCTCCGGCAGTCTTGCTCTGACTCCTTGCTCACTGCTCCAGACGGCCTCGTCCTGCTCTGACTCCTTGCTCACTGCTCCAGACGGCCTCGTCCTGCTCTGACTCCTTGCTCACTGCTCCGGCAGTCTCGCTCAGCACTGACTCTTTGCTCACCGCTCCAGGCGGTCTCGTCCTGCTCTGCTCTTGCTCAACGCTCCAGGCGGTCTCGTCCTGCTCTGTTCTTGCTCACCGCTCCAGGCGGTCTCGTCCTGCTCTGTTCTTGCTCACCGCTCCAGGCGGCCTCGTCCTGCCCTGCTCTTGCTCACCGCTCCAGGCGGTCTCGTCCTGCCCTGCTCACCGCTCCGGGCGGTCTCGTCCTGCCCTGCTCTCGCTCACCTCTCTGGGCGGCCTCACTCTGCTGTGTTTGTCCGCCACATCTGTGGTTCTGTTCCAGAGTCCCAGTGTGTACTGGGTCCTATCCCGCCTGTGTTCCTACCTGCTAGTGCCTTCCTGTCTGCACTCTAGCCGTGCTTGCCTGTACCCCCCTGCCTGCATACCCGCCTGCCTGCATACCAGTCGTGCCTGCCTATTCCCACCAGTCTGTGTGCCAGCCTAACCAGTCTGTTCCTGTATTCCCCTGTGTGGGTCAACAGCCGTGTCCGGGGTCTGTCCTGGAGTAGCACCTGGTCCCTCTGCTCGGTTCCTCCTTGGTGCACTGGCGTCGTATGCCGTCGTGCGACCCTGGTCGGATCGGGTGAATACCTAGTTACGCCCCTCCAGGTATTCACTCTCCGGCACGGTCCAGTGGAATCACACGCACACGCCGCTCAGCCCGGGCGTGTGCATTACAGCATGCTCAGGCCATGGTTCCCGTTGAGCCCCACGGCCTTCGCTCTCTGAGACGTTTTCCAGTGAATACGTGCATTAAAAATAAATAAATAAAAAACTTTTTTCTTTAGCTGAGTTCCAGGCGAAGTAAGCACCCGTCCAGATGGATCTTTCTGCACTCGTTCCTGCGGATCCGCCACGGTACTTTGGGGATCCAAAACAAAGTCGTGCATTTGTGGAGCAATGCATGCTACACTTCAAGGCCTACCCTCTCTATTTTCCTTCCGATTGGGCTAAAGTGGCCTTTATGATTGACTACCTAGCGGGTGATGCCTTGAAATGGGTCACCCCCCTATGGGAAGCATGGGATCCTGTCGTCCTTGACCTGCAGGCCTTCCTGGTGGCCTTTCGTATGGTCTTCGAGGACCATAACCCTGAAGCCCCTGCTAAAGCTTCACTTCCCAATATCCCGGAGCAGCCCCGACGGGTAATGTGTGTGGGTAGTGCACTAGTCCTCCTGCCCGAAGAGACTACTGCCCACCCAGAATCCACACAGGATGACTACGCTCTCCGGAATACTTCTCACAACCTCAAGAGGCAGTCCAGACGTGCTAGACGTAGAGACAAGCCTTCACGCCAGGGTCTGTCCTCCCTGAGACCTCCTGACCACAACCTTGAAGTTCCTACTGAAGCTTCATCTCCCTGTATCCCGGAGAAGCCCCAACGGGTAATGTGCATGGGTAGTGCACCAGTTCTCCTGCCCGAAGAGACTACTGCCCATCCAGACTCCACACAGGAGAACTTCCTGCACCCGGCATCAGATGCTTCACCCACTTTAACCAGTGTACATGTCCAAGGATGCTCCGAAGCTGTGATTACCTCCGAGTCTGTGCACCTCTACTACTTGGCGGAGGACCCCCTGTTGCCTCCTGAATCCTCCGGGATACCACTCGATGACAAATGGAGAGAGACTTCTCTACACCCGGTACTCGATACTTTGTCCGCTCCGTCTTGTGAGCCTGACAATGGGTACCCCAAAGTGGTAGTTACCCCCAAGTCTCTACACCCCTCCGACCAGGCGGAGGACCTCCAGTTGTCTCCAGAACCCTTCGGGGTGCTACCTGGTAGCGAAAGGACAGAGACGCTCCTATACTCTGTACCTGATACCTCGCTCGCTTCGTCCAGTGAGTCCAACCTAGTGTTCTCCAAAGCAGAGGTTACTCCCGAGTCTCTACACCCCTTCGACCAGGCGGAGGACCTCCAGTTGTCTCCTGAGCCCTTCGGGGTGCTACCTGGTAGCGAAAGGACAGAGACGCTCCTATACTCTGTACCTGATACCTTGCTCGCTTCGTCCAGTGAGTCCCACCTAGTGTACTCCGAAGCAGAGGTTACTCCCGAGTCTCTACACCCCTCCGACCAGGCGGAGGACCTCCAGTTGTCTCCAAAACCCTTCGGGGTGCCACCTGGTGGTGAATGGACAGAGACTTTCCTATATCCTGGATCTGATACCTCGCTTGCTTCGTCCAGTGAGTCCGACCTAGTGTACTCTGAAGCAGAGGTTACCCATGAGTCTCTACACCCCTCTGACCAGGCGGAGGACCTCCAGTTGTCTCCAGAACCCTTCGGGGTGCCACCTGGTGGTGAATGGACAGAGACTTTCCAATACTCGGTACCCGATACCTCGCCTGCTTCGTCCAGTGAGTCCGACCTAGTGTACTCTGAAGCAGATCTTTTCCCTGAGCCTCTGCACTCTTCTGACCCGGCAGAGGACCTCCAGTTGTTTCCTGACTCCTCCGGGGTACCACCAGATAACAAAGAGACAGTGACTTTTCCTCATCCTGTACCTGATAACCCGTCTATTTCTTCCTATGAGCTTGACAACATGTACCTCGAAGCAGAGTTTACCCCCAAGTCTCTGCTCCCCTCCAACCCGGTGGAGGACTTCCAGTTGTCTCCTGTACCCTCTGGGGTGCCACCTGAAAATATGTGGAGAGAGACTTCCTTGTGTACTGTTCCTGGTACTCCACCCGTTTCGTCTGTTGCTGAGGATGGCTGGATAGGAGGTAGCATCCTAGCTAACCAGATGAGACCAGCTTTTCCTGTGGACAGTGGGAGTGATCTCCTTGAAGTGAAGGATTGGCCCTCGAATTCCCTGCGGAAGATTCTGGCAGGCCTGAAGAAGAGGGGGCGTAAGGGGGGGGTACTGTAACATACCTGGCGGCGTCCTTGCATAGTGGTCCATCTCACACTGTGCAAGAGTGCGCACTTGATCTCCAGTCCAGAATGTCTCTCTGGCTTCCCTCCATGCTGTCTGTTTGTGTCTGTTTCTGCTGCTTAAGGGCGGCGCCCGATCACTTCCTGCTTTTTGTACCTGCTGTGGGTCACACCCCTTGTGCGTCCTCAGCCTATTGCTGTCTGTCACCTGGGATATAACCCAGCTGCTCCAATCAATCCCTGCCTGAGCATTGTGTTTCATTCAGTGTGTGCTTGCACTCTGAAGGTGCCAGGTCCCGTTCTGTGTTCTCTTGTCTGCCTATCCTGGAGGCTGTATTTCCAGGCCTGTCTGAACACGCTCCTAGCCTGTTCCTCCCGCCTTCTAGAGGCCGATTACCTAGACCCGCTCCTGTATCTTGTCTGTCCTGTCTGAACTCGCTCCTAGCCTGTTCCTCCCGCTATCTAGGGGCCGATTACCTAGACCCGCTCCTGTATCTTGTCTGTCCTGTCTGAACACGCTCCTAGCCTGTTCCTCCCGCCTTCTTGGGGCCGTTTACCTAGACCCGCTCCTGTATCTTGTCTGTCCTGTCTGAACACGCTCCTTGCCTGTTCGTCCCGCCTCTCTGGGGGCCGTTTTCCCAGACCCGCTCCTGTATCCCGCTGCAGTGTCGGTCTCTTCCGTACACTCAGTTCCAGTCTGAACTCTCTCCTATCCTTTACCTGTTTTGCCTCTATGTCCGTTCCTTTCCTTTTTCTGCAGAGTCTGTACTCGTACCTAACTCCTGCTTGTTGGCTGTGACTCCTTTGCTCACCGCTCCGGCGGTTCTAGCCTGCTCTGACTCCTTGGCTCACCGCTCCGGCGGTTCTAGCCTGCTCGGTCTCCTTGCTCACTGCTCCGGCAGTCTCGCTCAGCTCTGACTCCTTGGCTTGCTGCTCCGGCAGTCTTGCTCCGCTCTGACCCTTTTGCTCGCTGCTCCGGCAGCCTTGCGCCGCTCTGACCCTTTTGCTCACTGCTCCGGCAGTCTCGCTCCGCTCTTATCCTTTTGCTCACTACTCCGGCAGTCTTGCTCTGACTCCTTGCTCACTGCTCCAGGCGGCCTCGTCCTGCTCTGACTCCTTGCTCACTGCTCCGGCAGTCTCGCTCAGCTCTGACCCTTTGCTCACCGCTCCAGGCGGTCTCGTCCTGCTCTGCTCTTGCTCACCGCTCCAGGCGGTCTCGTCCTGCTCTGTTCTTGCTCACCGCTCCAGGCGGTCTCGTCCTGCTCTGTTCTTGCTCACCGCTCCAGGCGACCTCGTCCTGCCCTGCTCTTGCTTACCGCTCCAGGCGGTCTCTTCCTGCCCTGCTCTTGCTCACCGCTCCGGGCGGTCTCGTCCTGCCCTGCTCTCGCTCACCTCTCTGGGCGGCCTCACTCTGCTGTGTTTGTCCGCCACATCTGTGGTTCTGTTCCAGAGTCCCAGTGTGTACTGGGTCCTATCCCGCCTGTGTTCCTACCTGCTAGTGCCTTCCTGTCTGCACTCTAGCCGTGCTTGCCTGTACCCCCCTGCCTGTATACCCGCCTGCCTGCATACCAGTCGTGCCTGCCTATTCCCACCAGTCTGTGTGCCAGCCTAACCAGTCTGTTCCTGTATTCCCCTGTGTGGGTCAACAGCCGTGTCCGGGGTCTGTCCTGGAGTAGCACCTGGTCCCTCTGCTCGGTTCCTCCTTGGTGCACTGGCGTCGTATGCCGTCGTGCGACCCTGGTCGGATCGGGTGAATACCTAGTTACGCCCCTCCAGGTATTCACTCTCCGGCACGGTCCAGTGGAATCACACGCACACGCCGCTCAGCCCGGGCGTGTGCATTACACACACGCAAGGCACTAATTATATCTCACTATCTATCTATTGTAGTTTAGAAGGCGTGGCCCCCCACACACACACCTGATGTATCACGTGACATATCACATGATCCCCTTTGATAGATCATGTGATAGTTCACGTGAAATTAATTTGGCACAATATTAATATATTAATTATAATATTTTTTTTACATTAATTGTATGACTTAATATTGAGCACAATTAAGTATGCTGACATCCCCTATATACAGTATGAGACCGTACACACAATATGAGCTGCCACAATCCTCCTAAACACAGCAGGAGGCCGCACGTAGCCATCTATACACAGCGAGAGACCACACGTAGCCATCTATACACAGCGGGAGGCCACAAGTAGCCATCTATACACAGCGGGAGGCCGCAAGTAGCCATCTATACACAGCAGGAGGCCGCACGTAGCCATCTATACACAGCGGGAGGCCGCAAGTAGCCATCTATACACAGCAGGAGGCTGCATGTAGCTATCTATACACAGCCATCTATACACAGCGGGAGACCACACGTAGCCATCTATACACAGCGGGAGGCCACGTGGCGCCATCTATACACAGTGGGAGGCCGAACGTAGCCATCTATACACAGCGGGAGGCCACACGACGCCATCTATACACAGCAGGAGTCCGCACATAGCCATCTATACACAGTGGGAGGCCGCACGTAGCCATCTATACACAGCGGGAGGCCACACGGCGCCATCTATACACAGCAGGAGGCCGCATGTAGCCATCTATACACAGCGGGAGGCCGCACGTAGCCATCTATACACAGCGGGAGGCTACACGTAGCCATCTACACACAGCGAGAGGCCGCACGTGGCCATCTATACACAGCGAGAGGCCGCACGGCACCCCCCAGAGTCAGCGGGAGGCCGCACGCCGTCACACAAACATATACAGACATATACATACATAAACACATATGAAACAGAAAAATACATATAAACAGACATCACACAATGATATCCGCCTGCACACACACACACACTCACTCACTCACTCACACACTCAATCACACACTCACTCAATCACACACTCACCATCCCCTGGCTCAGCTCCAGTCGTCCAGCTCCTCTCCGGTTAGGCAGTGCAGGGAGCACACTGCGAGACATCATGCTAGCAGACACGGCCGCGCACAGGGCCATGTCTATTAGCTGTGACGCGGCCAAGCCAGCACACAGGGAAGTTAACAGGTGCAGTGCTGGCCCGGCCGAAGAAGAAGCAGCGGCTGTGCGCAGCTGCTGGGGGAGCGGTCCGGGCCCCCCCCGCCTTTGCCTGCTGGTGTGTGCCGCATTGGCGCCCACATATTATAATGAGGGCAATCTGGCCATGGGCCCCCCGGAGCCCCGGGCGGTAGCCCAGATTGCCCTCACTATAATCCGTCTATGTCACAATAGATCAAAGTACTAGAGGGGAGATATGTAGCACTGAGATTGTTAGCTCCAGTAATATAAATATAGAAAAAATGTTCCAGCACACGAAATGAAGAGAGGAGTTAATCAGCCATGTTTAGTGCTAAGGTGATTAAACACCTGTAGAGAGTGAGAAGGTCAGAGGATAAATTCCCAGCTGTTTAGCGCATTTGGTGTGGGGTGGGCCTGGAGGTGAAAGCTCTGGAGCTGTATTGTCATGTGTAGGAAAGCTAAACCTTGGGTTGTTTGTTCCTGAAGCAGACGGTTTCCCGTAGCAACAAGGACTGTGCCATATGTTATGTTTTGTTTTTCCTGTTAGGTCAGGAAGGCCAAGTTTATTTTGCTAACATTACTGTAGCTCATGCAGTACTCTTAATGAACCACAGAAGATTTAAACAGACGGTGCTCCCGCGTCTACCTCCATGTGCAGCCGAGTGAACCGATCTACCACTCTATCTCTGCCCATCTTTAACACCTAAAAATCTGTAATTTCTATTCTGCATTCTATTCCGGTACATGTCACACGGACAGCACAAAGATGTGACACACGTATACATGCATGGCCAAAAGAAACTCACTCACACGATAGCAAAAACGGACTGTCTCACACGTACATTTTTTTAAGCGGATGTGTGAAGGAGGCTTTACTTGAATTCTTGAACATGTTTCCCAACATTTGACAAATGGCATGCATTTCTTTAACCATTTCTTCCGCATAAGGCATAGGCTCATATCTTAGTTTTTTAGCAAAAGGCATAATGATGATGTTCAGTAGAGTTGCACAGTAACAGAGTATTTCTTCTACCACTTTCAGTATCACACATTACAGTGCAGTACCCCGTGCAGATTCAACTTAGTTCTCCAGGACTCCTCACTAGCTGGCTACGGGAATCACGCCTCCGTCAGCTCTATTTATGCCACTGCAAGTACTCACAGAAAGTGAAGAATCTTTCTTGTATATTAGTCACACGGATCAATGTATATTGCTGTCAGTGCCGTCTTAACAGCGTTATGGGCCCCTGAGCAAACCAGTGTGCTGGGGCACCATCGACAACCACTAACAAGCATAAAATGTAAATGGTAATATTAAACATATATTTATTTTATTGGCTCTTCAACAAAACTGGTGTTAAATCATTAACAACATGCTGTACAGCAGCAACTAATAAACATTTGAACAATACACAGGGCTTGAAAAACACAATAATACTCAGTATGCCACACAGATTAGATTGCACAGAATGAAAGTATGAACTTCTTATAACAAGCATTTGCAGCATTTCTTTTCAGAGAATTGCTTTATTATTGGCTTGAAGTCAATGGCATTTTCCATGCACAAGAGTGAAAGCCAGTTCAAATGATGCTACCCCATTGTGCTACAAAGTAGATTTTTTATAAGTTTCAGTTTTGAAAAAGAACGTTTTCCAGAACAGTTGGTCTCCATCATGCATGTGAACAATCTGAGTGCAATTTCAACATTCGGGAATTCAGATTTCAAATTGTCCAAAATTATCTTTCTGTACAGTGCACGGAGAGTCTCACAATTTTCATCAAGAGCCATGTAGTGCTTGAGATGCTCACATTCATTTAAAAGGACATCATAATTCAAGTCTATGTGATACACATTAGCCACATGTCCACACTTTTTCTTTCGCGCATCAGAAGCAATGGTTTTCAATTCACTGAAGAAAGAAAACAGATTTCCAATCTCTGAATAAGCCTCTGTATGTTTTGTCAGTTCAAAGATTAGAGTGTCCAGAATAGGAGGAAAGTTTCCACCTTGAACTTTTCAGTTTTACTGAGGGGTACCTCTTCTTCTGCTGATCCATCATTATCATATCTACTAAGACGCACACTTCGTTTTTGTTCCTGTTTTTTGCCCATCACTGCAATCTGTATCTGGACACATACTTCTGGCTTAGAATTCATATTCACTAAATTTGTCTCTAGTTTACTGAAGATAGGTTTTCATAGACTCATAGATATGTGGCAACAAGGATGTTCACATCCTTTGATTGCAGGGCCTTGCTTTTTTTCTTCATTCTTTCTAGCAGGTCATTCCAAAGAATTGTGAGAAAGATTGTTTTCCATATTTTTGCCCAAGCCTTCTGCATCTCACCTTGTATTCATTTGCTGTTTATTGTCAAGTGATAGAGAATCCAGTGCATGTTTTATGTTCTCAAAACCCCCATACAGAGCATGAACAGTATCAAAATGTGCTGACCATAGTGTGTCAGACAGACGCTTCACCACAAAATCTTCTCCTAAAGATGATTTCAATACAATCAGCAATGAGTAGAACCAGCAAAGAATGAATACAGATGCAGAACAAAGTCAAAGAATTTTACAGTCTGTAGACAGCACAGGGTACATAGATGGCAAACTCATTAAGTTGATGAATCTATGCTTGCAATCCAGTATATCGTCCACATGATTGTCTCCAAAAAATGGCAAACCTCTGGAGGCAAGAAAGCGAGTTACAGAAACCACACATGTCAACACTTTATGCTAATATTCCTGCTCTGAACAATATTGCTCAAGTAAAAAAGAATCTACACTCCCAGTTTCTTTATGTCTTATCAAATATGCGGTCATGCTCTTTCGATGTTATTGTCCATTTTCATGTTCTACAATAACATGACTGTGCTTTCAGTCATTGAACCCCGATGTAGCAAAGGGAGATTCTTTCTTAGACATTCACGATTTAAACACTCGTCATTCCACAGTTCACGTTTGAACACATTATTAAATACCTTGCCTTCATATTCTCTACTCTCAACTGTTTTATATACTCTGTGCGAGTTTGAAAGGTTGCTAACATGATTCTGACATGATGAGGGCCTACTACGAATATATTGCGTTAGTATCATTAATATTCCATAGCCCGGATGTGTCTCCTGGAGTGCAAACTCCTTTACTGTTTCAGATTTGGGTATTTCCTCTTGTAAAATGTCACCAGCAGCAGCAACAGGCAATGATGGTATGTCTGCTGAAACTGAATGATTGGTAGCAGGATTGCATGAAGATGTGGATGCTATATCTGAAGGAATGGTATGAGTGGCTGTGGCACCTGTGTTGAGCCACGATGTTAATTTTGGAAATTTACCTATTTCTCCTTCTCTGCAGCTCTCTTCCTCATCTGTGCTCCACTCAAAACATTACGTTTAATTTCTTCTGAAAGGGTATTCACCTGGTGGCAGAAGGGGAGCCAATATATTCAAGGCTTCTAGCAGATTAATTAGTGAGGAGACTGCACCTTTTTCTCTGCTCTGACGCCCCCCTGCATAATATGTTACCATTGTGGAGTTTGTTTGTGGCACTGAGGACGGGTGTAGGAAGCAGCGCACTACTACGTCACCACCATGAAAAATGCTCAGCTAAACGCGACTGTTCTTTAGTGTAAATTTTAGTTATGCTTTAACATACACAGATTAACAAGGTCCCCTATGTTCGTGGTGCCCCCAGGCAAGTGCCCATCGGGCCCAAGCGTTAAGATGGTCCTGGTCATTGTGATTCCCATACTACATCTGCACTCCGGCCATTGGATGAAAACTGGCTTCTGTAACGCCGTTCTGCACTTTAACAGTTCGATTCTCAATTGCAGCACACTATCCACTTGTGGCCTGTAGCTATATAATGCTTCATACTACTTCAATAGCTCAACCATAACTAACAGGAACTAGCTTCCTGTACAAATGCCCCAGTAACTCCTCCCCACCTGGGCTGGCATAAACTGTTAAACCTATCTAAGGCTAACAAGCTGCTGCAAGCTAATGAATGTAAAATCACAAGACTATGTCACATAAAACAGCAAAATGTATTACACTCAATTACATGTTTTACAACATATCTTCAGAAGGGTTGCTGACACTTCTTCCACACCTTTACATGCCTCTGAAATGTTTTTTTCATAAACTGTGTAGCAAGGTGTGCAAAAGAAATAAAGCATAGTCACCTTTCCAATCTCTGTTGTTACTCATTGTAAGCTGACTGGGCTCCCTTTTTCTGGGTCAAGATGGGTATGTGACCACAACAAGCAATAGCTAGCAACTAAAACATGATTTGCAGAGATGGCCTTTGTACATTCTGTTCCAGTCATACAGACATGTGACCACTGCAGCCAAACACTGCAATCAGTCATTTGCTGCAGCAGTCACATGCCGATCCTGGTTGGATGAATAAGTACATAGACCCAAGCAGCATCAGGAGAGGCAAGATAAGATTGGAATGCTTTTTTTTATAACATACTGGTGAATGGTTTTTGAAAAACAAGTTCAGGAAGGACAACAGCTTTAAATAAAAATAGAAGGAATATGGATGGCCCATTGTAAATCTGCCTAAAACATATTTTGAATAACTTTTCAAGAATGGAACTAGAGAAAGAAGCCACCAAGAGAAAAATGATGATAGTCAAGGAATTCCAAATTTCCATGCTATAGATGGAAGAGATTATGCATATAACAGTAGGCAGTGTGCCTGAAAGCATTATGGAAATATGGCAATAGAGACACCATTTCAAGCAGAAAAAAACTCATCTGATAAACCACATACATTGGAGAAAGGCATGGGAGTCTCAATTTAAGCATAAAACATGGAGTACTGCAGTACTAGTAAAAGCATATAAATCTTTATTCATAATCTTAGATTAAAATAGCAACATTAAAAACAGCATAAACATAACAAACATCAAGGCAAGGTACAGACCAGGGGGCCAAAGACAGGGTAATTAACTAGAAAAAGTGCATAATTATTGGCTACAGAGAGTACAAACAACCACAATGTATGCTGAAGCCAGTATCATCTCTTATTGAAGCCTTCGGACGAAGCTAACGTGAAAAGCGCGTCAGGGGCACTTACTGCGGTGCCAATTCAGATTTTTTGACTTTTTCTGATTGATTTTGTATTTGCCACGTCATTATTTAGAGTATGTAATGGATGCCTGAAGGTCCTCTCATACCTCTAGTGGTGGGTGGGCATGGTTGTTCTCAATTTGAATTTGGTATGTGATATGTCCTTGTAATTATACAGTAAACTCAGTGCCACTTAGTGATGCACTCTGCATCTATGTAAGAATTTGTTCCACCGTTAATCTTTTCCCCTCCAGTATACTGAATTTTTCGGACTATAAGACGCACCGGACCATAAGACACACCTAGGAAGAGGAGGAAGAAAATAGGGGAAAAAAATGTAAGCAAAAAATGTGGTCATGATACCCTGTTATGGGGGAGGGGGTCTGCTGCTGACACTGGTATTGGGGTAATGTCCCCCAATTCTGTTACTATCCTCCATCCTTATATATATGGCCCCTCCTTCCTGGTATATGTGGCCCCCATCCCCATCCTGGTATGCATGGAACCTCTTGATCCCCCATCCTGGTATGCATGGCACTCCTTGATCCCCCTTTCTGGTATGCATGGCACTCCTTGATCCCCCTTCCTGGTATGCATGGCACCCCCTGATCCCCATTCTAGTATTCATGGCACCCCTTGATCCTCCATCCTGGTTTGCACGGCACCCCTTGATCCCCATCCTGGTATTCATGGCACCCCTTTATCCCCCAATCTGGTATTCATGGCATCCCTTGATCCCCCATCCTGGTATGCATGGCACCCCTTTATCCCCCAATCTGGTATTCATGGCATCCCTTGATCCCCCATCCTGGTATGCATGGCACCCCTTGATCCCCCATCCTGGTATGCATGGCACCCCTTGAGCCCACATCCTGGTATGCATGGCACCCCTTGATCCCCCATCCTGGTATGCATGGCACCCCTTGAGCCCCCATCCTCGTATGCATGGCACCCTCTGAGCCCTCATCCTGGTATGCATGGCACCCCTTGATCCCCCATCCTGGTATGCATGGCACACCTTGAGCCCCCATCCTGGTATGTATGGCACACCTTGAGCCCCCATCCTGGTATGCATGGCACCGCTTGAGCCCCCATCCTGGTATGCATGGCACCCTCTGAGCCCCCATCCTGGTATGCATGGCACCCCTTGAGCCCCCATCCTGGTATGCATGGCACCCTCTGAGCCCCCATCCTGGTATGCATGGCACCCTCTGAGCCCCCATCCTGGTATGCATGGCACCCTCTGAGCCCCCATCCTGGTATGCATGGCACCCTCTGAGCCCCCATTACGCTGCCCAGACAAAAAAATAAACAATCATACTCGCCTCCTCTCTCCTCCAGCGCTGTCCCGCTCTGATGCCGACACTCTCACTGTGTGAGCCGCACAAGGCAGGGCGCGCATGACGTCCCTGCCATGCGCCCTCACACAGTGTGAGATGCTGTGCTGGAATAGTCACTGCTCCCCACGCCGGGACTATGTGCGTGGGGAGCAGTGACCATTCAGTCTGTTCAATAGCCGGCACACTGTATAGCAGCGCGGCTCCTGCTGCCGCTCTGTGGTCAGTGTGCCTGCTATTAAAGACCATGGATATTCACTACAACCCATGGGAGTGGGTTGTAGGGAATATTCATGAGCTTTAATAGCGGGCACACAGACCGCAGAGCGGCAGCAGGAGTTGCGCTGCGGCTCCAGTGTGTCGGCTATTAAGAGAAATGAATATTCATTGTTCTCCATGCCCATGGGTGTGGGGAGCAGGGAATGTTCATTTTCTTTAGTAGTGGGCACAGCGTAGGCTGCAGCAGGCGGCTGCTGCCTCCTGTGCCACGCTGATCCCACGCTGCCGCTCCCCCACACCCACCACTACGGATAGCCATGTATATAGTATTCGGACTATAAGACGCACCACCCACTTTCCTTCAAAATTTTGGAGGAAAAAAGTGCGTCTTATAGTCCGAAAAATACAGTAATTTCATTTATCTACAATAAGAGGTGATACTGGCTTCAGCATACATTGTGGTTGTTTTTAATTCTCTGTAGCCAATAATTATGTACTTTTTCTAGTCAATTACCCTGTCTTTGGCCCCCTGGTCTGTACCTTGCCTTCATGTTTGTTATGTTTGTGCTGTTTTTAATGTTGTTATTTTATGTGCTTTTACTAGTACTGCAGCACTCCAATTCTTGATAGTTTTTTTCTGGTTATTGGGAGTAGCACAATGATATATGGTCGACAATAGGAATTTAAGCATAAATCTCATGCTTGCATGAGAACTAAACTTGAAATAAAATTTAATTTCCAACAAGACAACAACCTCATACATAAATCCACGTTATTCTATTGGTGAGACCAAGTCATAGTTTAAACCACAATACAAATGATAATTTGTGGCTACGCCGGAAATAACTGTTCACCCACATTCCAAATGCAACTTGTCAGAGATGACTGTTTTGCCAACAAGAATAGTGGAAATTTACAATGACCACATGTGCAAAGCTTTAAAAGGTATATCTACACAGACTCTAGGGTGCTATATACACAATTATTAGGCAATTTGTGTTTCTGTCGATCTAAAAGGTTAATAATTCTGAATATTTAAGAAAGTAAAAGTGAGGCTTTGACTTTGTTAGAAGAATATCTATGTGTACAGAATTATTATGCAACTATATGAAAAACATAAAATTTTCCCATCTCAATTGTTTATTTTCATCTGTTAAAGGAAAAATAATAATAATAATAATAATAATAATAAAACAGCTCAAAATGTACAAAAATACATTTCTGACATTTCACAAAAAATATCAGTGACCAATATAGCCCCCCTTTTTACCAATAATAGACATAAGCCTTGCATCCATGGACTCTGTCAGTTTCTTAATCTGTTAAAGATGCACTTTTTGGGTAGCCCCAACCACAGCCTCCCAGACTGTTGAGAGAGGAAGACTGTTTTCCTTCACTGTAAATCTCCCATTTAAGAAAGGCCCACAATAGGGTTTAGATCAGGTGAGGAAGTAGCCATGTCATTATTCTTTCATCTTTAAGGCCTTTACTGCCTAGCCAATTAGTGGAGTACTTTGATGCATGCTATTGAAATTGTCCTGCATAAAAAAATTCTGTACCACTGCTTGAAGAAAAGGTCTTCTAAAAACTGGCAGTAATTTTGGGAGTTGATTTTGAGTCCATCTTCAACCACAAAGGTCCAACTCGCTCATCTATAATATCATCCAATATCAGTATCTCACCTCCACCTTGCTGGCATTTGAGTCGAAGTGGATGTCTGGGCCCGCTACTGATTCAGCCACAGGCCCAACCATTTGGTCTATCAAGAGTCACTCATCTCATCAGTTCATAAAACCTTTGAAAGAAAAAACGGTCTACCTTAGCCATATCTCTGAGGTGTAAACACCTTCTACTCCTGGGCACTCCAGGGAGGTTGCAGTTCTGGAATATGACCGCACTGGAGGAAAATGGGTTCGTAGTAGATTAATGTTTGATTCTTCTCAAATCTTTGGCAGTAAATGTGCATCTTTTTTCTCAACACGTTTTTGCAACCCTGTTGACTATGTGCAGCAAAACGTTTGATGGTTCTGTAATCTACCCCCAATATTTTAGCAATTTCAAGAGTGTTGCATCCCTCTGTAAGACTTTTAACAATTTTTGACTTTTCAGAGTCAGTTAAATCTCTTTGTTAATAATCGAATGAGGAATGTGGTGATTCAAAATCCGCACTGCCAAAGGTCCAAAAGACAAGGATGAGATATGGATGCGGTTTATTTTGTCAACGTGTTTCAAGGTTTTCAAACCTCTTCATCAGGAATTGACTAAATAAACCGCATTCATATATCATCCTTACCTTTGATCATATTTTGGACCTTTGGCAGCATGGATTTTGAATCACCACATTCCTCATTCGATTATATCAGATCCTATAGGTGATCCTGCAGCAGCCTTCACATACTTTCTACAGTAAAATTTGGTGGAGGTTCCATCATGCTTTGGGGCTGTGTGGCCAATGCCGGCACCGGGAATCTTGTTAAAGTTGAGGGACGCATGGATTCCACTCAGTATCAGCAGATTCTTGATAATAATGTTCAAGAATCAGTGATAAAGTTGAAGTTACGCAGGGGATGGATCTTTCAGCAAGACAATGATCCAAAACACCACTCCAAATCTACTCAGGCATTCATGCAGAGGAACAATTACAATGTTCTGGAATGGCCATCCCAGTCCCCAGACCTGAATATCATTGAACATCTGTGGGATCATTTGAAGAGGGCTGTCCATGCTCGGCGACCATCAAACTTAACTGAACTGGAATTGTTTTGTAAAGAGGAATGGTCAAAAATACCTTCATCCAGGATCCAGGAACTCATTAAAAGCTACAGGAAGCGACTAGAGGCTGTTATTTTTGCAAAAGGAGGATCTACTAAATATTAATGTCACTTTTCTGGTGAGGTGCCCATACTTATGCACCTGTCAAATTTTGTTTGAGTGCAGATTGCACATTTTCTGTTAGTACAATAAACCTCATTTCAAGGCAGAAACATTACTCTGTCCAACAGTTATTACATATATCAAACTGAAATAGCTGTTGCAAAAATACCAATTTTTATAAAACATTAAGCTTAAGATTAATAGGGGTGCCCAAACTTTTTCATATAACTGTATAGGAATTGTGACTATCACATTCTTATCAGGTGAGCATATTTCTTAAACTTTCCATACCCTTTTATCACTGGATAAGACCCTATTTTGCGCTTTTTTGTCTCTCCAGTTTCTTTATTTTATTTAAATCTCTTTGTTGGCTCATTTTGCCTGAGGAAAGCAAGCTGCCTAATAATTCTGCACTTCTTGATAAAGGGTGTTGTATCCTTAGGCCACCCCTCACTTATTAGACAAATACACATCACCTGATCTGCTTCATCCAATAAGCATTCAAGTTTATACAGCGCCGTAGTTGGAAAATCTGCAGAAAAATGATGATATGGTCAAAATACTCACTTGCCAAATAATTATACTCAGTGTCAGTGTCTTTACAACATAATGAAATGGATGAATAGTTCGGTTTATAAGTCCGACATATTCATTCATTTACAGTCAAGTAACAACAAACTCTCAAAATGAAATATTGAGAAACAAAAATCTACAGGTTGTAACGGGTCTGGGAGGCGGAACCTCTGAGCTACTATACAAGGGGGCGGTCCTTGTAAGGGAGCGGGTGGCGACCAGGGAAGACAGGCAGGAAGTCACAGCAGGTGACCGGGACAGTCTCTGGATGAACGGGCAGATGGTCACGGCAAGTGACCGGGGCAGTCTCTGAATGAACGGGCAGATGGTCACGGCAAGTGACCGGGGCAGTCTCTGAATGAACGGGCAGATGGTCACGGCAAGTGACCGGGGCAGTCTCTGAATGAACGGGCAGATGGTCACGGCAAGCGACCGGGGCAGTCTCTGGATGAACGGGCAGATGGTCACGGCAAGTGACCGGGGCAGTCTCTGGGTAAAGGGTTGGTACGACCTGTGGCGGCTGATGATAGACGTGAGCTCACAGGTGAGCAGGCGAGAGTCTCTGCATGAACGGGTGGTCACAGCATGTGACGGCGGAGCCTTCAGGAAGACCAACAGACAGGCGGCAGATGAGCGCTCCCAGGTGAGCGGGCAGAAGTCTCTGGACAGGCGGGTGGTCACAGCACGTGACGGCAGAGCCTCCAGGTAGGCTAGCAGACAGGCAGCAGATGAGCGCTCCCAGGTGAGCGGGCAGGAGTCACTGGACAGGCAGGTGGTCACAGCACGTGACGGCGGAGCCTCCAGGTAGGCTAGCAGGCAGGTAGCAGATGTGTGCTCCCAGGTGAGCAGGCAAGCTGGTCCATAGACAGACTGACAGGAGTTGGAAGGCAGACCGTCGGACCTCAGGCAAGCAGGCAGGTGGCTGAAGTGCGCTCCCAGGTGAGCGGACAGGCTGGTCCTTAGACAGACTGACAGGAGTAGTAAGGCAGACCGTCGGACCTCAGACTAGCAGGCAGGTAGCAGATAAACAGGCAGGAATAAGACAGCAAGCTGGCAGGAATCTGGCAGGTATCTGGCAGGTAACTGGCAACGGGACCTGAGGGCTGAAGCAGAGTAGTGAACAGTGCAACAACATTGCTCGGGCACCTCCATTTTGGAGGAGGTGCCTTATATATGGTGAAGTCCTCCGGCCATTGGCCGGGGACTCCTTAGGACGGCGCGCGCGGCCCCTTTAAGAGGGAGGGAGAGCGCGCGCCCTAAGCACAGTGGCCGGGAAGGAGCGCGCGCTGCCAGCAGAGCGGGAGGAGGATGCCGGGCACGGAGCAGAGAGGTGAGGGGAACAGCGTCCCTGCCTAGCAGAGGGCAGGGACGCCGGCGCTACAGTACCCCCCCCTTTAGGCCCCCCCTTTTTTAGGCCAGACAGAAATTTAGCTAGGATAAGAGGGGCATGGATGTTCTCCCGGGGCTCCCACGTTCTCTCCTCAGGACCAAACCCCTTCCAATCTACTAGAAAAAAGGTCTTTCCTCTTACCCTTTTGGTGGCAAGAATGTTCTCTACCTCAAACTCGTCCTCAGCAGAAACCGGAGCAGGAGGCGTACCTGTAGACTTGGAAAAAGAGTTAAGTACCACAGGTTTGAGGAGAGATACATGGAAGGAGTTAGGGATCCGTAAGTTGGCCGGGAGTTTCAATTTATAGGCCACCGGGTTGATCTGACTGATGACCTCCAGAGGACCGATGAACCGAGGCCCTAACTTGTAAGAAGGTATCTTGAGTCGGACATATTTAGATGAGAGCCAGACTTTATCTCCAGGACGAAATTGTGGAGGATTCAGGTGTTTTTTGTCAGCGTGTCTTTTCATCCGTTCGGACGACTGAAGGAGTGCGGATCGGGTACTCTCCCAAATGGAGGAAAATTTGCTAACGAGAGATTCCGCAGCCGGGTTGTCCACAGAGGTGGAGACAGGAAAAGGAATCCGAGGATGCTGACCGAAGACTACAAAAAACGGGGATTTGGAGGAGGATTCGCTCTCGTGATTGTTATAAGAGAACTCGGCCCATGGTAGGAGATCCACCCAGTCTGAATGATGGGCATTAACGAAGTGCCGGAGGTAACTGGTCAGGTTCTGATTGATCCGCTCCACTTGACCATTGGACTGTGGGTGGTAAGCGGAAGAGAAGTGCAGGATGACGTCTAGCAGTTTACAAGTGGCTCTCCAGAAACGTGAGGTGAACTGTACCCCACGATCTGACACGATGTGGAGGGGCAGGCCATGAAGACGGAAGATGTGGCGGATAAAGTCTTTAGCCAGCTCGGGTGCAGACGGGAGGGCTGGCAGGGGAATAAAGTGAGCCATCTTGGAAAAGCGATCAGCGACCACCCAAATGACCGTACAACCGGCGGAGACGGGGAGATCAGTTATGAAGTCCATAGCAATATGCTGCCAGTGGGCAGCAGGCACAGGAAGCGGAAGGAGGCGACCGGCTGGCAGGTGTCTCGGGACTTTGTTGCGGGCGCAGGACACACAGGCAGAAACAAAGTCTATTACGTCCTTGTGCAGGGTAGGCCACCAGTAGTGCCGGGCAATAAGCTGGAGGGTCTTTTTCTGACCGGCGTGGCCAGCTAGTTTAGACGAATGGCCCCAGTGTAGGATCTTCTTCCGATCAGGTACTGAAACAAACGTCTTACCGGGAGGGAGACGATTTAGACTCACGGGAGCCACCTGCATTACTCTGGCGGGATCGATGATATGTTTAGGTTCTTCCTCGAGATAGGACACCAGAAAGGATCGGGACAAGGCGTCTGCTTTGACGTTTTTGTCAGCCGGGCGAAAATGAAGAACAAAATCAAAGCGAGCAAAAAACAAGGACCACCGGGCTTGGCGCGGGTTAAGTCTCTGGGCATGCTGGAGGTAAGCCAAGTTCTTGTGGTCAGTGTAAATTATTACCGGGTGAAGAGCCCCCTCGAGTAGGTAACGCCACTCCTCCAACGCCAGCTTGATGGCCAATAACTCTTGGTCTCCTATGGAATAGTTGCGCTCAGAAGAGGAGAAGAGTTTGGAGAAGAAGCCACAAGTTACCATTCTCCCGGAAGATGATTTTTGAGTAAGTACCGCTCCGGCTCCAGAGGAGGAGGCGTCAACTTCCAGGAAGAACTGCTTGTTGCCGTCCGGGCGATGCAGCACCGGGGCGGAAGAGAAGGCCTGTTTTAGGGAAAGAAAGGCCTCCTCTGCTTCGGGCGGCCACTCTTTGGGATTAGTACCCTTACGGGTGAGCGCGGAAATTGGGGCAGTCCGGGAAGAGAAGTGTGGTATGAAGAGGCGGTAGTAGTTAGCGAAGCCCAGGAATCGCTGAATGGCCTTCAACCCCTCCGGTCGAGGCCATTTCTCGATGGCAGACAGTTTCTCTGGATCCATTCGTAGGCCGGTCTGAGAAATAATGTAGCCCAAAAACGGAAGCGAGGTCTGCTCAAAGAGGCACTTCTCGTATTTAGCGAAGAGGTGATTCTGCCTGAGCCTGAGCAGGACCTGACGAACGTCCCTCCGGTGAGTCTGGAGATCCGGAGAGAAGACCAAGATGTCGTCCAGGTACACCACTACGCAGGAGTAGAGAAGGTCCCGGAAGATGTCATTGACCAACTCTTGAAAGACGGCAGGAGCGTTACAGAGACCAAAGGGCATTACCAGATATTCATAGTGGCCGTCCCGGGTGTTGAATGCCGTCTTCCATTCATCCCCCTGACGGATACGAACCAGGTTGTACGCCCCACGGAGGTCCAGTTTGGTGAAGATTCTAGCCCCCCTCAGACGATCAAATAACTCCGGAATGAGCGGAAGGGGGTACTTATTCTTCACCGTGATCTGGTTAAGGCCTCTATAGTCTATACAGGGACGGAGAGAGCCGTCCTTCTTTTTGATGAAAAAGAAGCCTGCTCCCGCCGGGGAGGTAGATTTCCGGATGAATCCCCTGGCCAGATTCTCCTCAATATATTCGGACATCGACCGGGTCTCAGCAGCGGATAATGGATAAATACGCCCACGGGGAGGAGTAGTACCAGGTAACAGGTCGATAGGGCAGTCGTATGGTCTATGAGGGGGTAGTGTCTCTGCTTCCTTTTTATTAAAGACATCAGCATAAGACCAATAAGGAATCGGAAGTCCAGGTAGATTAGCTGGGGTAGGAGAAGGACGGACGGGATGGACGGGAACCAGACAGGTCTTATGGCAGTCCTGTCCCCAGCGAAGGACTTCTCCGGTCTGCCAGTCAAGCACGGGTGCATGTCTCTGGAGCCAAGGTAGGCCTAGCAAGAGGGCGTGGGAGAGTCCAGGCAGAACATGAAAGGAGATACTCTCAGAATGCAGCATTCCCACCTGCAGAGTAATGGATTCGGTGATGAGTTGGATGGGGCGTGGTAAGAGGCCCCCATCCATGGCAGCAACAGACAAGGGTACAGCCAGAGGTTTGGTGGGGATGCGGTATTTCTCTACCAGGGACTGTGAAATAAGATTCCCGGCTGCTCCAGAGTCAAGTTGGGCTAGTTCGAAATAACGGTTCTCCCCGCAGACGATTGAGACTGACAACAGCAGAGATGGAGAGGATTTATTCTTGTCTAGGTCGACCTCTCTGAGCGAACCTAGACACAGGCGTTTCCCGACCTCTCCGGGCAGGTACGGATCCGGTGCTCCTTACTGCCACAGTAGAAGCAGCTCCCCTCGGCACGGCGTAAGTCCTGACGGGTTTTGACCATCTTGGTCTGGTCGACCTGCATAGGCTCAGGAGAGTGTACCTGGGTAGAGACGGAGGGAGTGACGGGTTTCTGAAAAGTAGGAGCTAGACGTGGTAACCTCCTCTCACGGGTGACCTCTTTGGCACGCTCCTGGAACCGTAGGTCAATCCGGGTGGCAAGAGTTATTAGGTCATCGAGAGTGGTAGGGATGTCCCGACCGGCAAGTTCATCTTTAATACGGCCGGACAGACCCTCCCAGAAGACGGATACCAGAGCGTCGTTATCCCAGGCCAGCTCCGAGGCAAGGGTACGGAACCGTATGGCATATTGGCCCACGGTGAGACTTCCCTGACGGAGGCGTAGCAGTGATGATGCGGATGAGGTCTTCCGTCCGGGTTCGTCGAAGACTTTCCGGAAAGCCGTGAGAAAAGCAGGCAAGTTGGACACCAGGGGGTCTCCTCTCTCCCATAGAGGATTTAGCCAGGCCAGGGCCTCCCCGGTGAGATGGGACATGATGAATGCAATTTTGGCTCGGTCGGAGTTAAACTGGTGGGACAATAGTTCAAAGTGCAGGGTGCACTGATTTATGAAGCCCCGAGCCTGGGCGGAGTTGCCTCCGAAGCGAGAAGGTGCAGAAAGCCGGGGTCCGGGGTAGGATACCATGGTATTAGTGGGCAGCGGAGCTGCCGGATTGCGAGACATGGCACTGGCGGAGGTTGCTGGTGGAGCAGTCAGAGTGTCCAGGCGAGTATTGACATTCCGCAGGTGACCCAGGATGGACTCCTGTTGGGACCTTTGACGGGACAGTTCATGACACAGGTCCGAGAGCGAGGGAGCTTGGGTGCCACCGGGTTCCATGGCCCGAGCAAACTGTAACGGGTCTGGGAGGCGGAACCTCTGAGCTACTATACAAGGGGGCGGTCCTTGTAAGGGAGCGGGTGGCGACCAGGGAAGACGGGCAGGAAGTCACAGCAGGTGACCGGGACAGTCTCTGGATGAACGGGCAGATGGTCACGGCAAGTGACCGGGGCAGTCTCTGAATGAACGGGCAGATGGTCACGGCAAGTGACCGGGGCAGTCTCTGAATGAACGGGCAGATGGTCACGGCAAGTGACCGGGGCAGTCTCTGAATGAACGGGCAGATGGTCACGGCAAGCGACCGGGGCAGTCTCTGGATGAACGGGCAGATGGTCACGGCAAGTGACTGGTCAAGGCAAGTGACCGGGGCAGTCTCTGGGTAAAGGGTTGGTACGACCTGTGGCGGCTGATGATAGACGTGAGCTCCCAGGTGAGCAGGCGAGAGTCTCTGGATGAACGGGTGGTCACAGCATGTGATGGCGGAGCCTCCAGGAAGACCAACAGACAGGCGGCAGATGAGCGCTCCCAGGTGAGCGGGCAGAAGTCTCTGGACAGGCGGGTGGTCACAGCACGTGACGGCAGAGCCTCCAGGTAGGCTAGCAGACAGGCAGCAGATGAGCGCTCCCAGGTGAGCGGGCAGGAGTCACTGGACAGGCAGGTGGTCACAGCACGTGACGGCGGAGCCTCCAGGTAGGCTAGCAGGCAGGTAGCAGATGTGTGCTCCCAGGTGAGCAGGCAAGCTGGTCCATAGACAGACTGACAGGCGTTGGAAGGCAGACCGTCGGACCTCAGGCAAGCAGGCAGGTGGCTGAAGTGCGCTCCCAGGTGAGCGGACAGGCTGGTCCTTAGACAGACTGACAGGAGTAGTAAGGCAGACCGTCGGACCTCAGACTAGCAGGCAGGTAGCAGATAAACAGGCAGGAATAAGACAGCAAGCTGGCAGGAATCTGGCAGGTATCTGGCAGGTAACTGGCAACGGGACCTGAGGGCTGAAGCAGAGTAGTGAACAGTGCAACAACATTGCTCGGGCACCTCCATTTTGGAGGAGGTGCCTTATATATGGTGAAGTCCTCCGGCCATTGGCCGGGGACTCCTTAGGACGGCGCGCGCGGCCCCTTTAAGAGGGAGGGAGAGCGCGCGCGCCCTAAGCACAGTGGCCGGGAAGGAGCGCGCGCTGCCAGCAGAGCGGGAGGAGGACGCCAGGCACGGAGCAGAGAGGTGAGGGGAACAGCGTCCCTGCCTAGCAGAGGGCAGGGACGCCGGCGCTACACAGGTATAACATAAGAGCCGAAAATGTCTACAGCTGAATATGATGCCAAAGAATGATAGGTACCGTATGTTGATCTTTAAAATGGCTATCCCAAAATGGATGTGTATTGAAAACAGCCAAGCACCGAACTCGCCTTTCTTGGTCAGTTACATACTCTTTCAAAGCTCGACCACGGCTGCATTTAAATCCCTTTTTACTACAGCCGTGCAGTAAAGTGGAAGAGGGGATTGTGGTATGTGATAAAGGTCAATCTTGAGAAAACCCTCTTTGACATACATAGGATCAAAAGCTTCCTGCTATACCCCTGCTCACAAGGTCTTTAAAATATGCACTAAAAATGGTCACCAGAAAACATATGCTGTTACATCGGGAGGTTATACTTTCATTGTGGGAACATCAAAAAACAAGGGGGTAGAGGATATTTTTTACAGTGAGGTCTCACCAAAAGACCACCTTGGGGAGAAAGACCTGCCTTTAAGGTATTAAGAGTCGAGCAAAATGATTCGCAGGACACTAGTTCCGTGGCTAAATCAGTACTCCATTGCACTACAGATCAGAGCACTGTAAACTTCCTATCACCCGTTGGCATTCTGGGTGCCTCTATTGATTAATATGCCCGAGCGATGTCATGACCTACTGTCACACAAGGTGAGAGAAGGCACAAGTATAAAACGATGGGAAAGGGGGGAAGGGAGCCCAACAACTAGGGAAAGGGGGAGTGGATACCTCTAGGCAGATCTAATATCACCCTGCCTACCCTATCGTCTCTATATAGGTTCCACACCTATCGCCAAGCAGGAACCTAAGCCATGAATGTCCCTAGGGCTAAGCCCTAGATAGGAAGGGGACGGGGTGAGCACTAGTCAGGCCCCACTACAAACTAAAGACAACAAGATAAACAAACAAAGGGGATAAACTTAGCTTGAGCAGACACCAGAGATAACGCCAACTGTCCTCCAAGGGCACCAAAGAAGAAACTAGCCGACTGCTAGTGCTCCAAGTCTACACAGAGGTACATAGAACTATCACCAGCGAATCTCTGGGGAAACTGAGAGTTTTTAACTACCAAACAAGGGTGTGTCAATCAGCAGCAGAAGGTGGAGGTCGCCGCTGGGTCCTAAAGGAAGAAGGATATAACTATAATACAGAGATGAGAGGATCAAAAAGGCGTCTGCAATGCCAAGCGCAGTGATCTTCTACAGCCAGATCAAGAGAGATTGGTCACACCTGACACACCCGTGACACCTACTAATAGAATGATGTGCCCAGGATGCCAGTAGATAGTAGGAAGTTAACAGTGCTCTGGTCTGGGATGTCACAAAGTACCAACATGGCTGCTGGACCAGTGTGCTGAGAATCACTTTGCTCAGATCTAATAGGTACAGTTATATGAAAAAGTTTGGGCACCCCTATTAATCTTAAGCTTAATGTTTTATAAAAATTGGTGTTTTTGCAACAGCTATTTCAGTTTGATATATGCAATAACTGTTGGACACAGTAATGTTTCTGCCTTGAAATGAGGTTTATTGTACTAACAGAAAATGTGCAATCTGCATTCAAACAAAATTTGACAGGTGCATAAGTATGGGCACCCTTATCATTTTCTTGTTTTAAATACTCCTACCTACTTTTTACTGACTTACTAAAGCACTTTTTTTGGTTTTGTAACCTCATTGAGCTTTGAACTTCATAGCCAGGTGTATGCAATCATGAGAAAAGCTACTTAAAGTGGCCACTTGCAAGTTGTTCTCCTGTTTGAATCTCCTTTGAAGAGTGGCATCATGGGCTCCTCAAAACAACTGTCAAATGATCTGAAAACAAAGATTATTCAACATAGTTGTTCAGGGGAAGGATACAAAAAGCTGTCTCAGAAATTTAACCTGTCAGTTTCCACTGTGAGGAACATAGTAAGGAAATGGAAGAACACAGGGACAGTTCTTGTTAAGGCCAGAAGTGGCAGGCCAAGAAAAACATCAGAAAGGCAGAGAAGAAGAATGGTGAGATCAGTCAAGGACAATCCTCAGACCACCTCCAGCATCAACTTGCTGCAGATGGTGTCACTGTGCATCGGTCAACTATACAACGCACTTTGCACAAGGAGAAGCTGTATGGGAGAGTGATGAGAAAGAAGCAGTTTCTGCAAGCACGCCACAAACAGAGTCGGCTGAGGTATGCAAAAGCACATTTGGAGAAGCCAATTTCTTTTTGGAAGAAGGTCCTGTGGACTGATGAAACGAAGATTGTTTGGTCATACAAAAAGGCGTTATGCATAGCGGCAAAAAAACACAGCATTCCAAGAAAAACATTTGCTACCCACAGTAAAATTTGGTGGAGGTTCCGTCATGCTTTGGGGCTGTGTGGCCAATGCCGGCACCGGGAATCTTGTTAAAGTTGAGGGACGCATGGATTCCACTCAGTATCAGCAGATTCTTGACAATAATGTTCAAGAATCAGTGACAAAGTTGAAGTTACGCAGGGGATGGATCTTTCAGCAAGACAATGATCCAAAACACCGCTCCAAATCTACTCAGGCATTCATGCAGAGGAACAATTACAATGTTCTGGAATGGCCATCCCAGTCCCCAGACCGGAATATCATTGAACATCTGTGGGATCATTTGAAGAGGGCTGTCCATGCTCGGCGACCATCAAACTTAACTGAACTGGAATTGTTTTGTAAAGAGGAATGGTCAAAAATACCTTCATCCAGGATCCAGGAAATCATTAAAAGCTACAGAAAGCGATTAGAGGCTGTTATTTTTGCAAAAGGAGGATCTACTAAATATTAATGTCACTTTTCTGGTGAGGTGCCCATACTTATGCACCTGTCAAATTTTGCTTGAATGCAGATTGCACATTTTCTGTTAGTACAATAAACCTCATTTCAAGGCAGAAACATTACTGTGTTCAACAGTTATTACATATATCAAACTGAAATAGCTGTTGCAAAAACACCAATTTTTATAAAACATTAAGCTTAAGATTAATAGGGGTGCCCAAACTTTTTCATATAACTATATATTCTGCATACTGGACACCCCCATAGAAGACAATTTTTCAGTGCAATTGTAGGTGGCTGTATAATTTAAAACACATTTATCTGAAGTTATATTTCTATATCAATATTTAAATTCTGTTTTACATTATTTTTCTTTTTTTCAGCTTCCCTCTTTTCTCAATTATCAAAGGGATACAGCATCTTTTACTAGACTGCAGCATGAAATACTTGTTTCTGTTGTGGTTGAAATGTATACCAGTGAATGTTGGATTCTCTCCTAGTGCTGAACTTCACATTCCTCTGTACAACAATGGTTATTATTGCACATTTACCCTCCTGTTGTATATTTTTCTACAAAACAGCATGTCCTTTTGCTTTTTCACTTACTATCTAGCAGTATTGCATCCTTTGTTCGATCTGAATTATGAACATTAAGGATACTTTAGTTTGGTTCTGGCAAGTACATAAAATCCGATATAAAAAGTTAAATACACAAATGAAATGTCATTTTTGCTATATGACCATAATCATGCATATGATTAATTTTTGCACTGATAATACTGACTAAATATACGCATGACCAATACTTTGGATTGGTCCTAAAATTAAAATTCAGATTTCAACTCTTTTTACTTTTATTCTGATGATCCCCACTAGATATATACTTTGTTTTTGATACCACTGTGGCATAACATGTGAAAAACTTTTTGCTTGTTATTACTTTGTATGAAATTGTATTTTAAGTATTTCTGAATAAATTTGTGATTTTAGTATTGGAGTTGCATTGCACTTTCATTGGCCTGTTTGTTTGGTTTCTCAGTAATTTAGTGCATCCATAGGAGTTTGAATTAGGCTATGTGCCCACGATGCAGAAATGCTCCGGATTTTTCCTGAGCGTTTCTGCATCTCCCTGGCAGAAAAAACGCATGCGGATTGTACATGTGGATTGTACATGCGGATTGTACATGCGTTTCTCCTGCCAGGGACAAGAGGAAGTGAAGCGTTCTTCACATGCATTTCCGCATGCGGGTTGACAAGCGCTTTCCAAGCGATTTTAGCATCACTTGGAAAAGTACTTAACAACTTTGTCACACTATATAAATCCATGCAACCGGCATGGATTCATATAGTGTGACCGAAAGAATGGTAAAAATAAAAAATAAATCTATACTTACCTTCTGATGGCCCCCGGTGTCCTTGTCTTGGCTTGCCGGCAGCTCGCAGTGGACTAAAGGACCCGTCGACGTCAGCTGTCGCGTGACCCGTCACATGACTAAATGACGTCATGGCAGGTCATTTTCAGACCATCGCGAGTTGCCGGCAAGCCGAGACGCATCGCTATGGAGACCGGGGGCCATCGGAAGGTAAGTATAATATTTATTTTTTATTTTATTCTTTTTTTTACAGGTTCTATGGTACCCAGGTCCGGAGGAGAGTATCCTCTTCTCCAGACCCGGGTACCATCCGCACATTGAAACGCATGTTATCCGCATGTACAGATCCAGTGATGCAGAATCCATGTGTTCCAATGCAAGTCAATGGCGGTGAAAACGCAGCGTTTATGCAAAATAATTGGTAGTGCTACGTATTTTTCCGCAATGATAATCCGCAGCGGAAATTTCCGCAGCATGTGCACAGCACATGCGGATTATCATTGGGGAACATGGCAGACCTTCTACCAAGCGTTTTTTAAGCGTTTCTGCAGCGGAATTGCCGCTGCGGAAACGATTAAAAAACGCATAGTGGGCACACAGCCTTACCGTTTATGAATCAGTATAGGGATTGATGTCTATAGCCAACATGTGAACATACCCTTAGGACCATTTCTCAAAACTATCTACGTAAGAAAGGTGGCAAAAACAAAAGTAAAACTATGGATGTTTGATTGTAGATATTGCTCAGTATTATGAGAGTTTTTTATGCAGTAGTGGTACAGAGTTCTGTTGCAACATGTACCCTTTCTTTTTTTGCCAAGCATACAACTTTCTGCAGAATAGCTGACCCTCCCTTTACCATTTTATAGTTCTGGCTTTTTACCATACTTATGTTAATGGAATATTTGAAGTAAAACAGGATACGGTACCACTGAGTCTGCAGGATGTATACTTAAGGGTCTTACTTAGACATTTTCCAAAATCGTTAAGAATTATACAAACTTTTCTGACTGCTAAAACCCAAGGAACTGCTAATTTGACATGATATGACTTATTTCATGAAGCATTTCCTTTTAGAATGAGATCTTCTATCAAGTAATAATGTAGTGTTTTTTAGCCGTTTGTGACTTTTAGGGCAAGCTCACACTTATAATCGGTCCCATTCTCATCCAGGAGAGTGGGACTTTTTTTGTCATCTGTGTACAATCCGTTTTTTTACCCAGCAGCTATTAATGATTTACAGGATCATTTAGTTTCCTATATTACAGAATTGTAATGTATCATAAACATCGGATGCCATACTGAAGGTCCGTATGGCATGCAATTTTTTTCTCGCACTGTTGGATTTCGGAGTGAAATTGCAGCATGCTGCAATTTCTTTCTCGTGCTGAATACAGCTGAGAATATGCAGGTCTGCACTGGCTCATTGAATAACATTGGTCCGAGTGCAATCAGATTTTTTATTAGATTGCACTAGTCCGATTTATACCCAAGTGTGAGCGAGTCCTTATGGGCAAATACGGGGATTGCATCTCTTCGTTCTCAAACTCCTGAAGGGCAAATATGACCAGTTTTGCTGCTGTTCAGAGGAACTGAATGTAAAGCCATTTAATTTTCCATCAATATTTTCCATTAAGAGTCTTTGAAATTTGGGTGACAATCTGAAGTATATTAGTCACCAACTACCTTTCCTAGAAATTGTTATAACTCAGAAACAGCTGAATTTATAGCAGCCTTTATTATAAGAGGATACCTAAAATGCACAGCACATACTTTCTTTTTATTCTAAATGCAAAACTAAATGTAACTTTGCAAATAGTTGCCATTAAGAATATCCTACTGCATTCTGTCTATATCTCCTATGCAGACTAACTCATCCCCATAGTAATAGACAACACGCTCTCCTATCTATAATCCTACAGTCATATAGTCCTGAATTTGTCCCCTGCTTCTTACATTTATTTGGTATGTTTGGAAGAAGGTAAAGATGAAAAAGTGTAATACTGCAGAATCAGACTACACAAGGTTTGTTTGTAGTCTGTTACCATAGAGATGCATTGGTCGCCATAAAAACTAAAGAGACAAAACATTCTGTTTTAAAGTTTAGAACACTTGGGAAACAATATTTCCAATTTCCAAAGTACAACTCTGTCAACTACTGAGATTGACTAACAGTGGTTCATTCCTGGACTGAAGAAATATGAGTACAGGCAATAGTCCTTCAAAACCAAACTACCGTATGTTGGCCCAGTACAGGAAGTAATGATGTAGCCACAATTCAAGGAAAAATTATTGTATGGTGAGATACATGATGAAAATAGGGGCTCATGTACACAGTCATATTATAGGTCTGTACAACCTCCTCCAAGTCCATATACGTGTATATGCCTTTTTTTCAGAAGCATACAGATATTTTATTGGATATCATATTAAACAAATTTGGTGTGCTCCTTCAGATTGCCTATGTACAATAATATCCTGCTCTCAAATCACTGTGTCTAAAAGAAAGTATCTCCATACATACAGTGCCCAACAACATGGTATGGCAGTATAGAGGCTGTATATCTTCATGCTAAGAAGTCATGCACTACATTAAAGTCCCCATGCAGATTATTAAAGGGAACCTGATAAATGCCCAATCCACAAGTAGCATGTATCAGACATTGGCTGTATGAATTTGCCATATATGTTTAACTCTGAAACACTGCAGCGCAACATAGTTTAACAGCTGCCTTGTATCGAGCCGCACGGGAGACTAGTTGGACAGGCGAGTCCCCGGCAGCTTTACCCTGCCCGCTGCCAGTGACTGACAGGCCTCTGCCTATACACACGCAGGGAGAGACCAGTCACTCCAGGGCAGCGGGCAGGGAGAAGCTGCCGAGGACTCGCCTGTCCAACTAGTCTCCCGTGTAGTCTGTCCACGGTGGCTATTAAACCATGTCTTTCTCTGAAACATTGCAGTGTTTCAGAGTTAAACATATACAGCTGAGTTCATACAGCCAAAAATGGATTGGGCAACATGTAGGCAGCTTACCTTTAAGATGTAATAACTCTCAATAAAATATCATTGAGAGGCTAGCATTAAAATGAAACCACCCAGTAGAAGACAAGCACGTATGACCAATTAAGTACTATAGGGAACGCAAGCTGAGTGTAGAATTTTAGACCAGAATTAGGTTTAATATTAAATCTTCAGTTTTATAGGGGTTGTCCACTACTAGGATAACCTCTTCTCGATCTGAATGTTTGCCCCCGTGAAAATAAAAAATGGTTAGGCTGCGTGCCCACTATGCATTTTTCAAGCATTTTTGCCGCAGAATTTCCGCAGCGAAAACGCTTAAAAAACGCTTGGTAATACGTGGCCCATGTTCCCCAATGATAATCCACATGTGCTGTGCACATGCTGCGGAAATTTCCGCTGCGGATTATCATTGCGGAAAAATACGCAGCATGTCCATTAATTTTGCGGACACGCAGCGTAATCGCCGCCATTGACTTGCATTGGACCGCGTGACATCCACATCACTGCATCTGCACAAGTGGATATCACACGGTTCAATGTGCGGATGGTACCCAGGTCTGGAGAAGAGGAGACTCTCCTCCTGACCTGTGTACCATAGTACCTGTAAAAAAAAGAATTTAAAATAAAAAATAAAGATTATACTTACCTTCCGATGTCCTCCTGGTGTTTTCTCCCCTCCGTCTGGTCTGCTGTATGGGTCGCGGTGTTGTGAAGGACCTGCCATGACGTCATTGAGTCATGTGACCTGTCACATGACTCAATGACGTCACCACAGGTCCTTGACACCACCGCGAGCCGCCCAAGACACCGGACGCAGCAGAGAAAACACCGGGAGGACATCGGAAGGTAAGTATAATCTTTATTTTTTACCATTCTTATTCTTTTTTTTTTTAACTAACTTGGTCACACTACTATAAATCCATGCCGGTTGCATTGATTTATATAGTGTGAACAAGTTGTCAAGCACTTTTCCAAGTGATGCTAAATCGCTTGGAAAAGCTCTTGATAACCCGCATGCGGAAATGCATGTGAAGAACGCTTGACAAACGCTTCTACCTGGCGGGAAAAACGCATGTAAAAACTGCATGCGTTTTTCCTGCCAGGGAGAAGCGGAAAAAATATGCAGCATTTCAGCATCGTGGGCACATAGCCTTATACTCACCTCCCCTGCTGGCTTCATTGCAGCAGTGTTGGTACTCGCGTTCCCGAGGCTCACAGGCAGTTATGTCATGGGATCCATTTGCTCAATCAGCACTGGTGTCACTGTTCCTGCCTTTGGATGTACAGTATATGTGATACAAAGGAAGTGGGAGCAGTGGCTGGCCGTTCAATCCCTCTCGATTACTTATACATCCGAAGGCAGCTGCAATGACGCCGGCAGGGGAGGTGAGTATAACCGTTTTTATTTTCACAGGGGCAAACATTCAGATCAAGAAGGGGTTATCCTAGTAGTGGACAACCCCTTTAAACTATCAGAAATAATTATTTGATCCTTCAATTCTTTCAAGTTTAAAGTTTACAATTTGTAAAGTAACCTGACATCTAGCTGAGGATTTAAAGCAAAACATTTAGCCTGTAAATGTCAACATTTTTGTAATTACAGGTATAGCGATCGCTTTGTATACATATGATGTTGGAGATATCGGGAGGGGGGTCATGTCCATATAAGAAGATAAGCGTTGTCCATGGAAACCAACCAGAGTCCAACTGTCTTAATAAGGGTTAGAAAAAGTAAGCAAGCATCTGATTTGTTGCCATAGGAACGCCATTGCTTTCTCCTCTGCACTGTCCCCCACTGTGTCAATGGAGCTCTATAGAAATTATAAAGCGTGGGTGAAATAAAATCTGCATCTACACCTATTATGCAGCTGGGGTGGAACATATCGAACCAGATCAAAAGGTAATAATAAATCATCTCTGGAATAAGAACATTTCAATTTATTTTCTTTATTGAATATCATCCCTATGACAGAGCCTGATTTGCAACCACATCTACAACTGTAAGAAATACAGGTAACATGCTTTCTGTATCATGCTTATACATAAATATCCTTGACATGTAACTACTGAATACATAAAGACACAAGTAAATATTGGAGCTTCTCAAATGTGACAGGACGTCTATAACCATAGAGGGGCACGCAACCTTTTCCAAAGGCCAAAATACATTTATAAAATAAATCTCCCATTGGGTGACCTTGTAGGAGTTTACTATTGGTACATTCAGATGGGCCGATCTCATGCCATTAAAGCGTGCCAATCGACTGTGTACAAGTCAAGTGGTGATCGTTTACCGACCTATTTACAAAGAGCGATGAACACTGATGGGAACAGAACGACTGGTAATACAATGATTTTACCCCCATACATTTATGGGGGATAATTTTAGATCCATACAACATTAAAGGGGTAATTCCATTTCCAAGATCCTATCCCAATATGTAGAAGTTGTGTTAGCAAATACCTCCAATTAGAAATGCAGTATAGTTCTGATACTCTATGTCGCTTACCCTATGTGCAGGGCAGCAGTAGCTTAGATATCCAGCGTTACAACCAATAACAGCTAACGAACTGTCACTATATGAGAGGTCGAAATCATGGATACCTAAGCTATTGCAATGCCTCGTACATGGGATAAGCAACATAGCTTATCAGAAGAACTATACTACATTTCTAATTGGAGGTAATTGCTAATATTATTATGATACCTACTACATATTGGAATAGGATCTTGGAGAAGGGAATACCCCTTAAAGTTATAGCACTACATTCCCTGTTTACACGAGTGATGCTCTGCCGATAATGATATTTATGTTGGCATAAGTGCCCAAATCTCCTGACAAATTAGCTCTCTATTGAAAGTCAATCGGATCTGTCAGGATGAATACACAAAATGACCCATCCTAGATATCATGGCTCCTCTAATAATGGAAGCCAGGACAGTAGCAGAAATGGTGCCTAAATCAGTTGCCTTTTATACAAATACACGACTCATTTGTGCCAGTATAGTGTCAGACAATGGCATAAATGCATTATCAAATCTTCCTGAATAACTCCCTGTGCCCACACCACATTTTTATAATCCTATAAATCAAAGAGGGTTCACATGGCAGAGACAAACAATTATGCATTTAGAAGGCTGATACATTTCCTAATATATAATTACGGTGGAAAATGAAATTTTTTCAGTTTCTCTATGTACTTATATCACAACTTTGTCCAATATAATACTAATAATGCTTTTACACATATTCTTAGAAAAAAAAGTTGTTTAGATGCCAGGAAAGTTCCTTAGGGCAGCGATGGTTGAAGTCTGAGCACATGTCTCAGATGATTGTCATGGCACAGCTCTGACAGAAACAACAATGGCCCATTCTCTCAGCATTTTCTGACGTATCACATTTCTACAAGACAGTAATTGTGTGGCTTTTTGTTTGCACTTTTTTGGCCTGCATTATTCATGCATTACTTGATTTCAAGACACAAAGTAAGACGATATGCAGAAATCCTCCTAATATGCACAACGACACAGGTAAACCATGTAATTCCATTAAAAGCATGTACAAAAAGACAATATGACACTAAAATGTGGAAAAACACATTCAATACAATGCATATCATGATTGTGAAGGCCTGATTGAAATGTCATCTCAACACTGTAATCAAAGTAATCAAAGCGTTGCAAGAGCAACATATCAATTGAAAAGATTGTTCGGTTCCCATAACGCCAACCATATATTCTTTAAAATTTTAGGTGTAAGGCTCCGTTCACATATCACATATAAATGGGAACCACGACACAGTGCCAGATTCATCAAATAATAGACCAACTGCATCCTATGGACTCCACTAATGAAGTCCACCAGGGTTTCACCATGGGGTCTGCTTCCTTTACGAGGTAATAGTTACATGTTTTACTTTTTTTATTATCAAATACAACAAACCTGTGTCTTTAGGCCCCATACACAATAGATAACTCTAGTTCAGACAACAGCCATCTGCCCTAACTTTCCCATACACAGGCACGCTCAGCTCAAACAATTGTTCCTGATTTCGTTATAAGAGCCACAACAGCCATCTGCCCTAACTTTCCCATACACAGGCACGCTCAGCTCAAACAATTGTTCCTGATTTCGTTATAAGAGCCACTACCAAACTCCTCTTATCCCAGTGTTGAACAAAACAAAAGGATTGACTGTTGGACATCCATCGGTGGAGAGTTAGTAGACCCACTTACACATTAGACAGTAGCCTGATCTCACTGATATTGGCATGTTCGGGGAACTTAAAGAAGTTGTCCAGTACTTTATATTACCCCCCAATGTATCCCCTCGGGGCCCCTAAGGATTGTTGTAATTAGCTTACGTTACAGATACTGCTATCCTTGGCCGCTCACAGGCATCACGTGATCCCGCACTGGGGTCCCCACGGTGGCTGCTGGTTTGTGGGCGGGGTTATTCCCCTGCGTCACACCCAGCATCCACCGTGCGCTTTCTCAATGAATGGGGAGAGGCAGAGTGTGCGGTGGATGCCGGGTGTGACGAAGGCCCACCCACAGCCTGGCATCCACCGTGGAACGTAGAAGACAGAGACCCCCGGCTGCTGCCAGCACTTGTTGTGACGTCAGCGAATGTCAGTGCTGGCTGCAGCTGTGGGGTCACGTGATGCCTGTGAGCGGCCAGTGATAGTGCCGCTCACAGGCAGTATCTGCAACGTAAGCTAATTACAAAAATCCTTATGGGCCCCGGGGGGATACATTGGGGGGGTAATATAAAGTACTGGACAACCCTTTTAAGTCTAATGTTTGCGAGAGCCTCAAGTCTACTAAGGGTGCCTCCGATGCAAATCTAAACACGACCTAATAGATGGGGTTACCTAGTTAGGACACCCTTCTATTGTTCAGAGGGATAGTAGTGGCTCCTGTTCTGGACGACCCATCTGTGCATTAAACACATTGCCAACTGATTTCAATTTACTAGACATAACAGCTATTCGTCTGGGGCCACTGCTAACAAGAGACAACGTGCCAATTACAAAACCAGTCTTGCTCGACCAAGCATCTATAATGGCAAAATGTTGTCATTGCTAAAAACAACAAGCACAAGTTGTGCTACATTACTCAGAGAGTGATGCATAATCTTTGGGTGAGTGGCAAACAGGAGTCTTCAGCGATTTCCTAATATTTGGCAAGGAGACAGCACCCTACATTAGAGCCGACCAAGGATGGGAATCTACTGTTTTCAATATTAAGGGGCACATTTACCAGACAAACCCCTTTAACTTAGGGGCACCTACAATACGGACTAACCAATATATTTTATTGTGGGCAATTGCGCCCTATAAATGGATTTCAAAAGCCAGACTGGCAAAACAAAAGGACAAAAATACGTTCAGAAGGGTCGCTTTTTTCTTGGCATGATACCATTGGCCATCGGGTGTAGTATAGTGAAACTATGTGCCTTCTCGGCACCTTTGACTATCAATGCTCACTGAGAAGTGAGACACAATATTGCATACATGTAATACTAGATTTTGCCCCCCTAAAGAAAAAAAAAACTTCTGTTGAGAGTTTTAGGAATGTTGGGCTTGTATATTGCAGTCTCAAGATGTTCTGCAGCAGCAGCTTCCCCACACTGAGGACAGATATAGGACGTGAGTGGAAATACTGCTATAGGCTGGAGCAGCAGCCCAGGGTACTGCAGGCAGCAGGAGACACTGTGCTGCCTCCATTCAGCAGCCGTTACTATGGAGGAATGCTCGGTCCCCTGTGAGGAAACCACTGACTTACTGCTATGGCTTGTAGGCGCTCCCTGTGCAGCTCTGCCTCCGCCATCCTCAGGGTCCAGTGGAAGGGTCACTTGTTCGCTTGTGTGTGAAGCTTTCACTCCGGGGAGTGCCTCCCTCACTTGTCTGGCTCACAGTGCCTGTCTGCCTCCCATCCCTCTGCTGCTGCTGTCACACAGACCAGGCATATGCTCCCTGGCAGCTCTCACTGCAGCACTGCTACGTCTATGCTCCTCCTATAAGTCACCATAGGAGCCCAGCATCAGGAGCAGCGCACTCATACGGTCATACACAGGGTCTGTGACTGAGCAGACACAGCTTACTATGAGGCTTTATGAAGAATCACCCCTTATAGTATTTGTAGGGAGAACAAGTCAAAGGGAAGCCGGATTTCCCAATGTGGTGAAAATGATGGCTAGTCTTAATGTTATTTAATAAATAATAACCATATCCCGCAGTATGGGGGTTGTCTGTTGAGGCATAGGGCACCCGCGTAGCTTGGGGGAGACCGTAGACGCTGGGTACAAAATTCTTATGGAGTCAAAGTGTCAAATGGAAAAAAGCAGCAGTGGCGTCACTGGCTTAAAGATCTGATGCAGTGCATATGTCTGGGGGGCTTTTTGGCCGAGTGACTCAAATTTGTGGTCAAAAGCCTCTCTCTGAATTGGTGTCAACGTGATGCCAATACAGAAGAAGAAGAGAGCTATAGGTTACCTTCCCCTCCATTATACGTCCTGTAGACCGCAAAATGCCAGTGTCCTGGCACACATGGTGCAAAGATGTCACTACATTGTGCCACCTGAGCTGGTGATGGAAGAATGGGACATGGTCGCTTGGATTAGGGGTGTATAAACATTATTTTTTGTGAGGGAAGGGTGACATTATTGTTTTTGGAGAGAGCATTCAGGAGTAATATTTCTTTTAACCCCTTTACCCCCGAGGGTGGTTTGCACGTTAATGACCAGATCAATTTTTTCAATTCTGACCATTGTCACTTTATGAGGTAATTACTCTGGAACGCTTCAATGGATCCCCCTGATTCTGAGATTGTTTTTTCTGTGACATATTGCACTTCATGATAGTGATAAAATTTCTTTGATATCACTTGAGTTACTTTGAGAAAAAATTGGAAATTTGGCAAAAATGTTGAAAATTTTCAAATGTCAAACTTTGAATTTTCATGCCCTTAAATCAGAGAGATAGCTCTCTCTTTGAGGGGCCTTTATGACAGAAAATATGCAAAAGTGACACCATTCTAATTCACCATTGTGCTGTGCACATGCTGCGGAAATTTCAGCTGCGGATTATCATTGCGGAAAAATACGCAGCATGTCCATTAATTTTGCGGACACGTAGCGTAATTGCCGCCATTGACTTGTATTGAACAGCATATTATCCGTGTGAGCACATGTGCCCATGCGGATATCATACGGTTCAATGTGCGGATGGTACCCGGGTTTGGAGAAGAGGAGACTTTCCTCCAGACCCAGGTACCATAGAACCTGTTAAAAAAAAAATTAAAATAAAAAATAAAGATTAAACTTACCTTCTGATGGCCCCCGGTCTCCTCATTTAGTCATGTGACAGGTCACGCGACCACTGATGTCGGTACAACAGACCGGACGCAGCAGAGAAAACACCGGGGGCCATCGGAAGGTAAGTATAATCTTTATTTTTTATTTTTTACCATGCTTATTCTTTTTTTTTTTAACTATTACTTGGTCACACTATATAAATCCATGCCGATTGCATGGATTTATATAGTGTAACCAAGTTGTCAAGCACTTTCCAAGTGATGCTAAAATCGGTTGGAAAAGCACTTGATAACCCGCATGCAGAAATGCATGCAAAAACGCTTGACAAACGCTTCTACCTGGCAGGAAAAACGCATGTAAAATCCGCATGCATTTTTCCTGCCAGGGAGAAGCGGAAAAAATATGCAGCATTTCTGCATCGTGGGCAAGGGTACCAGGAAAAAATGGACCCCAAAATTTGTTGTGCAATTTCTCCTGAGCACGCCATTACCCCATATGTGGGGAAAAACTACTGTTTGGGCACACAGCAGGGCTTGAAAGGGAACGAGCGCAATTTGACTTTTTGAAAGTAAAATTTTCTTGAATAATTTACAGACGCCATGTCGCGTTTGGGGAGCCCTTGATGTGCCTAAACAGTGGAAACCCCCCACAAGTGACACCATTTTGGAAACTAGACCCCTCAGGGAACTTCTCTAGATGTGTGGTGAGCACCTTGAACTCTCAGGTGCTTCACAGAAGTTTATAACATTGAGCCGTAAAAATAAAATTTTCACATTTTTTCCACAAAAATGTTTTTCAGCCCCAAATTTTGCATTTTAATAAGGGTAAAAGGAGAACTTTCACCATACCATTTGTTGTGCAATTTCTCCTGAGTAAGCCGATGCCCCATATGTGGGGGGGAAACCACTGTTTGGGCACATGGCAGGGTTCGCAAGGGAAGGAGCACCATTTGACTTTTTGAATGTAAAATTTTCTTGAATAAATAGCGGACGCCATGTTGTGTTTGGGGAGCCCCTGATGGTCCTAAAAAGTGGAAACCGCCCACAACTGACCCCATTTTGGAAGCTAGACTCCTCAAGGAACTTATCTAGATGTGTGGTGGGCACCCTGAACCCCCAGGTGCTTCACAGAAGTTTATAACGTAGAGCCATGAAAATAAAAAAAATCACACTTTTTCCACAAAAATGATCTTTAAGCCCCAATTTTTTATTTTCATAAGGGTAACAGGAGAAATGTCACCATACCATTCTTCTCCTGAGTAAGCAGATACCCCATATGTGGGGGAAAACCACTGTTTGGGCACATGGCAGGTTTCAGAAGGGAAGGAGCACTGTGTGACTTTGTGTATGCAAAATAGGCAGGAATCGAGAGCGGACGCCATGTCGCGTTTGGAGAGCCCCTGATGCGCCTAAACAGTGGAAACCCTCCACAAGTGACACCATTATGAAAACTAGACCCCTCAAGGATTTTATCAAGAGGTATAGTGAACATTTTGAACCCAGAGGTTCAACACAGAATTTGATAACATTAATTATGTTATCGCAGGTGCTCGAGTTACACGCTCGAGTCCCCACCCCGCATGTTTCACGGTTGTTAGACACTCAAAAAAAAAATGCGGGGATTGCCCGTGCATGGGAGGCAATCCCGGCATGTTTTTTTAGGCTGTATAAATGCCGCAAAACATATGTCACTCAAGCACCCGATTCAAACTCAACTAGCGAGCACTTGTGCTCAACACTACACACAAAACTTTTTTTCTTAACTTTTAAAAAAATCCCAACCCCAGCACAACCCTAACCCCAACACAACCCTAACCATAACACAACCCTAATCCTAGCCCAACCCTAACCTTAACCCAACCTTGACCCTAACCCCAAAACCCTACCCCAACCCCAACCCTAACACGACCCTAACCCTAACACAACCCTAACACAACCCTAACACTAACCCCAACCCTAACACAACCCTACCCCAACCCTAACACAACCCTACCCCAAACCTAACCCTAATACAACCCTAACACAACCCTAACCCTAACCTTAACCCTACCCCTAGCCGTAACTCTAGTCCTAGAGTTTATTTTTTACGCCGTTCCTCATGCGGTATAAGTGATTAGATGACTTTATTCTTCGGGTTGGTGTGATTACATCGATACCAGATTCATGTCAGGTTTTTATGTTTGGCAGCTGTCACACATTAAAATGTCATGTCATGCATTTTTTTTGCAATAATTTTTCCAGATTTCGGTCTACAGAGTCATGTAAGGGCTTGTTTCTTGCGGGACAAGTTGACGTTTTTATTGGTACCATTTTTGGGCACGTGACATTATGTGATCGCTTTCTACTCTGATGTATGACCGCAGAGCGGCGGCAGGAGCTGCGCCACGCTGCGGCTACAGTGTGCACACTATTAGGGAGAATGAATGGTCACTGCTCTCCACGCACACAGTGCCGGCATGGGGAGCAGTGACTATTCCGGCACAGCTGATCACTGTGTGAGGGCGCATGGCGGTTACGCCATGCGCGGCTCACACAGTGTGAACCATGTTGGCAGCAGAGGGACGCAGTGCTGGAGGAGAGAGGAGGTGAGTATGATTGTTTATTTTTTTTGTGTGCAGCGTGACGGGGATCGGGGGGGCAAGCATACCAGGATGAGGGGGGCCATACATACAGGGATGAACGGTGCCAAGCATACCAGAATGAGGAGGGGCCATACATACAGGGATGAAGGGTGCCATACATAC
Organism: Phyllobates terribilis; assembly: GCF_046119375.1. Taxonomy (NCBI): domain Eukaryota; kingdom Metazoa; phylum Chordata; class Amphibia; order Anura; family Dendrobatidae; genus Phyllobates; species Phyllobates terribilis. The sequence continues at coordinate 64,969,208 of NW_027362761.1, read as the reverse complement.
CAGGAGCCGCGCTGCAGGCACAGTGTGCCGGCTATTAAGGAAAATTAATATTCACTGATCCCCACGACCAGTAGTGGGCACAGTGTAGGCTGCAGAAGGCGGCTTCTGCCTCCTGTGCCCTGCTACTCCGTTGCTGTAGCTCTTTCCACTTCCCCCACCACCCACAGCCACAGTATTTATATATATCGTACTATAAGACGCACCCCCCACTTTCCTCCAAAATTTTGGAGGAAAAAAGTGCGCCTTATAGTCCAAAAAATACGGCAAGTGAATTTCAGGCAAAAATGTAATTAGAGAGAAAAAAAACACAATGGGAGTGGTGTAGGCTTCTGCATAAATATTTAGAGATTAGACTTACCTAAAACAGTGAATAATACTGAATGTTGTCTGTAATCTGGCAAGTTTACTTTGAAACAGGAAATATAAACATAATAATATTAAGAGAGGACAAAAAACTGGGCTGACGCTTCCGTGTTGAGAAGCAAATTGGAATGCTCGACTGCTCGATCCGAGCAACGAGCCCAATGTAAGTCTACAGAAAACTTGTGCATTTTTCAGGCGACTCCCCCCAGCGGTCTGCAGAGGGCCTAAAAATTGCTCAAATCAATGGGAACAGTGCTCAAATGACATGGGAACAGCATGGGGAAGACCCCTGGAAGCATTTCTGACTCCCAGGTCACTGCTGTCAACAATGTTGTCAGAGGTATTACGCCACTTTTACGGACTCACAATAAAACATACAAAAACGAAACCAAAATGGATTTTCCTGGGAAATATGTTAAGGAACATCCTTTCCAGGGTAATGACTTGTATATAAGGCAAAATAAATAAACAAAAACAAAAATGCTCCTCCACACCTTGGGTTATGTTCACACGTAGCATTTTTCAGAGAGCCTCCTAAAAACAATGTTCCCATTATTAGGAAGTGGGTCTCCCATAGTGTTTGCCTATGCAGTGAAGCAACGGCTGCCAAAAATTTGGAGGAACTCCAATGCCGCTTGCAAGAGACGTAGAGGTCAGAGAGCCTCCTAAAAACAATGTTCCCATTATTAGGAATGGGAATTAGGAATTATTAGCAAGACAAGTAGAGGAGGTGATATGGTAGATATGGTGGTGAATGATATGGTGATGGAGGATGAGGAGAAGGAGGAGGGCAAGAGCAAATAGACAAAATCAAGAAGCGTATACCCATGTCTGGGTGTGAAGACAGAGGTGCATGGGAATAGAATTAGACCTCCCAAAAAAAGACACTGTTTTTGATTTTAGGTTACGCTGCTATCATTCGGTGGTGTTGAGAAGTCTGGCCCAATCCAGCCCTTGTTCATTTTTATAAGAGTCAGCCTGTCAGCATTTTCAGTTGACAGGCGGATGCGCCTATTGGTTATAATTCCACCGGCGGCACTAAAAACCCGCTCTGATAAAACGCTAGCGGCAGGGCAGGCCACGACCTCCAAGGTGTAGAGAGCCAGTTCATTCCATGTGTCCAGCTTGGATACCAGTAATTATAAGGCACAGAGGAATCACGGAAGACGTTAGTACTGTCGGCAAGGTACTCCCTCACCATCTTCCCAAACTTTGCACTCCTTGTGAGAGTACCCCGCGCCTCAGGGGTGAGAGGGTCTGAGAAAACTCTCCCTGAACTTTGACAGTGTTCCCCTGCCTCTGCTGGATTGGAGGAGTTGTGTCTCGCTCGCCTGTACTCCTTGGTTGTCTAGCGAATTGTGACCTCTGCCGCCAGCGTTTTCAGATGGGAATATTTTTAATAATTCCGCAACAAGGGCCTTCTGGTACTGCCCCATTTTAGTAGACCTTTCCACCTCGGGTATAAGAGATAGAAAGTTCTCCTTGTAGTGTGAGTCTAGAAATGTCACCAACCAGTAATGACTGTCACCCAAAATTTTGAGAATGCGAGGGTCATGGGAAAGGCAGCGTAACATAAACTCATCCATACGTGCCAGACTGCTAACAGGCAAGACTTCTGTGTCCTCAGCAAGAGGACGACTGACCATGCTCTCCTCCTCCTCCCTGTCCTCAGGCCATCCATGCTGAACAGACGGTATGACAGTTGTGCAGGTAGTACCGTCTATAGCGCATGAAACTAGCTCCTCCTCCTCTTCCTCATTGTCACCCAATCCACGTTGGGATGAGATGAGGCTGGGCTGTGTGTAATCACCCTGTATGGTTCCTTGCTCCATCTCATCGTGCTCCGCCTACAATTCATCATCTTTGATTGTGAGCAGAGAGCGTTTCAGAAGACAGAGAAGTGGGATGGTGACACTAATTATTGCGTCATCGCCGCTCACCATCTTGGTGGAGTCCTCAAAGTTTTGGAGGATGGTACATATGTCTGACATCCATGTCTACTCCTGAGGTCTTATGTGTGGAGTCTGAACTGAATACCGACGGCCTTGTTGATGCTGGTAGTCAACAACTGCCCTCATCTGCTCACAAATCCTTCCCAACATCTGCAATGTAGAGTTCCAACGCATGGGTACATCACACACCAGTCTGTGAGCCAGAAGCTGCAAACGCTGCTGTAACACGGCAAGGGTGGCGGAAGCTGTAGGTGACTTTCTAAAATGGGCACACAGACGGCGTACTTTGACGAGCAGATCTGGCAGCTCCGGGTAGGATTTGAGAAACCGCTGAACCAGGAGGTTAAGCACATGGGCCATGCATGGTACATGTGTGAGCTCGCCTTGCCTCAGAGCCGCCACCAGGTTCCGGCCATTGTCACACACGACCATGCCTTGCTGTAGGTTCAGCGGTGTCAGCTACAGATTTGCCTGCTCTTTCAGAGCTGTTCAAAGCGTTGTGTTTTTTGTCACCTAAGCATATTAGCTTCAACACAGCCTGTTGCCACTTGGCCGAGGCAGTGCTGCAGTGCTTCCAGCTTGCGACTGATGTGGTCATTTTGGAGATGGATGCTGAAGAGGAGGAGGTGCAGGAGCTGTAGAATGTGGGGGCAACCCTGATTGACTCAGGACCCGCAATCCTCGGCGTCGGGAGGATGTGTTCCGTCCCAAGGTCCAACTGGGTCCTGGCTTCCGCTATGTTAACCCAGTGTGCCATCAGCGAGATGTGCCTGCAAGCACTTGACCACGTGTCCTTAGTTAGGTGGAATTTCCCGGTAACTGCGTTGTTGAGGGCATGGCTAATGTTGTGGGACATGTGCTCGTGTAATGCAGGGATGGCACACCGGGAGAAATAGTGACAGTTGGGGACTGAGTACCAAGAGACGGCCGCCGCCATCAGTTTTTGGAAAGCTTCCGTCTCCACTAGCCTAAAAGGCAAAATTTCGTGCTCAAGCAGTCGCGAAATGTGTGAATTTAGTAGTGAGACCTGTGGGGCGTTGGCTGCGTATTTGCGCTTGCATTTCAAGGACTGGGGTAGGGACAACTGAATGCTGCACTGGGACAAGGACGTGGACGTGCTTTCTGATGGTGCTACTTGAGAGTGTGCAACGACAGGGGCATGGCGGGAGGCATCTTCGCATGCGCCATGGACAGAGGATTGGCTTGCACGCACAACAGCGGAAGAAGCAGTGGTGCCACCCGCAGACACTGTTCCTGGACCCTGGGGTTCGGCCCACTTAGTCGGGTGCTTTGCTGCCATGTGCCTGATCATGCTGGTGGTGGTCAGGCTGGTAGTTTTGCTACCCCTGCTGATGCTGGCCTGGCAGGTGGTGCAAATGGCCTTTTTGGGGTTATCGGCAGAGTCTTTAAAAAACAACCAGACTCGGGAAGACCTAACAGTTGTACTGGCAACTTCTGTCATGTTGATGTCACAGGGAACGTTTGCCCGCCTTCTGTCTGTGGCCACCAAATTGCTTCTTCCTGCCTGTTGTGGTGCTACACCTCCCTCCCCCTGTGTGCTGCTTTCCTCGCTCTGTATGTTCCCCTGCCAGGTTAGGTCAGTTACTATATCATCCACCACCTCGTGTTCCACTTCCGCACCCTGGTCCTCCTCCTGACTTTCTGGCAATTGTGTCTCATCATTGTCCACCTCTTGTGACAGTTTCCCACCGTCGCCTTCATGTGACTGTGGCTGCTCAAATATTTGGGCATCGCTACATGCGATCTCCTCTTGCCCCACTTCAAGTGGACCGGGCGAGAGGCCCGAATCTATAAATGGAAAAGAGAACATCTCTTCGGCATGGTGGGAGGAAGGAGGATCAGCGTGAGAAATATGCGGTCCAGACTCACGACTACTTAGACTTGACCGTGTGGAAGACAGGGTGGTGGTGGTGGCAAAGTGACTGGAAGCATTATCTGCTATCCAACCAATAACCTTTTCACACTGCTCTGTGTTCAATAGTGGTGTTCTGCGTGTTAGAACCCTCCTGTTTGTTTTTTCTATCTTGTGTTTTGCGGTCACGTGAACATCTGCCTTTATATTCCAGCTCCGACCTTATGGCTATGCTGGACTTCAGTGTTTGACTGTTTCTCTAGCCTGGTGCTTCGGTGCCTTTCTCTGTTAGTTCACTTGGTCCTCTGGGACCTCTAGTACATTTTTGTCAGTTTGTATTTTTGTGTTCTGCAACAACTTCTCTGTTTAGGAGGTGTCCCAATTTTTGTCCCATTCCTTAGTTCTTTTAGGGACCCCTCCCTTAATTCTATAGGTCTTCGTTCAGACTAGCCGAGGACTAAGGCGGGTCTGTTCACTAGGAACAGGCAGCCCACTTCATCGTAGGGATTCATCTTGGTCTTACTGTAGGGACAGCTTTCCCCTATCTTTCCTTAGTACATGTTGCAGATCATAACAGTAAGTCCAGCCCAAAAAACTAAAAGGAAAGAAACTCGGGGATCAGTATGGTTTCCGTCTGGGATTTGGCTAAACACCTGCAGGGATTGTCTCTGGAGATGGCCGAGCTTCAGCAACACGTGAGTAGCTGTTCTGGAGCGCATTTTGTCGAACCCAAGGTAGAACTGCCTGATGTTTTTTTATGGTAAACAGCAAGATTTTTTTTTCCTTTAAAAATGCTTGTTTGTTACATTTTCATTTGAGACCAAGATCCTCTGGGAATGAATCACAGCGCATTGGTTTTATTATGTCACTTTTGCGTAATGAACCACAGGGGTGGGCCTTTTCTCTCCAGCCTAATGATCCGTGTTTAAGGTCTGTTGAAGAATTTTTTTCTGCTATGGGGCTATTATATGACGAACCTGATCGAATCTCATCTGCTGAATCAGAACTTAGACGTTTGAATCAGGGGTCAGATGATGTTGAAAATTATTGCACACACTTCAGGAGATGGGCTTCAGAAGTTAAGTGGAATGATCCTGCGCTGAGATGTTTATTTCTTGCTGGTCTGAGAGAAAGGGTTAAGGATTTGCTAATTGCATTCCCTGCACCTGAGACTGTGTAGGATGCTATGCAGTTAGCTGTTCGTATAGACAGGAGACTGAGGTGCAGGCTCAATGAGGTAAATACTCCTGTATTGTCAGTTCCTAGTCCCCAGAAAATCTGCTTTGACGGCAGGGAACCAATGGAGGTTGGGGGGATGTCACTCCGCTCTCAGGAAAGAGACCAGAGGTTTACCGAGGGATTGTGTCTTTATTGTGGTAAAGCTGACCATTTGATTAAGTATTGGGAGCGTCGTTTAAGTAAAGAAAAAAAAAAAAGGTCAGTTACGCCCATATAGCTTGTTTACGCTCTGCAGGAGTATTTCTTTCTGGGAGTACTACTCTGCAGGGAGATTTGATTGAATTTCAGGTATTTGTGGATTGTGGTTCAACACTTAATGTGATAAAAGTTTTTTGGAAAACCTTAAATTGAAATCCAAACCTTTGTCATCACCTATTTCTGTGATTGCAATTGATAACACTCCTTTGAAATGTATTACTCACAAGACTGCTGAATTTCCCCTCACTATCAATGGAGTTCACCAAGAAATTTTGGACTTGGTTGTTTTGAATAATTTGCCCTCTCGAGTTGTTCTAGGATTGCCTTGGTTAAAACTGCACAATCCTTTATTGGACTGGTCTACTAATGTGATTAAGTCTTGGAGTCCGAAGTGCTATGATAAATGTTGTAATGGTCGCATTGCGGCTGTGGAAAAAGGGGAATTACCGGTACCCATTCAAGAGTTTTGGAGTGTTTTTTCGGAGGAGGAGTCGCAAGTTTTACCTCCTCATAGGGATTATAATTGCGCCATTGAGTTTGTTCCGGGTGCTACTCTTCCCAAAAGTCGCTTGTTTAATCTGACTATCCGTGAAAGAAAGGCCTTGGAGGAATACATACAGACTAGCCTGGCTGCTGGTCACATTAGACCTTCTAAGTCGCCTGTGGCAGTTGGATTCTTCTTTGTTAAAAAAAAGGACGGCGGTTTACGTCCATGTCTAGATTTTCGTGAAATTTATAAGATTACCGTACGCAATTCCTACCCATTGCCGTTAATTCCTGACTTGTTTAACCAGTTGGTGGGGGCCAAGTGGTTCTCTAAAATTGATCTCCTGGGAGCATACTATTTGTTACGAGTGAAGGAGGGTGATGAATGGAAAACTGCTTTTAACACTCCGGTAGGTCATTTTGAGAATCTGGTGATGCCTTTTGATCTTACCAATGCACCTGCATTTTTTCAGAACCTTATTAATGACATCCTGAGACCTTTGATTGGTAAGAATGTGGTTGTGTTTTTGGATGACATTTTGATTTATTCACCTGATCTAGATTACCATTGGCAGAGTGTACGTGAAGTTTTGCAGTTATTGAGTGATAATTCACTCTTTGCTAAGTTGGAGAAACGTGAGTTCGCTGTGCAGAAAATTAGTTTTTTGGGCTACATTGTCTCCAGCGAGGGCTTTGAGATGGACCCTGTGAAGGTTCAGGCTGTGCAGGAGTGGCCTAGGCCTATTGGTTTGAAATCTTTACAGAGATTTTGGGGTTTTGCCAATTATTACAGGAAATTCATTAAGAATTTTTCTGTAATTGTTAAACCTCTAACCGATCTCACTAGGAAAGGTGCGAATACGGCCCAGTGGACTACTGAGGTCATTGAAGCATTTGAGTATCTCAAAAAGAGGTTCAGTTCTGCCCCTATCCTTATGCAGCCTGATGAGACCAAGCCTTTTGTGGTCGAGGTCGATGCTTCATCGGTGGGGGTCGGAGCAGTTTTGTCTCAGGAGAACAGGGATGGAGTACATCCTTGTGCCTTCTTTTCGAAAAAATTTTCGGAAACCGAACTGAATTATGATGATGTTGGAAATCGGGAGTTGCTGGCTATTAAACTTGCGTTTGAACATTGGCGTCATTTTTTGGAAGGCGCTAGATTTCCTATTCAGGTTTTCACAGATCATAAGAATTTGATCTATCTGGATGCTGCCAAGCGCTTGAATGCCCGTCAAGCTAGGTGGGCACTTTTTTTTTCTCGGTTTCATTTTTCTGTTACCTATATCCCTGGTACTAAGAATGTTAAAGCCGATGCTTTATCTCGCAGCTTCTCTCCTACGGTCGGTGCCGAGGAGGAGGAGAGCATTTTACAGAAAGGAGTTGTGGTGGCGACTTTGGACTCCGTTTTGGAGAATGGGATTCTGAAAGCTCAAGATGATGCTCCATCTAACACTCCCCAAGGGAGGTTGTTCGTACCTAGAGCCTTTAGAAGAGATTTGTTTGTGGAGTGTCATGAGTCTCGGTTGGCAGGTCAGCCAGGAATTTTAGAGACTAAGAGACTTATCAGTCGCAGTTTTTGGTGGCCTGGATGGCAGAAGGAAGTCATCAAGTGGGTGCGTCAGTGTACTGTGTGTGCTAGGTCAAAGGCTTCACATACTCCTGCTGCGGGGTTGCTTTGCCCTCTGGAGGTTCCTAGTGCGCCTTGGACGCATCTCACAATGGATTTTATTATTGATCTTCCTGTGTCCGAGGGTTTTACTGTCATCTGGGTGGTCGTGGACCGTTTTAGTAAGATGTGTCATTTGGTTCCATTCATTAAGTTGCCCTGCGCCAAGACACTCGCTAAGGCGTTTGTTAAGGAGATTGTCAAGCTCCATGGCGTTCCCACGGATATTGTTTCTGATGGAGAACCTCAGTTTGTGGCTCACTTTTGGCGTGCTTTTTGTGACAGGTTGGGAGTCCATTTGTCATTTTTGTCTGGTTATCATCCTGAGTCTAATGGACAGACTGAAAGAAAGAACCAGGATGTTGAACAGTTTTTGTGTTGTTTTGTGGCGGACAATCAAGAGGTGTGGTCTGAGTTTCTGCCTCTCGCAGAATTTGCTCTTAACAATCATACATCCTCCTCTGCTTTGTGTTCTCCTTTTTTTGTTGTACTGGGAGACATCCGTCTTTTGGTTCGTTCTCCAAATTGGGGTCGGCGGTGCCGGAGGAGGAGAATTTTTCCGGTGATTTGGAGAGAGTTTGGACTAATGTACGTTGCAACCTTCAAGAGGCTAACACGAAGTCCAAGAAGTATTTTGACAGGAAATGTAAAGAGGTTTTGTTTACTTTGGGTGACATGGTTTGGTTGTCCTCGAAGAACCTGCGGTTGCGGATTCCCTCTGCTGTTAGGTTGGATGTCCCTACTTCCTGGAAAATTAATCCTGTGTTTCATGTTTCCTTGTTGAAAAAAGCTGACATATCTGATAGGGACGCCACTGTCACAGTTCCTCCTGTGGTGGAAGACGGTGAATATGAAATTTCTCGTATCTTGAATTCTAGATGGCATAGAGGGAGATTACAGTATCTTGTCTACTGGAAGGGTTTCGGTCCCGAAGATAACTCCTGGGTAAGGACGGATGATGTCTCTGCTCCTAGGCTTGTTAAAGCTTTCCACAGAAGGTTTCCAGATAGGCCTGGGCCTGGAGGATCCGGAGTATCCTCATAAAAGAGGGGGTACTGTTAGAACCCTCCTGTTTGTTTTTTCTATCTTGTGTTTTGCCGTCACGTGACCATCTGCCTTTATAGTCCAGCTCAGTCCTTCTGGCTGTGCTGGACTTCAGTGTTTGACTGTTTCTCTAGCCTGGTGCTTCGGTGCCTTTCTCTGTTAGTTCGCTTGGTCCTCTGGAACCTCTAGTACATTTTTGTCAGTTTGTCTTTTTGTGTTCTGCAACAACTTCTCTGTTTAGGAGGTGTCACATTTTTTGTCCCAGTCCTTAGTTTTTTTAGGGACCCCTCCCTTAATTCTATAGGTCTTCGTTCAGACTAGCCGAGGAATAAGGCGGGTCTGTTCACTAGGAACAGGCAGCCCGCTTCATCGTAGGGATTCAGCTTAGTCTTACTGTAGGAACAGCTTTCCCCTATCTTTCCTTAGTACATGTTGCAGATCATAACACTGCGGTCCCCTATTAATTGGGACACGAAGGTCGAGCGAGAAGATGTGGGTGTTTGTTGTGGCACAATTTCAGCTAGCTCATTGCCGCGGCCTCGTCCTCTGCATGCACCATTATCACCATCACGTCCACTTCCCCGTCCCTTGCCACGCTCCTTGTCCACTTCCCCGTCCCTTAAATGGAGGACTTTATTTTCCACGTTCAGTACAAATGGCTGGATTTGAACCGCAGTGATATGTGATCCATGTGACGGACAAACCACAGTTTTAAAGAGCTGGCCTGTAGGTAACTATTTTTAACAGCGACCTCGTGTCAATAAATTCGCTGACACACTGCAACAAAATTTCAGTGGAGGCCAGAAATGGCAGAATTTTCAGCGCAATTATATGTGATCCATGTGACGGACAAACCACAGTTTTAAATAGCTGGCCTGTAAGTAACTATTTTTAACAGCGACCTCGTGTCAATAACTTCGCTGACACACTGCAACAAAATTTCAATGGAGGCCAGAAGTAGCAGAAGTTTCAGCGCAATTATATGTGATCCGTGTGACGAACAAACCACAGTTTTAAATAGATGGATTTTTAGCGCTGTAATATGGAAAGGATCTGGCTGTATTCTGCAGTGCGAACAAGCAAATGGAGCAGAAAAACGGTGTTCTCTGGATTGCTTTTTCAGCCAATAATCTGGATTAAGATCCAAAAAAAATTCTTCCTGGCCCCTGATACCTGGGGCTATTTCTAGAAATATCTGTAAAAGCACCAGCAGACAGAACTGGAATGGACCCTCTTGCTATATACACTGCAGTCTGCCACATACACTGCCTGCTTGATATCTATGCAGCTGAATTAGTCCTCAGAAGGACTGTTAGTTGAGATGGATATGTGTAGAATATATTGTGGTATACCTACACTAACTAAAAAACAAGCAAATCTCTCCCTAGCTCAGCAGCACCTCTCCCTTCACTGCCTGATTCCGGAGTAGACTGTGACGAGCATGGCGGCGCCAGGTCTGATATAGACCTGATAACGCTGTGCGGCCAGCCAATCACGTAATGCCACAACCAACATGGCTGCGGCATTACAGTGTGTGGCAGACAATCACTGCATGTTCATTGCCGCTCTAACCCCTTAAATACTCGGCGAGTGGCGAGCATCTCAAGCAGTGAGATGCTCAGGCGAGCACCGAGCAGTAGCGAGCATGCTCGCTCATCACTAGTCCTGGAAAATAAAGTTAGTTTGTTGAAAGGCTGAGTGCAGGGTGGCCAATCAACAAACTTTGAGGCTTTATCCCCTCCCTCGGCCATTAGCATACGTTGCTAATATCGAAGGAGAAAGTGCACTGCCGAATACTCTGGGATTCGCTCATCCCTAGCTGCAACGTATCAAACTTTAATGAAATGTGGTTTTATGTTTGCTATTTAGGCCTCCCACAGGGTTAGTCACTGTTGTCAGAAAAAATGGCGTCTTCAAATTGCAGTGTTAGAGAAATGTGGTTAATTGGAGGGACAGCAGGCAGTATTACCGGTTCTAAGCTGTCGTCGAATCGGCGGGTGTTGGCCAGATTTTATTTCCTGCACTGTACAGAATCGCAACCAACATGTATCAGTGCTACTGTCACAGCCAACTAAGTACTTTGATTCTGGGTAAAAGCAAGAATCTTGACAAGGCAACAATATAATGTGATCAGTAAGGTGAGGAGTATGTTTGATCAATGGAGTCTCAGGAAGAATGCTAAACTGCGAACCAAAAACACAAGAATCCAAGGATAAGAAATTAGTAAATAAACTTGATGATTTGTTTGATGTCGCTCATGCTGATGCCATGAAACCTATAAAACTTCAGGAAGACCGTGACTTCTTGCTTTAAAGAGAAAAAGGTTGTCATGAAAGCTTGGGACCATTAGACAGGAAGCTGGCCAAGATCGAGGAATGAAGATTTCTGAAAGCGTTACAGGCAGAGGAATGACGACAAAAGGAAACTGGGTGAGTTCAGCAGTCGACAGCATCGGCTAAACTTTGCAGTAGTAGTAGCAGTTGCAGCGACAAAGGAGCTTCCGACAATGATAGTGATGAGGGCGGAGGGCATTTTAGTCCCAAGAAACGTAAGTCGGTAAGACCTGTCAATGTGACGCCTCTACTCGAAAAGCCCTTTATTTTACCCTGGGAGATGGGAGACTCGGAGTCGGGTCCTGTGATGAAGAGAGATGGGGTGCAGCCGTGGCCCGGACCCGACCCGTGCTCAGGGCCGTCACATTAAAAAGGATGGTGTGGGCTTATCCGGGTTGAGTGGCTGATCTACGACTACGCCACCTGTGGCACCTGGTGAAGGCCACCAACGCTTCTGCAGTCCGCTGAGGCATGGTGTTATGGCGGCCAAAGTTATTACTACTCCCCACTAGCGGAGCGAGGCCTCAGGCAGAGGGACAGGATGGAAGGGGTAGTAGTAGAGGGAGACGGGCGCCGCGTCATGCGGTGTAGCGCAGAATAAACAGTCCGGAGACCATAGGGGTGAACTTCCAAGGCTTTACTCACTTTAGAGATGGCAGAAGGAAGGCGACTCCCTGCTCCCCGCGGAGTCCTGCGGACACCAGAAACGGGGGTCCGACAACCTCTGAGTAAGTCCAGCATCCAGTCGGGACCCTACACCAGAGTGTTCCTGAACTACAGACCGAATCCTTTCTTGTCCGTGTGTGTGCAAATAGGCCGGGTCTCCCTCTGAGCTCCTCTCAGAACCAGGGCACGGGTGGCAGCTCCACTCCGTCTGATACCTGGTGGGATTCTCAGGGCCTACCGGGCTTTCCCGACCAGGACATGGAGTAGCAAGGTCGGGTGTCGGGGGCCGGTACCCCTCTTGCAGCCGGACTCCCTCTGAATATATCAGCATGGCGAGGACAGGTGGCGTACACCGCTCCGTCTGCATCCTGCCTGGGATCCATTTGCTGTGGAGCTACACTCTTAAGCTCCGGGCCTTCTTGGTCCTGGTCCTTGACCGGGTCGAGACATTCCTTGTCTACAACCTACCCCTCGTCCCAAGGCCGGGGTACGAGGGCCGTGTCTCCATCCGATGCGGGCCCACACAGGATCCGCGTTAGGGTGGGAGATCACGGTCCACTCAGCAATTGACAGCATAGAGACAGTCAAAGAGCGATTGATGGCAGTCAAAGAACCTTTACAAAGGACAGACTGACTGCCAGAGACCAATGACCAAGATGGCTCTTTATTAAATATGAAATTTAAAGTGTAACTAAATTGTAAGTCCTCCACCCTCACCCACTAACTGGTTCCCCTCACTCTTGGTTCCCCAGTCTCCCTGTAACCAGGGGAGCAGCACCTAGTGCATACTAGCCCCCTCTGGTGGAGAAATATGGTGTTGGATGCAAAGGTTGGGTCACGACTATCACACTGTTCTTACCTCAGAGGAGGAGCACTACACTCCATTAAAGAAGTGCAGCATCCCTGTGGCGGTCGAACCCTCAGGGGCGCCACATCAACATTATGACTCCGGAAGTTGCTGCAGCTCTAGACAGAACTAATACCAGTGATAGAAAAGCGATCTACCTGCTTTCTGCTGCTTCTTAGTCTCTTGGCCATGATCCAGACAGTCTCATGTTGAATAGGGAATTTATCAGACAGGCTCATCGCCGGCACTAAGAGATTGCTCAATACTGAGCAAAGGGTCTGAATACTTATGACCATGTGATATTTCAGTTTTTCTTTTTTAATAAATTTGCAAAAATTTCTACATTTCTGTTTTTTTCAGTCAAGATGGGGTGCAGAGTGTACTTTAATGAGAGGAAAAAAAATTACTTTTTAGAATTTACCAAATGGCTACAATGAAGCAAAGAGTGAAAAATGTAAAGGGGTCTGAATACTTTCTGTACCCACTGTATACACATATACACACACACACATCTACTAGCAGGAACAAAGCAGCTGAACGCACAAACACTTCTGTTTGTTGTTGGCGTAGAGGAAGAAAGATAAATAGAGAACAAGTGACTTAATGCCCTAATATACGTGCATTAGATCAGTACTATAGTTCCGTCCAAAGGGTGATCTAGTGTCCAATTTTAAATCCAGAATGTTTCAAATTACAAAAGTGCTGCAAACTAGTCACCTCTTCATTTAGAACTGTTGATCTGCTTTATGCCCATGACCCCAAGCAGACTGGTGTTACTGTTATTAACTCTAGTTGGGAGTGGTCCACTCATGTTCCCCGATTCTTGCTCTTATTTGAGGGATGTACTCCTCACATGACACTCTCTGCATTCAATGAGATAAATGTGGTGAACAATGTTTCAGTTTATTAATAGGAAAAATCTGTTGGTTACAAAAGGATGAAGCTTGTTTAGTTTGAATATGTTTATATAAACTGCATTTTTTTCTGTGCACAATTGTAGCCATACATAGTATTTAAAGGTGCTTATCCAGGACTGTGATATTGATGATCTATACATGTGATAAGTCATCATTTTCAGATTGGTGGGGTCTGACACCTGGCACCTCCACCTGTAAGCTGTTATCGGCATCATCAGCGGCCAGATATAAACGGTATACAGAGTCGGACCAGCATAACTTCATACCCTGTGAGGTGGCTGTGCCTTAGTGCTGCTGCTCAGATCCAACTGAAGTGAATGGTAGCTGAGCTACAATAACTGGGGACCGCCAATACAAAGAGCGCAGAGCCATGTTTTTCCAGCTCCGTGCACTGTTACATCTGGCCAGAGATAGTAACAGCCGAGTGGTGGAATATTATACCCTATCTATCTGATATTGTTCACCTATCCCAGACAATATCTGAATTGTAGTGTTGATGCCAAGTACAGTTGTGGTCAACATTATTGCCACTTCTGAATATTAACTCGTTAGTGACCAAGCCAATTTTGAACTTAATAACCAGGCCAAATTTTTGAAATCTGACAAGTGGTAATAACTCTGGAACACTTCAATGTATCCCAGTGATTCTGATAATGTTTTTTCATGACACATTGTACATTGTTAGTGGTAAATTTAGGTTGATATGATTTGTCTTTACTTGTGAAAATATTGGAATTTTGCCGAAAATGTTTCAATTTTCAAACTTTCAATCTTTATCCTTTAACCAGGTAGTCCTGCTGTACAAACTAAGTAATAAACAACATTTCCTATATGTCTGCTTTACATCATTTTTCAAGCGTCATTTTATTTTGTTAGGACGTTACAAGGGTTAAAAGTTTAGTTGCAATGTCTCTATTTTCAAGAAATTTACAAAACCTGTTTCTTTAGGGAGCTATTCAGATTTAAATGGATTTTGAGGGGCCTATATATTGGAAACTCCCCAAAAGTGACACCATTTTAAAAACCACACCCCTAAAATACTTAAACTGTTGTCAGGAAATTTTTTAACCTTTTGGCGCCCATGAATTAACACAAAATCGAATGAAAAAAAATGTAATCTGATGCTCTAAAATGTTGCTTTAGCCCCAATTTTTTTTCACTTTTGCAAGAAATAGCACAAGAAAATGGACCATATTATTTGTTGCCCAGGTCAGAAACCTCTGTTTGGACAAGCGGCAGGGCTCGGAACGGAAGAAGCACCATTTGAATTTTGGAACACAATTGTGGCTGAAATAGATTGCGGGAGCCATGTCGCATTTGCATGTCCCCTAAGGTGCCTAAACAGCAGAAAACCCCCACAAGTGACCCCATTTTGGAAACTACACTCCTCAAGGATTTAATCCAGGGGCATAGTGAGCATTTTAAACCCACAGGTACTACACACTATTTGATAATATCAGGTTGTTATACAGAAATTTAAATTTTTTTCCCCAAAAAGTTAATTTATCCCCAAATATTTCACTTTTGCAAGAGGTAACATAAAAAGTAGACCACTTAGTTTGTTACATACTTTCTTCTGGCGATACCCAACATGTAGTAAAAAAGTTCTGTTTGGACACATGGTAGGGCTCGGAACGAAAGAAGTGACATTTGGCATTTGGAATTTAAATTTGGCTGGAACATATTGCAGACATGATGTCTCATCTGCAGAGCCACTGAGGTACCAAAACAGCAGAAACCCCCACAAGTGACCCTATTTTGTAAACTAGACTATGGGTGTGTTGAGCTTGTTGAACCCGAAGGTGCTTCACAGACAGAACTTTTTAAAATGTGGATGTGAAAACGAAAATTACATTTTGTTTTAGCCCCAAATTTGTAATTTTCACAATGGATAATAGGAAAAAACGGACGCCATAAATTGTTACGCAATTTCTTCTGAACATGAAGATATCCCATATGTGGTCAAAACTGCTGTTTGCGCACATGGAAGGGCTCAAAAAGGAAAGAGCGCCATTTGATTTTTGGAACATCAATTTGTCTTGAATAGATTGTGAATGCCATGTCACATTTAAAGAGCCCCTGACATGTCAAAACAGCAGAAACCCCTCACAATTGACCCCATTTTGGAAACTAGACCCCTCAAGGAATTCATCTAGTGGTGTACTGAGCATTTTTAACCTACAGGTGATTCACAAAAATGTATAACATTTAGATGTGAAAACAAAAAATTTCATTTTTGTAGTAAAAATACTCTTAGCACCAAATTTACAATTTCTATAAGGAGTAATAGGAGAAAATGGACCCCATAATTTGTATGCAGTTTTTACTGAATGTGGCAGTAACCCCATAAATGGTTGTACACTACTTTTGAACAGATTGTAGGCTACATTAGCCGTGCCCCTGAGGTGCCAGAACAGCAGAAACTCCCACAAGTTACCCATATTGGAAACTTCACTGCTTAAGGAATTCATGAAGGGATGTAGTGACTATTTTGAATACACAGGTACCTCACAGAATTTTGGAGGTGGAAATAGAACATTTTCGTGGTAAAAATTAGATTTTTTTAATTTGTTGCAAATTTGTCACTTACACAAGGGTTAATATGGGAAACTGGACCCCACAATCTATTGCGGCGCAATTTCTCCCGAACGCGGGAATGCGACATTTGTCATCAGAAACAACTGTTTGGCCATATGTTAGGGCTGAGATGGATGAAGCGCTATTTGGCTTTTGGAGGCCTAGAATATTTTGTGGGCGACATTTGCAGAGCCCCTAAGATGCCTCAGCAGCAGAAAAACCTCAAAAGTTGACCCCATTGTAAAAATTGCACCTCTCAATGAATTCATCTACGGCTGCAGTGACTATTTTATATCATCCATGCCAGTTTTTTTTTCTGGAAAATTGCAAATTTGCCAGTTTAGTGCTCATGCATTGTGCCCCCATACAGTGTAGTGCCGCCATAAATTCTAGCACACCCACACATTATGCCAAGCTTGTGCTTCTGGAGACACGCACCCTGTGAATCGTTAATTGTGCTCTCCCTGTTACAATAAAGCCAAACATGTGGCCGCTTACTGTTGCTGAGGCAAAGTGGGGCAAAGAAGGAGGAGGACATTTGGATTTGGGAGCACAGATTCCATTGGATCTTATTTGAGTGGGTGGGAGCCGTGTCGCTTTTTCAGAGCCTTTGTTCTACCAGAATCGTAGGAACCCCCTATATTTCCAGTTACAGGTGACCGACCTGGGTGGTGGGCTGGTTTTCTGCGGGATAAGTTAGGGGTATTTATTGGTTACATTTTGGGTACATAACATTTTTAGATCGCTATCAGGATTTCCATGTAAATCCCACAAAAATGATATTCAGATGAAGCCCCGACAGAACCACTCCCTGTAATGAGGCAGATGGAGATACTTTAGACTCAGTTTGGCGTATGTTCCGGTGGTATCCATCTTTTTAGGAATTCACATTCGCAGTTGACCACACTGGTGGGCTAAAAAGACACAGTGACCAGATGGAGTCCAAAGTGACTCCATCTGCCTCGTAAGTGAGTGGTTCCATTGGGGGGTTTTGCCTGAATCGTGGATTTGGGGATTTACATGGAAACTGACATAAGCGCTCAGCCAAGAGTGCAGGATAAATGTGAGACAAGCCTTGTTCTGATTTTGGAAGGTAGAATGAACAAATAGGCAGCAGTACAAGAATAGTTCTCACTTTTATTTTTGCGCGGTTCACCGTGCGGTATTAGTGATGGTTTATTCTTTGCATCAGTGTGATTACAGCGATACCAGATTTATATATATTATTTTTAATGTTTTGCTGCTATCACACAGCAAAAATACTTTTATAAATAATATTTATTCTTCGTTATATTCTAAGAGCTGTAATTTTCTTATTTTTTGGCGAACAGAGCTGTTTGAGGGCTTATTTTTTTGCTCGACGAGTTGGAGATTTCTTTGGTACCATTTTGCTCCCAAGCAGTAGTTTTCCACCACACATGGGGTATCCATGTACTCAGGAGGAATTGCACAACAAATTGTGGGTTCCATTTTCTTCTGTTACCCTTTTGAAAATAAAAAAAATTGGGGCTGAAGCAACATTTTTGTGGAAAAAATGTGATTTTTTTATTTTCTTGTTTTTTTTCATAATTTCACACTATAAAATTATGTTAAGCCCTTGAGGGTTCAAGGTGCTCACCATACATCTAGATAAATTCCTTGAGGGGTCTAGTTTCCAAAATTGGGTCACTTTTGGGGGGCTTCCACTGTTTTTGCACCTCAGGAGCTCCCCAAGCACAACATGGTGTCCGCTATCGATTCCAGCCAATTTTGCATTCTAAAAGTCAAATGGCGCTCCTTCCCTTTCGAACCCTGCCATGCGCCTAAACAGTAGTTTTCCACCACATACTCCAAACACACCTCCAGGCTGTGTAAGGGCTATTTGACCAAGAAGGAGAGTGATGGGGTGCTACGCCAGATGACCTGGCCTCCACAGTCACCAGACCTGAACCCAATCGAGATGGTTTGGGGTGAGCTGGACCGCAGAGTGAAGGCAAAGGGGCCAACAAGTGCTAAGCATCTCTGGGAACTCCTTCAAGATTGTTGGAAGACCATTTCCGGTGACTACCTCTTGAAGCTCATCAGGAGAATGCCAAGAGTGTGCAAAGCAGTCATCAAAGCAAAAGGTGGCTACTTTGAAGAACCTAGAATATAAGACATATTTTCAGTTGTTTCACACTTTTTTGTTAAGTATATAATTCCACATGTGTTAATTCATAGTTTTGATGCCTTCAGTGTGAATATACAATTTTCATAGTCAAGAAAATACAGAAAAATCTTTAAATGAGAACGTGTGTCCAAACTTTTGGTCTGTACTGTATATAGTGACCATATCACATGATGCTACTGTGGAATGGATTCTTTGTCATATATTGATAAAACTCCTCCAACTATGTTATGGGCAGATTAGCCAGGGGCAGAGAGAAAAAAGCACCCATTTGGAAACTCTGTATTTGCAAAAGTACCTGCCATTAGTGATGAGCGAGCACTAAAATGCTCGGGTACTCGATGCTCGGGTCGAGCAAATTGGAATACTCGGGTGCTCGACCCGAGCAACGAGCCCAATGTACAGTACAGACCAAAAGTTTGGACACACCTTCTCATTTAAAGATTTTTCTGTATTTTCATGACTATGAAAATTGTACATTCACACTGAAGGCATCAAAACTATGAATCAACACATGTGGAATTATATACTTAACAAAAAAGTGTGAAACAACTGAAAATATGTCTTATGTTCTAGGTTTTTCAAAGTAGCCACCTTTTGCTTTGATGACTGCTTTGCACACTATTGGCATTCTCTTGATGAGCTTCAAGAGGTAGTCACCGGAAATGGTTTTCACTTCACAGGTATGCCCTGTCAGGTTTAATAAGTGGGATTTCTTGCCTTATAAATGGGGTTGGGACCATCAGTTGTTTTGTGCAGAAGTCTGGTGGATACACAGCTGATAGTCCTACTGAATAGACTGTTAGATTTTGTATTATGGCAAGAAAAAAGCAGCCAAGTAAAGAAAAACGAGTGGCCATCATTACTTTAAGAAATGACGGTCGGTCAGTGCGAAAAATTGGGAAAACTTTGAAAGTGTCCCCAAGTTCAGTTGCAAAAACCATCAAGCACTACAAAGAAACTGGCTCACATGAGGACCGCCCCACGAAAGGAAGACCAAGAGTCACCTCTGCTTCTGAGGATAAGTTTATCCAAGTCACCAGCCTCAGAAATCGCAGTTTAACAGCAGCTCAGATTAGAGACCAGGTCAATGCCACTCAGAGTTCTAGCAGCAGACACATCTCTTCAACAACTGTTAAGAGGAGACTTTGTGCATCAGGCCTTCCTGCTAAAATAGCTGCTAGGAAACCACTGCTAAGGACAGGCAACAAGCAGAAGAGACTTGTTTGGGCTAAAGAACACAAGGAATGGACATTAGACCAGTGGAAATCTGTGCTTTGGTCTGATGAGTCCAAATTTGAGATCTTTTGTTCCAACCACCGTGTCTTCGTGCTACGCAGAAAAGGTGAACGGATGGACTCTACATGTCTGGTTCCCACCGTGAAGCATGGAGGAGGAGGTGTTATGGTGTGGGGGTGCTTTGCTGGTGACAATGTTGGGGATTTATTCAAAATTGAAGGCATACTGAACCAGCATGGCTACCACAGCATCTTGCAGCAGCATGCTATTCCATCCGGTTTGCGTTTAGTTGGACCATCATTTATTTTTCAACAGGACAATGACCCCAAACACACCTCCAGGCTGTGTAAGGGCTTTTTGACCAAGAAGGAGAGTGATGGGGTGCTACGCCAGATGACCTGGCCTCCACAGTCACCAGACCTGAACCCAATCAAGATGGTTTGGGGTGAGCTGGACCGCAGAGTGAAGGCAAAAGAGCCAACAAGTGCTAAGCATCTCTGAGAACTCCTTCAAGATTGTTGGAAGACCATTTCCGGTGACTACCTCTTGAAGCTCATCAAGAGAATGCCAAGAGTGTGCAAAGCAGTCATCAAAGCAAAAGGTGGCTACTTTGAAGAACCTAGAATATAAGACATATTTTCAGTTGTTTCACACTTTTTTGTTAATTATATAATTCCACATGTGTTAATTCACAGTTTTGATGCCTTCAGTGTGAATGTACAATTTTCATAGTCATGAAAATACAGAAAAATCTTTAAATGAGAAGGTGTGTCCAAACTTTTGGTCTGTACTGTAAGTCTATGGGAAACTCGAGCATTTTTCAGGCGGCTCCCCCCGGAGGTCTGCAGAGGGCCTAAAAATTGCCCAAATTGATGGGAACAGTGCTCAAATGACAAGGGAACAGCATGGGGAAGACCCCTGGAAGCATCTCTGACTCCCAGATCACTGCTGTCAGAAACGTGGTCAGAGTATTACGCCACTTTTACGGACTCACAATAAAACATACAAAAACGAAACCAAAATGGATTTTCCTGGGAAATATGTTAAGAAACATCCTTTCCAGGGTAATGACTTGTATATAAGGCAAAATAAATAACCAAAAACAAAAATACTCCTCCACAACTTGGGCTATGTTCACACGTAGCGTTTTTGATGCGTTTTTGCACTTTTGCATTGCTTTCAACCAAGACAAATGCATTCACCAGGAAATGTAATTTTAATATTTTACAACCTTATCTGGCCATGTGGTGTGTGACACATCATCAGACACATGCATACAGTGCTGAAAAGACATGGGAACAGCATGGGGAAGACCTCTGGAAGCATCTCTGACTCCCAGGTCACTGCCTAAAGGTGATCCTTGGCGCAGGCGAAGATGCCTCCCGCCATGCACCTGTCGTTGCAGACTTGCAACAATCACCGTCCACGTCCTTGTCCCACTGCAGCGTTCAGTTGTCCCTACCCCATTCCTTGGAATGCAAGCGCAAGTATGCAAGCAGCCACCCACCCACAGAATGCAATACTATACTGCCACATTTTTGACAGCTGCTTGCACTTGAAATGGAGTATTTTAGGCTCGTGGAGGTGGAAGGTTTTCATAACCTCATGCCGGCGGCGGCCGGGTGTCCATACTCGGTCCCCAGCCGCCACTATATTTCCCAGTATCGCCTCCGCCTTCCACAAGCACGGGTCCCACAACATTACCCGTGCCCTCCCCAGTGCACTTACTGGGAAGGACCGCCTAACCACAAACACGTGGACAGGTGAATGTGGCCAGGGACGGTACGGAGCCAGTCCACAACTTTTTTTGCTGAGAGTTCTATTTATCTCGGTGAAAGGACTGGCATAGAGGGAAACCTTATCTACCCCGCTTGTCATTTCTCCCAGGAAGTCCTGTAATTGAGCTTGTTGCAGAAGCAATGGCTGCCCGTCCAACATCAACTCGCACTTGTCGGTGGTGCTATGACACACACACATCTTTCTTTGCGCATTTAATGTCTTGAATACAGAGTTGGACAATGGCCTGATTTGTAATGCGTTTTGAGAAATAACATGCATAAGCATGGCCGATCCACATTAAAAAAGCAGCCATAGAGTGTCCGGGAACCTTCCCCCACACTTTTCTTAGCCAGGGCTGCTTTTCGGCAGGGTTGGACGGGCCCACCAGAGAACCGGAGACTCCTCTGTCGGGCCCTGGCTACTCCTGGCAGGGAAACCGTATCTACCCTGCGTGTCTTTTCTCCCAGGAAGTCCTCTAAAGCTGCTTGCACTTGAAATGTGGCCTGAACATTACTGATGGTACTTTTCTGTGGGAATTTGCTTGCCTCCTACCAGCCTGGAATATTTCCAGCAAACTATGGTACAACGCCATGGTATTAGCACTGCCCCTAGTACCAGTAGGCAAAGCCATCCCCAATTTACTTCTCAAGAATTTTATTTGGTAGATTGAGTAGTGGCTGCCCAAATACATTTTCTCACAAAGGAGCTGAAGATAGATTGTCAGTAGGTGCAAGTTTCTCCAGCCTGTTAGCTATTAGAGGGTGAACGGCAGCATATTGGTTCAGTGGTTAGCACTGAAGCCTTGCAGCGCTGGGATCCTGGGTTCAAATCCCAGCTAGGACAACATCTGCAAAGACTTTGTACGTTCTCCCCGTGTTTGCATGTGTTTCCTCCTCAGTAAAAATAGAGTGTCTGGGAACCTTCCCACACACTTTTCTTAGCAAGAACTGCTTTTTGGCAGGGTTGAACGGTCCCACCAGAGAGTCCTCTGGTGTGCCTTGGCTTCTACCTCATGAGAGTTCATAATAGCGCTAACTTTGCAGCTGCTATGGGGCTCTTGAGCGGGGGAGAAAGGTTATCCCTCAGAATCAAATCCTCTGGTGGGCACAATGTTTTTCAATCTGAAACAGCTTCTCAGTGGGAGTTGTATTTCACCACTGCCATATTCTTTAGCTTGGTGAAAGGACTGGCATAGAGGGAAACCGTATCTACCCCGGCTGTCATTTCTCCGTCACCTGGTTGCGCCCATTGTCACACACGACCATGTCTGGCTGTATGTTAGGCGGTGAGAGTGTCACGCTGTCTCTGTATACTGGAGGTAGGGGGCCTAAGCTGACCCTAAGCTGGGGCCCTGACTAATCCCTCAACCTGGAGGTACTGTTAAAGGTACAGAGGTCCAGGCCGCCAGCGTAACCCCTACCTCCTGAGGATCCCTGCACCTAAGTAATCTAGTCCTGAGAAGGACCCCGATCACAACAAAAGAGGACAAGTAATAATATGCCCACACACAGTACTTAGACGAACGAGACAGTACAAGGGAAAAACCAAAACCACCTTGCATACAAAAACTACACAACTACAACAGAGGGAACACCAACGGGAAAGGAGATAAATGATAAAGCGAGGAAGGGAAAAAACACTCCAAAAACACTTATCTCAGAAACTCCAAATACCACGATCCGCTCTGTAAGTCTGTATGAAATGCTTTCACCGACACTTCCCAAACAGACCAGCAGGCATTTGAAGGAGACTCACTACAGCAGCATTGATTGCAGCTGGGCGAGGCTGGACCTCGTCTAGCACAGAGAGAGAGAGAATTAACTCCCTCACTGCCGAAAACACAAAGCACCAAAAAGTCAGCTGCGAGAAGTCAGGCTGTGTAATCGTGACGATCTTCGTGGCGACACACCCGTGACAGTACCCCCCCTTCTACGAGGGGCCTCCGGACCCTCAGGGCCAGGTTTATCCGGGTGAGTCGTGTGGAAGGCCCGAACTAATCGGTCTGCGTTAATATCCGACGCAGGAACCCACATCCTCTCCTCAGGACCATACCCTTTCCAATGAACCAGGTACTGAAGGGACCGGCGATTAAAACGTGAATCGATAACCCTTGATACCTGGAACTCCAAGTTACCATTGACCACCACTGGAGGGGGAGGTAAAGGTGATGGTACCACCGGCGCCACATACCTCTTAAGCAACGATCTGTGGAACACGTTGTGAATTTTAAACGTAGGGGGGAGGTCAAGACGGAATGCCACCGGATTAATAATAGAACTGATTCTGTACGGCCCGATGAACCTGGGACCCAGTTTCCAGGAGGGAACCTTAAGTTTAATATTCCTGGTAGACAACCATACCCGATCGTTCACACTTAGGTCCGGACCAGACACTCTCCTCCTATCAGCCATACGTTTGTATCGGTTCCCCATAGTATTCAGATTCTTCAGCACCCCTCTCCATACTGAAGCGAGTGATGAGGAAAATCGTTCCTCCTCAGGAACCCCCGAAGAGCCCCCCCTACTGAAAGTACAAAACTGGGGGTGAAAACCATATGCCCCAAAAAACGGGGACTTACCAGTGGACTCGCTCCGCCTATTATTAAGAGCAAACTCTGCCAGAGGTAAGAAAGAAGCCCAGTCCTCCTCGTTCTCTGACACAAAACACCGGAGATATGTCTCCAAGCTCTGGTTCATACGTTCCGTCTGACCATTGGTCTGAGGGTGAAAAGCCGATGAGAATGACAAATGCATCCCCCGCCGTGCACAAAACGCCTTCCAGAACTTGGACACAAACTGAGACCCCCGATCAGACACTACATCGGAGGGTACCCCGTGAAGCCTCACAATCTCCCCAATGAACACCTGCGCAAGAGTTTTAGCATTAGGGAGAGCCGGAAGAGCGATAAAATGTGCCATCTTGCTGAACCTGTCCACTACAACGAGTATGACCGTTTTACCCGAAGACGGAGGGAGGTCCGTAATAAAGTCCATAGACAGATGAGTCCAAGGACGCTCCGGGATCTTCAAAGGTAAGAGGGCCCCAGACGGACGGGTATGTGAGGTCTTAGAGCGCGCACAAACCCCACAGGACGCGACAAAAGTTACCACCTCCTTATGTAAGTTAGGCCACCAAAACCGACGCGAGAGGAGATCCACAGTTGCTTTACTCCCCGGGTGTCCTGCCAAAACTGAGTTATGGTGTGCCTCGATCACCTTTTGTCGCAACTGATCTGGAACAAATAGTCTCCCCGGAGGTCCAACAGGGGCGTCCCCCTGAGCCTCCAATACCTCCTCCTCCAGCTCAGAGCATACTGCCGAAACCACCACCCCCTCCTGAAGGATAGGAATCGGGTCGTCCGTATTCCCGGCCCCAGGGAAACTGCGAGATAAGGCATCCGCCTTTACATTTTTTGACCCAGGACGATATGTAACGACAAAATTAAACCTGGTAAAAAACAATGACCACCTAGCTTGTCTGGGATTCAGACGTTTCGCGGACTCCAGATATAGCAGGTTCTTGTGATCGGTGATGACGGTGACCGGATGGACTGCCCCCTCCAAAAAATGGCGCCACTCCTCAAAAGCTAACTTAATGGCCAAGAGTTCCCTATTGCCGACATCGTAATTCCTCTCAGCGGACGACAATTTTTTAGAGAAAAAGGCGCACGGATGCCACTTACCAGGGGACGAACCTTGTGACAATACTGCTCCCACCCCTACCTCGGAAGCGTCTACCTCTACAATGAATGGCTGTGACGCATCAGGTTGAATGAGTATGGGTGCCGAGGCAAAACATTTTTTCAAGCAGGAGAATGCTTGACAAGCCTTGTCAGACCACCTAGAAAAATCCGTCCCCTTTTTAGTCATGTCTGTGAGAGGCTTAACCATGGACGAGAAATTACGAATGAACTTCCGGTAATAATTAGCAAACCCCAGGAAACGTTGTAGTGCCTTAAGATTCTCTGGCCGATCCCACTCAAGAACTGCCCGCACTTTCCCAGGGTCCATACGAAAACCGGACGCTGAAACCAGGAAGCCTAAAAACTGGAGTTCCTGTACGGCGAACACACACTTTTCCCATTTGGCATACAGTTTATTATCCCGCAAGATCTGTAACACCTGCCTAACGTGCTCCTGATGAGACACCAGATCCGGCGAGTAAATTAAGATATCATCCAGATATATGACAACAAACTGTCCCACCAGGCGGCGAAAAATGTCATTAACAAAGTGTTGGAACACCGCCGGGGCATTAGTCAGACCGAATGGCATGACAAGGTTCTCATAATGCCCCTCCGGAGTGTTAAACGCCGTCTTCCACTCATCCCCCTCCTTCATCCTAATCAGATTGTACGCCCCCCTGAGATCCAATTTAGAGAACCATTTGGCGCCCACGATCTGATTAAAGAGATCGGGAATAAGTGGGAGTGGATACGGATCTCGGACCGTAATCCGATTAAGTTCACGGAAATCCAGGCAAGGGCGTAGGCCTCCATCTTTCTTCTTAACAAAGAAGAACCCCGCAGCCACCGGTGAAGATGAAGGTCTAATATGCCCCTTAGCCAGACTTTCTGAAATATAATCCTTCATGGCCTGCCTCTCAGGACCAGAAAGGTTATACAACCTAGCTTTAGGTAACTTGGCCTCAGGGAGCAGTTTTACAGAACAATCATACTCGCGATGAGGAGGTAGTTCCTGACACCCTTTCTCCGAGAATACATCCTCAAAGTCCGCCAGAAATGGAGGTAAGACCCAAGGAGTAACCGCACCGATGACCGTGTTCATGCAGTTTTTATTACAGAATTTACTCCATTGGCTTATCTCTCTGGTTTGCCAATTAATAACCGGGTTATGCTTAGTTAACCAAGGAAGGCTCAACACTATAGGAGTGGGAAGACCCTCCAACACGTAGCAAGACAACAGTTCTTTATGTATCGCCCCCACTTGAAGTTTTACGTCATGCACAGCTTGCAAAAAACTTCCCTGACCGAGAGGCCTGGCATCGATCGAGAATATGGGGATGGGTTTAGCCAACTCACTCAATCGCATACCTTGAACCCGGGCAAACCGAGCATCAACCAGATTAGCCCCGGCCCCACTATCCAGAAGAACAGATATCCTCTCAGTTCTCGTACCCACCACCACCTCCGCCGGTACGAGAAACTGAGACGAACCTAGGGACGAAATACCTACTCCCAGATTGCCGTCCACCACACAACCTGGGATCAACAGTTTTCCGACGACTCTTCACTCTGCAAGGGACGGGATGGACACCCCCCAATAAAATGTCCCTTTCTCCCGCAGAAGAAACACCTTCCTGTCTTATGGCGCACCACCGGTCCCCTCCCCCGAAATGATGTCCCTCCTAATTGCATAGGCTCCTCTGGACTGACCAGGGGAACCACCATATGAGGGGACCTTGTAGGAGGTGGAGTCATCACAGGGGGTCGAGTTATCCCGCATCTCTCCCGAAGCCGTCTGTCAACGCGAATAGCCAGGGCCATAGCGGCTTCCAGTGACGCGGGAGAGTCATACTGTGCCAACACATCCTGTAATTTGTCGGATAAACCTTGACAAAACTGGCTCCTAAGAGCCGGGTCATTCCACTGGGTGTCCGTGGCCCACCTACGGAACTCCGAACAGAATTCCTCCGCCGGACGATCTCCCTGCTGGATCCTACGTAACTTAGACTCAGCAAGGGAGATCCGATCTGGGTCATCATATACGAGTCCCAGAGCAGCGAAAAACCTATCCACTGACTGGAGAGCCGGGGAGCCCGGGGGAAGAGAGAACGCCCAAGATTGTGGGTCCCCTTGTAGGAGCGAGATGACAATTCCCACCCTTTGTTCTTCACTCCCCGATGACCGAGGCCGCAGCCGAAAGTACAATTTGCATGCCTCCCGGAAAACAAAAAACTTGTCCCGCCCCCCAGTGAACCTGTCAGGGAGAGCTACTTTAGGTTCTGGTCCGGCTTGCTCCTGAGGATGCAAAACCTTGGACCTAACGTCCGCCAGCTCCATGGACAAACTCTGCAACTGCCGAGCTAGACCGGCTATTGGATCCATGGTAGCTGGAGAAAAACTAAGTGGGTCGGTGAAAATGTCACGCTGTCTCTGTATACTGGAGGTAGGGGGCCTAAGCTGACCCTAAGCTGGGGCCCTGACTAATCCCTCAACCTGGAGGTACTGTTAAAGGTACAGAGGTCCAGGCCGCCAGCGTAACCCCTACCTCCTGAGGATCCCTGCACCTAAGTAATCTAGTCCTGAGAAGGACCCCGATCACAACAAAAGAGGACAAGTAATAATATGCCCACACACAGTACTTAGACGAATGAGACAGTACAAGGGAAAAACCAAAACCACCTTGCATACAAAAACTACACAACTACAACAGAGGGAACACCAACGGGAAAGGAGATAAATGATAAAGCGAGGAAGGGAAAAAACACTCCAAAAACACTTATCTCAGAAACTCCAAATACCACGATCCGCTCTGTAAGTCTGTATGAAATGCTTTCACCGACACTTCCCAAACAGACCAGCAGGCATTTGAAGGAGACTCACTACAGCAGCATTGATTGCAGCTGGGCGAGGCTGGACCTCGTCTAGCACAGAGAGAGAGAGAATTAACTCCCTCACTGCCGAAAACACAAAGCACCAAAAAGTCAGCTGCGAGAAGTCAGGCTGTGTAATCGTGACGATCTTCGTGGCGACACACCCGTGACAGAGAGCCACAGATCAGGCTGCTGTGTTACAGCTTTCAACAACTCTGCAGTGCTGGGCGATTTGTCAATTAAGCATTAAGCATGTTATCTTCAGCACAGCCTGTTGCAGCTTGGCCAAGGCAATGCTGCAGTGCTGTCAGCTTGTGACTGATGTAGTCATTTCGGAGATGGAGGAGGAGGTGGATGAGCTGGACAATGTGATTACTTTGAGGTTAAATTGGTGACGCTGTCTTTTATACTAAAGAAAGATCCTATTGTTTTGTGTTTTTTTTACGTTATTTTTTAAGACAAATGCATTCACCGGGAAATGTCATTTTAACATTTTACAACCTTATCTGGCAATGTGGTGTGTGACACATCATCAGACGCATCCTGTTTTATTTATGATGGAGGGACTCTGAAAGTCATAAAGCCTATTTTTATAGGGCCATCAGACGGCCCTTACTATTCTTAAAAGGCCAGCAGTCGGCCCTCGCTATTGTTAGAGAGCCATCAGCTGGCTATGCTTTGTTGTTCCCATTATTAACAAGTGGGTCTCCTATACTGTTATTGTGTATCCAGTGACTGCAAGGGCTGCCAAAAATTTGGACGCAACCCAATATCCCTTTGAAGAGACATAGAGGAGGGTCTCAGTAAAAAAAATGTTCCCATTATAAAGGAGCGGGTGGTAATGCCCATGCTGTGACTGCAAGAGCTGCCAAAATTTGGGAAAAAGCCCACTAAGAATTTAAAGACACATAGAGCAGGGCCACAGTAACGACAAATTCCCATTAGAAAGGAGAGAGTCTGCTATACAGTTATAAGGTATGCAGTGAGTCCAACGGCTGACCAATTTTATTAAAAACCCCACTAAGAATTTATAGACCCACAGAGCAGGGCCACAGTAACTAGTACGACATGTTCCCATTAGAAAGGAGAGGGTCTGCTATACAGTTATAGGGTATGCAGTGAGTCCAACGGCTGACCAATTTTAGGAAAAACTCCACTAAGAATTTAAAGACACATAGAGCAGGGTCACAGTAACAAGGTACGACATGTTCCCATTAGAAAGGAGAGGGTCTGCTATACAGTTATAGGGTATGCAGTGAGTCCAACAGCTGACCAATTTTAGGAAAAACTCCACTAAGAATTTAAAGACACATAGAGCAGGGTCACAGTAACAAGGTACGACATGT
Source organism: Phyllobates terribilis (assembly GCF_046119375.1). NCBI lineage: Eukaryota > Metazoa > Chordata > Amphibia > Anura > Dendrobatidae > Phyllobates > Phyllobates terribilis. Next base: position 64,939,982 of record NW_027362761.1, on the reverse strand, counting down.
TCACATTAGAAAGGAGAGGGTCTGCTATACAGTTATAGGGTATGCAGTGAGTCCAACGGCTGACCAGTTTTAGGAAAAACCCCACTAAGAATTTAAAGACACATAGAGCAGGGCCGCAGTAATGACAAATTCCCATTAGAAAGGAGAGGGTCTGCTATACAGTTATAGGGTATGCAGTGAGTCCAACAACTGACCAATTTTAGGAAAAACCCCACTAAGAATTTAAAGACACATAGAGCAGGGCCACAGTAACGACAAATTCCCATTAGAAAGGAGAGGGTCTGCTATACAGTTATAGGGTATGCAGTGAGTCCAACGGCTGACCAATTTTAGTAAAAACCCCAGTAAGAATTTAAAGACACACAGAGCAGGGCCACAGTAACAAGTACGACATGTTCCCATTAGAAAGGAGAGGGTCTGCTATACAGTTATAGGGTATGCAGTGAGTCCAACGGCTGACCAATTTTAGGAAAAACCCCACTAAGAATTTAAAGACACATAGAGCAGGGCCACAGTAACGACAAATTCCCATTAGAAAGGAGAGGGTCTGCTTTACAGTTATAGGGTATGCAGTGAGTCCAACGGCTGACCAATTTTAGGAAAAACCCCAGTAAGAATTTAAAGACACACAGAGCAGGGCCACAGTAACAAGTACGACATGTTCCCATTAGAAAGGAGAGGGTCTGCTATACAGTTATAGGGTATGCAGTGAGTCCAACGACTGACCAATTTTAGGAAAAACCCCACTAAGAATTTAAAGACACATAGAGCAGGGCCACAGTAACGACAAATTCCCATTAGAAAGGAGAGGGTCTGCTATACAGTTATAGGGTATGCAGTGAGTCCAACAACTGACCAATTTTAGGAAAAACCCCACTAAGAATTTAAAGACACATAGAGCAGGGCCACAGTAATGACAAATTCCCATTAGAAAGGAGAGAGTCTCCCATAGTGTTGGCCTATGCAATGAATGCAAGGGCTGCCAAAAATTTGGAGGCACTTCAATGACCCTTGGAAGAGACGTGGAGGAGGGTCTCATAAAAAAATGTTCCCATTAGAAAGGAGCGGGCCTCCTATACTTGTAATGCCCATGCACTAAGTGTATAGACTGACAAACATTTACCCCTGGGGGGTATACATGAACATACTGTATAAAAAATTTTTTTTACGGGCATCATAAACACCCTTTAAAAAAATTATGTGGGTTTTGCATCACCGACCACGGTCACCCTGGTGATATGGTGGTGGAGGATGAAGAGAAGGAGGAGGACAAGAGCAAATAGCCAAAATCAGGAAGCATATACCCATGTGTGGGTGTGAAAAGGTGCATGGGAATACACCTCCCAAGAAAACACACTGGATTTCAGTTTATGTTACGCTGCTATCATTCGGTGGTGTTGAGAAGTCTGGCCCAATCCAGCCCTTGTTCATTTTTATAAGAGTCAGCATTTTCAGTTGACAGGCGGATGCACTTATCAGTTATAATTCCTCCAGCGGCACTAAAAACCCGCTCTGATAAAACGCTGGCGGCAGGGCAGGCCAGGACCTCCAAGGCATAGAGAGCCAGTTCATTCCACGTATCCAGCTTGGATACCCAATAATTATAAGGCCGCTTGACGAAGAAAACACAGTTTTAAATAGCTGGATTTCTAGCGCTGTAATATGGAAAGGACCTGGCTGTATTCTGCAGTGCCAACAAGCAAATGGCGCAGAAAAAACGGTGTTCTCTGGATTGCTTTTTAAGCAAATAATGAGGATTAAGATCCAAAGAAAAGTATTCCTGGCCCCAGAGACCTGGGCCTTTGTATAGAAATATCTAGCAGCAGCAGAAGGCAGCATTGGAATGGAGCCTCTTGTGCTATATGCACTGCAGTCTGCTATATACACCGCCTGCCTATACACCCTACGTGCCTGATATCTCTGCAGATGGATTAGTCCTCAGAAGGCCTTTTTGTTAAGATGGATATGTGTAATGTACTGTTTTTCTCCCTACACTACCTAATACACAATCAAATCTGTTCCTGACGCAGCAGCAGCTCTCCCTACACTGTCTGATCCGGAGTGACTGTGACGAGCATGGCGGCGCCAGGTCTGATATAGACCTGATGACGCTGTGCGGCCAGCCAATCACTGTAATGCCCACAACCAACATGGCTACGGCATTACAGTGCATGGCAGGCAATCCCTGCATGTTCATTGGCTCTCTAAAGACCGCCAAACATGCAGGGAGGGGACCCGAGTTCCCGCCCGAGCAACCTGGAAATATTCGGCGAGCGCCGAGCATCTTGAGCAGTGAGATGCTCGGGTGAGCACCGAGCAGTAGCGAGCATGCTCTCTCATCACTACCTGCCATTAAATGAGAAAAAAAAAGTGTTTCAAAAGAAAAAAAGAGGTCACCGATATAATCCATAAGATTAGCTGAGAAATTACTATTGGACCTTCCAATATGGAACTGAAGTATACAAAGATCTGACAGTGCAGCTGCACCATTTGTAGCTATTCTGCCATATCAGATCATGCATACACTTGGATAATTCTTTTGTATCCATAAAATAACCTTGGTCTACAGTTTACAGAGAAGTGAAGAAAATCATCAAGCCAAATACTCAATTTTTTCAGTGAGTGAGCTGATAGCAGATACAATTGTGCGGAAGTAGAGAGAACAAATTTGGGTGAGTTTTGAGTACGAATATATGGGGCAGATGGGTTGTTCCAATTTACTGACGTTGATGATGCCAAAGTCACTCCCTTCATGTAATAGATTTGACAAGGATTTTTTTAAATTCTTCTGTAGGATTATATCATAAAAGATGATATATGTCCTGGTCATCCCACATTTTAAGGATTCATATAGCAGCTTGTCTAGAATGACGAACAAGCTGCCTTTGTCCAATGGAAGGATGATAATGTTCTGGTTTCTTCTTTGATGCATTCACCATAGAAAGACTTTGTTTGTTAGTATTATTACCAAACCCTTTTAGTTCCTATTCTATAATATTCTGAAAACGATACATAGCATTAGCTGTGGGCTGAAGAGGATAAATAATCCTGGGACTGTTCACCTTTGTCACGTGTTAGAATCATGTATTTCATATTCTTGTAATTCTAGTAATGGTAGACTTCCAAAAAATCCAAAATCAACAGAAGGATGCTATCACCTACCAGGATCATATGATTAGGGATGGTAGTGGAGATTATTTAGGATAAATTACCCCCAGTATCAAAAACGTTTCTTAACTGTAGCATCGGCATCTCTGCCCCGTTCTAGGCAGAGACGCCGTCCCTCTCACCTCCCCGCTCCTGGCGCGGCGTCCTCCAGCGCTTCTCTCACCGCTGCTTCCGGCACGCGCTCCTTCCCCGGCAGTGTGCTTAGGGCGCGCGCGCTCCCCCTCTCTTAAAGGGACCGCGCGCGCCGTCCTAAGGAGTCCCCGGCCAATTGCCGGAGGACCTCCCATATAAAAGGCACCTCCTCCAAAATGGAGGTGCCCGAGCAATGTTGTAGCACTGTTCACTACTCTGCTTCAGCCCTCAGGTCCCGTTGCCAGTTACCTGCCAGATACCTGCCAGATTCCTGCCAGTCTGCTGTCTAATTCCTGCCTGATATCCTGCTACCTGCCTGCTAGCCTGAGGTCCGACGGTCTGCCTTCCAACTCCTGTCAGTCTGTCTAAGGACCAGCTTGCCCGCTCACCTGGGAGCGCACATCTTCTACCTGCCTGCTTGCCTGAGGTCCGACGGTCTGCCTTCCAACTCCTGTCAGTCTGTCTAAGGACCAGCTTGCCCGCTCACCTGGGAGCGCTCATCTGCTGCCTGTCTGCTAGCCTACCAGGAGGCTCTGCCGTCACGTGCTGTGACCACCCGCCTGTCCAGAGACTCCTGCCCGCTCACCTGGGAGCGCTCATCTGCTACCTGTCTGTTGGTCTTCCTGGAGGCTCCGCCGTCACATGCTGTGACCACCCGTTTATCCAGAGACTCTCGCCTGCTCACCTGGGAGCTCACGTCTATCATCTGCCGCCACAGGTCGTACCAATCCTTTACCCAGAGACTGCCCCAGTCACTTGCCGTGACCTCCTGCCCGTTCATCCAGAGACTGCCCCGGTCACTTGCCGTGACCTCCTGCCCGTTCATCCAGAGACTGCCCCGGTCACTTGCCGTGACCTCCTGCCCGTTCATCCAGAGACTGCCCCGGTCACTTGCTGTGACCTCCTGTCCGTTCATTCAGAGACTGTCCCGGTCACCTGCTGTGACTGCCTGCCCGTCTACCCTGGTCGCCACCCGCTCCCTTACAAGGACCGCCCCCTTGTATAGTAGCTCAGAGGTTCCGCCTCCCAGACCCGTTACATTAACTAATGATGAGTGAATGTGCTCGCCACTGCTCGGTACTCACCCAAGCATCACGGTGCTTGACAAGCTCGGCGAGTATTTCCGGGTTGCTCGGGTGGGAACTCGGGTCCCCTCCCTGCAGTGGTTGACTGGCCGCACAGCGTCATCAGGTCTATGTAAGACCTGGCACCGCTATGCACATCACAGTCAGAGTAGGGAGAGTTGCTGCTGAGTCAGGGAGAGATTTGCTTGTTTATAGTTAGTATAGGTATTCCACAACATATATATATCCATCTGAACTAACAGTCCTTCTGAGGACTAATCCAGCAGCATATATTCAGTGGTGATAGCAGGAGTTAGGCAGGCAGGCAAGGTATGTGGCAGACTGCAGTGCATATAGTGCAAGAGGGTCCATTGAACATTTTGTCTGCTGCTGTAATAATTACAGATATTTGTAGACATAGCCACAGATATCAGGAGCCAGGGCAAATTTTTTTTTGATCTTAATCCTGGTTATTTGCTTAAAAAGCAATCCAGAGTACACCATTTTTCTGCTCCATTTGCTTGTTAGCACTGAAGAATACAGCCAGATCTGTTCCATATTTCAGCGATAAAAATCCAGAAATTTGAACTGAACGTGGAAAATATTGGCCTCCTTTTCCATTTTGTTGCAGTGTGTCGGTCAAGCTATTCACACTAGGTGTCTGTGAAGAATAGTATTAGTAAATTACAGGCCTGCTATTAAAAACCGTGGTTCTCTGTCAGACATATAACCTATCAGGCTGTGTGCCCACTATGCGTTTTTTAAGCGTTTCCGCAGTGGTAATTCTGTGGCACCCCAGGGGTCTGGTTGCCACAGTGGTAGAAATACCATGTCTGAGAGCGAGCATGGGTTTTCCTGGTCAGGAGCATTATTGCATGCCACGCCTCCTGCCCCAGTCCAGGGAGGGGAGGAACCTGCACTTTATAAACTGGATCTGGGGCAGGGTTAGTGAGTCTAGTTCCAGAGGAAGGGACAGAGCAGCAGCAAGGAGCTCTGTAGGAGCCAGGAGCTGAAGGCCAGGGACTGGAGCAGAGAGCTCGTCTTGGCAGAAGACGCAGGGAACCGGACATCGGAGTCCGAGGCTGTGAGGATATTCACATCCAGCAGCAGAATCCACCTGGCAGGGGATTTCAGGTCCTCTGGCCATAGAAAGCCCGGAGGCTCAGTCACACGCGAGGGACCGGCACCACCATCGAGGAGCGGAAGGAACCAAAGGCCCCAAGTCACCAGCCATACGGGTGAGCACCACACGGTACACCCAGGGACGTGGGCTACTACACGACTACAGCAGGGTAGCCAGGAAGAGTGCAGTCAGACGGGAAGGCCTACCTCCACCTGGCCAGGGGGACTCTTGTTCGCTCACAGACTGACCAGGCCTCTAATGTTAGCCAGTACTCCCGGCAGGGCCTTCTCCATTACCAACAGTAAAGACCCTGAACTGCACTGCACGGACTTTGAGTCATTTCTGCTGCGTCCATGCACCATAACCCTCACCATCTACGCACGCTGCCCTGAGGCTATATACTACCCTCTGCTGCGCACCCAACATCAGCCTCAGCGGCCTGCAGCGGCGGTTCTAAGTGACCGCAATCCACGGGTGGCGTAGTCGGACATTTAAACATTACAAAACCAAGTGAACAGATCCGCCACTGGTTTGACCACCCTGAGCCACGGGACCGGGTCGCCGCCACGGAGACTACAACCCCCAGCATTACACAGAGACCCGGCTCCGGGTATTGCCCCACACACGGCCCAGGGGGCGCGTCAACTTTGGCGTAGTCGGCAGGATTTCGTGCCCGCAACCACCGGGTACTGCGTGCCTGAAGAAAGACTGTGATATTTACCGTGGTGAAGTTTCCCACCATCCGCAGCCGTTTTCCCGCCATCCGCCGCCATTTTCCCGCCATTTCTGGGACACCGCGCGGGAAGAAGAGGGGCGTGGACGCCAAAAGCGCGCGAGAGCTGAAGCCCCGCCTTACGCACTGACGCTGGGCAAGGTCCTGGAAGGAACCCAGCGGACGCGACGTCACCAGCGCGCGACGCAAGGTCCTCGACCCCGACGATCGCCTGCGGAGCTGCGGCCCACGGAGAAGAAGCAACGGAAGGTAGGCCACGGTTAACCAGGGGGGAGGAAAACACCAGGAATGGAGGGAGCTCCCACCGCCAGCACGGCTGCTGCCGCAGTGATACCGTTCACGATGCCGTATATCCCCGGAGCGACATGGTTACCCCAGTACTCAGGGGAGTCGCAAACCCTGAGCGACTTTAAAGAAAGACTGTATAGCCTATTCAAAGTATACCCCCTGTCCGAGGAACAAAAAGTGAGCATCCTGACAGGCCAGTTAATCGGAGTGGCCCAAAGAGAAGTGAAGTCCTGGTCAGCCAGGGAAAAGGGGACTGTAAAGGAAATACTGGCCCGTCTAAAGGACACTTTTGATACCCGCACCTCAGCAGAGATCAAACTAAAATTTTATGGATGCAAACAGCGGGCACAAGACAGTATACGGGACTATGCTTTGAATTTGCAGGAGGCCCTGAGAGCCATTAATCAGGCAGACCCTGACAGCGTGCGGAATGAGGATAAGCTGTTGACTGAACAGTTCATTGAGGGTCTACAGTCCAGCGCCCACCGAACCCAGTTGCGTGTAATGGCCTTGCAGAACCTTGAATTGGACTTTGCGCAGTTCAAAGACAGGGCCATCCGGGTGCTCCGAGAACCGGCACCAGGTGGCGCTGTAACCCACAGGCGCCCTGCTATAACCTATCACCAGGAGGCGGCGCCCTTGTCTGCAGTGCCTGTGGGAGCTGATGCACAGGCTTTGGACAAAGCCCCGGCTGCGAACCTGCACCATCAGGTCCAAGAGTTGACCAAAAGCGTTGCCGTGCTAACCAGAACTGTGCAGTCTTTACAGGTGTCCGCTCCAGGAAAGATCCAGCTGGCTTCCAGTCCGGAGGACGTCCCTTGGAGCTGACGGAGGAGGATCCCATCGTCCAGAGGAAGGCCCAGCGACCGCTATGACCAGGACGGACAACCCATCTGCCGCCGCTGCAACCAACCAGGACATATGGCAAGGTACTGTCATTTAAACGGGCCCAACCTGGGGCAGAGGGCCGACCCCCAGGCATAAGACCATCAGACCCATCGAGCTGGCGTGATAAGTACGTAGGGGGACGACCGGTCTTGCCTGTGGTGCTGGATGGCATTCCTATGAGTGCACTACTGGACACCGGGTCACAGGTAACCACCATCCCCTATATGCTCTTTAAGCGGTACTGGAATGACTCAGATATTACCCGCTACCCAGATGACGATCTGAGCATCATCGCCAGCAATGGTCAGCCCGTACCACAGGTGGGATTCAAGGAGGTGACCATCAAAATTGGTAAAGTTGAACTGCCAGCGCAAGGACTGATTATTGTGGATATTGACCATTGTGAAAGCCACCCTAAGATAACGTTGGGTACTAATGTTATTGAAAATTGTCTTGCAGAGATAATTGTCATATTACAGCAGGTTGCGGTGAACGCCAGCTCCAGCCAGCAGCGTGTACTACAAAAAGAGATCAGAGCCCTGATGAAAAGGCAACAGGTAGAACTGTCTTGTGGTGAGATTGGTAGTGTTAGGATGAGTGACCCGTTCCCTATCGCCATGCCCCCAAAAAGTGAGATGATGATCTGGTGCCGGACTGCAATCGGGTTAAGAGGAAGGGACTTCCAAGCCATGGTAGAACCCGTCTACTCAGACAGTAGGCCCACCATTTTGACAGCACGGGGGGTGGTCGATGTACGCCATGGGAGGGTACCCGTCTGCATCCTAAACATTGGGGAAAGAGAAGTATACTTGCCCCGGTATGCCACTCTAGCCAAATTGTTCACCGTTAACCAAAACCCTGTAAAGGCCGTGGAACCCTTGCCTCCATCTCAACCAGAGGAGGGTAACGGCTCCAAGAAACAAATGGAGGACTGGTGTCAAAAGCTGCATCTGGGCACCGACTCCACTCCCTCACACCAAAAACAGGGAGTCTACCGGGTGGTGCAGGAGTACGAAAGAGTCTTTAGCAAACACCCGCTAGACTTTGGGCAAGTAAAGAGGGTAGAACACCGCATCCCCACAGGAGACCATCCACCCATAAAGGAAAGATACCGACCTGTACCCCCTGCACACTATCAGAATGTCAAGGGAATGTTAGCCAGTACTCCCGGCAGGGCCTTCTCCATTACCAACAGTAAAGACCCTGAACTGCACTGCACGGACTCTGAGTCATTTCTACTGCGCCCATGCACCACAACCCTCACCATCTACACACGCTGCCCTGAGGGAGTTATACTACCCTCTGCTGCGCACCCAACATCAGCCTCAGCGGCCTGCCCCGCAGCAGCGGTTCTAAGTAACCGCAATCCACGGGTAGCGTAGTCGGACATTTAAACATTACAAAACCAAGTAAACAGATCCGCCACTGGTTTGACTACCCTGAGCCACGGGACCGGGTCGCCGCCACGGAGACTATAACCCCCAGCATTACACAGAGACCCGGCTCCGGGTATTCCCCCACACACGGCCCAGGGGGCGCGTCAATTCCGCTGCAGAAATGCTTAAAAAACGCTTGGTAGAAGGTCTGCCATGTTCCCCAATGATAATCTGCATGTGCTATGCACATGCTGCGGAAATTTCCGCTGCGGATTATCATTGCGGAAAAATCTGCAGCACTATCAATTATTTTGCGGAAACGCAACGTTTTCACCGCCATTGACATGCATGAAATCCGCATCACTGCATCTGCAGATGCACATTCCATGCGTTTCAATGTGCGGATGGTACCCGGGTTTGGAGAAGAGGAGACTCTCCTCCGGACCCGGGTACCATAGTACCTGTAAAAAAAAAGAATAAAATAAAAAATACTCAAGGACTCAAGGACCTGCGGTGACGTCATTTAGTCATGTGACGGGTCATGCGACCGTTGACGTCGGCAGGTCCTTTAGTGTACCGCAAGCTGCCGGCAAGCCAGGACGCATCGGATAAAGACACCGGTGGCCATCAGAAGGTAAGTATAGATTTATTTTTTTATTTTTTACCATTCTTTTACGGTCACACTATAAAAATCCATGTCGGTTGCATGGATTTATATAGTGTGACCAAGTTGTCAAGCACTTTCCAAGAGATGCTAAAATCCCTTGGAAAGCGCTTGACAACCCGCATGCGGAAATACATGTGAAGAACGCTTCACTTCCGCTTGTCCCTGGCAGGAAAAACGCATGTACAATCCGCATGTACAATCCGCATGCGTTTTTTCTGCCAGGGAGATGCAGAAAGGCTCAGGAAAAAATCTGGAGCATTTCTGCATCGTGGGCACATAGCCTCACAATGTTCCAAAATCAGCCATTTCTTCCATTTTCATTTCGTTGCAGTGTGTCGTTCAAGCTATTCACTCTAGGTCTCTGTGTAGAATAATATTAGTAAACTACAGGCTTGCCATTCAAAAACGTGGTTCTCTGTCAGACGTATCACATATAACTGCAGTTCAAATCCAGCCATTTTTAGTGAACGTGGAAAATATTGTCCTCCATTTATAGTTTGTAGCAGTGTGTCAGTGTACAACATTTTACAGCTCCATTTGCTTGTTCACAGAATACAGCCAGATTTTTTTAGTTTTATTCATATTACTGTATTGTGGAAGCAGAGGAACTTTTTTCAATGATCAGACGCACGTGATCCATATGACTGCCGTAATAATACAGAAATTTTGGGGAGTGTGTAAAATATTCCACTCCTTTTAAAGTCAGCCACCTGTGTTTTGTTGAACCAATTGACACGTGGTCGCTGACAAATACCATACTATTAGGCGACTGCCTGAAACCGTGGCCATCAGACGTTATCCTATATGACTGCCCTAATAATCCAGCAATTATTGTGAGTCAAGTATTAAACTCCATTTAAAGTATTGCAGTTTTGGGTTCAAACCTATTATCAGTTGGCCGCTGACAAATAGCATATCTGTGAACAATGTTGTTAGAGTATTACGCCACTTTTGCAAACTGACAAAAAACAAGCTAAAATTAAAAAAATGTTAAGAAACATTCTTTCCAGGGTAATGACTTGTATTTAAGGCCAAAGAAAAATAAATAAAGTTATGGACTGTGGAAGACATTTATGCGACCAGAATGATCACTCATCTGTAGCTGGAGATGATAGTGACGCGCCCCCTGGGCCGTGGGGTACCCGGTGCCGGGCCGGTAGATACTGGGGGATGTCACAGTGGCGGTGACCCGGTCCGTGACCCAGGACGGTCAATAACAGATGTTTATTTATAGGGGATTTATATTGTTTGTATACAGTTCGTGACGCCACCTATGGTATGCGGCTATGTGGAGCCGCCGCTGCGGAGCAGTTCCTCTGGAGCTGATGTCAGTGCAGCAAAGTTGATGTGGCTCTCCACAGGTAGAGCTTAGCTCCAGGGCAGTGTAGATGGGATAGGTTGTGCTGGGAGTTGTAGTGCAGGGATTGATGGCGCAGCAATAATCAGTCCACAACTTAATTGCGGTTTCCTCTTAGCTTTACTGGTGGTGATTAGACAAGCTGGGACTAGGGTACTGGCTAGAAGTGGAAGTCCAGGCAGCCTGGAAGCAAGTAAAGAATCCTCCTTGCCAGGTGAAGTTGGAGGCCTTCCCTTTCCACTAAACTCTTTGGCCCTGCTGCTTGTAGCTGTGCGGTGGCCCTCGTCCCCGAGTGCAACGTTTCTGTGCTCACCCGTATGGCAGGCAGCTCGGGCCTTGCTGGTGCTTCGCTCCCACGTGGCGGTGCTGGGCCCTCTGTGCTGCTGAGCCTCCGGGCATCTGATGGGGCCAGGAGACCTGCAGTCTCCTGCCTTCTGGTTTCTGCTGCTGGGCCTTCAGTGCCCCACAGCCTCGGACTCCGGTGTCCGGTTCCTCTGTGATGGTCCTTCTGGGGTGAGCTGCCGCGCAGTTCCAGTCCCCAGCTCCTCTCTCAGTCCTGGGCCTCTCCTCAGGCCCATTCTGGAGCAGAGCTCGTACACAGCCCCTGCTCCCCTCACTTTCCTCCTCTGACTGGCTTGTCCTTCTAAGATGGCTCCCCTTTTTATACAGCTTCCTTTCATGTGCTCCCCTGATCTACGTCCTCCACCCACACCCACTACATGGTTCCTGACTCGCCCCCTGGGCCGTGGGGCACTCGGATCCGGGCAGTAGGGGAACGATGGGAGTAGTAGTGGCAACCCGGTTCCGTGGCTCAGGGTGGTCAGGCCAGTGGTAGTCCGTTATGCGCTGATGATTATGTCCGACTACGCCACCCGTGGATTTGTGGTCATTAGGTACCGCCGCTGCAAGGCAGACCGCTGGGGCTGATGAGGTGTGCAGCTGGGATGGTGTGACACCCCACGGGAAGAGTGCGGCCCCAGGGCAGTGTAGTGGATGGTGGGAGTGATGGTAGTGGGAGTCCCCGTGCTGATAGTGCTGAAGGAGCAAGGAGCACGCAGACAACAGGTTGCAGTCCAGGGTCTTTACTAGAACAGGTAAATTGACCCACAAACAGTCCCAGCTAGGAGGGGACCTGGATGTCTGAGAGCAATGGGGAAATTGGCCCTGGTCAGGGTGAGGGTGTAGGCCTACCGTGCTTTCTGTGTTCCTTCTGGCTATCTCCTCGTTATAGGGTAACAGCCCACGTTTCCAAGCTTTCCGTGTATTCTCGCCTGTATGGCCTGCTCCCAGCCTTGTACGGCTTTACTGGTCCCTTCGGTTGTGGCAGGGCCTCCAGGCTTCTTAGGCCAAGGAATATACAGTCCCTTGCGGACTGGTTCTCTGCTGGGGGATGTAGAATCCTCCCAGCCTCAGACACCAAAGTCTGGTAAAGTAAGTCTTTTATCTGCCAAGACAGGCTCTCGTCGCCTCTTGTCTCTGGCTTGTGGCTCTCCTCCTGCCACACTTCCTCTTAGGTGCAATACAACTGTCCCTCTCTGCTCTGGGACCTGAATCCTGAGACAGGTCGTCCAGCTCTCTCTAACCCTGCCCCCAGTACCAGCTTTTATAGGGGCAGCCAGCTCCCCCTACTGGCCTGAGACAGGAGGCATTGCATGCTAATGTTCCCCTGACTAGAGAACCTCCCCCTTGCTCTCAGACACAGCTTTAATTACACTTGTGGCATCCAGGCCAGGGTGACACAGTTCCCCCTCACTTGGTTCCCCTCCACTCCAGCCAGGGACCAGGGACTGTGCTCTCCCTTGGGAGCAATCTCACCCTGCCCTACTGAAATGGACGTGTTGGATGCAGGTGTTAGGGTCCCGGGCAGCACTCTATCCTTACCTGAGAGTGGGATACCACACCTCTGGGTGAGATGCAGTACCTCTGTGGCGACTGAACCCTCAGGGGCGCCACAATAGCATCTAGCAGCAGCACCTGTTCCTATTGTAAATGCATCTAACAGCATTATCGATAGGTAATAGAATAGATTTTACATTTTTTTGGGCAGCACCAGCAGCACGCAGTATAAGGCAATATTACCTGGCTGGATCGATGTAATATGCTATCTGTACTGCAATAACTCACCCGTAAAAGAATTTCAGATAAGACAGTTAATATTCTAGAATATAGAATCTATTTGAATTGTCCTTCCCATTATTAAGGAGTGTGTCTCCTATACTGTTATTGCATATGCAACAATTTCAAGGGCTGCCAAAAATTAGTACGCACTCCAATACACATTTGAAGAGACGTAAAAAAAACACAGTAGGATCTTTCTTTAGTATAAAACCAGACTCGCCAATGTAACCTCAATGTAATCACATTGTTCAGCTCCTGCACCTCCTCCTCCAATTTGGCCTCCATCTCCGAAATTACCACATCAGTCACAAGCTGGAAGCACTACAGCACTGCCTTGGCCAAGCGACAACAGGCTTTGCTGAAGATAATTTGCTTAATGCTTTGGCGACAAACCGCCCACCGCTGCAGAGTTGTTGAAAGCCGTAACACAGCAGCCTTTATCTGTGGCTCTCACCGTTGAACATACAGCCAGACATCATCGTGTATGACAATGGGCGGAACCTGGTGGCGGAGAAATGACAGCCGGGGTAGATACGGTTTCCCTCTATGCCAGTCCTTTCACCGAGCTAAAGAATATGGCTGTGGTGAAATAAAACTGTCACCGAGAAGCAGTGTCTGACTGAAAAACATTGGGCCCATCAGAGGATTTGATTCTGAGGGCCCACCTTTCTCCCCCACTCAACAGCCCCATAGCAGCTGCAAATTTGCACTTTCATGAACTCTCATGATGGAGAAGCCAGGGTTCACCCGAGGATTCTCCGGTGGGCCCATAAAATCCTACTAAAAAGCAGCCCTGGCTAAGAAAAGTGTGTGGGAAGGTTCCTGGACACTCTATACTGCTTTTTTACTGAGGGGGAAACCCATGCAAACACGGGGAGAACATACAAAATCCTTGCAGATGTTTTCCCTGGTGGGATTTGAACCCAGGTCCCCAGCGCTACAAGGCTTCAGTGCTAACCACTGAGCTGCCCTCTCTGTTCTCCCTCTGATATCTAACATGCTGGAGAAACTTGCACCTACTGCCACTCAGTATCTTCAGCTCCTTTTTGAGAAACTAATGTACTTGGGAAGAAGAAAAGGAAATTGTGGATGGCTTCGCTACTGGTACTGGGGGCACTGCTAATACCATGGCATCGTGCCATAGTTCACTGGAAATATTCCAGGCTGGTTGGAACCAAGCTGATTCCCATAGAAAAGTACCAGCAGCAAGCTAAGGAGATGGTGGCCTCAATCATCATCATAACCTCACCTTGGAACTATAAACTCTCCTGAAGGAGAAGCCAGGGCCCACCAGAGGATTCTCTGGTTTTCTGGTGGACCCGTCCAACCCTGCCGAGAAGCAGCCCTGGCTAAGAAAAGTGTGTGGGAAGGTTCCTGGACACTCTATGGCTGCTTTTTTTTTACTGTGGACTGGCTCCAGCAATCTATAAGACTGCAATCTATGATCCCTTCACTGGCTCCCCATTGGCCAGAGACTTCAGTTCAAAACCGTAACCATGACATACAAAGCCATCCACAACCTGTCTGCTCCATATATCTGTGACCTAGTCTCCCAGTACATACCAGCACGCAACCTCTGATCCTCACAAGATCTCCTTCCCTACTCCCGTCTTCTCTCCTCTTCCCACAATCGCATGCAAGATTTATCCCGTGCATCCCTTCTACTCTTGAACTGTTTTCCCACCTCTTCCGACAAGCCTACAACCTGCAGTAACCCTTGCTCCACCATAGCGCTGCACGACCAGCTGTACCCTCACGTACTGTATCCTCACCCATCCCTTATAGACTGTTTGTGCGCCCTCACGGACAGGGTCTTCTCTGCTCTTGTACCAGTCAGTGACTTCTTTTCACATGTAAAGCGCAATGGAATAAATGGCACCATTATAATAAATAATAATAATTATACTACTTGTACTCTGGGTCAATTGATGGCACTTTCCTGGTGACTGCCCCTAAATTGATGTGTTTTGGCAGCTTTTGGTCCCGTTTGAAGGTGTTGTGTATACGTTTGGTTTGGGCACCCATTAAATCCAATGGCGTTTGGCAATGTTCGGCGAATATTCGACAATTACATTGGCAAATATTGCAAAAACGGCGATTGTAATCCGAAACAAATATTGAAATATTTGCTCGTCTCTAATCAGAAACACCCTTAAAAAAAATGATGTGGGTGTTGCATCATGGTCTCCCTGGTGATATGGTGGTGGAGGATGAGGAGAAGGAGGAGGGCGACATAAAATAGAACAATTTCTGAAGGGTATACCCATGTCTGGGTGTGAAGGGGTGCATGGGAATAGACCCCCCAAAAAATAACCACTGGATTTGAGTTTATGTTTGATGCTATCATCTGGTAGTGTTGAGAAGTCTGGCCCAATTCAGCCATTGTTCATTTTTATAAGAGTCAGCCTGTCAGCATTTTCAGTTGACAGGCGGATGCGCCTATCAGTTTTATCAGCTATAATGCCCCCGGCGGCAGTAAAAACTATCTCTGACAAAACGCTAGCGGCCCGGACCTCCAAGGCTTAGAAAGACAGTTCATGCCACTTGTCCAGCTTGCATCTTCCAAAACTTTTCCCTCCTTGTCAGAGTACCCTGTGTATCAGGGCCTGGGCGCTGGGAGGGTCTGAGAAAACTGTCCCAGACCTTTGACAGCATTCTCCTGCATCTACTGCGTCTGGTTTGTGTCATCCTCACTTGTACTCCTTGGTTGTCCAATGAACTGTCTGACTGTGACCTCTGCCGCCAGCATTGTCAGATGGGAATTTTTTTTTGTAATAATTCTTCAACAAGAGCCTGAACTTATTATTTCCAAAAATTTACTCCTTCGGTTTCCTCCCTCTACTAACCTACCTATTCCTGACTTTGCAATTTCCTTTAGGTGCTGCCACCATAACTCCCACTCGGCACGCCTGCTATCTTGGAGTCATATTTGACACACAACTTTCTTTTATTCAACGTGGAAAATTAATCACTCGCTCATATTGCCTTCACCTTAAGAACTACTCTAGAAGTCGACCTTTTCTCACCTTTGATATTGCAAAAACTCTTACTGTCCCTCTTATTCACTAGTGCTACTCTCTTCTAAACGGTCTCCCTCTAAACAAACTGTCTCCTCTCCAATCCCTTCTGAATGCAGCAGCCAGGGTCATATTTCTATCAAGCTGCTTCACCGACGCCTCTACCTTGTGCCAGTCATTCCATGAGTTAGGTTAAACAATCACTACAGAATACAATACAAACTCATCTCGCTCACCAACCAAGCTGTCCACAGTTCTGCACCGGCCTATATCTCTTCCCTCATTTCTGTGTATCACCCCTCTTGTGCCCTCCATTCTGCAACTGATCTAAGACAGACATCCTCCTTAATCAGAACCTCACACCTCAGTCTCCAAGAATTCTCTCGTGCTGTGCCAGTTTTCTGTAATGCCCAAAATGCGTACAACGTGGTAAAGGCAGGGGAACATAAAGTCGGCCTTGTGTGCAAGACTGCCAACAGCCATGACTTCCCTGTTCTCACCAAGAGTATGATTGTCTATGTTCCCTTCCTCCTCCTCCTCATTATCACCTAATCCGCGTTGAGATGAGATGAGACTGGGCTGGGTATCATCACCCTGTATAGTTCCATGCTCCTCCTGCAATGCCTCCTATTTAATTGTGAGCAGCGAGCGTTTCAGTAGACAGAGAAGCGGGATGGTGACGCTAATTATGGCATCATCGCCGCTCACCATCTTGGTGGAGTCCTCAAAGTTTTGGAGGACGGCACAGATGTCAGACATCCATGCCCACTCATCAGCTCTTATGTGCGGAGGTTGACCGGAATGCCGACAGACATGTTGAAGCTGGTACTCAACAACTGCTCTCTGCTGTTCAAAATCATTCCAAACATCTGTAATGTTGATTTCCAACGTGTAGTCACATCGCACACCAGTCGGTGAGCTGGAAGCTGCAAACGCTGCTGAAGCCCTGCCAGAGCAGCGGAAGCTATAGCTGACTTTCTGAAATGGGCACACACGTGGTGTACTTTTACAAGCAGCTCTGACAGATCCGTGTAGATTTTGAGAAACTACAGAACCACTAAGTTGAGCACATGGGCCAGGCATGGTACATGTGTGAGCTTGCCTAGCTTCAGAGCCGACACCAGGTTCTCTGATACAGCTTTCAACAACTCTGCAACGTTGTGTGGTTTGTTGCATAAGCATACAGTCCTGCTTATTGTTATTGGCACACATGAAGTTTAAGTTAATAATCTGGTATATGTCCTGAAAAAATCAATCAAGTGATGGAGATGGAGGCTGAAGAGGAGGAGGTGGTGCAAGAACTGTAGAATGTAGGGGTAACCCTGATGGACCCAGGGCCCGCAATCCTCTTCATCAGAAGGACGTGTTCCATCCCAGGGTCCCACTGGGTCCCGGCTTCCACAATATTAACCCAGTGGAATGCGTCAGTGAGATGAACCGTCCCTGGCCACATTCACTTGTCCACATGTTTGTGGTTAGGCAGTCCTTCCCACTTAAGTGCACTGGGGAGGGCAGGGTAATGTTCTGGTACTCGCGCTTGTGGAAGGCGGAGACGATACCAGAAGAAATAGTGGCGGCTGGGGACCGAGTATGGACACCCGACCGCCGCCAACATGAGGTTGTGGAAAGCTTCTGCCTCTACGAGCCTAAAAGGCAACATTTCAAGTGCAAGCAGTCCAGAAATGTGGCAGTTTAGTATTGTGGCCTGTGGGTGGGTGTCTGACTGCATACTTGCGCTTACATTCCAAGGACTGGGTAGGGACAACTGAACGCTGCAAAGGGAAAAGGAAGTGGACAGTGATGGTTGCAAGTTTGCAATGACAGGTGCAGGGCGGGAGGCATCTTTGCACGCATCATGGACAGGGGATTGGCGTGCACGCACAACAGCGGAAGAGGCAGTGGTGTCACCCGCAGACACTGTTTTGGACCTTAGTGTTTGGTCCAGCTAGTCAGGTGCTTTTGTGGCACCCTGTTACCACAGGTGCCACAGGACCCAAAAGGGTGCATGGACGGACTTTTCCACAAGAGGCCCTCATTACATAACAGACACCTCCACCCTTCCACCTCATACCACCAGAGGGAGCCTGTTAGGGATATATATACTGGAGGGTGGAGTTAGGCAGTCAATGTGTGCTGGCACAGAGATCAGTGAAGAAGCAGCATGTGAGCTGCTGTGCTGAGGGCCAGCCAGGGCCTAAAGCGCGTGCTAAAGCCTCAGGGCATAGAGCGTGGCCCGAGGCGAGGAGAGAGGAGTTAAGGGGACAGAGGAGCATCTGAAGCTCACCCCAGAACACAAGCCGGACACCGGGTCCGCGCCTACAGGGTCCTCTACACCCAGTAGGGACAACCGGCATACCAGGAGGATTGAAGCTACAATCATTTTACTGAACTAGGAACCACGAAGGCCCCAGCATCCAGGGATAGTGGTAGCCAAAGAAAAGTTCTACTACAAGCAGACAGGTGAGAAAGTGAAACAGCATAAAAGCTAGGCCTAGTTCCAGGCTGGCCAGAAGCTTTAGAGAAAGGAAGAAACGGATCAGGAGGCCTTATACCCTCTCACTGGGGAGAATCCAGAAGTGCACCCTTCCTATCAAGTACCCTGGACCATACCTGCTGTTACACCAGTAAAGGTACTGAAGCGAATCCCCTGTGTGCGTGTCCGTCATTCCCCCCTGACCCGACCGGGCCACCTGTCACCTGCATCCCTTCCATCAACCCTGCCCCGGGGGCCCGCTCCGCCTGTGGGGAGCAGAAACATCCCAGCTGCCATCCCATCACCCCCGGAGGTCTGCAGCAGCGCCGGTACTCATTACCGGGAACCACAGGTGGCGTCACGAGACAAAAACTGTTAACAAAACCCCTTTTAAAGAGTGACCCCAGGGTACGGACCCGGGAGCCGACTGCCGTGACATCCCACAGAAGGTCAAGGCCTGGGTACCGAGTTTCCCCCGTATCCCCTGGGTGAGTCACTTTGCTGTCATGTGCCTGAGCATGCTGGTGATTGTCAGGCTGGTAGATTTGGTGCTCTTGCTGATGATGGCCTGGCAGATGTTGCAAATGGCCTTTTTGGGGTTATCTAAACAGTCTTTAAAAAACTACTCGGGAAGACCTAACAATTGTACTGGCAACTTCCGTCGTGTTGGTGTTCCAGGGAGCGGTGGCCCACCTTACGTCTGTGGCCACCACACTGCTTGTTCCTGCCAGTTGTGATGCTACGCCACCCTCCCTCTGTGTGCTGCTGTCCTCGCTCTGCATGTCCCCTTGCCAGGTTGGGTCAGTGACTTCATCATCCACCACTTCGTCTTCCACTTCCGCACCCTGGTCCTCCTCCTGACTTTCTAGCCATTGTGTCTCATCATTATCCACCTCTTGCGACAGTAATTGCACTTTCCCACCATCACCTTCGGGTTACCATGGCTGCTCAAATCACTACATGCGATCTTCTGTTGCCCTGCTCGAAGCTGGCCGGTCGAGAGGCCCGAATCTATCGATGGAAAAGTGAACAGCTCTTTGGGTAACCCTGGACTTTAATCTCTCCTTCAAACCACATATCCAAGCTCTTTCCACTTCCGAGGGGACCAAGCGAGAGGCCAGAAACTATAAATGGAAAGATGAACAAAACAGCTCTTCGGAGTGTCCAAGTGTGGGATCAGCCGTCTCAGGGCACTCGGAATGGTGGGAGGAAGGAGGATCAGGGTGAGGAAGATGCCAACTCCAAGTAAAAAAAATCTCCTAGATCCGCACATTCTTCAACCACAAATCTACAACAATACAGTGATTGCTGTCTTTCTAACGTCCTAGAGACGTGCATCATTTGGAGTTTAGGTGTGTTGGACAACACCAAAAACGACCCTACTCCAACACCCGGGGGGAAACTCGGGATTGTCAAACACTGGGGTCATGGGACCATGGCTATTTCAGAAACTCTGTGTCAAAATAAAAGAGTCCCATATTTTAAGTAAATCCTGTGTCAGAAAAGGTAGAGATTTGGTCAAATTACAATGTGTCTTAGGAATCCAAAGTAATGAAGTCAATGCCAGTGGTGAAAGAGACCTGTCTATCGAGACCCATTGTTTTCCTCCCTGATCATGGAACCAGTCCAAGGCCCGTATCACTATTGCTGCCCGATGGTAGTTTCTCAAGTTCGGCATCGCCGTACTGCCCTCTGATTTGGGTTTGCCAAGCAATGAGCGAGCAAGTTGAGGTCTCTTCAGTCCCCATATGAACTTACTACAGACTGTATCTAGATGCTTAAAATTTTTTCCTGTGAGTATCATCGGGACTGCCTGGAACAGGTACAACAGTCTGGGGAGAATATCCATTTTGATTACATTTATTCTACCAAACCAGGACAACCTAGCTCTCCCATATTTTTGAAGATTGGCTGTGATACGCGTTAAAAGAGGGTTGAAGTTGGCCTTATATATTTGGGAAGTCTCTGATGTGAACTGTACCCACAGATATTGCATTGATGTGGAACGCCACCGAAAGGGAAATGAATTTTGTAGCACCACCTTCTCCTGACTCGGCACCGTAATTTTAAGTATCTCAGACTTAGATGGATTTATTTTAAAATTACTTATTCTGCTATACTTATCAAATTCCTTCATGACCATGGGTAGTGAAAGTCTTGTGTTTGTGATATACAAAAATAAGTCATCTGCATATGTAGCGCCCGAGCGTTCGGTTGCTACAGGTGTATTGCACCTCAACCAGAGGTGTGGTATTCCACTCCCAGGTAAGGATGGAGTATGGACCAGGGCTCAGTTAGCTGCATACACCACACACACCCCATTTCCGGGGGACAGCTCTACAGTGCTCCCATTTATATATATATGCAGGCACAACTGACTATGTCCCTGGCTGGAGTGGGGAGGGGGGAGGAAAACCCAGTGGTGTAGGAGCAGATAGGGGTTGGGTTCTGAGCATAGGTAGGAGCTCATTGGGTACTGGTCACCTGAGCTCACACACAGAGGAGGAGGTATAAAAGGTGGGCACCATCTTAGTTCTAGGAGAAGAGAAGTTCAGTGGAGAAGTGACAGGGAGCAGAGGCTCTGTAGGAGCTCTGCTCAGAGGCAGGCCTGGAGAAAAGGCCGGGGCCAGAGAGGAGGAAGGAAGGAGAAGTAGGCCTAGAGAAGAGGCCGAGGGAAGGAGGAGAAGAAGGAACAGGAAAGAAGGAGAAGAGACAGAGAAGTAGAAAGGCTCAGAAACAAGAAGGCAGAAGGGACCCTAAGAACCCGCGAGATAACGGTTGAAGGGTCAGGCAGAATTAGGGTACCGGATCCCAAATTGGTGGAGGTAAATCATCCCTCAGCCAAGAACCGGAGGTCGTGATCATTTATTAGTGCGACCCCCCGCCAAACCTGCTAGGAAGGCACCATATAGGATAGCGGGAAACGGGGCCCACGTTTGCCCGCATAGATCCGAGGCAGCTGGAAAGAAGTTTGGTCACTGGTGGGGCATGAGCCAGAGAGAGGACAGAAGGGAGTTCTGTGCCATACTCCTGAATTGCCTGAGGGTTGACCGAGCCCCTCACCTGGTGGATGCAGAACGGCTTGGGCAGTCACTACCTGTACAGAAGTGGCTTGGAGTATACGAACTGTGAGTAAAAGACCCTGGACTGCAACACGTTGTCGTTGTGTTTCTTACCGCGCCAGCACTAACGGTACTGGGATGCCCTGCACCACAACCCCCACCATCTACGCTCACTGCCCTGAGGCTACACTCCTCCCGTGGGGAGTTATACTATTCCCTGCTGCACCCACAACACCAGCCTCAGCGGTCTGCTCTGCAGCGGCGGTTCACTCTGACCGCAATCCACGGGTGGCGTAGTCGGACATTGCAAACCATATAAATAGACTGCCACAATTTGGTCTGACCACCCTGAGCCACGGGATCGGGTTGCCACTACTACCCCCATCAGCACCGTACGCAAGAAGGCCCGGTTCCGAGTACCCCACGGCCCAGGGGGCGAGTCACATATAAGGAGAGTTTATGTATTCTAGGCCCAACCTGTATACCAGTGATATTGGGGTTGTTTCTAAAGGCTACTGCTAGATGCTCCATCACTATAATATACAGCAGCGGTGATAGTGGGCAGCCCTGTCTTGTTGCATTTGATACGTTAAAAGAATCTGAAAATATACCATTGCATTTTACTTTAGCTGTGGGGTTATGATATAGAGCCATTATCTTCTCCTGTAGGTTAGGTCCCATATTGATCTGATGCAGTGCACTATATAAAAAGGACCATTTCATCCGGTCAAATGCCTTTTCAGCATCGACTGATAGAATACATGTGGATAGCTTTGTCGTTTTACTATGGGACATAAGTAGCAGTATTTTAATAGTATTGTCCCTCGCCTCCCTCCGTGGGACAAACCCTACCTGATCATTATGAATTAGGTCTGGTAGATAGGAGGCCAATCTTGTTGCTATCATTTTGGAGTATAATTTTACATCAAGGTTGATTAGTGAGATTGGCCTGTAACTGGGGCATAATTGAGGGTTCTTCCTGGCTTTAGGAATGAGCGAAATATGGGCCTCCAGAGTCTGATCAGGAAATGGGTGCGCTGAGGAAACCTTGCTAAACACTTTTGTCAAAAAGGGCGTTAATTGGGGGACTAGTAATTTGTAAAATTTGGCTGTGTAACCGTCTGGGCCAGGACTTTTATAAGTTGGCGACATTTTAATCGCTCGCATAAGCTCCTCCTCACTGAAAGGCAAATCCAAATTCTCCCTGGGGAAGGGCAGTCTCTCTGATATATTGATCTATTTTCGTCTGTTCACGTGTGGGGGACATGTCTGCATAGTGGCCCGTGATGTTATAGAGCGCTTCATAATAGTCCCTGAATGACTGAGCAATCTGATCTGATTGATTTACCTCTAACCTTCCGGTATTGCCAATAGAGAGTATAAAGGTATTGGGGTTTCTTGGGTGGATACTTCTTCAGTCTGTTTTTTTGGGCTCCCCGTAGACTTCATTTAGTTTGTTGCATCTTCAAAGTGGAAGATGTGAAAAGAATAATCAGGTCACTTCTTTTAACACTTTATGTCTTTTGAAACCTGACGTGGTTAAAAGAGGCTCAGAAGACTAAACATATGAACAGCAAATCAACATGGAAATGCAAATGTTAATTCTTTTGAGTGTTTCAGGGTGCTTATTCAGGTGGGTTTCAGAGACCCTCCTGAAAAAGACATCGTGTGCATATACCACACAATTAGCAACACCCCCTGATGAGCTGTTCTGGTGCAAATGCTGCAGCCTCTTCAACTTTTCCTTGGGGTCTCCTGCTGGTTCAATGTGCAGCCCTGTCCAATTCAAGTCAATGGGAGAAATGTATCCCTCTAAGGCTGTGTGCCCACGTAGCATTTTTCAAGCGTATATGCTGCGGAATTTCCGCAGCGTAAACGCTTGAAAAACGCATGTATATCCGCACCCCATGGTCCCCAATGGGATTCCGCAAGTTCTATGCACATGCTGCGGATTTTTCCGCAGCGTTTATGCCGCGTTCAAAAATCCGCAGCATGTCATTTAATTTTGCGTTTCCGCAAGCGGAATTGCCTTTGTCCAATGCATAAAAAACGCAAGGCAATTCCGCATGTGGAAAACGCGTGATAAACGCGCGAAAAATGCGCGACAAACGCGTGCGGAATTCTGCATGCGTTTTTCTGGGAGAGGACTTGCATTTATGCAGCAGAAATTTTCTGCTTCATAAATGCAACGTGGGCACATAGCCTAAGGCTATGTGCCCACGTTGCAGAAATGAAGCAGAAAATTTCTGCTTCATTTCTGCAAGTCCTCTCCCAGAAAGACGCATGCGGAATTCCGCACGCGTTTATCGTGCGTTTATCGCGCGTTTATCGTGCGTTTTCCACATGCGGAATTGCCTTGCATTTTTTATTGCATTGCAAAAGGCAATTCCGCTTGCGGAAACGCAAAATTAATGGACATGCTGCAGATTTTTCCGCGCATCAAAAACGCTGGGGAAAAATCCGCAGCATGGGCATAGAACTTGCGGAATCCCCTTGGGGACCATGGGGGGCGGATTACCTAGCGTTTCACAAGCGTTTACGCTGCGGAAATTCCGCAGCATATACGCTTGAAAAACGCTACGTGGGCACATAGCCTAAGGCTATATTCACAGGTTGTGTTTTTGCCAAGTTTTTTTTCTGCAGGCAAAACCTGCTGTCTTAGCAGTAAAGAAGCTGCTTAAAAAAGCTGGTTTTGCTGCGTTTTTCAGGTACATTTGGCTCTTGTGCACGCTGATATAGTTTAGTGCCTGTTTCTGGGTTTTCTGCACAAAAACCGCAGCAAAACCTGATAACTGTGCTTTTGCACTTACACATTGCTTTCTATGGGTGAAAACAAAATGCTGCAAAAACGCTGAAAGAAGTGACATACTGCAGTTTTCAAAAATTCAGCAGTTTTCCAGTTCATTCAGGGAAAAAAAAACAATGTGTATGCAAGAGGTTTCTGAAATCTCATAGATTCTGCTGGCACTGTAAAACACAGCTTTTAATCTGCACAAAAAAAACTCAGCAAAAAAACACAGCAAAAACGCAACGTGTGAACATAGCCTAACAATCCTTGGCAAGACCAGTGCAGGGGTTTTAGAATTTTCATTTTTTATAACTTAGGTCCTGACTATGAGACCTTCAGCAACTAAGAAGTAGGATGCATACAACCCCTGGCAAAAATTATGGAATCACCGGGCTCGGAGGATGTTCATTCAGTTGTTTAATGTTGTTGAAAAAAAGCAGATCACAGACATAGC
Organism: Phyllobates terribilis; assembly: GCF_046119375.1. Taxonomy (NCBI): domain Eukaryota; kingdom Metazoa; phylum Chordata; class Amphibia; order Anura; family Dendrobatidae; genus Phyllobates; species Phyllobates terribilis. Next base: position 64,915,274 of record NW_027362761.1, on the reverse strand, counting down.
ACAAAACTAAAGTAATTTCAAATGGCAACTTTAGTGCTTTAAGAAACACTAAAAGAAATCAAGATTAAAAATGTGGTACTCAGTAAGGGTAATTTTTTTCTGATAAAGCAGAGGGAAAAAATTATGGAATCACTCAATTCTGAGGAAAAAATTATGGAATCATGAAAAACAAACGCACAAAAGAACACTCCAATGCATCACTTGTATTTTGTTGCACCACCTCTGGCTTTAATAACAGCTTGCAGTCTCTGAGGCATGGACTTAATGAGTGACAAACAGTACTCTTCATCAATATGGCTCCAACTTTCTCTGATTGCTGTTGCCAGATCAGCTTTGCAGGTTGGAGCCTTGTCATGGACCATTTTCTTCAACTTCCACCAAAGATTTTCAATTGGATTGAGATCCGGACTATTTGCAGGCCATGACATTGACCTTATGTGTCTTCTTTCAAGGAATGTTTTCACAGTTTTTGCTCTATGGCAGGATGCATTATCATCTTGAAAAATGATGCCATCATCCCCAAATATCCTTTCAATTGATGGGATAAGAAAACTGTCCAAAATATCAATGTAAACTTGGGCATTTATTGAAGATGTAATGACAGCCATTTCTCCAGTGCCTTTACCTGACATGTAGCCCCATATCATCAATGACTGTGGAAATTTGCATGTTCTCTTCATGCAGTCATCTTTATAAATCTCATTGGAACGCACCAAACAAAAGTTCCAGCATCGTCACCTTGCCCAATGCAGATTCGCGATTCATCACTGATTATGACTTTCATCCAGTCATCCACAGTCCACAATTGCTTTTCCTTAGCCCATTGTAACCTTGTTTTTTTTTGTTTAGGTGTTAATGATGGCTTTCGTTTAGCTTTTCTGTATGTAAATCCCATTTCCTTTAGGCGGTTTCTTACAGTTCGGTCACAGACATTGACTCCAGTTTCCTCCCATTCATTCCTCATTTGTTTTGTTGTGCATTTCCTGTTTTGGAGACATATTGCTTTAAGTTTCCGGTCTTGACGCTTTGATATCTTCCTTGGTCTACCAGTATGTTTACCTTTAACAACCTTCCCATGTTGTTTGTATTTGGTCCAGATTTTAGACACAGCTGACTTTGAACAACCAACATCTTTTGCAACATTGCGTGATGATTTACCTTCTTTTAAGAGTTTGATAATCCTCTTCTCTGTTTTAATTGACATCTCTCGTGTTGGAGCCATGATTCATGTCAGTCCACTTGGTGCAACAGCTCTCCAAGGTGTGATCACTCCTTTTTAGATGCAGACTAACGAGCAGATTTAATTTGATGCAGGTGTTAGTTTTGGAAATGAAAAATTACAGGGTGATTCCATAATTTTTTTCTCAGAATTGAGTGATTCCATAATTTTTTCCCTCTGCTTGGTCTGAAAAACATTACCCTTACTGAGTACCACATTTTTTATCTTGATTTATTTTAGTGTTTCTTAAAGCCCTAAAGTTGCCATTTGAAATGAGTTTAGTTTTGTGCCATGTCTGTGATCTGCTTTTTTTCAACAACATTAAACAACTGAATGAACATCCTCTGAGCCCAGTGATTCCATAATTTTTGCCAGGGGTTGTATACGCTAATTGTTACACGCACACCACTAGGTTCAGATAGGGCAAGACTTGTTTCATGAATTCTTTGGAATCCTGGGGGAACCGTTACTCAGGGCGACCATAGGCTGCAGCTTCTCTCAGGCACACAATAGATTCAATTACTGACAAGACACATCTGACAAGAGTCTTCATAAACAATTGAACAGTGGAGTTTAATCAGAAGCACAGCCATTGCAATTCAGGGATATTACAGCAACAATCTTCATTACAGTACAGTCTGAGTTTCTTGAGCAACTGCCTCCAGTAACAATACAGTAGTTTCTTCACAAGGCACAGTATTACAGTCTTTTCAGTAGCATAAGTGAGCATAAATTAGATCTCTTAGCATCACACTTCTATGCATACATGGCCACAGGCTTTTCCTTCACAAGGACACAATAGTACACAGCATTCTTTATCCTGCATGGAAATTGAGGGGGGAAGGTTTGATGAGGGATATGATCCCTGTGACAAAATTCCTTCCAGTCCTTAGCTTCCTGCCCGATAATACTCTGCACTGTTAGTTCAGGGAGTTTATCTGACCTGTGTTTATTTTCTCTCCTGATCTGAATCCTGTTCAGTTACCTTCTGTCAGATCCAGATAACACACCACCTTTCTCTTCAGCTTCAGGCAGACTACAATAACAAGTTCCCCACAATCCCTCTGGGGCTCTGCTAAAACACTCCCTGTTTCCTGTGACTGAGTTAACCCCTCTAGTTGCTGGATGCTTCTGAAGCACAACACTTCCTATCTCCTGTGCTTGTGTTATTTGTAACAGTTGCTGGATGCTTTGGAAGCAACAGCACTACTTCTGCATGTCACACTCTTCCCTCCTTTTTGAATGTTGTCATCGACATTCATCTTAATTGGTCAATCTGACCAATTCTGAGACAGTGGTGAAAGCTTAGTAACTATATATATAAATTTGTCATTGTCAAATTGGTATAACATTTATAAACATTGATAACAACCTATTCTTATGACCTTTTTCTTGTAGGACTCCTGAAAGAAATAAACAATTAACACAATTAAAACAATCAGCATCTCTTCCCCTGGAGCTTTTCATACGTCTTCAACCAGCTCTCTCTCTCACTAGGCCAAAACAAGTCTTTCCACCAGGTAACATTGTCCATACTGTCTCTCGGTGGTGAATACCACTCAAGTGGGCTTACCTGGTCCGCAGGCAGAGATACCTGTTTCCAGTCAACAGTTCTTGGCACTTGACTCCGTTCTCCAAGTGTCTCGTGTAGTGCCGGCGTCCCTGCCCTCTGCTAGGCAGGGACGCTGCTCCCCTCACCGCTCTGCCCCGTGCCCGGCATCCCTCTCCCGCTCTGCTGTCAGTGCGTGCTCCTTCCCGGCGTCCTCCTCCCGCTCTGCTCTCAGCGCGCGCTCCTTCCCGGCCCCTGTGCTTAGGGCGCGCGCGCGCGCGCTCCCCTCCTCTTAAAGGGGCCGCGCGCGTCGTCCTAAGGAGTCCCCGGCCAATGGCCGGAGGACTTCATCATATATAAGGCACCTCCTCCAAAATGGAGGTGCCCGAGCAATGTTGTTTGCACCAGTGTCTCACCTGTGCTTCAGCCCTCAGGTCCCGTTGCCAGATACCTGCCAGTTACCTGCCAGATTCCTGCCTGATTACTTGTTACCTGCCTGCTAGTCTGAGGTCCGACGGTCTGCCTTACCATTCCTGTCAGTCTGTCTAAGGACCAGTCTGCCCGCTCACCTGGGAGCGCTTCTCCGCTACCTGCCTGCTTGCCTGCCCGGAGGCTCCGCTGTCACGTGCTGTGACCACCAGCTATTCCAGAGACTCTTGCCCGCTCACCTGGGAGCTCACATCAGCTACCTGCCTGCCTGCCTGAGGTCCGACGGTCTGCCTACCAACTCCTGTCAGTCTGTCTATGGACCAGCTTGCCCGCTCACCTGGGAGCGCACATCTGCTATCTGCCTGCTAGCCTACCTGGAGGCCCCGCCGTCACGTGCTGTGACCACCCGCCTGTCCAGAGACTTCTGCCCGCTCACCTGGGAGCGCTCATCTGTCGCCTGTCCGCTGGTCTTCCTGGAGGCTCTGCCGTCACATGCTGTGACCACCCGTTCTTCCAGAGACTCTCGCCTGCTCACCTGGGAGCTCTCGTCTATCTTCAGCCGCCACAGGTCGTACCAACCCTATACCTAGAGACTGCCCCGGTCACTTGCCGTGACCTCCAGCCCCGTTCACTCAGAGACTGTCCCGTTCACTCAGAGACTGTCCCGTTCACTCAGAGACTGTCCCGTTCACTCAGAGACTGTCCCGTTCACTCAGAGACTGTCCAGGTCACCTCCTGTGACTGCCTGCCTGGTCGCCACCCGCTCCCTTACAAGGACCGCCCCCTTGTATTGTAGCCCAGAGGTTCTGCCTCCCAGACCCGTTACAGTTTGCTCGGGCCATGGAACCCGGTGGCACCCAAGCTCCCTCGCTCTCGGACCTGTGTCATGAACTGTCCCGTCAAAGGTCCCAACAGGAGTCCATCCTGGGTCACCTGCGGAATGTCAATACTCGCCTGGATACTCTGACTGCTCCACCGACAACCTCCGCCAGTGCCATGTCTCGCAATCCGGCAGCTCCGCTGCCCACTAATACCATGGTATCCTACCCCGGACCCCGGCTTTCTGCACCTCCTCGCTTCGGAGGCGACTCCGTCCAGGCTCGGGGCTTCATAAATCAGTGCACCCTGCACTTTGAACTATTGTCCCACCAGTTTAACTCCGACCGAGCCAAAATTGCATTCATCATGTCCCATCTCACCGGGGAGGCTCTGGCCTGGCTAAATCCTCTATGGGAGAGAGGAGACCCCCTGGTGTCCAACTTGCCTGCTTTTCTCACGGCTTTCTGGAAAGTCTTCGACGAACCCGGACGGAAGACCTCATCCGCATCATCATTGCTACGCCTCCGTCAGGAGAGCCTCACCGTGGGCCAATATGCCATACGGTTCCGTACCCTTGCCTCGGAGCTGGCCTGGGATAACGACGCTTTGGTTTCCGTCTTCTGGGAGGGTCTGTCCGGCCGTATTAAAGATGAACTTGCCGGTCGGGACATTCCTACCACTCTCGATGACTTAATAACTCTTGCCACCCAGATTGACCTACGGTTCCAGGAGCGTGCCAGAGAGGTCACCCGTGAGAGGAGGTTACTACATCTTGCTCCTACTTTTCAGAAACCCGTCACTCCTTCTGTCTCTAACCAGGTACACCCTCCTGAGCCTATGCAGGTCGACCAGACCAAGATGGTCAAGACCCGTCAGGACTTACGCCGTGCCGAGGGGACCTGCTTCTACTGTGGCAGTAAGGAGCACCGGATCCGTGCCTGCCCGGAGAGGTCGGGAAACGCCTGTGTCTAGGTTCGCTCAGAGAGGTCCACCTAGACAAGAATAAATCCTCTCCATCCCTGCTGTTGTCAGTTTCAATCGTCTACGGGGAGAACCGTTATTTCGAACTAGCCCAACTGGACTCTGGAGCAGCCGGGAATCTTATTTCACAGTCCCTGGTAGAGAAATACCGCATCCCCACCAAACCTCTGGCTGTACCCTTGTCTGTGGCTGCCGTGGATGGGGGGCTCTTACCACGCCCCATCCAACTCATCACCGAATCCATTACTCTGCAGGTGGGAATGCTGCATTCTGAAAGTATCTCCTTTCATGTTCTGCCTGGACTCTCTCACGCCCTCTTGCTAGGTCTGCCTTGGCTCCAGAAACATGTGTTATGTTCTGCTACCAAAGCTAAGGAAAGAGAGGAGATCTGTCCCTACTATAGGACTCAGCTGAATCCCTACGATGTAACAGGGAACCTGATCCTGCGATCAGACCTGCTAAAGTCCTAATCTAGTCTGTACGGAGACCTATAGATGTGGGGAGGGAATCCCTACAAGTACTAAGGACTGGGAGGAATATGGGACACCTCCTAACAGAAATAGTAGCAGACAGACGAACAAACAAAATAGATAGAACATAGAGGTCCGTAGACCAAGCAAACTAACAGAGTTAGATACAGAGCACAGGCTAGCTAGAAAGTAGATATACAATGAAGTCCAGCAAAGCCAGAAGGGCGGAGCAGGATTAAATAGGCCAACAAGGTCATGTGACCAGCAAAGGAAAAAAAACCTAACAGCAAGGTTCTAACAGTACCCCCCCTTCTAAGAGGATCCTCCGGATCCCCTAGGACCAGGCTTATCAGGAAATCTCCTGTGAAACGCTCTGATAAGTCTGGACGCGGAAACATCATCTGACCTCACCCAAGAGTTATCCTCGGGTCCGAAACCTTTCCAGGCCACAAGATACTGCAAACTACCTCTATACCGTCTAGAGTCAAGGATGCGAGAAATTTCATATTCCCCGTCCTCCACCACCGGAGGAACAGAGGCAGAGGCGTCACCATCCGACACAACAGCTTTTTTTAAGAGAGAGACATGAAAGACCGGATTAATTCTCCAGGAGGTAGGAACCTCCAACCTAACAGCAGATTGGTTGACAACCTGAAGCACCTTAAAGGGCCCTACAAACTTGGGACCCAATTTCTTAGAAGGAATCCTCAACCGCAGATTCCTAGAGGACAACCAAACCATGTCACCAACAGCGAACAAAACCTCCTGTCGTTTCCTATCAAAGTAGTCTTTAGATTTTCTGTTGGCCTCCTGAAGATTACCACGCACATCCGTCCAAACTCTTTCCAAATCACCGGAAAAATTCTCCTCCTCAGGCACGGCAGATCCCAACTTGGAGAACGACCCAAACGACGGATGTCTCCCAGAACAACAAAAAAAAGGCGAACAACCAGCAGAAGAAGATGTATGATTGTTCAGAGCAAATTCGGCAAGTGGCAGAAACTCAGACCACCCCTCTTGATTGTCTGCCACAAAACAACGCAAGAACTGCTCAACATCCTGGTTTTTCCTTTCTGTCTGGCCATTAGATTCAGGATGATATCCGGACGAAAACGACAAATGAATTCCCAACCTGTCACAAAAGGCACGCCAAAAACGAGCCACGAACTGAGGACCCCTATCAGAAACAATGTCAGTAGGAACGCCATGAAGTCTGACAATTTCCTTGACAAAGGCCTTAGCGAGAGTTTTAGCGCAGGGCAGTTTGACGAAGGGAACCAAGTGACACATCTTGCTAAAACGGTCCACGACCACCCAGATGACAGTAAAACCCTCAGAGGGGGGAAGGTCAGTTATAAAGTCCATAGCCAAATGTGTCCAAGGAGCACTGGGGACCTCCAAAGGACAAAGCAACCCCGCAGCAGGAGTATGTGAGGACTTAGATCTAGCACATATAGTACATTGGCGCACCCACTTAATGACTTCCTTCTGCCATCCAGGCCACCAAAAACTGCGACCCACCAGTCTCTTGGTCTCAGAGATTCCGGGATGACCTGCCAACCGAGATTCGTGACACTCAACAAACAAATCTCTCCTAAAGGTCCCAGGCACAAACAACCTCCCATGAGGAGTGTTAGATGGGGCATTCTCCTGAGCTTTAAGAATCTCATCTTCCAAAACGGAGTCTAAAGCAGCTATCACAACACCTTCTTGTAAAATGTTCTCCTCTTTCTCACCACCGACTATGGGAGAAAAACTGCGAGACAAGGCATCCGCCTTAACATTCTTAGTACCAGGGATGTAAGTAACGGAGAAATTAAACCGCGAGAAAAACAGTGCCCACCTAGCCTGACGGGCATTCAGGCGCTTGGCAGCATCAAGATATATCAGATTTTTATGATCCGTAAGAACCTGAACGGGAAATTCCGCACCTTCCAAGAAGTGGCGCCAGTGTTCAAATGCGAGTTTAATAGCCAATAATTCCCGATTACCAATATCGTAATTCAGTTCAGTCTCCGAAAAATTTTTTGAAAAAAAGGCACAGGGATGTAATCCATCCCCGTTATCCTGAGACAATACTGCGCCAACCCCCACAGAGGAAGCATCAACCTCAACCAAAAACGGCCTAGTAACATCAGGCTGCATAAGGATGGGAGCAGAGGTGAACCTCTCCTTGAGATACACAAAAGCTTCAATGGCCTCAGAAGACCACTGAACCGCATCAGCACCTTTCCTGGTGAGATCAGTCAGAGGTTTGACAATACTAGAAAAATTTTTTATGAATTTTCTATAGTAATTGGCGAAACCCAAAAACCTCTGTATCGATTTCAAACCAGTAGGCCTAGGCCATTCCTGCACAGCCTGAACCTTAACCGGATCCATCTCAAAACCTTTGCTGGAGATAATGTAGCCCAAAAAACTAATTCTCTGTACAGCGAACTCACATTTCTCCAGCTTAGCAAAAAGCGAATTGTCCATTAATAACTGTAATACCTCACGCACGCTCCGCCAATGAGACTCCAGATCTGGCGAATAAATCAAAATGTCATCCAAATACACAACCACATTTTTACCGATCAAAGGTCTAAGGATGTCATTAATCAGATTCTGAAAAAATGCAGGAGCATTAGTAAGACCAAAAGGCATAACCAGATTCTCAAAATGACCCACAGGAGTGTTAAAAGCAGTCTTCCATTCATCACCCTCCTTCATGCGCAACAGATTGTATGCCCCCTTAAGGTCAATTTTAGAGAACCACTTGGCCCCCAATAACTGGTTAAACAGATCAGGAATCAATGGCAGTGGGTAAGGATTGCGTACCGTAATTTTGTTAATCTCACGAAAATCCAGACAAGGACGTAAACCGCCGTCCTTTTTTTTTACAAAAAAAAATCCAACCGCCACAGGAGACTTAGAGGGCCTAATGTGACCGGCGGCCAAGCTTGTCTGTATGTATTCCTCCAAAGCCTTCCTCTCAGGAATAGTAAGGTTAAATAAACGACTCTTAGGAAGAGTCGCTCCAGGGACAAATTCAATAGAACAATCATAGTCTCTATGGGGAGGCAAAACCTGCGATTCTTTCTCAGAAAAAACTCTCCAAAAATCCTGAATAGGAACAGGCAATTCTCCCCTATCCAAAGCTGCAATACGCCCGTTACAACACTTGTCATAACATTTATGGCTCCAGGATTTAATTTCACTGGTAGACCAATCCAGTACAGGATTGTGAAATTTTAACCAGGGCAAACCCAATATTACTGGAGAAGGCAAGTTATTCAACACTACCAAATCCAATTTCTCATGTTGAACACCATTAATAGTGAGAGGAAATTCACTGACCTTGAGAGTAATATTCTTCAAAGGGGAGCCATCCACAGAAACCACAGCAATGGGGGATGATAAAGGTTCAGGTTTTAAATTGAGTTTTTCCACGAATCCCCCATCAATTACATTCAGTGTAGACCCGCAATCAACAAACACCCGAAATTCCATCAATTTTTCCTGAGCAATCGTGGAAGCAGCTAAAAATATACCCTTGGAATTTAAACAGGCAATACGGGCGTGACTGACCATTTTTTTTTCTTTCTTCATACGAAGCTCACAGCCTTTAATCAAATGACCAGATTTTCCGCAATAGAAACACAAGCCTTCCGAAAAACGACGGTCTTTTTCTTGAGAGCGAGGTGCCACCGATCCAATCTCCATCGGTTCACCACTGTTAATACACACATTATCATAACCAGAAACTGACATAGCAGAGGATTTGCTCTCATTAACCCTAGCACGCAGTCTTCTATCCACCCGTATAGCTAATTGCATAGCCTGTTGCAAATCCTCAGGTGTAGGATAAGCAATTAGCAGGTCTTTAACCCTTTCACTGAGCCCAGCAAGAAATAGACTTTTCAGAGCAGAATCGTTCCACCCTGTTTGAGTGGACCAACGACGAAAATGTGTACAATATTTTTCCACATTACCCGATCCTTGTTTTAAACGTCTCAACTCAGTCTCAGCTGATGCGACACGGTCAGGATCATCATATAATAGTCCCAAAGCAGAAAAAAAACTATCCACTGATCTGAAGCATGAATCACTAGGTTGCAAAGAAAAGGCCCACTCCTGAGGCTCTTTGCGCAAAAGTGACATTATGAACCCTATGCGCTGGGATTCATCCCCAGAGGACTTAGGTCTCAAACGAAAATACAATAAGCAAGCATTTTTAAATGAAAAAAATTCTCGGTGTTCACCAAAAAATAAATCCGGCAAACATACCTTAGGCTCCAAGAAATGTGCTCCAGGACAGTTACTCACGTGCTGACGGAGCTCGGCCACCTCCAGAGAGAGTCCCTGCAGGCGATGAGCCAAATCCTGAACCGACACCATGATGGAACAGAAAAATCTTTCCTTAGAGAATTTGCTGGCTGGACTTACTGTTATGTTCTGCTACCAAAGCTAAGGAAAGAGAGGAGATCTGTCCCTACTATAGGACTCAGCTGAATCCCTACGATGTAACAGGGAACCTGATCCTGCGATCAGACCTGCTAAAGTCCTAATCTAGTCTGTACGGAGACCTATAGATGTGGGGAGGGAATCCCTACAAGTACTAAGGACTGGGAGGAATATGGGACACCTCCTAACAGAAATAGTAGCAGACAGACGAACAAACAAAATAGATAGAACATAGAGGTCCGTAGACCAAGCAAACTAACAGAGTTAGATACAGAGCACAGGCTAGCTAGAAAGTAGATATACAATGAAGTCCAGCAAAGCCAGAAGGGCGGAGCAGGATTAAATAGGCCAACAAGGTCATGTGACCAGCAAAGGAAAAAAAACCTAACAGCAAGGTTCTAACAACATGCACCCGTGCTTGACTGGCAAACCGGAGAGGTCCTTCGCTGGGGACCAGACTGTCATAAGACCTGCCTGGTCCCCGTCCATCCCGTCCGTCCCTCTCCTACCCCAGCTAATCTACCTGGACTTCCGATTCCTTATTGGTCTTATGCTGATGTCTTTAATAAAAAGGAGGCAGAGACATTACCCCCTCATAGACCATACGACTGTCCCATCGACCTGTTACCCGGTACTACTCCTCCCCGTGGGCGTATTTATCCTTTATCCGCTGCTGAGACCCGGTCGATGTCCGAATATATTGAGGAGAATCTGGCCAGGGGATTCATCCGGAAATCTACCTCCCCGACGGGAGCAGGCTTCTTTTTCGTCAAAAAGAAGGACGGCTCTCTCCGTCCCTGTATAGACTATAGAGGCCTAAACCAGATCACGGTGAAGAATAAGTACCCCCTTCCGCTCATTCCAGAATTATTTGATCGTCTGAGGGGGGCTAGAATCTTCACCAAACTAGACCTCCGTGGGGCGTACAACCTGGTTCGTATCCGTCAGGGGGATGAATGGAAGACGGCATTCAACACCCGGGACGGCCACTATGAATACCTGGTAATGCCCTTTGGTCTCTGTAACGCTCCTGCCGTCTTTCAAGAGTTGGTCAATGACATCTTCCGGGACCTTCTCTACTCCTGCGTAGTGGTGTACCTGGACGACATCTTGGTCTTCTCTCCGGATCTCCAGACTCACCGGAGGGACGTTCGTCAGGTCCTGCTCAGGCTCAGGCAGAATCACCTCTTCGCTAAATACGAGAAGTGCCTCTTTGAGCAGACCTCGCTTCCGTTTTTGGGCTACATTATTTCTCAGACCGGCCTACGAATGGATCCAGAGAAACTGTCTGCCATCGAGAAATGGCCCCGACCGGAGGGGTTGAAAGCCATTCAGCGGTTCCTGGGCTTCGCCAACTACTACCCCCTCTTCATACCACACTTCTCTTCCCGGACTGCCCCAATTTCCGCGCTCACCCGTAAGGGTACTAATCCCAAACAGTGGCCGCCCGAAGCAGAAGAAGCCTTTCTTTCCTTAAAACAGGCCTTCTCTTCCGCCCCGGTGCTGCATCGCCCGGACGGCAACAAGCAGTTCTTCCTGGAAGTGGACGCCTCCTCCTCTGGAGCTGGAGCGGTACTTACTCAAAAATCTTCTTCCGGGAGGATGGTAACTTGCGGCTTCTTCTCTAAACTCTTCTCCTCCTCAGAGCGCAATTATTCCATAGGAGATCGAGAGTTATTGGCCATCAAACTGGCATTGGAGGAGTGGCGTTACCTGCTTGAGGGGGCTCTTCACCCGGTAATAATTTACACTGACCACAAGAACTTGGCTTACCTCCAGCATGCCCAGAGACTTAACCCGCGCCAAGCCCGGTGGTCCTTGTTTTTTGCTCGTTTTGATTTTGTCCTTCATTTTCGCCCGGCTGACAAAAACGTCAAGGCGGACGCCTTGTCTCGATCCTTTCTGGTATCTGATCTCGAGGAAGATCCGAAACACATCATCGATCCCGCCAGAGTAATGCAGGTGGCTCCCGTGAGTCTAAATCGTCTCCCTCCCGGAAAGACGTTCGTATCAGTACCTGATCGGGAGAAGATCCTTCACTGGGGTCACTCGTCTAAACTGGCTGGCCACGCCGGTCAGAAAAAGACCCTCCAGCTTATTACCCGGCACTACTGGTGGCCTACCCTGCACAAGGACGTAATAGACTTTGTTTCTGCCTGTGTGTCCTGCGCCCGCAACAAGGTTCCGAGACATCTGCCAGCCGGACGCCTCCTTCCGCTCCCAGTACCTGCTGGCAGCATATTGCAATGGACTTCATAACTGACCTCCCACTCTCTGCCGGTTGTACGGTCATTTGGGTGGTCGCTGACCGCTTCTCCAAGATGGCTCATTTCGTTCCCCTTCCAGGCCTCCCGTCTGCACCCGAGCTAGCTAGAGACTTTATTCGTCACATCTTCCGTCTTCATGGCCTGCCCCTCCACATCGTGTCGGATCGTGGGGCACAGTTCACCTCACGCTTCTGGAGAGCCACTTGTAAACTACTAGACGTCACCCTGGACTTCTCTTCCGCTTACCACCCACAGTCCAATGGTCAAGTGGAGCGGATCAATCAGAACCTGACCAGTTACCTCCGGCACTTCGTTAATGCCCACCATTCTGACTGGGTGGATCTCCTACCATGGGCCGAGTTCTCTTACAATAATCACGAGAGCGAATCCTCCTCCAAATCCCCGTTTTTTGTAGTCTTTGGTCAGCATCCTCGGATTCCTTTTCCTGTCTCCACCTCGGTGGACAACCCGGCTGCGGAATCTCTCGTTAGCAAATTTTCCTCCATTTGGGAGAGTACCCGATCCGCACTCCTTCTGTCATCCGAGCGTATGAAAAGACACGCTGACAAAAAACGCCTGGATCCTCCACAATTTCGTCCAGGAGATAAGGTCTGGCTCTCATCTAAATATGTTCGACTCAAGATACCTTCTTACAAGTTAGGGCCTCGGTTCATCGGACCTCTGGAGGTCACCAGTCAGATCAACCCGGTGGCCTATAAATTGAAACTCCCGGCCAACTTACGGATCCCTAACTCCTTCCATGTATCTCTCCTCAAACCTGTGGTACTTAACTCTTTTTCCAAGTCTACAGGTACGCCTCCTGCTCCGGTTTCCGCTGAGGACGAGTTTGAGGTAGAGAACATTCTTGCCACCAAAAGGGTAAGAGGAAAGACCTTTTTTCTGGTAGATTGGAAGGGGTTTGGTCCTGAGGAGAGAACGTGGGAGCCCCGGGAGAACATCCATGCCCCTCTCATCCTAGCTAAATTTCTGTCTGGCCTAAAAAAGGGGGGGCCTAAAGGGGGGGGTACTGTAGTGCCGGCGTCCCTGCCCTCTGCTAGGCAGGGACGCTGCTCCCCTCACCGCTCTGCCCCGTGCCCGGCATCCCTCTCCCGCTCTGCTGTCAGCGCGCGCTCCTTCCCGGCGTCCTCCTCCCGCTCTGCTCTCAGCGCGCGCTCCTTCCCGGCCCCTGTGCTTAGGGCGCGCGCGCGCTCCCCTCCTCTTAAAGGGGCCGCGCGCGTCGTCCTAAGTAGTCCCCGGCCAATGGCCGGAGGACTTCATCATATATAAGGCACCTCCTCCAAAATGGAGGTGCCCGAGCAATGTTGTTTGCACCAGTGTCTCACCTGTGCTTCAGCCCTCAGGTCCCGTTGCCAGATACCTGCCAGTTACCTGCCAGATTCCTGCCTGATTACTTGTTACCTGCCTGCTAGTCTGAGGTCCGACGGTCTGCCTTACCATTCCTGTCAGTCTGTCTAAGGACCAGCCTGCCCGCTCACCTGGGAGCGCTTCTCCGCTACCTGCCTGCTTGCCTGCCCGGAGGCTCCGCTGTCACGTGCTGTGACCACCAGCTATTCCAGAGACTCTTGCCCGCTCACCTGGGAGCTCACATCAGCTACCTGCCTGCCTGCCTGAGGTCCGACGGTCTGCCTACCAACTCCTGTCAGTCTGTCTATGGACCAGCTTGCCCGCTCACCTGGGAGCGCACATCTGCTATCTGCCTGCTAGCCTACCTGGAGGCCCCGCCGTCACGTGCTGTGACCACCTGCCTGTCCAGTGACTCCTGCCCGCTCACCTGGGAGCGCTCATCTGCTACCTGTCTGTCTGCCTACCCGGAGGCTCTGCCGTCACGTGCTGTGACCACCCGCCTGTCCAGAGACTTCTGCCCGCTCACCTGGGAGCGCTCATCTGTCGCCTGTCCGCTGGTCTTCCTGGAGGCTCTGCCGTCACATGCTGTGACCACCCGTTCTTCCAGAGACTCTCGCCTGCTCACCTGGGAGCTCTCGTCTATCTTCAGCCGCCACCAACCCTATACCTAGAGACTGCCCCGGTCACTTGCCGTGACCTCCAGCCCCGTTCACTCAGAGACTGTCCCGTTCACTCAGAGACTGTCCCGTTCACTCAGAGACTGTCCCGTTCACTCAGAGACTGTCCCGTTCACTCAGAGACTGTCCCGTTCACTCAGAGACTGTCCAGGTCACCTCCTGTGACTGCCTGCCTGGTCGCCACCCGCTCCCTTACAAGGACCGCCCCCTTGTATTGTAGCCCAGAGGTTCCGCCTCCCAGACCCGTTACATCTCGTATGTCAGCATCACGGGCCTTCTCATTTCTCAAGTCGACATCCTCCTGGGGGGTTGTTCTTTAGATACCACGGGTTCTTCGGTTACCGGAGTTTCTTCTGCAGCACTCATATCTCGTACTTCCTCAGATGATCTTGGAACTGCCTCTGTAAGTTCCTGTACTTCTTTTGAATCGACCGTTTCTGTAGCGTCGGCGTCCCTGCCCTCTGCTAGGCAGGGACGCTGTTCCCCTCACCTCTCTGCTCCGAGCCCGGCGTCCTCCTCCCGCTCTGCTGGCAGCGCGCGCTCCTTCCCGGCCACTGTGCTTAGGGCGCGCGCGCTTCCTCCCTCTTAAAGGGGCCGCGCGCGCCGTCCTAAGGAGTCCCCGGCCAATGGCCGGAGGACTTCACCATATATAAGGCACCTCCTCCAAAATGGAGGTGCCCGAGCAATGTTGTTGCACTGTTCACTACTCTGCTTCAGCCCTCAGGTCCCGTTGCCAGTTACCTGCCTGATTCCTGCCAGAGTCCTGCCAGTTTGCTGTCTGTTTCCTGCCTGATATTCCTGCTACCTGCCTGCTAGCCTGAGGTCCGACGGTCTGCCTTACTACTCCTGTCAGTCTGTCTAAGGACCAGCTTGCCCGCTCACCTGGGAGCGCACATCAACTACCTGCCTGCTTGCCTGAGGTCCGACGGTCTGCCTTCCAACTCTTGTCAGTCTGTCTATGGACCAGCTTGCCTGCTCACCTGGGAGCGCACATCTGCTACCTGCCTGCTAGCCTACCTGGAGGCTCTGCCGTCACGTGCTGTGACCACCTGCCGTCCAGTGACTCCTGCCCGCTCACCTGGGAGCGCTCATCTGCTGCCTGTCTGCTAGCCTACCTGGAGGCTCTGCCGTCACGTGCTGTGACCACCCGCCTGTCCTGAGACTTCTGCCCGCTCACCTGGGAGCGCTCATCTGCCGCCTGTCTGTTTGTCTTCCTGGAGGCTCCGCCGTCACATGCTGTGACCACCCGTTTATCCAGAGACTCTCGCCTGCTCACCTGGGAGCTCACGTCTACCATCAGCCGCCACAGGTCGTACCAACCCTTTACCCAGAGACTGCCCCGGTCACTTGCCGTGACCTCCTGCCCGTTCATCCAGAGACTGCCCCGGTCACTTGCCGTGACCTCCTGCCCGTTCATCCAGAGACTGCCCCGGTCACTTGCCGTGACCTCCTGCCCGTTCATCCAGAGACTGCCCCGGTCACTTGCCGTGACCTCCTGCCCGTTCATCCAGAGACTGCCCCGGTCACTTGCCGTGACCTCCTGTCCGTTCATTCAGAGACTGTCCCAGTCACCTGCTGTGACTGCCTGCCCGTCTACCCTGGTCGCCACCCGCTCCCTTACAAGGACCGCCCCCTTGTATAGTAGCTCAGAGGTTCCGCCTCCCAGACCCGTTACAGTTTCTACCTGGTCTGGTAATTCTGCTACTCCTACGTGTCGATCGGTCTCTTCAGTGACCGGTGTTCAGTCATCAGATCTGAATTGGACTTCATCTGTACTCCTTGGTACAAACTCTGGAGCCTCTGGATTTAGTTACATTTCTTGAGGATGGTACGTCCCTCTCCTTGCTGGTCCAAGAAATAAAACGGTGTGCTCTTCCTCATGGGAACTTTCAAGGTCACTATGCACTTCCAGAGCTTCAGCCTGTAGTGGTCCCTTAGTCGATCTCGGTCGATGTTGGTCTGCTTCTGGGAAGACTTGTTGTGGTGGGAGATAATCACAGGGTAGTAAATTCCGATGGACTATTCTGGTTTTCTTGTTCCCTCTTTCCAATCGGATTTAATACACTGGACTGTCATCGGCTTTCCTCTTTACGACCACATACAGCTTGTCTTCCCAGTACGAACAAAGTTTTCCTGGACGTTCGACTAGCACCCGGCTTCCCGGTGCCAATTTTGCTTTACAACATTTTCGATCATAGTATTCCTTACTCTTCCTCTGTCCTTGCGTAACCACTTTGGACGCTATGTTGCATGCCTCTGCCATCTGTTCCTTCCATTTCCGAATGTACTCTGGATATGTTCTGTAAGTCTCTGACACCGAAGTATCGAACATGATGTTGATTGGCAGTCTTGGCGATCATCCATACAATAGGAAGAATGGTGAGTAACCAGTTGCATCGCTCTTTGTACAGTTATAGGTATGTACCACTTTTGACAGAGAACTCTTCCAGTCTTTCTTCTCATCAGCTGTTAAAGTGCGCACCATCGACAATAATGTCTAGTTAAAACTTTCCACTTGTCCATTACCATCTGGGTGATAGGGCGTTGTGGGGGATCTCTGAATTCTATAGTAGTTTCCTAGCTTGGTAACGAGCTGGTTCTCAAATTCTCTTCCTTAGTCGTGGTGTAACCTCGTAGGGAACCCAAACCTCAAAGCAAAATCATTGAAGATCCTCTCTGCTGCTGTTCGGCCAGCTTTATTGGTGGTGGCATATGCTTGGCCAAATCAAGTAAAATGGTCCATCACCGCCAATATGTATTCGTAACCACCCTTGCACTTCTCGAGATGTAGAAAGTCTATTGAGATCATCTCAAACGGATACGTAGTTTGGATGTTGCCCATAGGTGCCCGGGTTGATGTGTTGGTACGTTTATCTTTCAGACACCCACACTCCCTGGTCACGTACCTCTCAATATCTCTCTGCATGTACGGCCAGAAGAAACGTTCACGGATCAAGTTGGTTGTCCTTTCCACTACCAGGTGTCCCATGTTTTCATGGAGTTCTTTGAAGACCAACCTACGGAATACTCTGGGTAGTACCAACTGCCAGTTTTGTCCTCCTTTACGATACAGGATACCGTCTTCACTGAGGTAGAGCTTCGTCCATTCTTTAACTAAAACAGATACTGCTGGTGACTCATGATCTCTCTCCCGTTTACTTGGAAACCGATTTTGGTCCACATAAAGTAATATTCTACCAATTATCTGATCTTCCCGTTGTGCTCTACGGATTTTTCCTTTTGGTAGTTGTTGAATGAACAGGGGGTGATCTTGTTCTCTCGCTTTTATGGTGGTTTCCACCGTCAACGGACACCACAATGGTGTGTCTTCCTCTTGATAAGCTTGCACTGCTTGGGTAGTGCTCTCAATTGCTTCCAGACTGACTTCCTCCGAACATTCTTGCATGTACTCCTCAGGCTCTAGTGCCATTCTCGACAATCCGTCAGCATCCGCATTGCATTTTCCTGGCCTGTACTTTATGCGGAAATTGTAGTCAGCTAGTTCAGCAACCCATCTCTGGCCCATTGCATTCAGTTTGGCTGTAGTGAGGACATAGGTCAAAGGGTTGTTTTCAGTGTATACCTCAAACTCTTTGCTGTAGTAGAGATAATTTCTAAATCGTTCACAGATAGCCCATTTCAATGCCAGGAACTCCAATTTTCCAGAATGTAGATGGTAATTCTTCTTAGTGTCTGTCAACGTTCTAGAACCGTATCCGATGACTCTCAATTTTCCATCTAGATGCTGATAGAGGGCAGCTCCCAAGCCAACTTGAGAAGCGTCACAATGAAGAACAAATGGTGAGTTGAAATCAGGATATCCAAGGTGGGTGGTTTTACCAGGTAGTCTACTAGTTCTTCCAATACCTCCTGGTGGCCTGCTGTCCAGAGAATGGGCTGTTGGGACGAAACGACGTTGTTTCTTTTAAGCCCGGTCCTACCCATGTTCTTCTTTTTCTCCATTGGTGTTGTTGTCTCTGTCGCCCCCCTCCCAAGAGGAGGTATAGAGGGGCGGCAATCCTGGAGAAATTCCGATCGTAAATACGATAGTAGAAGAGGAATGCTAAGATCTGCCTCAACTCCCCGACAGTAGAGGGCCGCTTGTCTTTTAAGGCCAGTACCGGAGCGATTTCTGCTGGGTCCATGATATATCCTTCTCCGGACACAATTTCTCACTAGAAATCGGACTTGCCTTTTGAACAGTTCACACTTCTTTTGGGTCAACTTAACTCCGTGTTGTTGATACCGCTGTAATACGGTCCTCACGTGTTCAACATTCTCCCGGAAGGTTTTGCTGTGTACCACATTGTCATCCAAGTATGACTGGCAGATATCGTTCCTCAATCCTTCCTAACAGGTCTCCATGCTCCTCTGAAATTCTGCTGGAGCTGAACTGAGCCCAAACGGCATGCGGATCCACTCTTATAAGTCCCACGGTGTGATGAATGCTGTCAAAGGTCTACTGGACTCTTCAACAAACCCTTGATGGTATGCTTTACCCTGATCGAGGACAGAGAACCAGGTACTTCCTGATAGGCTATCCAGCATATCTTGAATCTTTGGTATCGGGTGCCGATCAGGTACTGTCACGGGTGTGTCAGAGGTGACAGACAGTCGCCCTGCAGTGGTTTGCAGGAGATCTCCATGTTTGGCAATGCAGACAGCTGCCTAGATAGGAGGCTGTGTTTAGGACCCAGCGACTACCTCCCTTTAGTCTGGGTGTATATATACCTGGTGTGTCTAGGTGGGCATCGCCGGTTATACTCATTTCTACTTGGAACTTGGCTGAAGCAGCATCTTGTCCTCTCTGGAGTCTTGAGGCCGTGTGCCCTGTTGGAGTTCTTCTAAAGCTGAGTTGTTGTTCCCCTGTGTTGTCTTCTCCTTTTGTCTTTAGAGTGCTAGTGGAGGTTGACTAGTGCTCATCTCCTTCCACCCCCAGCTATAGCCTTACGCCAGGGATAGTAGGGCGAAGCATGTGATCGGCGACAGCTGCGGAGGCTGTATAGGGACGTTAGGTGGAGACAAGGTGACGCTAGTCCAGATTAGGAGGTCACCTCTTCCTCCTTTCCCTAGTGTCTGGGCTCCCTTTCCCTTTCCCCTCTGTGTTGCATTCACTCCTGGTGTGACTCTCTGTGTTGCACTCACACCTGGCATGACAGGTACTGACTTTCGGTTTAGTTCCCGGTCATCACAGCAGAGTCTCAACATACCGTGCTTCTTCCTAACACAAACATTAGGAGAGGAATAAGACAACTTTGACTTTTGGACCCAACCTCTGTTGATTAGATCTTGTAAATACTCTTTCACTTCATGGTGCAATGGTTTCGGCACAGACATGTAACTTCTGGTTACTGGGGTCATGTCTTTCAAATTGATTTTCAATTGCAATGAGGGGATACAGGCTATATCAGAGTAATCTTTAGAGAATGCATGACAATCTTCTCTCAGCATCTGTTTTGCAATCGCTATATCTTCAGCTCACAAGTGTTCCAGGGATACTGGGGGATCCCAGGACCCTGAGGTGGGTCGTGCAATTTCCTCCCCTGGGCAACTCCTGTTCCTTGGTGGGGAGACTGAATTCACGATAGACCCCTGGGCGGGTCTCACACTGGCTGGATATACTGTTTTAACGGTTTCAATGTGACCTAACACAGTCTTTGGATCCAGTCTAATTTTGTGTTATGTAGTATTCATCACTGGTGCTGTCACTCGAGCAAACTCACCATTAGGAATTGTAAGCACAGTTTCACCTTGAACTAGGCCTTCCAGAAGTTCTGAGGAGTCTTTTGGCACAAACAGTCTTTTCTGGACTTTTCTTCTCAGTTCTACCCGGACTCCATACCTCACCCCCACCATTTGGTTTGCAGGGATGATGGTTGGGCGCCAGCCTACCTCGACTTCTTTTAGGTCCATTGTATTCTGTGCTTTCTTTTCACTATGAATCACATTTTCCGCCACAGCGTTAGGTACGGCAAGTGATGTGGCAATTGCATCCACCACCAGCGTCCTTGACTTGTGTTTCGTGATGACCTCACTGATTACATTATAACCCAGGATAGGATCCTCTGCCACGTTCTAATCACTGGTCACGAGAAGAGGTACCAAAAGCTCAATGGTGTTGCTGTTCTTTGTGGCCCTCAGTTGGAAAGTCACTTCCACCCAGCCTATGAAAGTGATTTCGGTCTGGTTGACAGCTTTGCCGTGGAGTTCCACTGGTCCTAAGAGTTCTTTTAGTGACAGAAGGCAGGTATGTGGCAGGAAGCTCCTTCTCCATTGTTCATTTAAAAGGCTCGCTTGGGCTCCTGTGTCCCACAGTGCTTTTACCAGGAGTCCATCTAGCTGGCACTGTATAAAGCACCTTTCACCGATTAGGCTGATGAGGCTATCTTTACTGACCGAGGAATCCTCCTCCCAGAAATACATCGTTTGACCTCCGCACTGGGCATTAAGTAACTGATGCCCCTGCCTCTCTTGCAGCTGTTGTAGACGGGAACACACTTGAGGATAGTACTGACGCAGCCGTTTTACCTCATGAGCCGTTTTGGGGTTTGGTGAGATTTGGATTTGCTTCTGGGGCCTCCTCCGTGTCACGGTTACCAGTCGCCCCGCACTGGCAACCTTTTAACCCAAACGACCGTGACCATTGGCATTCCTTGGCATAATGTCCTTCCTCACCACATCTTAGACAGTAGACACACACCGTACTCTGATTTGATGAGCGGCACGCTTCACAATCCGGGTATCTTCTGTTTTGGAACCCACTCCTGGGTCTGAGGGATACAGGTTTTGGCCTGGAACGAATCAACTTTTTCACCTCAATCAACTCGGCTCGCAGTTCTCCTATTACGGGTATGCTATCCAAGTTGTATACATGTGTTGTCCATTTTTCACTGACTAGTTACTGGCAGTAGCTTTTGAAACCTACTGACTGGGAATTTAGATTGTGAGCCCCAAAGGGGACAGCAATGCAGAGGTCTGTAAAGCGCTGTGGAATTAAGGTAAATAAAATAAATAACTCTCCATAAGTTTATTTTATTGTATATAAGAAATATGGAGGACACACGGCTGATAAAAATGAACATACAGATCAAAAACTGATTATTTTCTATAGAATACAACACTGTTTTTTTCCAGCTGATGCTTTGCACGTACTTACAGTTTCAGAAACTGTGTAGTGAAATTTGTTCCTATGGAAGCCAACACATCCTGACAACATTTACAGACAGAAGTCACAAGGCAAAAGCTCCAGCATTACTTGTGATTCTCAAAAAAGATTTACATCTAGCTTATTTTGTGAATTAAAGGGGTTTTCCACCTTTGGAGACATTTTTTTCTTACTTAAATACATGCAATTGGGGCTAAAAAAACATTTTAAGCAATTGGGTTTCATTAAAAATTTTGCACAGTTTGCCTTCCTTAGCCTATGTATTACACTGTCTAGTGCTGGCTACAGAATGAGTTAAGGATAATATGACCAATCCCGTTATTTTAACAGATGTGTTAGAAAAATGATTTTGTGGCACTTACTATTATATAGATATGACAGGTTCTCCTCCAGCTCTTGTTACTGCAGCTTTCCTCGGACTGCACAGCTCTCCTGTCCATACAATAGCTGCTGGTGGAGGAGCAGTTACCAGACCTGTCCATCAGCCTCCTCTAATTAAAAAGCAGCTTTCTCATGTAATGTTTTTTTTATTGGAGGAGGCTGATGGACAGGTCTGGTAACTGCTCCTCCACCAGCAGCCATTGTATGGACAGGAGAGTTGCATTAACAAGAGCAGGAGACCTGTCATACCTACAACCCCTGGCAAAAATGATGGAATCAGTGGGCTCGGAAGATGTTCATTCAGTTGTTTAATGTTGTTGAAAAAAAGCAGATCACAGACATGGCACAAAACTAAAGTCATTTCAAATGGCAACTTTAGGGCTTTAAGAAACACTAAAATAAATCAAGATTAAAAATGTGGTACTCAGTAAGGGTAATTTTTTTCAGACCAAGCAGAGGGAAAAAATTATGGAATCACTCAATTCTGAGGAAAAAATTATGGAATCATGAAAAACAAACACACAAAAGAACACTCCAATACATCACTAGTATTTTGTTTCACCACGTCTGGATTTAATAACAGCTTGCAGTCTCTGAGGCATGGACTTAATGAGTGACAAACAGTACTCTTCATCAATCTGGCTCCAACTTTCTCTGATTGCTGTTGCCAGATCAGCTTTGCAGGTTGGAGCCTTGTCATGGACCATTTTCTTCAACTTCCACAAAAGATTTTCAATTGGATTGAGATCTGGACTATTTGCAGGCCATTACATTGACCATATATGTCTTCTTTCAAGGAATGTTTTCACAGTTTTTGCTCTATGGCAGGATGCATTATCATCTTGAAAAATGATGTCATCATCCCCAAACATCCTTTCAATTGATGGGATAAGAAAACTGTCCAAAATATCAATGTAAACTTGGGCATTTATTGAAGATGTAATGACAGCCATCTCCCCAGTGCCTTTACCTGACATGCAGCCCCATATCATCAATGACTGTGGGAATTTGCATGTTCTCTTCATGCAGTCATCTTTATAAATCTCATTGGAACGGCACCAAACAAAAGTTCCAGCATCATCACCTTGCCCAATGCAGATTCGCGATTCAGCACTGAATATGACTTTCATCCAGTCATCCACAGTCCACGATTGCTTTTCCTTAGCCCACTGTGACCTTGTTTTTTTCTGTTTAGGTGTTTTCTGTATGTACTGTAAATCCCATTTACTTTAGGCGGTTTCTTACAGTTCGGTCACAGACATTGACTCCAGTTTCCTCCCATTCGTTCCTCATTTGTTTTGTTGTGAATTTCCTGTTTTTTACGGTCTTTGCTGTCTTCCTTGGTCTACCAGTATGTTTGCCTTTAACAACCTTCCCATGTTGTTTGTATTTGGTCCAGATTTTAGACACAGCTGACTGTGAAGAACCAACATCTTTTGCAACATTGCGTGATGATTTACCTTCTTTTAAGCGTTTGATAATCCTCTCCTTTGTTTCAATTGACATCTCTCATGTTGGAGCCACGATTCATGTTAGTCCACTTGGTGCAACAGCTCTCCAAGTTGTGATCACTCCTTTTTAGATGCAGACTAACGAGCAGATCTAATTTGATGCAGGTGTTAGTTTTGGAAATGAAAATTTACAGGGTGATTCCATATTTTTTTCCTCAGAATTGAATGATTCCATAATTTTTTCCCTCTGCTTGGTCTGAAAAAAATTGCCCCTACTGAGTACCACATTTTTAATCTTGATTTCTTTTAGTGTTTCTTAAAGCCCTAAAGTTGCCATTTGAAATGACTTTAGTTTTGTGCCATGTCTGTGATCTGTTTTTTTTCAACAACATTAAACAACTGAATGAACATCCTCCGAGCCCGGTGATTCCATAATTTTTGCCAGGGGTTGTGTAACGGGTCTGGGAGGTGAAACCTCTGAGCAACTATACAAGGGGGCAGTCCTTGTAAGGAAGCGGGTGGCTCCCAGGGAAGGCGGGCAGGTAGTCACGGCTAGTGACGGGGACAGTCTCTGGGTAGAAGGGCAGGAGGTCACGGCAAGTGACGGGGACAGTCTCTTGACAGACGGGTGGTCACGGCAAGTGACGGCAGAGCCTCCAGGTAGGCTAGCAGGCAGGTAGCAGGTGGACGCTCCCAGGTGAGCGGGCAAGAGTCTCTGGACAGGCAGGTGGTCACAGCACGTGACGGCGGAGCCTCCAGGTAGGCTAGCAGGCAGGTAGCAGGTGGATGCTCCCAGGTGAGCGGGCAAGAGTCTCTGGACAGGCAGGTGGTCACAGCACGTGACGGCGGAGCCTCCAGGTAGGCTAGCAGGCAGGTAGCAGGTGAGCGCTCCCAGGTGAGCGGGCAAGAGTCTCCGGACAGGCAGGTGGTCACAGCACGTGACGGCGGAGCCTCCAGGTAGGCTAACAGACAGGTAGTAGGTGAGCGCTCCCAGGTGAGGGGGCAGGCTGGTCCATAGACAGACTGACAGGTGTCGGAAGGCAGACCGTCGGACCGCAGGCTTGCAAGCAGGTAAGCGGATATCAGGCAGGTATCAAGCAGGAATCTGGCAGGTGACTGGCAGGTAACAGGCAGGAATCTGGCAGGTGACTGGAAGGTAACAAGCAGGAATCTGGCAGGTGACTGACAGGTAACTGGTAACGGGACCTGAGGGCTGAAGCAGAGTGAAGGCTTTGCAACAACATTGCTCGGGCACCTCCATTTTGGAGTAGGTGCCTTATATCTGGGAGGTCCTCCGGCAATTGGCCGGGGACTCCTTAGGACGGTGCGCGCGGTCCCTGTAAGAGAGGGGGAGCGCGCGCGCCCTAAGCCCACTTCCGGGGAAGGAGCGCGTGCCGGAAGCAGCGGGGAGAGAAGCGCTGGAGGACGCCGCGCCAGGAGCGGGGAGGTGAGAGGGACGGCGTCTCTGCCTAGCACGGGGCAGAGACGCCGATGCTACAGTACCCCCCCTTTAGGCCCCCTCTTTTTTTGGCCAGAAAGAAATTTTTCAAGGAGAAGCGGGGCGTTGATGTTCTCCCTGGGTTCCCAAGTTCTCTCCTCAGGACCAAACCCCTTCCAGTCTACCAGAAAAAAGGTTTTTCCTTTTACCGTCTTGGAGGCCAGAATACTCTCTACCTCAAAGACGTCATCAGTGGAAACCGGAGTAGGAGGAGTACCTGGATTATTGGAAAAAGAGTTAAAGACAACGGGTTTGAGGAGAGATACGTGGAAGGAGTTGGGAATCCATAGGGTGGCCGGGAGTTTTAATTTGTAGGCCACAGGGTTAATTTGCCTAAGGACTTCGAAGGGACCGATGAATCGAGGGCCCAACTTGAAGGAGGGTACTTTGAGCCGCACATGTTTGGACGAGAGCCAAACCTTGTCTCCCGGACGGAATTGAGGCGGATCCAGACGTCTCTTATCAGCATATCTCTTCATCCACTCAGAGGACAGAAGAAGAGCGGACCTGGTACTCTCCCAAATAGTAGAAAATTCGCTGACAAGAGACTCCGCAGCAGGGTTGTCCACAGAAACGGAGACAGGAAGTGGAATCCGGGGATGTTGGCCACCGACTATAAAGAACGGGGATTTGGAAGAGGATTCGATATCATAGTTATTGTAAGAGAACTCGGCCCATGGTAGGAGATCCACCCAGTCCGAATGGTGTGCATTAACGAAGTGCCGGAGGTAACTGGTCAGGATCTGATTGATCCGCTCCACTTGACCATTGGACTGTGGGTGGTAAGCGGAGGAGAAGTCCAGGGTGATGTCTAGCAGCTTACATGTGGCTCTCCAGAAGCGTGAGGTGAACTGAACCCCACGATCCGACACGATGTGGAGGGGCAGGCCATGGAGACGGAAAATGTGGCGGATAAAGTCTTTAGCCAGCTCGGGAGCAGATGGGAGGCCAGGCAGGGGAATGAAGTGGGCCATCTTAGAAAAGCGGCCAGCGACAACCCAAATGACTGTACAACCGGCAGAAATAGGAAGATCGGTGATAAAGTCCATAGCAATGTGCTGCCAAGGAGCAGCAGGTACGGGAAGGGGCAGGAGATGGCCGGCTGGTAGATGTCTGGGAACTTTGTTACGGGCACAGAATGAGCAGTCTACCACGTCCTTATGCAGGGTAGGCCACCAGTAATGCCGGGTAATGAGTTGGAAGGTCTTCTTTTGGCCAGCATGGCCAGCTAGTTTAGAAGAATGTCCCCAGCGAAGAACCCTCTCCCGATCTGGTACAGCTACAAACGTCTTACCGGGTGGGAGACGAGTTAGATCCAAGGGGGCCACATTCATCACCTTGGAGGAGTCGATGATGTGCGTAGGCTCCTCCTCTTGATCGGAGGACAGGAAGGACCGGGACAAGGCATCAGCTTTGACGTTCTTGTCCGCCGGACGGAAATGAAGAATGAAGTCGAAGCGGGCAAAAAACAACGACCACCGGGCCTGGCGAGGATTGAGTCTCTGGGCATTTTGGAGATATGCCAGGTTTTTGTGATCCGTGTAGATAATTACCGGGTAGAGAACCCCTTCAAGCAGATAGCGCCACTCCCCCAGTGCCAATTTGATGGCTAGCAATTCACGGTCTCCTATGGAGTAGTTGCGCTCAGACGAGGAGAAGATTTTGGAGAAGAAGCCGCAGGTTGCCATTCTCCCGGTAGAAGATTTTTGGGTGAGTACCGCTCCGGCTCCGGAGGAGGAGGCATCAACCTCCAGGTAGAATTGTTTATTACAGTCCGGACGGTGCAGGACGGGAGCAGAGGCGAAGGCTTTCTTTAAGGAAAGGAAGGCCTCCTCGGCTTCAGGCAACCATGTCCTGGGATTAGCCCCCTTACGGGTAAGTGCAGATATGGGAGCAGTCCGAGACGAGAAGTGTGGGATGAAAAGACGATAGTAATTAGCGAAGCCCAGGAATCGCTGTATCGCCTTCAAACCTTCAGGACGAGGCCATTTTAGAACGGAAGAGAGCTTCTCGGGATCCATTTGCAGACCTGTCTGGGAGATGACATAGCCCAAGAACGGTAGGGAGGTCTGGTCGAAGAGGCACTTCTCGTATTTGGCATAGAGATGGTTCTGCCGAAGCCTAAGCAGGACCTGACGAACATCCCTTCGTTGTGTGGGGAGATCCGGAGAGAAGACCAAGATATCGTCCAGGTATACCACTACGCAGGAGTACAGGAGGTCACGGAAGTTGTCATTGACTAGTTCTTGAAAGACAGCGGGAGCATTACAGAGACCGAAGGGCATCACAAGGTACTCATAGTGACCGTCCCGGGTATTGAATGCCGTCTTCCACTCGTCTCCTTGACGGATACGGACCAGGTTATATGCTCCTCGTAGATCCAGCTTGGAGAAGATCCTGGCGCCCTTGAGACGGTCAAACAATTCGGAGATGAGCGGCAGGGGGTATTTGTTTTTTACTGTGATGAGATTGAGTCCTCTGTAGTCAATACAGGGACGTAGCGAGCCGTCTTTCTTTTTGACAAAGAAGAATCCGGCTCCAGCTGGCGAGGTAGATTTTCGGATAAATCCCCTAGCCAGATTCTCTTCAATGTACTCAGACATGGCCCGGGTCTCGGCTGCAGACAACGAGTAGATACGCCCACAGGGAGGAGTGGTGCCAGGTACCAGGTCGATCGGGCAGTCATATGGCATATGGGGTGGCAACGTCTCTGCTTCCTTCTTACCGAAGACGTCCGCATAGGGCCAGTAAGGAGCCGGGAGACCTGGTAAATTAGCTGGAGTAGGCGAAGGGTGAGCTGGGCGGACCGGAACCAGGCAGGTCCTATGGCAGTCTGGACCCCATCGGAGTACTTCACCGGATCGCCAGTTCAATACGGGTTCGTGTGTCTGGAGCTAAGGTAGACCTAGCAACAGGGAGTGAGAAAGTCCGGACAGCACATGGAATGAGATTTCCTCAGAGTGCAGCATTCCCACCTGCAGGGTTATGGGTTCAGTGACGAGCAGGATGGTCTCCGAGAGAAGTCTTCCACCCACGGAGGCGACTGACAATGGTTCAGCCAGGGACTTGGTGGGAATACGGTATCTCTCTACCAGAGACTGGGAGATGAGGTTTCCAGCAGCTCCAGAATCCAGGTGGGCGAGTTCAAAGTGACAGTTTTCTCCCCAAGCAATAGAGACCGGTAAAGTCAGAGACGGAGAGGGCTTACTTTTGTCTAGGACGACCTCTCCGAGCGGTCCTAGACACTGGCGTTTCCCGGCTTTTCCGGGCAGGAACGGATGAAGTGCTCCATACTGCCACAATAGAAACAGCTTCCCTCGGCTCGGCGAGATTCTTGGCGAGATCTGACCATCTTGGTCTGGTCGATCTGCATAGGTTCAGGCGAGAGCGCCCGCGGAGTGACTGGTAGAGAGGCAGGTCTCAGGGAAGTAGGAGCAGAGCAAGAAAAGTCTTTCTCCCAGGCAGTCTCTTTGGCACGTTCTTGGAACCGGATGCCAATCCGGGTAGCTAGTGACACCAGGTCATCCAGAGTGGTAGGAATGTCCCGACCAGCTAACTCGTCCTTAATCCGACCGGAAAGACCCTCCCAGAAGACGGACACCAGAGCCTCATTTTCCCAGGCAAGCTCAGAAGCGAGGGTGCGGAACCGCATGGCATATTGGCCCACGATGAGACTCCCTTGGCGGAGACGTAGCAGAGAGGAGGCAGAAGAGGTTTTCCGTCCAGGTTCATCAAAGACTTTCCGGAAAGCAGCGAGGAAAGACGGCAGGTCGGACACCAGGGGATCCCCTCTCTCCCACAGGGGATTTAGCCATGCCAGTGCCTCCCCAGTGAGATGGGACATGATGAAGGCCACCTTGGCCCGGTCGGAGATGAACTGGTATGCCAATAGCTCAAAGTGCAGGGTGCACTGGTTTATGAAACCCCGAGCTAAAGTAGGTTCGCCGGCAAAGCGTGGAGGTGCCAGAAGCCGAGGTCCATAGTCGGGTACCATGAAGGGACTGGATTGCGGTATCGCAGGAATGGGCACGGCTGGACCAGAGGTAGACAAAGACGAGTCACACAATGCGCCTAGACGAGAGTTAATGGACCGTAGATAGGACAGTACCACCTCCTGCTGAGTTTTCTGACGTAAGACTTCCTGGTGCAGATCGGAGATCTGGGGACCACCGGGTTCCAGGGCCCGAGCAAACTGTAACGGGTCATAGAATCATAGAATCATAGAATCATAGAATCATAGAATGGTAGAGTTGGAAGGGACCTCCTGGGTCATCTGGTCCAACCCCCTGCTCAAAGCAGGATTCACTAGATCATCTCAGACAGATGTCTGTCCAGCCTCTGTTTGAAGACGTCCATTGAAGGGGAACTCACCACCTCTCGTGGCAGCCTGTTCCACTCATTAATCACCCTAACTGTCAAAAAGTTTTTTCTAATATCTAATCTGTGTCTCCTCCCATTTAGTTTAATCCCATTGCTTCTAGTCTTTCCTTGTGCAAATGAGAATAAAGATGATCCTTCTACAATGTGACAGCCCTTGACATATTTGTAGACAGCTATTAAGTCTCCTCTCAGTCTTCTTTTTTGCAAGGTAAACATTCCCAAATCCTGCAACCGTTCCTCATAGGACATGGTTTGCAGACCAGTCACCATTCTGGTCGCTCTTCTCTGAACTTGCTCCAGTTTGTCTATGTCTTTTTTAAAATGTGGTGCCCAAAACTGTACACAGTATTCCAGATGAGGTCTGACCAAAGAGGAGTAAAGACCGATAATGACTTCACGTGATCTAGACTGTATGCTTCTGTTAATACATCCCAGAATTGTATTTGCCTTTTTTGCTGCTGCATCACACTGTTGACTCATGTTCAGTCTATGATCTATTAGTATACCTAAGTCTTTTTCACATGTACTGTTGCTTAGCTCTATTCCTCCCATTCTGTATATGCTTTTTTCATTTTTATTGCCCAGATGTAGTACTTTGCATTTTTCCCTGTTAAAAACCATTCTGTTGGTTGCTGCCCACTGCTCCAGTTTATTTAGGTCTTTTTGAATCCTCTCTCTCTCTTCTCTAGTATTAGCTATCCCTCCTAGCTTTGTGTCATCAGCAAATTTAATCAGTTTACCCTCAATTCCTTCATCTAAATCATTGATAAAGATGTTGAACAATACAGGTCCCAGGACGGAGCCCTGTGGTACCCCACTTGAGACATTCATCCAGCTGGATGTGAAGCCATTTACAACCACCCTTTGAGTCCGATCACTAAGCCAGTTATGAATCCACCTAACAGTTGCCTGGTCCATTGCATACTTGGTCATTTTTTCAATAAGGATGGTGTGAGATACTTTGTCAAATGCTTTGCTGAAGTCATGATATACTATATCTACAGCATTTTCCTGATCCACCCAGTCAGTCTGGGTCTGGGAGGTGGAACCTCTGAGCAACTATACAAGGGGGCAGTCCTTGTAAGGAAGCGGGTGGCTCCCAGGGAAGGCGGGCAGGTAGTCACGGCTAGTGACGGGGACAGTCTCTGGGTAGAAGGGCAGGAGGTCACGGCAAGTGACGGGGACAGTCTCTTGACAGACGGGTGGTCACGGCAAGTGACGGCAGAGCCTCCAGGTAGGCTAGCAGGCAGGTAGCAAGTGGACGCTCCCAAGTGAGCGGGCAAGAATATCTGGACAGGCAGGTGGTCACAGCACGTGACGGCGGAGCCTCCAGGTAGGCTAGCAGGCAGGTAGCAGGTGGACGCTCCCAGGTGAGCGGGCAAGAGTCTCTGGACAGGCAGGTGGTCACAGCACGTGACGGCGGAGCTTCCAGGTAGGCTAGCAGACAGGTAGTAGGTGAGCGCTCCCAGGTGAGCGGGCAGGCTGGTCCATAGACAGACTGACAGGTGTCGGAAGGCAGACCGTCGGACCGCAGGCTTGCAAGCAGGTAAGCGGATATCAGGCAGGTATCAAGCAGGAATCTGGCAGGTGACTGGCAGGTAACAGGCAGGAATCTGGCAGGTGACTGGCAGGTAACAAGCAGGAATCTGGCAGGTGACTGGCAGGTAACTGGTAACGGGACCTGAGGGCTGAAGCAGAGTGAAGGCTTTGCAACAACATTGCTCGGGCACCTCCATTTTGGAGGAGGTGCCTTATATCTGGGAGGTCCTCCGGCAATTGGCCGGGGACTCCTTAGGACGGCGCACGCGGTCCCTTTAAGAGAGGGGGAGCGCACGCGCGCCCTAAGCACTCTGCCGGGGAAGGAGCGCGTGCCGGAAGCAGCGGGGAGAGAAGCGCTGGAGGACGCCGCGCCAGGAGCGGGGAGGTGAGAGGGACGGCGTCTCTGCCTAGTACGGCGCAGAGACGCCGATGCTACAGGTTGTATATTAGTGCCACAAATCATGTGCCCAGCACATCTGATAAAAAATGTGGCCAGCCCCGGTAACCGGTAACTCCTTCTACAGCCAGCAATAGACAGTGTAGTTGCACACAACCGCTTTCTCTCCATCTGAGAAAAAAGGTCAGGTTATTCTGATCAGACTCTGATCAGAGTTTATTCATTTTGGAGTGATCAATCCTTTTAAACCTTGCCTGTCAGCACCGAATGATTGTTCAAACCAAGTACAAGCGCTTTGTACATCATGGCAGGGCCAAATATTACAATACACCTTCCCACCTGCTTGTTTTCCCTCTATCTCCACCCTTCACTGGTTCTATAAAGCAAGAGATGTCAATCAAAAAAATGGGTGCGGAGATAGAGCAAAAAAAAAAGCTGGTGGAAGGTATATATAAATGATTGGCCCCGGCATAATGCATGGAGCGCCTGTGCTTAGTTTTAACAGTCATTCTGTGCAGACAGTCCCTTTAAATTATACTCTTAGCTATACATAAAGGTAAAGTAGGAGAAGCGAATGGCTACCATTTTAGAGAGTTGAAGGTCATAAACAAAAATTTATTTTGTCCTTGTACATGAAAAAAAATGCACCAGTTTTAATCAGTTTTCTGGATATTATTTTCATCCTTTTTTGACTTGTGCGCCATTTTTACAATTTTTACCATCTCTGATCAATCGTTTTTTCTCATTTGAAAAAAAAATTTGATTGAGTTTTCCTAAGCTAATTCTAGCAACCAGTCAGTAAGAAATGAATAGCACAAGCATGCAATTTACAGTATATTTTTTACTGTACATAATGCCAGGAATTTCACGCTATTTGCAGGCCTCGTTCCCAAGGTTTTTGAAGTGTCAGGGCTGAACCAGTTTAAATTAGGAAAAAAAAAAGTTAAAATCCAAGACATTACCTTTCTTCTTTAAAATGCCAAAAGCAGCGTTTTTCTTATTACAGCATCTCAGTACTGTGACACTTTTGTAAGAAACAAACACGAAAAAAGAGAGAAAATGATAGCTGTGTCCTGCATTGTTCAGGATACACTGTAATCTAGCATCTAGCTGCATATTAGGGGTAATTGACATGACATTGGTCTGATGGCCTTTTTATTCACTCCTCTTCACTACTGTAGCGTCTATTATTAGGTGCCATTAGAGACTATGGGGAACATTTCAGACCACCACTTCTATTTTTGTACAGTGGAGAGAATCTAGAAGTCTGAAGTTGCATCAGCTATCAGTTAACATAATAACGGGCAGATTCACACTAGCACCAGGCATGCCGAGCATGCTGGCTGTTATGGGTGGGCATCTAACATGGCAGCCTGAAAAAACTGAGATCACTGTGAACTAACAATTTTCTCATAGGGAAATCCCCAGTGAATACTTGTATGCAAGACATGACATTTCATTTTTAAGTTTGGTTGGAGTTTCTTAATTAAATAACTAAGTGAAAATCATGTGTTTTACGTTTTTGTTACTTTGTTTACAAGAGGCTTCTTCTAGCTATGGCTTGTCTCTGGTGGACCATGCACATGCAAAGGGTTTAGATGTCGCCTACCCAGTAGAACAACTCGATTTTTAATTACTTAATTAAAGTTTCCAAAATCTGTTAAAAAAAATTGCGTTCTCTGCTGTTTATTAGGCCACGTGCACACGTAGAGTATTTAGTCAGTATTTGACCTCAGTATTTCTAAGCCAGAACCAGGAGTGGGTGATAAATACAGAAGTGGTGACGTGTTTCTATTATACAGTTAGGTCCATATATATTTGGACAGAGACAACATTTTTCTAATTTTGGTTCTAGACATTACCACAATGAATTTTAAACAAAACAATTCAGATGCAGTTGAAGTTCAGACTTTCAGCTTTCATTTGAGGGTATCCACATTAAAATTGGATGAAGGGTTTAGGAGTTTCAGCTCCTTAACATGTGCCACCCTGTTTTTAAAGGGACCAAAAGTAATTGGAGAATTGACTCCAAGGCTATTTCATGGACAGGTGTGGGCAATGCCTTCGTTATGTCATTCTCAATTAAGCAGATAAAAGGCCTGGAATTGATTTGAGGTGTGGTGCTTGCATTTGGAAGGTTTTGCTGTGAAGTAAACATGCGGTCAAAGGAGCTCTCCATGCAGGTGAAACAAGCCATCCTTAAGCTGCAAAAATAGAAAAAGCCCATCCGAGAAATTGCTACAATATTAGGAGTGGCAAAATCTACAGTTTGGTACATCCTGAGAAAGAAAGAAAGCACTGGTGAACTCATCAATGCAAAAGACCTGGGCGCCCACGGAAGACAACAGTGGTGGATGATCGCAGAATAATCTCCATGGTGAAGAGAAACCCCTTCACAACAGCCAACCAAGTGAACAACACTCTCCAGAAGGTAGGCGTATCAATATCCAAATCTACCATAAAGAGAAGACTGCATGAAAGTAAATACAGAGGGTTCACTGCACGGTGCAAGCCACTCATAAGCATCAAGAAGAAAAAGGCTAGACTGGACTTTGCTAAAAAACATCTAAAAAAGCCAGCACAGTTCTGGAAGAACATTCTTTGGACTGATGAAAACAAGATCAACCTCTACCAGAATGATGGAAAGAGATAAGTACAGAATGGCGAAGGCGTGGTACAGCTCATGATCCAAAGCATACCACATCATCTGTAAAACACGGCGGAGGCAGTGTGATGGCTTGGGCATGCATGGCTGCCAGTGGCACTGGGTCACTAGTGTTTATTGATGATGTGACACAGGACAGAAGCAGCCAAATGAATTCTGATGTATTCAGAGCCATACTGTGTGCTCAGATCCAGCCAAATGCAGCCAAACTGATTGGTCGTCGTTTCATACTACAGATGGACAATGACCCAAAACATAAAGCCAAAGCAACAAAGGAGTTTATCAAAGCAAAGAAGTGGAATATTCTTGAATGGCCAAGTCAGTCACCTGATCTCAACCCAATTGAGCATGCATTTCACTTGTTAAAGACTAAAATTCAGACAGAAAGGCCCACAAACAAACAGCAACTGAAAACCACCGCAGTGAAGGCCTGGCAGAGCATCAAAAAGGAGGAAAAACAGCGTCTGGTGATTTCCATGAGTTCAAGACTTCAGACAGTCATTGCCAACAAAGGGTTTTCAACCAAGGACTAGAAATGAACATTTTATTTACAATTAATTAATCTGTCCAATCACTTTTGGTCCCTTTAAAAACAGGGTGGCACATGTTAAGGAGCTGAAACTCCTAAACCCTTCATCCAATTTTAATGTGGATACCCTCAAATGAAAGCTGAAAGACTGAACTTCAACTGCATCTGAATTGTTTTGTTTAAAATTCATTGTGGTAATGTCTAGAACCAAAATTAGAAATATATATATATGCAAACAAACATGGGATGTATTACATACGTTAAACAAATAAACATTAAGCAGTCATTGGTGGTGCATCCACTTCTATGTTGATTCCCTCTGTTTCTGCTTCTACCGCTGGGCAGCAGTGGCTTCTTTCCAGATGTTGCTAGGCAACAGTGCAGCAGTTTTGGGTTGATATTCCAGACTAGTGGCGCCATCTTGACAGAGAGCTTGGAAGTTATTTCATTTACTCCCTTCTATGAGTCCTGGGTTATGATGTCGTTAAAATGTCGTTTTTTTTTTTACGTACAAGAAAAATTGATCAAATTTCACCAGTGAATTTAATCAGAGTTTCATTGGAGTTTGGTCAGTTTTTTTCACTAATGAGAAAAAAAAAAAGTTTCTCCACCTCCTCCTATCAATCAGTCAGTGAAAAATGCACCCATAGACTCTCTTTCCTGAGATTGATCCGACTCTCGGATCAATATCGGACATGTCTCCATGATTTTGCATGAACCACTTGGCCCGCAAAAAATCATTGACATGTGAACAGCCCCGTAGACTTTCACAGGTACGAGTGCAATGTGTAAAAAACAAGGATGGCACTCATATGGGAAAGAAACAACTTGTGAATGAGCCCTGAGGCTTTGTTCATATGTTGAGTTTTTGCACAGTTGTTTTTCAATGCAAATTAAAAGCTGATTTTTACACTACCAGCAAAAGCTCTGTGTCATGTCCCACTACTTGGGAATCTTACAGTATTGTATTGTATTGTTGCTATGCAGTAAGGTTTGCCTTTTAGAAGTTTGTCCTCTCTTTCTCTCCCTGTCTGCCTCCCCACCTCTAATATTGGCAGCCCCCTTTCTTCTTCTTCCTCATTGTAAGCTTGACAGCCATCTTAGGGAGCCAAATGTCTAGCAGCTCTGGTGCAGAATAGTCTTTGTGCATACTAAAAGAATTCAGCTTGAAAATAAGCTTTCTTCTAGAATCTTCATACGTGCTTCCTGCAATCGAGTTCAAGCTATCTAATGATATATCTAAGGCCACGGCCCCACTCTCAGTATTTGGTCAGTATTTTTTCTCAGGAGTGGGAGCCAAAATCAGGAGTGGGTGATAAATGCAGAATTGGTGACTTGTTTCTATTATACCTTTTCTCTGGTTGTTCCTCTCCTGGTTTTGTCTCCCACTCCTGAGAAAAAATACTGACCGAATATTGACCAAATGCTGATAGTGGGGCTGTGGCCTAAGAGACAGCATCAGTTTAAGCAAAATGGATGCCGAATACCCTCTTAAGTGCACAAGATATTACATGCTAAGCCAAAATAGCGAACCTCTGATAGCTACATTCTTCCAAAACAACAAGACTCAGATCCTTCTCCAACATCCTGCATTCAAGGACAGTACAATGCACTGGCAACTCATTGTATTGAACCATCTTCATGCACCAAAATGTATCAGGACACTGCACCTCAGCAAACCCTATACAAAAATGCCGAAATGTTAATCAATATGCTGGCAAGTCACCATACTCCAGACAATCACAAAGTTCCAGTTCCACATGTTGCAGAAACTATGCACATAAAACCAGTTACTGGGCTAAATGCCTATACTGCACCATACTTTTCTGCATCTCTATGTCAGGACGCTACCAATCATATGACTAGCACTACTCAGCCAGCAATTGTCTTTCCAAGATCAAAGAAAATTGACATGTCTGACTTTGCAAGGTACATGGTTCACCGTAAACTTACTAGGACTGGTCTCACATGGTTTAATGATCAACCTGAGAAATATAGAGTTTGGAAACCGTAATTAGTGACCTCGGCATCACTGCTGCTGAGGAGCTAAATGGCTCTGATCACAATCCACAGAGACTCTAGAGACTCTGATCTGTCCACATCAGTAATCTAGCAGCTTGTCTAATGGCTGCTTCAGAGAGACTAGAACAAATGTTTGGTACTTGGAAGCGACTATAAAATTTTCTAAAAATATCTAAGCTACCCTACAATATACAAGAAAGGTAGGACTGAATTGGGTCAAGATATAAAAAAGAAAATCAAGTCTCTTTTCCTCCATTTTCCTACTTCTGTGAGCTTATCAAGGATATTGCAGAGCATAAGACTGTCCCAAACTTTTACTACGGGGAACCCAGCGGCCCTGGTTTATCTTCTAAGTATGAGAGTCCACGTTCGAGCAACCAAAACCACAGCAATCCAGTGTCAGTGAAAAAGACTGATATTCTTACCACATCTTCATCAGCTCCAAACAAAAGCAACATAGGTTAAAAGGTTGAAAACTAACCATTTATGTCCCATTCATAAGAAGCCACATCCCCTAAAGAAGTGCATCGGCTTCAGAAAGAAACCACTCCAGGAACGCAAGGAACTTCGAAAGACACTTGGGGTATGTTACAGATGTGCATCCACTGAACACTTTGCTAAAGACTGTAAAATCATTATTAAGTGTTTGGAGTGTGATGGTGAGGACCACGTACAAGCGCTCCATGCCAACCTAACTCTGCACCGCTTATGCATTCTCCCACAACAAGCAATGGCGGGGAGGATGCAGATCAAGCAGTGAGTCCTACCACCGTATCTTCTTCATGCACAGAAGTCTGCGGAGAAGGCCTCTGAGACAAGTGAATGTGTATCTGTAGCACCCTGAGGATTCGGCTGCTACAGGGGTATTGCACCTCAACCCAGAGGTGTGATATTCCACTCCCGGGTAAGGAAGGAGTGTGAAACTGAGCTCGGTAGGCTGCATGCACTACACACATCCCATTTCCGAGGAGCAGACCGACGGTACTCCCACTTAGAAATGTGCAGGTACGACCGAGTCTGTTCCTGGCTGGAGTGGGAGGGGGGTGGTACATCCCAAGTAGTGTAGGGGCAGATAGGGGGAGCAGCCTGGGTAAAGATAGGAGCTCATTGGGTGCTGGTCACCTGAGCTCACACATAGAGGGTGTATATAAGGTGGGCACCAACTAAGAACAGGGTCAGTTGCAGAGAGAAAGTCAGCGAGCAGAGGAGAAGAGAGACCCAGAGTGAGAGAGGAGAAAGAGAGACCCAGAGGGGGAAACAGAAGAAAAGGACTCCAAGAACCCAAATTAAATCCCCGGGTGAAGAGTCGGCACAGGGTACCGGAACCCAAGCTGGTGGGGGCAAAAACACACCCCAGCCAGAGACCGGAGACCGTGGGCAGCGTTTGCCACGGTCACCCACCACATCCACCACGAAGGCATACCACGTGGAGGGTCAGGGAACCCGAGGCCAAGGGTCTCCCAACAGAAGGCCCGAGGGAGCTGGACCTGGGTGGATCAATAGTGGGGACGGCCAGAGAACGGACAGAAGGAGAGCTCAGGGTCACGCTCCGGACTTATTTGGGGGTTGGCTGGATCCAGAACCTGGTGGACGCAGCACGGCTCGGGAGGTCACTCGAAGCTGGAGTGACCAGAACATCAGCAGTGAGTAAACATCCTAAACTGCATAACCCGACTCTGTCTCTGATTGCCGTCTACACTGCATCACCACAACTCCCATCCTCTGCACCTGATCCCCCTGAGGCTATACCCCTCCCGTTGGGGGTTATCCTATCAAGCTGCACCAACACCACCAGCCTCAGCGGACCCTGCTGCAGCGGCGGCCACAGTGACCGCAACACAACGGGTGGCGTAGTCGACATTAAGAACTTGATAACATCTGTAGGACTGCCACATACAACTGAGTTTGACACCCTGGGCACGGACCGGGTCACAGCCACTCGGAAGACTACAACCCCCATCTGATCCGGCTCCGGATATTCCCCCTAAAGAATATGGCCCAGGGGGCGCGTCATATCCCAAGGGTCAACCAGAGAATCCTGTAAGGGTGTACATCATCCTGGACAATCAGAGCAACCGATCGCTTGCATGGTCAGAACTCTTTGATTTGTTCAATTTAAAGGGAACCTGTCACCAGACAAAATGCTATTAACCTGCAGATATGAGGTTAATTTGCAGGTTAATAGTGTTATTAACCTGTCCAGCACCACCACTTAGCCAAACTCTGCGGGGAGAAAATGAGCTTTATTCCCCCTGGTAGCGTTCGGGTTTCAGCACAGGCTCAGTCACCGCTCTAAGAATACCGAGCGGTGACTGTAACCGCGCCCTCATGCGCTGACTGACACTGGCTCTGCATTAGGTCCACCTGTCAGTCAGAGCCAGGGGCGCAGTTACAGCCTCCGGTGACTGAATCTGTGTTGGCGCCACCCCCATGACTGAAACTGAACACTGCCGGGGTGGGGGGGGGGGATAAAGTTAATTTGCTCCCCACAGCATGGGGCTAAGAGCTGGCTCCGGGCAGGTTAGCAATGCTATTAACCTGCAGATTAGCCCCATATCTGTAGGTTAATAGCGTTTTTTTCTGGTGACAGGTTCCCTTTAAAGGGAAATGCTTACCCTTACACCTTAGGCACCTTCAGTGGTGTTACAAAGGTCTATGGGAGAAGAGCCAACGGACTTATAGTCGCTTCTCTCAAGAACAATGTGGAGATACCTCTACCCACAATCGTCGACTGCAACCATATACTATCCAATAGAGAAGAGATTCCAGTGCCGGAGTCTGCGCTGCATCATCCTCATCTAAAGACTATGGCTGACAAGATACCAACATCAGACCTCTGGTTTTCTCTGGTTGCACAAGATATGTCAACAAATCAATGGACCATATGATGCTCCATTTGCTTTGATGGGTTATCATATAATTTCCTCCTGTAAGACTCATATCTTGCCATCCTGTGATGACAGCCTCAGATCAACAGTGTTCATTTCTACGAGTGAAGACTACAAGCTGGCACCTGCAAGCAAGGGAAAAAGAATTCATCAAGGTTATGGAAAAGGAATTCGCTCAGGATGATTCCAACAGCTGAGTGGTTTCGTTCTCCAAGTGCAAAGTTGCCAAACAATCTGCAGCAAGCAACTGCGAGGTTTTCATCTTAAAAATTGCACCCTAAAGAGGAAACCATAGATGGAGAAACATTTCATAGACTTCTTGAAGAATATCTTTGACATAGATCATGCAGAGCCAGCACCACCACTAAAGGAAGGAGAAGAATGCTGGTACCTTCCATTCTTTGGTATCTATCACCCTTGCAAACCTAACCAAATGAGAGTTGTGTTTGACTCCAGTACTCAGTATGAAGGCATCTCTCTCAATGACCTGCTCCTCACTGGGTTTAACAACAGCCATATAGGAGTAATGATTCGCCTCAGACAAGAACCAGTTGCAGTAATGGCCAGCATTCAACAAATGTTCCATTGTTTTATTGTGATGGAAGACAGTAGTAACTACATCAGGTTCCTATGGCACAAGGACAATGATGTCCACAATGAGGTCATAGATTATGGGATG
Organism: Phyllobates terribilis; assembly: GCF_046119375.1. Lineage (NCBI taxonomy): Eukaryota > Metazoa > Chordata > Amphibia > Anura > Dendrobatidae > Phyllobates > Phyllobates terribilis. The sequence goes on along the minus strand of NW_027362761.1, from coordinate 64,875,458 downwards.
AAGGTACATGTCTTCGGCAGCGGCCCTTCACCTGCTGTAGCTATGAACTGAGATGAACAGCACTGTAGGGTGAGAAAGAGAGAGAGTACGGATTTGATGCCCGTCTATTTGTGGAAAAGAACTTTTGCGTAGACGATGGTCTTAAGTCTTTGACCACATGTGAAAAGGCAAATGATCTACTCTTTAGAACACAGGAAATGCTATCTGCAGCAATCCTCAGACTTCACAAGATCATCTCCAATAGCCAGGAGATAATGAAGGCATTTTCATCTGAGGACCTGAGGACCATGCAATAAGCTTAAAGTACTTTGATCTGGAATTTGATGTTCCTCCGATGCAACACAGCCTTGGTCTGCTGTGGGACATTAAACCAAAAGATGAGTCTTATCAGTCGTGTACGGCTTTTATGATCCTCTTGGGTTTATAGCACCCATCACCACTCAAGGCAAGATATTGCTGAGACAGTTTACCATTGAGAACATGGATTGGGACACTCTGCTAGCATCCCAGAAACAACAAAGGTGGGAAACATGGAAAAAGTCTCTGAAAGTCTTAGAACATCTCCAAGTCCCACTTTGTTATTTCTTAAAGTTCCTTTCAGCTGCTGTCAGAAGACAAGTCCACATTTTCTCTGATGCATCTACAGAGGTCATGGCTGCAGTGGCCTGTCTGAGGACCTGTGATGCCAGTGACGCGCCCCTGGGCCTGTGTCGCGCTGCGTTGCGCACGCGGGAGCTTACCCGGAGCCGGATCTGTTGAGGGTTGTAGTCTCGTGGCGGTGACCCGGTCCGTGCCCAGGGTGTCAAACTAAGTGGCAGTCTATGGCAGTAGATGTTAACTTGGATGTCGACTACGCCACCCGTTGAGTGCGGCTCTCCTCCAGTGGGGTCCCACGCAAACTGCGCTTCCTCCAGCGAGAGTGGGGTGATCTTGGCGGGTGCCGGGATCAGGGGCTCATCCAGGGGTCTTTCTTTCCGGAGTCGGGGATGGTAGTACTCCGGTGACCACTCAAAGGGCTGCCCATCCGGGCAAATATGCTGGGTTAACAAGTCTTCACCCAGGTGCGGCACTGTGGAGGTTGAGGGCGCGGTGGTGGTAGCGGCCCCCGGGTTCACCAGGCCTTGCGACCAGGCCTGGGACACCCTGAAGGTGAAGGGCACCGTGAAGACGGCGGCGCCCGGGTGTACTTGACTTTGCGACCAGGCCGGTGGCTCGGTAGAGGGCGCTGTTGGTACTGTGGCGCCCGGGGGTACTCGGCCCTGCGACCAGGCCGGTGGCGTCTCCTGCTTGGCCGCGCTCAGGGTTGAGGCGCGTGACGTCACAAGAGGCGTGGCCGCGGCTCCTGCTTGAGGCCTAGTCTGGAGCGGTAGCGGTGCGGCAACGGGCACGATCGGTGGGATTTCGGGCTCTGCGACGGGGAGCGGGGGTAGGCTTACGGTGGCTGGGCTTGGGGTAGTGACGTCCCCTTTACTTGCCTCCGTCTCTTCAGCTCCCTCTGCGGCGTCGTCTCCGGCCTCCGTCCCTTCTGCATCCTCTTCAGGGGCAGGCGTGCTCCTCGTTGCGGGTGGTGTGCTTCGCTGGCGGGTTCCAGCCTGCTGGGCCATCTCCCTGCTCCACTCCGTCAGCGTTTCTCGCTGCACCTGGGCCATCCTCCGTGCGAGGCCCTCCAGCGCGGTCTGTGCACGCTCCCGGTCTCGGGGGAGCTGTGCCAGGATCTCCACCAGGTCTTGTGGAGTGGTAGCTTGCAACAGGCTCCTGACCACAGGGTCGGTGCTGCCTGACTCTCCCTCCATCTCCGGGTACGGCTTCTCCAGACTCCTCCAGGCTGCACCCATCTTCTCTGTTTTGTTCTGTATCCGCCCACACTGAGGGCGGTCCTGGGGCAACTTGGTGATTGTCAGTTCCAGGGGCAGTCCCCCCACGCTGATGGACATCTCTATCATTGCAGTCTCTGCTGGTGGGGGCGGTCCTTGCTTTTGGCGCTCTTCTGGGACCAGGCCCACGATGGGAGGTCGTCTCTTACCACCCTCTGGCACGCCCATAATGGCGTCCGCTCTGCCAGGGCGGGAAATCTTCTCAGATGGCGGGAACCGTCTCCCAATGGCGGGAAACTCCGTGGACGGCGGGAAAAGACTGCAGATGGCGGGCAAACGGCGGGAAACGATCCGAGATGGCGTCCGATGGCGGGGACCCTCTGGAATTGGCGGGAGACTCCTTTTTACGGTAAATGTGAACTTCTCTTCAGGCACGCAGTACCCTGCCGACTACGCCAAAGTTGACGCGCCCCTGGGCCTGTGTCGCACTGCGTTGCGCACGCGGGAGCTTACCCGGAGCCGGATCTGTTGAGGGTTGTAGTCTCGTGGCGGTGACCCGGTCCGTGCCCAGGGTGTCAAACTAAGTGGCAGTCTATGGCAGTAGATGTTAACTTGGATGTCGACTACGCCAGAGGTCCCCAACCGCCGGTCCGCGGACCAGGACCGGGCCGTTGGGGTTTTTCAGCCGGTCCGCGGCGCCGCTGACCAGGGCCGGCGTCAGCACCCGGGCAAATGCCGGTGCTCTGAGCAGGCAGAGGGGCCCACTGGCGGTCGCGCACCCCGCTGGGCTATGGGCGGAGGAGAGCGGTGTCAGCGCCCGCCCTTCTCCGCCGCTTGCTCAGGGCCCCGGCAGCCCGATACTTACCTCTCCCCGTGCCTCCGCAGATCAGCTGTCTTCCTGCTCTGCGCTCCCTGTGACGTCTCAGGTCAGAGGGCGCGGTGACGTCTTTACACCGCGCCCTCCCCTGAGCCGTCACAGGGAGCGCTGAGCGGGAAGAAACGACAACGCTGGAGTTCGGAGCCGAGCAGCGAGCGGCGGGCAGCAGGTAGCAGGTGAGGAGAAGGGAGGTGAGTATTTGATTTTTTTTTTTTTTTTAATGTATGGAGGCATGGGGCATTATAAAGAGGGGAGGGGGGCATCCTGCTTGGGGCATTATAAAGAGGAGGGGTGACTGCCTGCATGGGGCATTATAAGGTGGGGAACAGCCTGCATGGGGCATTATAAAGAGGGGGGGATTCCTGCTTGGGGCATTATAAAGAGGAGGGGTGACAGCCTGCATGGGGCATTATAAGGTGGGGAACAGCCTGCATGGGGCATTATAAAGAGGGGGGGATTCCTGCTTGGGGCATTATAATGAGGAGGGGTGACAGCCTGCATGGGGCATTATAAGGTGGGGAACAGCCTGCATGGGGCATTATAAAGAGGGGGGGATTCCTGCTTGGGGCATTATAAAGAGGAGGGGTGACAGCCTGCATGGGGCATTATAAGGTGGGGAACAGCCTGCATGGGGCATTATAAAGAGGGGGGGATTCCTGCTTGGGGCATTATAATGAGGAGGGGTGACAGCCTGCATGGGGCATTATAAGGTGGGGACCAGCCTGCATGGGGCATTATAAAGAGGGGGGGATTCCTGCTTGGGGCATTATAATGAGGAGGGGTGACAGCCTGCATGGGGCATTATAAGGTGGGGACCAGCCTGCATGGGGCATTATAAGGTGGGGAACAGCCTGCACGGGGCATTATAAAGAGAGGGGGGGACATCCTGCATGGGGCATTATAAAGAGGAGGGGTGACAGCCTGCATGGGGCAGTATAAAGAGGAGGGGTGACAGCCTGCATGGAGCATTATAAAGAGGAGGGGTGACAGCCTGCATGGGGCATTATAAAGAGGGGGGGTGACAGCCTGCATGGGGCAGTATAAAGAGGAGGGGTGACAGCCTGCATGGGGCAGTATAAAGAGGAGGGGTGACAGCCTGCATGGGGCATTATAAAGAGGGGGGGCAGCCTGTATGGGGCATTATGTGGGGGGTAACAGCCTGCATGGAGCATTAAAAGGGGGGGGCCTGTATGGGGCATTATGTGGGGGGGAACAGCCTGCATGGAGCATTATAAGGGGGGGACAGCAGCCTGTATGGGGCATTATGTGGGGGTAACAGCCTGCATGGAGCATTAAAAGGGAGGGGCCTGTATGGGGCATTATGTGGGGGGTAACAGCCTGCATGGAGCATTATAAGGGGGGGACAGCCTGTATGGGGCATTATGTGGGGGGTAACAGCCTGCATGCAGCATTATATGGGGACCGGTATCCTGTATGGAGCGTTATATGGGGGCCAGTATCCTGTATGGAGCGTTATATGGGGGCCAGTATTCTGTATGGAGCCTTATATGGGGGCCAGTATTCCGTATGGGGTCTTATATGGGGGCCAGTATTCCGTATGGGGCCTTATATGGGGGCAAGTATTCCGTATGGGGCCTTATATGGGGGCAAGTATTCCGTATGGGGCCTTATATGGGGGCAAGTATTCCGTATGGGGCCTTATATGGGGGCCAGTATTCCGTATGAAGCGTTATATGGGGGCCAGTATTCCGTATGGGCGTTATATGGGGACCAGTATTCCGTATGGAGCCTTATATGGGGGCCACTATTCTGTGTGGAGCGATTCACCGGTTTCTGAGCTATTGTAGAATTTACAATAGATATCACTCATGAAGTGAAATCTTTGCATTGTACTATATATATATATTTCTCCGCCGTATCTCTGCATCATGAATCGTGGTATGTGTTAAAGGGGCCCACTGAGACTCTTTCGCCCGGGGCCCAGAAAAACCTGGAGCCGGCCCTGCCGCTGACAGCTAGCTCCGCGGCCCTGCGCCTGGTCAGAACTCGCTCTGTGTGGATTTATAATGTTTTCTGCCATAGCCGTGACAGCTCGCAGCTCCCGGCAGAGAACATTATGCAGGACGGGGTGGGGCGTCGGGCGGGTCTTAGTGACGCAGCCCTCCACAGCACAGCATGGTACCTGTTGTACGTCACGGGGCGGGTCTTAGTGACGCGGCCCTCCTGCACAGCATGGTGTGTTCCTGACGGGGTGGGGCGGCAGGCTCTCCTCACTAACACTCCCCCGGCAGAACATGTTATGTGGGGCGTGCTGGGGCAGCAGACTGGCTTCAGTGACGCGGCTCCCGGTACCGGTGTTCAGTGTGTAGCGCTGCTAAGCAGCAGCGCTGTATACACTGACGCTCAATGTACAATGCTGCTACTTAGCAGCGCTGTACACCGAGGTCCCGCCAGCATCCTCCCCATACAGCTCCACCCCTCCATAACCCCACCCCCATATGACCAAAGCCCCGCCCACGCCCCCACCCCCACCGGGCCATGGAAAACTGGTCTTGCTTAAAGCCGGTCCCTGGTGCAAAAAAGGTTGGGGACCTCTGGACTACGCCACCCGTTGAGTGCGGCTTTGCAGCCGCCGCTGCAGAACAGTCCGCTGAGGCCGGTGGTATGGGTGCAGCGATGATGTTATAACCCCCAACGGGAGGGGTATGGCCTCAGGGCAGCAGGTGAAGATGATGGGGGTTGTGACGGTGCAGTAAGAAGAGTCAGAGTCAGGAGATGCAGTTTCAGGGTTTTTACTCACGGGTGTTCTCTCAGTCACTCTGGCCTTGAGTGACCACCCGAGCCGTGCTGCGTCCACCAGGTCCTGGACTCGGCCAACCCCCAGGCAGTTCCGGAGCGTGGTCCTGAGCTCCCTTCTCTCTCTCTGTCTCTGGCCGTTCCCACCAGGGATCCACCTTTGGCCGGCTCCCTCGGGTCTCTTGGTGGTCAAACCTCCTCTGGGTTCCCTGACCCTATACTTGGTGTGCCTTTCTGGTGGATTTGGTGAGGGTCGTGGCAAATCTTGACCATGACCTCCGGTTCCTGGCTGAGGATAAGTGGCCTCCACCAGTTCGGGTTCCGGTACCCGTGTCCGCCAACCCTTCACCCTTTTTGGTCTGATTCTTGGTTCTTAGGGTTCCCTCTGGTCTTCCACTCTGGGCCTTTCTTTCTCATCTCTCCTCTGCAGGCTTGGCTCTGGAGCTGGGCCCAGCCGGAGCCAGAGCTCCCTGTCAGCCCTCCTGGCTGAACTCTTCCTAAAGACTCCCTCAGCTCTCCCTGTCCTAAGATGGTGCCCACCATATATACTCCCTCTATGTGTGAGCCCAGGTGACTAGCACCCAATGAGCTCCTAGCTTTACCCAGAGTACTCCCCCTATCTGCCCCTACACTACTGGGATGTTCCACCCCCCTCCCACTCCAGCCAGGGACAGACGCTGTCGTACCTGCACATTTACTTGGTGGGAGTACCGTAGTTCTGTCCCCCGGAAATGGGATGTATGTAGTGCATGCAGCCTACTGAGCTCAGTCCCACACTCCATCCTTACCCGGGAGTGGAATACCACACCTCTGGGTCGAGGTGCAATACCCCTGTAGCAGCCGAGTCCTCAGGGTGCTACACCAGCATCATAGTTCATTGCAGATTTGTTCCTTATAAGGTCAAACTAAACTCAAAACCTGCACACTCTGTAGCAAGGCTTAACTTTGTGCTGCTGTACTGGCAGTCGAAATTGCCAAAGTCACTCTTAAGAAGTGGCATCACATCTCCAGGGGTCTGGGCCCAGCTGATCATGAAGCTAGACTATTGGCTGTATTTAACAATTGGCGACAACTGCTGTTGTTTCCAAACTTCCTACCTGAGTATCCTTGTTCTCTTGCTGTCAGCAGAGCATATGAGCTTGAGGAACAGACCAGCCGTCTGTATACGCTGCACTTCTATGATACCAAGGTTTAAGCTGAGGCCTCATCGCTTTGGTCACCTCTCGAGCTTGGTTATCTCTCGTGTTCTGGTCAATTGCTCACCTGACTCACATCGCCAGATGCTCCATGAGAGAAGGCATCACATGAAAGGCACAACTACTGGACACAGCTCATGGCTGCACATACCTCCAGCTGTGTTAGAACTTTCACCATTTGGATTATTGGGTTGGTGGAAGTGTTTGCATGTTGGGGCTTCCCCAATCCAAAAATGGGTTTCCAATTTGAACTTGGATTATCCTATTGTTGTGGACTACAAGCCACTAACTATATATTTAGACTTTGCAGTTGTTTATAGTTTTTTATTGCATGCTGTTTTTTTTTTCCAGGTTCTGAGAATTGCAGCGGACTTCATTGAAGGACATAGCATCAAGATTGGATTATTGTGAAATCTAAAGATTTCAGATGGGGAGTGTCATATCCAATGACTTGGGAATCTTACATTGTATTGTAGTGTTGCTAGTGTTGTTATGTAGTAAGGTTTGCCTTCTAAAAGTTTGTCCTCTCTTCTTCCCTGTCTGCCTCCCTAGCCCTGATGTCAGCAGCCCACCTTCTTCTTCTTCCTCATTGTAAGCTTGGCAGCCATCTTAAGAAGCCATATGTGTGGCAGCTCCGATTCAGAATAAGTCTTTTTTAGCTTCTGGACTTCTGAAGCTCTTACAGCTACTACTACTGTAATTGTGCATACTGCAAGATTCACCTTGAAAATAAATCTCCTTCTGGAATCTTCATAAGTGCCTCCTGCAGTCAAGTTCAAGCTATCTGATGATATATTTACATGTGAGTACTAGTTCATACTGAGACAGCCTAGAAATGGTGTCCCAAGCACCCTACACTTTGCAGCCTGGTTATGAAGTCAGAATACTACGAGATTTCAGAAATGTAATGCACTAGGTTTTTTTCCGGACTGAATTTGAAAACTGCAGCATTTTTTAATTATTTTAGCATTTTCTGCATAATTTTTGAAGCGTTTTTTTTCACCCATAGAAAGCAATGAGAAAGTGTAAAAAATGCAACCATGCGGTTTTGGTGAATTAAACTAAGTTTATTAAGCATGTACTGTATACAAATGACAAATTAGAATCTGCAACAAAAATTACACAAAAATGCACCATTAACACCAGCAAAAATGCAGCAAAACCTGCTTTTTGGAAGCAGGTTCTTTACCGCCAAAAGAGCACGTTTTGCCTCCACAAATAAACGAGTGAACATAGCCTTATACTAATTAATCCCAGTTGCTAGTTATAAGCTCTGTTAGGCCTCATTCAGACATCAGTGTTGCACGTACGTATTGTTTCTGTGTTTTTCATGGATACAACACATGGATGATCTACTGAGAGTAAAAACAGACATAACGATGACACATTAATAGTAAAAACTGACACACTGAGGACACACTGATGGTAAAAACGGACACATAGATGACACTGATGGTAAAAACAGACAAACTGATAACACACTGATAGTAAAAACGGACACATGGATCATACACTGATGGTAAAAACGGACACACGGATGACATACTGAGGGTAAAAACGGACACGAGGATGACACACTAATGCATAACACTTATGACACCCATAACATTTTTTCACATCTGTGTTTATATACGGACGTGTGAATGAGGCCTTAGTTTAAGCCTTTACCCTGCTTAGTTAAAGAGGTTGTCCACTACTATAGATAATGCTCCCAATGTATTTACATGGTGTAAATAAGTTGTTTTGTAAATACCTTATGTTGTGCTTCTTGCCTGTGAGCGGCGCTATTGCTGTCCGCTCACAGGCATCACGTGACCCCCAGCTGCAGCCGGCTGTGGCATCCGCTGATGTCACGTCAATTTCCGGCTCCAGCCAGGCGTGACATAGTGAAGTGCACTTCCCTGATTGATGGGCTGTGGGTGGGGTTTCCCCGCACGTTACAGTCCAGCATCAACAGCGCCCCACTCCCATTGAATGAGGAGAGGGAAAGCACGCAGTAGTAGGGGGGGTAGTAGTGTCTGCTCCCGCAGTGTCCACCTGTAAAAATAAGAATAAAATAATAATATCCATATACTCACCTGTCCTAAGTGTCCCCTGCTGTAATCCTGTAATGACCGCTGATGCCAAGGAGCCAGGGAGAATGAGCCGCTCCAGCGAGTGGGCCCCAGAGCTGAGCTCATGAGCGGTGTTCTGTCACTCACTGAGCGTAGCTCTGGAGCCGCTCGCTGGAGCTGCTCATTCTCCCCGTCCCCGGCTACTCTGCTGATCGGTTGCATGGATTACAGCGGGGGACACTTAAGACAGGTGAGTATAAGGATTTTATTTTCATCTTATTTTTACACAGGGACCCTGCAGGAGCAGACACTACTACCCTCATCATTGTCCCTGCTGGTTCTGATCGCAGTGCCGGCAGGAACCATGATGAGGGCAGCGTTCAGCACCCGGCACTTGGGAACAGCGCTAACTGTAGCATTGATTCCCAGGAGCTGGTCCGTGTGATCCTGATGTAGCACACGGTTGCTACCCGTGTGACACACATGGACACGCGGGACACGGATATCTCCGGTACTGTTTTTCCGGTACCGGAAATATACGGACGTGTGAAACCGGCCTTAATTATGTGATATGTATTATGGATATACAGTTGTGCTCAAAAGTTTACATACCCCGGCAGAATTTTTCCTTTCTTAGCCTTGTTTCAGAGAATATGAATGATAACAAAAAAACTTTTTCTCCACTCATGGTTATGGGTTGGGTGAAGCCATTTATTGGCAAACTACTGTGTTTTCTCTTTTTAAATCTTAACGACAACCAAAAACATCCAAATGACCCTGATCCTTTATCTCTGTTAGTGAATATTCTCTGTTTGTGAAATAGAAGGAGAGTTGTGCATGCAGCACAAATCGATAAAGAGAAATATGTGCCAGTAGTACTGTACATGAGATGTACAGTGAGTTTTATATGCCCATATTATTAGGCTAGATTTCTCAAATGTGGTGACAGATTTCCATTAGATAATACCTAACATTGTTAGGATGGCTCGCACAGGAACTGGAACCTTTTTTTCTAGGTGTTTCTGGGACCCCATAAAAGTGCTGGTTATATGGTGCTGAGTCGGTCGACAGGGGAGGGGTACTCGGATACCGGGATGGATGGGTTACTTCTGTGGGGATCACGGTTGGTCGGTTCCCGGTTATGTGCCCTGGACCGTCAGTACAGGGATGGGGGTGAGGATGATCGGAGTATTGTGTCCTGACGCCTCCTGTGGTAACTGGTGAAATCGGTTACCAGCGCTGTGTATGGTTGCTGAGGTGATCGGCATACGGCTTGTACGAACGCTATAGGCAGTAATGTCAAAGTAGGCACACACACACATTAAGTCTTTGTTTCAGTACCTTTCTTTTACTGATGTCCGGTAACAGGTACAGTTCAGGAGGGTAACCAGGTTTTCGGTGCAGGTAGAGATATTCACTCCGGAGATTTGTGAGGCATCCTCTAACAATGTGTGCATTGTTTGGGATCAGTCCTGCCTTAAGCTGAACCTGCCACCTTTTACTTTCTTTGGGGTCCTTCTCCACAACTGACAATGAGGACCTTTCCTTGGGGCTACCAATTCTCTTTCTGGGCCCCTGGTACTATATTTGGTCAAGTTTGGCAACTCTTTCCCCTTCTTCTTCAGGGGGAGTAGATCCTCCTGATCTGTCCGGGTTTTCTATGCTATTCCTGAATTAATAGCAATCTCGGACTCCGGTGTCCGGGTGAGCTAAAGGGATAATAGTTTTATCTCTTTCTTTCTCCTTCTAGCCTCCGCCCCTCTCTCTAGGGCGCTTCACAACACAGACCTGTTTCCTAGTTCAGTGCTTAACTCGTCCCCGGCCAACAGCTCTCTGTCTCTCTCCTCCTTCATCCCTCACAAGACCAACTGCCGCTTTGCTGTCTCCCTGGAAACTGACTCCTCCCCTCAGACCTGGGGTGGAAGGTGTTGTGTGTGCCCAAGTGTACATCTCTCCCTGCACCTATGGATCCTGTGGTAATCCCCCGCAGGGGTGCCACATTCCCCCCTAGTTAACTTCAGTCCTCCGGGACTGAAACATTATTTATTTTTTTTTTTTAACAAAGATAACATAACATTAACATTTATATTTGTAATTTGAACAGAGTCTCAAAAATAAAATTTACAATAACCAGGGAAAATGGGAAAAACGGATAACCAGACCATACAACGCTAGTGAATCTGCTGCAGGCTGTTAAAGGGAAAGTGTTTTTGCCACCACCAGTCCTGTGGCTTCGGTCCATTCTTAAAAATTTTCAAAAAGTTTCAGACGTCCAAACAGGTAAAGTCTCTTTAGGCTTAAAGATTCAAATAGACTTAATAATTCACAATACACAACAAAACATTTACTACGTGTGCCTCGGCGCAAGGGTCCTAGGTACTGCAGGGGCCTCTCCCTGTCATAAGCACTGTAGACCCTTTGGCCCTGGGGTCACCTATTGGCCAAGATTTTGCTCTCCCTAGACAGCTTCTTACGCCAACTCTACTCACCCCTTTTTTTTTTTATGTTGTATACCTGGTGTAACCTGTTTTGGTCTACTCGTCACCCTTCTATATACTGACTTTAACTACATATTTACATTTTTGAACCTATTTACATTTCCCTTTTGTTATGGTTTACTCCCTGTATCTGAGTGGTAGGTGTCCAAAATTAATACGTGATGACCTCCGTAAAACTGGTATCCCACTTGTGCGTAAGCCTGGTGTGGAGCGAACACTACTTACTGACTCATGTGTTGGTCTACGTAGCACAGGTATGTCGGAGTGTCTTCCCACTCCCCTAGTGGGAATTGTAGGTACACCGATTGCAGGATTCCCTGACTCGGCTGCAGCAGGTGGTTCTTCTGCTCTTGATCCTTCTACTGGTTGTGGGAATGTCAACATGGGAATTAAATATGCTCCTTCTATTTGGGGCCAATCTGCGGGTAACTCTCCTAAGATTGTCTTAATTGTCCTTGGCGTCTCTTCTTCTGGTATGGGACAAGGGATATATTCTTTTTGTTGTAAGGATTGAGGACACTTCTTTAAGTGGTCTCGGGACACTGTTGCTGTTTTTCCGTTATCCTTGCTGATTAGACAGGTTTTCTGGTTGTCAAAATTGGATGGTAATACAGTGTATGGTTCTTCTTCCCATTGATTATCTAGCTTATGAAGTCTCTTTTTCCTTTTCAAAACCAATTCACCGGGGGTTAACGGGATTCCTTGTGCGTTTTTATTGAAATTGGTTTCTTGTCTTTCTCTGGATTTTGCTAGAGTTTTCTCAACACACTCCTGTATTTTCTTGTATTGTTCTGTTCTTCTAGTATCCCAATCTGCACTTGAGTGGTCTTCCTCAGGAACTACAATGCCCATTTCAAAGTCCACTGGCAATTTTCCTGGTTTCGCTCTCATCAAGTATGCCGGGGTACAATTAGTTGAGCTTACTGGGATGTTGTTATAGATGTCAATAAGATCTGGTAATTTCTCTGGCCATCTGTTTCTGTCTTCCAAGGGTAGAGTCTTCAGCAATTCTATTACCACGTGATTCATTTTTTCGCACATTCCGTTAGTTTGGGGATGGTAAGGCGTGGTACGAATTTTCTTGCATCCATACAAGCTACAGAACTCTTGAAATATTTCCGCTTCAAAGGCAGGACCCTGATCTGTCAATACCTGTTCTGGATATCCATGTGGCCTGCAGAAATAAGCTTGAAAGGTTCTTGCTGCTGTCTGAGCTGTCAAATCCTTCACAGGAGCTACCACTAGGAATCTGGAATAGTGGTCCACCATGGTAAGAGCATAAGTATAGCCTGATCTACTGGGTGTGAGTTTGACATGATCCAAGGCTACTAGTTCCAGGGGCTGTTTGGTTATGATAGGCTGGAGTGGTGCTTTCTGGTTGTTACGATCTCCTCTTCTTAATGAGCATGGGCCACAATTTTTACACCATTTTTCTATGGAAGACCTCATGCCAATCCAATAAAACCTCTCACGTAACAGTATTTCTAGTTTTCTCCATCCAAAGTGTCCTGCTCCATTATGGTACGCTTCCAATACCATTTGGACGTCTCTCTTTGGAACCACAACTTGCCATACGATTTCATGTGTCCTTGGATTGATATACCGTCTGCACAATTGGTTTTTATAGATAAATAACCTGCTTCTTTCTTTCCACAGGTATTGGGCCTCTGGGGGGCAATTCTTCTCAATTTTGGAATCCGGTTGGGTTACCAGCCTCTTCACTAGGCTCACTGCCGGATCGCTGTCTTGGGTTTCTTTCCATCCATAATGAGGCAGCGGGTTTAGTGCAACATCCTGACTGTTCTGGTAGATATGGGTTTCTGTCATTTTCCATTTTCTACTTTTATGGAAAGCTGGAAGTTCTTTTTCCTCCAAGTCATCTATTTCTTCTTCAAGCCCTTGCAAATGTACTTGAAGGTTTTTGGAGAGGGCATCAGCATTTGCATTTCCACGGCCTGTTCGGTACTTGATGGTAAAGTCGTAGTTCGATAGCCGGGCCATCCAGCGCTGCTCCAATGCACCAAGCTTTGCAGTATCCAAGTGTGTTAGCGGATTATTGTCTGTAAAGATGGTAAATTTTGAAGCTGTTAAGTAATGCTTGAACCTCTCCGTGACTGCCCAGACCAAGGCCAGGAGCTCCAACTTAAAGGAACTGTAATTTTCCGGGTTCCACTCGGTAGGTCGAAGTCTTCTACTGGCATAGGCAATTACTCTTTCCTTGCCTTCTTGTATTTGGGACAGTACTGCTCCCAGGCCTACATTACTTGCATCCGTGTAGAGGACAAATGGTAGGTTATAATCTGGGTACGCCAAGATTTCCTCACCGGACAGGGCCTGTTTCATTTGTTGGAAGGAGTCTTCTTGTTTCTTTCCCCATTCCAACGGCGGCTCTGCAGACCTTCTCTTCTTAGCTTGGCCTACTAGAAGATCTTGTAGGGGCGCTGCCATCTTCGTGTAGCCCTTAATAAATCTTCTGTAATACCCAACCAAACCTAAGAACTGACGTACCTCTCTGACGGTGGTCGGCCTCTGCCAGTCCTGGATAGCTGTCACTTTTTCCGGATCTGGCGCTACGCCATCCGCGCTGACCACATGCCCTAGGTTATTGGACTTTTGGCTTCAGCAGGTAACATTTAGATGGCTTGAGCTTCATTCCATACTTTGCTAGAGCTGTAAATACCTCCACCAGGTGTTCCAGATGTTCTTCATAGGTTTTGGAATACACTATGACGTCATCCAGGTATAAAAGTACCGTCTCAAAATTCCGGTGTCCCAGGCAGCACTCCATGAGTCTCTGAAACGTCCCCGGTGCATTGCATAACCCAAATGGCATGCTATTGAATTCGCATAGGCCCTTTGGTGTTGTGAATGCTGTTTTCTCCCGGTCTGCTTCTGCAACGGAGACCTGCCAATACCCACTAGTGAGATCTAATGTGGAGAAATACTTAGCAGTCTTTAATGCAGCAAGAGATTCCTCTATCTGGGGTAATGGGTAAGCATCTTTGTGAGTGATCTTATTGACCTCCCTGTAATCCACACACATCCTCATAGTGCCATCCTTCTTTCTGGCTAAGACTAAGGGGGCCGCCCAGGGACTACAGCTATCTCTTATAACCCCGCCTCCTTCATGTCCTGCAGCATCTCTTTAGCACACTGGTAGTGGTTTGGTTGGATGGGTCTATGTCTCACTTTAATTGGGGGATGATCTCCTGTGGGTATGTGATGGCGTACCCCTTTTATCCTCCCAAAATCTAATGGATGCTTACTGAATACTTGGCTAAACTCTTGTACTACCCTGTAAACTCCTTGCTTCTGGTGGTTGGGAGTGGCATCAATCCCTATGTGTAACTGCTGACACCACTCCTCCAGCTGTCCCTTGGAGTTGTTGTCCTCCGCCTGACTTGACGGGGGCAAGGGCTCTAATGTCTGTATATTGTTATTACTGACAGTGTACAGCTTTGCTACAGTAGCATACCGGGGTAGTTTCACTTCTTCCTCACCACAATTCAACACACGGATTGGTACTCTTCCCCTGCGTACATCCACCACCCCTCTAGCTGTCAGCAGTGTAGGTCTATGCTCTGAATATACCAGTTCTACAATTGCCTGGTATTCCTTTCTTCTGATACCCATAGCTGCTCGACACCATATCATCATTTCACGGTTTGGTGGTAATACAATGGGAAACGGGTCTGTTACCCGCGCACTGCCAATCTCCCCCCAGACAGATTTACCTGTTGCTTGTGAATTAAGGCACGGATTTCTCTTTGAAGGACTCTCCTCTGCCCAATGCCAGCAGTCTCTGTAATCTGTTGGAGTAAAAACATCACTTCTTCAAGGCAGTTTTCAATCACATTAGTACCAAGCACCATGTAAGGACATTTGTCATTAGGGTCATCTTCTACCACACATAACCCTTGGCCTCTCAACTCCACCCTCCCCAGCTTTATTGTCACTTCTCTAAACCCCACCTGATTCAGTGGCTGACCATTAGCTGCTAAAATGACAAGACTAGTGTCTGGGGGGCTAAGATCAGCATCAGACCAAAATTGCTTGTAAAGGATATGTGGGATGGCGGTGACTTGTGACCCAGTGTTTAATAGGGCCGATGTAGGGATTCCTTCTAGCGTAATGTTGAGGTACGGGCGGCCTCCCACATACCGACTACGCCAGTCATATGGGCCCTGCCGTTTTATTCCTGGGAGTTGGCCCTAGGACCCAGGAATCTCGGGTTTAAACGACATCTTCTTGCAAAGTGGCCCGGTTTGTTGCAACGAAGGCAGATGAGTTGTCCCGAAGAATCTGTGTGGTCGGTGGCTCTTCGTCGGAATGGTGCGTTGGTCCCCTGAACGGGCGACTTGTTTATCTCCTCCACGGGCGACATGGCTCTGCGTCGGAATGGTGCGTTGGTCCCCTGCACGGGCGACATGAGCTTTCTTCTCATCCACGGAACATCCTCAGGGGATTCAGCTAACTGGATTTTGCTTGGTGGTTGTGCCTCCGGTCTGGCTTGCAAGAGTTTTAACACGTAGTCCATGTTTTTGGTTAGTTGTAACACCTGATTACGTAGGTCATCAGCAGATTCGGGTACGACAGCTTGTCCTACCGCTTTTACAGAGTCTTTAGGGGTAGGCTCTAAGTTCATGTGAGAGGTATTAACCTGCCAGGATGGAATTGCAGGTTTTGCAGGTAATGGGTCTCGTAGTACAGTTATAGCACGGTCCTTTAAGGTATTAAAATCCACATCTGGATGATCTAGGACCCACATGTGCACCTGCTTATGGTGAAAGTCTGATCTCAACCCAGTCATAAACTGATCTGCAAGCAATTTATCTTCATCTTGCACACTTGCTGGATCTACCTATTTTATGGACCGGAGTGCCGCTTGTAAACGTAGGGCAAAGTCTCTGATGGTATCTTGCGGTCTCTGCTTGCATTGGTAGAATAGCATCCTTAGTTCAGACTGTGTGCATTTTTCAAAAGCAGCTTTGAGCTTATCAAACACATTTTCTATAGAGTCTCCATCAGCATCGCTCCAAGTCTCAGCTTCTAGCTCCGCTACACCTATTAATTGTCCCTGCACAACGGAGGCTCACTGCTTTCCTGTCATTGCATACATGTCCAGCACCACACACATTTTACGTTTGAAAGCTGCTAAGGTACCGGGTTTACCTTCATACGTCGGTAACCATTTGGCCCCCGGTACATACGGCAAGGCAATTGGCATTATCGGGGCCATCGCTGCAGATGCTGTGGCTCCTTCACCAGATGAGGAACCGGCTGCTGCTGCGTCTTGGACATCCCCTCCCTCAAGGTCTCGGACATCATCTGTTTCACTCATGACGGTGCCCCCCTAGTTAACCGTTGCCAGCCGCTACGATCAACTCCTTCAGTAACCGGTGACTCGAAAAAAAAATGGCGGGGCTATCCTTGCGCTCCTTTAGCCGCGCCCCCGCGACTCTCTCCTCTCTGTGACGCAGTTTAATTTCTCTATGACGCAGTAATGACGGCCCGTTTTACAGTACACAAACATTCAATAAAGTCCAATTTAAGCACACAGTACCCGGTTCTACCGGGCCCGGTATCCTGTTCGTGACGCCAAACTGAGTCGGTCGACAGGGGAGGGGTACTCGGATACCGGGATAGATGGGTTACTGTAACATACCTGGCGGCGTCCTTGCATAGTGGTCCATCTCCCACTGTGCAAGAGCGTGCACTTGATCTCCAATCCAGAATGTCTCTCTGGCTTCCCTCCATGCTGTCTGTTTGCTTCTGTTTCTGCTGCTTAAGGGCGGCGCCCGATCACTTCCTGCTTTTTGTACCTGCTGCAGGCACACCCCTTGTGCGTCCTCAGCCTATTGCTGTCTGTCACCTGGTATTTAACCCAGCTGCTCCAATGAATCCCTGCCTGAGCATTGTGTTTCATTCAGTGTGCTCTTTCACTCTGAATGTGCCAGGTCCCCTTCTGTGTTTGCTTGCCTGCCCTTCCTGGAGGCTGTATTTCCAGGCCTGTCTGAACACACTCCTTGCCTGTTCGTTCCGCCTTCTAGGGTCCGCATACCTAGACCCGCTCCTGTATCTTGTCTGTCCTGTCTGAACACGCTCCTAGCCTGTTCCTCCCGCCTTCTAGGGGCTGCATACCTAGACCCGCTCCTGTGTCTGTTCTTGTCTGTATACTCTCATAGTCTATTTCCTGTGTTTCTCTATGTCCGTACCTTTCCTTTTTCTGCAGAGTCTGAACTCGTACCTAACTCCTGCTCGTTGTCACTGTACTTCCGTTTGTGAGTTAATGGTCCACTCGCTACTTCACTGTAAGTACCCTGTGGGTATCTGGTTCTGCCTTTCCCTTCCTGCCTGTTCCGTGTGTACAGAGCCCTGTCCCCCCTGCTCTGCCTTGCTCACCGCTCCGGCGGTTCTAGCCTGCTCTGCCTTGCTCACCGCTCCGGCAGTTCTAGCCTGCTCTGCCTTGCTCACCGCTCCGGCGGTTCTAGCCTGCTCTGCCTTGCTCACCGCTCCGGCAGTCTTGCTCCGCTCTGACCCTTTGCTCACTGCTCTGGCAGTCTTGCTCCGCTCTGACCCTTTGCTCACTGCTCCGGCAGTCTCGCTCCACTCTGACCCTTTGCTCACTGCTCCGGCAGTCTCGCTCCGCTCTGACCCTTTGCTCACTGCTCCGGCAGTCTTGCTCCGCTCTGACCCTTTGCTCACTGCTCCGGCAGTCTCGCTCCGCTCTGACCCTTTGCTCACTGCTCCGGCAGTCTCGCTCCGCTCTGACCCTTTGCTCACTGCTCCGGCAGTCTCGCTCCGCTCTGACCCTTTGCTCACTGCTCCGGCAGTCTCGCTCTGCTCTGACTACTCTCGCTCACTGCACCAGGTGGCCTCGTCCTGCTCTACTCTCGCTCACCGCTCCAGGCGGCCTCGTCCTGCTCTACTCTCGCTCACCGCTCCAGGCGGCCTCGTCCTGCTCTACTCTCGCTCACCGCTCTAGGCGGCCTCGTCTTGCCCTGCTCTCGCTCACCACTCTGGGCGGCCTTACTCTGCTGTGTTTGTCCGCCACATCTGTGGTTCTGTTCCTGAGTCCCAGTGTGTACTGGGTCCTATCCCGCCTGTGTTCCTACCTGCTAGTGCCTCCCTGTCTGCACTCTAGCCGTGCTTGCCTGTACCCCCCTGCCTGCATACCCGCCTGCCTGCATACCAGTCGTGCCTGCCTATACCCACCAGTCTGTGTGCCAGCCTAACCTGTCTGTTCCTGTATTCCCCTGTGTGGGTCAACAGCCGTGTCCGGGGTCTGTCCTGGAGTAGCACCTGGTCCCTCTGCTCGGTTCCTCCTTGGTGCACTGGCGTCATATGCCATCGTGCGACCCTGGTCGGATCGGGTGAATACCTAGTTACGCCCCTCCAGGCATTCACTCTCCGGCAAGGTCCAGTGGAATCACACGCACACGCCGCTCAGCCCGGGCGTGTGCATTACAGCATGCTCAGGCCATGGTTCCCGTTGAGCCCCACGGCCTTCGCTCTCTGAGACTTTTTCCAGCGAATACGTGCATTAAAAATAAATAAAAAAAAATATATATATATATTTTTTTCTTTAGCTGAGTTCCAGGCGAATCACGCACCCGTCCAGATGGATCTTTCTGCACTCGTTCCTGCGGATCCGCCACGGTACTATGGGGATCCAAGACAGAGTTGTGCATTTGTGGAGCAATGCATGCTACACTTCAAGTTCTACCCTCTTTGTTTTCCCACCGATCGGGCTAAGGTGGGATTCATGATGTCTTACCTAGCGGGTGATGCCTTGAAATGGATCACCCCCCTATGGAACGCACAGGATCCTATCGTCCTGGACATAATGGCCTTCCTGGTGGCCTTTCTAATGGTCTTCGATGATCCTAACCCGGAGGCTCCTGCTGAAGCTTCACTTCCCAATATCCCGGAGCAGCCCCGATGGGTAATGTGTGTGGGTAGCGCACTAGTCCTCCTGCCCGAATAGACAACTGCCCATCCAGAATCCACACAGGTTGACTACGCTCTTCGGAATACTTCTCCCAACCTCAAGAGGCAGTCCAGACGTGCTAGGCGTAGAGGCAAGCCGTCACGCCTGGGTCTGTCCTCCCTAAGACCTCCTGATCCCAACCTTGAAGTCCCTGCTGAAGCTTCATTTCCCTGTATCCCGGAGCAGCCCCTATGGGTAATATGCATGGGTAGCGCACCTGTTCTCCTGCCCGAAGAGACTTCTGCCCACCTAGAATCCTCTGGGATACCACCTGATGACAAATGGAGAGAGACTTCCCTACACCCGGTACCCGATACTTCGTCCGCTCCGTCCTGTGGGCCTGACAATGGGTACCTCAAAGCGGTAGTTAACCCCGAGTCTCTACACCCCTCCGACCAGGCGGAGGACCTCCAGTTGTCTCCAGAACCCTTCGGGGTGCTACCAGGTAGCAAATGGACAGAGTCATCCCTATACTCTGTACCTGATACCTCGCCCGCTTCGTCCAGTGAGTCCGACCTAGTGTACTCCGAAGCAGAGGTTATCCCCGAGTCACTACACCCCTCCGACCAGGCGGAGGACCTCCAGTTGTCTCCTGAACCCTTCGGGGTGCTACCTGATAGCGAATGGATAGAGACTCTCCTATACTCGGTACCTGATACCTTGCCCGCTTCTTCCAGTGAGTCCGACCTAGTGTACTCCGAAGCAGAGGTTACCCCCGAGTCTATGCACTCTTCCGACCCGGCGGAGGTCCCCCAGTTGTTTTCTGAATCCTCCGGGGTACCACCTGATAACAAAGAGACAGTGACTTTTCTACACCTTGTACCTGATACCTCGCCCATTTCATCTTGTGAGCTTGACAAGATGTACCCCGAAGCAGAGGTTACCCCCGAGTCTCTGCACCCCTCCAACCCGGCGGAGGGCTTCCAGTTTTCTCCTGAACCCTCTGGGGTGCTACCTGATAATAAGTGGAGAGAGACTTCCTTGTGTGTTGTTCCTGGTACTCCATCCGTTTCGTCTGTTGCTGAGGATGGCTGGATAGGAGGTAGCATCCTAGCTACCCAGAGGAGACCAGTTTTTCCGGTGGACAGTGGAAGTGATGTCCTTGAAGTGAAGGATTGGCCCTCGAATTCCCTGCGGAACATTCTGGCAGGCCTGAAGAAGAGGGGGCGTAAGGGGGGGGGTACTGTAACATACCTGGCGGCGTCCTTGCATAGTGGTCCATCTCCCACTGTGTAAGAGCGCGCACTTGATCTCCAATCCAGAATGTCTCTCTGGCTTCCCTCCATGCTGTCTGTTTGCTTCTGTTTCTGCTGCTTAAGGGCGGCGCCCGATCACTTCCTGCTTTTTCTACCTGCTGCAGGCACACCCCTTGTGCGTCCTCAGCCTATTGCTGTCTGTTACCTGGTATTTAACCCAGCTGCTCCAATGAATCCCTGCCTGAGCATTGTGTTTCATTCAGTGTGCTCTTTCACTCTGAATGTGCCAGGTCCCCTTCTGTGTTTGCTTGCCTGCCCTTCCTGGAGGCTGTATTTCCAGGCCTGTCTGAACACGCTCCTTGCCTGTTCGTTCCGCCTTCTAGGGGCCGCATACCTAGACCCGCTCCTGTATCTTGTCTGTCCTGTCTGAACACGCTCCTAGCCTGTTCCTCCCGCCTTCTAGGGGCTGCATACCTAGACCCGCTCCTGTGTCTGTTCTTGTCTGCATACTCTCGTAGTCTATTTCCTGTGTTTCTCTATGTCCGTACCTTTCCTTTTTCTGCAGAGTCTGAACTCGTACCTAACTCCTGCTCGTTGTCACTGTACTTCCGTTTGTGAGTTAATGGTCCACTCGCTACTTCACTGTAAGTACCCTGCGGGTATCTGGTTCTGCCTTTCCCTTCCTGCCTGTTCCGTGTGTACAGAGCCCTGTCCCCCCTGCTCTGCCTTGCTCACCGCTCCGGCGGTTCTAGCCTGCTCTGCCTTGCTCACCGCTCCGGCGGTTCTAGCCTGCTCTGCCTTGCTCACCGCTCCAGCGGTTCTAGCCTGCTCTGCCTTGCTCACCGCTCCGGCGGTTCTAGCCTGCTCTGCCTTTGCTCACCGCTCCGGCAGTTCTAGCCTGCTCTGCCTTTGCTCACCGCTCCGGCGGTTCTAGCCTGCTCTGCCTTTGCTCACCGCTCCGGCAGTCTCGCTCCGCTCTGACCCTTTGCTCACTGCTCCAGCAGTCTCGCTCCGCTCTGACCCTTTGCTCACTGCTCCGGCAGTCTCGCTCCACTCTGACCCTTTGCTCACTGCTCCGGCAGTCTTGCTCCGCTCTGACCCTTTGCTCACTGCTCCGGCAGTCTTGCTCCGCTCTGACCCTTTGCTCACTGCTCCGGCAGTCTTGCTCCGCTCTGACCCTATGCTCACTGCTCCAGCAGTCTCGCTCCGCTCTGACCCTTTGCTCACTGCTCTGGCAGTCTCGCTCTGCTCTGACCCTTTGCACACTGCTCCGGCAGTCTCGCTCTGCTCTGACCCTTTGCACACTGCTCCGGCAGTCTCGCTCTGCTCTGACTACTCTCACTCACTGCTCCAGGCGGCCTCGTCCTGCTCTACTCTCGCTCACCACTCCAGGCGGCCTTGTCCTGCTCTACTCTCGCTCACTGCTCCAGGCGGCCTCGTCCTGCTCTACTCTCGCTCACCGCTCTAGGCGGTCTCGTCTTGCCCTGCTCTCGCTCACCACTCTGGGCGGCCTTACTCTGCTGTGTTTGTCCGCCACATCTGTGGTTCTGTTCCTGAGTTCCAGTGTGTACTGGGTCCTATCCCGCCTGTGTTCCTACCTGCTAGTGCCTCCCTGTCTGCACTCTACCCGTGTTTGCCTGTACCCCCCTGCCTGCATACCCTCCTGCCTGCATACCAGTCGTGCCTGCCTATACCCACCAGTCTGTGTGCCAGCCTAACCTGTCTGTTCCTGTATTCCCCTGTGTGGGTCAACAGCCGTGTCCGGGGTCTGTCCTGGAGTAGCACCTGGTCCCTCTGCTCGGTTCCTCCTTGGTGCACTGGCGTCGTATGCCGTCGTGCGACCCTAGTCGGATCGGGTGAATACCTAGTTACGCCCCTCCAGGCATTCACTCTCCGGCAAGGTCCAGTGGAATCACACGCACACGACGCTCAGCCCGGGAGTGTGCATTAGTTACTTCTGTGGGGATCACGGTTGGTCGGTTCCCGGTTCCGTGCCCTGGACCGTCAGTAAAGGGATGGGGGTGAGGATGATGGGAGTATTGTGGCCTGATGCCTCCTGTGGTAACTGGTGAAATTGGTTACCAGCGCTGTGTATGGTTGCTGAGGTGATCGGCATACGGCTTGTACGAACGCTATAGGCAGTAATGTCAAAGTAGGCACACACACACATTAAGTCTTTGTTTCAGTACCTTTCTTTTACTGATGTCCGGTAACAGGTACAGTTCAGGAGGGTAACCAGGTTTTCGGTGCAGGTAGAGATATTCACTCCGGAGATTTGTGAGGCATCCTCTAACAATGTGTGTGTTGTTTGGGATCAGTCCTGCCTTAAGCTGAACCTGCCACCTTTTACTTTCTTTGGGGTCCTTCTCCACAACTGACAATGAGGACCTTTCCTTGGGGCTACCAATTCACTTTCTGGGCCCCTGGTCCTATACTTGGTCAAGTTTGGCAACTCTTTCCCCTTCTTCTTCAGGGGGAATAGATCCTCCTGATCTGTCCGGGTTTTCTATGCTATTCCTGAATTAATAGCAATCTCGGACTCCGGTGTCCGGGTGAGCTAAAGGGATAATAGTTTTATCTCTTTCTTTCTCCTTCTAGCCTTCGCCTCTCTCTCTAGGGCGCTTCACAACACAGACCTGTTTCCTAGTTCAGTGTTTAACTCGTCCCCGGCTAACAGCTCTCTGTCTCTCTCCTCCTTCATCCCTCACAAGACCAACTGCTTTGCTGTCTCCCTGGAAACTGACTCCTCCCCTCAGACCTGGGGTGGAAAGTGTTGTGTGTGCCCAAGTGTACATCTGTCCCTGCACCTATGGATCCTGTGGTAATCTCCCGCAGGGGTGCCACAGTGCTAATTCCGTTTAAAAAAAAATGTTATATATATTTTTTAATCCATTTCAAATTAGGACACAGAGCAGAGAATCTAAACAACACAAGGGCCCCACTTCATCATTTACAGGGATTTTTAAGTCTCTTTTTTGTGTCTCGTGGGTTGTTGCTGAATTTTTTTTTTGCACTAAATTCTTCATTGTGATGCATGTGCTCACAAATTTTGCACAAAATAAAAAATGGTCTTTTTTTGTGTCCTTGATCCATTTTGCAACATCTTAGTGCAAAAAAGTCATGTTTCGCAAAATGATTTAACAATGCGACAAAATAACTGGTGTAAATAAAATCACTCAAAGGCTATGTCCCCACGATGCAGAAATGAAGCAGAAAATTTCCGCTTCATTTCTGCATCTCCTTGCCTGGAAAAACGTGTGCGGAGTTTGACACGCGTTTTTCGCACGTTTTTGAAGCGTTTTGCATATGCGGAATTGCCTTGCGTTTTCTAATACATTGAAGATGGCAATTCCGCATGCATAAACGCACAAATAATGGACATGCTGCGGATTTTTCCGCACATCAAAAACGCTGTGAAAAATTCCGCAGCATGGGCATTGAAATTGCGGATTTACATTGGGGACCATGGGGGAAGATTTACCAAGCGTTTCCGAAGTGTTTACGCTGCAAAAATTCCGCAGCATAAACGCTTGAAAAACGCATTGTGGGCACGGACCCAAAGAGGGAAATAGACTGGATTTGCCACAAATTTGGTGACTTTTTTTTTTAAAAAGGAACCCGCCTAAAAAAGCGCACTGCAATGTCAAAATGACTTCCTGTTCATATGTTCTGTGTTTTTGAGCTTCTTTCAGGCTTTGAAAGAATCTGCACATTACTTTATGCATACAGTTATAAAAAACCCTTGCCTGCAAAGCCGGCAAGAGAACGATCAAAAAGATACCAAAGAAGATGCTTCAGGAAAAACTCTGCCAGCATTTTCCTCAAGCGTCTTCCTCTGGCAAAACTCAAGAGGTATGACGGCGTCTATAAGGTTGTCGTTTTCACATACCCTTATGCAGGCCTCCATGCTAGTCTTAGGTTCACATTTGAGGATCCTACAATGAGAAAGGTTGACCACCAGTAAAAATGAGGTCTCACTCACTGAAAAATCTTCTAATCCTAATTTACAAAGGCAGGATTTATAAACAGTCTGTTTCAGAGGCTGAATGGTAAACATGGACAGGATTCCTAATGCCTGTTTTACAACTATATTTCCATAAATGGAAAATGATGTGCTCTAAAGGTTTTTTCGTAATGTACTGTTTTATATTTGTCTGAACCAGGAAAATGGAAATTGTAAAGAACATGAGCTTAGATATTTGATGCTGAAGTTAGTACATTTCACAAATGTCAAAATGAATGTATTTCATAGGGATGATTCCAATAAATCTTAAGTTTGGAGCATCCACACAAGCCTCACCAGGCTTCACTGATAAAAAAAAACCCTCACAGAAACTGTAAAAAAGATTGACATGGCTAAAAGATATTTTTCAAAGCAGAGTGTGTAAGCATGACAATGAAAGCATGATGTAAAAATTTCAATAAGTTGCATAAAGTAAAATTAAGAGCATTCAAAAATTACCTGGTCCCTTTTCAGTAGAGAATGTCAGTGGTATAGTGCTGTACAGAGGCGTATCTGGGGGAGGGGGGGGCAGGCAGAGCATTTGCCCTGGGCATAGCCGGCAGGGAGATGCCGTCGGTCCGCCTAATGCGATGATCCAAGGTGTCTTCCCCGGCGACTACATTTTGCTGCCCCCCAGACTGGGAGTTGGCCATTCTCTGAGCCGGCTGTCAAGCTGACAGCTGACTCAGAGAACATGCAGCGCGCCGGCTCCCAGTGAACAATTCTACTCATGTCTTTCAGTGTAACAGGGGGAAGATTTGAAGATACAAGTGTGGGGAGCAAGGAAAGGACAGGTGTAGACACAATATGGGGAGTGGGAGAAATTTAAGACCCAGTATGAGGAGCAAGGGAGAAGATGGGGGCATGTATAAGGAAACAGTATGGGGGGATGGGTGCAGACACGGTATGATGAGTGGGGGAGATGGGTGCAGACACAGTATGGTGAGTGGGGGGATGGGTGTGGTGTCACGGTGTTACCGCGACAGGTTGGAGCCAGGAGACCTCAGCGCCGGAGGGTTCCTGCTCGAACTCCGAGAAGAAGCACTTCTCCGTCATTTTAAATGTATTTATTTCTTACAGCAGAACAGGGGTTAAGTGGCCATGTTGGATTTCCTTGTGCTCACAGCTGAGCTCGGTTAGCCACTCCCCTTCTATTTATAACCTGGGCTCTGATACTAAGTCCTTGTCAGAGCTAGCACTTGCTGCATGGATAAGTAGAGTGAGGAGTTCTATGAGAAGGAATTTGGGAGGAATAACTGGTTTGTAAGCGTGGTTATTCCTTATCCTTCTCCATTTTGGTTTATGCCCCCTCCCTACACACCCTGGTGCTTCCCTCTGTTATATGGTTATATGTGAGAAAATAGTTTGTGTGCCTGTAGTTTTCTGTTTATCCCTGTCTGTGTTGCCTTGTTTGTCGGGTGGGTGTACTTTGGTGCACAGTACAGCCCCTCTTCCCTGGGTGGGGGAGAACTAGCGGAGGGCTAACTCAGGAGTTAGGGCAAGGGTGGAGGCCTCAGCATCCTCACCTTCAGAGGTATCCTGGGGAATAGGGCGAGCTAGAGTGCCCCCTAGTGTTAGGGTCAGGGTTGGAGCCCCTGATCTTTGGCCACCTGACAGCTGTGTCGTGACAGGTGGATAGAGTATGGTGAGTGGGGAGATGGATGCGGACACAGTATTATGAGTGGGGGGGTGGATGCGGACACAGTATGAGAAGCGAGGGGGAAATGTATGCCCTCCTGATTGGTGCGGACACAGAATGGGGAGGATGAGTGCAAATGCAGTATGGGGAGCGAAGGGGGGAATGTATGTGGACACAGTATGGGGAGTGGTGGGGAGATGCATGCAGACACAGTATGGTGAGTGGGGGATGGGTGCTGACACAGTATAAGCAGTGAAGGGAAAAAAGGATGCGGACACAATATAGGGAACGAGGGTGATGGGATGTGTGCAGACACAGTATGGGGAGCGAGGGTGATGGGATGGGTGTGAACACAGTATGGGCGGATGTGTGAAAAGGCAGTATGGAGAGTGAGGGGGTAAATATATAAGGAGACAGTATGGTTAGCAGGGGGATGTGAGAGTAGACACTATGAGGAGGGAGGGGGAATGTCTGAGGAGACTGTTGAAGGGAATACAGTGGCTTGCGAAAGTATTCAGAAAGTATTTTGCTACCTCACAACTTGGAATTTCACTGTTTTTTTGAGGGTTTGCATCAGTTCATGTAAAGAACATGCCTACGTCTGTTAACATTTGGTTTTCTTTTTATTGAGAAGCATACAACAAATAGAACAAAATAACTGAAAACTTCACCCCCTAAAATTAGTACTTTGTAGTGCCTCCTTTTATGGCAATTACAGCTGCAAGTCCCTTTGGATAAGTCTCTCTGAGCTTTCCACATCTTGCCACTGGGATTTTTGCCCATTCCTCAAGGCAAAACTGCTGCAGCTCATTCAAGTTGGATGGTTCCTCTGGTGAACAGCAGCCTTCAAGTCTGACCACAGATTCTCAATTAGATTAAGGTCTGTGCTTTGACTAAGCCACTCCAAAACATTTACATGTTTCCCCTTAAACCACTAGAGCCTTGCTTTAGCAGTAGGGTTTGGGTCATTGTCTTGTTGGAAGGTGAACCTCCATCCCTGTCTCAAATCACTGACAGACTCAAACAGGTTTTGCTCAAGAATATCCCTGTATTTCGCACCATTCATCTCCCCCTGACTTGGACCATTTTCCCTGTCCCTGCTGTCTAAAAATACTTTCCCACAGCATGATGCTGCCACCAGCAAGTTTCACAGAGGGGATGGTGTTCTTGGGGTGATGAGCTGTGCTGGTTTGGCGCCAGACATAGCGTTTACCTTGGTGGTATTCAGTAATCACTGAGCGGATCCTTTCACATCAGATATCATATTAATCAGCATCACAGCGCCATTATATACATTCCTTTAGTTTATAGGGTTAAATCCTGCTGACAGGTTCGCTTTAATGATGTTGCAGTCTCTGTGTCTTTCAGAAAAGGTGTGTATATACTGACAGACCATGTGACACTTAGATTGCACACAGGTGGACTTCCTTTCACTAAGTATGTGACTTATGAAGGTTAGTGTTGAGCATTCCAATACTGAAATATCGGGTATCGGCCGATATTCACGGTATCGGAATTCCGATACTTTTGCAATATCGTATACCGGAATCGGAAGTTCCCATAATGCAATGAGCCATTTTCATTTTATTCAGCCAATGAGGATCCTAAGAAGTGTGGGCACATCCTGTTAGGCATGTAGGCATCTTAACTAATGGCATGGCTGTGATTGGCTGCTGAAATGATGTCATGATGCACTATAAAAGCCGCCGCCGCCATTTTGAGCTCACTCTGCTGTGAATTCAGTTAGGGATAGGACGCTGTTGTTCTGAGGGACAGTTTTAGCTACCTATTTGGTCTATTCTGCTTTACCCAAGCTACTTTATAAATCGCTGTGCCTTGCAGCGCTAGTGCACAGTTCTCTGTGCTGTTCACCGCTTTCTGCAAGGTCTCTGTGTGTGAGTGCAGCTCACCCTGTAGTGTGTGCTTCAGCCACGTCTGGTTATAGTGCACTCAGTGTGTGTCACTGCCTCATACATTGTCCTTTTTTGCCAATTCATAATTTTTCCTGAGATCTCCTATTAGTGTGGTGGTTCCATCCGTATTCAGCTAAATTGGTTCCAAACACACTATATAGGAGTAGATAGAGAAATTTTTTTGGTCTTGCAGCGCTAGTGCACAGTGCTCTGCATCTGTACTGTTCACCGCTGTCTGCAAGGTCTGGTGTGTGAGTGCAGCTCACCCTGTAGTGTGTGCTTCAACCACGTCTGGTTGTAGTGCACTCAGTGTGTGTCACTGCCTCATACATTGTCCTTTTTTGCCAATTCATAATTTTTCCTGATTTCTCCTATTAGTGTGGTGGTTCCATCCTTATTCAGCTAAATTGATTCCAAACACACTATATAGGAGTAGTTAGAGGAGCCTTTCTGCAGCATTGGGCCCTGCAGCCCCAGCCAGATTAGTATTAGCCTATTTTTTATAGCCTCATCTATTGCATTGTAGGTTACCTTCCTACATTGTAATAGCTACAAAAAGTTTGTGATACTATCGTTATTACATCTTTAGGCACATCCAGTGTCTTTTTGTGACAAAAAAAACCTAAATAAAGTTCACCAAACACTCCACTTTACAGTTGTGTAGGCCACATTAGCTCATATTAAAGTCTAGTCCACACTTTATAAAATTAGTGTTTCTTATACCTGTTAGCAGCTGTTCAGGAATAAGCACACTAAGCCCTTAGTACTTTTCTGCCTATCTTTATCAGTCTACCAAGATGAAAAAGGCAGGGAGTAAGGCATGTGGGCGTGGGCGTGGGTGTGGAGTTTCTGCAGGGAGAGGACGTGAGGATTCTGTGCCTGCAGGGAGAGGACGTGGGGATTCTGTGCCTGCTGCGGGCACCAGTGACTCAGCATCCCCCAGTTTTACCAGGGAACAGTCCTTTATGCGCAGCTTTGTAGGAGCTAGCCGTACCCCACTGCTGCGGGAGGACCAAATTGAAGCCGTTGTCGGATGGATGGCAGCTAACGCATCGACTTCAATTAGTTCCAGATCCTCTCAGGTCCTGAGCACTGAAGAGCACCCATCTGTCTCTTCACCACCTGCCAAATTGCCCAGGCAGTCAGAGAGCCCTGGACAGGAGCCATCTCTACTTCTGTTCTCTGAATCTCTTGGCTTGGAAAGAGGGGGCCAGCCAAGCAGAATTCGAGAATTTGAAGAAGAGGTAGTATGCAGTGATGCGCAACCGTTTTGTCTCTCTGAATCTGAAGAGGCGGGTGGGCCAGTGCCTATGGTCAGCAGCACACCTCAGTACGCATCTGATGATGAGACTCAGGTGCCACTTTCTGGTGCGTACTGTGCTGTCGAGACTACCCAGGAGAAGCAGTTGTTTGAAGAGGGTGGTGTAGATGATGAGGTCCTTGACCCATCATGGCGTGAGGGACAGGAAGGTGGTGGGAGCAGCTCTGAGGAAGAGATTCCCCGAACAGCCCAAAAAGGAGAGAGAGGGAGGGGGCAGACTTGGTTGCCTGTAGCCTCCACTTCGGCACCCATTAGGAGCATGGCTCTTCCAAAATCCAAAGCGGGCGCTCCCAAGACTTGCAGTGCCTGGTCCTTTTTTGACACAGTTGCAGATGACATTTGCTTTGTCAAATGCAAGCTGTGTAATCAGAAGGTGAAAAGAGGGAAAAGTGTCAGCAACCTCAATACCACAAATATGTGGAAACATGTGCGGACCAAGCACGTGGTGGAGTTACAAAAACACACTGAAGACCTAGGCCAACCTACAGCGCCACCTACCACCTCTTCAGCTCGTGTTGTAGCCTCTTCCTCCAGCTCACACACAGCTGGTTTGGCTTCCTCACAGAATCGCCATGGAAGAATCTCTGGCACTGTTGTACAGAGACACAGTGTAATTCCACCCACAGCACCACTTTCCCAGTCATCCTCACACTCCCAGGCCAGTCTACAGCCATCGTTAGCACAGGCATGGGAGAAAAGGCGCCCATACTCGGCAAACCACCCCCGAGCACAGGCTCTGAATGCTGGCATTGCTAAACTACTGGCCCTTGAAATGCTATCATTCAGGCTGGTGGAGACTGACACATTCCGTAACTTTATGGCATTGGCAGTCCCACAATACAATGTGCCCAGACGCTTTTATTTCAGCAGGCAAGCCGTCCCTGCCCTGCAACATCATGTGGAGGGAAAAATTAAACATGCGCTACAAAACGCCGTCAGTAGCAAGGTCCACCTGACCACCGATGCGTGGACCAGTAAGCATGGACAGGGACGATACCTTTCCCTCACTGCCCATTGGGTAAATGTTGTGGAGCCGGGTACAGATCTTGAGAGTGGCGCTGTACGTGTTCTGCCAACTCCAAGGATTGCAGGAATCCAGTCTGTACACATTGACTCCTCCTCATACTCCAGTTCCTCTGAATCAGCGCTGCAGGAGCCGTCACGGTCTACCTCCACATCGACCCGTGAACGGTGGTTACCTGTTATGATGACCGATATGAGCACAGCCGTGGCCAAACGTCAACAGGCCGTATTAAAATTCATTTCTTTGGGGAATCGAAGCCAAACAGCGCAGGAGCTCTGGAATGCCATCAAGCAGTAGAGCGACGTGTGGTTTGTGCCAGCGAATCTCCAGCCAGGACTCACATCCCATGTCTGGCACATGTGCTCAACTTGGTCGTGCAGAGTTTTTTGAGGGACTATCCGGATCTTGATGCACTGCTTTACAAGGTCCGCATAGAGTGCGCTCACTTGCGGCGTTCCAGCAATGCAAGATCACGCATTGCAGCTCTGCAGCGCCGATTACGTCTAACGGAACATCGCATCATATGTGACCTACCCACCAGGTGGAATTCAACGTTACATATGTTGGAGAGGTTGTGTGAGCAGCAGGCAGCAGTAATGGAGTACCAGCTGCAGCAGGCGCAAACAAGTCGCAGTGTGCGCCGTTCACACTTCACCACCACTGAGTGGACCTCTATGAAGGACATTTGCCACGTTTTGCGTGCCTTCGATTATTCCACGCGGATGGCGAGTGCAGATGATGCACTAGTCAGCATGACTATCCCCCTTATCTGCCTGCTTAAAAAAACACTGCAAGCACTAAGGGACGAGGTTTTGGAAGAGGTGGAGGATGAGGAGTCACAAATGCCATCTGCTTCTCTACAGTCTGCGCAACGTGGTTCCTCACAAAGGCCTAGGCAGGGGACACTTTGTGAGGAGGATGAGGAGGAGTCAATGGATGAGGAAGACATCTGTCCAGAGGAGGGAGGTACACAATGCTCTAGTAGTCAGTATCTAGAGCGAGGGTGGGGTGATGCAGAGCAGGCAGAGATCACGCCTCAAGCAGGGGACAGCGTTTCTTGGCCAGTTGGCAGTCTGCAGCACATGGTTGATTTCATGCTGCAGTGCCTGAGAAACGACCGCCGCATCGCCCACATTCTCAACACGGCTGATTATTGGGTGTCCACCCTCCTAGATCCTCGCTACCGGGACAACTTACAAAGCCTCATAACACCGTTGAACCGGGAGCGTAAAATGCGGGAGTACCAAGACGCACTGGTGCATTCCATCATGTTCTCCATTCCAACCGAGAGCAGTGCTGCTAGTGCTTTACAAAGCAGCTCAGTGCGTCGAGGCAGTGGAGGAAGCTCTGCACAAAGAGGGAGCAGAAGCAGCGCCTCAGCACAAGGCAAGACCAGTATGGCCGAAATGTGGCAAAGTTTTGTGTCCCCGCCGCCACAAATGTCAACACCATCACAGACGGCTCCAGTCAGCAGGAGGCAACGTTTCCTTCAGATGGTGACAGACTACATGTCTTGCCCTCTTAGTGTATTCCCAGACGGCTCTTCTCCCTTCAAGTTTTGGGTCTGTAAGCTGGATACATGGCCAGAGCTTAGTCAGTATGCATTGGAGGTGCTAGCTTGCCCTGCTGCTAGTGTATTATCGGAATGCGTCTTTAGTGCCGCAGGTGGTGTAATAACAGACCGTCGCATGCGACTATCCTCCGATAACGTTGACCGGCTTACTTTTCTCAAAATGAACAAGGCCTGGATCTCTCATGAATTTGCCAGTCCTCTTCCAGAATAAATAATTGGTTGGCAACAGTATCAAGGTCTCCTGTTCTGTTCATGTTTCTACCACCTGAACTGTAATCCCTGAGCTCCAACACCGCCAGTTGGCGCTCGGAAGTGCCGTCTGCACAGTCAACACTTGCTGCCGTGTCATTGGGGTTCAGTAACGTCAGCTGTTCCCCGGCTGTGCGGACGGCAATTTCTCCTGCTCTGTCCACATCCACTGTACTACTGATTTAAAACCTCCTCCAAATACACCTCTGGCTCCTCTGTTTTCAGTATTATCCCTGAGCTCCAACACCGCCAGTTGGCGCTCGGAAGTGCCGTCTGCACAGTCAACACTTGCTGCCGTGTTATTGGGGTTCAGTAATGTCAGCTGTTCCCCTGCTGTGCGGACGGCAATTTCTCCTGCTCTGTCCACATCCACTGTACTACTGATTTAAAACCTCCTCCAAATACATCTCTGGCTCCTCTGTTTTCAGTATTATCCCTGAGCTCCAACACCGCCAGTTGGCGCTCGGAAGTGCCGTCTGCACAGTCAACACTTGCTGCCATGTTATTGGGGTTCAGTAACGTCAGCTGTTCCCCTGCTGTGCGGACGGCAATTTCTCCTGCTCTGTCCACATTCTCACTACTACAGATTTTAAAGTTGCTCCAATTACACCTCTGGCTCCTCTGTTTTCAGTATTATCCCTGAGCTCCAACACCGCCAGTTGGCGCTCGGAAGTGCCGTCTGCACAGTCAACACTTGCTGCCATGTTATTGGGGTTCGGTAACGTCAGCTGTTCCCCTGCTGTGCGGACGGCAATTTCTCCTGCTCTGTCCACATTCTCACTACTACAGATTTTAAAGTTGCTCCAATTACACCTCTGGCTCCTCTGTTTTCAGTATTATCCCTGAGCTCCAACACCGCCAGTTGGCGCTTGGAAGTGCCGTCTGCACAGTCAACACTTGCTGCCATGTTATTGGGGTTCAGTAACGTCAGCTGTTCCCCGGCTGTGCAGACGGCAATTTCTCCTGCTCTGTCCACATCCACTGTACTACTGATTTAAAACCTCCTCCAAATACACCTCTGGCTCCTCTGTTTTCAGTATTATCTCTGAGCTCCAACACCGCCAGTTGGCGCTCGGAAGTGCCGTCTGCACAGTCAACACTTGCTGCCGTGTTATTGGGGTTCAGTAACGTCAGCTGTTCCCCTGCTGTGCGGACGGCAATTTCTCCTGCTCTGTCCACATCCACTGTACTACTGATTTAAAACCTCCTCCAAATACACCTCTGGCTCCTCTGTATTCAGTATTATCCCTGAGCTCCAACACCGCCAGTTGGCGCTCAGAAGTGCCGTCTGCACAGTCAACACTTGCTGCCATGTTATTGGGGTTCAGTAACGTCAGCTGTTCCCCTGCTGTGCGGACGGCAATTTCTCCTGCTCTGTCCACATTCTCACTACTACAGATTTTAAAGTTGCTCCAATTACACCTCTGGCTCCTCTGTTTTCAGTATTATCCCTGAGCTCCAACACCGCCAGTTGGCGCTTGGAAGTGCCGTCTGCACAGTCAACACTTGCTGCCGTGTTATTGGGGTTCAGTAACGTCAGCTGTTCCCCTGCTGTGCGGACGGCAATTTCTCCTGCTCTGTCCACATCCACTGTACTACTGATTTAAAACCTCCTCCAAATACACCTCTGGCTCCTCTGTTTTCAGTATTATCCCTGAGCTCCAACACCGCCAGTTGGCGCTCGGAAGTGCCGTCTGCACAGTCAACACTTGCTGCCGTGTTATTGGGGTTCGGTAACGTCAGCTGTTCCCCTGCTGTGCGGACGGCAATTTCTCCTGCTTTGTCCACATCCACTGTACTACTGATTTAAAACCTCCTCCAAATACACCTCTGGCTCCTCTGTTTTTAGTATTTACCCTGGGCTCCAATACCGCTAGTTGCTGCTCAGAAGTGCCGTCTGCACAGTCAACGCTTGCTCCAGTGTTATTGGGGTTCAGTAACGTCAGCTGTTCCCCTGCTGTGTGTCCGGCAAATTCTCCTGCTTTGTCCACATCCACTGTACTACTGATTTAAAACTTGCTCCAATTACACCTCTGGCTCCACTCTGTTTTTAGTATTTACCCTGGGTTCCAGCACCGCCAGCTGGTTCTCGGTAGTTCCATTTGCTCTTGTACCTTCTACTACCCATCCGGGTTCCAGTACCGTCAGCTGGTTCTCGGCAGTGCCTTTGGATTAGGTGCCTCCTTCTCGGTATCCAAGTTCCACCAACGTCTGCTGGTTCTTGGTAGTGCTTTCTGGCACAGGTACCTCCTGCTTAGTAACCGAGTTCCAGTACCGTCAGCTGGTTTTCGGCAGTTCCATTGGCTCTTGTACCTTCTGCTACCCATCCGGGTTCCAGTACCGTCAGCTGGTCCTCGGTAGTTCCATTTGCTCTTGTACCTTCTACTACCCATCCGGGTTCCAGTACCGTCAGCTGGTTCTCGGCAGTGTCTTTGTCACGGGTATTCCCTCCTGCCCAGCCTGGTTCCAGCACGCCAGCTGTTTCCGGGTAGTGTCAACGTCACTTTGCCTCCAATGCGTTGTCCTGTCGTGTTGCGGTTGGGTTAGCCGACTCTATGGTGCCTGCAGTTTAGGTGACTCCTATGTGGGCTGCGGGATCTGGCAATGAAGGCTGGTTCCATAGTGCCAATAGGACAAGCACCCCCTGTAGGACTGTGGGTTTTGGTAACTGCGGCCGGCTCGCGGCCTTGAACTTTTTTTTACATGGGTACCTTCTGCTACCCATCCGGGTTCCAGTACCGTCAGCTGGTTCTCGGCAGTGCCTTTGGATTAGGTGCCTCCTTCTCGGTATCCAAGTTCCACCAACATCTGCTGGTCCTTGGTAGTGCTTTCTGGCACACGTACCTCCTGCTTAGTAACCGAGTTCCAGTACCGTCAGCTGGTCCTCGGCAGTTCCATTGGCTCTTGTACCTTCTACTACCCATCCGGGTTCCAGTACCGTCAGCTGGTTCTCGGCAGTGTCTTTGTCACGGGTACTCCCTCCTGCCCAGCCTGGTTCCAGCACGCCAGCTGTTTCCGGGTAGTGTCAACGTCACTTTGCCTCCAATGCGTTGTCCTGTCGTGTTGCGGTCGGGTTAGCCGACTCTATGGTGCCTGCAGTTTAGGTGACTCCTATGTGGGCTGTGGGATCTGGCAATGAAGGCTGGTTCCATAATGCCAATAGGACAAGCACCCCCTGTAGGACTGTGGGTTTTGGTAACTGCGGCCGGCTCACGGCCTTGAACTTTTTTTTACATGGGTACCTTCTGCTACCCATCCGGGTTCCAGTACCGTCAGCTGGTTCTCGGCAGTGCCTTTGGATTAGGTGCCTCCTTCTCGGTATCCAAGTTCCACCAACGTCTGCTGGTCCTTGGTAGTGCTTTCTGGCACAGGTACCTCCTGCTTAGTAACCGAGTTCCAGTACCGTCAGCTGGTCTTCGGCAGTTCCATTGGCTCTTGTACCTTCTACTACCCATCCGGGTTCCAGTACCGTCAGCTGGTTCTCGGCAGTGTCTTTGGCACTGGTACTCCCTCCTGCCCAGCCTGGTTCCAGCACGCCAGCTGTTTCCGGGTAGTGTCAACGTCACTTTGCCTCCAATGCGTTGTCCTGTCGTGTTGCGGTCGGGTTAGCC
Source organism: Phyllobates terribilis (assembly GCF_046119375.1). NCBI lineage: Eukaryota > Metazoa > Chordata > Amphibia > Anura > Dendrobatidae > Phyllobates > Phyllobates terribilis. The sequence goes on along the minus strand of NW_027362761.1, from coordinate 64,839,743 downwards.
GACTCTATGGTGCCTGCAGTTTAGGTGACTCCTATGTGGGCTGCGGGATCTGGCAATGAAGGCTGGTTCCATAGTGCCAATAGGACAAGCACCCCCTGTAGGACTGTGGGTTTTGGTAACTGCGGCCGGCTCGCGGCCTTGAACTTTTTTTTACATGGGTACCTTCTGCTACCCATCCGGGTTCCAGTACCATCAGCTGGTTCTCGGCAGTGCCTTTGGATTAGGTGCCTCCTTCTCGGTATCCAAGTTCCACCAACGTCTGCTGGTCCTTGGTAGTGCTTTCTGGCACAGGTACCTCCTGCTTAGTAACCGAGTTCCAGTACCGTCAGCTGGTCTTCGGCAGTTCCATTGGCTCTTGTACCTTCTACTACCCATCCGGGTTCCAGTACCGTCAGCTGGTTCTCGGCAGTGTCTTTGGCACGGGTACTCCCTCCTGCCCAGCCTGGTTCCAGCACGCCAGCTGTTTCCGGGTAGTGTCAACGTCACTTTGCCTCCAATGCGTTGTCCTGTCGCGTTGCGGTCGGGTTAGCCGACTCTATGGTGCCTGCAGTTTAGGTGACTCCTATGTGGGCTGCGGGATCTGGCAATGAAGGCTGGTTCCATAGTGCCAATAGGACAAGCACCCCCTGTAGGACTGTGGGTTTTGGTAACTGCGGCCGGCTCGCGGCCTTGAACTTTTTTTTACATGGGTACCTTCTGCTACCCATCCGGGTTCCAGTACCGTCAGCTGGTTCTCGGCAGTGCCTTTGGATTAGGTGCCTCCTTCTCGGTATCCAAGTTCCACCAACGTCTGCTGGTCCTTGGTAGTGCTTTCTGGCACAGGTACCTCCTGCTTAGTAACCGAGTTCCAGTACCGTCAGCTGGTCTTCGGCAGTTCCATTGGCTCTTGTACCTTCTGCTACCCATCCGGGTTCCAGTACCGTCAGCTGGTCCTCGGTAGTTCCTCAGCTTTCTTGTACCTTCTGCTACATTTCCAAGTTCAAGCTTTTTGAAATGGTTCTTGGTAATCACTCTGGATCTCCCTGACGAGGACCCTGAAGACGAGGACCCTGAAGACCAACCCTAAGAAGACGAGGACCCCGAAAACGACGACCCTGAAGACGAGGACCCTGAAGACCACCCCGAAGAAGACGAGGACCCCCGAAGACGACGACCCTGAAGACCACCCCGAAGAAGACCAAGAAGATGACCCTGAAGAAGTTGACCAAGAGGACAAAGAAGAGAAGACAAGCACCAAGATACAGAAGAACAAGAGACAGAAAACCAAGAAGCAGAAATACAAGAAGCTGCAGAACAAAAAGCGGAAGAACATTAAGCATAAGACTAAAAATCAGAGCAAAAGATAATATCTAAATTATAAGCCGAAGATGACTAAGCAGTGTATGGGGGTGAGTCCGTTCCTCTTCGTGGTGCCCCTGGAAAAGACCTGCTGCTGCAGGCCAAACTGAACGCGGACAAATCCTGTTGTAAATCAATTGTGACGGGCAGAACGAAAGGTGTAATGTCCAACCTTTTATAGATAACAACTACAGGAATGCCTGTCACAAATAAGAATATGATGAAGAAGAAGAATATGAAGAAGATGAAGAAGTAGAATATGAAGAATGAAAAAAAAAGAATAATACGAAGAAGGTGAAGAAGAAGAAGGTGAAGAAGAAGTGGATGAAAAAGATGCTGAGGATGATGAAGGAGAAAGTGTGGGAGAAGTAAAAAAGAAGGTGAAGAGCATGGAAGTAGTGAAACATAAATATCTGACAAAATATAAAAATACTTAACATAGTCAATATTTCCGTAACTCAGAACCTTTTAAAAAAAATATTAATTCCTGCTATTCCATTTGATTGGGCTAAACCTCTATGCCTTTATTGTCTCCCCCACCTCCCCCAATACATTCTACATTATTCTTAGTTGTTTTCCTTCATGTAGAATTAACCTACAAGGAAAGAAAGGGTTTATTTTCATTCCGATATTTCTGTCCCATTGACTGGCATTGGTTTCCGGTATCGGAATCGGCGATATCCGATACTTTTTCGCTATCGGTCCGATCCAATCCGATCCGATATTTCCCGATATCGGAAGGTATCGCTCAACACTAATGAAGGTACTTGCTTGCACCAGAAATTTTTAGGGACTTCATCGCAAAAGGGGTGAATACATATGCACATGCAAATTGTTATTTATCCGATAAATTACATTTATGTCAATATTTTTCTCACTTCACTTCACCAATTTAGGCTATTTAGTGCTGATTAGTGTTGAGCGATACCTTCCGATATCGGGAAATATCGGATCGGATTGGATCGGACCGATACCGAAAAAGTATCGGATATCGCCGATTCCGATACCGGAAACCAATGCAAGTCAATGGGACATAAATATCGGAATTAAAATAAACCCTTTCTTTCCTTGTAGGTTATTTCTACATGAAGGAAAACAACTAAGAATAATGTAGAATGTATTGGGGGAGGTGGGGGAGACAATAAAGGCATAGAGGTTTAGCCCAGTCAAATGGAATAGCAGGAATTACTATTTTTTTATTATGTTCTGAGTTACGGAAATATTAACTATGTTAAGTATTTTTATATTTTGTCAGATATTTATGTTTCACTACTTCCATGCTCTTCACCTTCTTTTTTACTTCTCCCACACTTTCTCCTTCATCATCCTCAGCATCTTTTTCATCCACTTCTTCTTCACCTTCTTCTTCTTCACCTTCTTCGTATTATTCTTTTTTTTACATTCTTCATATTCTACTTCTTCATCTTCTTCATATTCTTCTTCTTCATCATATTCTTATTTGTGACAGGCATTCCTGTAGTTGTTATCTATAAAAGGTTGGACATTACACCTTTCGTTCTGCCCGTCACAAAAGATTTACAACAGGATTTGTCCGCGTTCAGTTTGGCCTGCAGCAGCAGGTCTTTTCCAGGGGCACCACGAGGAGGAACGGACTCACCCCCATACACTGCTTAGTCATCTTCTGCTTATAATTTAGATATTATCTTTTGCTCTGATTTTTAGTCTTATGCTTAATGTTCTTCCGCTTTTTGTTCTGCAGCTTCTTATATTTCTGCTTCTTGGTTTTCTGTCTCTTGTTCTTCTGTATCTTGGTGCTTGTCTTCTCTTCTTTGTCTTCTTGGTCAACTTCTTCAGGGTCATCTTCTTGGTCTTCTTCGGGGTGGTCTTCAGGGTCGTCATCTTCGGGGGTCCTCGTCTTCGGGGTCCTCGTCTTCTTCGGGTTGGTCTTCTGGGTCCTCGTCTTCGGGGTCCTCGTCTTCTTCGGGGTGGTCTTCAGGGTCCTCGTCTTCTTCGGGGTGGTCTTCAGGGTCCTCGGCTTCAGGGTCATTGTCTTCGGGGACCTCGTCTTCTTAGGGTTGGTCTTCAGGGTCCTCGTCTTCAGGGTCCTCGTCAGGGAGATCCAGAGTGATTACCAAGAACCATTTCAAAAAGCTTGAACTTGGAAATGTAGCAGAAGGTACAAGAAAGCTGAGGAACTACCGAGGACCAGCTGACGGTACTGGAACCCGGATGGGTAGCAGAAGGTACAAGAGCCAATGGAACTACCGAGGACCAGCTGATGTTACTGGAACTCGGTTACTAAGCAGGAGGTACCTGTGCCAGAAAGCACTACCAAGGACCAGCAGACGTTGGTGGAACTTGGATACCGAGAAGGAGGCACCTAATCCAAAGGCACTGCCGAGAACCAGCTGATGGTACTGGAACCCGGATGGGTAGCAGAAGGTACCCATGTAAAAAAAAGTTCAAGGCCGCGAGCCGGCCGCAGTTACCAAAACCCACAGTCCTACAGGGGGTGCTTGTCCTATTGGCACTATGGAACCAGCCTTCATTGCCAGATCCCGCAGCCCACATAGGAGTCACCTAAACTGCAGGCACCATAGAGTCGGATAACCCGACCGCAACACGACAGGACAACGCATTGAAGGCAAAGTGACGTTGACACTACCCGGAAACAGCTGGCGTGCTGGAACCAGGCTGGGCAGGAGGGAGTACCCGTGCCAAAGACACTGCCGAGAACCAGCTGACGGTACTGGAACCCGGATGGGTAGCAGAAGATACAAGAGCAAATGGAACTACCGAGGACCAGCTGACGGTACTGGAACCCGGATGGGTAGCAGAAGGTACAAGAGCCAATGGAACTACCGAGGACCAGCTGATGTTACTGGAACTCGGTTACTAAGCAGGAGGTACCTGTGCCAGAAAGCACTACCAAGGACCAGCAGACGTTGGTGGAACTTGGATACCGAGAAGGAGGCACCTAATCCAAAGGCACTGCCGAGAACCAGCTGACGGTACTGGAACCCGGATGGGTAGCAGAAGGTACCCATGTAAAAAAAAGTTCAAGGCCGCGAGCCGGCCGCAGTTACCAAAACCCACAGTCCTACAGGGGGTGCTTGTCCTATTGGCACTATGGAACCAGCCTTCATTGCCAGATCCCGCAGCCCACATAGGAGTCACCTAAACAGCAGGCACCATAGAGTCGGCTAACCCGACCGCAACACGACAGGACAACGCATTGGAGGCAAAGTGACGTTGACACTACCCGGAAACAGCTGGCGTGCTGGAACCAGGCTGGGCAGGAGGGAGTACCCGTGCCAAAGACACTGCCGAGAACCAGCTGACGGTACTGGAACCCGGATGGGTAGCAGAAGATACAAGAGCAAATGGAACTACCGAGGACCAGCTGACGGTACTGGAACCCGGATGGGTAGCAGAAGGTACAAGAGCCAATGGAACTACCGAGGACCAGCTGATGTTACTGGAACTCGGTTACTAAGCAGGAGGTACCTGTGCCAGAAAGCACTACCAAGGACCAGCAGACGTTGGTGGAACTTGGATACCGAGAAGGAGGCACCTAATCCAAAGGCACTGCCGAGAACCAGCTGACGGTACTGGAACCCGGATGGGTAGCAGAAGGTACCCATGTAAAAAAAAGTTCAAGGCCGCGAGCCGGCCGCAGTTACCAAAACCCACAGTCCTACAGGGGGTGCTTGTCCTATTGGCACTATGGAACCAGCCTTCATTGCCAGATCCCGCAGCCCACATAGGAGTCACCTAAACTGCAGGCACCATAGAGTCGGCTAACCCGACCGCAACACGACAGGACAACGCATTGGAGGCAAAGTGACGTTGACACTACCCGGAAACAGCTGGCGTGCTGGAACCAGGCTGGGCAGGAGGGAGTACCCGTGCCAAAGACACTGCCGAGAACCAGCTGACGGTACTGGAACCCGGATGGGTAGCAGAAGATACAAGAGCAAATGGAACTACCGAGGACCAGCTGACGGTACTGGAACGCGGATGGGTAGCAGAAGGTACAAGAGCCAATGGAACTACCGAGGACCAGCTGATGTTACTGGAACTCGGTTACTAAGCAGGAGGTACCTGTGCCAGAAAGCACTACCAAGGACCAGCAGACGTTGGTGGAACTTGGATACCGAGAAGGAGGCACCTAATCCAAAGGCACTGCCGAGAACCAGCTGACGGTACTGGAACCCGGATGGGTAGCAGAAGGTACCCATGTAAAAAAAAGTTCAAGGCCGCGAGCCGGCCGCAGTTACCAAAACCCACAGTCCTACAGGGGGTGCTTGTCCTATTGGCACTATGGAACCAGCCTTCATTGCCAGATCCCGCAGCCCACATAGGAGTCACCTAAACTGCAGGCACCATAGAGTCGGCTAACCCGACCGCAACACGACAGGACAACGCATTGGAGGCAAAGTGACGTTGACACTACCCGGAAACAGCTGGCGTGCTGGAACCAGGCTGGGCAGGAGGGAGTACCCGTGCCAAAGACACTGCCGAGAACCAGCTGACGGTACTGGAACCCGGATGGGTAGCAGAAGATACAAGAGCAAATGGAACTACCGAGGACCAGCTGACGGTACTGGAACCCGGATCGGTAGCAGAAGGTACAAGAGCCAATGGAACTACCGAGGACCAGCTGATGTTACTGGAACTCGGTTACTAAGCAGGAGGTACCTGTGCCAGAAAGCACTACCAAGGACCAGCAGACGTTGGTGGAACTTGGATACCGAGAAGGAGGCACCTAATCCAAAGGCACTGCCGAGAACCAGCTGACGGTACTGGAACCCGGATGGGTAGCAGAAGGTACCCATGTAAAAAAAAGTTCAAGGCCGCGAGCCGGCCGCAGTTACCAAAACCCACAGTCCTACAGGGGGTGCTTGTCCTATTGGCACTATGGAACCAGCCTTCATTGCCAGATCCCGCAGCCCACATAGGAGTCACCTAAACTGCAGGCACCATAGAGTCGGCTAACCCGACCGCAACACGACAGGACAACGCATTGGAGGCAAAGTGACGTTGACACTACCCGGAAACAGCTGGCGTGCTGGAACCAGGCTGGGCAGGAGGGAGTACCCGTGCCAAAGACACTGCCGAGAACCAGCTGACGGTACTGGAACCCGGATGGGTAGCAGAAGATACAAGAGCAAATGAAACTACCGAGGACCAGCTGACGGTACTGGAACCCGGATGGGTAGCAGAAGGTACAAGAGCCAATGGAACTGCCGAGGACCAGCTGGCGGTGCTGGAGCCCAGGGTAAATACTAAAAACAGAGGAGCCAGAGGTGTATTTGGAGGAGGTTTTAAATCCGTAGTACAGTGGATGTGGACAAAGCAGGAGAATTTGCCGGACACACAGCTGGGGATCAGCTGACGTTACTGAACCCCAATAACACTGGAGCAAGCGTTGACTGTGCAGACGGCACTTCTGAGCAGCAACTAGCGGTATTGGAGCCCAGGGTAAATACTAAAAACGGAGGAGCCAGAGGTGTAATTGGAGCAAGTTTTAAATAAGTAGCACAGTGAATATGGACAGAGCAGGAGAAATTGCCGTGAACACAGCAGGGGAACAGCTGACGTTACCGAACCCCAATAACACCGCAGCAAGTGTTGACTGTGGAGACGGCACTTCCGAGCGCCAACTGGCGGTGCTGGAGCCCAGGGATAAGAATGAAAACAGAGGAGCCAGAGGTGTAATTGGAGCAACTTTAAAATGTGTAGTACAGTGGATGTGGACAAAGCAGGAGAAATTGCCGTCCGTACAGCAGGGGAACAGCTGACGTTACCGAACCCCAATAACACGGCAGCAAGTGTTGACTGTGCAGACAGCACTTCCGAGCGCCAACTGGCGGTGCTGGAGCCCAGGGATAAGAATAAAAATAGAGAGGAGCCAGAGGTGTAATTGGAGCAAGTTTTAAATAAGTAGCACAGTGAATATGGACAGAGCAGGAGAAATTGCCGTGAACACAGCAGGGGAACAGCTGACGTTACCGAACCCCAATAACACGGCAGCAAGTGTTGACTGTGCAGACGGCACTTCCGAGCGCCAACTGGCAGTGCTGGAGCCCAGGGATAAGAATAAAAATAGAGAGGAGCCAGAGGTGTAATTGGAGCAAGTTTTAAATAAGCAGCACAGTGAATATGGACAGAGCAGGAGAAATTGCCGTGAACACAGCAGGGGAACAGCTGACGTTACCGAACCCCAATAACACCGCAGCAAGTGTTGACTGTGCAGACGGCACTTCCGAGCGCCAACTGGCGGTGCTGGAGCCCAGGGATAAGAATGAAAACAGAGGAGCCAGAGGTGTAATTGGAGCAACTTTAAAATGTGTAGTACAGTGGATGTGGACAAAGCAGGAGAAATTGCCGTCCGCACAGCAGGGGAACAGCTGACGTTACTGAACCCCAATAACACGGCAGCAAGTGTTGACTGTGCAGACGGCACTTCCGAGCGCCAACTGGCGGTGTTGGAGCTCAGGGATAATACTGAAAACAGAGGAGCCAGAGGTGTAATTGGAGCAACTTTAAAATCTGTAGTAGTGAGAATGTGGACAGAGCAGGAGAAATTGCCGTCCGCACAGCAGGGGAACAGCTGACGTTACTGAACCCCAATAACATGGTAGCAAGTGTTGACTGTGCAGACGGCACTTCCGAGCGCCAACTGGCGGTGTTGGAGCTCAGGGATAATACTGAAAACAGAGGAGCCAGAGGTGTAATTGGAGCAACTTTAAAATCTGTAGTAGTGAGAATGTGGACAGAGCAGGAGAAATTGCCGTCCGCACAGCAGGGGAACAGCTGACGTTACTGAACCCCAATAACATGGTAGCAAGTGTTGACTGTGCAGACGGCACTTCCGAGCGCCAACTGGCGGTGTTGGAGCTCAGGGATAATACTGAAAACAGAGGAGCCAGAGGTGTAATTGGAGCAACTTTAAAATCTGTAGTAGTGAGAATGTGGACAGAGCAGGAGAAATTGCCGTCCGCACAGCAGGGGAACAGCTGACGTTACTGAACCCCAATAACACGGCAGCAAGTGTTGACTGTGCAGACGGCACTTCCGAGCGCCAACTGGCGGTGTTGGAGCTCAGGGATAATACTGAAAACAGAGGAGCCAGAGGTGTAATTGGAGCAACTTTAAAATCTGTAGTAGTGAGAATGTGGACAGAGCAGGAGAAATTGCCGTCCGCACAGCAGGGGAACAGCTGACGTTACTGAACCCCAATAACATGGTAGCAAGTGTTGACTGTGCAGACGGCACTTCCGAGCGCCAACTGGCGGTGTTGGAGCTCAGGGATAATACTGAAAACAGAGGAGCCAGAGGTGTAATTGGAGCAACTTTAAAATCTGTAGTAGTGAGAATGTGGACAGAGCAGGAGAAATTGCCGTCCGCACAGCAGGGGAACAGCTGACGTTACTGAACCCCAATAACATGGTAGCAAGTGTTGACTGTGCAGACGGCACTTCCGAGCGCCAACTGGCGGTGTTGGAGCTCAGGGATAATACTGAAAACAGAGGAGCCAGAGGTGTAATTGGAGCAACTTTAAAATCTGTAGTAGTGAGAATGTGGACAGAGCAGGAGAAATTGCCGTCCGCACAGCAGGGGAACAGCTGACGTTACTGAACCCCAATAACACGGCAGCAAGTGTTGACTGTGCAGACGGCACTTCCGAGCGCCAACTGGCGGTGTTGGAGCTCAGGGATAATACTGAAAACAGAGGAGCCAGAGGTGTAATTGGAGCAACTTTAAAATCTGTAGTAGTGAGAATGTGGACAGAGCAGGAGAAATTGCCGTCCGCACAGCAGGGGAACAGCTGACGTTACTGAACCCCAATAACATGGTAGCAAGTGTTGACTGTGCAGACGGCACTTCCGAGCGCCAACTGGCGGTGTTGGAGCTCAGGGATAATACTGAAAACAGAGGAGCCAGAGGTGTAATTGGAGCAACTTTAAAATCTGTAGTAGTGAGAATGTGGACAGAGCAGGAGAAATTGCCGTCCGCACAGCAGGGGAACAGCTGACGTTACTGAACCCCAATAACATGGGAGCAAGTGTTGACTGTGCAGACGGCACTTCCGAGCGCCAACTGGCGGTGTTGGAGCTCAGGGATAATACTGAAAACAGAGGAGCCAGAGGTGTAATTGGAGCAACTTTAAAATCTGTAGTAGTGAGAATGTGGACAGAGCAGGAGAAATTGCCGTCCGCACAGCATGGGAACAGCTGACGTTACTGAACCCCAATAACACGGCAGCAAGTGTTGACTGTGCAGACGGCACTTCCGAGCGCCAACTGGCGGTGTTGGAGCTCAGGGATAATACTGAAAACAGAGGAGCCAGAGGTGTAATTGGAGCAACTTTAAAATCTGTAGTAGTGAGAATGTGGACAGAGCAGGAGAAATTGCCGTCCGCACAGCAGGGGAACAGCTGACGTTACTGAACCCCAATAACATGGTAGCAAGTGTTGACTGTGCAGACGGCACTTCCGAGCGCCAACTGGCGGTGTTGGAGCTCAGGGATAATACTGAAAACAGAGGAGCCAGAGGTGTAATTGGAGCAACTTTAAAATCTGTAGTAGTGAGAATGTGGACAGAGCAGGAGAAATTGCCGTCCGCACAGCAGGGGAACAGCTGACGTTACTGAACCCCAATAACATGGTAGCAAGTGTTGACTGTGCAGACGGCACTTCCGAGCGCCAACTGGCGGTGTTGGAGCTCAGGGATAATACTGAAAACAGAGGAGCCAGAGGTGTAATTGGAGCAACTTTAAAATCTGTAGTAGTGAGAATGTGGACAGAGCAGGAGAAATTGCCGTCCGCACAGCAGGGGAACAGCTGACGTTACTGAACCCCAATAACACGGCAGCAAGTGTTGACTGTGCAGACGGCACTTCCGAGCGCCAACTGGCGGTGTTGGAGCTCAGGGATAATACTGAAAACAGAGGAGCCAGAGGTGTAATTGGAGCAACTTTAAAATCTGTAGTAGTGAGAATGTGGACAGAGCAGGAGAAATTGCCGTCCGCACAGCAGGGGAACAGCTGACGTTACTGAACCCCAATAACATGGTAGCAAGTGTTGACTGTGCAGACGGCACTTCCGAGCGCCAACTGGCGGTGTTGGAGCTCAGGGATAATACTGAAAACAGAGGAGCCAGAGGTGTAATTGGAGCAACTTTAAAATCTGTAGTAGTGAGAATGTGGACAGAGCAGGAGAAATTGCCGTCCGCACAGCAGGGGAACAGCTGACGTTACTGAACCCCAATAACATGGGAGCAAGTGTTGACTGTGCAGACGGCACTTCCGAGCGCCAACTGGCGGTGTTGGAGCTCAGGGATAATACTGAAAACAGAGGAGCCAGAGGTGTAATTGGAGCAACTTTAAAATCTGTAGTAGTGAGAATGTGGACAGAGCAGGAGAAATTGCCGTCCGCACAGCAGGGGAACAGCTGACGTTACTGAACCCCAATAACATGGTAGCAAGTGTTGACTGTGCAGACGGCACTTCCGAGCGCCAACTGGCGGTGTTGGAGCTCAGGGATAATACTGAAAACAGAGGAGCCAGAGGTGTAATTGGAGCAACTTTAAAATCTGTAGTAGTGAGAATGTGGACAGAGCAGGAGAAATTGCCGTCCGCACAGCAGGGGAACAGCTGACGTTACTGAACCCCAATAACATGGTAGCAAGTGTTGACTGTGCAGACGGCACTTCCGAGCGCCAACTGGCGGTGTTGGAGCTCAGGGATAATACTGAAAACAGAGGAGCCAGAGGTGTAATTGGAGCAAGTTTAAAATCTGTAGTAGTGAGAATGTGGACAGAGCAGGAGAAATTGCCGTCCGCACAGCATGGGAACAGCTGACGTTACTGAACCCCAATAACACGGCAGCAAGTGTTGACTGTGCAGACGGCACTTCCGAGCGCCAACTGGAGGTGTTGGAGCTCAGGGATAATACTGAAAACAGAGGAGCCAGAGGTGTAATTGGAGCAACTTTAAAATCTGTAGTAGTGAGAATGTGGACAGAGCAGGAGAAATTGCCGTCCGCACAGCAGGGGAACAGCTGACGTTACTGAACCCCAATTACATGGTAGCAAGTGTTGACTGTGCAGACGGCACTTCCGAGCGCCAACTGGCGGTGTTGGAGCTCAGGGATAATACTGAAAACAGAGGAGCCAGAGGTGTAATTGGAGCAACTTTAAAATCTGTAGTAGTGAGAATGTGGACAGAGCAGGAGAAATTACCGTCCGCACAGCAGGGGAACAGCTGACGTTACTGAACCCCAATAACATGGTAGCAAGTGTTGACTGTGCAGACGGCACTTCCGAGCGCCAACTGGCGGTGTTGGAGCTCAGGGATAATACTGAAAACAGAGGAGCCAGAGGTGTAATTGGAGCAACTTTAAAATCTGTAGTAGTGAGAATGTGGACAGAGCAGGAGAAATTGCCGTCCGCACAGCAGGGGAACAGCTGACGTTACTGAACCCCAATAACATGGTAGCAAGTGTTGACTGTGCAGACGGCACTTCCGAGCGCCAACTGGCGGTGTTGGAGCTCAGGGATAATACTGAAAACAGAGGAGCCAGAGGTGTAATTGGAGCAACTTTAAAATCTGTAGTAGTGAGAATGTGGACAGAGCAGGAGAAATTGCCGTCCGCACAGCAGGGGAACAGCTGACGTTACTGAACCCCAATAACATGGTAGCAAGTGTTGACTGTGCAGACGGCACTTCCGAGCGCCAACTGGCGGTGTTGGAGCTCAGGGATAATACTGAAAACAGAGGAGCCAGAGGTGTAATTGGAGCAACTTTAAAATCTGTAGTAGTGAGAATGTGGACAGAGCAGGAGAAATTGCCGTCCGCACAGCAGGGGAACAGCTGACGTTACTGAACCCCAATAACATGGTAGCAAGTGTTGACTGTGCAGACGGCACTTCCGAGCGCCAACTGGTGGTGTTGGAGCTCAGGGATAATACTGAAAACAGAGGAGCCAGAGGTGTAATTGGAGCAACTTTAAAATCTGTAGTAGTGAGAATGTGGACAGAGCAGGAGAAATTGCCGTCCGCACAGCAGGGGAACAGCTGACGTTACTGAACCCCAATAACATGGTAGCAAGTGTTGACTGTGCAGACGGCACTTCCGAGCGCCAACTGGCGGTGTTGGAGCTCAGGGATTACAGTTCAGGTGGTAGAAACATGAACAGAACAGGAGACCTGGATACTGTTGCCAACCAATTATTTATTCTGGAAGAGGACTGGCAAATTCATGAGAGATCCAGGCCTTGTTCATTTTGAGAAAAGTAAGCCGGTCAACGTTATCGGAGGATAGTCGCATGCGACGGTCTGTTAGTACACCACCTGCGGCACTAAAGACGCGTTCCGATAATACACTAGCAGCAGGGCAAGCTAGCACCTCCAGTGCATACTGACTAAGCTCTGGCCATGTATCCAGCTTACAGACCAAAAACTTGAAGGGAGAAGTGCCGTCTGGGAGTACACTAAGAGGGCAAGACATGTAGTCTGTCACCATCTGACGGAAACGTTGCCTCCTGCTGACTGGAGCCGTCTGTGATGGTGTAGACATTTGTGGCGGCGGGGACACAAAACTTTGCCACATTTCGGCCATACTGGTCTTGCCTTGTGCTGAGGCGCTGCTTCTGCTCCCTCTTTGTGCAGAGCTTCCTCCACTGCCTTGACGCACTGAGCTGCTTTGTAAAGCACTAGCAGCACTGCTCTCGGTTGGAATGGAGAACATGATGGAATGCACCAGTGCGTCTTGGTACTCCCGCATTTTACGCTCCCGGTTCAACGGTGTTATGAGGCTTTGTAAGTTGTCCCGGTAGCGAGGATCTAGGAGGGTGGACACCCAATAATCAGCCGTGTTGAGAATGTGGGCGATGCGGCGGTCGTTTCTCAGGCACTGCAGCATGAAATCAACCATGTGCTGCAGACTGCCAACTGGCCAAGAAACGCTGTCCCCTGCTTGAGGCGTGATCTCTGCCTGCTCTGCATCACCCCACCCTCGCTCTAGATACTGACTACTAGAGCATTGTGTACCTCCCTCCTCTGGACAGATGTCTTCCTCATCCATTGACTCCTCCTCATCCTCCTCACAAAGTGTCCCCTGCCTAGGCCTTTGTGAGGAACCACGTTGCGCAGACTGTAGAGAAGCAGATGGCATTTGTGACTCCTCATCCTCCACCTCTTCCAAAACCTCGTCCCTTAGTGCTTGCAGTGTTTTTTCAAGCAGGCAGATAAGGGGGATAGTCATGCTGACTAGTGCATCATCTGCACTCGCCATCCGCGTGGAATAATCGAAGGCACGCAAAACGTGGCAAATGTCCTTCATAGAGGCCCACTCAGTGGTGGTGAAGTGTGAACGGCGCGCACTGCGACTTGTTTGCGCCTGCTGCAGCTGGTACTCCATTACTGCTGCCTGCTGCTCACACAACCTCTCCAACATATGTAACGTTGAATTCCACCTGGTGGGTAGGTCACATATGATGCGATGTTCCGGAAGACATAATCGGCGCTGCAGAGCTGCAATGCGTGATCTTGCATTGCTGGAACGCCGCAAGTGAGCGCACTCTATGCGGACCTTGTGAAGCAGTGCATCAAGATCCGGATAGTCCCTCAAAAAACTCTGCACGACCAAGTTGAGCACATGTGCCAGACATGGGATGTGAGTGAGGTTGCCTAGGCCCAGAGCTGCCACCAGATTTCGGCCATTGTCACACACTACCATGCCTGGCTGGAGATTCGCTGGCACAAACCACACGTCACTCTGCTGCTTGATGGCATTCCAGAGCTCCTGCGCTGTGTGGCTTCGATTCCCCAAAGAAATTAATTTTAATACGGCCTGTTGACGTTTGGCCACGGCTGTGCTCATATCGGTCATCATAACAGGTAAACGTTCACGGGTCGATGTGGAGGTAGACCGTGACGGCTCCTGCAGCGCTGATTCAGAGGAACTGGAGTATGAGGAGGAGTCAATGTGTACAGACTGGATTCCTGCAATCCTTGGAGTTGGCAGAACACGTACAGCGCCACTCTCAAGATCTGTACCCGGCTCCACAACATTTACCCAATGGGCAGTGAGGGAAAGGTATCGTCCCTGTCCATGCTTACTGGTCCACGCATCAGTGGTCAGGTGGACCTTGCTACTGACGGCGTTTTGTAGCGCATGTTTAATTTTTCCCTCCACATGATGTTGCAGGGCAGGGACGGCTTGCCTGCTGAAATAAAAGGGGCTGGGCACGTTGTATTGTGGGACTGCCAATGCCATAAAGTTACGGAATGTGTCAGTCTCCACCAGCCTGAATGATAGCATTTCAAGGGCCAGTAGTTTAGCAATGCCAGCATTCAGAGCCTGTGCTCGGGGGTGGTTTGCCGAGTATGGGCGCCTTTTCTCCCATGCCTGTGCTAACGATGGCTGTAGACTGGCCTGGGAGTGTGAGGATGACTGGGAAAGTGGTGCTGTGGGTGGAATTACACTGTGTCTCTGTACAACAGTGCCAGAGATTCTTCCATGGCGATCCTGTGAGGAAGCCGAACCAGCTGTGTGTGAGCTGGAGGAAGAGGCTACAACACGAGCTGAAGAGGTGGTAGGTGGCGCTGTAGGTTGGCCTAGGTCTTCAGTGTGTTTGTGTAACTCCACCACGTGCTTGGTCCGCACATGTTTCCACATATTTGTGGTATTGAGGTTGCTGACACTTTTCCCTCTTTTCACCTTCTGATTACACAGCTTGCATTTGACAAAGCAAATGTCATCTGCAACTGTGTCAAAAAAGGACCAGGCACTGCAAGTCTTGGGAGCGCCCGCTTTGGATTTTGGAAGAGCCATGCTCCTAATGGGTGCCGAAGTGGAGGCTACAGGCAACCAAGTCTGCACCCTCCCTCTCCCTCCTTTTTGGGCCGTTCGGGGAATCTCTTCCTCAGAGCTGCTCCCACCACCTTCCTGTCCCTCACGCCATGATGGGTCAAGGACCTCATCATCTACACCACCCTCTTCAAACAACTGCTTCTCCTGGGTAGTCTCGACAGCACAGTACGCACCAGAAAGTGGCACCTGAGTCTCATCATCAGATGCGTACTGAGGTGTGCTGCTGACCATAGGCACTGGCCCACCCGCCTCTTCAGATTCAGAGAGACAAAACGGTTGCGCATCACTGCATACTACCTCTTCTTCAAATTCTCGAATTCTGCTTCGCTGGCCCCCTCTTTCCAAGCCAAGAGATTCAGAGAACAGAAGTAGAGATGGCTCCTGTCCAGGGCTCTCTGACTGCCTGGGCAATTTGGCAGGTGGTGAAGAGACAGATGGGTGCTCTTCAGTGCTCAGGACCTGAGAGGATCTGGAACTAATTGAAGTCGATGCGTTAGCTGCCATCCATCCGACAACGGCTTCAATTTGGTCCTCACGCAGCAGTGGGGTACGGCTAGCTCCTACAAAGCTGCGCATAAAGGACTGTTCCCTGGTAAAACTGGGGGATGCTGAGTCACTGGTGCCCGCAACAGGCACAGAATCCCCACGTCCTCTCCCTGCAGGCACAGAATCCTCACGTCCTCTCCCTGCAGAAACTCCACGCCCACGCCCACGACCACATGCCTTACTCCCTGCCTTCTTCATCTTGGTAGACTGATAAAGATAGGCAGAAAAGTACTAAGGGCTTAGTGTGCTTATTCCTGAACAGCTGCTAACAGGTATAAGAAACACTAATTTTATAAAGTGTGGACTAGACTTTAATATGAGCTAATGTGGCCTACACAACTGTAAAGTGGAGTGTTTGGTGAACTTTATTTAGGTTTTTTTTTGTCACAAAAAGACACTGGATGTGCCTAAAGATGTAATAACGATAGTATCACAAACTTTTTGTAGCTATTACAATGTAGGAAGGTAACCTACAATGCAATAGATGAGGCTGCAAAAAATAGGCTAATACTAATCTGGCTGGGGCTGCAGGGCCCAATGCTGCAGAAAGGCTCCTCTATCTACTCCTATATAGTGTGTTTGGAATCAATTTAGCTGAATACGGATGGAACCACCACACTAATAGGAGATATCAGGAAAAATTATGAATTGGCAATAAAGGACAATGTATGAGGCAGTGACACACACTGAGTGCACTACAACCAGACGGGGTTGAAGCACACACTACAGGGTGAGCTGCACTCACACACCAGACCTTGCAGACAGCGGTGAACAGTACAGATGCAGAGCACTGTGCACTAGCGTTGCAAGAGCAAAAAAATTTCTCTATCTACTCCTATATAGTGTGTTTGGAACCAATTTAGCTGAATACGGATGGAACCACCACACTAATAGGAGATATCAGGAAAAATTATGAATTGGCAAAAAAGGACAATGTATGAGGCAGTGACACACACTGAGTGCACTACAACCAGACTTGGCTGAAGCACACACTACAGGGTGAGCTGCACTCACACTCACAGACCTTGCAGACAGCGGTGAACAGCACAGGGAACTGTGCACTAGCACTGCAAGGCACAGTGATTTATAAAGTAGCTTGGGTAAAGCAGTATAGAGCAAATAGGTAGCTAAAACTGTCCCTCAGAACAACAGCGTCCTATCCCTAACTGAATTCACAGCAGAGTGAGCTCAAAATGGCGGCGGTGGCTTTTATAGTGCATCATGACATCATTTCAGCAGCCAATCACAGCCATGCCATTAGTTAAGATGCCTACATGCCTAACAGGATGTGCCCACACTTCTTAGGATCCTCATTGGCTGAATAAAATGAAAATGTCTCACTGCATTATGGGAACTTCCGATTCCGGTATACGATATTGCAAAAGTATCGGAATTAAGTATCGGAATTCCGATACCGCGAATATCGGCCGATACCCGATATTTCAGTATCGGAATGCTCAACACTAGTGCTGATGCATCACACACAAATCGGATTACAAAAATAATTAAACACAGGTTATGTAAAAAAAAGGGAAAAAACCAAGGGGGTTGCAAAATTTTGCAAGCCACTGTAGTGCGAGGAGACAATATGGGGGGAGAAACGTGTGAGTGGGCACAGAATAGAGACTGAGTAGCGTGAGTAGAGTGTAGCATATGGGGACAGTGTAAGGGCTCAGCCAGCAGGGGACAGTAAGCCAAATATGGGAATTGAATTCTTACCCGGGTGCCGGAAAACCTACAGTACAGACCAAAAGTTTGAACACATCTTCTCATTTAAAGATTTTTCTGTATTTTCATGACTATGAAAATTGTACATTCACACTGAAGGCATCAAAACTATGAATTAACACATGTGGAATTATATACTTAACAAAAAAGTGTGAAACAACTGAAAATATGTCTTATATTCTAGGTTCTTCAAAGTAGCCACCTTTTGCTTTGATGACTGTTTTGCACACTCTTGGCATTCTCTTGATGAGCTTCAAGAGGTAGTTACCGGAAATGGTCTTCCAACAATCTTGAAGGAGTTCCCAGAGATGCTTAGCACTTGTTGGCCCTTTTGCCTTCACTCTGCGGTCCAGCTCACCCCAAACCATCTCGATTGGGTTCAGGTCTGGTGACTGTGGAGGCCAGGTCATCTGGCGTAGCACCCCATCACTCTCCTTCTTGGTCAAATAGCCCTTACACAGCCTGGAGGTGTGCTTGGGGTCATTGTCCTGTTGAAAAATAAATGATGGTCCAACTAAACGCAAACCGGATGGAATAGCATGCCGCTGCAAGATGCTGTGGTAGCCATGCTGGTTCAGTATGCCTTCAATTTTGAATAAATCACCAACAGTATGAACAGCAAAGCACCCCCACACCATCACACCTCCTCCTCCATGCTTCACAGTGGAAACCAGGCATGTAGAGTCCATCCGTTCACCTTTTCTGCGTCGCACAAAGACACGGTGGTTGGAACCAAAGATCTCAAATTTGGACTCATCAGACCAAAGCACAGATTTCCACTGGTCTAATGTCCATTCCTTGTGTTCTTTAGCCCAAACAAGTCTCTTCTGCTTGTTGCCTGTCCTTAGCAGTGGTTTCCTAGCAGCTATTTTACCATGAAGGCCTGCTGACAAAGTCTCCTCTTAACAGTTGTAGAGATGTGTCTGCTGCTAGAACTCTGTGTGGTATTGACCTGGTCTCTAATCTGAGCTGCTGTTAACCTGCTATTTCTGAGGCTGGTGACTCGGATAAACTTATCCTCAGAAGCAGAGGTGACTCTTGGCCTTCCTTTCTTGGGGCAGTCCACATGTGAGCCAGTTTCTTTGTAGCGCTTCATGTTTTTTGCAACTGCACTTGGGGACACATTCAAAGTTTGCCCAATTTTTCGGACTGACTGACCTTCATTTCTTAAAGTAATGATGGCCACTCGTTTTTCTTTACTTAGCTGCTTTTTTCTTGCCATAATACAAATTCTAACAGTCTATTCAGTAGGACTATCAGCTGTGTATCCACCTGACTTCTGCACAACACAACTGATGGTCCCAACCCCATTTATAAGGCAAGAAATCCCACTTCTTAAACCTGACAGGGCACACCTGTGAAGTGAAAACCATTTCCGGTGACTACCTCTTGAAGCTCATCAAGAGAATGCCAAGAGTGTGCAAAGCAGTCATCAAAGCAAAAGGTGGCTACTTTGAAGAACCTAGAATATAAGACATATTTTCAGTTGTTTCACACTTTTTTGTTAAGTATATAATTCCACATGTATTAATTCATAGTTTTGATGCCTTCAGTGTGAATGTACAATTTTCAAAGTCATGAAAATACAGAAAAATCTTTAAATGAGAAGGTGTGTCCAAACTTTTGGTCTGTACTGTAGATACACGTCTGATGCTGTATGTATACTTCTTGCTCTCCATGGCTTGTTCAACTGTTTCTGAGTTATCTTGGTCTAATTCTGACAGATGCAGAATTCTAAGTGTAAGGCTACATTCACACATCCGTGTGACAAGTCGTAGTGATGTCAGTTTTTACATTGGACAGCACTCTTACCTATAGAGTTTTATTGAGCCATACACACATGAGTTTTAAAAACAAGCCTGTGTCTCCAGACTGTGAAACTCAGAGCACATATTATTCTCATTCATTGGTTTTGACTTTTTCGGGAAAGTATAAGACGTGATCTCAGTTTCTGTGCATTTGAACAGTGATGTACAAAGGTCTTCCCTGTTTCTTTGCTATCCAGTTATCTTGAAGTTAGCTGCTTAGTTTCTAATCTTATACTTTGTTATACTTTACAATGGACGATTTATTCCATGTTGTTTCTGGGTTTATTCTTTAGTTTCTAATGTATCAGATGTCAAGAGCCAGGCCTAGTTTCTATGGCACGAGAAAGGTTAGAGAGAATGCATGATGCACAATTCCTAGATGAACTATTTGTGATCACATGGGAACATAGCTACTAATGTATCATATGGGATCAGGCCAAAAACCTGGATCTATTAATAACACCGCTTGCCAGAGACTGCTGTAAATGTAGGCAACCGACATGCTTAGGGTTTCCAAAACAAGATGATGTTCAACAACCACTCCTTTCTACAAGATAGCTTATACTATAGCATAGTATATTTATTTAGTCATTCATTCATTCATTCATCAACTACAGGTGCATCTCACAAAATTAGAATATCATCAAAAAGTTAATTAATTTCAGTTCTTCAGAGTCATTACAAACAGAGTGATCTATTTCAAGTGTTTATTTCTGTTAATGTTGATGATTATGGCTTACAGCCAATGAAAACACAAAAGTCATTATCTCAGTAAATTAGAATACTTTATAACAACAGCTTGAAAAATGTTTTTAACATCAGAAATGCTCAATTGCTGCATCAATGCGGCGTGGCATGGGGGCGATCAGCCTGTGGCGCTGCTGAGATGTTATGGAAGCCCAGGTTGCTTTGATAGCAGCCTTCAGCTAATCTGCATTGTTGGGTCTGGTGTCTCATCTTCCTCTTGACAATACCCCATAGATTCTCTATGGGGTTAAGGTCAGGTGAGTTTTCTGGTCAATCAAGCACAGTGATGCTGTTGTTTTTAAACCAGGTATTGGTACTTTTGGCAGTGTGGACAGGTGCCAAGTCCTGCTGGAGAATGACATTTCCATCTACAAAAAGCTTGTCGGCCGAGGGAAGCTTGAAGGGCTCTAAAATTTCCTGGTAGACGGCTGCTCTGACTTTGGTCTTGATAAAACACAGTGGACCTACACCAGTAGATGACATGGCTCCCCATCACTGATTGTGGAAACTTCATACTAGACCTCAAGCAGCTTGAATTGTGTGCAGCTCCACTCTTCCTGCAGACTCTGTGACCTTGATTTTCAAATGAAAATTGGAACTCTGGGACCTTGCGGAGTGTGTCAATGACTGCCTTCTGGACATCTGTCAAGTCAGTAGTCTTCCCCATGATTGTGGAGCCTACTGAAACAGACTAAGGGACCTTTTTAAAGGCTTAGGAAGCCTTTGCTGGTGTTTTTTGTTAATTATTTTAATTTACTGAGATATTGACTTTTGTGTTTTCAAGATAAAAAATATATAAAACAACTTGCGCTAGTGTATAGGGTATGTGGTAAGAAACAACAATGAAGATGTTAAAAATGTCCAATTTTCTTAAATACGTAGGTTACAAGAAGTTAAAAATCATTGTTTTAAAAGGTGGCTAGTAGGCTAAAAGCAATGGGAGGAGGGAAGATAGTCAGGATCGGAGCCCTAGAAGTTTTTCCTGGTTGACAGGCAGTTATGAGCTTCCTGGAGGGTCTTTTGATGACCAGGTCGGAGGGTCCCCCTTATATGGAGAAAAGGAAGGGAATTGTTTAGTGGCAAGTTTTAGAGGTTGCCTTCTTATATTATTGAGATATCTAGTTACCTGATCTGAGGTGTAGGAGGGTTTTGGGGAAGGGGTCCGGTCAGGTGTGGGTTATCCACGTTCCAGTTAGACTGCAAGGGAATGAGAGTCGATTTTCCTTCAGTCACGGGAGGTCTTAGTTGCCTAGGGGAGGGAGGAGGGAAGAAAAATGTTTTTTTGTACCTGTGTTGGTCGATTGTAGTTAGAAGGTTTGGATGCAGAGAAGAGGGCGGCTTCCACTTGTGGAGTGAAGGCGATCGCCTATATTTAGTGACAAAGGGAGTGGGAAAAAAGATTAATAGGAAATGGTGGCATTTTATAACGAGTACTGCTACAGAGCTGTGGTGGAATATATCTGTATAGGTCGAGTCACTTATTTGTTGCTGACTGGTGCTGTTTAGGAGGAGACCCGCATTTAGTGGTTGCAAGGTGCTAAATTCTGGTGGGTGTATTCGTGGACCCAGGGATAGTTTAAGCAAATGGGTTCCTTGCTGGAGTGGAGCGGGGTAGAATTCCTGCAGCACTAGTAGCGGGTGGCTTGTCTTGGTTTTATAGAAGTAGGGGCAGTCCCCTAACCGCTTTTGCTTTAAATCCTTGCGTGGGTCAGACAAAACAAATCACAGCTTAATCACAGCATGCATAGAACAGTCCAGGGAGCTGCATGTATTGTAGCAAGTTGGCACAATGACTTACGGTTCAGTCGCACTCTTCTTGTCAGTTGTGAACATCCAATGTCAGTGGACCTGTGTGGCTGCCGGTCCGTGTGGCAGAAGAAGCTTCCTCCGCTGTATGAATGAGCGATGGTGGCGTGGTGCAGAGAGGGGAGGGGCAGTGTCCCGACAGCGTTTTTCCTGAAGTATCTTTCCTGGTGTCTTTGTGTTGGCTTTTTAAGGTGGTTGTGATGCTGCTTTTTTTTTCTTTTACTTCTAGTGAGTAGCCTCTAAGCGAAAGCTGGCTGAAGAGTGGTCACGTCACTTCTTTTTAACCACTCTGTGTCTTTAAAAACCTGACGAGGTTAAAAGAAGCCCAAAAAACTGACCATATGAACAGCAAACTGCTTTACATTAAAGTGAATATATTCATTCTTTTCATTGTTTATTTAGTGCTTTTTCAGATGGGATATGCACATATCCTTAGGGTGACTACGTAACACCTTATTGCTGTTGTAACAAGCTGATTGGAGTACATAACACAGAGATAGACCAATGTGGCTTCTGTGGAGGCCAAGCTGCAACTGGGTGGTGTTATGATAGTGTAGCAACTCACTCGGGAAAATAGGTAACACACTAAAAACTGCAACTGACCTTGCCGGTTCCTGTAAAGACTAGAGATCCTGACCCCACAGTCCCTAGTGGTTCCTGCATGAGCTGAGATAGCCCTAACCAAAGACTAGACTATGGCAACTCAGACCTATGCTGCCTGAAAGGCCATTGAGTGCTTCATGCTCCTCCCTAGAGAACCAGAGGGCAGAGCAGAGTGCAAATTACTTACAGAAGGGAAAGTGTGCTGAAATAGAAAGAGATCCCAGACTGAGTAAAACAAACCATGAAATACAAAATAAAAGATTAAGTACGTAATGTTAGAGAATATGCCACCTACTTCCTAAAAAGAAACAGAAGATGAGTGCAGGGTAAAGAACATAAACAGCAGAGAGATAAACCCTAGCTGGTCTTTCACTGACTGGCTTAAACTGCAGCAATAAGGCTGGAAATCCAAATGAGACTATCACCAGCAGAAAATACCAGCAGGGGGAAAGTATATAAAGCCGCATCCAAAAGGTGAAAGAGCAGACAAATTAATAAATGAAAACCCCTGTTTCCTTCCAAGGTGTATCTGCTGTGGCTCGGCGGTCAGAAAGGCCAACCACAAAGCACAGGCTCAAGGGTTCAAACCCAGACGCATTACAGTTGGTGAGAACAGTTGGTGAGAAGGACTACCATCGGTAGAAGAAGCTCATTGTAAGCAAATAAGGGGGGATAGGTGGCCCAAAAGTAATGGAAAAAGTGTGGCGTGAAAACAATCAGCAGGCACTATAATATGAGGGCCATTTTGATCCTTGCTATTGGAGCTGCCCTCTTATCTATATTTCTATATACGCCAATCTTCAGCATCTTATTTTTTAGAAAGACGTGACCAGTTTTGACAACATTTAAGAGCTTAATAAAGGTTGTCTTGCCTCATGGAAAACTCCACAGGTTCCATAGTTTGGGGTTAAAATAGAAAATGATGAATTCTTAGCTGCTGACAACCTTTGATCCAGGGCAGGATGTGTGATCTGCACTTTTTCAGAAACCAGTATGTCACCATTCATTTGTCACATAACCATGGTGCCTGTGGACTAGATATTGAGGCCAGAAAACCTATTTAAAAGGGAACCTGTCACTTGAAAAAATCCCATTAGCCTGCAGATATGGGGTTGATCTGCAGGTTAATAGCGTTCTGAAGCCGCGCTGCTGCTGCACTGAGAGCTCGGATGCCGGGAGGAAATTAACTTTTTTCCTCCTGGCAGCTTTGGATATTGAGTCAATGCTCAGTGTATAGTGAGCAGCGCCTCTACCCATGCCCCGGCACTAACAGACAGCCGGCTCTACAGTGCATCAATACTAATCTGGCTGTCAGTCAGTGCCGGGGCGTGCGTACAGCAGCCACTTGCCAAGTACTGTGCAGTGACTGAAGTGGTGCTGACCAAGACTCTATGACTAAATACCCGAGGCTGCAGAGAGGAATAAAGTTAATTTTCTCTCGGCAGCCGGGCTTACGTTGCAGTATCCCCACAGTTTCAGAACGCCATTAACCTGTGGATTAACCCTACATCTACAAGTTAATGGCGTTTTTTCACATGACAAGTTCCCTTTAAAGTTGAGTTCTCTGTTTTTATAATACAATATAGAGAGTAAAATTACAGTGTCATTTTTTTCCATACTGTTTTGTAGATGCTTTTAATTTAATTTTTTAAAAACTAAAACACAAGTTTTCTGTAGAGCAGAATAACTAAGAAGTATAATTGTGGTGGACAGCTGTGATTACTAGAGTAGTGTACCCTTCACTTTGCTAGAATATGAAAGCCAAGAACACTGAGGTCATAAATCTGGGTAGTAACACCTATTCTCTGTATAGTCAGTGCTGTATGGGCATTTTCAACAGGCACCCTCTTTGACATTCCAGACAAGTGTCATGTGAATGAACAGAACTGATGAAATAAGTTGTCTGTTTCGGAACACCCACAGAATTATCAGTGTCGGAATTTAACAGTGAATGCCGAAGTATGACAGGTAGCATAAATATATTTTCTCTCCTGAAGCAGTCCTGTTGTCTTACATTATTCACAGTAGGAATGACTGAATATGACTCCCACTGACTGGAGCATGATGTTGTGCTACAGGAAGAATACAAAGGATTGCAGTATGGCTTCCAGCTAACACTTTACTTACAGATTTTATGGTTCATTTCACTCTGCTCTTTGAATTGTTCTTCAGAATTCATCCAGCGTCATGCATAATGCATTATTATGAAGAGATTTTAATTTAGTGGAATTCATAGACCTTCTCTATAAATATAATGCTGAGGCTTTTGCATGGAAGCACAGTGCAATTAATTTCTATTAATTTTAAACAAAGTCTTATGTATCAGCTGTAAACCACCTGCAGCCTGAAAAAAAAGTCCGAAGGCCCCCATAAACATTAGGGCTCTGTTCACATCTGTCTCTGTCCTTTCAAGTATATACAGTGCTGCTCACCATAAATGGTACCCCTTAATTTTTTTCATAGACTGTACAATATCTTCAGAAATAAATGGAAATGTACCAAAGTTATATCCTCAGGATTTTTTAATTAGTGGTCCAAAGTAATACAATAAAACATTGTTTTTCAACTTCCATGTTGTAATTTCAAAAAAAAAAAAAAAAAACAGAACATGCTGCAATAAAGTCACCCCTAATTAATACTTGGCTGCCCACCCTTTGGCAGGGTTCTTTTCCCAATAACAGTTTTCAGCTCACCCCAAAGATTTTCAATGGGATTGAAGTCAGGACTCATTGCTAGCCATTTTAAAACAGTCCATTTTTTCTTTTTCAGACATTCCTGTGTATGTGTGCTTTGGGTCATTAAGCAAAAGAATGAGGGGTCGCTCACTGTTGTAGTGGGTGCTCAGAAGGAATCGGAATATACTATAAGAAATAAACTTCGGCACTCCAGTATGTATAATATGCAGAAATTTTTTTTATTCACATGTGCCCCTTGTTTCACAAAACAGGGCATAAGCCCTTGAAATAAACCAACGTTTCGACCTTTGGATCGGTCATTTCAAGGTCATCACTAGATATAAACAAACAAATAATTAATTAATGCAAATATACATTTATACAAAAATAAATGTAGTTTTGTAACATGATATGTCATCGGGTACTATGAAACAAGAGATAGGTTAAATAGCAACGTATGATGGTGTCTACATATGATGGTGCACCAAAGCTTTGATGTATCTATACAAGTGAAGGAGTGGTATTGAAGAGGAAAGTCGACTATATAGAGCAAACCATATGCGGACAAAATTGGCCAAATTTAAGACTTGTACACCATGAGAAGCCGAAAAATCTTCCAATACACAAAATTGACAAAATTAAACAGGATTCATATTACCAGTTTGGAAATGCTGCTTAAAGCAGAATTGGAGTTAAAGGGAACTCGTTGCTTCCTATTTGTATCTGTATTGTAATTGTATTGTATTCCCCAGTCCATATTTAATTGATCACCCCCCCGTCCATATTTAATTGATCACCCCCGTCCATATTTAAATTGTTCCCCCTGATCACCCCCGTCCATATTTAACTGATCACCCCCGTCCATATTTAAATTGTTCTCCCTAATCACCCCCCGTCCATATTTAACTGATCCCCCTGACCACATTTAAATTGACCCCCCGTCCTCATTTAATTGATCCCCGACCACCCCCCGTCCATATTAAAGTGATCCCCCTGACCACACTTAACTGATTGACCCCCCCAGCCCATAATCGATTGATCCCCCTTGTCCTATTTAATAGATTCCCCTTAGAATCATAGAATCATAGAATCATAGAATGGTAGAGTTGGAAGGGACCTCCTGGGTCATCTGGTCCAACCCCCTGCTCAAAGCAGGATTCACTAAATCATCTCAGACAGATGTCTGTCCAGCCTCTGTTTGAAGACGTCCATTGAAGGGGAACTCACCACCTCTCGTGGCAGCCTGTTCCACTCATTAATCACCCTAACTGTCAAAAAGTTTTTTCTAATATCTAATCTGTGTCTCCTCCCATTTAGTTTCATCCCATTGCTTCTAGTCTTTCCTTGTGCAAATGAGAATAAAGATGATCCTTCTACAATGTGACAGCCCTTGACATATTTGTAGACAGCTATTAAGTCTCCTCTCAGTCTTCTTTTTTGCAAGCTAAACATTCCCAAATCCTGCAACCGTTCCTCATAGGACATGGTTTGCAGACCAGTCACCATTCTGGTCGCTCTTCTCTGAACTTGCTCCAGTTTGTCTATGTCTTTTTTAAAATGTGGTGCCCAAAACTGTACACAGTATTCCAGATGAGGTCTGACCAAAGAGGAGTAAAGACCGATAATGACTTCACGTGATCTAGACTGTATGCTTCTGTTAATACATCCCAGAATTGTATTTGCCTTTTTTGCTGCTGCATCACACTGTTGACTCATGTTCAGTCTATGATCTATTAGTATACCTAAGTCTTTTTCACATGTACTGTTGCTTAGCTCTATTCCTCCCATTCTGTATATGCTTTTTTCATTTTTATTGCCCAGATGTAGTACTTTGCATTTTTCCCTGTTAAAAACCATTCTGTTGGTTGCTGCCCACTGCTCCAGTTTATTTAGGTCTTTTTGAATCCTCTCTCTCTCTTCTCTAGTATTAGCTATCCCTCCTAGCTTTGTGTCATCAGCAAATTTAATCAGTTTACCCTCAATTCCTTCATCTAAATCATTGATAAAGATGTTGAACAATACAGGTCCCAGGACGGAGCCCTGTGGTACCCCACTTGAGACATTCATCCAGCTGGATGTGAAGCCATTTACAACCACCCTTTGAGTCCGATCACTAAGCCAGTTATGAATCCACCTAACAGTTGCCTGGTCCATTGCATACTTGGTCATTTTTTCAATAAGGATGGTGTGAGATACTTTGTCAAATGCTTTGCTGAAGTCAAGATATACTATATCAACAGCATTTCCCTGATCCACCCAGTCAGTGATTCTGTCATAAAAGAAAATTAAGTTAGTCTGACATGACTTGTTAGTTACAAACCCATGCTGACTCTGGTTAATCACTTCATTCTTATCCAGGTACTTACATACATGTTGTTTAATAATTTGTTCAAAGATCTTTCCTGGTATAGAAGTCAGACTCACCGGCCTATAGTTCCCTGGGTCCACCTTCTTCCCCTTTTTGAAGATAGGAACAACATTTGCTCTTCTCCAGTCTTCTGGGACTTCTCCTGTTCTCCAAGAATTTTCAAAGATTATGGAGAGTGGTTCTAAAATTTCTTCTACGATCTCCTTCAGTACTCTGGGGTGTAATTCATCTGGACCTGGAGACTTGAACTCATTTATGTTAGCTAAATATTCCCTCACAATCTTTCTGTTTACAGATAACTTGGATTCCTCTATTCCTTTAAAAGGACAGTGAAGATCAGTTGATGTTACATTTTCTTTCTGAGAGAAAACAGATGCAAAATAGGAATTAAAAAGTTCGGCCTTCTCAACATCCTCTCTTACCATTTCTCCATTTTCATCCTGTAAAAATCCTATAGCATCTTTGACTTTTCTTTTACTTTTGACATACCCCCAAAATCCTTTTTTATTGCTTTTGACATCTCTTGCAAGCCTTAATTCATTGTCAGCTTTAGCTAACCTGATACGTGCCCTTCAGGATCTGCAGACAGCATTATAATCTTCTTTAGATATGCCTCCCTCTTTCCATTTAATAAACATTTCTTTCTTTCTTTTTAGCATGTGTTTAAGTTCTGTGTTCATCCATCCTGGTTTCCTTAAATGCTTCCCATTCTTCCTACTTTTCGGGATTGTTAACGATTGTGCTTTGAGAATCTCATTTTTAAAAATTTCCCATCCTTCCTGGACATTTTTGTCCTTAAGGACATCCAGCCATTGGATCCCTCCTATTCTCTTTCTGAGTCTCTTAAAATCTGCCTTTCTAAAATCTAACCTTGAAGTTTGAGTCTTCACATGTCTTCCTCCTCTAGTTATCCAAAATTCTATAATAGCATGATCGCTGCCTCCTAGGGTCCCAGCCACCTTTACCTCCTCAACCATTTCCTCCCTGTTTATAAGGATTAGATCCAAAGTAGCAGATCCCCTTGTTTTCTCCCCTACCTTTTGGAAGATAAAGTTGTCAGCAAGAGAGGATAAGAATTTGCCTGACCTGTTAGTTTTACTTGAGAGAGATTCCCAACAAATGTCTGGATAGTTGAAATCTCCCATGACCACTACGTCATATTTTTTGGAGAACTTGGTCATTTGATACATAAAGAGTTCATCCATATCTTCAGCTTGCCCAGGTGGCCTGTAGTAAATGCCTACAATGGTGTCCTTTCCGTTGTTCTCTCCTTGTATTCTTACCCAAACAGTTTCCACAGAACTCCCAGTCTCTGAAGCTTCAATCTCTGTGCAGATATACGCTTTTCTAACATACAATGCGACACCTCCTCCTCGTTTATCAAGTCTGTTTCTTGCAAATAAGTTGTATCCTTTTAGCCTTTTATTCCAATCATGTGTATCGTCCCACCAAGTTTCAGTGATTCCAATGACATCATATTTCTTTTCCTGCATTAGTAGTTCCAATTCTCCTTGCTTGTTGCCCATGCTTTGTGCATTTGTATAAAAACATTTTAGTTTGTGATTGGTTTCTCTTGCTCCCATATTTTTATTATTTAAATTGTTTTGTCTTTGTTGTTCCTTTCCACTTTCAGTAGCAGAGATCTCAATAGTATTTGTCAGCTGTATGGCTTTTTCTGGCCTTTTGCTTCCCTTCCCACATTGTTCTAGTTTAAAGCTCTCCTGATGAGTGTAGCAAGGCGACTTCCAAATACATGTTTTCCAGTCTTCGTAAGGTGCACCCCATCTCTAGCAAGTAGTCCATCGTATAGGTAATTCATTCCGTGATCCAGAAATCCAAATCCTTGTTGACGGCACCATCGACGTAGCCAGTTGTTCACCTGTAGAATCTTATTCCACCTCATTGTTCCATGGCCATCCACTGGGAGGATGGATAAGAAGACCACCTGCGCTCCCAATTCTTTCACTTTCTTGCCTAAGTCTTCAAAGTCACTTCAGATGGTTTCCAGGTCCTTTCTTGCGGTGTCATTTGTCCCCACATGTATTAGCAGGAATGGGTAGTGATCTGTAGGTCTGAAGAGTCTTGATATCCTGTCAGACACATCTTTAATTTTTGCTCCTGGAAGACAGCACATTTCTCTTGAGGTTATGTCTGGTCTGCAGATAGCGGCCTCAGTTCCTCTTAACAGGGAATCCCCCATGACCACCACTCTCCTTGTCCACTTTTACTGATCCCCAGTCCCTAGCTATTTGCCTTATCCCCCACCATATTTAATTAACCCCTGTCCATAATTAATTGATTGATTTCCCAGTCCACAATTAATTATTTCCCCAGTCCATATTTATTGATATTATTGATACTTATTGATCCCCAGTTCTTAGTTAATTAACCCACCGTCCATACCTATTTATTTGCTTTACCCCTTATCCTATTTAAATAACCCCCAGACCATAATTAATTGACTGATTCCCTAGTCCACAATTAATTATTTCCCCAGTCCATACTTATTGATCCAGTCCATAGTTAATTGACACACCGTCCATACTTAATTAATCCACCTGACCCACTCAGCTGAATTTAAGCCATACTTAATTGATACTTAATTGATCCCCCATCCATACTTAACTGATCCCGCGCCGATACCTAATCAATACACTTGAACATCCCTAATTGATCCCCGTCCATACACCTATATATAAATAATTGTGTTTTGTACTTGTACATATATACTGACTGTATCCCCATATTTAGAATGACGTCCATGTTGGCCGGAGCCGTGCAGTGTACATCTTGCGCAATGTATGCATTCCCTGAGCTACCGCTCAGGGATCTATACCGCTGCGAGAGATGTGAGCATATCGTGCACTTGGAAGTCCAAATCCTGGATCTAAGTGCTCAGATAGCGGTACTGAGGAGCATCGACAACATGGAACGGAGTTTGCTGCTCACCGAGCAGACACTCAATGGGTCAACACTGGGGGTGGAGCATAGTGGGGAAGTGCAGGCTGAACAGGCAGGGAGCTGGGTAACAGTTAGAAGGGATAGAGGGAAGAAGTATAGGAAGGCTGGTTCAGAACCGGCATTATTGGAGCACGACAGATCCTCTGACCGCCGGGGAGTGTATGCTCCAGTAATGAGGGGGAGGGGGGAAGTGTAGGGCAGGCTAGACAGGTCCTGGTAGTGGGTGACTCTATTATTAGGGGGACAGACAGGGCAATCTGTCACAAAGACCGGGATCGCCGAACGGTGTGCTGCCTCCCTGGCGCTCGAGTCCGGCACATCGCGGATCGGGTTGACAGGTTACTGGGAGGGGCTGGCGAAGACCCAGCGGTCATGGTCCACATTGGCACCAATGACAAAGTGAGTGGTAGATGGAGGGTCCTTAAAAATGATTTCAGGGATCTAGGTAGGAAGCTTAGGGCAAGGACCTCCAAGGTAGTTTTCTCAGAAATACTACCAATCCCGCGAGCCACACAGGAGCGCCAACGGGAGGTTAGGGAGGTGAATAAGTGGCTAAAGAGTTGGTGTAAGGCAGAAGGGTTTGGGTTCATGGAGAACTGGGCTGACTTCGCGGTCGGCTACAGGCTCTACCGTAGGGACGGGCTGCACCTTAATGGGGAGGGTGCAGCCGTGCTGGGGAAGAAGATGACTAATTGGTTGGAGGAGTATTTAAACTAGAGACGGGGGGGCAAACCAAGGAAATAGGTGGGATGTGAGGCAAGCAAGGGGGAAGGGGATAAGTGAATATAATGAGGGTGGAGAGGGGGGTGGGGATAGCACAGTTAGATCATTAGAGAAGAGTAGGATGCTAAATAACCCCAAAATTTTATCTTGCATGCTGACCAACGCAAGAAGCCTGACCAATAAGGCGGATGAGCTACGGGCGCTTATATCGGAGGAGAGGTATGACATCGTAGGTATAACAGAGACTTGGCTAGATGATAGCTACGACTGGGCGGTAAATTTATTAGATTATAGTTTATTTAGAAGGGACCGGAAACAGGGGAAAGGCGGAGGAGTCTGCTTATATGTAAAGTCATGTCTAAAGCCCAGACTAAGGGAAGATATAGGAGAGGGAGAAGAGGGGGTCGAGTCCATGTGGGTAGAGATAGAGGGAACTAAAAATAATAATAAAATATTACTGGGGGTCTGCTATAAGCCACCCAATATAACAGAGGAGAATGAGAAACTGCTATTAGGACAAATAGACAAAGTAGCAAAAAATAATGAAGTGATTGTAATGGGGGATTTCAACTACCCGGATATTGACTGGGAAACTGAAACCTGTAGATCTCAGAAAGGAAAAAGGTTCTTGACAAATATTAAGGATAATTATCTCTCCCAACTAGTGCAGGAACCAACGAGAGGGAAGGCCGTGTTGGACTTAATATTGACTAATAGGCCTGATAGAATAACTGAGGTACAGATAGGGGGGCACCTAGGTAATAGCGATCATAATATTATCGACTTCAAAATGCCCTTCAGTAGGGTTATCAATAAGGGAACAACTAAAACATTAAACTTTAGGAGGGCGAAGTTTGATCAGCTGATAGAAAACCTTCAACTTATAGACTGGGACAAAGTTCTTAATCAAGGGAATACGAATAGTAAATGGGAAAACTTCAAAATAATTCTGAATACTCAGTGCGAGAGATATATACCGTATGGGAATAAAAGGGCCAGAAATAAGAGGAAACCAATATGGTTGAACAAGAACGTAAAAGGGGCGTTAAATAGCAAAAAAGAGGCATTCAAGAGATTAAAACAGGAAAACAGTAAGGAGGCACTAATGTGTTACAAGGAAAAAACGAGAACCTGCAAAAAACAAATAAAAATAGCGAAGGAGGAAACAGAGAGACGTATTGCTAGGGAAAGTAGATCAAATCCCAAACTGTTCTTTACGTATATAAATAGTATGTAACGGGTCTGGGAGGCGGAACCTCTGGGCTACAATACAAGGGGGCGGTCCTTGTAAGGGAGCGGGTGGCGACCAGGCAGGTAGTCACAGGAGGTGACCAGGACAGTCTCTGGGTGTACGGGCAGGAGGACACGGCAAGTGATCGGGGCAGTCTCTGGATAAAGGGTAGGTACGACCTGTGATGGCTGAACCTCCAGGTAGGCTAGCAAGGCAGATGAAGAATGTGTGCTCCCAGGTGAGCAAGCGAGAGTCTCTGGAATAGCAGGTGGTCACAGCACGTGACGGCGGAGCCTCCAGGTAGGCAAGCAGGCAGGTAACGGAGAAGCGCTCCCAGGTGAGCGGGCAAGAGTCTCAGGAATAGCTGGTGGTCACAGCACGTGACAGCGGAGCCTCCGGGCAGGCAAGCAGGCAGGTAGCGGAGAAGCGCTCCCAGGTGAGCGGGCAAGAGTCTCAGGAATAGCTGGTGGTCACAGCACGTGACAGCGGAGCCTCCGGGCAGGCAAGCAGGCAGGTAGCGGAGAAGCGCTCCCAGGTGAGCGGGCAAGAGTCTGGAGTAGCTAGTGGTCACAGCACGTGACAGCGGAGCCTCCGGGCTGGCAAGCAGGCAGGTAGCGGAGAAGCGCTCCCAGGTGAGCGGGCAAGAGTCTGGAGTAGCTGGTGGTCACAGCACGTGACAGCGGAGCCTCCGGGCTGGCAAGCAGGCAGGTAACGGAGAAGCGCTCCCAGGTGAGCGGGCAGGCTGGTCCTTAGACAGACTGACAGGAGTAGTAAGGCAGACCGTCGGACCTCAGACTAGCAGACAGGTAGCAAGTAATCAGGCAGGAATCTGACAGGTAACTGGCAACGGGACCTGAGGGCTGAAGCACAGGTGAGACACAGGTGCAAACAACATTGCTCGGGCACCTCCATTTTGGAGGAGGTGCCTTATATATGATGGAGTCCTCCGGCCATTGGCCGGGGACTCCTCAGGACGGCGCGCGCGGCCCCTTTAAGAGGAGGGGAGCGCGCGCGCGCGCGCCCTAAGCACACGGGCCGGGAAGGAGCGCGCGCTGAGAGCAGAGCGGGAGGAGGACGCCGGGAAGGAGCGCGCGCTGACAGCAGAGCGGGAGAGGGACGCCGGGCACGGGGCAGAGCGGTGAGGGGAGCAGCGTCCCTGCCTAGCAGAGGGCAGGGACGCCGGCACTACATAGTAAAAGGGTTAAATCGGATAATATTGGACCGATAAAAAGTGATGAAGGCAAAATCATAGAGAAAGATGAGGATAAAGCTAATCTATTAAATAAATTTTTTTCGTCAACTTTCACAAAGGAAAAAGAACTAACAGGCGAAATGAGAAGGGACAAGCTTAATCCTCCACTAAGTATGACAAATCTAACCCAAGCTGGGGTACAGAAACGCCTCAGTAACATTAAAATAAACAAATCACCAGGACCTGATGGCATACACCCACGGGTACTAAGTAATGTAATAGACCGACCGTTATATCTTATATTTAAGGACTCTGTTGAGACTGGGTCTGTACCACTTGATTGGCAACAGGCGAATGTAGTGCCAATATTCAAAAAGGGAGCAAAAAGTGACGCCGGAAACTATCGGCCGGTGAGTCTGACGTCCGTTGTGGGCAAAATTTTTGAAGGCTTTATTAATGAGGCAATTATGGAGCATCTTGATGCTAATAATCTATTAACCCCGAACCAACATGGATTCATGAGGAATCGCTCCTGCCAAACAAACCTGATTGACTTCTACGAGGAGGTTAGCTCTCGAGTAGATCAGGGGGAACCAGTGGATGTCGTGTATCTCGACTTCTCAAAAGCGTTCGATAGCGTGCCACATAATAGGTTGATATACAAAATGAGAATGATGGGGCTGGGGGAAAATGTCTGCAAGTGGGTAGCTAACTGGCTAAAGGATAGAAGGCAGAGGGTGGTTATAAATGGAATATACTCAGAATGGGTAAGCGTCACTAGTGGGGTACCACAGGGGTCTGTACTAGGCCCAATGTTATTTAATATCTTTATTAACGACATAGTCAACGGGTTAAATAGTAAAATATCAATATTTGCAGATGACACAAAGTTATGTAAAACAATTAATACAAAAGAGGATAGTGCAGACCTACAGAGGGATTTGGATAAACTGGGTAGGTGGAGCATTAAATGGCAAATGAGGTTTAATGAGGAGAAATGTAAGGTCATACATATGGGAAGGAAAAATGGAAGTCACCAGTACTCACTGAATGGGAAATCATTGGGGAATTCAGAGATGGAGAAGGACTTGGGCATCTTAATTGATAGTAAACTAAATTGGAGTGCCCAAAGTCAGGCCGCTGCTGTAAGGGCAAACAGGGTAATGGGATGTATCAGAAGAGGTATAGCTGCAAAGGATGAGAACATTGTTCTTCCACTGTACAAAGCACTGGTCAGACCACACTTGGAATACTGTGCTCAGTTATGGGCCCCAATATATAGAAAGGATATAAACGAGCTTGAAAAGGAACAAAGGAGGGCAACAAAATTAATAAGGGGAATGGAGGGACTGCAATACCCAGAGAGGTTGGCAAAACTAGGACTATTCAGCCTGGAAAAGAGAAGGTTGAGGGAGGATATAATAAATGTGTACAAATATGTTAGGGGACAGTATAGAGACCTTGCCAGGGATTTGTTCAAAAGGAGGGATATTACGGTAACAAGAGGGCACTCACTAAGACTGGAAGAGAAAAGGTTCCAGCACCAGCATAGGAAGGGGTTCTTTATGGTAAGAGCAGTGAGAATATGGAATTCACTGAGTGAGGAGACGGTAATGTCGGATTCACTAAACCAGTTCAAGCGGGGACTGGATGCATTTCTAGATACCAGGCAGATTTCAGCATATACTTAAAAATAGAATAAAATAGTAAGTTGATACAGGGATTTATTCTGACTGCTGGTTTCAGAGTCGGGAGGGAATTTTTCCTCAGGTGAAGATTGGCTAAATCATTTGGGGTTTTTGCCCTCCTCTGGATCAACTTTAGCAACCACATAACTTACAGGTCGAACTTGATGGACGCAAGTGTTTATTCGGCTTTACTAACTATGTAACTATGTAACGATAAAGAATAAGGATTATACTTCCAAACAACATATATAATCGGCGCAAACACATACAAACATGTGGTCCCATTAGCTCACTGCAGATCTCATACCTGTGCCTGGGGTGGAAATGGACCGGCCTACACGTGGTGTGGGAAGACATGTGGAACTGCCTCCTTATATATTGTGCCGCGCAGTGTTATTGGTGGTTCCAGTGGAGACGCGCTCTATGCTAGTGGAGCGCACCATGCTATTGCCTAAAGGACCTGCAGGTCCTGCAGATCACATGTGCCGCAACTTCTGGTCATATGACAAGTGACTTCCGGAAGCGGTGGAACGCATATGCGGTCCATGGTGTCCGATGCTATACAGCGCTGTGATAAGGATAAGTGAGGAGGTATCCTGGGTTATTGATAAGGTGAGCAGGTGTGCATAGTGTGGTCCGGAGAGTCAAAAACCAGCTACTGAGATTGGGAGGAGGGAGTGATAATCCACTAGTGATCAATAGTACTGGGGTCCATTTATGGTGGAGAAGTGAAAGTCTGCTAGTGATCAAGCATTCTGAGATGCATCAAATAAACATAATAAATATAATAAATATAAATCCACAAATAAAGCTCCAATATAGATAATGTACTGATGGAAAATACAATGATGTAGACACATTGGTTATAAAACATATGTAAATCATAATAGTCAAAACAGTATTTCGTATTCCCTATTCAGACCTTTGGGATGTAAGGTCTGAAGGGTGTGGATCCCAAAGGATTCACGTTCCTTCAGCCTTTTTATGCGATTGCCGCCTCTGCGGGCGAGTGGTACATGATCTTTCACTTGGTATCTCAATTGAGAAATGGTGTGGGATCTGTCTATGAAATGAGCAGGTATGGGCAGTGTTACGGGTCCGGGTGGTGGAACCTCTGTGCCGAGGTGCAAGGAGGGACCCAGAAGGGCGTGACTAAGTATCCACCCGAACCGACCCTGGTCGTACGGCAGCTAACGACACCGTGACCAGGGAGGATCCGGGCTGAGGGACCAGGTGCTACTCTGGGGACGACCTTGTAAGAGAGCAGGTGGCTCCCACGGGTCAGATGGCTGGGACTGACCGGTATGGCGGATGGACACGGCAAGCAGGCGGAAGTCTCTGGTAGCTGACAGGTGGTCACAGTTCGAGAAAGCAGGGCAAGTAGCAGTCTTTAGGTTTACCAGGAAGGTGGTCACAGCAAGTGACGGTAGGGTCTCCAGGCAGGCAGGCAGGAAACAGGCGGGTGCTCCCAGGTGAGTGGGCAGACAGACAAGGCAGGTAACTGGCAGGTAACTGGTGGGCGCTCCCAGGTGAGCGGTCTGACGAACTCAGTAGGTAACTGGTGGGCGCTCCCAGGTGAGCGGTCTGACGGACACAGCAGATAACAGGCGGGTGCTCCCAGGTGAGCGGTCTGACGGACACAGCAGATAACAGGCGAGTGCTTCCAGGTGAGCGGACTGACAGCCAAGGCAGGTAGCAGGCAGGTAACAGGTGAGCGCTCCAGGTGAGCAGGCTGGTAGGTTAGGCAGGTAACGGGCAGATAACAGGCTGGCAGGCAGGACGAAGAGTCAGGCTAGCAGCGGGACCTGAGGGCTGAAGCAAAGATCAGACACAGTGCAAACAACTTTGCTCGGGCACCTCCAGGAGGTGCCTTATATATGGGAGGTCCTCCGGCAATTGGCCGGGGACTCCTTAGGACGACGCGCGCGGTCCCATTAAGAGAGGGGGAGCGCGCGCGCGCCCTAAGCACAGTGCCCGGGAAGGAACGCGCGCCGGCAGCAGCGGGGAGAGAAGCGCTGGAGGTCGCTGCGCCAGGAGCGGGGAGGTGAGAGGGACGGCGTCTCTGCCTAGCAAGGGGCAGAGACGCCGATGCTACAGTACCCCCCCTTTAGGCCCCCTCTTTTTTTGGGCAGAAAGAAATTTTTCAAGGAGAAGCGGGGCGTTGATGTTCTCCCTGGGTTCCCAAGTTCTCTCCTCAGGACCAAACCCCTTCCAATCTACTAGAAAAGAGGTCTTTCCTCTTACCCTCTTGGTGGCCAGAATACTCTCTACCTCAAAGACGTCTTCAGCGGAAACCGGAGCAGGGGGAGCACCTGGATTGTTGGAAAAAGAGTTAAAGACAACGGGTTTTAGGAGAGACACGTGGAAGGAGTTGGGAATCCGTAGGGTGGCCGGGAGTTTTAATTTGTAGGCCACTGGATTAATTTGCTTGAGGATTTCGAAAGGGCCGATGAAGCGAGGACCTACCTTGTAGGAGGGTATCTTGAGCCGCACATGTTTGGAGGAGAGCCAAACCTTGTCTCCCGGACGGAATTGAGGTGGATCCAGACGTCTTTTATCAGCGTATCTCTTCATCCGCTCGGAGGACTGAAAAAGTGCGGACCTAGTACTCTCCCAAATGGTAGAAAACTCGCTGACGAGAGACTCCGCGGCAAGATTGTCCACAGAAGCGGAGACAGGAAACAGAATCCGGGGGTGTTGGCCATAGACAATAAAGAACGGGGACTTGGAAGAAGATTCGCTCTCATGGTTATTATAGGAGAACTCCGCCCAAGGAAGGAGGTCCACCCAATCAGAATGGTGGGCATTAACAAAGTGCCGGAGGTAGCTGGTAAGGATCTGGTTGATACGTTCCACTTGGCCATTGGACTGAGAATGATAAGCAGAGGAGAAATCCAGAGAGACATCCAGCAGCTTACACGTAGCTCTCCAGAAACGCAAAGTGAACTGGGCCCCTAAATCAGACACAATGTGGAGGGGTAGGCCGTGGAGACGAAAGATGTGATGGATGAAGTCCTTAGCCAGCACAGATGCAGACGGGAGACCAGGCAGAGGGATAAAGTGGGCCATTTTAGAAAAGCGGTCAGTGACCACCCAAATGACAGTACAACCAGCAGAAACAGGGAGATCAGTAATAAAGTCCATAGCAATGTGTTGCCATGGGGCAGCAGGTACGGGAAGAGGCAGGAGACGGCTGGCTGGAAGACGTCTGGGAACCTTGTTGCGGGCACAGGATGAACAGGCCATGAC
This sequence comes from Phyllobates terribilis, assembly GCF_046119375.1. NCBI lineage: Eukaryota > Metazoa > Chordata > Amphibia > Anura > Dendrobatidae > Phyllobates > Phyllobates terribilis. Next base: position 64,801,237 of record NW_027362761.1, on the reverse strand, counting down.
GAAGTCTACAACATCCTTGCGCAGGGAAGGCCACCAGTAATGCCGGGTAATGAGCAGGAAGGTCCTCCGCTGGCCAGCATGGCCGGCTAGTTTAGATGAATGACCCCAGTGAAGAACCTTCCTATGATCCGGAACCGCTACAAACGTCTTACCAGGTAAGAGACGAGACAGGTCCAAGGGAGTCACATTCATCACTTTGGAGGGATCGATGACATGCATAGGCTCCTCCTTTTGATCGGAAGACAGGAAGGATCGGAAGAAAGCATCGGCTTTAACGTTCTTGTCCGCAGGGCGGTAATGTAGGGTAAAGTTGAAACGGGCGAAGAACAAAGACCACCGGGCCTGACGCGGATTGAGTCTTTGGGCATTTTGTAGATATGCCAGGTTTTTGTGGTCAGTGTAGATGACCACCTGGTGCAGAGCCCCCTATAGCAGGTAACGCCACTCCTCCAGCGCCAATTTGATGGCTAGCAGTTCTCGGTCTCCTATGGAACAGTTGCGCTCCGACGAGGACAAGAGCTTGGAGAAAAGCCGCAGGTTACCATTCTCCCGGACGGAGATTTCTGGGTGAGCACCACTCCGGCTCCGGAAGAGGAAGCATCCACCTCCAGAAAGAACGGTTTGTAGCAATGTGGACGGTACAGCACCGGGGCAGAAGAGAAGGCTTGTTTTAAGGAGAGGAAGGCCTCCTCCGCTTAAGACTTCCATTCCTTAGGATTAGCACCCTTACGGGTGAGCACAGAGATGGGTGCAGTCCGGGAAGAGAAATGCGGGATGAAGAGGCGGTAATAGTTAGCGAAGCCCAGGAATCGCTGAATCGCCTTCAACCCCTCCGGTTGGGACCACTTTAAGACGGCAGAGACCTTCTCGGGGTCCATCCGTAGACCAGTCTTAGAGATAATATAGCCCAGGAATGGAAGAGAGGTCTGCTCAAAGAGGCATTTCTCAAATTTTGCGTATAGGTGATTCTGCCTGAGCCTAAGCAGGACCTGATGAACATCCCTCCGGTGTGTGGGTAGATCCGGAGAGAAGACCAAGATGTCGTCCAGGTACACCACCACGCATGAATATAAGAGGTCACGGAAGATGTCGTTAACTAGTTCTTGGAAGACGGCTGGAGCATTACAGAGGCCGAAGGGCATCACACGGTATTCATAGTGGCCGTCCCGGGTATTGAGTGCCGTCTTCCACTCGTCTCCTTGGCGGATCCGGACCAAGTTATACGCCCCACGAAGATCGAGCTTGGAGAAGATCTTCGCGCCTTTAAGGCGGTCGAACAGCTCTGAGATGAGTGGCAGGGGGTATTTATTTTTGATAATAATCTCGTTTAGTCCCCTATAATCGATACAGGGGCGTAGTGAACCGTCTTTCTTTTTTACGAAGAAGAATCCAGATCCAGCCGGCGAGGTAGATTTCTGGATGAATCCCCTAGCCAGATTTTCTTCGGGGAGTTGCAGGTTGGGAGGCAGGTTTCTGGAAAACAGGAGCAAGACGAGGAAAGTCTTCTCTCCCGGGCAGAGCCGGCGTCAGCACCCGGCGCACCCGGGCAAATGCCGGGGCCCTGAGCAGGCAGAGGGGCCCACTGGCGGTCGCGCACCCCGCTGGGCTATGGGCGGAGGAGAGCGGTGTCAGTGCCCGCCCTTCTCCGTTGTTTGCTCAGGGCCCCGGCAGCCGGATACTTACCTCTCCCCGTGCCTCCGCAGATCAGCTGTCTTCCTGCTCTGCGCTCCCTGTGACGTCTCAGGTCAGAGGGCGCGGTGACGCCTTTACACCGCGCCCTCCCCTGAGCCGTCACAGGGAGCGCTGAGCAGGACAACGCCGGAGACGCTGGAGTCCGGACCCGAGCAGTGGACAGCGGGCAGCGGGCGGTTGGTAGCAGGTGAGGAGACGGGAGGTGAGTATTTGATTTTTTTTTTTTTAATGTATGGAGGCATGGGGCAGTATAAAGAGAGATGGGGGCATCCTGCATGGGGCATTATAAAGAGGAGGGGTGACAGCCTGCATGGGGCATTATAAAGAGGAGGGGTGACAGCCTGCATGGGGCATTATAAAGAGGAGGGGTGACAGCCTGCATGGGGCATTATAAAGAGGAGGGGTGACAGCCTGCATGGGGCATTATAAAGAGGGCGGGGGGCATCCTGCATGGGGCATTATAAAGAGGAGGGGTGACAGCCTGCATGGGGCATTATAAAGAGGAGGTGTGACAGCCTGCATGGGGCATTATAAGGTGGGGAACAGCCTGCATGGGGCATTATAAAGAGGGGGGGGCATCCTGCATGGGGCATTATAAAGAGGAGGGGTGACAGCCTGCATGGGGCATTATAAGGTGGGGAACAGCCTGCATGGGGCATTATAAAGAGGGGGGGGGGATTCCTGCATGGGGCATTATAAAGAGGAGGGGTGACAGCCTGCATGGGGCATTATAAAGAGGGGGGGGATTCTTGCATGGGGCATTATAAAGAGGGGGGGTGACAGCCTGCATGGGGCTTTATAAGGTGGGGAACAGACTGCATGGGGCATTATAAAGAGGGCGGGGGGCATCCTGCATGGGGCATTATAAAGAGAGGGGGGGACATCCTGCATGGGGCATTATAAAGAGGAGGGGTGACAGCCTGCATGGGGCATTATAAGGGGGGGACAGCCTGTATGGGGCATTATGTGGGGGGTAACAGCCTGCATGCAGCATTGTATGGGGGCCAGTATCCTGTATGGAGCGTTATAAGGGGACCGGTATCCTGTATGGAGCGTTATATGGGGGCCAGTATCCTGTATGTAGTTTTATAAGGGGACCAGTATCCTGTATGGAGCGTTATATTGGGGCCAGTATCCTGTATGGAGCTTTATAAGGGGACCAGTATCCTGTATGGAGCGTTATAAGGGGACCGGTATCCTGTATGGAGCGTTATATGGGGGCCAGTATCCTGTATGTAGTTTTATAAGGGGACCAGTATCCTGTATGGAGCGTTATATGGGGGCCAGTATCCTGTATGGAGCTTTATAAGGGGACCAGTATCCTGTATGGAGCATTATATGGGGGCCAGTATTCTGTATGGAGCCTTATATGGGGGCCAGTATTCCGTATGGAGCCTTATATGGAAGCCAGTATTCCGTATGGAGCCTTATATGGGGGCCAGTATTCCATATGGGGGCCAGTATTCCGTATGGAGCCTTATATGGGGGCCAGTATTCCGTATGGAGCCTTATATGGGGGCCAGTATTCCGTATGGAGCCTTATAGCCTTATAAGGGGGGGACAGCCTGTATGGGGCATTATGTGGGGGGTAACAGCCTGCATGCAGCATTGTATGGGGGCTAGTATCCTGTATGGAGCGTTATAAGGGGACCGGTATCCTGTATGGAGCGTTATATGGGGGCCAGTATCCTGTATGGAGCTTTATAAGGGGACCAGTATCCTGTATGGAGCGTTATATGGGGGCCAGTATTCTGTATGGAGCCTTATATGGGGGCCAGTATTCCGCATGGAGCCTTATATGGGGGTCAGTATTCCGCATGGAGCCTTATATGGGGGTCAGTATTCCGCATGGAGCCTTATATGGGGGTCAGTATTCCGCATGGAGCCTTATATGGGGGTCAGTATTCCGCATGGAGCCTTATATGGGGGTCAGTATTCCGCATGGAGCCTTATATGGGGGTCAGTATTCCGCATGGGGCCTTATATGGGGGCCAGTATTCCGTATGAAGCGTTATATGGGGGCCAGTATTCCGTATGGAGCCTTATATGGGGGCCAGTATTCTGTGTGGAGCGATTCACCGGTTTCTGAGCTATTGTGGAATTTACAATAGATATCACTCATGTAATGTAAGAAGTGAAATCTTTGCATTGTACTATATATATATATACAGTACAGACCAAAAGTTTGGACACACCTTCTCATTTAAAGATTTTTCTGTATTTTCATGACTTTGAAAATTGTACATTCACACTGAAGGCATCAAAACTATGAATTAACACATGTGGAATTATATACTTAACAAAAAAGTGTGAAACAACTGAAAATATGTCTTATATTCTAGGTACTTCAAAGTAGCCACCTTTAGCTTTGATGACTGCTTTGCACACTCTTGGCATTCTCTTGATGAGCTTCAAGAGGTAGTCACCGGAAATGGTTTTCACTTCACAGGTGTGCCCTGTCAGGTTTAATAATTGGGATTTCTTGCCTTATAAATGGGGTTGGGACCGTCAGTTGTGTTGTGCAGAGGTCAGGTGGATACACAGCTGATAGTCCTACTGAATAGACTGTTAGAATTTGTATTATGGCAAGAAAAAAGCAGCTAAGTAAAGAAAAACGAATGCCCATCATTACTTTAAGAAATGAAGGTCAGTCAGTCTGAAAAATTGGGCAAACTTTGAATGTGTCCACAAGTGCAGTTGCAAAAACCATCAAGCGCTACAAAGAAACTGGCTCACATGAGGACCGCCCCAGGAAAGGAAGACCAAGAGTCACCTCTGCTTCTGAGGATAAGTTTATCCGAGTCACCAGCCTCTGAAATCACAGGTTAACAGCAGCTCAGATTAGAGACCAGGTCAATGCCACACAGAGTTCTAGCAGCTGACACATCTCTTCAACAACTGTTAAGAGGAGACTTTGTGCAGCAGGCCTTCATGGTAAAATAGCTGCTAGGAAACCACTGCTAAGGACAGGAAACAAGCAGAAGAGACTTGTTTGGGCTAAAGAACACAAGGAATGGACATTAGACCAGTGGAAATCTGTGCTTTGGTCTGATGAGTCCAAATTTGAGTTCCAACCACCGTGTCTTTGTGCGACGCAGAAAAGGTGAACGGATGGACTCTACATACCTGGTTACCACCGTGAAGCATGGAGGAGGAGGTGTGATAGTGTGGGGGTGCTTTGCTGGTGACACTGTTGGGGATTTATTCAAAATTGAAGGCATACTGAACCAGCATGGCTACAACAGCATCTTGCAGCGGCATGCTATTCTATCCGGTTTGCGTTTAGTTGGACCATCATTTATTTTTCAACAGGACAATGACCCCAAACACACCTCCAGGCTGTGTAAGGGCTATTTGACCAAGAAAGAGAGTGATGGGGTGCTACGCCAGATGACCTGGCCTCCACAGTCACCAGACCTGAACCTAATCGAGATGGTTTGGGGTGAGCTGGACCGCAGAGTGAAGGCAAAAGGGCCAACAAGTGCTAAGCATCTCTGGGAACTCCTTCAAGATTGTTTGGAGACCATTTCCATTGATTACCTCTTGAAGCTCATCAAGAGAATGCCAAGCGTGTGCAAAGCAGTCATCAAAGCAAAAGGTGGCTACTTTGAAGTACCTAGAATATAAGACATATTTTCAGTTGTTTCACACTTTTTTGTTAAGTATATAATTCCACATGTGTTAATTCATAGTTTTGATGCCTTCAGTGTGAATGTACAATTTTCATAGTCAAGAAAATATAGAAAAATCTTTAAATGAGGTGTGTCCAAACTTTTGGTCTGTACTGTATGTAGCACCCTGAGGACTCGGCTGCTACAGGGGTATTGCACCTCAAACCAGAGGTGTGGTATTCCACTCCCGGGTAAGGATGGAGTGTGGGACTGAGCTCAGTAGGCTGCATGCACTACATACATCCCATTTCCGGGGGACAGAACTACGGTACTCCCACCAAGTAGATGTGCAGGTACGACAGCGTCTGTCCCTGGCTGGAGTGGGAGGGGGGGTGGAACATCCCAGTAGTGTAGGGGCAGATAGGGGAGGGGCTCTGGGCATAGAGATAGGAGCCCATTGGGTGCTGGTCACCTGGGCTCACACATAGAGGGAGTATATATGGTGGGCACCATCTAGAGATAGGGTCAGTCTGTGAGTCTGTCAGGAGAGTGCTGAGGAGGAGTTCAGCCAGGAGGGCTGACAGGGAGCTGTGGCTCCGGCTGGGCCCAGCTCCAGGGCCAGGCCTGAAGCAGAGAGGAAGAAGAAAGTCCCAGAGACGCAGAAAAGAGGGAACCCTAAGATCCCACAAGTGAGCTAAAAAGGGTGAAGGGTTGGCAGAAGAGGGCACCGGATCCCAAGCTGGCGGAGGCAAAAGTAACCCTTAACCAGGAACCGGAGGTCGTGGGCAAGCTTTGCCACGACCCTCACCACATCCACCAGGAAGGTACACCAAGAGTAGGGTCAGGAAAGCCAGAGAAGGTTTTACCATAGAAGGCCCAAGGGAACCGGACAAAGGTGGATCCCTGGTGGGGACGGCCAGGAGAAAGAGAGAGAGAGGGAAGCTCAGGACCACGCTCCGGAACTGCCTGGGGGTTGGCCGAGTCCAGCACCTGGTGGATGCAGCACGGCTCGGGTGGTCACTCAAGGCCAGAGTGACTGAAGGAACACCTGTGAGTAAAAACCCTGAAACTGCATCTCACGTCTCTGACTCTCCTTTCTGCACTATCACTACCCCCATCATCTACACCTGCTGCCCTGAGGCCATACCCCTCCCGTTGGGGGTTATACCATCCCAGCTGCACCATCCTTCCACCGGCCTCAGCGGACTGTTCTGCAGCGGCGGCCTTGTGACCGCAAATCAACGGGTGGCGTAGTCGACACAGAAACAACATCTACCAAGACTGCCACACACTTAGTTTGACACCCTGGGCACGGACCGGGTCACCGCCACGAGACTACTACCCCCATCTGATCCGGCTCCGGGTAAGCCCCCGTGCGCGCGATGCCGCACGACACAGCAGGCCCAGGGGCGCGTCATATATATATATATATATATATATATATATATTTCTCCGCCGTATCTTTGCATCATGAATCGTGGTATGTGTTAAAGGGGCCCACTGAGACTCTTTCGCCCGGGGCCCAGAAAAACCTGGAGCCGGCCCTGCTCCCGGGTAGTCTCCTTAGCTCGTTCCAGGAAACGGATGTCAATCCGGGTAGCTAGTGACACCAGGTCATCCAGAGTGGTAGGAATGTCCCGGCAGGCTAGCTCGTCCTTGATCCATCCGGAAAGACCTTCCCAGAAGGTGGACACCAGGGCCTCGTTATCTCAGGCAAGCTCAGAAGCGAGGGTACGGAACTGTATGGCATACTGGCCCACGGTGAGACTCCCTTGGCAGAGTCGGAGCAATGAGGAGAAGTCCTTCGTCCAGGCTCATCGAAGACCTTCCGGAAGGCAGTGAGGAAAGCCGGAAGATCGGACACCAGGGGATCCCCTCTCTCCCATAGAGGGTTTAGCCATGCCAATGCTTCCCCGGTGAGGTGAGACATGATGAACGCCACCTTGGCCCGGTCAGAGGGAAACTGATGTGCCAGTAGTTCAAAGTGCATTGTGCACTGGTTCAGAAAACCCCGACATAAGACGGGGTCACCACCAAAACGAGGAGGCGCAGAGAGCCAGGGTCCTGAGCTGGATGCCGTGGCACTGGTAGGCAGAGGCGCCTACGGAACAGGTGTCGCTCAGCTCGAGGCAGATACTGGTGGGACGGACAGCGTGTCCAAGTGACAGTTGACAGACCGCAGGTAGGTCAGGATGGTTTCCTGTTGGGATCTCTGACGAGAAACCTTCTGGTACAGGTCAGCAAGCGAAGGAGCCTGGGGGCCACTGGGTTCCATGGCTCGTGCAAACTGTTACGGATCCTGGTGGTGGAACCTCTGTGTTGTGGTGCAAGGAGGGACCAGAGGGGTGTAACTAGGTATCAACTCGGACTGACCAAGGTCGCACGGCGGCTCAATCGACTCTGTGAACTAGGGAAGGACCGAGCAGAGGGACCAGGTGCTACTCTGGACCAGTCCTTGTTTGAGAGCAGGTGACTCCCACGGGTCAGAAGGCAGGGACTGACCGGTACAGCAGATGAGCACGACAGTCAGGCTGACGGGTGATCCGGGAAGACGGACTGGCAGACACCACAGGTAGCTGGCAGGAGCCTCCAGGTATGCTGGCTGGTAGGCACGTCAGGTAACTGGTACGTTCTCCGGGTAGGCAGGCAAGCCTGGCCCATAGACAGACTGGCGGGATAGGACCGTAGGCAGACCGTCGGGCTGGAGAGTGTACTTGGCTGGCGGACACAGGTAGACAGGCTGGCGGACTGGACTGGTAGTCAGGCTGGTGAACTGGACTGGTAGTCAGGCTGGCAGACTGGACTGGTAGTCAGGCTGGCGGACTGGACTGGTAATCAGACTAGCAGCGGGACCTGAGGGATGAAGCAGAGTTTAGAACACAGAGCTACAACCTTGCACGGGCACCTCCATTTTGGAGGAGGTGCCTTTTACTTGAGAGGTCCTCTGGCCATTGGCCGGGCACTCCTTAGGCGGCCCCTTTAAGAGGGAGGGAGCATGCGCGCACCCTAAGCACAGTGCTCGGGAAGCTGCGCATGCCGGCAGCAGCAGGAGGGCCAGAAGATGCCGGGCCAGGAGCGGGGCGGTAAGGGGGACGGTGTCTCTGCCTGTCAGGGGGCAGAGACGCCGATGCTACAATAGCCTCTAAACGAGTATTAATCATCAGGATGGCATCACAGCCACAACCAATTTTCTTAACACACAGACTCCACTAACTCCACAACAAATCAATTTCTGCGTTGATATGCTTACACTGATCCTCACCAAAAATTATTTCCTCTTTGAGGATACATTCTACTTCCAAAGAAGGGGGACCGCGATGGGCTCCAATGTGGCGCCCCCTTTTGCAAATATCTTCATGGCACACTTCGAGGACGTTTTCGTATATACGCATAATTTCTTTCAGAGATATGTATTATATTGGAAACGATTCATTGACAATATTTTTTTCATCTGGACGGGCACTAACAGTGAATTACACTCTTTCTTTGGATACCTCAATACATGTATTCCCGACTTGACCTTCACAATGCATTATGATTTTCATTCAATTCATTTTTTAGATACTTTGATCACTTTAACCGAGACAGGCTCACTGGAGAGTGACCTCTATGTTAAACCTACTGACAAAAATAGTTTACTTTTATACTCTAGCTGCCACCCACGGCACATAAAAAGGTCTCTCTCTAGGTCTCAACATCATAGAGTCGAACGCATTGTATCGAATAATGAACTTCGGGACACTAGACATATGGAAATGAATCGTAAATTTCAACAGCGAGGTTACTCTGAGCACATTTTAAAGCAAGACAATCCCCATTCTCCTATACATGAAAAGACCCAAAGGATAGCCTTTGTAAACACATGCCATCCCTTTGGCAATGCTATGCAACAGTGTATACAATGACATTGGGCATTATTGGCAGTCATATCCGACAATACCTGAATTTGCTAATAAACTGTTGATATGCAATAAACGCCCATGCAATATACGCGACCACCTTGTCACAGCAGACGTAGGTCCCATAAAAAGAGGACCGATACAGCACACTCTGGTAAAACCACGCCGAGGCACTTTCCCATGCTTGTGGTGCCTCCAATGCTCCAATATCATGAAAGGCGACTCATTCACACATCCCCTCTCTGGCAAAAGATACCCAATTCAGGGATACTTTACATGCGAATCCACAAATGTGATATATCTTATTAAATGTCCGTGCGGTCTCGGCTATGTTGGGGAAACCACCCAGCATATCCGAGACCGCATCTCTCAACACAAATCAATGATCAGATGCAAACGCACTATGCTGACCATACCTGCTCATTTCATAGACAGATCCCACACCATTTCTCAATTGAGATACCAAGTGAAAGATCATGTACCACTCGCCCGCAGAGGCAGCAATCGCATAAAAAGGCTGAAGGAACGTGAATCCTTTTGGATCCACACCCTTCAGACCTTACATCCCAAAGGTCTGAATAGGGAATACGAAATACTGTTTTGACTATTATGATTTACATATGTTTTATAACCAATGTGTCTTTATCATTGTCTTTTCCATCAGTACATTATCTATATTGGAGCTTTATTTGTGGATTTATACTTATTATATTTATTATGTTTATTTTATGAATCTCTCATCCATCTCCTCTTGTCTCTGTTCTCCCGTTTTAGGTCACCAACTAGCATTAGCATAATTTCGTCTCACTGCACCTCAGGATGCTTGATCACTAGCAGACTTTCACTTCTCCACCATAAATGGACCCCAGTACTATTGATCACTAGTGGATTATCACTCCCTCCTCCCAATCTCAGTAGCTGGTTTTTGACTCTCCGGACCACACTATGCACACCTGCTCACCTTATCAATAACCCAGGATACCTCCTCACTTATCCTTATCACAGTGCTGTATAGCATCGGACACCATGGACCGCATATGCGTTCCACCGCTTCCGGAAGTCATGTGTCATGTGACCGGAAGTTGCGGCACATGTGATCTGCAGGACCTGCAGGTCCTTTAGGCAATAGCATGGTGCGTTCCACTAGCATAGAGCGCGCCTCTACTGGAACCACCAATAACACTGCGCGGCACGATATATAAGGATGCAGTTCCACATGTCTTCCCACACCACGTGTAGCCCAGTCCATTTCCACCCCAGGCACAGGTATGAGATCTGCAGTGAGCTAATGGGACCACATGTTTGTATGTGTTTACGTCGATTATATATGTTGTTTGGAAGTATAATCCTTCCTCTTTATCGTATAGGAAGCAACAAGTTCCCTTTAACTCCAATTCTGCTTTAACCCCTTTAAAGCCCATGACGTACTAATACGCATCTGTGCCCTGGGCTTTAAGAGCCTGACCCGTATTAGTGCATCATCGCGATCACTCGCGCACACAGGCTGTGCGGGCGCAATCGCCGCCGGGTGTCAGCTGATTGTCACAGCTGACATCCGGTACTATGTGCAGGGAGCGGTCCTGCACCACTCCCGGCACATTAACCCCCGCAATGCTGCTATCGAAGTCGATCGCAGCATTGCGGTAGCAAGGGGTGGTGATCGGTATACACACCTCCTCTTCCGGCCTCCAGCGCTGTCTGCCACGGCTTCCCGGGTGTTGCCATGACGACCCGATGTCGTCATGACAACATCCGGGTCACCAGACAGCAGTAAGATTGTTTGGACATGCGCAGTGCATCTCCAAATTATCTTCTCCCTGTCCAGCGCTGACTGCCTGCATGGCACAGGGATGGTGCTGCATTCCTGTGCCATGCAGGCGATCAGAATAAAAAAAGTGAAAGTCCCATAGTGGGACAAAGTAAAAAAGTAAAAAAAACTCACAGAAAGTGAAAAAAAAATTAAAAAAAAATTGTAAAAATATTTAAAAAAAAAAAAAAAAAAAATCCACTAAAAATAAAAATATAATGTACCCATCAATAAATATTACACTGTGTTCCAAATTATTATGCAAATAATATTTTCTCATATTTTCCCAAATTACCTATATGAATTGCAGTCATTGTAATTTTCCAGTCAAATAACTATTAGAGTACAATTGAAAGGTTTTTGTACAAACTGCCTATGATAACAGTATATTTTTTAAAAAATAAAAAACTCAAACTGCACTCAAAATGCATGTTCCAAATTATTATGCACAGCAGAGTTTTCAACCTTTTCATTTTAATAAAGAACAAAAAAATGGTCATTTTTTAAATTCTAAGCATTAGCAGGTTATTACAAACTGAAATCAAACAGTTTTCAACTCAAAACTTTATTCTAGGTGATGTTACATTTGCACATAGGACCCCTTGTTCGAAAGGAGCTTCTGAACTCTCTCGTCCATTGAATTTGTCAGGTTTTGGATGGTTTCTGCTTCAATTGTTTTGCATGAGGACAGAATACCCTCCCAGAGCTGTTACTTAGATGTGAACTGCCTCCCGCCATCATAGACACTCCTTTTGATGATGCTCCAGAGGTTCTCAATGGGGTTGAGGTCAGGGGAGCATGGGTGCTACACCATAAGTTTGTCCCCTTTTATGCCCATAGCAGCCAGAGTTGCAGATGTGTTATGTGCAGCATGAGACGGGGCATTATCATGCATGAAATGATCTCGATGGTCCAGATGGATGGAGTGGAGGATGGCTGGTTGATGGACACCCCATGCAAACACGGCTACGGCGCTAACAAGGAGGAGGTGGAGTAATGTTTTGGGCTGTAATCATGGGGAGAGAGATTGTCGGCCCTTTTAGGATCCCTGAAGGGGTAAAGATGAAATCCATAATGTATGTTGAGGTTCTCAAACAGCACTTCCTTCCATGGTTCAAGAAGAAGAACCGTGCATTCCGCAGCAAGATCATTTTCATGCATGATAATGCCCCGTCTCATGCTGCACATAACACATCTGCATCTCTGGCTGCTATGGGCATAAAAGGGGACAAACTTATGGTGTGGCACCCATGCTCCCCTGACCTCAACCCCATTAAGAACCTCTGGAGCATCATCAAAAGGAGTGTCTATGATGGCGGGAGGCAGTTCACATCTAAGCATCAGCTCTGGGAGGGTATTCTGTCCTCATGCAAAACAATTAAAGCAGAAACCATCCAAAACCTGACAAATTCAATGACGAGAGAGTTCAGAAGCTCCTTTCGAACAAGGGGTCCTATGTGCAAATGTAACATCACCTAGAATAAAGTTTTGAGTTGAAAACTGTTTGATTTCAGTTTGTAATAACCTGCTAATGCTTAGAATTTGAAAAATGACCATTTTTTTTGTTCTTTATTAAAATGAAAAGGTTGAAAACTCTGCTGTGTATAATAATTTGGAACATTCATTTTGAGTGTAGTTTGAGTTTTTAATTTTTTTAAAAATATACTGTTATCATAGGCAGTTTGTACAAAAACCTTTCAATTGTACTCTAATAGTTATTTGACTGGAAAATTACAATGACTGCAATTCATATAGGTAATTTGGGAAAATCTGAGAAAATATTATTTGCATAATAATTTGGAACACAGTGTATTATGAAAAAAAAAACCAACAAACAATAAAAGTACACATATTTGGTATCGCCGCGTCCGTAACGACCTGGCCTATAAAACTGTTCCACTAGTTAACCCCTTCAGTGAACACGGTAAAAAAAACAAAAAAAACCCAAAGCAAAAAACAATGCTTTATCATCATACCGCCAAACAAAAAAATGGAATAACACGCAATCAAAAAGACGAATATAAATAAAAATGGTATCACTGAAAACGTCATCTCGTCCTGCAAAAAACAAGCTGCCATACAGCTCCATCGTCCGAAAAATCAAAAAGTTACAGCTCTCAGAATAAAGCGATGCAAAAAAATAATTTTTTCTATAAAATAGCTTTTATTGTGTAAAAGCGCCAAAACATAGAAAAACGATATAAATGTGGTACCGCTGTAAACGTACTGAACCGAAGAATAAAGCTACCTTATCAATTTTACCACACCCGGAGCAGAATAAAAAAATGTAAAAAAACACAATTCATGAATTGTTGGTTTTTGTTTATTCTGCCTCCCAAAAGCTGGAATAGAAAGCGATCAAAAAGTGTCACATGCCTGAAAATGGCAACAATAAAAACGTCAGCTCATCCCACAAAAAACAAGCTGTCACATGACTCTGTCGGCCAAAATATGGCGATGCAAAAACTAGATTTTACAAAATATGTGTCTTTTAGTGTGTGACAGCTGTCAATCATAAAAACCGGATATGATTCTGGTATCGCTGTAATCGCACCGACCCGAAGAATAAAGTAATCTCATCACTTATACCGCACGATCACTTATACCGCACGAGGAACGGCGTAAAAAATGAACGCTAGGGTTGGGGTTTGGGTTGTGCTAATGTTAGGGTTGGGTTTTTTTTTTTTTTTCAAAAGTAAAAAAAAAAGAAAAAAAAAAAAAAAAAAGATGACGATATGGCAACTAGTGTTGAACGCAAGTGCTCACTACTTGAGCTTGCATCGGGTGCTCGGGTATGCAATGAGTATCGCGGGTGCTCGAGTCTCCGCCCCATAAGCTTCGCGGCCAAAAAAACCTCGTGGGGATTGCCTGCCATGCACGAGCGATCCCCGCATGTTTTTTTTGGTGTGTCTAATAACCGCGAAACATGCGGGCGGGGATTCGAGCATTTCACTTGAGCACCCGTGATACATGGTGCATACCTGAGTACCCGATGCAAACTCAAGTAGCGAGCACTTGCGCTCAAGAGTAATGACAACTTATTCAATATGATGACCTAATGTTGTCAAATTCTGTGTCGTACCTCTGGGTTCAAAATGTTCACTATACCCCTTAATAAAATCCTTGAGGGGTATAGTTTCCAAAATGGGGTCACTTGTGGGGGAGCTCCACTGTTTAGGCACATCAGGGGCTCTCCAAACGCGACATAGTGTCCGCTAACAAATTGAATGGAAAATCGGCTCAAATTGTTAGCGGACACCATGTTGCGTTTGGAGAGCCCCTGTGTGCCTAAACCTTTCGAGCTCCCCCACAAGTGACCCCATTTTGAAAACTAGACCACCCAAGGCACCTATCTAGATGCATAGTGAGCAATTGGAACCCCCAGGTGCTTCACAAATTGATTGCTTTTTTTTTCCACTTTTTCATTTTTACGAATCAATTTGTGAAGCACCTAGGGGTTCCAAGTGCTCACTATGCATCTAGATAGGTGCCTTGGGGGGTCTAGTTTCCAAAATGGGGTCACTTGTGGGGAAGTTCCAATGTTTAGGCACACAGGGGCTCTCCAAACGCAACATGGTGTCCGCTAACAGTTTGAGCCGATTTTCCATTCAATTTGTTAGCGGACACCATGTTGCGTTTGGAGAGCCCCTGTGTGCCTAAACATTGGAGCTCCCCCACAAATGACCCCATTTTGCAAACTAGACCCCCCAAGGCACCTATCTAGATGCATAGTGAGCACTTGGAACCCTCAGGTGCTTCACAAATTGATTCGTAAAAATGAAAAAGTGGAAAAAAAAATACTTTTTCATTTTTACGAATCAATTTGCGAAGCACCTAAGGGTTCCAAGTTCTCACTGTGCATCTAGATAGGTGCCTTGGGGGGTCTAGTTTCCAAAATGGGGTCACTTGTGGGGGTGTTTTCACTGTTTAGGCACATCAGGGGCTCTCCAAACGCAACATGGCGTCCGCTAATTATTCAAGCAAATTTTACAATCAAAAAGTCAAATGGCGCTCCTTCCCTTCCGAGCCCTGCCGTGCGCCCAAACAGTGTTTTTTCCCCACATATGGGGTATCTGCGTGCCCAGGGGAAATTGCACAACAAATTTTGGGGTCCATTTTTTCTTGTTACCCCTGCAAAAATAAAAAAAAATTGGGTCTAAATAACATTTTTGTGAAAAAAGTTAAATGTTCATTTTTTTCTTCCACATTCCAAAAATTCCTGTGAAGCACCTGAAGGGTTAATAAAGTTCTTGAATGTGGTTTTGAGCACATTGAGGGGTGCAGTTTTTAGAATGGTGTCACTTTTGGGTATTTTCTGTCATAAAGACTAGTGTTGAGCGAGCACTAAAATGCTCGGGTTCTCGAAGCTCGGGCCGAGCTCGCCGTGATACTCGGGTGCTCGACCCGAGCAGCGAGCCCAATGTTAGTCTATGGGAGACTCGAGCATTTTTGCGGTGGCACCCCCGGCAGTCTTTTAAAAGCCTAATAAGTGCCCAAAACGATAGTGACAGTGCTCAAATGACATGGGGACAGCATGGGGATCGCCCCAGGAAGCATTTCTGACCCCCAGGTCACTGCTGTCAACAACGTGGTCAGAGGTATTAAGCCACTTTTACGGGCTCACAATAAAACGTTCAAAAACGAAAGTGAAACTTTTTTCCTGTGAAATATGTTAAGGATAGTGTTGAGCGATACCTTCCGATATCAGGAAATATCATATCGGATTGGATCGGACCGATACCCAAAAAGAATCGGATATCGCCTATTCCGATACCGGAAACCAATGCAAGTCAATGGGACACAAATATCGGAATGAAAATAAACCCTTTCTTTCTGTAACGGGTCTGGGAGGCGGAACCTCTGAGCAACTATACAAGGGGGCGGTCCTTGTAAGGAAGCGGGTGGCTCCCAGGGAAGACGAGCAGGTAATCACGGCAAGTGACAGGGACAGTCTCTGGGTAGAAGGGCAGGTAGTCACGGCAAGTGACAGGGACAGTCTCTGGGTAGAAGGGCAGGTAGTCACGGCAAGTGACAGGGACAGTCTCTGGGTAGAAGGACGGGTACTCACGGCAAGTGACAGGGACAGTCTCTGGACAGGCAGGTGGTCACGGCTAGTGACGGCAGAGCCTCCAGGTAGGCTAGCAGGCAGGTAGCAGGTGAGCGCTCCTAGGTGAGCAGGCGAGAGTCTCTGGACAGGCAGGTGGTCACGGCAAGTGACGGCGGAGCCTCCAGGTAGGCTAGCAGGCAGGTAGCAGATGAGCACTCCCAGGTGAGCAGACAAGAGTCTCTGAACAGGCAGGTGGTCACGGCAAGTGACGGCGGAGCCTCCAGGTAGGCTAGCAGGCAGGTAGCAGATGAGCGCTCCCAGGTGAGCAGACAAGAGTCTCTGGACAGGCAGGTGGTCACCGCAAGTGACGGCGGAGCCTCCAGGTAGGCTAGCAGGCAGGTAGCAGATGAGCGCTCCCAGGTGAGCGGGCAGGCTGGTCCATAGACAGACTGACAGATGTCGGACGGCAGACCGTCGGACCGCAGGCTTGCAAGCAGGTAAACGGATATCTGGCAGGTATCAAGCAGGAATCTGGCAGGTGACAGACAGGTAACAGGCAGGAATCTGGCAGGTGACTGGCAGGTAACAGGCAGGAATCTGGCAGGTGACTGGCAGGTAACTGGAAACGGGACCTGAGGGCTGAAGCAGAGTGAAGGCTTTGCAACAACATTGCTCGGGCACCTCCATTTTGGAGGAGGTGCCTTATATATGGTGAAGTCCTCCGGCCATTGGCCGGGGATTCCTTAGGACGGCGCGCGCGGCCCCTTTAAGAGAGGGGGAGCTCGCGCGCCCTAAGCACCGTGGCTGGGAAGCAGCGCGCGCTGCCAGCAGAGCGGGAGGAAGACGCCGGGCACAGAGCGGAGAGGTGAGGGGAACAGCGTCCCTGCCTAGCAGGAGGCAGGGACTCCGACGCTACAGTACCCCCCCCTTTAGGCCCCCCTTTTTTAGGCCAGAGAGAAATTTATCAAGGATGAGAGGGGCATGGATGTTCTCCCGGGGCTCCCACGTTCTCTCCTCAGGACCAAACCCCTTCCAATCTACCAGAAAAAAGGTTTTTCCTCTTACCCTTTTGGTGGCCAGAATGTTCTCTACCTCAAACTCGTTCTCAGCGGAAACCGGAGCAGGAGGCGTACCTGTAGACTTGGAAAAAGAGTTAAGTACCACGGGTTTGAGGAGAGATACGTGGAAGGAGTTAGGGATCCGTAAGTTGGCCGGGAGTTTTAATTTATAGGCCACCGGGTTGATCTGTTTGATAACTTCCAGTGGGCCGATGAACCGAGGCCCTAACTTGTAGGAGGGAATCTTGAGCCGGACATATTTGGACGAGAGCCAGACTTTATCTCCAGGACGGAATTGTGGAGGATCCAGGCGTTTCTTGTCAGCGTGTTTTTTCATCCGTTCGGACGACTGAAGGAGTGCGGATCGGGTACTCTCCCAAATGGAGGAGAATTCGCGAACGAGAGATTCCGCAGCCGGATTGTCCACCGAGGTGGAGACGGGAAATGGGATCCGAGGATGCTGACCGAAGACTACAAAAAACGGGGATTTGGAGGAAGATTCGCTCTCGTGATTATTGTAAGAGAACTCGGCCCATGGTAGGAGATCCACCCAGTCCGAATGGTGGGCATTAACGAAGTGTCGGAGGTAACTGGTCAGGTTCTGATTGATCCGCTCCACTTGACCATTGGACTGTGGATGGTAAGCGGAGGAGAAGTCCAGAGTGACGTCAAGCAACTTACATGTGGCTCTCCAGAAGCGTGAGGTGAACTGAACCCCACGATCTGACACGATGTGGAGGGGCAGGCCATGGAGACGGAAGATGTGGCGGATAAAGTCTTTAGCCAGTTCGGGTGCAGACGGGAGACCCGGCAGGGGAATCAAGTGCGCCATCTTGGAGAAGCAATCAGTGACCACCCAAATGACCGTACAACTGGCAGAGACAGGAAGATCCGTTATAAAGTCCATAGCAATATGCTGCCACGGGGCAGCAGGTACTGGAAGAGGAAGAAGGCGACCGGCTGGCAGGTGTCTCGGAACTTTGTTGCGGGTGCAGGACACACAGGCAGAAACAAAGTCTATTACATCCTTGTGCAGGGTAGGCCACCAGTAATGCCGGGTAATGAGCTGGAGGGTCTTTTTCTGACCGGCGTGGCCAGCTAGCTTAGACGAGTGACCCCAGTGTAGGACCTTCTGCCGATCAGGTACAGTTACAAACGTCTTACCAGGAGGGAGACGATTTAGATTCACGGGAGCCACTTGCATTACTCTGGCGGGATCAATGATGTGCTTAGGTTCCTCCTCTAGATCAGATACCAGGAAGGATCGGGACAAGGCGTCAGCTTTGATGTTTTTGTCTGCCGGGCGAAAATGAAGAACAAAATCAAAGCGGGCAAAAACAAGGACCACCGGGCTTGGCGCGGGTTAAGTCTCTGGGCGCTCTGAAGGTAAGCCAAGTTCTTGTGGTCCGTGTAAATTATTACAGGGTGAAGAGCCCCCTCGAGCAGGTAACGCCACTCCTCCAGTGCCAGCTTAATGGCTAACAATTCACGGTCTCCAATAGAATAGTTGCGCTCAGAAGAGGAGAAGAGTTTGGAGAAAAAAACGCAGGTTACCATTCTTCCGGAAGATGACTTTTGGGTAAGTACCGCCCCGGCTCCGGAGGAGCAAGCGTCAACTTCTAGGAAGAATTGTTTGTTGCCGTCCGGACGATGCAGCACCGGGGCGGAGGAAAAGGCCTGTTTTAAGGAAAGAAAGGCCTCCTCAGCTTCGGGCGGCCATCTTCTGGGATTAGTCCCCTTACGGGTGAGCGCAGAGATCGGGGCAGTCCGGGAAGAGAAGTGCGGTATGAAGAGGCGGTAATAGTTGGCGAAGCCCAGGAACCGCTGAATAGCCTTCAACCCCTCTGGTCGGGGCCACTTCTGGATGGCAGACAGTTTCTCAGGATCCATTTGTAGGCCGGTCTGAGAGATTATGTAGCCCAGAAATGGAAGAGAGGTCTGCTCAAAGATGCACTTCTCATATTTAGCGTAGAGGTGGTTCTGCCTGAGCCTGAGCAGGACCTGACGAACATCCCTCCGGTGAGTAGGAAGGTCCGGAGAGAAGACCAAGATGTCGTCCAGGTACACCACCACGCAGGAGTAGAGAAGGTCACGGAAGATGTCATTGACCTACTCTTGAAAGACGGCAGGAGCGTTACAGAGACCGAAGGGCATTACAAGGTACTCATAGTGGCCGTCCCGGGTGTTGAATGCCGTCTTCCACTCATCCCCCTGACGGATACGGACCAGGTTATGCGCCCCACGGAGATCCAGTTTGGTGAAGATTCTAGCCCCCCTCAAGCAGTCAAATAATTCAGGAATGAGCGGGAGACGGTATTTATTCTTCACTGTAATCTGGTTAAGGCCTCTATAATCTATACATGGACGGAGTGAGCCGTCCTTCTTTTTGACGAAGAAGAAGCCTGCTCCCTCCGGGGAGGTAGATTTCCGGATAAATCCCCGGGCCAGATTCTCCTCAATATATTCTGACATGGACTGGGTCTCCGCTGCGGACAAAGGGTAGATACGCCCACGGGGAGGAGTAGAGCCGGGTATCAGGTCGATTGGACAATCGTATGGTCTATGAGGGGGTAATGTCTCTGCTTCTTTTTTAATTGAAGACATCCGCATAAGACCAATAGGGAACCGGTAGACCGGGTAGACTGACTGGGGTAGGAGAAGGACGAGCAGGATGAACGGGAACTAGACAAGTCCTATGGCAGTCCTGTCCCCAGCGAAGGACTTCTCCGGTCTGCCAGCCAAGCACGGGTGCATGTTTCTGGAGCCAAGGTAGGCCTAACAAGAGTGCGTGAGAGAGTCCAGGCAGAACATGAAATGAGATGCTCTCAGAATGCAGCATTCCCACCTGCAGAGTTATGGATTCGGTGATGAGTTGGATGGGATGTGGTAAGAGGCCCCCATCCACGGCGGCGACAGATATAGGTACGGCCAGAGGTTTGGTGGGAATGCGGTATTTCTCTACCAGAGACTGAGAAATGAGATTTCCAGCAGCTCCTGAGTCAAGTTGAGCCAGTTAGAAATAGCGGTTCTCTCCGCAGGTGATAGAGACTGACAGCATCAGAGATGGAGAGGGTTTACTTTTGTCTAGGGCGACCTCTCTGAGCGATCCTAGACACAGGCGTTTCCCGACCTCTCTGGGCAGGAACGGATCCGGTGCTCCTTACTGCCACAGTAGAAGCAGCTCCCCTCGGCACGGCGTAAGTCTTGACGGGTTTTGACCATCTTGGTCTGGTCGACCTGCATAGGCTCAGGTGAGTGTGCCTGGGGAGTAACGGAGGGAGTAACGGGTTTCTGGAAGGTGGGGGCTAGACTTGGAAACCTCCTCTCACGGGTGACCTCTTTGGCGCGCTCCTGGAATCGGATGTCAATCCGGGTGGCAAGTGTTATTAAGTCGTCGAGAGTGGTAGGAATGTCCCGACCGGCGAGTTCATCTTTAATACGGCCGGACAGACCCTCCCAGAAGACAGACACCAGAGCGTCGTTATCCCAGGCCAGCTCCGAAGCAAGGGTACGGAACCGTATGGCATATTGGCCCACGGTGAGATCTCCTTGACGGAGGCGTAGCAGAGACGATGCGAATGAGGTCTTCCGTCCGGGTTCGTCGAAGACTTTCCGGAAAGCCGTGAGAAAGGCTGGCAGGTCGGACACCAGGGGATCTCCTCTCTCCCACAGAGGATTTAGCCAAGCCAGAGCCTCCCCCGTGAGGTGGGACATGATAAAGGCTACTTTGGACCGGTCGGAGATAAACTGGTGGGACAAGAGTTCAAAGTGCAGGGTGCACTGGTTTATGAAGCCCCGAGCTTGAGCGGAGTCACCTCCGAAACGAGGAGGTGCAGAAAACCGGGGTCCGGGACAGTATACCATGGTATTGGTGGGCAGCGGCGCTGCCGGGTTGCGAGTCATGACACTAGCGGTGGTTGCAGGTGGAGCAGACAGAGTGTCCAGGCGAGAGTTGACACTCCGCAGGTGACTCAGGATGGACTCCTGTTGGGACCTCTGACGGGACAGTTCATGACATAGGTCCGAGAGCGAGGGAGCTTGGGTGCCACCGGATTCCATGGCCCGAGCAAACTGTAACGGGTCTGGGAGGCGGAACCTCTGAGCAACTATACAAGGGGGCGGTCCTTGTAAGGAAGCGGGTGGCTCCCAGGGAAGACGGGCAGGTAATCACGGCAAGTGACAGGGACAGTCTCTGGGTAGAAGGGCAGGTAGTCACGGCAAGTGACAGGGACAGTCTCTGGGTAGAAGGGCAGGTAGTCACGGCAAGTGACAGGGACAGTCTCTGGGTAGAAGGACGGGTACTCACGGCAAGTGACAGGGACAGTCTCTGGACAGGCAGGTGGTCACGGCTAGTGACGGCAGAGCCTCCAGGTAGGCTAGCAGGCAGGTAGCAGGTGAGCGCTCCTAGGTGAGCAGGCGAGAGTCTCTGGACAGGCAGGTGGTCACGGCAAGTGACGGCGGAGCCTCCAGGTAGGCTAGCAGGCAGGTAGCAGATGAGCGCTCCCAGGTGAGCAGACAAGAGTCTCTGAACAGGCAGGTGGTCACGGCAAGTGACGGCGGAGCCTCCAGGTAGGCTAGCAGGCAGGTAGCAGATGAGCACTCCCAGGTGAGCAGACAAGAGTCTCTGGACAGGCAGGTGGTCACGGCAAGTGACGGCGGAGCCTCCAGGTAGGCTAGCAGGCAGGTAGCAGATGAGCGCTCCCAGGTGAGCGGGCAGGCTGGTCCATAGACAGACTGACAGATGTCGGAAGGCAGACCGTCGGACCGCAGGCTTGCAAGCAGGTAAACGGATATCTGGCAGGTATCAAGCAGGAATCTGGCAGGTGACTGGCAGGTAACAGGCAGGAATCTGGCAGGTGACTGGCAGGTAACAGGCAGGAATCTGGCAGGTGACTGGCAGGTAACTGGAAACGGGACCTGAGGGCTGAAGCAGAGTGAAGGCTTTGCAACAACATTGCTCGGGCACCTCCATTTTGGAGGAGGTGCCTTATATATGGTGAAGTCCTCCGGCCATTGGCCGGGGACTCCTTAGGACGGCGCGCGCGGCCCCTTTAAGAGAGGGGGAGCGCGCGCGCCCTAAGCACCGTGGCTGGGAAGCAGCGCGCGCTGCCAGCAGAGCGGGAGGAAGACGCCGGGCACAGAGCGGAGAGGTGAGGGGAACAGCGTCCCTGCCTAGCAGGAGGCAGGGACGCCGACGCTACACTTTCCTTGTAGGTTAATTCTACATGAAGTAAAACAACTAAGAATAATGTAGAATGTATTACGCGAAAAGCCGGCAATTCATCAGCGGCATACACTGGTACCCGACAATTTACAACAGAAAGAATAGAGCTTCACACATAGATTAGATAGATAGAAACATGTCAGTCACATATATATGAAGTACAGTGACAGTGTTGCTTACTGTACTTGTCATTTAGTGTAAAGGATTTATTTAAAAAAATAATTGTGTTTTCATGCACTGTCTCTTTAAAAAAGCCGGCCGGCAATTCAGCAGCGGTACCTGACAATTTATAACAGAAAGAATAGAGCTTCACACATAGATTAGATAGATAGAAACATGTCAGTCACAAATATATGAAGTACAGTGACAGTGTTGCTTACTGTACTTGTCATTTAGTGTAAAGGATTTATTTAAAAATATAATAGTGTTTTCATGCACCGTCTCTTTAAAAAAGCCAGCCGGCAATTCAGCATCTGTACCCGACAATTTAGAATAGAAGGAATAGAGAATCATACATAGATTAGATAGATAGAAACATGTCAGTCGCATATATATGAAGTACAGTGACAGTGTTGATTACTGTACTTGTCATTTAGTGTTAAAATAAAGGATTTATTTAAAAAAAAATTGGCGTGGGGTTCCCCTTAATTTTAGTCTCTAGCGGAGGTTAAGCAGACGGCTGGGGCAGATGTTTGAAGCCTGGGAAGGGGGTAATACCCACGGAGCTTCCCAGGCTACTAATATGAGCCCCCAGCTGAATACCTAGCCTTTACTAGCTATTAAAATGGGGGACCCCCCCCCAAAAATGACGTGGGGTACCCCCTATTTAATAGCTAGCAAAGGCTAGGCAGACAGCTGGGGGCTGATATTAATAGCCCAGGAAGGGTGCCATGAATATTGGCCCCCTCCCAGGCTAGAAACACCAGCCGTCAGCCGCCCCAGAAATGGCGCATCCATAGGATGCGCCAACTCTGGCACTTAGCCTCGCTCTTCCACGCTGCCCTGGTGCGGTGGCAGGGGGTAATAGGGTTGGGGTTCATGTCAGCGCCAGCTGCCATGAAGCCCAGGTTAGTAATGATGGGCGTCTATAAGACACCCCCATTACTAACCTACAAAGTGTTAAAAAGAAAAAACACACTACACCCAGAAAAAAATAATTTATTTGAAATAAAACACACAATTTTATTTAATTCTTAGTTTACTAAAAAAAAATAGTTACCTGTCCACGTTCCTGCGCTGATCTCCCATGCACAGCTGTCACATCTGGAGATGGTGACAGCTGTGCATGGCTGCTGTAAGCTCACGCTGCCGGGAACACGTCCGCTCCCGGCAGCTGGAGCCACTGACTTAGGTCACCGGAGTGCATTCAGGCAGCGCAGCTCCGGAGACCTCCTTTACGGCACTGCTGTACCGTGGGAATGTCTCACGATACAGCAGGGCCGTAAAGGAGCTAACCGGAGCAGCGCTGCCTGAACTCCGGCGAACCCGCTTATGCAATGACGGGGCTGCGGTCACATTCTATGTGGCTGCTCTAAACTAGAGATCATCGTGGGACACTCGTGGACTACTACGGAGGGGTAAGGATAAGGTTGTGGTTTATTATTTTATATTTTATTACAAGAGATCGATGGCTTCGGGGAATTAGGTGTCTAGGTGAGTATAGGTGTAGTTTTTTATTTTTTACTTTATTTTAGGTGGCGATCGGCGTAGACAGGTAATGTATGAACTAATTTATTGTAGGCAACCACTGGCCACCAATGACATGTATTTAAAATTTATTGGGGACACAGTAGGGCAATTTAAATATCAGGATCAGGCTGATGGGAACTACTGCTCCCATCGAGCTGATCCTGCTGGCACGAGTGGACGGGGGACAGACATAGGCCGATGGGAGTAGTAGTGTCACATCGGCCTATGTCTGCCTGCACGCACACACCCGCAGACATCGCACAGACACCGCACACACTCGCAGACATCGCACAGACACCGCACACACCCGCAGACATCGCACAGACACCGCACACACTCGCAGACATCGCACAGACACCGCACACACTCGCAGACATCGCACAGACACTGCAGACATCGCACAGACACCGCGCACACCCACACACACCCGCACACATCGCACAGACACCTCACACACCCGCAGACATCGCACACACCCGCAGACATCGCACAGACACCCCGCACACACTCGCAGACACACGCACAGACACCCCGCACACACTCGCAGACACACGCACAGACACCCACACACACCAATCATGACGGGCTGATCGTCTGGGAGGTGAGGCTGACCTGTGCGGCCGTGGGAAAGTTCATGTGAGTTCATGCAATGCAGTCAAGCATGAACTCACGTGAACCCTCTGAGGGCACCGCGGCTACTTCAAATGAACAGCTGATCAGCATCACCTGATACCTCAGCTGTTCATTTGAAATAACCGGCGGGAAAGTGCAGCACAGAACGGGAAAGCCGGCGGTGAAGTCTTTTCACTGCCGGCTTCCCCGCCGGGGTCCTTCGCTCCCCGCTCCTTGGTGCTGCGCTCCCCGCCCGGTCCTAACTTACGATCGGGATGGGAGGTGGCGAGGGGAGCGGAGGATCGGGGTGGGAGGCTGCGGGGAAGCAGTATGGGGCTGTGTGATTGTTTAAAAGCCGGCGGCTTTTTACCGCCCGCCGGCTTTTAAACGATCAGGAGAATTCTCCCACGCTGGGATGGCATTCTGATGACAGGCTGGATCTCAGCTGAGCGCTGCCATCCAGCTTGTCATGCTTCAGAGACACTGCAGAGCGCAGGCATTATGGGAACTTCCGATTCCGGTATTCGATATTGTAAAAGTATCGGAATTAAGTATCGGAATTCCGATACCGCGAATATCGGCCGATACCCGATATTTCAGTATCGGAATGCTCAACACTAGTTAAGGAACATCCTTTCCAGGTAAAAGACTTGTGTATAAGTTAAAATAAATGACCAAAAACAAAAATACTCCTCCACACCTTCGGCTATGTTCACAAGTAGCATTTTTTATGCGTTTTTGCACTTTTGTATTGCTTTCAACTATGACAAATGCATTCACCGTGAAATGTCATTTTAACATTTTACAACCTTATCTGGCCATGTGCTGTGTGACACATGCATAAAGTGCTGAAAAGACAAGGGAACAGCATGGAGAAGACCCCTGGAAGCATCTCTGACTCCCAGGTCACTGTCTAAAAGTGTGCCCATCATAAGTGATCCTTACCACATCAGAAGATGCAGACTTGCAACTATCCCCATGCAAGTTCTAGTCCCAGGGCAGTGTTCAATTGTACCTCCCCCATTCCTTGCAATACAAGCTCAAGTATGCTGCCTGCCACCCACCCACCCCCAGGCTGCAATACCATACTGCTTGCTTGCTTGCACTTTAAATTGGGCCTTTTAGGCATGTGGAGGCGGAATCTGGCCACCACGCCATGGCTGTGTGGGCGGCCTGGTATCCATACTCAGTCCCCAGCTGCCTGGTGGCCGGTTGTCCCCGCTTGCTCCCCAGCCTCCAGGGGGTGGCCAGGTGTCCATACTCGGTCCCCAGCCACCCCTATTTGTCCCGGTAACCTTTCCCACACTTTTCTTAGCCTGGCCTGCTTTAGGGCAGCATTGGCCGAGCCCACCGGACTATCAGACTCCTCCGGTGGGCCCTGGCTTCTCCATCAGGGGAGTTGAGAGTGCCAAGGTGAGGAGCATGATGAGAATGATAGAAGTTAGCATCTGCTTCGTTTTGTTGTAATGCAAGCGCATGTATGTAGTAGCGGCTAGGCCTGAGGTGGTCAGCGTTTTGGCGCATATCCTACCTCCTCCGAGGAATGCTGGATGTTTTCCTGCTACTATCCAAGTTCTATGACTCCAATTAAAACAAAGCTTCAGGTGATAAATGATGGATGAGGTAGTGGCAAAGGAGAAAGAGCAGGAGGAACAGGGACCATTCACATCAATATCAGGCCAGTCAACCAGATATGTCTTGTAGGATATGTTTCTGTAACAAAAGGAGCGGTTCGGCTACACAGTTATAGGGCATACAGTGAGTGCAATGCCTACCAAAAATTTCGAGCCACTCCAATGCCCCTTGGAAATGACATGGAGGTCAGAGGGCGTTAACTAAACCTTTTTTTCCATTTATAGCAACTGGGTCTACCGTGCACTGTTGGCCTAAGCAGTGATTGGAAGGCTTTCCAAAAATTATGAGGAACTGCAATGCCCCTTACAAGAGCCATGTGTGGCACCCCAGGGGTCTGGTCACCACAGTAATAGAGATATTACGTCGGAGAGCAAGTGGGAGGTTTCCTGGTCAGGATCCCTTAAACATGCAACATCCTCCTGCCCCAATCCTGGGAGGGGAGAATTCTGCCCTTATAAACTGGATCTGGGGCGGGGTTGAGTGAGTCAGAGAACAGTCAGAGTCAGAGTGAGAGCAAGGGAAAGTAACAGCAAGGAGCTCTGTAGGAGCTAGGAGCTAAAGACCAGGGGCTGGAAGCTGAGCAGAGCTCGCCCTGGCAGAAGACAATAGGAACCGGACACAGGAGTCCGAAGCTGTGAGGACTTATATATCCAGCAGCAGAAACCAGCCGGCAGGGGATTTCAGGTCCTCTGGCCATAGAAGCCCGGAGGCTCAGTCACAAGCAAGGGACCAGCACCGCCGTCGTGGAGCGGAGGCTAACAGAAGGCCCCAAGTCACCAGCCATACGGGTGAGCACTACACGGTACACTCATGGACGTGGGCTACTTCTACCCGCTTACAGCAAGGTAGCCAGGAAGAGTGCAGACAGACGGGGAGGCCTACAACTCCACCTGGCCAGGGGAACTCCTGCTTGCTCACAGACTGAGCAGGCCTCTTATGCTAGCCAGTACTCCCGGGAGGGTCTACCTTATAATCATCAGTAAAGACCCTGAACTGCACTGCAAAGACTCTGAGTCATTCCTGCTGCGTTCGTGCACCATCACCCCCATCATCCACACTCACTGCCCTGAGGCTATACTCCTCCCGAGGGGAGTAATCCCATTCTATGCTGCGCACACAACACCAGCCTCAGCGGTCTGCCTTGCAGCGGTGGTACTCCCTGACCGCAATCCACGGGTGGCGCAGTCAGACAATTAACCTCAAAACCTAAGAAAGACTGCCACTGGTTTGACCAGCCTGAGCCACGGGACCGGGTCACCGCCACGGAGACTACAGACCCCAGAGACCCGGCACCGGGTATCCCACACACGTGTACACACGGCCCAGGGGGCGCGTCACATGCAGTACAGCATATTACAAACATAAGTCCCATTATTGGGGAGTGGGTGTCCCATGGTATTTGCTTATGCTTTCCAAGCAAAAGTTGCCAAAAATTTGGACGGAGCAACTTGCAATGCCCCTTACAAGAGCTATGCAGTACAGCATATTACAAACATAAGTCCCATTATTGGGGAGTGGGTGTCCCATAGTATTTGCTTATGCTTTCCAAGCAAAAGCTGCCAAAAATTAGGACGGAGCAACTTGCAATGCCCCTTACAAGAGCCATGCAGTACAGCATATTACAAACATAAGTCCCATTATTGGGGAGTGGGTGTCCCATAGTATTTGCTTATGCTTTCCAAGCAAAAGCTGCCAAAAATTAGGACGGAGCAACTTGCAATGCCCCTTACAAGAGCCATGCAGTACAGCATATTACAAACATAAGTCCCATTATTGGGGAGTGGGTGTCCCATAGTATTTGCTTATGCTTTCCCAGCAAAAGCTGCCAAAAATTAGGACGGAGCAACTTGCAATGCCCCTTACAAGAGCCATGCAGTACAGCATATTACAAACATAAGTCCCATTATTGGGGAGTGGGTGTCCCATAGTATTTGCTTATGCTTTCCCAGCAAAAGCTGCCAAAAATTAGGACGGAGCAACTTGCAATGCCCCTTACAAGAGCCATGCAGTACAGCATATTACAAACATAAGTCCCATTATTGGGGAGTGGGTGTCCCATGGTATTTGCTTATGCTTTCCAAGCAAAAGCTGCCAAAAATTAGGACGGAGCAACTTGCAATGCCCCTTACAAGAGCCATGCAGTACAGCATATTACAAACATAAGTCCCATTATTGGGGAGTGGGTGTCCCATGGTATTTGCTTATGCTTTCCAAGCAAAAGCTGCCAAAAATTAGGACGGAGCAACTTGCAATGCCCCTTACAAGAGCCATGCAGTACAGCATATTACAAACATAAGTCCCATTATTGGGGAGTGGGTGTCCCATAGTATTTGCTTATGCCTTGCAAGCAAAAGCTGCCAAAAATAAGGACGGAGGAACTTGCAATGCTGGCACCCTGGTGGTATAGTGGTGGTGGAGGCTGAGGATAAGGCGAAGAAGATTAAACAGCCGAAACAAGGAAGCGTATACCCATGTGTGGGTGTGAAGCGGTGCATGTGAATACACCTCCCGAAATAACACAGTGGATTTGACTTTATGTTACTCTGCTGTCATTTGGTGGTGATGAGAAGTCTGGCCCAATCCAGCCCTTGTTCATTTTGATAAGGGTCAGCTTGTCAGCATTGTCAGTTGACAGGCGAGTGCGCTTATCAGTTATAATTCCCCCAGTGGCACTAAAAACACACTCCGATAACACGCTAGCGGCAGGGCAGGCCAGGACCTCCAAGGCGTACAGAGCGAGTTCATTCCAAGTGTCCAGCTTGGATACCCAATAATTAAAAGGCACAGAGGAATCACGGAGGACGCTGGTTCGATCGGCAAGGTACTCCCTCACCATCTTTTGAAACTTTCCACTCCTTGTGAGAGTACCCCACGCCTCAGGGCCTGTAAGCTGGGCGGGTGTCAGAAAACTGTCCCAGAACGTTGACAGTGTTCCCCTGCCTCTGCTGGATTGGAGTTGCATCTCTCTCGCCTGTACGCCTTGGTTGGGCAACGAACTGTGACCTCTGCCGCTAGCGTGTTCAGATGGGAATTTTTTTAAGAGTTCTGCAGCAAGGGCCTTCTGGTATTGCCCCATTTTTGTAGACCTCTCCACCTCAGGAATAAGAGAGTGAAAGTTCTCCTTGTAGCGGGGGTCTACAAGTGTCACCAACCAGTAATGACTGTCACCCAACATTTTGACAACGCGAGGGTCACGGTTAAGGCAGCGTAACATAAAGTCAGCCATGCATGCCAGACTGGTAACGGGCAAGATTTCCGTGTCCTCACCAAGATGACGACTGACCATGCTCTCCTCCTCCTCCTCCTCTTCCTCCTCCCCCCTGTCCTCATGCCATCCACGCTGAACTGACTGTATGACACTTGTACAGGTACTACCGTCTACAACGCATGATAGCAGCTCCTGTTCTTCCTCCTCCTACTCCTCTCCCTCATTGTCCCCCAATGCACGTTGGGATGAGATGAGGCTGGGCTGTGTGTAATCGCCAGCTACGGCTTCTTGA
Source organism: Phyllobates terribilis (assembly GCF_046119375.1). Lineage (NCBI taxonomy): Eukaryota > Metazoa > Chordata > Amphibia > Anura > Dendrobatidae > Phyllobates > Phyllobates terribilis. The sequence continues at coordinate 64,771,463 of NW_027362761.1, read as the reverse complement.
TCCATCTCATCATACTCTGGCTGCAATGCCTCCTCTTTAATTCTCTGCAGAGAGCGTTGCAAAAGACAGACAAGTGGGATGCTGACACTAATGATGGTGTCATCGTCACTCACCATCTTGGTGGCCTCCTCAAAGTTTGTCAGGATGGTACATATGTCAGACATCCAGGTCCACGCCTGAGGTCTTATGTGTGGAGTCTGACCTGAATATCGACGGCCTTGTTGCAGCTGGTACTCCACAACTGCTCTCTTCTGCTCACAAATCCTTTGCAACATGTGGAGGGTAGAGTTCCAACGTGTGGGGACATCACACACCAGTCGGTGTGCCAGAAGCTGCAAACGCTGCTGCAACACAGCAAGGGCGGCGGAAGCTGTAGCCGATTTGCGAAAATGAGCTGACAGGCGGCGTACTTTCACGAGCAGATCTGGCAACTCGGGGTACGATTTAAGAAACTGCTGAACCACGAGGTTAAGCACATGAGCCAGGCATGGTACGTGTGTGATCTCACCTCGCCTCTGAGCCGCCACCAGGTTACGGCCATTGTCACACACGACCATGCCGGGATGTAGGTTCAGCGGTCTCAGCCACAGATCTGCCTGCTCTTTCACAGCTGTCCACAACTCACAAGCAGTGTGAGGTTTATCACCTAAGCTTATGAGTTTCAGCACAGCCTGTTGCCGCTTGGCGGAGGCAGTACTGCAATGCTTCCAGCTTGTAACTGATGTGGTGATATCTGAGATGGAGGCTGAACATGAGGAGGAGGAGGATGCACAGGAGCTGTACACTGTGGGGGCAACTCTGACTGACATAGGGCCCGCAATCCTCGGTGTGGGGAGGATGTGTTCCGTTCCAAGGTCCGACTGGGTCCCGGCTTCCACTATGTTTACCCAGTGTGCCGTCAGAGAGATGTACCGTCCCTGGCCACAAGCACTTGTCCACGTGTCCGTTGTCAGGTGGACTCTCCCAGTAACTGCGTTGTTGAGGGCAAGGCAGATGCTTTGGGACACGTGCTTGTGTAGTGCGGGGATGGCACACCGGGCAAAATAGTGTCGGCTGGGGACCGAGTACCGAGGGACGGCCACCGCCATAAGATTGCGGAAGGATTCCGTCTCCACCAGCCTAAAAGGCAGCATTTCCAATGCAAGCAGTCGTGAAATGTGCGAATTTAGGACTGTGGCCTGTGGGGCGTTAGCTGCGAATTTCCGCTTTCGTTCAAAGGTCTGGGATATGGACAATTGAACGCTGCGGTGGGACGTGGACGTGGACGTTGATGCTGTTTCTTGAGAAACTGCCATAACAAGTGAAGACTGAGAGGAGGGGGCATCTTTACATGCAGTATGGACAGGGGATTGCCTTGCACACACAACAGGGGGTTCTATTGCACGCACAACAGTGGAAGAAGCAGTGGTGACACCCGCTGACACTGGTCGTGGACCCTGGGTTTCGCCCCACAAAGTCGGGTGCTTTGCTGCCATGTGCCTGATCATGCTGGTGGTGGTCAGGCTGGTAGTTTTGTCACCCCTGCTGATGCTGGCATGGCAGGTGGAACATATGGCCTTTTTGGGGTTATCAGCAGAGTCTTTAAAAAAATTCCAGACTCTGGAAGACCTACCGCTTGTACTGGCAACGTCCCTCGTGCTGGTGTTACAGGGAACGGTTGCCTGCCTTCTGTCTGCGGCCACCACACTGCTTCTTCCTGCCTGTTGGGGTACTCAGCCTCCCTCCCCCTGTGTGCTGCTGGCCTCACTCTGCATGTCCTCCTTCCACGTTAGGTCAGTTACTAGAACATCCACCACCTCCTCCTCTTCCACTTGCGCATCACGATCCTCCTCCTCACTTCCTGGCAATTGTGTCTTGTCATCGTCCATCTCTTGTGACAGATTGCCAACGTCGACTTCCTGTGGCCGTGACTGTTCAAATATTTGGGCATCGCAACATGGGATCTCCTCTTCCACCACTTCAAGCGTATCAGGCGAGGGGCCCAAATATGGAAATGGACCAGTGAACAGCTCTTCAGAGTGTCCAAGTGTGGGATCACTTGTTGTCTGACGACACTCGGCATGGTGGGAGGAAGGAGCATCAGGGTGAGGAGGAGTATGCGGTCGAGACTCACGGCTACTAAGAGTTGACCGTGTGGAAGACAGACCGGAGGTGGTGGTGCCCAGGTAACTGGAAGTATTGTCTGCTATCCAATTAATAACCTGTTCACACTGATCAGTTCTCAATACTGGTGTTGTTCTGTGCTTCCCTATTAATTCAGTCAAGAAGTGGGAGCGAGAAGATGTGGTTGTTGGTTGTGGCACATTTTCACCTTGGCCACGGCCCCGTCCTCTGCACGAACCATCACCAGAACGTCCACTTCCACGTCCCTTGCCACGCGCCTTGCCCATTGTAAATGAAGTAAAATAGCTTACACTTGCACTATCAATGGAAAAAGGGTAATAAAGAGTAGATTAGAACCGTGGAAGAGGAAAACCACAGTTATTGTTTACTGGGGTATACCACACTTTTTTAAATAGAGATATTTGCGGCTGAACAGTGAGCGACACACTCAAACTGCTTTTTTTTTTAGATACCAAAGGCCCAAAACTGGATAGTACAGCGATTTGACCCGTGGAACTGCGAAACCACACTGGGATGTCGGGCCTACACAAGACTATTTTCAACAGATATATTTTTGTGTCACAACAGTCAGGAGACACTACTGTTTTTGTTTACGGAAAAAACTACCAAAACCTGAATAATAGAGATTTTTTACCGTGGAACAGCAAAACCACAGTTATAATTTACTGGTGTATACCAGGCTTTTTAAAATATATATATATTTGCGGCTGAACAGTGAGCGACACACTCAAACTGTTTTTTTTAGATACAAATGGCCCAAAAGTGGATAATACAGAGGTTTGTACCGTGGAACTGCAAAACCACACTTGTATTTCTCGGGCCTACACCAGACTATTTTCAACAGATATATTTATGTCTGAAAAATCAGGGAGACACTATTTTTTTTTTTTTTTACAGCAAAAAATACAAAAAGCAGGATAATAGAGATTTTTTACCGTGGAACAGCAAAAGCACACTTCTGCCTCTCTGGCCTACACCAGACTATTTTCAACAGATATATTTGTGTCTGAAAAATCAGGGAGACACTATTATTATTTTTATACAGTAAAAAATGCCAAAAACAGGATAATAGAGATGTTTTACCGTGGAACATCAAAACCACAGTAATAATTTACTGGTGTATACCAGGCTTTTTAAAATATATATATATTTGCGGCTGAACAGTGAGCGACACACTCAAACTGTTTTTTTTAGATACAAATGGCCCAAAAGTGGATAATACAGAGGTTTGTACCGTGGAACTGCAAAACCACACTTGTATTTCTCGGGCCTACACCAGACTATTTTCAACAGATATATTTGTGTCTGAAAAATCAGGGAGACACTATTTTTTTTTTTTTTACAGCAAAAAATGCAAAAAGCAGGATAATAGAGATTTTTTACCATGGAACAGCAAAAGCACACTTCTGTCTCTCTGGCCTGCACCAGACTATTTTCAACAGATATATTTGTGTCTGAAAAATCAGGGAGACACTATTATTATTTTTATACAGCAAAAAATGCCAAAAACAGGATAATAGAGATGTTTTACCGTGGAACATCAAAACCACAGTAATAATTTACTGGTGTATACCAGGCTTTTTAAAATATATATATATTTGCGGCAGAACAGTGAGCGACACACTCAAACTGTTTTTTTTAGATACAAATGGCCCAAAAGTGGATAATACAGAGGTTTGTACCGTGGAACTGCAAAACCACACTTGTATTTCTCGGGCCTACACCAGACTATTTTCAACAGATATATTTGTGTCTGAAAAATCAGGGAGACACTATTTTTTTTTTTTTTACAGCAAAAAATGCAAAAAGCAGGATAATAGAGATTTTTTACCGTGGAACAGCAAAAGCACACTTCTGTCTCTCTGGCCTACATCAGACTATTTTCAACAGATATATTTGTGTCTGAAAAATCAGGGAGACACTATTATTATTTTTATACAGCAAAAAATGCCAAAAACAGGATAATAGAGATGTTTTACCGTGGAACATCAAAACCACAGTAATAATTTACTGGTGTATACCAGGCTTTTTAAAATATATATATATTTGCGGCTGAACAGTGAGCGACACACTCAAACTGTTTTTTTTAGATACAAATGGCCCAAAAGTGGATAATACAGAGGTTTGTACCGTGGAACTGCAAAACCACACTTGTATTTCTCGGGCCTACACCAGACTATTTTCAACAGATATATTTGTGTCTGAAAAATCAGGGAGACACTATTTTTTTTTTTTTTTACAGCAAAAAATGCAAAAAGCAGGATAATAGAGATTTTTTACCGTGGAACAGCAAAAGCACACTTCTGTCTCTCTGGCCTACACCAGACTATTTTCAACAGATATATTTGTGTCTGAAAAATCAGGGAGACACTATTATTATTTTTATACAGCAAAAAATGCCAAAAACGGGATAATAGAGATGTTTTACCGTGGAACATCAAAACCACAGTAATAATTTACTGGTGTATACCAGGCTTTTTAAAATATATATATATTTGCGGCTGAACAGTGAGCGACACACTCAAACTGTTTTTTTTAGATACAAATGGCCCAAAAGTGGATAATACAGAGGTTTGTACCGTGGAACTGCAAAACCACACTTGTATTTCTCGGGCCTACACCAGACTATTTTCAACAGATATATTTGTGTCTGAAAAATCAGGGAGACACTATTTTTTTTTTTTTACAGCAAAAAATGCAAAAAGCAGGATAATAGAGATTTTTTACCGTGTAACAGCAAAACCACACTTCTGTCTCTCTGGCCTACACCAGACTATTTTCAACAGATATATTTGTGTCTGAAAAATCAGGGAGACACTTATTATTTTTATACAGCAAAAAATGACCAAAACAGGATAATAGAGATGTTTTCAAAACCACAGTAATAATTTACTGGTGTATACCAGGCTTTTTAAAATATATATATATTTGCGGCTGAACAGTGAGCGACACACTCAAACTGTTTTTTTTAGATACAAATGGCCCATAGAACTGCAAAACCACACTTCTATTTCTCTGGCCTACACCAAACTATTTTCAACAGATATATTTGTGTCTGAAAAATCAGAGGCACACTTTTTTTTTTGGGGGGGGGGGGGCACCAAAAGGTTAATAAGATGGGTATTTGTACATTGTGAAGGAGGAAAAAAAAAAGAGGATTTAGATAAAAAAAAAGGATTTTTCCTGGCCCCCGGGACCTGGAGCTAAGTCCAGCAATTTCAGCAACAGGAGCAGAAGGACTGTTTGTTTGATCTGGCAGCCTTTACAGACCCTACACTAACTATTTTGCAGGATATATCTCTCCCTAAATCAGCAGCGCTGTCCCTACACTGTCTGATCCGGAGCGACTGTGTCCAAGATGGCGGCGCCCGGTTTTAAATGCTCGAGGTGACGCTGTGCGGCCAGCCAATCTCTGTAATGCCCACAAACAACATGGCTGCGGCATTACAGTGACTGGCTGGCAATCCCTGCATGTTCATTGGCTCTGTAAAGAGGGCCAAACATGCAGGGCGGAGACCCGAGCTCCCGCCCGAGTAACCCGGAAATGCTCGGTGCTCGCCGAACATCCCGAGTAGCGTGATGCTCGGGCGAGTACCGAGCAGTGTCGAGCATGTTCGTTCAACACTAATAAAGACCTCTCAAAGTGACTTCAAATGTGATGTGGTCCCTAAAAAAATGGTTTTGTAAATTTTGTTGGAAAAATGAGAAATCGCTGGTCAACTTTTAACCCTTATAGCTCCCTAACAAAAAAAATTTTGGTTCCAAAATTAAGCTGATGTAAAGTAGACATGTGGGAAATGTTATTTATTAACTATTTTGTGTGACATATCTCTCTGATTTAAGGACATAAAAATTCAAATTTTGAAAATTGCAAAATTTTCAAAATTTTTGCCAAATTTCCGTTTTTTTCATAAATAAACGCAAGTGATATCGAAGAACTTTTACCACAATCATGAAGTACAATATGTCACGAAAAAACAGTCTCAGAATCAGGGGGATCCGTTGAAGCGTTCCAGAGTAATTACCTCATAAAGTGACAGTGGTCAGAATTGTAAAAATTGGCCTGGTCATTAACGTGGAAACCACCCTCGGGGGTAAAGGGGTTAAGCAGCATTTCCAAACTGGTAATATGAATCCTGTTTAATTTTGTCAATTTTGAGTATTGGAAGATTTGTTGGCTTCTCATGGTGTACAAGTCTTAAATTTGGCCAATTTGGTCCGCATATGGTTTCCTCTATATATTCGACTTTCCTCTTCAATACCACTCCTTCACTTGTATAGATACATCAAAGTTTTGGTGCACCATCATATGTAGACACCATCACACGTTGCTATTTAACCTTTCTCTTGTTTCATAGTACCCGATGACATATCATGTTACAAAACTAAATTAATTTTTGTATAAACGTATATTTGCATTAATTAATTATTTGTTTGTTTATATCTAGTGATGACCTTGAAAAAGACTGATCCAAAGGTCGAAACGTTGCTTTGGGTCATTGTCTTGCTGGGGGACCCATGATCTTCTACTCAAACCAAGTTTTCTTACACTGGGTAGGACATTGTGCTCTAAAATCTCTTGATAATTCTCTGACTTCATGATTCCTGTGATACTGTCAAGGCCACCAGTACCAGACGCAGCAAAGCAATCCCACAGCATTCTGGATCCTCCACCATGCTTAACTGTTAGTAAGGTGTTCTTTTCCTTATAAGCTCCATTGCGCCGTCTGTAAACAAACAGTTGCCTTGCATTGCCAAAAAGCTGGATTTTTGTTTCATTTGTCCACAGAAAATTATCCCAGAAGGATGTGGTTTGTCAAGGTACTTTTTAGCAAAGATTAGTCATTCCTTTTTATGTCTTTTCTTCAGCAATGGTTTCTTCCTTGGCCTTCATCCATAAAGCTTTGCTTCGTTTAGTGTGCAGCGTATGGTACTGGTTTCAACCATGACCCCAGACTGTTCCAGGTTGGCTTTCAGGTCTTTGGATGTTTGATGTGGTGTTTTGTCCACCATTCACACCAACCTTTGAAGATATCTGTTGTCAATTTTCCTCTTTCCCCCACATCCAGGGAGGTTCTTGACAGTTCCATGCTTGGCAAACTTCTTAATAACATTGCGCACTGTTGAAACTGGGATACCAAGGTCTTTGGAGAGGGCTTTACACCTTTTGGAAGTCTTGTGTTTGCTAATAAAAGCAGTTCTGATGTCCTCAGACAGCTCCTTTGTCTTCACCATTGTGACAAAGGAACAGGGCTTACCATGTGACTTTTTAAAAAACTGAAGTCATCATTCATTGGCTAATTCATGTCACACGGGCACCGACAATTAATCACACAAGAATCTCTTTTGTGATTTACCACAGGCGAGTCAAAATGTGTTTCCATACTAAATTAATGTAAAGAGTGCCAATACCAGTGTCACAGCAAGCTTTAGTGTTTTTTCTATTTCTCCCTCCCATTGTTTTTTCTTTTAAATCATTGTTTATTATTTGCTCTTTTGTATTTAACACAAGTGCTCTATACAAAAAAACTGTTTTACTTGATTCATTTTTTTCAGGTGATATTCCACATTATGTACTTTATCGTTATTGGCAACCATGAAGTTTAACAGGACTGTATTGTATACATGAGGAGGATTTCTCAAAATATACCTTTGACAGAAGCAAGGTAAGCCGCTAGGTAGGTATATTTTGGCATTAGGAACGCACTGTAAAAAGAAAGACAAAAAAACCCAGTATACTCCATAGTGTAAGATTTTCTTACTGGATACTTCTGTATGGAGCCCATTACGCTACATCATACAGTATAATTTATCCCGATGCATATTGGCCCCCAGCATATGCCAAAAGAACACTTTTAACTTTTCACAAATAAAGAAATAATTGACTATTCCATAGATATTTCCACTAGTGATGCAATAAAAACTCATATATATGATATAAGCATTTATACTTATAGATGCCATTAAAGGTGCATTTACATTAGTCAATACGCAAAATTAATTGATTGCCGAACGGCAACATGTTTGCTGATCAGCGGTTGTTTAATAGCCTATTTAGACAGGCAGACAGCAATTCAAATGCACACAGAACAATCAGTAATAGATATATCAGTGCGCTTGGGTGGACATTGTTTTTGGCAGCAAAGGTCTTGTTTACACAAGACAATGTGCTGCTGAGAACGAAAATAAAGACTAGAGATCCTGACCCCAAAGTCCTTAGTGGTTCCTGCCTGAGATAGCCCTAACCACAGACTAGACAATGGCAACTCGGACCTATGCTGCCTGAAAGGCTGTCGAGCACTTCACGTTCCTCCTAAAGAACCGGAGGGCAGAACAGAGTGAAAATTACCTACAGAAGGGAAAGTGTGCTGAAATCTAAAGAGATCCCAGAGTAAGTAAAACAAACCACAAAATACAAAGTAAAGGATTAAGTACGTATTTTTAGAGACTATGCCAACTACTTCCTAAAAAGAAACAGAGGATAAGTGCAGTATGAAAAACATAAACAGCAGAGAGATAAACCCTAGCTGGTCTTTCACTGACTGGCTTAAACTACAGCAGTATGGCTGGACATGCAAATGAGACTATGACCAGCAGAAAATATCAGCAGAAGGAAAGTATATAAAGTCGCACCCAAAAGGTGAAAGAGCAGACAAATGAGTAAATGAAAACACCTATTACCCTAAAAAGACTTAAACAAGGATAACAGAATTTAAACACCTGGAGAAAAGGTGTTTTTGCTGTGGCTTGGCGGACAAAGAAGCCAACCACAAAGCACAGGCTGAAGGGTTCAAACCCAGATGCATGACACACTAGAGGTTTTTAATACTAGAGGTTAGGACCATTCTGAATTTGGGTACACCTTGACACTGGTGTGATGGCTTTTACGCTTTATTTTTTATCATTATCAAAAACGGTGTTTACTAAGTACCCTATTTATTTGTATGCACTGTTGTTTTTAATTATTTACTTTCAGCAGGGTATATGTTCATTTTGTTTCTGTCTTAGGTTTTGTCAATTTTAATATCTGAACAATCATAGCTCTGTTACAGGTCCGGGTGGTGGAACCTCTGTGCTTCGGTGCAAGGAGGGACCAGAGGGGCGTGACTAAGTGCCTACTTGGCCCGACCCAGGTCACATGGCGGCTTAGTCGACTCCGTGAACCAGGGAGGGACCGGGCAGGTGAACCAGATGCCACTTTGGGACCTACCTTGAGTGAGAGCAGGCGACTCCCACGGGTCAGATGATAGGAGCTAACCGGTACAGCGGATAAGCACGGCAGGCAGGCTGGTGGATGGTCCAGGTAGATAAACAGGCAGGTACGGCTAATAGCCAGACAGGCGCTCCGGGTAGGCAAGCAGGCGGACACGATAGGTTACTTGGCAAGTGCTCCGGGTTGGCTGGCTGGCGGGCACGGCAGGTAACTGGCAGGTGCTCCGGGTTGGCAGGCTGGCGGGCACTGCAGGTAACTGGCAGGTGCTCCAGGTAGACAGGCTGGCGGGCATGGCAGAAAACTGGCAGGTGCTCCAGGTAGACAGGCTGGCGGGCACGGCAGGTAACTGGCAGACTAGCGGGCTGGACTGTAGACAGACTGGCTGGCTGGACTGTTAGACAGACTGGTGGGCAGGACTGACTGGCAGCGGGACCTGAGGGCTGAAGCAAGTGTTAGCCCCCGGAACAACAACCTTGCACAGGCACCTCCACTTTAGAGGAGGTGCCCTATATAGGAGAAGTCTACCGGCCATAGGCCGGGGACTTTTTAGGACAGCGCGCGCGGCCCCTTTAAGAGGGAGGGATCGCGCGAGCGCTAAGCACAGTGCCCAGGAAGCTGCACGCGGTGCGCGCCACAGCAGCAGGGGAGTGGGAAGACGCTGGACCTGGACCACGGTGGTGAGGGGAACGCCGTCTCTGCCCTGCAGGAGGCAGAGACGACGGTGCTACACTACCCCCCCTTTACGCCCCCTCTTCTTTAGGCCCATGAGAAATTTTTTAAGAAGATGAGGGGCATGAATGTTCTCCCTGGGTTCCCAAGACCTCTCCTCCGGGCCAAACCCCTTCCAATCCACAAGAAAGAAAGTCTTTCATCTTACCCTCTTGGTGGCCAAAATGTTCTCTACCTCAAAGACGTCCTCAGCGGAGACTGGAGCTGGGGTGGTACCTGGATCGTCATGAGATACATGAAAGAAGTTGGGAATCCGTAAGCCACCGGGTAAATTTGGTTCAGAACCTCGAACGGACCAATGAACCACGGACCCAACTTATAAGAAGGTTTCTTGAGACTGACGTATTTGGAGGAAAGCCAGACCTTGTCTCCCGGACGGAATTGAGGCGGATCCAGATGTCTCTTATCAGCATGTCTCTTCATCCTCTCTGAGGACTGAAGAAGTGCAGATCTAGTGTCTTCCCAAATAGCCAAAAATTTGCTGAACGAGAGACTCCACGGCAGGATTGTCCACTGAATAGGGGACGGGAAACGGAATCCAGGGGTGTCAACTGTAGACCACAAAAAACGGGGATTTAGAAGAAGACTCGCTCTCATGGTTGTTATAGGAGAACTCGGCCCAGGGCAGGAGCTCAACCCAATCGGTATGGTGAGCGTTGACAAAGTGCCGAAGAAAGCTGGTATGGATCTGGTTGATACGTTCCACTTGACCATTGGACTGAGGATGATAAGCAGAAAAGAAATCCAAAGAGACATCCAGCAGCTTGCACATAGCTCTGCAGAAGTGCGAAGTGAACTGAACCCCGCGATCAGACACAATGTGGAGGGGTAGGCCGTGAAGACGGAAGATGTGATGGATGAAGTCCTTAGCTAGCACAGATGCAGACGGAAGACCAGGCAGAGGAATGAAGTGGGCCATTTTAGAAAAGCGATCAGTGACCATCCAAATGACAGTACAACCGGCAGAAACAGGGAGATCCGTGATGAAGTCCATTGCAATGTGTTGCCACGGAGCGGAAGGCACGGGAAGAGGAAGGAGGGGGCCGGCTGGAAGGTGCTTGGGAACCTTGTTACGGGCACAAGAGGAACAATCAGTGACAAAGTCCGCAACATCCTTGCGCAGGGAAGGCCACCAGTAATGTCGGGCGATGAGCAGAAAGGTCTTCCTCTGGCCAGCATGACCGGCTAGTTTGGTTGAACCAGAGTAGAAACTTCTTTCGATCCGGAACCGCTACAAAGGTCTTACAGGTGGAAGATGAGACAGGTCCAATGGAGCAACAGTCATCACTTTGGAGGGGTCAATGATATGTAGAGGCTCCTCCTCTTGGTCGGAAGACAGGAATGAGCGGGATAGAGCGTCAGCTTTAATGTTCTTGTCCGCCGGGCGGTAGTGCAGAGTGAAGCAGAATCTGGAAAAGTATAGAGACCACCTGGCCTGACGCGGATTTAGTCTTTGGACGTTCTGCAAATAAGCGAGGTTTTTGTGGTCAGTGCAGACGACCACCGGGTGCAGAGCCCCCTCCAGCAAGTAGCGCCATTCCTCCAGCGCTAATTTGATGGCCAGCAGCTCACGATCTCCTATGGAGTAATTGCGCTCGGACGAGGAGAAGAGCTTGGAGAAGAAGCCGCAGGTTACCATTCTCCCGGACGAGGATTTCTGGGTGAGCACCGCTCCGGCTCCGGAGGAGGAAGCATCAACCTCCAGGAAGAACTGCTTGTTGCAATCCGGACAGTGCAGCACAGGAGCGGAAGAGAAGGCTTGTTTAAGGGAGACAAAGGCCTTCGCCGCTTCAGAAGGCCATTACCTGGGATTTGCTCCATTACGAGTGAGCGCAGAGATGGGAGCAGTCCGGGAGGAGAAATGAGGAATGAAGAGGCGGTAATAGTTTGCGAAGCCCAGGAATCGCTGAATCAGCTTCAACCCCTCCGGTCGGGGCCACTTTAAGACTGCAGACACCTTCTTGGGATCCATCCGCAGACCAGTCTCGGAGATAATATAGCCCAGGAATGGTAGGGAGGTCTGCTCAAAGAGGCATTTCTCAAATTTAGTGTACAGGCAATTCTTCCGGAGTCTTAGCAGAACCTGCCGAACATCCCTCCGGTGTGAGGGCAGATCCAGAGAGAAAACCAAGATATCGTCCAGGTACACCACCACGCAAGAATACAGGAGATCACGGAAGATGTTGTTAACCAGCTCTTGGAAGACGGCTGGAGCATTACAGAGACCAAAGGGCATTACGCGGTATTCGTAGTGACCGTCCCGGGTGTTGAATGCCGTCTTCCACTCGTCTCCCTGGCAGATGCGGACCAAATTGTAAGCCCCACGAAGATCGAGCTTGGTGAAGATCTTCGTGCCTTTAAGGCAGTTGAACAGCTCCGAGATGAGAGGCAGGGGGTACTTATTTTTGATGGTAATCTGATTAAGACCCCTGTAATCAATACAGGGACGTAGAGAGCCGTCTTTCTTGTTGACGAAGAAGAATCCTGCTCCAGCCGGAGAGGTGGATTTCTGGATAAATCCCCTAGCAAGATTTTCTTCTATGTACTCAGACATCAGCCAGCGACAAAGGGTACATTCACCCGCAGGGAGGCGAAGCACCAGGTACCAGGTCGATGGGGCAATCATATGGCCTATGAGGTGGTAGTGTCTCTGCTTCCTTTTTGTCAAAGACGTCTGCATAGGACCAGTAGGGTGCCGGCAGACCAGGTGGATTAGCCGGAGTAGACGGGGGTCGAGCTGGACAAACCGGAACCAGGCAGGACTCATGGCATTCCTGACCCCAACGGAGCACTTCACCAGATCTCCAATTCAGATGGGCTCATGTCTTTGTAACCAGGGTAGACAAAGCAAGAGGGAGTGAGAGAGACCGGACAGCACATGAAAGGAGATTTTCTGAGAGTGCAGCATTCCCACCTGAAGGGTTACAGGCTCAGTGACGAGCAACATGGTTTCCGGAAGAAGCCTCCCATCCACGGAGGCAACCGCCAATGGTTCAGCCAGACGTACGGTAGGAATCTGATACCGCTCCACAACAGCCTGTTGAATGAGATTCCCAGCGGCTCTGGAATCCAGATGGGCAGTCTCAAAGAAGCAGGTCTCACCACTGGAAATAGAAACAGACAAGAGTCAAGGACGGAGAGGATTTACTCTTGCTTAGGACGACCTCTCTGAGTGGTCCTAGACACTGGAGTTTCCTGGGCTAACAGGGCAGGAACGGATCAGATGCTCTATACTGCCACATAAGAAGCAACTCCCCTCGGCTCGGCGCTTCTCCAGACGAGACTTGACCATTGGTCAATTTGCATTGGCTCAGGCGAACATGCTCGGGGAATTGCTGGTTGCGAGGCTGGCCTTTGGAATGTGGGAGCGAGACACGGAAATCTTCTCCCGGGTATTCTCCTTAGTACGTTCCAGAAAACGGATGTCAATCCGGGTTGCTAATGACACCAGGTCATCCAGGCTGGAAGGGATGTCACGACCGGCTAGCTCATCCTTCATCCGTCCGGAAAGACCCTCCCAAAAGGGGGACACCAGCGCCTCGTTGTTCCAGGCAAGTTCAGATGCGAGGGTTCGGAAACGTATGGCATACTGGCCCACAGTGAGACTTCCTTGGCGGAGACGGAGAAGTGAGGAGGAAGTAGAAGATTTTCGTCCTGGCTCATCGAAGACCTTCTGGAAGGCAGCGAGGAAAGCCAGAAGATCGGACACCAGGGGATCCCCTCTTTCCCACAGAGGGTTTAGCCATGCCAATGCCTCCCCGGTGAGGTGAGACATGATGAACGCCACCTTGGCCCGGTCGGAGGTGAACTGATGTGCCAGGAGTTCAAAGTGCAGCGTGCAATGATTTATGAAGCCCCGACATAAGGCGGGGTCACCACCAAAACGTGGAGGCGCAGAGAGCCGGGGTCCAAAGCCAGGTGCCACAGCGCCACTGGGTGTCGCTCGACTAGAGACGGACACAGACAGGTGGACAGCATGTCCAGACGGGAGCTCTGACGTGAGACCTCCTGGTACAGGTCAGAGAGCGAAGGAGCCTGGGGGCCACCGGGTTCCATGGCCTGTGCAAACTGTTACAGGTTCGGGTGGTGGAACCTCTGTGCTTCGGTGCAAGTAGGGACCAGAGGGGCGTGACTAAGTGCCTACTCGGCCCGACCCAGGTCACACGGCGGCTTAGTTGACTCCAAGAACCAGGGAGGGACCGGGCAGGTGAACCAGGTGCCACTCTGGGACCGACCTTGTGTGAGAGCAGGCGACTCCCATGGGTCAGATGACAGGAGCTGACCGGTACAGCGGATAAGCACGGAAGGCAAGCTGGCCGATGGTCCAGGTAGATAAGCAGGCAGATACGGCTAATAGCCAAACAGGCGCTCCAGGTAGGCAAGCAGGCGGGCACGACAGGTTACTTGGCAGGTGCTCCGGGTTGGCAGGCTGGCGGGCACGGCAGGTAACTGGCAGGTGCTCCAGGTAGACAGGCTGGCGGGCACGGCAGGTAACTGGCAGACTGGCGGGCTGGACTGTAGGCAGACTGGCGGGCTGGACTGTAGACAGTCTGGTGAGCTGGTGCCTTATATAGGAGAAGTCAACCGGCCATTGGCCGGGGACTTTTTAGGACAGCGCGCGCAGCCCCTTTAAGAGGGAGGGAGCGTGCGCACCCTAAGCATAGCGCCCGGGAAGCTGCGCGCGGTGCGCCACAGCAGCAGGGGAGCAGGAAGACGCTGGACCTGGACCGCGGCGGTGAGGGGAACGGCGTCTCTGCCCGGCAGGAGGCAGAGACGCCGGTGCTACAAGCTCCCAAACGCATCAGATTAAAATTGGCTAAACTCATTGATATTGATGTAAATAGAAGACCATTTAACTTAGTATTGGCCTCCCAACTCTCACCTCAGCCGTGCTAGTCACCTGTCATATTCTCTCCTCTCCCAGTTGAAAAGAAATGTCAGCCAAACGAGCATTTGACAGACAGCTATCTCATGTGTTTGGACACTTTTGGTTGGAGTTGGGTGTTTACACACAAAGATACTTTAAGTTAAAACTAATTTACCCAAAAAAAGCCATTTACTCAGATCAAATCAGATTGATTTAGGAGTGAATGTATATTGGTCAGTAATCTGTGTGCAGTACATCAATAGCTGTGGCCATGATATCGCAAACATTTAATTTAATTTTCCTTTCTTTTAAGAAACAGCAAATTGTTAACTTGTGAATTCAAGAAAACTCTGATTAAAGAAGTACTCCCATCAAAGTTCTTATCCTCCTTAATATATTGCGATCATCATTTTATATGGCAGTGTGTACTTACAATTACTCTTGATACAAAGAGCAGATAATTCTTTTTCTCTGCTTTATGTAGAAACAGGAAGTCTCTACTCCCTGCATGAGTCATCCCCCTCTTCAATTCCTGACCCAGCCGCTTCGCTCCTCCCCCGTGCCAGGGACTTTTGCAGTGACTTATGAGTCATACAGAGAAAATTGACCTCCTGTTTCTACATAATGCTTAGATGGATTCAGCTAGTCTGTTTTTAATCAAGTGATGTCATAGACCTAATGGAAAAGAGAAAAATTAACTGAATAGAAGGGCAAAAATGAGAAATTGTAAGTACACGGTGCCTTATAATATGATTGCAATATATTAAGAGGATAAAAACTTTGATGGGAGTGCTTCTTTAAATGGGGAAGTTTTTTGCCTCTTTAGCTACAAAAACAAAATAATTTCAATTTCTTATTGCTGTACGAAAGTGTACTATTGAGGGCAATCTGATATCAAACCATGAACATAGATTACAAGCTTGGATATACAGTTTGCAATGCGTCATTCACTTTTTTTTAAATTATGGATTATCCTTAGGATAGGCAATGAAAACTAGATTAGCGAGGATTGGTCCTGCCCTTGGCATCCTCACTGATCAGATGTTTGAAAAGGGCTATGGTGCTCCTTTGATCGCATTGTTCAATTCATTGCTTAGGGTTTACAGTATTTACTCTGGCCGATAATCGGGAATGCACAGAATGATGGTCCTATTTACATAGAAGTTTGATTTGCCCATTGAGCTATTAAATGATCACCCCTTGGCTAACCTAATAAATTGGTGGTTGTTTAGCAGCTGGGATGGGCCAGTGGAAATCGAGTATTTCACTAGTCCATACTGAATATCATACTTTCTGAAGCGGTTGTGCTTCCTATTGCAGCTTTGTCCCTTAAGCACATGGGCCAGAGCTGCAACATATTGTGAGACAATTATTTTTGTAGCGAAGTGAGGGTTGGTCTTTCTAGAGAGCCGCTTTAAGACTTTTTTAAAATATGTTTTTCTTCAAAATGCATCAGTCCCCCCCCCCCCCCCACAAAAAAAATTCTTAAAGTTTTCAAATAAATTATATGTAGTCAAATATCATGGCTTTTAAAAAAATAACTCATGCTGCTGTGGCACCCCAGGTCTGGTCGCCACAGTGGCAGCAATGTCATGTCTGAGAGCAGGTGGGAGGTTCCCTGGTTGGGGACAATTAGCATGCAGCATCTCCTGCCTCAGTCCAGGGAGGGGAGAAACCTGCCCTTTATAAACTGGATCTGGGGCGGGGTTAGACAGACAAGTTAGAGACAAGTTCCAGTGAAGTTGCAGATAGGAACAGGTCAGCAGCAGGCTGAGGAGTCCCTGTAGGCAGAGGAGGAACATGAGGCCAGGAGGGGAGCTAGCAGAGTTCGTCCTGGCTAGAGACTTACAAAGCCGGACACTGGAGTCCGAGGCTGTGAGGGTTATAAGCCCAGCAGCAGAAAACCACCACGCAGGGGACTTCAAGTCCTCTGGCCCAAGGAAGCCTGGAGGCTCAGCCACACGAGAGGGACCACTACTGCCCCGGAGGGGTGAGAAGTATGGAAGGCCCGAGTCGCCAGTCATACGGGTGAGAACAACACGGTACACTCAGAGACGTGGGCTACCACTACACTACAGCGGGATAGCCAAGAAAGAGTGAAGTCAGCATGGTAGGCCTACAAACTCCCCCTGACCAGCGGGATTTCCCAGTTGCTCTCAGACTGACCAGGCCTCCATTGTTAACCTGTATTCCGGACGGGTCCCTTAATACCACCAACAGTAAAGACCCTGAATTGCATGACAGACTCCGTGTGGTTACTGCTGCTCCCGCGCACCATCACTACCAACATCCCTATTTACCGCCCTGAGGCTATACTCCTCCCGTGGGAAGTTATACTACCCTCTGCTGCACCCTTTTGGCATAGTCGGCAGGATTTCGTGCCCGCCACCAACGGGTACTGCGCACCTGAAGAAAGACTGAAATACTTACCTTGGTGGAGTTTCCCGCCATCCGCAGCCGTTTCCCGCCATCCGCAGCCATTTTCCCGCCATCGGGCGCCATATTTGTGACGCCGCGTGGGAAGAAGAGGGGCGTGAACGACGAAAGCGCGCGATAACTGGCGCCCCGCCTTACGCACGGACGCTGTGCAAGGTCCTGAAAGGAGCCGAGCGGACGCTGACGTCACCAGGACGCGACGCAAGGTCCTCAACCCTGACGGTCGTCTGCGGAGTCGCGGCCTACAGAAGAAAAGCAACGGAAGGTAGGCCATGGTTGACTAGGGGGGAAGAAGATGTTGGAAACGGAGGGAACTGCCACCGCCAGCGTGGCCGCTGCCGCAGTAATGCCGTTCACGATGCCTTATATACCCGGAGCGGCTTGGTTGCCCCAGTACTCAGGGGAGTCGCATACCCTGAGCGACTTTAAAGAGAGACTGTATAGCCTATTCAAGGTGTACCCCCTGACGGAGGAACAAAAAGTGGCGCGGCCCAACGAGAAGTAAAGTCTTGGTCAGTCAGGGACAAGGGAACCCTGAAGGAGATTTTAGCCCGTCTAAAGGACACTTTTGATACCCGCACCTCAACAGAGATCAAAATGAGATTTTATGGGTGCAAGCAGCGGGCCTAAGACAGTATAAGAGACTATGCTTTGAATTTGCAAGAGGCCCTGAGAGCCATTAAGCAGACAGACCCTGACAGTGTGCGGAATGCAGATAAACTGCTGACTGAACAATTCATTGAGGGTCTGCTGTCCAGCACCCACCGAACCCAGTTACGGCTAATGGCCCTGCAGAACCCTGAGTTAGACTTTGCACAGTTTAAGGACAGGGCCATCCGGGTACTCCGAGAACCCGCATCCGGTAGCGTTGCGGCCTCCAGGCGCCCTGCTATCACTTATTTCCAGGAGGCGGCGCCCCAGTCTATAGAACCTGCAGGAGCCAATGCACAGACTACGAATAGTACCCCGCCTACAGACCTGCACCATCAGGTCCAAGAACTGACCAAAAGCATTGCCGCACTAACCAGGACAGTGCAGTCATTACAGGTATCCTCTCCAGTAAAGATCCAGCTGGCTACCAGTCTGGAGGACGTCCCGTGGCGCCGACAGAAGAGGATCCCACCGTCCAGAGGGAAGCCAACGGACCGCTACGACCAGGATGGACAACCCATCTGCCGCCGCTGCAGCCAGCCAGCACATATTGCGAGGTACTGTAATTTAAACGAGCCCAACCTGGGGCAGAGGGCCAATCCCCAGGCGTAAGATCATCAGGCCCGTCAAACTGGCGTGACAAGTATGTGGGGGGACGACCGGTCTTGCCTGTGGTACTGGATGGCATTCCTATGAGTGCACTGTTGGACACCGGGTCACAGGTAACCACCATCCCCTATGTACTTTTCAAGCGGTACTGGAATGACATGGATATTAACCGCTACCCAGATAATGACTTGAGCATCATCGCCAGCAATGGTCAGCCCGTGCCACAGGTGGGGTTCAAGGAGGTGACCATCAAAATTGGTAAAGTCGAACTGCCGGCACTTGGACTGATTATTGTGGACATTGACCGTCGTGAAAGTCACACTAAAATAACCTTGGGTACTAACGTTATTGAAAATTGTCTTTCAGAGATAATTGGCATATTACAGCAGGTGGCAATGAATGCCAGCTCCAGCCAGCAGCGTGTCTTACAAAAGGAGATCAGAGCCCTGATGAAGCGGCAACAGGTAGAACTGTCTGGTGGCGAGATTGGTAGCGTTAGGATGAGTGACCCATTCCCTATCGCCATGCCCCCAAAAAGTGAAATGATGATCTGGTGCCGGACTGCAATCGGGTTAAGAGGTAGAGACTACCAAGCTATGGTAGAACCCATTTACCAAGACAGTAGGCTCACCATTTTGACAGCACGGGGGGTGGTTGATGTCCACCATGGGAGGGTGCCGGTCCGCATCCTAAATATTGGGGAAAGAGAAGTATACTTGCCCCGGTATGCCACTCTGGCCAAATTGTTCACCGTTAACCAGAACTCTGTAAAGGCCGTGGAACCCTTGCCTCCATCTCAACCAGAGGAGGGTAACGGCTCCAAGAAACAAATGGAGGACTGGTGTCAGAAACTGCATGTGGGCACCGACTCCACTCCCTCACACCAAAAACAGGGAGTCTACCGGGTGGTTCAGGAGTACGAAAGAGTCTTTAGTAAACACCCGCTAGATTTTGGGCAAGTAAAGGGGGTAGAACACCAAATCCCCACAGGAGACCATCCACCCATAAAAGAGAGATACCGGCCTGTACCTCCTGCACACTATCAGAATGCCAAGGGTATGTTACGAGAGATGAAGGAGGCTGGGGTGATCAGGGATAGCTGTATCCCCTGGGCAGCTCCTCTAGTTCTTGTAAAAAAGAAAGATGGCACGATGAGGATGTGTGTAGATTATAGAAAGGTCAACAGAATAACACACAAAGATGCGTACCCGTTACCTAGGATAGAGGAGTCTTTGGCTGCATTAAAATCTGCTAAATTCTTCTCTACTTTGGATCTCACTAGCGGGTACTGGCAGGTTCCTGTAGCAGAGTCAGACAAGGAGAAGACTGCCTTCACCACCCCGATGGGTCTCAGTGAATTCAACTGTATGCCGTTCGGACTCTGCAATGCACCAGGGACCTTCCAGAGGCTGATGGAGTGCTGTCTGGCGCACAGAAATTTCGAGACGGTCCTACTCTACCTGGACGATGTCATCGTATATTCCAAGACCTATGAGGACCATCTAAAGCACCTGCCAGAGGTGTTCGATGCCCTGGCAGGCTTCGGCCTAAAGGTAAAACCCTCCAAGTGTCATCTACTGAAGCCAAAAGTAGAGTACCTGGGACACGTAGTGAGTGCTGACGGAGTAGCCCCAGACCCTGACAAGATCACGGTGATTAAGGACTGGCCAAGACCCTCCAGCATAAAGGAAGTGCGTCAGTTCCTCGGGTTGGTAGGCTACTACCGAAGATTCATCTCCGGGTTCACCAAAATGGCAGCCCCTATGCAGGACCTCCTGCTAGGCCAGTCAAAGACTAAAAGTCAGAAGCCGCCCTTTAAGTGGGACAAGCTGGAGGAGGAGTCTTTCCGCCAGCTGAAGATGGTCCTCACGGGGGATGAGATCCTAGCCTACCCTGATTACGGCCAGCCTTTTATCCTCCACACCGACGCCAGTAACGTGGGACTAGGAGCCGTACTGTCCCAGATCCAGCAGGGCAGAGAACAGGTAATTGCTTATGCTAGCAGGAAGCTGAGACCCACAGAAAGAAACCCCGAGAATTATAGCTCCTTCAAGCTGGAGTTCATGGCAGTGGTGTGGGCTTCAAGCATTACCTGGCTTCTTCTAAGTTCACTGTGTACACGGACAACAACCCGTTGACACATCTGGACACTGCAAGACTTGGTGCCCTAGAGCAGAGGTGGATGGCCCGGCTGTCCAATTACGAATTTACCATCAAATACCGGACAGGGCGCGCAAATTCCAACGCAGATGCATTGTCCAGAATGCCTCACTTGCAGGACGGGGGAGAGGATCCAGAAGAACTGGAAGAAATTGAACTCCCTGCATTCCACCGTCATGGGGTCACCCAGTGTTCCCACTGCATAAAGGAGAGGTGCTCTGCCACCGCTACGTTCAATCCCTTACCCCACCACGGCTGGGCAGAGACACAAGATAGCGACCCCGCAGTCCGCCTGGTAAAAGAGATGCTGACCCAGGCTGATGCCCACCTTGATCCGGATGCTCCAGAAGAGGCCAAACAGCTGTGGATGGAGAGGAGCAAGCTGTTTCTCTACGAGGGGAGGCTGTGCCGCAGAACCGTCAACTCTCGAACATATGAGCTGACCTGGCAGGTAGTGGTCCCAAGGCGGGATGCAGCTATGGTCCTAGAAGCATACCATGACGGAGCAGGGCACTTTGGATGGAAGAAGCTGGAGTTCCTGTTGCATGAGCGGTTCTTCTGGGCAGGCATGAGAGGGGCTATAGAGAGATGGTGCAGAGACTGTGGCCTGTGCAACCTAAGGAAGAAGGACCGCGCCAGCCAGAAGACTCCCCTGCAGCCCATCATCACGAAGCAGCCCCTTGAGCTGGTGGCCCTGGACCACGTAAAGCTGGCTCCGAGCAGATCGGGATACGTCTACGCCCTCACAATCGTAGATCACTACTCCCGGTTCCTAGTGGTGGTCCCTGTCAAAGACTTAACAGCTCAGACGGCCGCCAGAGCCTTTCAGCAGCATTTCTGCCTCCCAGACGGGTATCCAGAGCAAGTGTTGACTGATCAAGGTCCAGCGTTCGAGGCTGAAGTCTTCCAGGAATTCTGCAACCTGTATGGCTGCAAGAAGATACGGACAACGCCTTACCACCCCCAAGCCAACGGGATGTGTGAGAAAATGAACCAGGTAGTAATAGACCTGCTCAAGACGTTGCCCCTGGAGGAACGCAGCCTGTGGCCTCAGAAACTGCCGGATCTGGTGGACTTGTATAACCATATCCCAGTGGGTTCTACCAACTGCACCCCGGCTTACCTAATGGGAGCAAGACCTGGTAAGCTGCCAATTGACCTGGAGATGGGAGTCCTGACACCCGAGGACACCTCACCAGAAGCAGACTGGGACACAGAACGACAGCAGCAGTACCGGAAAGTACAGGAGAGTGTGGAGCGAAGTCTGTCTCAAGCAAGAGAGAGGCAAGAGAGGAATTACAACCAGCATGCTCCTGCTGCTCCCCTGGCACCTGGAGAACAGGTCTTGAAGAGGAAGAGACGGCTCCACAAGTTGGATGACTAGTGGGAGAAAGACCCGTACACCGTACTGCCCTCAAGCCATGAAAACCCAAAGGTATGTGTTATCAGTAAGGATGGAGGAGAGACAACAGCCACTGTCTCCAGAGACCACCTGAAGAAGTGTCCCGAGCAGCTGCAAAGTGCTGATGAAGACCAAGATAGCCGTCAACCCGCAGAGGAAAGGGAAGAAATGGTCAGTACAGTGCTCGGGGAATTCCCCCGGTCCTGGACACAAATCAACAACGCTATAGTGGTACCCGTCCATACCTTCCTCCAGCGAGCCCCTCAAGGGCCTGCAGAAGAGCAAGTAGTGTTGTAAGAGCAAGTGGCCCCGGAGGCAGAACAGTACGTACCAGCAGCTCAGGATAATCAGCCCTCTGCTAGTAGTGAACCTGCCATGCCCTTGGTGAGCCAAAGAGTACGCAGAAAGCTGCCCAACCTACCCGTAACATCTGCAAACATCTCTAGTGCAGACACGAGTACACCCAGTACACAGGGGGGTGGAAACAGGGGACCCGAATAGAGTACCACCAGACAGTGGGTTACGTAGGTCCACCAGGAGCACTAGGGGTCAAATGCCCGCTCGCTGGAGAATTTAAAATGTAATATATCTACCTGTATATTGCAAAAGTTGAAATGTTTTGTGTTTGTTGCCTGAATACTAATTATATTTTTCTAGTTACCCTAGTTTATGGACTAACAGGTTATGGACAATGAATAGCCGGAACTGTACCTTGTACATAGTTGCACCTGGTAAGGTGCCCTCTTTTGAAGACGACCACAGAACACAAAACCCGTGGAGGTGGCTGAAGACGTGGTCCAACTTCCGATCATCAAAGCCCTGTAGCCACCCCAGGGCCTATGTGGAGGGTTTAGGACGGGTCCCTCAAAATACATCATAGGTGACAAGGACACCTGGATACGGAAGCGCCGTGACCTAAAAAGACTAACTTCTTGTATATATGTTACTGTATTGTTATTACCTGTTGTGTTTTTGCAAAATGTGTTTAGTCCCGGAGTATTAAATTTCACTAGGGGGGAATGTGGCACCCCAGGTCTGGTTGCCACAGTGGCAGCAATGTCATGTCTGAGAGCAGGTGGGAGGTTCCCTGGTTGGGGACAATTAGCATGCAGCACCTCCTGCCTCAGTCCAGGGAGGGGAGAAACCTGCCCTTTATAAACTGGATTTGGGGCGGGGTTAGACAGACAAGTTAGAGACAAGTTCCAGTGAAGTTGCAGATAGGGACAGGTCAGCAGCAGGCTGAGGAGTCCCTGTCGGCAGAGGAGGAACACGAGGCCAGGAGGGGAGCTAGCAGAGTTCGTCCTGGCTAGAGACTTACAAAGCCGGACACTAGAGTCCGAGGCTGTGAGGGTTATAAGCCCAGCAGCAGAAAACCACCACGCAGGGGACTTCAAGTCCTCTGGCCCAAGAAAGCCTGGAGGCTCAGCCACACGAGAGGGACCACTACTGCCCCGGAGGGGTGAGAAGTACGGAAGGCCCGAGTCGCCAGTCATACGGGTGAGAACAACACGGTACACTCAGAGACGTGGGCTACCACTACACTACAGCGGGATAGCCAAGAAAGAGTGAAGTCAGCACGGTAGGCCTACAAACTCCCCCTGACCAGCGGGATTTCCCAGTTGCTCTCAGACTGACCAGGCCTCCATTGTTAACCTGTATTCTGGACGGGTCCCTTAATACCACCAACAGTAAAGACCTCTAAATTGCATGACAGACTCCACCAACATCCCTATTTACTGCCCTGAGGCTATACTCCTCCCGTGGGGAGTTATACTACCCTCTGCTGCACCCACAACACCAGCCTCAGCGGTCTTCCCTGCAGCGGCGGTTCACTCTGACCGCAATCCACGGGTGGCGTAGTCGGACATTCAGCATATAGACTGCCATTTGGGTTGACCACCCTGAGCCACGGGACCGGGTCGCCGCCAAGGAGGCTACAACCCCCAGCGACCACAACAGATCCGGTTCTGGGTATCCCCACACACACACGGCCCAGGGGGCGCATCACTGCAAAGAAACAAACATTCCTAAGGCAATTTCCAATTAAAAATAAGGGCATGAGTCATGAAAAGTGGGGATCAACAATGCAAAAATAAAACATTCTGGCATAAAGGCAGCAAAAATGTCTATGGCGGTAAGGGGTTCAGTGGCTTCTACAGAAATTGTGTGTGCATAGCAAGATTATGCTGTTACTGTTTTTAACAGTAAAATAATCGTGTAAACTAAACTGAACACAGGAAGAAAATAAATTTATTAGCATTGTTCCATGTGTCCACAAAACTGATGACAACGGTCTTGTAGTGAATTAATAAGATTAGATCATCGTAAAATTAATATACATTTTATTTTAGCGCCCAGATTTTATCATCATTAATGCATGAAGGCTTCAGCTAGTTTTCTAAAAATGATACATGTGTCTATTATAGCCGGATTTGTATTGTAATCTGCAAGACGAAATTCATTTTGCTATTTTCATGTATTACTGGCCTAGAAGAAAAAATGTTACTCAGATTTTGTACAGCCTCATTCAAACATCAGTTTTTGTGTACGAGTTCTATGGTTTTCATGAATAGAACTCGCACCCATTAGAGTTTATGAGACTATTCACACTTCGGTGTATTTTTGCGGACTCCGATTTTAATCAAAATCTTGGATCAATGCAAGTCCATGAGTCCATGAAAAAAAACAAATACAAAAGGCTGCAGCCCCAATCTCGGTCAATGGTTTGAGGCCAGCATGACTATGGGTTGGAGAAGGGTGGGGTCATAGTATGGGGGAGGAATAGTTTAATGGGGGGTATTATTAAGGGCAGTAGTGGGTGGAGCCTGGCATTATCCTACTCTTGAGATCAGAGGTAGTAACCTGTGATCCCCCTTTGTCACCTCAGGATGGAAGAACTTCTGGAGCGATTGAGGTCTGCAGCCAGTGTTCACCCTCCAGGTTGGCTCGATGAGCAGGTGTCCAGAATCGTTGTAGGAGAGCAGGGACAGCAGCGACATCTTTCTGTCCCCTGTCCTGGCTCCCTGACTCAATGTCGGCGCAAGAGCTCCTCCAGGCTGGGTGCTGCGCAGCAAACTTGAGAGTAGACCCCGGTCCATGCTCGTGGCTGCGTTTTGCAGTAGTTAGTAAACCCTCCATATGGGGGTGAGGCCTGCTACCTCCTTTGCATCTGACCCCAGGGCCGCCATGGAGATGATATAGTCGGGAGGCCCATTTCTGCTTTCACCGATAAGGCCTAGATGTCGCAGGCTATGAACGGAATGGACAGTGGGGTCATCTGTCCTGTTGCAGCCCACTGGTCCAGGCATGCCATCCCTACTGCTAATCCCCTCTGGCTTGTTACAGCCTGCTAGGGTTCAGTCACCAGCGACCCCTGTCCCATCACATTTGGCCTCCCTGTCCACGCTGCAAAAAGAGTCGGGGGTCGTACAGTGCGGACATGCTATGGCCTTCTAAGGCCCAGGCGACAGCGATCCCGTTTTCTTCACCCTTGGCTCCCCTTTACACTGACGACACAGCCAGAAGAGTCACGGGGATGGACAGCGTGGACTTGCATTTGGATTTGGGATTGCCGGCTGGTAGGATCACAGCTCCTACGCAGCCTGGTGAGTATTACTCTATGTCTTGTCCATTTCCCCCTATTTTAATGTATTAGGGTGCAGAGAGAAGTCAGGGGGTGGGCTTAATGGGCATTGTTTCGGCGATCACGTATTGATGTGATATGGTGGGGAGGGGGATTAGAGAGCTTTTAGTGATCATCAGTGATTCATTAAACCATTTTGGGGGCGGCAGTCAAATTCCTGGACATTTAGCTGCTTGGATTAATCAGAACATTATTGGTCAAAGAGAGGTGCATGGTGGCTTTGGGGATGGGGCGGAAGTTTCTGCCCCGATTTCAGCATCCGTGCAGACTGAGAAGGACAAGGAAGATAGGATTCATTTGGATAATAGGAAGCACGCGTGGGGCATAACTATCGCAGTCGCAGAGGTCAGGACCACCATCAGGCCCGTGCAGGTGAGGAGCCCACTGATGTCAGCGCAAACTTCAACTGGATGTGTGACACACATTCAGCTGACGTGTATTGTGGCGCAAGGGTCCCTGCACTGCAACACACACTGCCAGTCAATCAGAGGCCAGCCTGGAGGGTGTGGTAATTATGTCCAATTTACCTTTTTTGTATGTTTTTGCGTTGTTCCAATACACACAAAGGAAATAAACATGTGTATAACAAAACATGTGTAAGTGCAATAATTTTCTGGGAGAAATACTTAATTTTCTGGAACAATTTCAAGGGTGCCAACACTTTTGGCCATATATACCAGGATGAGAGACATATACCAGGATGGGGGACATATGTACTAAGATGGGCCCAGGATGGGGGACATATATACCAGGAAGGGGCCAAAGATGGAGGATATTACTACATAATGGGGGGTGGGGACGAACTCGTATGTCCTTATAGGATTTAGAATACTAAAAGGGCCCAAAACAACTGACCAACATTGGGGGGGAGGCCAGGTCCAAATTTTGTACCGAGGTCCATCAGACTCTAGTTACACCACTGGGCGCACGGTAAGGTATTCGTTTGCTTATGTCTAAGACAGACATTGATTCTCTCTTCAGGTTGTTGCCTGATCACACAAACAGTGTAGTGTTCGGTTACTGGGTAGTTTTTGGGAAGGGGCATATTTTGTTGCTAGATGTTACGCATGGGATGTTCTCTCTTGTGCATTGTTTGAGACATTTAGGTTTCTTGGAATGGGTAGTGTGGGATGTTTCTGGTCTGGAATCCCTTATACACTATATATAGTTCATTGTTTTAATGCATCGGCCCTAGCGGATTCTCCTTGTTGTGAGACTATTCTTAGGTCTATTGAGTGGGTCGGGAAGCAGTTTGTCATTCCCCTTTTGCACAGAAAGATTGAGGGCCCCACTATGTGTATTTGTTTTTTGGGTATTATTATTGACTCGTTAAAGTGGGAACTGCGGCTACCTGAGGAGAAGGTGTTGTCATTGAGGGCCGAGGTGGCCAGGGCGCGCCAGGTTAAAAAGCTGATATTGAGGGAAGTTCAATCTTTACTTGGTAAGCTCAATTTTGCATTTCGCATCATGCCCATGGGGATGTTTTTTTCTCGAAGGTTGACTAGTTCCACAGCTGGGATTCAAGCTTCTCAACATTATGTATGCTTGTTGGAAAAGCACAAAGCAGATTTGGCATAGTGGGGAAATTTTTTAGAGCATTATAATAGTCAATCTTTGCTGATGGATGACGTTGTGGACAATTATGAGCTTGAGCTATATACGGATGCGGCACATAGCTCTAGATTTGGGGTCTATCTTAATGGACAGTGGTGTGCAGGCAGGTGGCCTGAGCAGTGCTTTAGACCTGGTCTGGTAAAGAATTTTGCATTGCTTGAAATGTTTCCCATACTGGTGACAGTGATTTTGTGGAAAAACCATCTTCAGAACATCACAGTTAGGGCAGGGACACACGGCCATATAACTCATGCGATAATCGCATCGCACTGAACGGACTGGCTGACACCTCTCCTGACCTGAGCATGACAGCATGATGGATTTCTATGCAGCTGTCAAGCTCAGGTCTGGAGAGGTGCCGGCCAGTACGAGGTTTACCATGTGATCCTCGAACAAGAAATACGGCAGTGTGTACCTGCCCTTAGGCCGAAGTCACACTAGCAAATCACATCCGATGCGAGAGCATCGGATGCAATATGCTGATGACACTCAGCTCTCTCGCATGAGAGGATCGCAGTTCAGCTGCGGAGGAAACGGAGAAATTAATTTCTCCATCTCTTCTGTTGCTGGCGTTGGTGGGAATCGCACTGCACTCAGGTGATATCTGAGTGCAGTGCGATGTTTCACACCTACTCATAGACTTATATGGGTGCGTGCGATCCGTTTCAGGGATGCAATCACAGCATGCTGCGATTGCTTTTGCATGCCGAATCGGCATGAGAAAATAATCGCAGAAGTGAGCTGCACAACAGGGTAATATTGGGGCAAGTGCAAACCGTTTTTTTATCAGACTGCACTCGTCCGATTGCAAGTGGTAGCGAGTCCTTAGTCTTAATTGCGATAACATGGGTGTGATGTTGGTAATTAACAGCATCTCGGAATTCTCATATCCAGTGATCCGGGGCTCTCATTCGGTTAATGTTAGAATGTCTTTCCATTAATGCACATATTTCGGCATCTCGTGCACCTGGTGTTCAGAACTCAATTGCTGATTCACTCACTCGGCTTCATTTTCGGGTCTTGGCTCCTGTACCCGGAGGCCAATGGGCTGGAGTGCCATATGGAGTTATGGAGTTTGGTATCCGAGCAGCTGAACCCCTGATTAGGTCATCTTTCACCAGCGGTACATGGACAGCATATTAGTCAGTTTAGCGGCTTTGGGAGAGTTGGTTAGTGTAACGCCGGCATCCCTGCATGCCTCCTCTCCCATCAGGGACGCCGTTATGCTCACTGCCCATGCCACCCGGCTGCGTCCTCTGCTCCCGTGTCACAGGGCCTGTGCATGCCACGCAGGTTTCCTGGCAGGACGCTTATGGCGCACGCTCCCTGACTCTTAAAGAGACAGCGTGCGCACCTGATGTGTCATCATCCAATAGCTGGGAAGCACTTAGTACTTAAGGCACCTTCACCTGTTGGAAGGTGGCTGAGCAACTTTAGTACATTGTCAGTTCGCACTTGCTTCCTTGTTGTTAGGTCCCTGAGTCTGTCCTGCCTGAACCTTATCCTGTACAGTCCTGTCTGAACCTGTTCCTGTACCTGACCTGCCAGTATATAGTTAGAAACTGCCTTGTCCAGTCCTGTCTTGTATCCAGAAGCTGCACAGTCTGAACCTGTATCAGTGGCCATCCTGTCATCTATCCAGAAGCCGCACAGTCTGAGCATGTACCAGTGGATGTCCTGTCTAGTATCCAGAAGCTGTCTGTAACTGCACCAGTATCCGGTCCTGCCTGCGACTCCGAAACTGAACCAGTGTACCTGACCCTTGGGGGTTAGCTTCTACAGATCCAGACACTGCCCTGGAGTAGTACCTGGTGGCTACCTGCAGCTCAAGCCTGACCTCACCAACAGAGGCTACAGTGTAAATGACGCACCCCTGGGCCTTCGTCGCGCGGCATCGCGCGCACGGGAGCTTACCCGGAGCCGGATCTGTTGAGGGTTGTAGTCTCGTGGCGGTGACCCGGTCCGTGCCCAGGGAGTCAAACTGAGCGGTGATGTATCAGCGGTAGATGTTGGACGACTACGCCACCCGTTGAGTACAGCTAAGGAGCTGCTGCTGCAGGGCAGACCGCTGAGGCCGGTGGTAGGATTGTGCAGCGTGATAGTATAACCCCCAACGGGAGGGGTATGGCCTCAGGGCAGCCGACGTGGATGATGGGGGTAGCAGGAATCACTCAGAGGCGATGTGGTGTGATTCAGGGTCTTTACTGGTGACAAAGATAGACCCTCCCGGAGTACTGGCTAGCGATTGGGGCCTGGTCAGTCCTTGAGCAGATGGGATCTCCCCTGGCCAGGCGGAGTTGTAGGCCTCCCAAACTAACTGTACTCTTCTGGCTACCTTGCTAGAGGCGGGTATAAGTAGCCCACGTCCCTGAGTGTACCGTGTGGTGCTCACCCGTATGGCCGGTGACTCGGGGCCTTCTAGTAGCTTCCGCTCCACGACGGCGGTGCTGGTCCCATGCGTGTGACCGTGCCTTCGGGTTTCTTGGCCAGAGGACCTGAAATCCCCTGCCTGACGGATTCTGCTGCTGGGTAGGAGTTAGTCCCCACAGCCTCGGACTCCGGGTCCGGTAAGAAATCTTCTCAGTCAGGGCGAGCTCTGCAGCTGCCAGCCCCTGACTCCTTGTAACACTGCTCCCACAGAGCTCCTGTTGTTTCTTCCCATAGCTGCTTCTCTTCTCTGTCTCTACTTCTGGCATGGCCCAGGAGCTGGGCCCAGCCGGAGCCACAGCTCCCTGTCAGCCCTCCTAGCTGAACTCTCCCTCTGAACTCCCTAACCCTGCCTCAGCCCCAGGTTTATATAGGGGAAGTTCTTCCCCTCCCAGGACTGGGCAGGAGGTGTGGCATGCATAGGATTCCTGACCAAGAGACCTCCCACCTGCTCTCAGACATAACATTGCTGTTACTGTGGAAACCAGACCCCTGGGGTGCCACATTCCCCCCTAGTGAAATTTAGTACTCCGGGACTAAACATATTTTTAGAAAAACATAACAAGGTATAAACAATAATAATACAATAAGAAAAACACATAAAGATGGTTACGGCGTGTCCGCAACCGGGTGCAGTTTTTGAAGAAAAGCAAGGTGTCCATTTCACCAAAACAGGGAGACGTAACCAGGTAGGGGTCTGTCCTGCCCCGAGTCCTTAACAGTCTTTAGTCCATTCCTAGGTTACGCTCCAACCATGTACAAGGATTCCCGGTAAATCCACCAAGGACTCCTATAAATAACTAGAAACACATAATTATTTACAGGATATGGCCGCTCTCAGTCCTCGGCCAGTGGGGATAAGGAATGGCTGCTCACAGTCCTCAGCCTGGTTTAAGATAGGGGCACATGGGGAACAATTCACTAATCCCAACGGGGACCATATTTTAATTAGCATCAGTCCTTGTACCCTTACGGGTAACTATTTACAGCTCTTTATTCACGCTACTTCCCTTCAGTAGCTATGTCCTCTTTGTGCTCCCTCCTGAGGGTAGTCCTCAGACCCGTCCGGGTCCTCTTGGCTTTCCTCGTATTGGTAGTACTGCAGCTCCTCCTCGGTTAGCTGGGTTAGTATCTCTGCGACAGTCCTCCTCCCAGGTGGCCAGGACTTTACCTCCCTTTGGGCTGCCCCGGTTAATTGGGCCACCAGGATGCTCACTTTTTGCTCCTCTGTGAGGGGGTACACCTGGAAGAGGCTATCCAGCTTTTCTCTAAAGTCATGCAGGGTAAGTGACTCCCCTGAGTACTGGGGTAGCCAGGCTGCCCCCGGGATATAGGGCATGGTGATAGGCATGACCGCAACAGCGGTGGCGCTGGCGGGGGTTGAAGCGGTGAAGCTCTCCTCCGTATCCGGCATCCTTCTCCCCCCTAGTGGACCGTGGCCTACCTTGCGATGATCCTCTTCCGTAGGCCGTTGCTCCGCAGTGGATCGTCAGGGTTGAGGACCTTCCGTCGCGCTCCTGTGACGTCGGCGTCTGCTGGGCTCCTTCCAGGACCTTACGCAACGTCCGGACGTGAGGCGGGGCTTCAGTTCTCGCGCGCTTTCGGAATCCACGCCCCTCTTCTTCCCGCGCGGCGTCCTCAAGATGGCGTCCAATGGCGGGAAAACTCCACGTATGGCGGGAAGAAGGCTGAAGATGGCGCCGGATGGCGGGAAAACTCCACCGATGGCGGGAAGGAAGCGGAAGATGGCGCCGGATGGCGGGAATCTTCACCACAGGTAAGTTTGAACAGTCTTTTTCAGGCACGCAGTACCCGGTGGTTGCGGGCACGAAATCCTGCCGACTACGCCAAAAGTTGACGCACCCCTGGGCCTTCATCGCGCGGCATCGCGCGCACGGGAGCTTACCCGGAGCCGGATCTGTTGAGGGTTGTAGTCTCGTGGCGGTGACCCGGTCCGTCCCCAGGGAGTCAAACTGAGCGGCGATGTATCAGCGGTAGATGTTGGACGACTACGCCACCCGTTGAGTACAGCTAAGGAGCTGCTGCTGCAGGGCAGACCGCTGAGGCCGGTGGTAGGATTGTGCAGCGTGATAGTATAACCCCCAACGGGAGGGGTATGGCCTCAGGGCAGCCGACGTGGATGATGGGGGTAGCAGGAATCACTCAGAGGCGATGCGGTGTGATTCAGGGTCTTTACTGGTGACAAAGATAGACCCTCCCGGAGTACTGGCTAGCGATTGGGGCCTGGTCAGTCCTTGAGCAGATGGGATCTCCCCTGGCCAGGCGGAGTTGTAGGCCTCCCAAACTAACTGTACTCTTCTGGCTACCTTGCTAGAGGCGGGTATAAGTAGCCCACGTCCCTGAGTGTACCGTGTGGTGCTCACCCGTATGGCCGGTGACTCGGGGCCTTCTAGTAGCTTCCGCTCCACGACGGCGGTGCTGGTCCCATGCGTGTGACCGTGCCTTCGGGTTTCTTGGCCAGAGGACCTGAAATCCCCTGCCTGACGGATTCTGCTGCTGGGTAGGAGTTAGTCCCCACAGCCTCGGACTCCGGGTCCGGTAAGAAATCTTCTCAGTCAGGGCGAGCTCTGCAGCTGCCAGCCCCTGACTCCTTGTAACACTGCTCCCACAGAGCTCCTGTTGTTTCTTCCCATAGCTGCTTCTGTTCTCTGTCTCTACTTCTGGCATGGCCCAGGAGCTGGGCCCAGCCGGAGCCACAGCTCCCTGTCAGCCCTCCTAGCTGAACTCTCCCTCTGAACTCCCTAACCCTGCCT
This sequence comes from Phyllobates terribilis, assembly GCF_046119375.1. NCBI lineage: Eukaryota > Metazoa > Chordata > Amphibia > Anura > Dendrobatidae > Phyllobates > Phyllobates terribilis. The sequence goes on along the minus strand of NW_027362761.1, from coordinate 64,738,814 downwards.
CAGCCCCAGGTTTATATAGGGGAAGTTCTTCCCCTCCCAGGACTGGGCAGGAGGTGTGGCATGCATAGGATTCCTGACCAAGAGACCTCCCACCTGCTCTCAGACATAACATTGCTGTTACTGTGGAAACCAGACCCCTGGGGTGCCACATAAACCAGGTAGCGGCTTAGTTATGCCCCTCCAGGGTAAGCCTGGCCAGTGGTGCAGTGGGATCATGGATCCACCAGTGTGACAAGTTTTATTGGAGAATGATCAGGTAGGAGTGTTGTTATTATGGTTAAGTAAGGGAGTAATGGAAAGGTGGTCATTGGCCAAGGTTGACCATTTGATGTCAGGTTTGGCTTTTGGTTTTAAATTGCGTGGCCTGAGGGATTTGACGAAGAATTACTTGGTGAAGCAGGCCCTAATAGGTTTTTGCAGGGGTAACAAGCAAATGGATACTAGGCGACCCGTGTCTTTTGGTTTGGTTAGAGTGCCGGGAAGGGGAGGTGGGTGGTGTCTGTTTGTAGTTCACATTTTGAGGTAGGTCTGTTTCATGTAGCTTTTTCTTTGTCCTTTATCGGTGCATTAAGGGTTGAGGACATTGTTGCTCCAAGCGAGAACCGAACGGGAGGACTTTTGACCAGAGACATTGTTGCCACGTCTCCAGGGATGTAATTTTGGATTCGAAAATCAAAAACGAATCAGGTAAGCACAGAATTTTGGGTGCTGTTCCAGAATCCGACATGTGTCCTTTAAGACAGGGCCGGCTCCAGGTTTTCGAGGGCCCCTGGTGAAAGAGTCTCAGTGGGTCCCTTTAAAACATACCAAGATTCATGATGCACTGATAAGAAATATAGGTACACTCCCTGACAGAAGTTATGTCGCTTATCCATGTTATGTAAATAAAAACTTGTAACCTGACGTTAAATTCATCCATTGGTTTTATAAATTACTCTTTTGAAAGCTGAAACCCTCCCAAATTTGGTTTCGGTTAAGAAAATAAATTGGCATCAATGTTGAAATATTGATCATTTAATGAACACAGAATGGTCAGATTTTGGCAAGACAAAAGTTTTGTCCCCCACAGAAAATAATGTGATATTCAAACAAATAATTATCTTAAAATACAAATATATGTTGCATAACATTGGTGAATGAAGTTGTGGTGCTATTAGAGTCATATTTAATATTTTGTGTGACTTACATGAGCTTGAAGGACTGCATCCATGTGGTTCAACAATGATTCATACAATTTATTAATGAAGTCATCAGGAATAGCAAAGAATGCAGTCTTACTTGCCTCCCAGAGTTCATCTAGATTCTTTGGTTTTGTCTTCCAAGCTTCCTCTTTCATCCTACCCCAAACATGCTCAATGATGTTCATGTCTGGTGACTGGGCTGGCCAGTCCTTGAGCACCTTGATCTTTTTTGCCTGGAGTAACTTTGTTGTAGAGATGGATGTATGAGATAGAGCACCATCCTGCTGCAGAATTTGACCCCTTTTATGATTTGGAATGTAAGAGGTAGCTAATACTTCTTGATATTTTAGGCTATTGATATTGCCTTCCACCTTGCAAATGTTTTGCACACCCCCATACTGAATGTAACCCCAGACCATGATCTTTCCACCACCAAATTTAACTGTTTTCTGGGTGTATTTTGGATCCATACGGGCTCCAGTAGGTCTCCTGCAGTATTTGCGGCGGCTGTGGTGTAATTCTACTGAAGATTCATCAGAGAAATCCACCTTATGCCACTTTTCCAGCATCCATCTGTTTAGCAGGCTGTGGGACTTTGCAAATGCCACACGGTTTTTTATTTGCCTTTTGTTTAGTGCTGGCTTCTGGGCAATGATTCGACCATGGAGGCCATCTCGAGACAGAATCCTACAAACTGTTCTAGTTGACACAGGGACTTGAGGTGACCAGGCCTGTTGGAGCTCTGCTGCAGTGGAAGAGGGGATTGTTTTGGATTTTCTAACCAACAAATGTAGCACCCTGAGGATTCGGCTGCTACAGGAGTATTGCACCTCAACCCAGAGGTGTGATATTCCACTCCCGGGTAAGGAAGGAGTGTGGAACTGAGCTCAGATAGACTGCATGCACTACATACATCCCATTCCAGAGGAGCAGGCCGACGGCACTCCCACTTAGAAATGTGCAGGTGCGACCGAGCCTGTTCCTGGCTGGAGTGGGAGGGGGGAGGAACATCCCAAGTAGTGTAGGGGCAGATAGGGGGAGCAGTCTGGGTAGTGGTAGGAGCTCATTGGGTGCTGGTCACCTGAGCTCACACATAGAGGGATATATAAGGAGGGCACCAACTTAGATCAGGGTCAGACGCAGAGGAGCCTGTCGGTCAGACGCAGAGAGTAAGTCTGCTGCAGAGGAAGTCAGCCTGCAGCAAGGGAGCAGAACAGACCTGAGCCTGAAGAGTGAGAGAGTGGAGTACAGAAAGACCCAGAGGGGGACAAAGAAGGGACCCAAGAACCCAAATAAGAACACCGGGTGAGGAGTCAGCAGAAGGGTACCGGAACCCAAGCTGGTGGGGGTAAAGACATTCCCCAGCCAGAGACCGGAGACCGTGGGCAGAGTCTGTCACGGTCACCCACTACATTCACCCTGAAGGCACACCACATGGAGGGTCAGGGAACCTGAGGCCAAAGGTTGCCCAACAGAAGGCCCGAGGGAGCTGGATTTAGGTGAATCACTGGTGGGGACGGCTGAAGGAAGGACAGAGGGAGAGCTCAGGGCCACGCTCCGGACTTGTTTGGGGGTTGGCCGGATCCAGGACCTGGTGGACGCAGCACGGCTCGGGAGGTCACTTGGAGCTAGAGTGACCAGGAACATCTGCAGTAAGTAAAGACCCTTAACTGCACTACCCGAGTCTGTCATCATTACCGGCTGCACCGCACCACCACAACCCCCATCCTCTGCGCCTGTCCCCTCTGAGGCTATACCCCTCCCGTTGGGGGTTATCCCACCAAGCTGCACATCCACCATCAGCCTCAGCGGACCCTGCTGCAGCGGCGGCCACAGTGACCGCATTACAACGGGTGGCGTAGTCGACACAACGAACTTTAATAACATCAGTAAGGACTGCCACATAACACATAGCTTGACGCCCTGGGCACGGGACCGGGTCACAGCCGCTCGGAGACTACAACCCCCCCCCCATCTGATCCGGTGCCGGGTATTCCCCTCAAAAAGGAATATGTCCCAGGGGGCGCGTCAACTTTGGCGTAGTCGGCAGGATTACGTGCCCGCAACACCCGGGTACTGCGTGCCTGAAGAAAAGTGCAAGTTTACCTTAGAAAGAAGACTCCTGCCGGTTCCGGAGGGTCCACGCCATCGGACTCCATCACCAGTAGTTTCCCGCCGATTGTCCGCCATTTCCAGCTTGTTCCCGCCATCTGCAGAGTTTCCCGCCACTGGGCGACGATTCCCGCCAAAACCGCAGATTTCCCGCCTTGGAAGAGCAGCGGACGCCATTATGGGCGTGCCAAAGGAGGGCAAGAGGCCACCTCCCATCGTGGGCCGGGACAGAAAATGGCGCCAAAAGTGGAAACCGCCCCCACCAACAGAGACTGTGATGCTGGAGGTGTCTGTCAGCGTGAAAGAACTACCCCTGGAGCTGACAGTCACCGAGTTGCCCCGGGACCGCCCTCGAAGTGGGAGGAGACGAAAGAAAAGAGCAAAGATGGGTGTCGCTTGGAGCAGTGTAGAACGAGCGCACCCGGAGGCAAGAGGTCTAATGAGGAGTAGCGGAGAAGCTCACCCGGAGTCGAGGAGAGAAAGAGTAGACCCGGGAATGGAGCGGCAGCAGAGCAGCACCGGCCCGCTGGCCAGGAGCCTGCAGAAGGAAGAAGGAGGAGAGCAGAGCAGCACCGGCCCGCTGGCCAGGAGCCTGCCGGAAGCAGAGCAGAGCAGCACCGACCCGATGGTCAGGAGCCTGCTAGAGTCGACAACCCCGCTAGGCTTAGCGGAGATCCTGGCGCAGCTTCCCCGAGATCGGGAGTGCGCGCGGAGTGCCCTGGAGGGCCTCGCGGGAAGGATGGCCCGAGTGCAGAGGGAGATCCTGGCGGAGTGGGGCCGGGAGATGGCCCAGCAAGCTGGAATCCGCCCACGGAACCCGCTCCCTTGGAAGAAGACATCGACTGCCTCTGCGGATGACGCGGGAGGACCCAAGGCCGGAGACGGCGCAGAAGAGGGAGCGAGACGCATGGCAGCAGGTAAGGGGGATGCCTATACCCCATACCGGAAGACCGCTTACCTGCCCCAGCTCCCCGTCGCAGAGCCCGAAGGTCCCCCGGCCGTACCCGAGACCGCCATGACATCGCCACCGACTAGGCCCCGACCGGAAGCCGCCGTCGCGACCCCGATGACGTCACGCGTCGTGACCCGGAGCGTGGCGCCGGAAGAGGAGCCTCCGGCCTGGTCACAGGGCCTAGCATTTCCGGGCGCCGCATCCAAAGCAGAGCCATCTACCTCCGCGGAGCCTCCGGCCTGGTCGCAAGGCCAGGTAACCCAGGGCGCCGCCGTCCTAACGGTGCCCTTCACCTTCCAGGTGCCCCAGGCCTGGCCGCAAGGCCTGGGCAACCCGGGCGCCACCACCACCGCGCCCGCGCCCGTAATACCTAGGGTGCCACATCTGGGAGAGGACCCCTTCAGCCAGCTAACGTGGCCGGACGGTCGGCCTTTCATCTGGCCCGAAGGATTCTTGGAGCTGGAGCGGCAGAAGCAACTAGGTCCCCTGTGTGAGCCCCTGATCCCGGCTCCAAAGCCCGTGACTCGGGTCTCGCCTCCCCTAGAAGAGGCTCAATTTGCGTGGGACCCCAAGGGAGAAGATCTGATGGGGTTCACCGGAGAGACTCGGGCAGCTGCAGCAGCGCGCACAGAGTGTTGCCGTCAACAGCTGGCAGAGTTCAAGAGAGAGCGGGAGGAGAGGCAGGCCAAAGAGCAATGGGCCCAGACCCGCAGCGCGGAGCAAAAGAGTCGGACCAGAAGGGACCCCCGTGCAGCAGATCGTCCCCGTACCATCGGGACGGTAATAAAGTTTAATGCGCAGCATGGGTGGGGCTTCATAAGGGACCGGAACACCATGGGTGACGTCTTCGTTACACGACGGGACGTCGAGTCCCACCTGCCAGAGGGTCACAAAGGCCGTGACCTCTACGTCGGTGATGAGGTAACGTTCACCCGGCACAAGTGTGCCAAGGGACCTTACGCCCTCCACGTGCATCGCTTGACGGAGGAGGAGTTGCGGTGCGAGGAGGAGGAGCAAGAGGACCCGGACGGGTCTGAAGAAACCACCAGCCGTAAGATAAGAGCAGGAGGCAGACGCCGTTGAGTGCGGCAGAGCAGGAGACTGTATATAGTTGCCTGTCGGGGCACAGTGAATCGGAACTGAAACTGAAACTGGAACTGTTGTTGCTGCTAAAATAGTCCCCGTTGGGACCAGCGAACTGTTACCTGTAACCCTTTCCATACCGGGCTGAGGACTGTGAGCAGCCATCCCTTTCCCTTTACCTGGCCGGGGACTGAGAACGGCCAAAAATTCCCTGTACATAGTTGCGCTTGCTAAAGCGCCCCCTACCGGTTTTATAGGAAAAACCATTTTTCTAAAAGACTGTCGCACTCTACCTGGTCACGAGTTGCACGGTGACCAGAGGAACAGAAGAGAGAAAGAGACGACGAGAATGTTGTTTACCTGAAAAAGTTTATATATATATTTATATAGTATTTCGTATAATATTTAATATGTTTTACATGTTTATAAAATGTTGTATGTTTTGGTGTTTTTGTCTTTGCAGCCCGAGGACGTGCTGTGATTTACCAGGGGGGAATGTAGCACCCTGAGGATTCGGCTGCTACAGGAGTATTGCACCTCAACCCAGAGGTGTGATATTCCACTCCCGGGTAAGGAAGGAGTGTGGAACTGAGCTCAGATAGACTGCATGCACTACATACATCCCATTCCAGAGGAGCAGGCCGACGGCACTCCCACTTAGAAATGTGCAGGTGCGACCGAGCCTGTTCCTGGCTGGAGTGGGAGGGGGGAGGAACATCCCAAGTAGTGTAGGGGCAGATAGGGGGAGCAGTCTGGGTAGTGGTAGGAGCTCATTGGGTGCTGGTCACCTGAGCTCACACATAGAGGGATATATAAGGAGGGCACCAACTTAGATCAGGGTCAGACGCAGAGGAGCCTGTCGGTCAGACGCAGAGAGTAAGTCTGCTGCAGAGGAAGTCAGCCTGCAGCAAGGGAGCAGAACAGACCTGAGCCTGAAGAGTGAGAGAGTGGAGTACAGAAAGACCCAGAGGGGGACAAAGAAGGGACCCAAGAACCCAAATAAGAACACCGGGTGAGGAGTCAGCAGAAGGGTACCGGAACCCAAGCTGGTGGGGGTAAAGACATTCCCCAGCCAGAGACCGGAGACCGTGGGCAGAGTCTGTCACGGTCACCCACTACATTCACCCTGAAGGCACACCACATGGAGGGTCAGGGAACCTGAGGCCAAAGGTTGCCCAACAGAAGGCCCGAGGGAGCTGGATTTAGGTGAATCACTGGTGGGGACGGCTGAAGGAAGGACAGAGGGAGAGCTCAGGGCCACGCTCCGGACTTGTTTGGGGGTTGGCCGGATCCAGGACCTGGTGGACGCAGCACGGCTCGGGAGGTCACTTGGAGCTAGAGTGACCAGGAACATCTGCAGTAAGTAAAGACCCTTAACTGCACTACCCGAGTCTGTCATCATTACCGGCTGCACCGCACCACCACAACCCCCATCCTCTGCGCCTGTCCCCTCTGAGGCTATACCCCTCCCGTTGGGGGTTATCCCACCAAGCTGCACATCCACCATCAGCCTCAGCGGACCCTGCTGCAGCGGCGGCCACAGTGACCGCATTACAACGGGTGGCGTAGTCGACACAACGAACTTTAATAACATCAGTAAGGACTGCCACATAACACATAGCTTGACGCCCTGGGCACGGGACCGGGTCACAGCCGCTCGGAGACTACAACCCCCCCCCCATCTGATCCGGTGCCGGGTATTCCCCTCAAAAAGGAATATGTCCCAGGGGGCGCGTCACAAACGTTCCTCCTGAGCAGTTGTCTTGCGGGTTCTGTTGGACCTGGGCTTGTAAAACACATCTCCAGTCTCTTCATATTTTTTTTAATTCTTTGTACTTGACGCTGAGACACATTAAAGGTGCCAGCTACCTCTGCAGTGGATCTGGTCTTCAGCCTCTTGATAATCAAGGCTTTGGTCGCAGGGTTGATTTTTGGCATGTTGTCAGAGCTCAAGTTGCAGTTCAAGTGAAGGTCTGGGGTGCTGGGTTTCTTTTTATACACACCCACTAATTAACCGATTATTTACTGAGCACTGGTGAGGATGTTAACTAGGATTGGGTGCATTATATCACCAGGCGACAAAACTTTTGTCTTGCCAAAATCTGACCATTCTGCGAATAATATTTCAGCATTGATGCCAATTTATTTTCTTAACCGAAACCAAATTTGGGAGGGTTTCAGCTTTCAAAGGAATAATTTATCAAACCAATGGATAAATTTAATGTCAGGTTATAAGCTTTTATTTACATAACATGGATAAGCGACATAACTTCTGTCAGGGAGTATATAGCACAATGTGAAAGATTTCACTTACTTCTTCCATTACATGAGTGATATCTATTGTAAATTCTACAATAGCTCAGAAACTGGCGAATCCTTACAGCATACAGTGCGTGCCCTGGGGGGATTCAAAAGTTTTTATTTTTGACTGGACAGTATTGTCCTCCATACAGTATTATAGGCACCACATAGTCCTCCATACAGTATAATGAGCCCCATATATTGCTTCATAAAGAATAATGGACCCCATATAATGGTCCATACAAAATAATGGACCCCATATAATGCTCCATACAGAATGGACTCCATATAGTGCTCCTTACAGTATGGGCCCCATATAATGCTCCTTACAGTATGGGCCCCATATAATGCTCCATATGGTATAGGCCCCATATAATGCGCCATACAGTATGGGCCCCATACATTGCTCCATACATAAAAAAAATAAAATACTCACCTCTCTTCATTCCCCTCTGCCGCTGCAGTGCTACGGACTCCTCACCTTCTTCCGGCTTTCTGCACTGTGACTGTGACTGCCCTAGGCGCTGAGACTTCACAGAGTCAGAAGACACGGAAGACACTGGAGCTGTGGTGGAACAGGGAGAGGTAAGTATTGCAAGTGCCGAGGCCCTAAGCAAATGGGTGGTCCCACTCGTGGGTGCTGGCACCGGACTCCCCAGACTCACGGGCCCTATAGCGTGCCGGTATTCCCAACGGCGAGTTGGCCCCCCCGCTTGCTCAGGGCCCCGGCACTTGCCAGGGGGTGACGTTGGCCCTGCTTTAAGATGTCTGGAAGGTTTTAATAACTTTAGGCCTCGTCGGGTGAGTCCTTTTTTAGGCTATGGTCACTTTTTGTTGAGGCATAAATTTACTACAATATTTAGGAGATGTTTGGAAGCTTTGGGCTTGGAACCTTCTTGTTTTGCACCATACTAGCTTCGCATGGGGATTGCAACTGAGGCGACAGTTTGTGGTTTAAGCCCAGAAATCGTCCAGCGCATCGATTGTTGAGAGTCTCAGCGTTATTGGACTTATATTAGACCTTAGGGTCTAGTTGAGTGATAGTGTTAAGAAAAGTCAGCGCTTTGGGTGTTTGGATTCAATCCATAATATTATTCTGTTGTCTGCTTGTTGTTTTATTACAGAACACCCCCCTCTTTTGATATGAATTGTAGGCCGCTCATACGTTTATTGGGGAGCTCTTCGGGTGGATGTCAGGAAGAAAGGTAGGCAGCTCGCATTTTCTAGAGAAGCAGCGGTGATCCAGCAGCTTGGTTTTAGAGGTATGGGTTGGGACATGGTTTTACTGGAAGTTACCATTATACTTGTTTGGACAAGGCCCCTTTATTTTTTAGTGTTACATGTGGGAGGTCATGACTTAGGGGGTCGCCCTTTCAGGGAGTTGATCAGGGATGTTAAACATGATTTGTTGCGTCTTTGGGCAACTTTTTCTGGGTTCATTACTTTGTGCAGGGCCGTGGAGTCGGTAAGCCAAACCTCCGATTGTTAGAACCCTCCTGTTTGTTTTTTCCATCTTGTGTTTTGCGGTCACGTGAGTATCTGCCTTTATATTTCAGCTCCGCCCTTTTGGCTGTGCTGGACTTCAGTGTTTGACTGTTTCTCTAGCCAGGTGCTTCTGTGCCTTTCTCTGTCAGTTCGCTTGGTCCTTCTGGGACCTCTAGTACTTTTTTGTCTGTTTGTCTTTTTGTGTTCTGCAACAACTTCTCTGTTTAGGAGGTGTCCCATTTTTGTCCCAGTCCTTAGTTCTTCTAGGGACCCCTCCCCTTATGCTATAGGTCTTCGTTCAGACTAGCCTAGGACTAAGGCGGGTCTGTTCGTTAGGAACAGGTAGTCCGCTACATCGTAGGGATTCAGCTTAGCTTAGTTTTACTGTAGGGACAGTTTTCCCTTATCTTTCCTTAGTACATGTTGCAGATCATAACAGTAAGTCCAGCCCAAAAAAACTAAAAGGAAAGAAATTCGGGGATCAGTATGGTTTCCGTCCAGGATTTGGCTCAACGCCTGCAGGGATTGTCTCTGGAGGTGGCCGAGCTCCAGCAACACGTGAGCAGCTGTTCTGAAGCGCATTTTGTGGAACCCAAGGTAGGACTGACTTATGTTTTTTTAAGGTAAACAGCAAGATTTTTTTTCCTTTAAAAATGCTTGTTTGTTATATTTTTGTTTAGACCAAGGTCCTCTGAGAATGAATCACAGCGCATTGGTTTTATGTCACTTTTGCGCAAAGAACCACAGGGGTGGACCTTTTCTCTCCAACCTAATGATCCATGTTTAAGGTCTGTAGAAGAATTTTTTTCTGCTATGGGGCTATTATATGATGATCCTGATCGAATCTCATCTGCTGAGGCAGAACTCAGGCATTTGAATCAGGGGTCAGGTGATGTAGAAAATTATTGCACACACTTCAGAAGAGGGCATCAGAAGTTAAATGGAATGATCCAGCTCTGAAATGTCTATTTCTTGCTGGTCTGAGTGAAAGGGTTAAGGATTTGCTAATTGCATTCCCTGCACCTGAGACTCTGCAGGATGCCATGCAATTAGTTGTTCTTGTGGATAGGAGACTGAGATTTAGACAGAATGAGGTAAAGACTCCTGTAATGCCAGGTCCTAGATCCCAGAAAATCTGCTCTGACGGCGAAGAACCGATGGAGGTTGGGGCGAAGTCGCTCCCCTCTCAGGAAAGAGACAAGTATTGTGAGCTTTGTTTAAGTAAAGAAAAAAAAAGGGCAATTACGCCCGTATAACTTGTTTACGTTCTGCAGGAGTATTTCTTTCTGGGAGTACTACTTTGTAGGAAAATTTGATTGAATTTCAGGTATTTGTGGATTGTGGTTCAACACTTAATGTGATTGATAAAGTGTTTTTGGAAAACCTTAAATTGAAATCCAAACCTTTGTCATCACCTATTTCTGTGATTGCAATTGATAACACTCCCTTGAAATGTATTACTCACAAGGTTGCTGCATTTCCCCTCACTATCAATGGAGTTCACCAAGAAATTTTGGACTTGGTTGTATTAGATAATTTACCCTCTCCGGTCGTTCTAGTATTGCCTTGGTTAAAACTGCACAATCCTTTGCTGGACTGGTCTACTAATGTGATTAAGTCTTGGAGTCCGAAGTGTTATGATAAATGTTGTAATGGTCGCATTGCGGCTGTGGATAAAGGGGAACTACCTGTACCTATTCAAGATTTTTGGAGGTTTTTTTCAGAGGAGGAGTCGCAAGTTTTACCTCCTCATAGGGATTATGATTGCGCCATTGAGTTTGTCCCTGGAGCTACTCTTCCCAAGAGTCGCTTGTTTAATCTGACTATCCCTGAAAGAAAGGCCTTGGAGGAGTACATACAGACTAGCCTGGCTGATGGTCACATTAGACCTTCTAAGTCACCTGTGGCAGTTGGATTTTTCTTTGTTAAAAAAAAGGAGAGGGGTTTACTTCCATGTCTGGATTTTCGTGAAATTAATAAGATTACCGTACGCAATTCCTACCCATTGCCGTTAATTCCTGACTTGTTTAACCAGTTGGTGGGGGCCAAGTGGTTCTCTAAAATTGATCTCCGGGGGGCATACAATTTGTTACAAGTGAAGGAGGGTGATGAATGGAAAACTGCTTTTAACACTCCGGTAGGTCATTTTGAGAATCTGGTGATGCCTTTTGATCTTACCAATGCACCTGCATTTTTCAGAACCTTATTAATGACATTCTGAGACCTTTGATTGGTAAGAATGTGGTTGTGTATTTGGATGACATTTTGATTTATTCACCAGATCTAGAGTCCCATTGGCAGAGTGTACGTGAAGTTTTGCAGTTATTGAGTGACAATTCACTTTTTGCTAAGCTGGAGAAATGTGAGTTCGCTGTGCAGAAAATTAGTTTTTTGGGCTACATTGTCTCCAGCGAGGGCTTTGAGATGGACCCGGTGAAGGTTCAGGCTGCGCAGGAATGGCCTAGGCCTATTGGTTTGAAATCTATACAGAGATTTTTGGGTTTTGCCAATTATTACAGGAAATTCATTAAGAATTTTTCTGTAATTGTTAAGCCTCTGACCGATCTCACCAGGAAAGGTGCGAATACGGTCCAGTGGACTACTGAGGCCATTGAAGCATTTAAGTATCTCAAAGAGAGGTTCAGTTCTGCCCCTATCCTTATGCAGCCTGATGAGACCAAGCCTTTTTTGGTCGAGGTCGATGCTTCACCAGTGGGGGTCGGAGCAGTTTTGTCTCAGGAGAACAAGGATGGAGTACATCCTTGTGCCTTCTTTTTGAAAAAATTTTCGGAAACCGAACTGAATTATGATGTTGGAAATAGGGAGTTGCTGGCTATTAAACTCGCGTTTGAACATTGGCGTCATTTTTTGGAAGGCAAGATTTCCTATTCAGGTTTTCACAGATCATAAGAATTTGATCTATCTGGATGCTGCCAAGCGCTTGGATGCCCGTCAAGCTAGGTGAGCACTTTTTTTTTCTCGGTTTCATTTTTCTGTTACCTATATCCCTGGTACTAAGAATGTTAAAGCCGATGCTTTATCTCGCAGCTTCTCTCCTACGGTCGGTGCCAAGGAGGAGGAGAGCATTTTACAGAAAGGAGTTGTGGTGGCGGCATTGGACTCCGTTTTGGAGAATGGGATTCTGAAAGCTCAAGATGATGCTCCATCTAACACTCCCCATGGGAGGTTGTTCGTGCCTTCAGCCTTTAGGAGAGATTTGTTTGTGTAGTGTCATGAGTCTCGGTTGGCAGGTCATCCAGGAATTTCGGAGACTAAGAGACTTATCAGTCGCAGTTTTTGGTGGCCTGGATGGCAGAAGGAAGTCATCAAGTGGGTGCGTCAATGTACTGTGTGTGGTAGGTCAAAGGCTTTACATACTCCGGCTATGGGGTTGCTTTGCCCTCTGGAGGTTCCTAGTGCGCCTTGGACACATCTCACATTGGATTTTATTACTGATCTTCCTGTGTCCGAGGGTTTTACTGTCATCTGGGTGGTCGTGGACCGTTTTAGTAAGATGTGTCATTTGGTTCCATTCATTAACTTGCCCTGCGCCAAGACACTCACTAAGGCATTTATTAAGGAGATTGTCAAGCTCCATGGCATTCCCACGGATATTGTTTCTGATAGAGGACCTCAGTTTGTGGCTCGCTTTTGGTGTGCTTTTTGTGACAGGTTGGGAGTCCATTTGTCATTTTCGTCTGGTTATCATCCTGAGTCTAATGGACAGACTGAAAGAAAGAACCAGGATGTTGAACAGTTTTTGCGTTGTTTTGTGGCGGACAATCAAGAGGTGTGGTCTGAGTTTCTGCCTCTCACAGAATTTGCTCTTAACAATCATACATCCTCCTCTGCTGGGTGTTCTCCTTTTTTTTTTGGTACTGGGAGACATCCGTCTTTTGGTTCGTTCTCCAAATTGGGGTCGGCGGTGCCGGAGGAGGAGAATTTTTCCGGTGATTTGGAGAGAGTTTGGACTAATGTACGTTACAACCTTTAAGAGGCTAACAAGAAGTCCAAGAAGTATTTTGACAGGAAACGTAAGGAGGTTTTGTTTACTGTGGGTGACATGGTTTAGTTGTCCTCAAAGAACCTGCGGTTGAGGATTCCCTTTAAAAAAGTGGATCCTAAGTTTGTGGGTCCATTTAAAGTGCTTCAGGTTGTTAACCCATCTGCGGTTAGGTTGGATGTCCCTACTTCCTGGAAGATTAATTCTGTGTTTCATGTTTCCTTGTTGAAAAAGGCTGATGTATCAGATAGGGATGCTACGGTCTCAATTCCTCCTGTTGTGGAAGACGGCGAATATGAAATTTCTCGTATCTTGAATTCTAGATGGCATAGAGGGATATTACAGTATCTTGTCTCCTGGAAGGGTTTTGGTCCCGAAAACAACTCCTGGGTAAGGACGGATGATGTCTCTGCTCCTAGGATTGTTAAAGCTTTCCACAAGAGGTTTTTGCATAGGCCTGGGCCTGGAGGATCCTCATAAAAGAAGGGGTACTGTTAGAACCCTCCTGTTTGTTTTTTTCATCTTGTGTTTTGCGGTCACGTGACCATCTTCCTTTATATTCCAGCTCCGCCCTTTTGACTGTGCTGGACTTCAGTGTTTGACTGTTTCTCTAGCCAGGTGCTTCTGTGCCTTTCAATGTCAGTTCGCTTGGTCCTTCTGGGACCTCTAGTACTTTTTTGTCTGTTTGTCTTTTTGTGTTCTGCAACAACTTCTCTGTTTAGGAGGTGTCCCATTTTTGTCCCAGTCCTTAGTTCTTCTAGGGACCCCTCCCCTTATGCTATAGGTCTTCGTTCAGACTAGCCGAGGACTAAGGTGGGTCTGTTCGCTAGGAACAGGCAGCCCCCTACATTGTAGGGATTCAGCTTAGTGTTACGGGTCCGGGAGGTGGAACCTCTGTGCTACGGTGCAAGGAGGGACCCAGAGGGGCGTGACTAAGTATCAACTCGGACCGACCCTGGTCGTACGGCAGCTAACGACTCCGTAACCAGGGAGGGACCGAGCATAGGGACCAGGTGCTATTCTGGGGACGACCTTGTAAGGGAGCAGGTGACTCCCATGGTACAGATGGCAGGGACTGACCGGAATAGCAGGTAGGCACAGCAGGCAGGCTGGCGAGCAGAACCCTCCAGGTAGGCTATCAGATAGCCACGGCAAGTGACGGCAGGAGTCTCTAGGTGGGCTGGCAGGTGGTCACGGCAAGTGACGGCAGGAGTCTCTAGGTGGGCTGGCAGGTGGTCACGGCAAGTAACGGCAGGAGCCTCCGGGTAGGCACGGCAGGTAACAAGCGGGTAACAGGCTGGTCACAGGCAAGTGCTCCCAGGTGAGCGGGCTGGCAGGCACAGCAGTTAACAGGCAGGCAACAGGCAAGTGCTCCCAGGTGAGCGGGCTGGCAGGCACGGCAGGTAACAGGCAGGTAACAGGCTGGCGGGCAGGACTGGTAGTCAGGCTAGCAGCGGGACCTGAGGGCTGAAGCAGAGGTCAGAAACACTGTGCAACAACTTTTGCTCGGGCACCTCCATTTTGGAGGAGGTGCCTTATATATGGGAGGACCCTCGGCTATTGGCCGGGGACTCCTTAGTACGGCGCGCGTGGCCCCTTTAAGAGGGAGGGAGCGCGCGCGCGCCCTAAGCACAGTGCCCGGGGAGCTGCGCGCGTCGGCAGCAGGAAGAGGAGTGCTGGAGAACACAGAGCGGGGAGCGCAGGGAGCGAGGAGGTGAGTGGGACGGCGTCTCTGCCTGGCAGGGGGCAGAGACGCCGATGCTACACTTAGTTTTACTGTAGGGACAGTTTTCCCTTATCTTTCCTTAGTACATGTTGCAGATCATAACACAGACTCCTCAATTTTCATGACACCTACTCCGACTCCATGACTCCGACTCCCTCATACATGGCTCATGTTTAAGTGATAAATTTACTGTAGCACAGATTCATCTCAGCTAAAAGTCTAGACCCTTAGATCAGGAATAGGACAGACATTTATAGGACATTTCATAACTTTCCCAAATTCTTATGAAAAAATATTCCCCACAAACTGCATTGAACTACTGTACCCAATTTATTATATATTTTAGGAGTCGGAGTCGGTCCATTTTATACCGACTCCACCAAAATGGACACCGAGTCCACGACTCCGACTCCACAGCCCTGATTGTGTGGTCAGAAATTGTTCTGTGAAGGACTTGTCGGGCTGCTCATTCTGGTGAAAGGCTTAACAGGGCTTGTATAAAGGTCAATAGGGCCGATTCCAATTTTGAGAGTCAGAACAGGAGCGTTGCAGTGTGAGATTTTAATTTGGAGCAGCAGGTGGACGATTTTTGGATGGCAGATGGAGTCCATTTAAATGCCGGGTAGGTGGGAATCGATTTACGGGCTTTGCAAGGCAACATTGAAAGGGCCATGCTATTATGCGGTAGGGGAGTCTCAAGCATTTGAAAGTTTTCGAAGGGCTCTCTTTGTGGTGATTGGGAGGTCCTTGACGTTGGCTCTAAATTGGTCCAGGTTATTCATAAGGATATGGATTCCTCAATTGACAAGCTTGTCTGTTGATTTTGGGGGGACTTGCAGCAATGGAATGTCGGGTCCCTGAGTTTTGATATAATTGGAAAAGGAACCCTTTGGGTTATGGTGCTCCTAAGCCTGAGAGTAATTTTGGTTTACATGGTTGTTTTGATGATCACCAGGTTTCATAGCCTCAAGGACCTTACCAATCTCACCAATTATTAAACAGTTGATGTTCTATTGTATTTGTTAAATAAAGGCTTCTGTGACCAATATATCCGAACGTATGTGTCAGTATTTGGTGGATTGGAGGCAGTTAGATAACAAGAGGTCAGGGGATGTTGGCATTATTACCGGAATAACGACAATACCAGAGTCAAGAAAAGGACAGAGCCCCAGTCCTGGACAATGGGTGGAGGCCAGCATAACTATGGGTTGGAGAAAAGTGGGATCACACGTATGGGAGATGAGTAGGGCAAGTGTAAGGGTTTTTATAAGGGGAAGTAGTGGGTGTGCCTGGCATTTTCCATCTATTAGGGTCAGAAATAGTCCCGCCCACCCTCTCTCCCTCAACTCATTCACATTACACAATTATCGTGACCGTTAGAACATTGAGTATTTATCCTTAGAATCTGACAGATCAGAAAGTGTAAATGCGCCTTAAAGAGGTTATCCAGAACAAAATCATTTTTTTACTGTGAGTCAAAAAAATACTATTCAGCTGCTCCATGTCAACAGAGCAGCTCTTCTTCTTCCAGGCTGCTCTATCAATGGGGCATCACTGCCTGTGTCATGCTGATTGACAGGAGCTGGCTGTCAATCAACATGACATCGGCAGTCACGCCTCATCAACAGAGCAGAGCAGAAGAGAAGCCGCTGCTCTGTCAATGTGATGTCAGAGGTAGCCACAGAATGAGCACTGTGTGCCAGAAGAGATCTGTGCTGAGCAGAACAGTCAGGTAGCTAGCAACTACCTGCCTGTTAGTTCTTAGGGTGCTTTTACATTGCGTTTTGCCACCCGTTAGTTGGTTCCGTCTACTACGTCTGGGTGTCCACCTCCAGTAGGCGTATATGCTGAAAATGATGCACGGTAGAGTGCACGTTCACTCTGTTGGCACTATTATAGTCTATGGCCCCGTCGGGACATACGCCCGAATCCCATTTTGCAAGGAGTTTGGAGGTAAGCCCCGACAGAACCAACGAATGGGTGGCAAAACGCAATGTGAAAGCACCCTTAGACCCACAGTATAAAAATAACATAGCGCTGGATAACCCTTTCAAATGCTATTCTGATCCTCAAAATCAGATCCGAATAGGACGTGCTCTGAGTTTTCTTATTCTCAAATTCGTGATTTTAATGAAGGTCCAAATACACCCATTCCACTCAACTGGTCTTTATGCTGTCCAGTAAAAAAAAATCGGGCTGCACATGGACATTTCACACAGATGTGTGACTGCAGCCTAAGGCTGGATGTAACAGTTTGCTATGTGAGATGGCGTGAATACCAGGAGGAATACTTTGGAGGGTTTGCACTGTTTGAGTGACTAGCGTAACCTTGTCTGGAATGTGAATTAAAAGTACAGTATTGTTCAGAGTAATAATCCATATTGATAGTAGATAGTAAAAATGTGTGCATAGACTTGTCACTGGGACTTTACCAAAACAAATACCAAGGCTGCTATCATAAAGTATTTGTCCATTTATAAGCTATGGGGTTTTTATTTAACCATGTGGCTTCTGGCATACTTTAGCTAGTCATTATCCTAGAAGGTGATGATACAAATGTGATAGCAGGTTCTGTTCTCCAGACACAAAGTAAAAGATAGCAATCATCTGCTCCCAAGAGCCAGGGCACTTGAAATGGTTGTCATTCTTTTGCTGAATAAAGCCAAATACCTTTTAAGGCAAAAGCTGAGCAGACAGAACAGCAGCCGAAAGTGCTTGGGATTCATGGGAATGCTTGCTATGACCCTGGCAAAGATCACAGATAACATTAAGCTAACCAGTATGAATCAATGCTTGTTGATATTAGCTGAAACCTTAATTATTCTTATTTAACTCCTTTTTTTGACTCTCCTTTTCAACAGCTATATTTTTTATTTTTTCATTTCATTATATGAGGCTTTGTTTTCTGCAGGACAAATTGTAGTATTTTTAGTGCCATTTTGGGGTACATGTTAATAAGTGAATTTTATGTAATTTTTCTTTGCACTGTATATATGCAGTGGCTTGCAAAAGTATTCACCCCTTTGCATTTTTCATGTTTTACTACCTCACAACCTGGAATTTCACAGTTTTTGTGAGGGTTTGCACGAGTTCATGTAAAGAACATGCCTACAACTGTGAACATTTGTTTTTGTTTTTTCTGAGAAGCAAAAAACAAATAGGACAAAATAACTGAAAACTTCAGTGTGCATAACTATTCACCCCCCTAAAGTCAGTACTTTGTAGAGCTTCCTTTACGGCAATTACAGCTACAAGTAGCTTTGGATAAGTTTCCATAAGCTTTCCACATCTTACCACTGAGATTTTTGCCAATTCCTCAAGGCAAAACTGCTCCAGCTCCTTCAAATTAGATGGTTTCTTCTGGTGAACAGCAATCTCCAAGTCTAACCACAGATTCAATTGGATTAAGGTCTGGGCTTTGACTAGGCCACTCCAAAACATTTACATGTTTCTCCTTAAACCACTCGAGTACGTTAGCAGTAGGCTTTGGGTCATTGTCTTGTTGGAAGGTGAACCTCTGTCTCAGTCTCAAATCACTGACAGACTGAAACAGGTTTTGTTCAAGAATATCCCTGTATTTCGCACCATCCATCTTCTCCTCGACTTGGACAATTCTCCCTGTCCCTGCTGCCGAAAAACACCCCCACAGCATGATGATGCCATCACTATGTTTCACACTGGGGATGGTATTCTTGGGGTCATGAGCTGTGTTGGTTTGACGCCAGATATAGCATTTACCTTAGTGGCCAAAAAGTTTAATTTTGGTCTCGTGACCATGACGCGCCCCCTGGGCCAGTGTTGTTGGGGATACCCGGAGCCGGATCAGATGGGGGTTGTAGTCTCCGAGTGGCTGTGACCCGGTCCGTGCCCAGGGTGTCAAGCTCAGTGTGTGGCAGTCCTTATGATGTTTCTAGATGTTCTTTTGTGTCGACTACGCCACCCGTTGATTTGCGGTCAAAAGGCCGCCGCTGCAGCAGGGTCCACTGAGGCTGATGATGTGAGTGCAGCTTAGGTAGTATAACCCCCAACGGGAGGGGTATAGCCTCAGGGGGTCAGTTGCAGAGGATGGGGGTTGTGGTGGTGCAGCGAGGATGGAAATGAGACTCAGAGTCGGGCTGTGCAGTTCAGGGTTTGTTTACTTACTGCAGTTGTTCTGGTCACTCCGGCCTTAAGTGACCACCCGAGCCGTGCTGCGTCCACCAGGTCCTGGACTCGGCCAACCCCCAGGTGATTCTGGAGCGTGGTCCTGAGCTCCCTTTCTGTCCTGTCCTCTTCTCTGGCCTTCCCCACCAGGGATCCACCTATGTCCGGCTCCCTCGGGCCTCTTGGTGGTAAACCCTTGTCTCTGGGTTCCCTGACCCTATTCCTGGTCTGCCTTCCGGGTGGATTTAGTGGGTGATCGTGGCAGATCGATCCTGCCCACGACCTCCGGTTCCTGGCTAAGGTGTGCTGTAGCCTCTGCCAGCTTGGGATCCGGTACCCTGTTGCCAACTCTTCACCCTCTGGTCTAATTTGGGCTCTTGGAGTTCCTTCTTTCTCCCCCTCTGGGTCTTTCTTTCTCCTCTCTCTCTCTTGGCCTTGGAGCTGCTCTTCTCCTCTGCTCTGACAGACTGACCTCACTCTGCAAAAGACTGACGTCTCACAGACTGACCCTGATCTAAGATGGTTCCCACCTTATATACTCCCTCTATGTGTGAGCTCAGGTGACCAGCACCCAATGAGCTCCTAACTTTACCCAGACTGCTCCCCCTATCTGCCCCTACACTACTGGGATGTTCCACCCCCCTCCCACTCCAGCCAGGAACAGACACTGTCGTACCTGCACATTTCTCTAGTGGGAGTACCGTCGGTCTGTTCCTCGGAAATGGGATGTGTGTAGTGCATGCAGCTAACTGAGCTCAGTTCCACACTCCATCTTTACCCGGGAGTGGAATATCACACCTCTGGGTTGAGGTGCAATACCCCTGTAGCAGCCGAATCCTCAGGGTGCTACATTCCCCCCTGGTAAATCACAGCACGTCCTCGAGCTGTAAGATATAAACATCCACAAACATACATTTTTTTTTCATAAAACATAAACATATCAAACATCATATAGATATCATCAGCAATAAACTTTTCATATAAAACTTTTCATAAATAACATTCTTGTAAACATTCCTGTCTCTGATTCCTCCGGTCACGGTGCAACTTGTGACCGGGTAAAGTGCGACAGTCTCTCTTGGAATAAAACAGTTTCCTATAAAACCGGTAGGGGGCGCTTTAGGAAGCGCAACTATATACAAGGGGATATGGCCGCTCTCAGTCCTCGGCCAGGTATTAGGGAGGATTGACCGCTCTCAGTCCTCGGTCAGTGGGAATAGGGACACACGGGGTTAACAGTTCACTCTTGGCTGGTCCCAACGGGGACTATTTTAAGCAGCAACAGTTCTTGGTACCCCGACGGGCAACTTTATACAGTCTCTCTCTACCGTACTTCAACGACGGCGTCCTCCTGCTCCTTCTTTAGATTCTTCAGACCCGTCCGGGTCCTCTTGCTCCTCCTCACACCGCAGCTCCTCCTCCGTCAGGCGATGCACATGGAGGGCGTAGGGTCCTTTGGCACACTTGTGCCGGGTGAAGGTGACCTCGTCCCCTACATACAGGTCACGACCTCTGTGTCCCTCCGGCAGATGGCTTTCTACGTCTCTGCGAGTTACAAAGACGTCGCCGGGGGTATGATGGTCTCTAATGAAGCCCCACCCATGCTGCATGTTGAATTTTATCACAGTCCCGGTGGAAGGGGGACCATGTGCTGCACGGGGATTCCTCCTGGTCCGGCTCTTCTGCTCCGCGCTTCTTATCTGTGCTTGCTGTTCCCGGACCCGCCTCTCTCTCCGCTCCCTCTCGAAGACCTCGAGCTGCTGCCGGCAGCACTCTGCACGCTCTGCTGCGGCCGCCCGAGTCTCCTGAGTGAACCCCATGAGGTCTTCTCCAGTGGGGTCCCACTCGAACTGTGCCTCCTCCAGCGGGGGCGAGGTCCTCTTTACGGGCTTCGGAGCCGGAATCAGGGGCTCGCACATGGGCCTTGCTCTCTGGAGTTCCAGCTGAATGTACTCCTGGGGCCATATGAAGGGCTGCCCATCCGGGCACGTATGCTGGGCGAATAGATCTTCACCCAGGTGCGGCACTCTAGATGTTGAGGGCGCGTTGATGGTAGCTGCGCCCGGGTCGACCAGGCCTTGCGACCAGGCTTGGGGCACCCTAAAGGCAAAGGGCACCGTAAGAACGGCGGCGCCCGTGGTTACTCGGCCCTGCGGCCAGGCCGGTGGCTCCGCGGAGGTAGGGGGCGCTGTTGGTATTGCGGCGCCCGGAGGTACTAGGCCTTGCGACCAGGCCGGTGGTATTTCCTGCTTGGCCACGCTCGAGGTCGAGGCGTGTGACGTCACAGGGGTCGCGGCCGCGGTTTCCGGTTGAGGCCTAGTCGGCGGCGGTGACGATGCAGCGACGGGCACGGCAGGGGGAATTTCGGGCTCTGCGACGGGGAGCTGGGGCAGGCACGCGGTTTCCCGGCTCGGGGTAGAGACGTCCCCTTTACCTGCCTCCGTCCGTTCAGCTCCCTTCTCGGCGCCGTCTCCTGCCTTCATTCCTCCTGCGCCATCCTCAGAGGCGGTCTGTCTCCTCGTCTCGGGTGGCGTGCTCCGCTGACAGGTGCCGGTCTGCTGGGCCATCTCTCGGCTCCACTCCGCCAACGTCTCTCGCTGCACCCGGGCCATCCTCCGTGCGAGGCCCTCCAGCGCGGTCTGTGCACACTCCCGGTCTCGGGGGGAGCTGTGCTAGGATCTCCAGCAGGCCTTCTGGAGTGGCGACCTGCAACAGGCTCCTGACCACTGGGTCGGTGCTGCCTGACTCTCCCTCCATCTCCGGGTAGGCTCTCTCTGGACTCTCTTCCAGACGTCTTGTCTCCGGGTGCGCTCTCTCCAGACTGCTCCAGGCGACACCCATCTTTGCTCTCTTCTTCTGTCTCCGCCCACATTGAGGGTGGTCCCGGGGCAACTTCAGTTCCAGGGGCAGTTCTCTCACGCTGATGGACACTTCCAGCATCACAGTCTCTGTTGGTGGGCGCGGTTTCCGCTTTTGGCGCCATTCTTCGACCTGGCCCACGATGGGAGGTGGCCTCTTGCCACCCTCTGGCACGCCCATAATGGCGTCCGCTCTTCCAAGGCGGGAAATCTTTGGAAATGGCGGGAATCGTCTCCCAGTGGCGGGAAACTCCATGGATGGCGGGAAAAAGCTGCAAATGGCGGACAACCGGCGGGAAACGACCTGTGATGGGGTCCGATGGCGGGGACCCTCCGGAACCGGCAGGAGACTTCTTTTTGAGGTAACGGTGAACTTTTCTTCAGGCACGCAGTACACGGTTGTTGCGGGCACGTGATCCTGCCGACTACGCCAAAGTTGACGCGCCCCCTGGGCCAGTGTTGTTGGGGATACCCGGAGCCGGATCAGATGGGGGTTGTAGTCTCCGAGTGGCTGTGACCCGGTCCGTGCCCAGGGTGTCAAGCTCAGTGTGTGGCAGTCCTTATGATGTTTCTAGATGTTCTTTTGTGTCGACTACGCCACCCGTTGATTTGCGGTCAAAAGGCCGCCGCTGCAGCAGGGTCCACTGAGGCTGATGATGTGAGTGCAGCTTAGGTAGTATAACCCCCAACGGGAGGGGTATAGCCTCAGGGGGTCAGTTGCAGAGGATGGGGGTTGTGGTGGTGCAGCAAGGATGGAAATGAGACTCAGAGTCGGGCTGTGCAGTTCAGGGTTTGTTTACTTACTGCAGTTGTTCTGGTCACTCCGGCCTTAAGTGACCACCCGAGCCGTGCTGCGTCCACCAGGTCCTGGACTCGGCCAACCCCCAGGTGATTCTGGAGCGTGGTCCTGAGCTCCCTTTCTGTCCTGTCCTCTTCTCTGGCCTTCCCCACCAGGGATCCACCTATGTCCGGCTCCCTCGGGCCTCTTGGTGGTAAACCCTTGTCTCTGGGTTCCCTGACCCTATTCCTGGTCTGCCTTCCGGGTGGATTTAGTGGGTGATCGTGGCAGATCGATCCTGCCCACGACCTCCGGTTCCTGGCTAAGGTGTGCTGTAGCCTCTGCCAGCTTGGGATCCGGTACCCTGTTGCCAACTCTTCACCCTCTGGTCTAATTTGGGCTCTTGGAGTTCCTTCTTTCTCCCCCTCTGGGTCTTTCTTTCTCCTCTCTCTCTCTTGGCCTTGGAGCTGCTCTTCTCCTCTGCTCTGACAGACTGACCTCACTCTGCAAAAGACTGACGTCTCACAGACTGACCCTGATCTAAGATGGTTCCCACCTTATATACTCCCTCTATGTGTGAGCTCAGGTGACCAGCACCCAATGAGCTCCTAACTTTACCCAGACTGCTCCCCCTATCTGCCCCTACACTACTGGGATGTTCCACCCCCCTCCCACTCCAGCCAGGAACAGACACTGTCGTACCTGCACATTTCTCTAGTGGGAGTACCGTCGGTCTGTTCCTCGGAAATGGGATGTGTGTAGTGCATGCAGCTAACTGAGCTCAGTTCCACACTCCATCCTTACCCGGGAGTGGAATATCACACCTCTGGGTTGAGGTGCAATACCCCTGTAGCAGCCGAATCCTCAGGGTGCTACAACCACAACACCTTCCTTCATACATTTGCGGAGTCTCCCACAACCCACATGTCTTTTGGCAAACGCAAAACGAGCCTTACAATTTTTATGTGTAAGTAAAGGATTTTTCTGGCTACCCTTCCATAAAGGCCACCTCTATGGAATGTACGACTTATTTTGGTCGTATGGACAGATACTCAAGTCTCTGCTTGGGAACTCTGCAGCTCCTTTAGGGAATACCTTTGGTCTCTCTTCTGCCTCACTGATTTATGCCCTCCTTGCCCGAGCTGAAAGTTTTGGTGGGTGACCCTCTCTTGGCAGGTTTGTTGTGGTACCATGTTCTTTCCATTTAATGATAATGGATTTGATGGTGTTTTGGGGGATCATCAGAGGGATATTTTTTTATAACCCAACCCTGACTTGTACTTCTCAACAACTTTGTCCCTGACTTTGTTTTAGATCTCCTTGGTCTTTATGGTGTTTTTTGGTTAGTGGTGCCTCTTGCTTAATGGTGTTGCAGCCTCTGTGGCCTTTTAGAAATGGTGCGTAATGTAACATTGTAACATTAATGCCGCGTCCCCACATGGCTCTCCTCCTTCCCCCATAACACTGACATACTCACAGCCGCAGCCGCTCTGTCACCTCCCCGTCTCCTGGCGTGCCTTCTGCTTTTGCATGCCGCACTTCCTGGTTGCGTGCTTAGTGTGCGCGCGCTCCCCCGTTCTTAAAGGGGCAGCTCGCGCACATAGTAAAATTCCCCCAGCCAATAGCTGAGAGGCATTTAGTGTCAGAGTACACCTGCAAGATGGCTCCCAGCTAATTTCTGGGAGGCATCTTGTATATAAGGAGGAGCTGGATGATGAATGCTTCCTGGTAATCATCAGGTTCACCCCCACCGTCCCCCACTGCTCGCTGGCCACGCTGATTGGTCTGTGCCTGAGAGTGAAGCTGCAGAGGTGTCTGTCTTTCAAGCGCAAGTTAGGGAGTCACTGAAGCAGCAATATTCATTAGTGTGCGGTTTCTCCTACTAGCGTGTTGTTCGGTCCACTGGTCCTGGTGTGGCCAGTGTACCTGAACCCGAACCCCTGGTCCCGGTGTGGTCAGAGTCCAGAACCTGAAGTCCCTGGTCTTTATGCGGCCAGTCCTGAACCTCGTCCCCTGGTCCCAGTGCGGCCAGTGCCTGAACCCTGAAGCCACTTCGGCGGTACCTGAGTCAGTATCCGAGTCCCATGTGTCTTAACGTGTGCCTATCCAAGTATTCCATGTATACAGACTGCTAAAACCAGTCTCCGAATCAGCCCAGTCTGAACATAGCCTGAGTCCGTGGAGCTGCAGTACCGGGGATTGCCTAGGAGTGGTACCTGTCGGCTACCTGTGTGACGCCCTGCGGCTGCAGGCTGTCACTGAACTCCTTGGTGTTGCACTGATGGGATTCTCCCCAGTGGCCTCAATACATGCAGACACCTCCACCCAAGTCCACTAGATGGAGCCCTGTCAGGTATATATATATACTGGGGGTTGAAGTTCAGGAAGTCAGTCAGTGAGTGTGACACGATGCTGCAGCACCAGACAAGCTGAAGTCTGTGTGGCTGAAAGCCAGGCTAGGCCCAATCTGCGGGCTAGTCTGGTCAGTGAGAGCCTAGAGTGGGCTAGAAGGCAAGGAGAAGAGAAGAGCCATGAGGGACAGAGGAACTACAGAGAGTTTGTCCCCTGATGCAAGCCGGGCACCGGGCCCGAGCCTATTGGGATCTCTATGCCCAGTAGGGAATCCGGCATACTGAGGAGGATTTCATATCCCTCAGTCCACCCATGAATAGCGCACACTCAGAGGACTAGGTACCACGAAGGCCCCAGCGTCCAGGGATCGTGGTAACCAGTGGGAAAGCCCTCGCCGCCAAGCATACGGGTGAGAGAAACATCAAGGGAGCTAGACCCTGTTCCAGGCAGGTCAGAAGCTCCAGGTAGAGAGACAGAAAGATACAGAAAGGAGGCCTTACACCCGCTCACTGGGGAGCAAGACCAGAAGTGCACACCACCTACAAGTGCCCCGGACAGTACCTGACTACCATCTGCAGTAAAGGTACTGAAACTAGCCCCGGTGTGTGTGTCTGTTCTTCCTCTGACCTGGCTGGGTCCCATCTCCCCTGCACCACCATCCATTACACCCCACGCTGCCCTGGAGCTAGCTCTACCTGTGGAGAGCCAGGCAATCCCTGCTGCCATAACACCAGCTCCAGAGGACTGCTCCGCAGTGGCGGCACCCCTTAGCCGCATTCCACAGGTGGCGTCACGAACACTTTAAATCCCTTATAAGCATTCCCCCCTTTTACTGACCGCCCTGGGTCACGGACCGGGCCAGCTACCATGATATCCCCCCAGCAACCAGAGGCCCGGCTGCCGAGTACCCCACGGCCCAGGGGGCGCGTCAGCCTTGGCGTCACGAACAGGATTCCGTGCCCGTTGCCACCGGGTACTGTGCGCCTTAAGAGACTGTAATACTCACTGTGCTGAAGTTTTCCCGCCATTCCTGAGATTTCCCGCCATTGTCCGCCATCTTCCTGTCGCCGCGCGGGAAGAAGAGGGGCGTAACCGCAGGAATCGGAGAGGCGTAACCGCTGGAAGCGCGCGAAGCCCAGGACACGCCCCGCCCCTGATGTCGAACCAGGAAGCGTCAGGTCCTGGAAGGAGCCCAGAGGACGCTCTGACGTCAGATGCGATCGACGCAAGGTCCTGGAAGACCATCGCCCGCAGAGCTGCGGCCTACCTGATAAGAAAGTGAAGAAGGTAGGCTCCGGTTCACTAGGGGGGGCGCAACCATGGCCGACGACCAGCAAGCCGCCGGAGCACCGATTAATGCTCCAGATGCCCAACCTGCGCCCGGCGCTGCACAGGCCGGAGCGGCCGCTCCACCAGCAGGGGTCGTGACCCCGTTGATACCTATGGCTCTGCCGAATGCCCTAGATGTTCAGAGGGTGACGGAACTTCTGCAGGAGGACACCCTGACTGAATGGGAGGATGACCAGGACGGGTCACCTACCTCCCATCCCCAGGCGCATCCCAGGAGGGGGCGCCCTTGAGCTACTAGTTCCCCGGTAGCTCTCATGCTAAGTATAAGTTAACCTGAACTTGGAGTCCGTGAACTGTGAACGACCCGCATTGTACATAGTCTGCACCTCCTGAGGTGCCCCCTGGTGGTTTTTACAAGACCACCACCACTAAAACCTGTTTGGCATGGCCGAACCAGTGGTCCTACATCAGTCCTGCAGCCCGCCCAGGACCTTTGTTGGGGGTTTGGAGCAGGTCCCCCACAAGCCAGTTTACCCGGATGAGAGGGGCACACCCGGGGAGGGATCTCATCAAGACTGGTTACTGCAGTAAAGCATAAATAATGTTTATTAAACCTGTTATTGCAACGTTCAAGCTACGTGCCTCCCATAAAGGGAAGAAAATTGTAATGTTTAAAAATATGTTATCCTTGTGTTACCTGTTATACAAAAATTTGTTTCAGTCCGGGAGTACTGACTTTTACTAGGGGGGGAATGTGACGCCCTGCGGCTGCAGGCTGTCACAGAACTCCTTGGTGTTGCACAGATGGGATTCTCCCCAGTGGCCTCAATACATGCAGACACCTCCACCCAAGTCCACTAGATGGAGCCCTGTCAGGTATATATATACTGGGGGGTGGAGTTCAGGAAGTCAGTCAGTGAGTGTGACACGATGCTGCAGCACCAGACAAGCTGAAGTCTGTGTGGCTGAAAGCCAGGCTAGGCCCAAGCTGTATTTAGTCTGGCCAGTGAGAGCCTAGAGTGGGCTAGAAGGCAAGGAGAAGAGAACAGCCATGAGGGACAGAGGAACTACAGAGAGTTCGTCCCCTGATGCAAGCCGGGCACCGGGCCCGAGCCTATTGGGATCTCTATGCCCAGTAGGGAATCTGGCATGCTGAGAAGGATTTCATATCCGTCAGTCCACCCGTGAATAGCGCACACTCAGAGGACTAGGTACCATGAACGCCCCAGCGTCCAGGGATCGTGGTAACCAGTGGGAAAGCCCTCGCCGCCAAGCATACGGGTGAGAGAAACATCAAGGGAGCTAGACCCTGTTCCAGGCAGGTCAGAAGCTCCAGGTAGAGAGACAGGAAGATACAGAAAGGAGGCCTTATACCCGCTCACTGGGGAGCAAGACCAGAAGTGCACACCACCTACAAGTGCCCCGGACCGTACCTGACTACCATCTGCAGTAAAGGTACTGAAACTAGCGCCGGTGTGTGTGTCTGTTCTTCCTCTGACCCGGCTGGGTCCCATCTCCCCTGCACCACCATCCATTACACCCCACGCTGACCTGGAGCTAGCTCTACCTGTGGAGAGCCACGCCATCCCAGCTGCCGTAACACCAGCTCTAGAGGACTGCTCCGCAGCGGCGCACCCCTTAGCCGCATTCCACAGGTGGCGTCACAAACACTTTAAATCCCTTATGAGCATTCCCCCCTTTTATTGACCGCCCTGGGTCACTGACCGGGCCAGCTACCGTGATATCCCCCCAGCAACCAGAAGCCCGGCTGCCGAGTACCCCACGGCCCAGGGGGCGCGTCACCTGCAGCTCAGCATGTCTCTACCATCAGGAGCTCCAGTAAACACCAGGTAGCCACTTAGCTATGCCCCTTCCTAGGCAGGCCCTGCGCCATGGCACAGTCGGTCCACAAACCACATACGCCACCTGCGAGCGTGACAGTTTGCTTTAGCCATGGACCCCGCTGATCCACAGTCCACTCTGCGCTCAGAGCTGTGTCGGCACTTGACCTACCAGAGAGAGAGACATGAAGAAATATTTCTCCATCTGCAAATACTAGATGCTTGATTTAAGACCATGACATCTGCGGCACCCCCCCCCCCAAGTTGCAGTACCTATAGCTGTGCCTATTTAGCATGAAGCTTGTGCTCCCAGAGTGGAACCCTTCCTATCTGATCCGCCATGGTACTATGGGGAACCAAAACAGTGCCGTGGGTTCCTAGAGCAGTGCATGCGGCACTTTGAAGTTTTGGGCCATCAATTTTCCTCCGATCGAGTGAAGGTCGGATTCCTGATGTCATATTTAGCAGGAGATGTCCTGGCATCGTTCAACCAATTATATATATGGGAAAGAGGAACTGCTATCACCTCAGACCTGCACGCCTTCCTGGTGGCCTTCTGAAAGGTCTTTGATGATCCAATTCTGAAATCTTCTGCAACAGCTTCTATTCTCAGCTTCCAGGAACAGACTACAGAGGTGACGCGTGTGAGGAAACCGTCACGTCTGGCTTCATCCTTCCAGAGACCTTCTGTTTCCCAACCTGTTCAAGCACCTACTCATACTGAACCCAAGCAGGTCAACCGTGTTAGACTGGCGGAGCAGCAGCCAGAACTCAATCATGATAAGGGATTGTGTTTGTAATGCACACGCCCGGGCTGAGCGGCGTGTGCGTGTGATTCCACTGGACCGTGCCGGAGAGTGAATGCCTGGAGGGGCGTAAGTAGGTATTCAACCGATCCGACCAGGGTCGCACGACGGCATACGACGCCAGTGCACCAAGGAGGAATCGAGCAGAGGGACCAGGTGCTACTCCAGGACAGACCCCGGACACGGCTGTTGACCCACACAGGGGAATACAGGAACAGACTGGTTAGGCTGGCACACAGACTGGTGGGAATAGGCAGGCACGACTGGTATGCAGGCAGGTGGGTATGCAGGCAGGGGGGTACAGGCAAGCACGGCTAGAGTGCAGACAGGAAGGCAATAGCAGGTAGGAACACAGGCGGGACAGGACCCAGTACACACTGGGACTCAGGAACAGAACCACAGATGTGGCGGACAAACACAGCAGAGTGAGGCCGCCCAGAGAGGTGAGCGAGAGCAGGGCAGGACGAGACCGCCTGGAGCGGTGAGCAAGAGCAGAGCAGGACGAGGCCACCTGGAGCGGTGAGCAAGAGCAGAGCAGGACAAGGCCGCCTCGAGCGGTGAGCAAGAGCAGAGCAGTACGAGGCCGCCTGGAGCGGTGAGCAAGAGCAGAGCAGGACGAGACCGCCTGGAGCGGTGAGCAAGAGCAGAGCAGGACGAGACCGCCTGGAGCGGTGAGCAAGAGCAGAGCAGGACGAGACCGCCTGGAGCGGTGAGCAAGAGCAGAGCAGGACGAGACAGCCAGGAGCGGTGAGCAAGAGCAGAGCAGGACGAGACCGCCTGGAGCGGTGAGCAAGAGCAGAGCAGGACGAGACAGCCTGGAGCGGTGAGCAAGAGCAGAGCAGGACGAGGCCGCCTGGAGCGGTGAGCAAGAGCAGAGCAGGACGAGACCGCCTGGAGCGGTGAGCAAGAGCAGAGCAGGACGAGGCCGCCTGGAGCGGTGAGCAAGAGCAGAGCAGGATGAGACCGCCTGGAGCGGTGAGCAAGAGCAGAGCAGGACGAGACCGCCTGGAGCGGTGAGCAAGAGCAGAGCAGGACGAGACCGCCTGGAGCGTTGAGCAAGAGCAGAGCAGGACGGACAGGGCTCTGTTCACACGGAACAGACAGGAAGGGAAAGGCAGAGCCAGATACCCACAGGGTACTTGCAGTGAAGTAGCGAGTGGACCACAAACTCACAAACGGGAGTACAGAGACAACAAGCAGGAGTTAGGTACGAGTTCAGACTCTGCAGAAAAAGGAAAGGAACGGACATAGAGGCAAAACAGGTAAAGGATAGGAGAGAGTTCAGACTGGAACTGAGTGTACGGAAGAGACCGACACTGCAGCGGGATACAGGAGCGGGTCTGGGAATACGGCCCCCAGAGAGGCGGGACGAACAGGCAAGGAGCGTGTTCAGACAGGACAGACAAGATACAGGAGCGGGTCTAGGTAATCGGCCCCTAGAAGGAGGGAGGAACAGGCTAGGAGCGTGTTCAGACAGGACAGACAAGATACAGGAGCGGGTCTAGGTAATCGGCCCCTAGAAGGCGGGAGGAACAGGCTAGGAGCGTGTTCAGACAGGCCTGGAAATACAGCCTCCAGGATAGGCAGACAAGAGAAACACAGAACGGGACCTGGCACCTTCAGAGTGCAAGCACACACTGAATGAAACACAATGCTCAGGCAGGGATTGATTGGAGCAGCTGGGTTATATACCAGGTGACAGACAGCAATAGGCTGAGGACGCACAAGGGGTGTGACCCACAGCAGGTACAAAAAGCAGGAAGTGATCGGGCGCCGCCCTTAAGCAGCAGAAACAGACACAAACAGACAGCATGGAGGGAAGCCAGAGAGACATTCTGGACTGGAGATCAAGTGCGCGCTCTTGCACAGTAGGAGATGGACCACCATGCAAGGGCGCCGCCAGGTATGTTACAGTACCCCCCCCCTTACGCCCCCTCTTCTTCAGGCCTGCCAGAATCTTCCGCAGGGAATTCGAGGGCCAATCCTTCATTTCAAGGAGATCACTCCCACTGTCCACAGGAAAAACTGGTCTCATCTGGTTAGCTAGGATGCTACCTCCTATCCAGCCATCCTCAGCAACAGACGAAACGGGTGGAGTACCAGGAACAGCACACAAGGAAGTCTCTCTCCACATATTATCAGGTGGCACCCCAGAGGGTACAGGAGACAACTGGAAGTCCTCCACCGGGTTGGAGGGGAGCAGAGACTTGGGGGTAAACTCTGCTTCGAGGTACATCTTGTCAAGCTCACAGGAAGAAATAGACGGGTTATCAGGTACAGGATGAGGAAAAATCACTGTCTCTTTGTTATCTGGTGGTACCCCGGAGGATTCAGGAAACAACTGGAGGTCCTCCGCCGGGTCAGAAGAGTGCAGAGGCTCGCAGAAAACATCTGCTTCAGAGTACACTAGGTCGGACTCACTGGACGAAGCAGGCGAGGTATCGGGTACCGAGTATAGGAAAGTCTCTGTCCATTCACCACCAGGTGGCACCCCGAAGGGTTCTGGAGACAACTGGAGGTCCTCCGCCTGGTCAGAGGGGTGTAGAGACTCATGGGTAACCTCTGCTTCAGAGTACACTAGGTTGGACTCACTGGACGAAGCGAGCGAGGTATCAGGTACAGAGTATAGGAGAGTCTCTGTCCTTTCCCTACCAGGTAGCACCCCGAAGGGTTCTGGAGACAACTGGAGGTCCTCCGCCTGGTCGGAGGGGTGTAGAGACTCATGGGTAACCTCTGCTTCAGAGTACACTAGGTTGGACTCACTGGACGAAGCGAGCGAGGTATCAGGTACAGAATATAGGAGAGTCTCTGTCCTTTCGCTGCCAGGTAGCACCCCGAAGGGTTCAGGAGACAACTGGAGGTCCTCCGCCTGGTCGGAGGGGTGTAGAGACTCGGGGGTAACTACCACTTTGGGGTACCCATTGTCAGGCTCACAGGACGGAGCGGACAAAGTATCGAGTACCAGGTGTAGAGAAGTCTCTCTCCATTTGTCATCGAGTGGTATCCCGGAGGATTCAGGAGGCAACTGGGGGTCCTCCGCCAGGTAGCAGAGGTGCACAGACTCTGAGGTAATCACAGCTTCGGAGCATCCTTGGACATGCACACCGGTTAAAGTGGGTGAAGCATCTGATGCCGGGTGCAGGAAGTTCTCCTGTGTGGAGTCTGGATGGGCAGTAGTCTCTTCGGGCAGGCGAACTGGTGCACTACCCACGCACATTACCCGTTGGGGCTTCTCCGGGATACAGGGAGATGAAGCTTCAGTAGGGACTTCAAGGTTGGGGTCAGGAGGTCTCAGGGAGGACAGATCCTGGCGTGACGGCTTGCCTCTACGTCTAGCACGTCTGGACTGCCTCTTGAGGTTGGGAGAAGTATTCCGGAGAGTGTAGTCACCCTGTGAGGATTCTGGGTGGGCAGTAGTCTCATTGGGCTGGAGGACTATTGCGCTACCCACACACATTACCCATCGGGGCTGCTCCGGGATATTGGGAAGTGAAGCTTCAGCAGGAGCCTCCGGGTTAGGATCATCGAAGACCATTAGAAAGGCCACCAGGAAGGCCATTATGTCCAGGACGATAGGATCCTGTGTTTCCCATAGGGGGTTGATCCATTCCAAGGCATCACCCGCTAGGTTAGACATAATGAATGCCACCTTAACCCGATCGGTGGGAAAACATAGAGGGTAGAACTTGAAGTGTAGCATGCATTGCTCCACAAATGCACGACTTTGTCTTGGATCCCCATAGTAACGTGGCGGATCCGCAGGAACGAGAGCAGATAGATCCATCTGGACGGGTGCGTAATAGCCAGGAACTCAGCTAGAGAAAAAATAATTGTATTTATTTATTTTTAATGCATGTATTCGCTGGAAAACGTCTCAGAGAGCGAAGGCCGTGGGGCTCAACGGGAACCATGGCCTGAGCATGCTGTAATGCACACGCCCGGGCTGAGCGGCGTGTGCGTGTGATTCCACTGGACCGTGCCGGAGAGTGAATGCCTGGAGGGGCGTAACTAGGTATTCACCCGATCCGACCAGGGTCGCACGACGGCATACGACGCCAGTGCACCAAGGAGGAACCGAGCAGAGGGACCAGGTGCTACTCCAGGACAGACCCCGGACACGGCTGTTGACCCACACAGGAGAATACAGGAACAGACTGGTTAGGCTGGCACACAGACTGGTGGGAATAGGCAGGCACGACTGGTATGCAGGCAGGTGGGTATGCAGGCAGGGGGGTACAGGCAAGCACGGCTAGAGTGCAGACAGGAAGGCACTAGCAGGTAGAAACACAGGCAGGACAGGACCCAGTACACACTGGGACTCAGGAACAGAACCACAGATGTGGCGGACAAACACAGCAGAGTGAGGCCACCCAGAGAGGTGAACGAGAGCAGGGCAGGACGAGACCGCCTGGAGCGGTGAGCAAGAGCAGAGCAGGACGAGACCGCCTGGAGTGGTGAGCAAGAGCAGAGCAGGACGAGGCAGCCTGGAGCAGTGAGCAAGAGCAGAGCAGGACGAGACCGCCTGGAGCGGTGAGCAAGAGCAGAGCAGGACGAGACCGCCTGGAGCGGTGAGCAAGAGCAGAGCAGGACGAGACCGCCTGGAGCGGTGAGCAAGAGCAGAGCAGGACGGACAGGGCTCTGTTCACACGGAACAGACAGGAAGGGAAAGGCAGAGCCAGATACCCACAGGGTACTTGCAGTGAAGTAGCGAGTGGACCACAAACTCACAAACGGGAGTACAGAGACAACAAGCAGGAGTTAGGTACGAGTTCAGACTCTGCAGAAAAAGGAAAGGAACGGACATAGAGGCAAAACAGGTAAAGGATAGGAGAGAGTTCAGACTGGAACTGAGTGTACGGAGGAGACCGACACTGCAGCGGGATACAGGAGCGGGTCTGGGAATACGGCCCCCAAAGAGGCGGGACGAACAGGCAAGGAGCGTGTTCAGACAGGACAGACAAGATACAGGAGCGGGTCTAGGTAATCGGCCCCTAGAAGGCGGGAGGAACAGGCTAGGAGCGTGTTCAGACAGGACAGACAAGATACAGGAGCGGGTCTAGGTAATCGGCCCCTAGAAGGCGGGAGGAACAGGCTAGGAGCGTGTTCAGACAGGCCTGGAAATACAGCCTCCAGGATAGGCAGACAAGAGAAACACAGAACGGGACCTGGCACCTTCAGAGTGCAAGCACACACTGAATGAAACACAATGCTCAGGCAGGGATTGATTGGAGCAGCTGGGTTATATACCAGGTGACAGACAGCAATAGGCTGAGGACCCACAAGGGGTGTGACCCACAGCAGGTACAAAAAGCAGGAAGTGATCGGGCGCCGCCCTTAAGCAGCAGAAACAGACACAAACAGACAGCATGGAGGGAAGCCAGAGAGACATTCTGGACTGGAGATCAAGTGCGCGCTCTTGCACAGTAGGAGATGGACCACCATGCAAGGGCGCCGCCAGGTATGTTACAGTGTTATTGCTGTGGTGGTGTAGAACATCTCGTCTGTCTTAGCTCTGAGAAGTCTAAAGAACTCCAAAGCCATAGGCCAGTAGGAGAGGCTGCCCTTGGCGGGAGTATTCCCTCTCCACCGATGACTGTGACTGTGTTCGTGGCAAGTGAGGCCTCGGTTCAGTGGGAAAATTTGTGATACAAGCTCTGAAGAGTCGGTGTCAGATTCCGTTCCGACAGCTTCGGAATCCATGAGGCCGTTGTCAGGCGTAGGACTCAGAATCAGTCAACTCACGTCAGAACAATTTTAGCTCCAGATTGGGGCACTGTATACAGAGAAGATCGCCTTCCGTTCACTGTCTGGTTTTCCAATAGGTCATCCAGAGCTGTGAACTCTAGTGCCCGTTCTAGTCTGGAGACCCTGAGTGGTGCTTCATTGGGGACAGTAGAGTCACAAGAGGTGTTTAGTACCCATACATCCAGTCCAGCCAGCTGTATTGTCATCTACTCCACCAGGTCTGCTAGTCACCGACTCACCATGTGCTGGCGTTTCCGAAGAAAGGGAAGCGGAGGCGATGTCCCCACACAATCACAACGATTGTTCCTATGACCTGCCCCCAGGAACCTCCCCGCCTTGAGGACGTGTTGTCTTGGAGACCGGTCTGAAGATTGACCCAGAGAAGGAATCTTCAATTTCTAGGTGGTTGGCTGAAGAGAACAGCGGGGCGGTGGCATCTTCCAGGTCTTTGCTATCCAACGACTAGGCGGAGGAACTCCAGTTGGTCCTTGAATCCTCTGGGGTGGTAGCTAATTTCAACGAACGAACTGAGACTTTCCAATACCAAGTTCCTGATACTACGCCTGCTTCGTCCTATACTGAGCATGGCTTGGTGGAGAGAAGCATCTTAGTCGGGAAGATGGTGAGAGATGTCATTTTCTTTTAGTGTACAGAAGAAGTGGTGGTGCTTAAGAGAAGTCGTGGGAGTCCTTAAAGAGGACTGCAAAGAGTCCTCACGGGCTTGAAGAAGAGGCGGCGTAAATGAGGGGGTACTGTAACGTTAAAGCTGGCATCCCCGCATGGCTCTACTCCTTCCCTCATGCCAGGACGCCGACATACTCACCGCTGCGGCCGCACTGTCATCTCTCTGTCTGCTGGCATGCTTCTTGCTTCTTAAAGCTGGGAGGCATTTAGTATCAAAGTACACCTGAAAGATGGCTCCCAGCCAATTGCTGGAAGGTATCTTGTATATAAGGCTCCCTCCCCTATAGGTAGTTGTCGAAGCAACAGTATTCATTTTGGTTTTGTGGCATGGCATGCTGCTAAAATCAGTCTCCAAATCAGCCCAGTCTGAACGTAGCCTGAGTCTGTGTCAGCGAACCTGACCCATGTGGTCAGCAGTTGCAGTACTGAGGACTGCCTAGGAAGGGTACTTGGTGGCTACCTGCAGCCCAGCCATCAGGAGCTCCAGTGAACACCAGGCAGCCGCTTAGCTTCGCCCCTTCCTAGGCAGGCCCGGCCCTGTGGCACATTGGGTCCACAAACCACATGCACCACCTACGGGGCGTGACACATATATACTGACAGACCACGTGACAGATTGCACACAGGTGGACTTCCTTTCACTAAGCATGCGACTTATGAACGTAATAGCTTGCACCAGAAATTTTTAGGGGCTTCATAGCAAAGGGGTTGAATACAGATGCACGTGCCAATTTTTAGTTATTTGATCCCATAAATTTAATATATTCCTATATTTTACTCACTTCATCTCATCAACTTAGACTATTTAGTGCTGATGCATCACACACAAATCGGATTACAAAAATATTTAAACACAGGTTGTAATGTAACAAAATAGGTAAAAAGCCAAGGCCGTGAATACTTCGCAAGCCACTGTACATGGAAAGCAACTTTTGGTTTAGATTATTTTGTTTATATTTTTTACCGTTCATTTCACATCAAATAACATCAACCCAAGGACAAAAGCAAAAGACCATGTGAAAATGATGGCGGAAGCTGGTAAGATTGTGTCAATATCCACCATGAAACGTGCACTGTAGCAACATGGGCTGAAAGGCCACTCTGCCAGGAAGAAGCCATTACTCCAAAAGAAACATAAAACGCCATATTAATGTTTGCAAATGCAGGAACAAAGACCTTAATATTTGGAGACTAGTGTTGTCTATTTCTTACACATTCCTCACATGTAATAAAGCTGTCAAACAGTTGCAAATCATGCACACGGGAGCGATTTAACCTTATCACCGAGCAGCTGTAAATACTCGGAGCTCGGCCCGAGCATACTTGGACAGAACATACTCTCTCAACCCTATTGGAGACATGTCCTGTGGTCTGATGAAACTAAAATGTAACTTTTTGGGCATAATGACCATTGTTATGTTTGGAATAAAAAGGGAGAAGCTTGGAAGCCTAAAAACACCATCCCAACTGTGAAACACGGGGGTGGCAGCATCATGTTGTGGGGTTGTTTTGCTGCAGGAGGGACTGATGCACTTCACAAAATAGATGGCATCATGAGAACAGAAGATTATGTGCAATACTGAAGCAACATCTCAAGACATCAGCCAGGAAGTTAAAGCTTGGGCGGAAATGGGCCTTCCAAATGGACAATGACCCGAAGCATACTGCCAAAATGGTAACAAAGTGGTTAAGGATAAAAAAGTCAATGTTTTGGAGTGGTCATCAGCAAGCCTTGATTTCAATCCTATTTAAAATTTATGGGCAAAGCTGAAAAGGCAGGTGCGAACAAGGCGACCTACAAACCAGGATCAGTTACAACAGATTTTTCAACAGGAATGGGCCCAAATTCTGACCAACTATTGTGAGTAGCTTATGGAATGATATCCCAAATGTTTGACCCAAGTCATTCAGTTTAAGGGCAATGGTAGCAAATACTAATGAAATGTATGTAAACTTTTGACTTTGCAGAAAGTAATAAAAATGCCTTAAAACATTCTCTCATTATTCTGGCATTTGGCAAATATTAAAAATTATGGTAATCTTAATTGACCTAAAATGGGGAAAAGTTTATTCTGATTTCATGTTAGCTATTGAGAAAAACATGCATGTGTGTCTTTTTATATAGTGTATGTAAACTTCTGGTTTCAACTGTACATATATTTGATGGGCAGCCACCTAAGATGGCTATTTTACTGAAGCTCAGCGACATACTGAATTTGAAAGTCGGGGGAATAATATAATCTTTATGTTGATCCTCAGGCAATTCCATATTACAGAATATTTATTGAGGTCTCTACTTACACATCTGAAATGGAAAGCTCTATTTTGGGAATCAGATTTATATTAATACCTAGTACATGAAACTTTATAGCTACTATGCAGTGAAGGTTGTCTGGTAGCTCATAGATGAGTTTGGGCCTTTTATTTGCCGTGTCTAAAATATCAATACTGCATATGCTGCCCTTATTGCAGCCTTGAATATGGCTTTAACTTTTCTCAGAACTGTTAATAGCCTCTTCAGAAAGGAAGAAAACTTGAACGCTAGGGCCACCTATTGGGAGTAGCAACGTCAATATTGACCCTTTTGCCTCATGATTTAGGATGAAAAAGCAAATTAGCCAAGTGATTCAGGGTGTTTGCCCCTCATCAGGCCAAAGTAGGAGGTCTGATTTGGCTAAGTCAGAGGTCTCTTACCTGTGGTTTAAGGGCGATTTGTTTCTCCTTGTGGAGAGTGTTAAGCTGGCATAAGAAGACTTTTAAGCCATGCAATGCTCCTTTGGGTATGTAAATATCCTCCTCAGAGACGAAGAAGACTGGAACTTTTGGCCCTTATTGGGGGTAGCAGTTGTAAAAGTCAATATCTGCTCTTTAACAAGGCTTGCTGGTTACCTTTCTTTACCTCTTTAAAGAGACTATTTGCATAATTTCTAAATCTCCTTACGCTGACTTGACACTCTCCACAAAGAGGAATGTTCCCCCTTAACCTCTTCACGACTTATGACGTAAACTTATGTAATGTGTCGTGTCCCTGTCTTGATGCGGGCTTTCACGCCAATTTAATCAGCCATCATGTGCTTCTAACAGCCATGGCGGAGTGGAGCCCTTGGCTTTTAACCTGTTAAATCCTGCTGTCAAGCTCTGACAGTGGCATTTAACACGCGCTGACAAGAGGGTTCCTAGTTCTACGCTCCCATCTGTGCGCCCGTGACATGATTAAAGGGCGCTCATGGGTTGGCATGAGAACCGGGGGTCTGCTGATGACCCCCGTGCCTTTCAATACGATCCCCCTGTGAATACCAGCCTGTGGCTGGTGTTCAAAGGAAATTGTGATTTTCTCTATACATAGCACAAGTGATCAGGTGATTGCAACTACAAGTCTCCTAAGTGGACTATTAAATACAGTAAAAAGTTTTAAAAAAAAATGTTAAATTTGAAAAAAATCTTTAAAAAACACAATTTTAAATCATCCCCCTTTTGCCCCATGAAAATAAATAATTAAAAAATACACATACAGTCATGGCCGAAATTTTCTCCCAGAAAAGTTTTGCAATTACACATGTTTTGCTATGCACATGTTTATTTTCTTTGTGTGCATTGAAACAACACAAAAAACTGAGAAAAAAGGCCAATTGAACAACATGTCACACAAAACCCCCAAAATGGGCCAGACAAAATTGTTGGCACCTTTCCAAAATTGTGGGTAAACAACTTTGTTTCAAGCATGTGATGCTCATTCAAACTCACCTGTTGCAAGTAACAGGTGTGTGCAATAGGAAAATCACACCAGGAACCAGATAAAAAGAGGTTAAGTTTACTCAATTTTTGCATTGTGTGTCTGTGTATGCCACACTAAGCATGGAGAACAGAAAGAGGAGAAGTGAACTGTCTGAGAACTTGAGAACCAAAATTGTTGAAAAAATGTCAACAATCTCAAGGTTACAAGCCCATCTCCAGAGATATTTATGTTCCATTGTCCACGGTGCGCAACATAATTAAGAAGTTTACAACCCATGGCACTGTAGCTAATCTTCCTGGATGTGGGCGGCAGAGAAAAATTGATGAAAGGTTGCAACGCAGGATAGTCAGGATGGTGGATAAACAGCCTGTTACGGATCCGGGTGGTGGAACCTCTGTGCTGGGATGCAAGGAGGGACCAGAGGGGCGTAACTAAGTGCCAACTCGGACCGACTCTGGCCACACGGCGGCTTAGTCGACTCCGTGAACCAAGGAGAGACCAGGCAGGTGAACCAGGTGCCACTCTGGGACCGACCTTGTGTGAGAACAGGCGACTCCCACGGGTCAGGTGGCTGAGGCTGACAGGTACAGCGGATGAGCACGGCAGGTAGCCTGACAGGTGATCCGGGTAGGCAAACAGGCGGGCACGGCAGGTAGCCAGACAGGTGATCCGGGTAAACAAGCAGGCAGGCACAGCAGGTAACCTGACAGGTGATCCGGGTAGGCAAGCCGGCGGGCACGGCAGGTAGACAGGCTGGCGGGCATGGCTGATAGACAGGCAGGCAGGAACGGCTGAAAGACAGGCTGGCGGGCGCGGCTGATAGGCAGGCGAGCGCGGCTGATAGACAGACTGGCGGGCACTGGAATCTGAGGGCTGAGGAGAGTATTAGCACACAAACAACAACCTTGCACAGGCACCTCCATATTGGAGGAGGTGCTTTAAATAGGAGTGGTCCTCCAGCCATTGGCCGGGGACTCTTTAGGACGGCGTGTGCGGCCCCTTTAAGAGGGAGGGAGCACACGCGTGCCCTAAGGACAGTGCTCGGGAAGCTGCGCACGGTGCGTGCAACAACAGCAGGGGAGCTGGAGGACGCCGGACCGGAACCGCAGCGGTGAGGGGAACGGCATCTCTGCCCAGCAGGAGAGATGCCGACGCTACACAGCCCCTATCAAGTTCCAAATAAATTCAAGCTGTCCTGCAGGCTCAGGGTGCATCAGTGTCAGGGCGAACTATCTGACAACATTTGATTGAAGTGAAACGCTATGACAGGAGACCAAGAAGGATCCCTCTGCTGCCACAGAGACACAAAAAAGCTAGACTGCAGTTTGCCAAAATGTATGTGAGTAGGCCAAAATCCCTCTCGTAAAGCGTCTTGTGGACAGATGAGATCAAGATAGAGCTTTTTGGTAAAGCACATTATTCTACTATAGAACCGACGAAGAAAAGGATTTTCTGGCACTTCCATCCATAAAATTAATCTTTTTATTAGAAATTCATTTAAAAACAGGAATATCCTATGACTAAGGGTGTAGTATACGCCAGAAATGCTTAAGGTTTTATCCTCATGATGAATCCTCCTGTTTTTAAATGAGGTTCTAATAAAAAGATTAATTTTATGGATGGAAATGCCAGAAAATCCTTTTTCTTCATCAGTTCTACAATAGCTGAGCTTCACCAGCAGGAATTGGCACCCATTAATCAACTTTCCAGTGTATCCTGAACAATATTGGCGTGGCAAGCTTCTTTATTTCTTTTTTCACAACATTCTACTGTTTACCGAAAATGGAATGAGGCCTACAAAGAAAAGAACACAGTACCTATAGTCAAATATAGTGAAGTTTCAAAGATGTTTTGGGGTTGTTTTGCTGCCTCCTACATTGGGTGCCTGGACTGTGTGCAAGGCATCATGAATTCTGAAGATTATCAAAGGATTTTGGGTCGCAATGTAGTGCCCAAAGTCAGAAGGCTGGGTTTGCGTCTTTGGTCATGGGTCGTCCAGCAGAACAATGACCCCAAACATACTTCAAAAAGCACCCATAAATGGATGAAAACAAAGCGCTGGAGAGTTCTGAAGTGGCAATGGGTCCGGATGTAAATCCCATTGAAAACCCGTGGAAAGATCTTAAAATTGCTATTGGGAGAAGCAGACCTGGACCACTCTCTTTTGCAAACTATAAGAGATCTGGAGTAGTTTGCAAAAGAGAGTGGTCCAAAATTCCAGTTAAGAGGTGAAGGAATCTTGTGGATGGTTATAGGAAGCGATTGATTGCAGTTATTTATTCCAAAGGGGGTGGAACCAAAGATTAAGTTGAGGGTGCCAACAATTTTGTCCACTCTATTTTGGGGTTTTGTATGCCCAATTTGCCTTTTTTTTCACTTTTTTTTGTTGTTCAAATACATACAAAGGAAATAAACATGTGTATAAGAAAATGTGTAATTGCAATACATTTCTGGGAGAAATACTCCATTTTCTGGAACAATATCAAGGGTGCTAACATTTTCGGCTGTATTTGGTATTGCTGCGTTCGTAAAATTCCGATCTATGAAAATATGAAATACACTGCTCAAAAAAATAAAGGGAACACTCAAATAACACATCCTAGATCTGAAAGAATGAAATATTCTTATTGAATACTTTGTTCTGTACAAAGTTGAATGTGCTGACAACAAAATAACACAAAAATCATCAATGGAAATCAAATTTATTAACCAATGGAGGCCTGGATTTGGAGTCACCCCCAAAATTAAAGTGGAAAAACACACTACATGCTGATCCAACTTTGATGTAATGTCCTTAAAACAAGTCAAAATGAGGCTCAGTATTGTGTGTGGCCTCCACGTGCCTGTATGACCTCCCTACAACGCCTGGGCATGCTCCTGATGAGGTTGTGGATGGTCTCCTGTGGGATCTCCTCCCAGACCTGGACTAAAGCATCCGCCAACTCCTGGACAGTCTGTGGTGCAACGTGACGTTGGTGGATGGAGCGAGACATGATGTCCCAGATGTGCTCAATCGGATTCAGGTCTGGAGAACGGGCGGGCCAGTCCATAGCTTCAATGCCTTCATCTTGCAGGAACTGCTGACACACTCCAGCCACATGAAATCTGGCATTGTCCTGCAATGTCCTGAATACTTATGACCATGTGATATTTCAGTTTTTCTTTTTTAATAAATTTGCAAAAATTTCTACATTTCTGTTTTTTTTTCAGTCAAGATGGGGTGCAGAGTGTACTTTAATGAGAAAAAAATGAACTTTTTAGAATTTACCAAATGGCTGCAATGAAACAAAGAGGGAAACATTTAAAGGGGTCTGAATACTTTCCGTACCCACTGTAATTAATACATAAAGGTTTCAGTGCTTTGAAACATTATTATTTTTGTAAAAATAAAGATGCAGAAAATTTTGTTATGCCAATTTTCAGATATTTATTTAGAGAAAACTTAGCAACAATTCAAATAACTTAAATATGTCTAAACACTATTGCGAATTATAAACAGTTACAGAAATTGCACTGCAAAATTTGGTCCTCATTCAGAGACAACTCTTTTTTGCTTGTCTCTTGTACTCCTGCATCGGATCATCTCATACAATTGTCCAACAGCAATCTGCAAGCATTGATGGATTCCATTTTCCTTCATATCTTTTCTCTATAGTCGCATAGTGAAATCTCTCACCGTGCTTGTCGCTCACTGCTCCGCAGTTTGGTGGAAAAGAATGTGAATCTAATAACTTCATCTTTAAAGGGGTTGTTTCATGAACAAAGTACATTTTAATCAATAGATCTTTGAATAAAAATAAGTTCCACAATTGGATGTGTAAAAAAAAAAAAATGTTCCTGTGCTGAGATAATCTTATA
This sequence comes from Phyllobates terribilis, assembly GCF_046119375.1. Taxonomy (NCBI): domain Eukaryota; kingdom Metazoa; phylum Chordata; class Amphibia; order Anura; family Dendrobatidae; genus Phyllobates; species Phyllobates terribilis. The sequence continues at coordinate 64,695,880 of NW_027362761.1, read as the reverse complement.
AATGTGGTGTCCCTGCTATGTACTGTGTAATGGCCGTATCTTACCATGCGGGAACATGGTCTGATCATACCACATCTCTTTTTCTTGCCATGCAACAGAGAAACTCCTTATCTTGAATACGCTTACAATTCTGAGGTCCAATAAAGACTCCTTCCTTTATCTTTGCTGCACTCAACCTTGGGAATTTATCAATGAGATACCTGAATACTTTGTATTTTTATCCATTGCCTTTACAAAGTTGTTCCTTTGGCCCAACTTAATATTCAGTGGTGGTAACAAAATCTTATGTGGTTCAACAAGTGTTGGATGCAGGACAAGGAAAGTCGAGAGGCCGTGAGAGGAAGATGTTTCATCACACCAAGCTCCCTCTTCTTCCTCACTTGACTAGACTAAAAATGTTTCTAGTGCTTTTGGAACTGGCCGTTCTTCTGTATGTGGTACTGGGAGTATTTCAGATGGAATGTTTGGATACTGTAAAGTCCACTTTTTCTTCCTTGGTACTCCTTTCCCAATGGGGGGCACCATGCAGAAATAGCAATTGGTAGTGTGATCTGTTGGTTCTCTCCAGATCATTGGGACAGCAAAAGCATACCTCCCAACTTTTGAAGAAGAGAAAGAGGGATAGATCATGTGGCGCGCATTTTGGCCACACCCCTGGCCACATCCAATTCACGCCCATTTACCATTTCTTTCTCCCATGGCAGGAGGAGTAGTCAGAGGGGCACTGGTAATGAGGAGCATTCAGCAAACGCCCGATACTGCAGGGTGCAGACCGAAATCAAGGACTGTCCGCTGAATCCGGGACTGTTGGAACTGGAGATGAGCAGATGGATTTCTGGGTCTCTGGTCCAGCATCCAGGTCAGTGTTACATGGCGGCTGGATAGTAGGGCGTGAATCTCTAATGTTCCGGCGTCCCCGGTGGCTTTTGATCACCCAGGGCAGCGCAACCTCATCTGTGCATCCTGCTCATCTCTAGTTGGGACCCGAGGATTATTTTTTGCTTCTTCATTCACAGTCGGAGGTGCCAGAACTTTCTCATCTTTATGTAGCTTCACTATACGACATCTTGCTTTTTGTGTCTCTAAGGCCGTGTTCACACGTCCCAATCCTGGTATGCATGGCCCCCTCATCCCCATCCTGGTATGCATGGCCCCCTCATTCCATTCCTGGTATGCATGGTCCCTCATTCCATTCCTGGTATGCATGGCCCCCTCATTCCATTCCTGGTATGCATGGCCCCCTCATCCCCAATCCTGTTATGCATGGCCCTCTCATTCCCAATCCTGGTATGCATGGCTCCCTCATCCTAATCCTGGTATGCATAGCCCCCTTATTCCCAATTCTGGTATGCATGGCCCCCTCATCCCCTATCCTGGTATGCATGGCCTCCTCATCCCCAATCCTGGTATGCATGGCCCCCTCATCCACAATCAGGGTATGCATGGCCCCCTCATCCACAATCCTGGTATGCATGGCCCCGTCATCCCCAATCTTGGTATGCATGGCCCCGTCATCCCCAATCCTGGTATGCATGGCCTCTTCATCCCCAATCCTGGTATGCATGGTCCCCTCATCCACAATCCTGGTATGCATGGCCCCCTCATCCCTAATCCTGGTATGCATGACCCCCTCATCCCCAATCCTGGTATGCATGGCCCCCTCATCCCCAATCGTGGTATGCATGGCCCCCTCATCCCCAATCCTGGTATGCATGGCCCCCTCATCCCCAATCCTGGTATGCATGGCCCCCTCATCCTAATCCTGGTGTGCATGGCCCCCTAATCCACAATCCTGGTATGCATGGCCCCCTCATCCCCAATCCTGGTATGCATGACCCCCTCATCCCCAATCCTGGTATGCATGGCCCCCTCATCCCCAATCCTGGTATGCATGGCCCCCTCATCCCCAATCCTGGTATGCATGGCCCCCTCATCACCAATCCTGATATGCATGGCCCCCTCATCACCAATTCTGATATGCATGGCCCCCCTATTCTGGTATACATGGCCGCCTTATCCCTATTCCTGGTATGAATGGCCCCCTCATCCCCAGTCCTGGTATGCATGGCCCCCTTATCCCCAATCCTGATATGCATGGCCCTTTCATCACCAATCTTGGTTTGCATGGCCCCCTCTCCCCAATCCAATCCTGGTATGCATAGCCCCTTCATCCCCAATCCTGGAATGCATGGCCCACTCATCCCTCTTCCTGGTATGCATGGCTCCCCATCACTGCACACATGAAAAAAATAAACACTTCTACTCCCCTTCCTTCCCTCTGCTCCAGCGCTGTGTCCTGTCTGCCAGCAGCTGATCTCAGCATCTGAGCAGCGCATGACGTCACTGCCATGCGCCCTCAAACGAGGTGAGCTGCAGGAATATTCACTGCTCTCCACGCCGGGACTATGGGCGTGGAGAGGAGTTAGTCATTCTCCTTAATAGTGTGCACTGTCAGCACGGCCCCAGTTCCTACTGCTGCTCAGCGATTCTGTGTGCCCGCTACTAAAGAGAATGAATATTCACTCTTCTCCATGCCCATGTGAGTGGATAGCGGGCACAGAGGATTGCTGAGCTGCAGCAGGAGATGGCGGCTGAGATTGACAGTGTGCGCTATTAAGGAGAATGAATATTCACTCCTCTCCACTCCCATGGGCGTGGAGAAGAGTGAATATTCATTGTCTTTAGCAGCGGGCACACGTGGTAGCTGCAACTGCCGCCTACTACCTGTGCCCACTGCTCCGCCACCGCAACCCTCCACCACCCTCCACAGCCAAAATGTATGGAAGCTGGGAGAACAGCTGAGCTGCGACAGGACGCGGAACTGAGCTCTCAAAGCGGGAGAGTCCCATGGAAAATGGGACGGTTGGGAGCTATGACAAAAGGCATAGATTGCCTCTTACCACGCAACCACTGGGTAAGATGTGATACACATGTATTGCAGCATATGTGTGGACCACAACTCTTGTCCTGATCTCCTATTCTGCAGCCAAAGTACAGGCTGTATGTTTTCTTTATCATGGTAGTAAAGTTTCACCTTTGTGACACAAAAGTGACTTCTCATATCTGGCTAGAACAATCTGCTTTATTAAAGCAAGAACGAGGCATAACTGAAAAAACATATAGAAACATGTCAATATGCTAAGAAACAAAGCTAAAAAAAATCCTAAAACTGGATACCTTACACAGAGAGCATTTATAAAAGTAGGTGATGCAATTGCCCAAATTCTTGTGAAGCACCTGAAGGGTTAATAAACTTCTTGAATGTAATTTTAAGCAGTTTGAGGGGTGTAGTTTTTAAAATGGTGTCACTTTTGGGTATTTTCTGTAACATAAGTTCCTCAAAGTAACTTCAAATGTGATGTAGTCCCTAAAAAAATAGGTTTTGTAAATGTTGTAAAAATGGAGAATTGCTGATAAACTTATAACTCTTTAACATCCTATAAAAAAATATATTTAAAAATGATGCTGCTGTAAAGTAGACATATGGGGAATGTTATTTATTAACTATTTTGTGTGGTATAACTATCTTTTTTAGGCCGGAGTCACACTACCGTATAACACAGCGGAGTGCTATGCAATAAAACATCGTATAGAACTCGGCCCAGTGTTATTCTATGGGCCAGCTCAGATAACCATTTAATTACTCAGGCGTATTCGGCATACATGCAAAATCGCAGCATGCTGCGACTGAACGCGTATATCACGCAAGACTCGCCAATGCAAGCCTATGGGTGTGAGGAAAAATCGGACAACACACGGAGCATCCGTGTGCCGTCCGATTTTTACGAATATATTATCATTCTGTAGCATAGAACACTGTAAATGGTCCTGTAAATGATTGGAGAATAATAGTTGCAGAGAAAAAACCGCACTGCATACGGATGTCATACGGATATATAAGCGAGAAAATATCGCATCATCGCATTGCAATCACATTACACACGGATTACCATACAGACAACAATCGTGCGACTCTTGGCACTGAGAATCGGAACGATTTTGTCGACGTATAGTGTGACTCCGGCCTTAAAGGGATGTTAATTTTGGGTAGTCTGGTTTCAAGCCAATGTCCCATCCCCTGACGACGCCACTGAAGCGGTGAAGTGAAACATGTTGGGGGAACATGTGCTAGTATAAACTACCTTCTATTCTGCCATGAATGGTGGCTTTCTATGAGGCCATCAGAACAAACATATGAGTGATTATATTAGAAAGTTTAGGTAGATCAGGGATGCTTTTTAATACCCAGTGTGCATTTTAATTGAATATTTAATAAAAGTTAAATTTATAGTCTTTAGTGAGGGGTATTATATGGGGTTTCCCCATTTGGTAAATATTGCATAAGCATCCCTCCAGGCTATTTATATTCCTCTTGTTGGTAATTGTCTGAATGTTGACTATTGAATTTATGTGCTTTTTCTTCGGTTGGTCAAGACACATGGACTATTGTCATATGAGTCTGAATGTTGACGCTTCTTGTAGGTTGAATTGACATTTGTAAATTGTTGAATGGCTGCTGTTTGCCTTTTATATCAGCTCCTACAGGTTATTGTCTGCCATTTTTTTCAGGACAGGGACGCAGGGTCAATTAACAATCGTTGCTTGATAATATGTTGATTATCCATTGTACGAGTCCATGTAGCTTGTGAACTTGCAAAACAGAGGTTGACAAACTAAGCAGATTGATTAAATACTCAAACAATGCGAGTTAATCTCATCCCACCATCCCCCTAACCTGTGGATGATGACCTGAACCACAGATGTGGGTATAAAAAGGGATTTTGTATCTTTCTGCTAGAAAAGAGGGTCTTGACAGAACACAGCCAGGTACACTCTACACAACAGCTGCCAGGACACCATGGCTCCATCAAGAGGGACACAGATTTAACAGCCTACATGATACCAGTTTAAGGACCATGGTCCTAGCTGGAAGAATACAGATCTGCTCCATTGACCATCACCGAATTCATGGATACGTTTTGGGAAGCCAGGGTTCGGATCCACCTGTCACCTGCCCCCTTGCAGACGTTTGGAGTAGCCAGGTTGTGACACTCCTGTCAACTGGCCCCATAGATATGTTCAGGAAAGCCAGGATTGGGACTCACCAGTCACCTGGCTCCATGGAGATGTTCAGAGAAGCCAGGTTGCGACCCTCCGGTTACTTGGCCACGTGCCTCAATGGACTGTCAGTTTCCTAAGCTTGTCGTTATCTCCTCTCTGTGGGTGCCCCCCAAAAGCAGGGTGCCACTGGTGGGGGTAGTCGGCCCTGGAAGCCCCGAAGTCGTAGCTGCTCTAATCCCAATGAGTCAGCGGAAGTGTGAGCCTCTGCAATTTTGCAACATCTTCGGTATTTTTGCTGTGACTGTTCTATATGTTATTGTCTGTTGGTGGTTCAATAAAGTATTGCCACACTATTTTACCCTCAGCCTGTGTTGTTTGAGTAGTATTATATCCACGAGAAAAGGAGCGCAAGTGTTCAGTGGGATGAACCCTGGTCCATGCGGTCTCGGGCCAGCGGATCAGAGCACCCACTGACCGCCTTTGTCTCCACAGGGCCATTATACTGTGGGGCACTATATAGGGCCATTATACTGTGGAGCAATATGTGAGGCTCATTATACTGTGGGTCGCTATATGGAACAATTATACAGTGGAGCACTATCTGGGTCCATTACACTGTGGAGCACAACATGAGGCACATTATAGTGTGGGGCACTATATGAGTCCATTATACTGTGTTGTACTATATAGGGCCATTATACTGTGTGGGCACTATATGGGACCATTATACTGTGGAGCACTATATGGGGCCATTACACTGTGGAGCGCTATGTGAGGCACATTATAGTGTTGGGCACTATATGGGGTCATTATATTGTGGGGCACAATATAAGTCCATTATACTGTGTTGTACTATATGGGGCCATTTTACTGTGGAGCACTATATGGGGCCATTATACTGTGTTGAACTATATGGGGCCATTATACTGTGGAGCACTATATGGGGCCATTATACTGTGGGGCACTATATGGGGCCATTATACTGTGGAGCATTATATGGGGTCATTATATTGTGGGGCAATATGTGGGGCACTATATGGGACCATTATACTGTGGGGCACTATATGAGGCCATTCTACTGTGGTACACTATGGTGTGGAAACTATACGGGGCCATTATACTGTGGAGCACTATGTGAGGCCTTTATACTGTGGTGCACTATATGGGGCCATTATACTGTGGAGCACAAAATATGGTCATTATATAGAGGGTTCGGCGACTCTGATGAGCGGTGTCATTACTGACGTCACCATTCATCCCAGCCGCTGGGTTTCATGGTCCGAGTGCAGCAGGACCCGGAGTGGATAGAGCAGGGTCACACATTTATAAGGGAGCAGTGGTATAACATGTGACCCAGCTCCGTCCTCTTCTATGGGAGTAGTGGTGTAATGGGTGACCCAGTTCTGTCCACTTTTATGGGAGCAGTGGTCTAATGCATGACCCTGCTCTGTCTACTTCTATGGGAGTCGTAATGTAGTGGATGGAGCGGAGTCACACTTTACACCACTGCTTCCTTAGAAGTAGACAGAGCAGGGTCACAACTTACATACTTTAGATACTGTGTATGGAGTAGAATTGACTGGTGGTTAACTACTGTTTGTCTGTCTGTACCTCATGGAGCTGATGATAATGATATTTTAAGAATATCAGTCCTCCAACCAATTCTGCACCAGGGGATTATTTTAGCAAGAATGATATGAATTCTATAGGGAATGATTATCCTGCCCTTGCAGAAGACATAACAGCTATTACTTTAGGTCCCAGTGTTTTTTTTCTATAGCCTGCATCTGTTTGTAAATTGTGAGAGTTGGGGTGGTGAGGAAGAAAGATAAAGGGGTTGTCCAGCCAGTAGATATTGATGACCAATCTTTTGGATATGTCTTCAATATGATGGCTGGGTGTCCAACACCTGGTACCAATTTGGCCACGATGGGTAGAGTTTATATTGACTTCACCATTCAGAAGACTTGTTCCAGATATTTTGATAGATGGCTAAAGTGACTTTCTTAAGACTGAACTGTAGTGTATTGATGACTTATGTGGAGAGACTGTTCATCTTTACGACAGACTTTTCAGTAGTCAGGCTCTTAGGTGGAGATTTTTAAGACCTGGAAATTATAGAGAATATCTTCTCTGAGGGGAAGAAGGAATGGACCCTTGGTCACTAGCCACTTAAATAGGCTGAACCATCCCCTTTTTGACCAATGAAGGGCAATAAAATTACGCTGCATCTCTCTTTTAGGATATTTTGAGGATAACTCGAAATTAGAAAACATGTCGGCAAGGCATAAGCCAACTTGAAGATCTAAACTTGAGCTAAGGCGTCTACTGCTTCTGGTTTTTCTCTTTTCAGAGAAAAGAAAACTGGCAATTTTATTTTGTTCCTTCTTGTGGCAAACAAGTTTATATCTAAATATCCCACATGTCTGTTAAAAGGGACAACATGTCTTGATTTAAGGGCCACTCCGCTAGGTCCAGGCACTTGTGACTTATGAAATCGGCAACATTGTTTTCTTTCCTTTGAAATGATCCACAGAGATGGCACATTTTGTTCGGCCTAACAAAAGTTGCAATTTTACAGACTCTGGAGCTTTTTGAACTGATAAATTTGATAAATTACTTTTTAATAAAACAAAGTAATGGCCTTGAAGAAACATGTTTATGACCTGGGCTCCCCTGACTGGAGTGCTTGCATCTGTTGTCACCTAGAGAAAATGATCAACAGGTGCATCTCACTAAATTAGAATATCATCAAAAAGTTAATTTATTTCAGTTCTTCAATACAAAAAGTGAAACTCATATATTATATAGAGTCATTACAAACAGAGTGATCGATTTCAAGTGTTTATTTCTGTTAATGTTATATGGCTTACTGCCCATGAAAACACAAAAGTCATTATCTCAGTAAATTAAAATAATTAACAAAAAACAGCAGCAAAGGCTTTCTAAGCATTTAAAAAGGTCCCTTATTCTGTTTCAGTAGGCTCCATAATCATGGGGAAGACTGCTGACTTGACAGATGTCCAGAAGGCAGTGTGAGGCAGTGGCTGGGATCGTATACAAGGTACATTATATATCCCCCAGAATGTGTACAGAGACCTATTAAACCCATTGGAGTGCATTGTAGTCACAGACTCAGCTGCTGCTACAATGCAGGAATGAAGGTTAGCATTGACCTGGTCAGGCTATCTGGCTAAGGCAGATCAAGTAAAACCCGGCAGGGCCTTCATTTTTTGAGGGAGGCTACAAGAAGACAGTGGGGCGGCCTCCTCCCTCCAACCCGGGTTTTCCAGTGGCTCTTGCCACAGGTCCTTTAAAAACCCTTAGTATTGTTCAGTGTTGGGACCTGCTAGGAGCATAGCAGGAAAGCTTGGCAGATCTGTGAGTAGCTGTACCCACGCCTGGGAAGGCTCTGCACCCGTCAGGCTCTGAGCGGCCCGGTGCGGCCGTTGCCCACGGCAACTGTTGTTTATGGACTTATGTTAATGTAGCACCCCGAGGGCTCGGCTGCTACAGGGGTATTGCATCTCAAACCAGAGGTGTGATATTCCACTCCCGGGTAAGGATGGAGTGTGGACCAGGACTCGGTAGGCTGCATGCACCACACACACCCCATTTCCGAGGGACAGCTCAACGGTGCTCCCACAGAAGTGCAGGCACGACAGCTTCTGTCCCTGGCTGGAGTGGGGAGGGGGAGGAAAACCCAGTGGTGTAGGAGCAGATAGGGGTGGGTCTCTGGGCATAGGCAGGAGCCCATTGGTTGCTAGTCACCTGGGCTCGGGTGTTAGAAGGAGGTATATAAGGTGGGCACCATCTTAGAACAGTGTTCAGTCCGGGGAGTGAGTTCAGAGAGGAGTGCAGTCTGAGGAGGAGTGACAAGGAGCAGAGCTGCTGCTTGGGCTCTGCTCCCCAGGCAGGCCTTGTCAGGAGGCCGGGGCCTGAGAGAGAGAGAGAGAAGAAGGAACAGAAAGGAAAGTAAGAAAGGAACAAGAACATCAAGAAAGGCCCAGAGACACGAGGACAGAGGGAACCCCAAAGGCCCAGGAGATTGCGGGTGAAAGGTTGGCAGAGCAGGGTACCGGGACCCAAATTGGTAGAGGCAACAGATTCCTCAGCCAAAGACCGGAGGTTGTGACCACATCTTGGTGCGACCCCTCACTACATCCACCAGGAAAGCATACCACATAGGGTCAGGGAAACTGGAGAGAGGTTTCACCAATAGAAGGCCCGAGGAAGCTGGACAAAGGTGGGTCACTGGTGAGGACGGCCAGAGAAGGGAAGAGAAGGGAGCCCTGTGCCACGCTCTGGAATTGCCTGGGAGTTGGTCGAGTCCCCTGCCTGGTGGACGCAGCATGGCTTGGGCAGTCATCGCCTGCAGGATTGACACAAATAACAACTGTGAGTAAAGCATTGGAAACTGCAACCCCACGTCTCTGTGTTTCATCGCCGCACCAGCACCATCAGTACTGGGACGCTCACACCATCACTCCCATCATCCATACTAGCTGCCCTGAGGCAATACTTCTCCCGTGAGGAGTTATCCCATACTTGGCTGCGTTTACAACATCAGCCTCAGCGGTCTGCAGCGCAGCGGCGGTCCTCACTGACCGCAATCCACGGGTGGCGTAGTCGGACATTTGTTATTACACTAAGACTGCCATTGGTTTGACCACACTGAGCCACGGACCGAGTCGCCGCCACACGGAGACTACAACCCCCAGCATCCCACAAGAGAAGCCCGGTTCCGGGTATCCCCTGCACAACACAGGCCCAGGGGGCGAGTCAACTTTGGCGTAGTCGGCAAGATTTCGTGCCCGCAACCACCGGGTACTGCGTGCCTGAAAAAGACTTTTGTACTTACCTGTGGCGAAGTTTCCCGCCGTCCGGAGTCGTTTCTCGCCATCGGACGCCATTTTGGACCGTTTTCCGCCATCTTCATCCGTTTTTCCCGCCCTTGCAGGGCGGACGCCATTATGTGCGCACCAAAAGACAGCAGGAAGCCGCCTCCCATCGTGGGCCAGGTCCCAGAGTGGCGCCAAAGAAGGGGCCTGCCCCCAGCAACTATGAGTGCAGCAGTGGAAATGTCCATCAACGTGGGGGGGCTGCCCCTAAGGGTGATTGTCAGCAGATGCCCCCAAGACCACCCCCCATGGGGGCGGATAGGAAAGAAAACTGTGGGGCCGGGCGCGGCCTGGATCAGTCTGGACCTGCTGCACCCGGAGATGGAGGGAGCAGCGAAACCCACCAGCACCCTGGCCTTCAGCCTGCTGCAAGCTGAGCCACCCTGCAGCTTAACAGAGTTGCTGGCACAGCTGCCCAGAGACCCGGACTGCGCGCGAGCTGCGCTGGAGGACCTAAATAGGAGGATGGTCCGGGCGCAGCGAGATGTGTTTGCCGGGTGGAAGGAGGAGCTGGCCTGGCAGCACGTAACCGGCCAGCAGGAGACACCGCGAGGACCTAGCGGCGCCTGCCTCTGAGGGCGGAGAAGATGGACCGGCGGCTGCGGACGACGCCGCGGAGGAAGCCACGGAGGCCGAGGCAGGTAACGGGGACGTCACCGCCCCAAGCCCTGAGATCACCAACCTGCCCCCACCCTCCGTTGCGGGACCGGAAGCCCCGGGGCCCGTACCTGACACCATGCCTCCACCGCCGCCAGCTAGGCCTCAGGCTGCAAGCGTCACTGACACGCCCCGCCCCGCGCTGTGCCCTCTGAACCCGGGCGCCGTAAAGCAGGAGACGTCACAGGCCGGGACGCAGGGCCTAGTACACCCGGGCGCCGCTGCCCCACCAGCGCCCCCTACCGTGACTGTGCCATCCCCGGGCGCGACCATCAGACGACCACCGGCCTGGTCGCAGGGCCGAGTGCCCCCGGGCGCTGCTCCCTAAAGGGGGTCCCGTGCCATACCACCCCTGGGCGCGGATCTCTTCGCCCAGCATATGGGCCCAGATGGAATGCCCCTGGTGTGGCCGGCCGAACTGACCAGCGGTCAGCCCTGGAGAGTTCCACCCCCGCGCGAGCCTCTGATACCGGCTCCGGAGCCCGCGGAAGTCGCCCAGCCCGCACTACAAGAAACACAGGCGGACGCAGCTCGTCACCTGGATTGCTGTCGTCAACAGCTGGCCACCTTTGAAAGGGAGCGGCGGCAGAGGCGCATCAGGGAGGAGCGACTCCAAGCCCGGAGCGCGGAGCAGAAGAGGAGAGCCCGTCAGGACTCCCAAGCCATCCCGGTCCCCGAGCCACCAGGACCGTAGTAAAGTTCCAGATGGAGCACGGCTGGGGCTTCATAAGAGACCCAGAGGCTGACACCGACGTCTTTGTCATTAGAAGGGACGTTGAAAGCCACTTGCCAGAGGGACATCACGGCCGTGACCTGTACCCCGGTGACGTGGTCACCTACACCCGGCACAAGGGCGCAAAGGGACGGTACGCCCTCCATGTCCACCGTCTAACGGAGGAGGAACTGCGGTACCGCCCAGACATGGACTACCCTGAGGGCCCGGACGGGTCTGAAGATTACGAGGGAGGAGCATCAGGAGGACCCCGTTACTGAATGAACAGTAAAATTAACTGTAAATAGTTACCCGTCTGGGTATAAGAACTGTTGCCAAAGTTGCCCTTATAACCATTACCAGGCTGAGGACTGTGAGCAGCCATTGCCCTATCCCCACTGGCCGAGGACTGAGAACGGCCAACCCCTTGTAAATAGTTGCGCTTCCTAAAGCGCCCCCTACTGGTTTTATACAAAAACTGCAACGTCTACCTCAAGATTAACTGGACTGTTGCACCTTTACCTGGTCGCAAGTTGCACAGCGGCCAGAACTCAAGAATATGTTTTGAATGTGTTTCACTTGAAAATGCTTTAATGTGAAAAAGTTTTATATGCTGCTAGAGTAATAATGCAAATGTTTTATGTGATGTTTTATATGATAAAAGAGTTCCGGTAGTTTTGACCATAGCTAGTGACAGAAGAATGTTAAAGAAAAGAAAAAGAGTACCAGTAACGTTAAAAGAGAAAAGTGCCTCCCATAAAGGGATGGGTTAATAGTTATTGTCTTATATGCGAATGCATTCTAAAATTTTTGTATGTTTAAATTGTTTTTATTCTTTTCCAGCCCGAGGACGTGCTGTGGTTTACCAGGGGGGAATGTAGCACCCCGAAGGCTCAGCTGCTACAGGGGTATTGCACCTCAAACCAGAGGTGTGATATTCCACTCCCGGGTAAGGATGGAGTGTGGACCAGGACTCGTTTAGCTGCATGCACCACACACACCCCATCTCCGAGGGACAGCTCAACGGTGCTCCCACAGAAGTGCAGGCTCGACAGCTTCTGTCCCTGGCTGGAGTGGGGAGGGGGAGGAAAACCCAGTGGTGTAGGAGTAGATAGGTGTGGGTCTCTGGGCATAGGCAGGAGCCCATTGGTTGCTAGTCACCTGGGCTCGGGTGTTAGAAGGAGGTATATAAGGTGGGCACCATCTTAGAACAGTGTTCAGTCCGGGGAGTGAGTTCAGAGAGGAGTGCAGTCTGAGGAGGAGTGACAAGGAGCAGAGCTGCTGCTTGGGCTCTGCTCCCCAGGCAGGCCTTGTCAGGAGGCCGGCGCCTGAGAGAGAGAGAGAGAGAAGAAGGAACAGAAAGGAAAGCAACAAAGGAACAAGAACATCAAGAAAGGCCCAGAGACACAAGGACAGAGGGAACCCCAAAGGCCCAGGAGATTGCGGGTGAAGGGTTGGCAGAGCAGGGTACCGGGACCCAAATTGGTAGAGGCAACAGATTCCTCAGCCAAAGACCGGAGGTTGTGACCACATCTTGGTGCGACCCCTCACTACATCCACCAGGAAAGCATACCACATAGGGTCAGGGAAACTGGTGAGAGGTTTCGCCAATAGAAGGCCCGAGGAAGCTGGACAAAGGTGGGTCACTGGTGAGGACGGCCAGAGAAGGGAAGAGAAGGGAGCCCTGTGCCACGCTCTGGAATTGCCTGGGAGTTGGTCGAGTCCCCTGCCTGGTGGACGCAGCACGGCTTGGGCAGTCATCGCCTGCAGGATTGACACGAATAACAACTGTGAGTAAAGCATTGGAAACTGCAACCCCACGTCTCTGTGTTTCATCGCCGCACCAGCACCATCAGTACTGGGACGCTCACACCATCACTCCCATCATCCATACTAGCTGCCCTGAGGCAATACTTCTCCCGTGGGGAGTTATCCCATACTTGGCTGCGCTTACAACATCAGCCTCAGCGGTCTGCAGCGCTGCGGCGGTTCCCACTGACCGCAATCCACGGGTGGCGTAGTCGGACATTTGTTATTACACTAAGACTGCCACTGGTTTGACCACCCTGAGCCACGGACCGGGTCGCCGCCACACGGAGACTACAACCCCCAGCATCCCACAAGAGAGGCCCGGTTCCGGGTATCCCCTGCACAACACAGGCCCAGGGGGCGAGTCATTAACCCGGCTGCGAACCAGAGGACTTTCTGCTTACCCGTAAGTTGCTGAATAAAAGCTGTTATTGTTGGACTTGCTTGGGTCACTGCCTCAGTTACTGCACGGTGTGAACACCGCCGCCTTACAGCTTGATGGAGAATGCGGGCAATGTGACTGAGGCATACCCCACCGGCAGCTGCATGACCACAATCCGGCCTGAAACCTTTCAGCCCAAACCTGTGGACAAAATGGAGGAGCTGTTAAGGCAATTGGTCCACACGCAGCGGCAGCATCAGCAAACCAATGAGCTGATCATGCAGCAGCTCACAGCGCTGCGGGAGACGCCGATGGCACCAGCCCCGGTACGTCGAGAGGCCCGGTACAAGGTTCGCTCTGCGTTGAGGAAGATGGGACCGGAGGACGACGTGGAAGCCTTCCTGACCATTTATGAGTGCACAGCAGAGCGGGAAAACCTACCAGCAGGCCAGTGGACTAAAGTGGTGGCTCCATTTTTGGTCAGCGATGCCCAGAAGGCCTACTTCGACCTCAGTTGGGAGGACGTTCATTACTACCAGAGGCTCAAAGGTGAGATCCTTGCCCGGCTGGGGGTCAATACGTACATGACGGCTCAGCGGGTGTTTTCATGGGCCTTTGTGGAGACCCGACCCGCCCGGTCTCAGGCTTATGACCTTTTGCAGCTGGTCAAGACAAGAAGTGGCTCCAGCCTGAGTCTTTGACTCCAGCTCAGATGGTGGAGAGGGTGGTGATCGAGCGGCTGGTGAGGACTTTACTGGCCGCTATCCAACGTTGGGTGGGGCAAGGGGACCCTGGCACCCTCGACCAGGTGGTCAGCCTGATCGAGCACTACTCGGCCACTCAGGACTTTGTCCGGGACTCTGCCCCCTCGCGGCCGTCACGCCGATCCCTGCCAACCCAGGAACCGGGAAAGGGGTCGCGTCCCTCTGCTGAGGACAGTCAGCACCGTACCCGTGCTAAAGGGGTACCCCGGAGTGAGAGTGGCAGGAGACCGGTTCCCTCCCAAACAGTCATAAGAATTAACAGCGCCCCCATCATTAGGTGCTGGAGGTGTCAGGGGCCGGGACATGTGGTTGCTAACTGCCCCCTGACTACGGAGCCCATGGACTGCGGGTATAACTGCCGGGTCTCAATGTACGCCCAAACTGTCTGCACTGCGAGTGCCGACTCCCCGGACAGTGAACCCCAACTGTGCCAGGTACTGGTTAATGGGTACCCCACGAAGGCTCTCCTAGACTCGGCGAGCCTGGTGACTTTGGTACATGGGTCGCTGGTGGCAGTAGACAACCCCAGTGGATGGACAATCGGGGTTGTGTGTATCCATGGGGACCTCCGAGAGTACCCAACCGTTGAGGTAGTTTTGTCCACGCCATGTGGCGACATAAAACATGGGACTATGGGACTGTGTTGGGAAGAGACTTGCCCCTGTTCTGGACTCTGTGAAAAAATAAAATCCACCTTCCCCCGGTAAAATTTATTACAGGCGCTGTACCCGATGAACCCGAGTCAGGGGTATCTGCCGTAGGGGTGTCCAACCTAGGGACAGAGTGTGACCCCAATAGGTCTCCCCTAGAGGTGCTGGCAGGAGAGGTCGAGGAGACCCCATCAATCCCCGAGCTGGAAGTGTCCCTGGGCACGTTTGGGACAGCTCAGCTACAGGATCCCACCCTGACTCGGGCACAGGAAAGGGTGGTAGAGGTAAATGGTGTAACTCAACAGCCCGGTGCAGATACTGTATTTCCACGCATGGTAGTCAATGGTGAGTTGCTCTTTAGGGTAGACAAAATCAGGGACGAGATCCTGGAACAGTTAGTGGTACCTCAGTCGTACCGTCGGGCGTTTCTGGAGATGGCACACACACACCTGCTGGGTGAACACTTAGGGGTTAAAAAGACGCAAGAACGTATCTTGCAGTGGTTCTTTTGGCCGGGGATTTACGCGGAGGTCCAAAAGTACTGCGAATCCTGCCCCGAATGTCAACCGACCACACCCACAGCCAGTTTCCGTAGCCCATTGGTACCTCTGCCAGTGATAGAGGTACCTTTTGAACGGATTGCAATGGACTTGGTAGGGCCCATTGTAGAATCCGCTCGTTGTCACCAACATATACTTGTGGTCGTCGACTATGCCACCCAGTACCCAGAGGCTGTACCTCGGCTAAACAGATTGCACGGGAGCTGTTTGCCATGTTCTGTCACCTTGGGCTACCTAAGGAGATCCTGATGGATCAAGGGACCCCTTTTATGTCCAAGGTGACAAGGGTACTGTGCAAACTGCTAAAAATAAAACAATTGCACACCTCGGTGTACCACCCTAAAACCGACAGGCTAGTAAAACGGTTCAATAAAACCCTCAAGTCCATGTTAAAAAAGGTGGTTTCTAAGGACAGAAGGGATTGGGTCATGTTGCTACCCTATTTGATGTTCGCCATCCCTGAGGTACCCCAGGCTTCCACAGGATTCTCTCCTTTTGAGTTACTGTACGTCAGACACCCTAGGGGTCTGTTGGACGTAGCCAAAGAGATGTGGGAACAAGAGCCGACTCCACATAGGAGTAGAATTAAACGAGTGGCTAGTAAGCAGGACGGATCGCGGCGGTCATGCCCATCGTGAAAGAACATCTGTTACATGCCCAGGCAGCACAGAGGCGTATATATAATAAAAGCCACGGTCAGGTCTTTTAACAAGAGCGATCGGGTGTTAGTATTGGTACTTAGCCGAGAGTAAGCTCATGGCAAGTGGCAAAGGCCATATGAAGTTTGAGAAAAAGTGGGGGAGGTAAATTACTAGGTGTATCAGCCCGGAAGGAGCTTTATCATGTAAACCTGCTAAAATCTTGGAAAGATAGAGAGTATTTAGTTGCAGACATCTCTCCGGGCATGCCGCCAGAGAGTTCTCTACCTTCAGCCAGGGTTGTGTCTGGGGTAGAGGTCAGGATAAGTGATGCTCTCACGAAACAGCAGCGACAGGAGGCTCGCTCGCTGGTGCAGCAGAATACTGACATGTTCTTAGAGCTACCGGGTTGGACTACGGTCCTCCAACATGACATTGTCACAACAAATGGGATAAAGGTACGAATGAGACCGTACCGGGTACCCGAAGCCGGGAGGCCAGCCATCACGGCTGAGGTAAAACAAATGCTCCAGTTAGGCGTCACCTAGGAATCACGGAGTGAGTGGGCTAGCCCCATCGTACTGATTGTGAAACCAGATGGATCATTACGCTTCTGTAACGATTTTCGGAAATTGAATGAAGTGTCGAAATTTGACCTTTATCCAATGCCCAGGGTGGATGAGCTGATTGAGAGACTGGGGCAGGCCCAGTACTTTACCACGCTCGATCTCACCAAGTATTACTGGCAGGTACCTCTCACGGAATCGGCGAAGGAAAAGACCGCCTTCATAACTCTGGAGGGTCTGTATCACTATGTGGTCTTACCTTTTGGGTTACATGGGGCCCCGGCTACATTCCAGAGGCAGATGGACATAGTACTCAAGCCTCATCAGGAGTACGCGTCCAAGTGTCTAGATTATATTATCATCTTTAGCACCAACTGGCATACGCACCTATCCCAGGTACAAGCGGTGCTGGATTCTCTCAGAGGGGCTAACGGTAAATCCCAAAAAATGTGCGATAGGGCTAGAGGAAGCCCGATATTTGGGGTATGTGATTGGCTGAGGAATTATCAAGCCCCAAATCAATAAAGTTGAGGCCATAAAAAACTGGCCTAAACCGTCAAGTACAAAGCAGGTGAGGGTGTTCCTTGGCATCCTTGGGTATTACTGCCGGTTTATACCTAATTTTGCTGGGAGAACAGCGCCTCTGACTGATCTCTTGGAAGGAAAAAATATCGGTGTCCCGGGCACCCTGTATGGTGACAAATGTTCAACCCCACAAGTTTGAACAGAGGGGGATATGTGAGGCAGTGACTAGGATCGTATACCAGGGATGTTATATATCCCCCAGAATGTGTACAGAGACCTATTAAACCCATTGGAGTGCATTGCTCTCACAGACACAGCTGCGGCTGCAATGCAGGAATGAAGGTTAGCATTGACCTGGTCAGGCTATCCGGCTAAGGCAGATTAAGTAAAACCCGGCAGGGTCTTCATTTCTTGGGGGAGGCTACAGGAAGGCAGCGGGCCGACCTCCTCCCTCCAACCCGGGTTTTCCAGTGGCTCTTGCCACAGTCCTTTAAAAACCCTGCATTAAGGATTAGTGTTGTTCAGTGTTGGGACCTGCTAGGAGCATAGCAGGAAAGCTCGGCAGATCTGTGAGTAGCTGAACCCACGCCTGTGAAGGTTCTGCACCCGTCAGGCTCTGAGCGGCCCGGCGCGGCCGTTGCCCACAGCAACCCTTGTTTATGGACTAATGTTAATCCGGCTGCGAACCGGAGGACTTTCTGTTTATGGAGTTTGAAGTGTACGGAATGAAATTGGGACCAGGCTACTGTTGTATTCCAACCAGTCATCATCAATAGGATTAGATTTGTTTCTCTTCCAGAACTCTCTTTCGTTTGTTTGGAAGATCGGAAGACTTTCTTTTTGAATCCAGAAGGACTCCTAAAAATAACTTTCTGTGGGATGTACATAGGTGTGATTTTTCTAGATTTAAGATGAAGCCCACATGCACAAAATTTTCGCAAAAATTATTTCACAAATAAACGCAAGTGATATCGAAGAAATTTTACCACGATCATGAAGTACAATATGTCACAAAAAAAACAATGTCAGAATCAGTGGGATCTGTTGAAGTGTTCCAGAGTTATTACCTCATAAATTGACAGTGGTCAGAATTGTAAAAATTGGCCTGGTCATAAACGTACCACCCTCGGGAGTAAAGGGGTTAAACCCCAGACCACACCCTGGGGTGGAGATTTGGTGAACGACCTCCCACCCGCTCTATAGTCATTCACAAAAAAACTGGCCCATTAAAAATGGCTGATTAACCCTCTCAGCATATAACATGCAGGAGAAGACTTTCAGGTTTAACATCACTGAAGCTATTATCCTCAGTGAAACATATCTCCCCTTCTGCAATCTGCCAGTGACTTTGTCACAAATTATCCCCCTCCTCTGCCCAAAGCTGGGGGTTTTGGCACCTTAACTCACTAAACACGAAAGTCTGGACAGGGCATCTGTAGTTTCCCGGGCCTGTGCTCCACATGAAAATTAAAGTCCTGGAGCGCTAGAAACCACCTAGTCACCCTTGCATTTTTCCCCTTCCTTTCCCTCATCCATCTCAGGGGAGCATGATCTGATACTAGCCTGAACTTGTGGCTTAGTAGATAGTATCCTAGTGTTTCAATTGCCCAATTGATGGCCAAGCACTCCTTCTCTATGATAGCATAGCTCTTTTCACAGGAGGAGAGTTTCTTACTCAGGAATAGGACTGGATGTTTGTCCCCATCTATTTCCTGGGACAACTCCGCTCTCAAACCGACCTCGGAGGCGTCCGTCTGAACCACAAACTCCTTAGTGAAGTCAGGCTCGACTAAGACCAGCTGCTACATAGGGCAAACTTCAACTCCTGGAATGCCATCCCAGCTTCAGAGGACCATTTGGCCATCGATTTCTTCGTTCCCTTAAGAAGATCAGTCAGGGGGGCGACTATCATGGTGAAATTCAGGATAAATCACCCATAATATCCCACAATTCCCAGAAACGCCCGAACTTGCTTCTTGGAGTTCAGTTGCTGCCAATTTTTGATAGCCTCCACCTTATTTACTTGCGGCTTTATCTCGCCCCTTCCGACGATGTAGCCCAAGTATTTTGCCTCTTCTTTCCCCATGGCGCACTTCTTTGGGTTTATAGTAAACCCTGCTTTCCTTTATCACATCTAGTACTGCCTGGAACTTCTCTAAATGACTTCCCCCAATCCGGGCTGAATATCACAATGTCATCCAGGTTAGCTGCGGTGTACTTTTTGTGAGAGGCTACGATCTGGTCCCTGGCCCTCTGGAAGGTACCTGGGGCTCTCTGCAGACTGAAAAGCATTCTGGTGTACTGAAAGAACACGTCAGGAGTAGAAAAGGCCATCTTCTCCTTAGCACTTGGGGATTGCAGAATTTGCCAGTACCCTTTCGTTAGGTCCAGGGTAGTGATATATCTGGCTGACCCTAGCTTCTCAATTAGCTCATTGACGTGGGGCATCTGATATGCGTCGAACTTTGAAACCTCATTCAGCTTCCTGTAGTCATTACAGAACCTCCATTCTCCATCCGGCTTTGGCACAAGGACAATGGGGCTGGACCAGCTGGTTTCTGACTCCTCGATGACGCCCAGGTTCAACATTCTCCCCACCTCCATGGAGATCACCGGGAATCCGATATGGCCTTTTATTCATCCTCACATGCGGCTCCATCAAGATTTCATACTCGACCACCTGCGTACAACCTGGCAGCTATGAAAACAGGTCCTGGTTTCACTGAAGCTGGTGCCTGTTTTTGTAGCTGCCAGGTTGTACGCAGGTGGTCGAGTGGGCCGGTGACAGTGTCTTTGCCACTGTGACATCCTCAACTCTGGCTTCAGGATGGGCCCCCAGGCACACAGCTTCCACCGGTTCCCTGTCTGTCCCAGGTTTGAGCAGGTTAATGTGGTACACCTGATACGGCTTTCTTCTCTCTGGTTGGTGGACCTTGTAGTTGACGTCACTCAACTTTTCGACCACCTCGTATGGCCCTTTCCACTTGGCCAGGAATTTACTCTCCACCATGGGGATCAAACACCAACACCCGGTCTTCAGGGCTAAAGTGACTCAGTGCTTGAAGGAGGCTATCCCTTACAATCGGCATCACCCTCTCGATCCGTTCTTGCATCTGGCCTACATGCTCGATGATGCTCCGATGGGGTGTTACCTCAGCTTCCGAGGTCTCCTTCGTAGTCTCCAACAGTCCCCGAGGGTGCCGTCCATAAACCAACTTGAAAGGTGAGAACCTGTTGAGGAAAGCAGGTACGGGAGTAGGCAATCACAGTCTCGGCCATCCTTCTCCATGAGTTTTTTAAGCATGGACTTTAGAGTCTTATTAAACCTCTCCACCAGGCCATCCATCTGCGGATTGTATACTGACGTCCTGAGTTGTGTAATCTGGAGAGCCTTACACAACTCCCTCATCACTTTCAACATGAAAAGAGTTCACTGGTCTGTCAGGATCTCCTTTGGCAGGCCCATCCGGGGGAAGATATGTACCAGCTCTCGGGCTATACTCCTGGCAGAGGAGTTTCTCAATGGTACCACCTCTGGGTACCGTGTTGCATAATTCAGCACCACCAGGATGTATTGGTGACCCCTGGCGGACTTAACTAAGGGCCCTACAAGGTCCATGGCAATTCGGTCAAATGAGACCTCTATAATGGGCAATGAGACCAGGGGACTCCGGAAATGGGTCATGGGAGCAGTTGACTGACAAGTAGGGCAAGATTGGCAGAAATTAACAATGTCTCGGTGACACCCAGGCCAGTAGAACCTCTGCTGGACCACCTCTTGGGTTTTGTCTACTCCCAGATGCCCACCTAAGACATGTGAATGGGCCAAATCAAATACCTACATATATAGGGACCCAGCACCAAGAACTGCTCTATCACTTCCTCTCTTGGTTTAGTGACCTGATAAAGTAGCTCCTCATTTAAGGTGAAATATGGGAACCTGGTGTCAGCCCACCGGCTCTTGAGCAACCCCATTTATTACAGTCACATTCTCAAATGCACCTTTCAATGTAAGATCCTGCATTTGAGCCATACCAAAATTCCCCCCAGATACCCCCAGTTTAGGAATCTCATCCTCATGGGTCCCTGTCTCGTCCTCGTCACCAGCAAGGAGGGGGAACTCATTTGCCTCTGACTGTAGTGGGGATTCTTCATGGACGAACCAGCTCGGGTCTGAGTTAGTGGGTACCTCCGCCTTTTCCCACAAGTCCCAGGGCAGCCTGAAGGCCTGTCCGATTATAACTGGATGTAACAAGTCTCTGACTACCGAAACCTCATGGGACTCAGTACCACGGTTCATTTTTATAGTCACTTTGGTGGCGGTGTAGTCCTTGGCATCCCCGTGGATACAGTGGACACCCACGTTTCCCAGGGATCAACTGGTGGGGGAGTGTGGTCCTTACTAGAGTCATCATACTCCTCAAATCCAAAAGTCTCGACACCAGTACCCCATTTATGGTCACGGGACATGACTGTGGCCCCTCACCGGGCTGATAGTCCACACTGCAGGCGGGATAGGCATAGTATGAGCACCGCCTCTTTATGCTGCAGTCCATTTGTTCAGAGGATATAGCACAATGGGCGGCTATGTGTCCAGGACCGTGACACCTCCATCAGAGAAAATCTTTGGGGGCTCACCATTCAGATAGGGTGCCAGCACCTCTGTCGACTGCTTCCATATCATCCCACGGGATCATTGGACATGGCTTGTCTTACCGCTTTCCGGATGAGTCATCACCTGGAGTTGGGGGTGGGGCTGCTGGCCTCCCACGAACCGCCTCTGCGAATAATTCCATCTGCTGTTGCTGCTGTCGGAGCTGGTCTTCTTGGTGCTGCTGCTGTTGCAATCACAGCTTGATTGTCTCCTGCTGGGCTAGCACAGGATGCTTGACCAGGTCCTCCATATTGTCTGTCTTCGTTTCCTGGCTTATGGCCGCCTGAACCCAGGACATGCGGTTTGTCCTCAGCCGCTAAACATGCTTCCTGGGCCCACACTTCTACCATCACTTGTGGTAGATCGCTCACTCAGCTGTACACGGAGGTAGACACAGGTAAGCTGTCTCTTTAAATCTCTTGTTGGTTTATTATAATGCAGCATAAACCAACATTGAGTCCATAAAAATAAACACGGCCCTTTGGGCAAAACAGGAAAACAAAAAAACAAAGTGGTCAAGCAAAACACAGTCCTTGTGTTAGTAGGGGTCTGCCTGCTCAGAGTTTAGCAACTACACATGGTTCAGGTCAGCTCAACACAAACATGTCTGGACTTTGTCTCTCCAGACTTACTGAACACTGAATGCCTCTACAGGCCGAGTATTTAAACCCCAGACCATACCCTGCGGTGGAGATTTGGTGAACGACTTCCCACCCGCTATATAGTCGTTCACAAAAAAACTGGCCGATTAAAAATGGCTGATTAACCCTCTCAGCATATAACATGCAGGAGAAGACTTCCAGGTTTCACATCACTGAAGCTATTAGCCTCAGTGAAACATATCTTCCCTCCTGCACTATGCCAGTGGCTTTGTCACATATACAAAAAGGTTGTTTTTTTTTGCAACTTAGCACACTTGTTGTGGGTCCTATGTGTTCCTGGGAAGGACATATTAGCGCAAAGGTATATACTTTTTAATGGTTTGTTTGAGAGTTCATAAACCGTCAGGGTTAACAAAATAAAACATCCTCTTCCAGGTACAAAAAGGTATAACAAAAAAACGGGGGAAATAACCAGCCCATATAATGCACGGGCTCAGCCATTTAAATGTCAGTCCTTTTCCTCTTAGACTCCAGCAGGGTCTGAGCAGCACATGCAAGCCTCCTCTCCTTGCAAACACACAGAGCAAGTGAGACAGCACCAGCTGCATTAAATCAAACATTCCTGGACTGGAGGTAAGTGAGCAGATGATCCCACCCAGCTCTTTCAGCTTCTAGTAAAACCTGGACACATAATCCGGGCCCATTAAACACCTCATTAAACATTCAAACAGGGAGAAGCCTGTGGAAGCCTGGGGAACTTCCCTGATGGAGAATAACAGATGGGGAAGCAGTCAGTTTTAGTCTCGTCCGTCCTTCTCCGCTGCTTCTCTGCTTTCCTCAACATAGCCTTAAAGTTTTGTTAAACCTCACCACCAGTCCATCCGTCAGGGGATGGTACACTGAGGTTCTGAGCTGTGAAATCAGCAGTGTTTTGCACAATTCCCTCATGACGTTCGACATGAAGGGGTCCCTCGATCTGTGAGTATCTTCAGCCCCACTAAATCCATCACTATAGGTTCAAATGGAACCTTGATGATGGCAATGGTACTAGGGCACTGAGGAATGGGACACCGGGGAGGTTAGCTGGCATGTAGGACAGGAACGACAATAGCTCATAATTTCTCTGTAGCACCCAGGACAGTAGAATCTCTGGAGGATCCATTCCTGGGTCTTATCTGCCCTCAAGTGACCACCCAACACATGGGAATGAGCCATGTCTACACCAGGTACAAAGGAGGGCAACAAAATTAATAAAGGGAATGGAGGGACTGCAATACCCAGAGAGGTTGGCAAAACTAGGACTATTCAGCCTGGAAAAGAGAAGGTTGAGGGGGGACATAATAAATGTGTACAAATATGTTAGGGGACAGTATAGAGATCTTGCCCGGGATTTGTTCAAAAGGAGGGATATTACGGTAACAAGAGGGCACTCACTAAGACTGGAAGAGAAAAGGTTTCAGCACCAGCATAGGAAGGGGTTCTTTACGGTAAGAGCAGTGAGAATATGGAATTCACTGAGTGAGGAGACGGTAATGTCGGATTCACTACACCAGTTGAAGCGGGGACTGGATGCATTTCTAGATACCAGGCAGATTTCAGCATATGCTTAAAAATAAAATAAAATAGTAGGTTGATACAGGGATTTATTCTGACTGCTGGTTTCAGAGTCGGGAGGGAATTTTTCCTCAAGTGAAGATTGGCTAAATCATTTGGGGTTTTTGCCCTCCTCTGGATCAACTTTAGCAATTACAGAACTAACAGGTCGAACTTGATGGACGCAAGTCTTTATTCGGCTTTACAAACTATGTTACTATGTTACTATGTTACCCTGCGTCTACAGGGCCCTGGCACTAGTAACTGCTCTATCACCTCACCCCTTGGCTTGGCTACTCTATAAAACAGATCCCCATTTATAGCAAAGTTAGGGAACCGACTGTCGGCGCCCGGCTCCTGAGGCACCTCATTTAATACTGTCACATTTACAAACGCCCCTTTAAGAGTTAAGTCTCTGAGTTGGGCAATTCCAAAGTTTCCTCGGACACCTCCAGCTCAGGGATGTTGGCCTCAGGGGACGCTACCTCATCCATGTTGCCATTAAGCACACACAAGGGAAACTCGTCCACTACGGCCTGTGACAAAGTTTCTTTAGGGATGATCTGGCTGTCGTCCGAGCAACCAGGTGTCCCTGCTTTTCCCCACAAGTCCCAGAACAATGCAAAGTCCTGTCCGATGATTATGGGGTGCAACAAGTCCTTGACGACCCCCACTTCCTGGGACATGGAGCAAAAGTCTGTGCTTAGTTGTTAGCATCCCCATGGATACACTGGATTCCCACCACCTTCCCAGGGACAAGCCGATGAGGAAGTGTGGCCCTTATCAGGGTCACCAAACTTCCTGAGTCCAAACTTCCGATGAACCGAGGCCCTAACTTATAGGAAGGAATCTTGAGCCGGACGTATTTGGATGAGAGCCAGACTTTATCTCCGGGACGAAATTGTGGGGAATCCAGGCGTTTTTTGTCAGCGTGTCTCTTCATCCGCTCGGACGACTGAAGGAGTGCGGATCGGGTACTCTCCCAAATGGAGGAAAATATGCTAACGAGAGATTCCGCGGCCGGGTTGTCCACAGAGGTGGAGACAGGAATAGGGATCCGAGGATGCTGACCGAAGACTACAAAAAACGGGGATTTAGAAGAAGATTCGCTCTCGTGATTGTTGTAAGAGAACTCGGCCCATGGCAGGAGATCCACCCAGTCTGAATGGTGGGCATTAACGAAGTGCCGGAGGTAACTGGTCAAATTCTGATTGATCCGCTCCACTTGACCATTGGACTGTGGGTGGTAAGCGGAGGAGAAGTCCAGGGTGACGTCGAGCAGTTTACATGTGGCTCTCCAGAAGCGTGAGGTGAACTGAACCCCACGATCCGACACGATGTGGAGAGGCAGACCATGGAGACGGAAGATGTGGCGGATAAAGTCTTTAGCTAGCTCGGGAGCAGACGGGAGGCCTGGCAGGGAAATAAAATGAGCCATTTTGGAAAAGCGGTCAGCGACCACCCAAATGACCGTACAACCGGCAGAGACGGGGAGATCTGTTATGAAGTCCATAGCTATATGTTGCCACGGGGCAGCAGATACTGGCAGAGGAAGAAGGCGGCCGGCAGGCAGGTGTCTCGGAACTTTGTTGCGGGCGCAGGACACACAGGCAGAAACAAAGTCAATTACATCCTTGTGCAGGGTAGGCCACCAGTAGTGCTGGGTAATAAGCTGGAGGGTCTTTTTCTGACCGGCGTGCCCAGCTAGATTAGACGAGTGACCCCAGTGTAGAATCTTCTCCCGATCGGACTCCATTACGAACGTCTTACCGGGAGGAAGATGATTTAGGTCCACGGGGGCTACCTGCATTACTCTGGCGGGATCGATGATGTGTTTAGGCTCCTCCTCAAGATCAGACACCAGAAAAGATCGGGACAGGGCGTCAGCTTTGATGTTTTTGTCAGCCGGACGAAAATGAAGAATGAAATCAAAGCGGGCAAAAAACAAAGACCACCGGGCTTGGCGCGGGTTAAGTCTCTGGGCACTCTGGAGATATGCCAAGTTCTTGTGGTCAGTGTAAATTATTACCGGGTGGAGAGCCCCCTCGAGCAGGTAACGCCACTCCTCCAGTGCCATCTTAATGGCCAACAATTCTCGGTCTCCTATAGAATAGTTGCGCTCAGAAGAGGAGAAAAGTTTGGAGAAAAAGCCGCAGGTTACCTTTCTTCCGGAAGATGATTTTTGGGTAAGTACCGCCCCAGCTCCGGAGGAGGAGGCGTCCACTTCTAGGAAGAATTGTTTGTTGCCGTCCGGACGATGCAGCACCGAGGCGGAGAGGAAGGCCTGTTTTAAGGAAAGAAAGGCCTCCTCAGCCTCGGGCGGCCATTCTCTGGGGTTCGTACCTTTACGGGTGAGCGCAGAGATAGGGGCGGTCCGGGAAGAGAAGTGCGGTATGAACAGGCGGTAATAGTTGGCAAAGCCCAGGAACCGCTGAATAGCCTTCAACCCCTCTGGTCGGGGCCACTTCTGGATGGCAGACAGTTTCTCAGGATCCATTTGTAGACCTGTCTGAGAGATTATGTAGCCCAGAAATGGAAGAGAGGTCTGCTCAAAGATGCACTTCTCATATTTGGCGTAGAGGTGGTTCTGCCTGAGCCTGAGCAGGACCTGACGAACGTCCCTCCGGTGAGTAGGAAGATCCGGAGAGAAGACCAAGATATCGTCCAGGTATACCACCACGCAGGAGTAGAGAAGATCACGGAAGATGTCATTGACCAACTCTTGAAAGACGGCAGGAGCGTTACAGAGACCGAAGGGCATCACAAGGTACTCATAGTGGCCGTCCCGGGTATTGAATGCCGTCTTCCACTCATCCCCCTGACGGATACGGACCAGGTTATACGCCCCACGGAGATCCAGTTTGGTGAAGATTCTAGCCCCCCTCAGACGGTCAAATAATTCAGGAATAAGCGGAAGGGGGTATTTATTCTTCACAGTAATCTGGTTTAGGCCTCTATAGTCTATACATGGACGGAGTGAGCCGTCCTTCTTTTTGACAAAGAAGCCTGCTCCCGCCGGGGAGGTAGATTTCCGGATAAATCCCCGGGCCAGGTTCTCCTCAATATATTCAGACATGGACCGGGTCTCAGCAGTGGACAAAGGGTAGATTAGCCCACGGGGAGGAGTAGAGCCGGGCATCAGGTCGATTGGGCAGTCGTATGGTCTATGAGGAGGTAAAGTCTCTGCCTCTTTTTTATTGAAGACATCCGCATAAGACCAATAGGGAACCGGAAGACCGGGCAGATTGGCTGGGGTAGGAGAAGGACGGGCAGGACGAACGGGAACTAGACAAGTCTTATGGCAGTCCTGTCCCCAGCGAAGGACCTCTCCGGTCTGCCAGTCAAGCACGGGTGCATGTTTCTGGAGCCAAGGCAGGCCAAGCAATAGTGCGTGAGAGAGTCCAGGCAGAACATGAAAGGAAATGCTCTCAGAATGCAGCATTCCCACCTGTAGAGTCAGAGATTCGGTGATGAGTTGGATGGGATGTGGTAAGAGACCCCCATCCACGGCGGCGACAGATAAAGGTACGGCCAGAGGTTTGGTGGGAATGCGGTATTTTTCTACCAGGGATTGAGAGATGAGATTTCCAGCTGCTCCAGAGTCAAGTTGAGCCAGTTCAAAATAGCGGTTCTCTCCGCAGAAGATAGAAACAGACAGCATTAGGGATGGAGAGGGTTTACTTTTGTCTAGGGCGACCTCTCTGAGCGATCCTAGACACAGGCGTTTCCCGACCTCTCAGGGCAGGAACGGATCCGGTGCTCCTTACTGCCACAGTAGAAACAGCTCCCCTCGGCACGACGTAAGTCTTGACGGGTCTTGACCATCTTGGTCTGGTCGACCTGCATAGGCTCAGGTGAGTGTGCCTGGGGAGTAACAGAGGGAGTGACGGGTTTCTGGAAGGAAGGGACTAGACGTGGAATCCTCCTCTCACGGGTGGCCTCCCTAGCGCGCTCCTGGAACCGGATGTTAATCCGGGTGGCAAGTGTAATCAAGTCGTCGAGAGTGGTAGGAATGTCCCGACCGGCGAGTTCATCTTTAATACGGCCGGACAGACCCTCCCAGAAGACGGACACCAGAGCGTCGTTATCCCAGGCCAGCTCTGAAGCAAGGGTACGGAACCGTATGGCATATTGGCCCACGGTGAGACTCCCTTGACGGAGGCGTAGCAGAGATGAGGCGGATGAGGTCTTCCGTCCGGGTTCGTCGAAGACCTTCCGGAAAGTCGTGAGAAAGGCTGGCAGGTCGGACACCAGAGGGTCTCCTCTCTCCCATAGAGGATTTAGCCAAGCCAGTGCCTCCCCCGTGAGATGGGACATGATGAAGGCTACTTTGGCTCGGTCGGAATTAAACTGGTGGGACTGGTGTTCAAAGTGCAGGGTGCACTGGTTAATGAAGTCCCGAGCTTGAGCGGAGTCGCCTCCGAAGCGAGGAGGTGCAGAAAGCCGGATTCCAGAGCAGGATACCATGGTATTGGTGGGCAGCGGAGCTGCCGGGTTGCGAGTCATGACACTAGCGGTGGTTGCTGGTGGGGCAGTCAAAGTGTCCAGGCGAGTATTGACATTCCGCAGGTGACCCAGGATGGACTCCTGTTGGGACCTCTGTCGGGACAGTTCATGACAAAGGTCCGAGAGCGAGGGAGCTTGGGTGCCACCGGGTTCCATGGCCCGAGCAAACTGTAACGGGTCTGGGAGGCGGAACCTCTGAGCAACTTATACAAGGGGACGGTCCTTGTAAGGAAGCGGGTGGCGACCAGGGAAGACAGGCAGGCAGTCACAGCAGGTGACCGGGACAGTCTCTGGGTAAACGGGCAGGAGGTCACGGCAAGTGACCGGGACAGTCTCTGGGTAAACGGGCAGGAGGTCACAGCAAGTGACCGGGACAGTCTCTGGGTGAACGGGCAGGAGGTCACAGCAAGTGACCGGGACAGTCTCTGGGTAAACGGGCAGGAGGTCACGGCAAGTGACCGGGACAGTCTCTGGGTAAACGGGCAGGAGGTCACGGCAAGTGACCGGGACAGTCTCTGGGTAAACGGGCAGGAGGTCACGGCAAGTGACCGGGACAGTCTCTGGGTAAAGGGTAGGTACGACCTGTGACGGCTGAGCCTCCAAGTAGGCTAGCAGGCAGATGGCAGATGAGTGCTCCCAGGTGAGCAGGCGAGAGTCTCTGGATAAGCAGGTGGTCACAGCATGTGACGGCGGAGCCTCCAGGTAGGCTAACAGGCAGGTAGCAGATGAGCGCTCCCAGGTGAGCGGGCAAAAGTCTCTGGACTGGCAGGTGGTCACGGCACGTGACGGCGGAGCCTCCAGGTAGGCTAACAGGCAGGTAGCAGATGAGCGCTCCCAGGTGAGCGGGCAAGAGTCTCTGAACTGGCAGGTGGTCACAGCACGTGACGGCGGAGCCTCCAGTTAGGCTAACAGACAGGTAGCAGGTGAGCGCTCCCAGGTGAGCGGGCAAGAGTCTCTGGACTGGCAGGTGGTCACAGCACGTGACGGCGGAACCTCCAGGTAGGCTAGCAGACAGGTAGCAGGTGAGCGCTCCCAGGTGAGCGGGCAAGCTGGTCCATAGACAGACTGACAGGTGTCGGAAGGCAGACCGTCGGACCTCAGGCAAGCAAGCAGGTAAGCGGATAACAGGCAGGAATCAGACAGCAAACTGGCAGGAAACTGGCAGGTAACTGGATACGGGACCTGAGGGCTGAAGCAGAGTAGTGAACAGTGCAACAACATTGCTCGGGCACCTCCATTTTGGAGGAGGTGCCTTATATATGGAGGGATCCTCCGGCCATTGGCCGGGGACTCCTTAGGGCGGCGCGCGCGGCCCCTTTAAGAGAGGGGGAGCGCGCGCGCCCTAAGCACAGTGACCGGGGGAGAGCGGGCGCTGCAAGCAGAGCGGGAGGAAGCCGCCGGGCACGGAGCAGAGAGGTGAAGGGAACAGCGTCCCTGCCTAGCAGGGACGCCGACGCTACACAATATTACAGATAAATACCAACAAATCATAAAATCATAATCAAATATTACCAGCATATACGTACAATATTGATAATACCACCATACTGATCATTAAAGTGGTTGAGGTGAAAGTCTAGTAACTTCAGACTTCCGAATCCTCATAGTGCACACTTTAAGGATTCTCTGGTGCTGGCATTGGGAGCGGCCATCATAAAACCGGATGTATGCAATTTTCACACATCCGGCCCCATTCTGACTAATTGTATTTGGCTTTCCTAATTAGCACGTGACCACATGTATGCAAATTGCATACAGCAACTAACCAGCGACTACCTCCCTCTGGCCTGGGTGTATATATACCTGGTCTCTCTAGGTGGGCGTTGCCGGTTATACTCATTCCTTCTTGGAGCTTGGCTGAAGTAGCATCATGTCCTCTTTAGAGTCTTGAGGCTGGGTGCCCTGTTGGAGTTTCTTCTAAAGCTAAGTTGTAATTCCCCTGTGTTGTCTTCTCCTTTTGTCTTTAGAGTGCTAGCGGAGGTTGACTAGTTCTCATCTCCTTCCATCCCCAATTGTAGTCTTACGCCAGGGATAGTAGCGTGAGGCACGTGATCGGCGACAGCTGTGGAGGCTGTATAGGGGAAGACAGGGTGACGCAAGTTCAGTTTAGGAGGTTCAGTTCACTTCCCCTTTCCCTAGTTTCTGGGCTCCCTTTACCTTTTCCCCCTGTATTGCATTCACACCCAGCGTGACAGCCAGCACCTGATAATCCTCACAGTACGCAAGCTCTGTGAGGATTCAGAAGTCCGCAGTCATATACAGCCACTGCAGACTTTAACTTCAAGCTTGGACAACTACTTTAACCAAAACACTGTACTAAGATGGATATCACCACCATAGATGCAGACCATATATGTGTATACTGTGCAGGTTATCATCAATGACGTTCTCGCTGATTGTTGTCATTCATTTTCCCTTTTCCTTTGCATTCATTCCAGACCACCATGACCTCTTCTTCCATCCATAACTCGTCCCTGCAAAATGTAACATACAGATATCTTCACTTTACTGATTTTCCAGGACCCTCCTCACATTCTACCACCTCTACACAAACCACAACTTGTGATACGTTATAATAATTCTCCTGTGCCTCTTTTAATAATGCTCCCTCTTGACCTCTTATAATAATGACCCTGTACCTCCTTATAATAATAAAAATATCCACTGTGCTTTCTGAAATTAATAGTAATAATAATGACTCCTTGCTTCCCCTAAAATGATAACAATCCCCCCCATTGTTCCTCATTATAATAATGGCCCTCAGTGCCTCTTCATTCTAATAATGCTCCTGAGCTGGGTTGTACATAAAACTAACAGACGCCCCATAAAAAAATCCTATCACGTCACAGTCAAAGAAGAGCATATCTCCCAACATTTAAGAAACGGAGAAGGAGTATTGCAGCACAGTTATTTTGCCCCTACTGGTCTCATTCACTATGATACCCCTTTCATGACCCCCATGGAGCATTATACCCCCACAAAGTATGATGGCCCCACACAGTATGATTGCTCCACAAACCTTACAGAAAGTATGATGTTCCACAGCACCCCGCACACTAAGATTGTCACCACAGCATCTCATAAAGTATGGTATCCACCAAAGCCCCCAGTATATAATATGAGAGGCACCACAGACCCCCGCACAGTATGATGTCCATCACAACCACCCTAAACAGTAAGATGGTCCCCCCTATAACCACCCCACACAGTATGATAGATCACCCATACACTATGAAGATCCCTTATAGCCCCAATACCATATGACGGTCCCCCCACAGCCCCGTATATAATGTGTGATGTCCACCAAAGTCCCCTGTACAGTATGAGGACCCCACAACCCCCATAGAGTATAATGTCCCCCATAACTATCCCATACAGTATGATGGTCACCACAGTCCCCAACATAGTATAATGTTCCCCATAGACCTCACCACAGTATATTGTCCACCACCTCCCAACAGCCCCCTATGTAGTATGATGGTCCCCCTAACATTACACTATATAGTATGGTGGTTCACACGACAGCCCCTTATATACTATGGTGCCATCATATTATATAGGGGGCAATGAGGTGAAACATCATACTATGTGGGGGGCTGTTGGGGATAACATCATTGGACTGGGACAGCTGATAGCCTCACGGCTTTCAGTATCACCTCTATGCTGATGATACACAGATTTACCTCTCTGGACACGATATCACCTCCTTACTAACCAGAATCCCACAATGTCTGTCCGCTATTTCCTCCTTCTTCTCTGCTATATTTCTAAAACTGAACATGGATAAAACAGAATTTATAATCTTTTCCCCATCTCACTGAAACTATTTACACGTGGTCGCTGGCAATAATAGGAAACTACAGGGCCACTATTTAAAACCGTGAGTGTCCGTGAGGGTCAGACGAATCACATATAACTACGTACAAATCCAGCCATTTCTGTCCTCCAATTAGAGTTTGTAGCAGTATGTCAGTGAAGCTATTCACACGTGGTCTTTGGCAATAATAGGAAACTACAGGGCCACTATTTAAAACCGTGGGTGTCCGGCAGGGTCAGACGTATGACATATAACTAATGTACAAATCCAGCCATTTCTGTCCTCCATTTAGAGTTTGTAGCAGTGTGTCAGTGATGCAATTCACACATGGTCGCTTTGACAAATAGGAAACTACAGGGCCGCTATTTAAAACCATGGGTGTCCGTCAGACGTATCACATATAACTGCGGTACAAATCCAGCCATTTCTGTCCTCCATTTAGAGTTTGTAGCAGTGTGTCAGTGAAGCCATTCACACGTGGTCGCTGTGACAAATAGGAAACTACTGTCACGCAAGATGTGGGAATGACTTAGTGCAACACAAAAGGAAGAGGGAAAGGGAGCCCAGTCTCTAGGGAAAGGGGGGAGTGGAGACATCCTAGGCTGGTCTAGTGGCACCCAATCTCCCCTAACGACCCTATATTGGCTCTTCACCAATCATCGCATGCATGTCTCGCCCTGTTTTTCTCTGTTGTATGGTTAAGGCTAGGGAAGGGATGAGATGAGCAGTAGTCGATCCCCACTGAACACTAAAGACAACAAGGGAGGAAAAACATGGGGAAATTGCTTAGCTTTAGATGACTCCAGACAAATGCACACATGTCCTTAAGCTCCAGAGATGAAGATGTACTGCACTTGCTAAAGCCTTCACAAAGAGTAGTGAATATTGCCGACACCTCCCTCTGGTCCCTCTGGAACACAGCAGGTATTTATACACCCAGGTCAGGGTGTTAATTAGCCAGAGGAAGGTAGCTGCTGGGTCCTAGAGACAGGCTCTAAGAAGATGTCAAACGTAGAGATCTCCTGCAGCCCACTGCAGGGCGACTGTCTGTCACTTCTGACACATCCGTGACAGTACCCCCCCTCTATGAGTGGCCTCCGGACACTCAAGATCCAGTTTCTCAGGATAGGAGGTGTGGAATGAATGAACCAACCTGGGAGCGTTCACCTCTGATGCTGAAACCCACATCCTCTCCTCTGGACCATAGCCTTTCCAGTGCACCAAGTATTGTTGAGAACGACGTTGGAGACGAGAATCTACAATTCTCGAAATCTGGAACTCCAGATTACCATCAACCATTAATGGGGGTGGTGGTAGAGGTGAGGGCTCAAGAACCTATGGAACACATTGTGGACCTTAAGGGCCTGAGGAAGTTCAAGATAAAACGCTGCTGGGTTAATGACCCCGGTTATTTTATAGGGACCAATAAACCTAGGTCCCAGCTTCCAAGAAGGAACTTTCAATCTTATATTCTAACGCCAACTGTGGGAAAAACTTAGTGCAACACAGAGGAAAGAGGGAAAAGGAGCCTAGACACTAGGGAAAGGGGGAAGTGGAGACCTCCTAGACTGGTCTAGTGTCACCCTGTCTCAACTACCATCCCTATATTGCCTCTTCAGCTCAGTCTGTCCATTCGACTGAGGGTGGAAGACAGAGGAAAAGGACAGCTGCACCCCCAGTGGAGAACAGAATGGCTTCTAGAACTTGGAAACAAGCTGGGTCCCACGATCTGACACCACATCAGAGGGAACCCCGTGAAGCTTCACAATCTCATTTATGAACACCTGAGCAAGTGTCTTGGCATTTGGAAGTACAGGCAATGTGACGAAGTGAACCATTTTAATGAACCTATCTACTACCACCAAAACCACCATTTTGCCTGCAGAAACCGGTAGGTCAGTAATGAAATCCATGGACAAGTGTGTCCATGGCCTACTAGGGATAGGTAGCGGAAGAAGAGTTCCAGATGGACGGGTATGCGAAACCTTAGAACCTGCGTAAATACTGCAAGCAGCTACCAGCTACGTGTTCAATCACATCCCGATGCAACCCCGGCCACCAAAAACAACAAGAGAGGAGGTCCGCGGTTGCCTTACCACATGGATGCCCAGCAAGCACAGAGATGCCCAGCAAGCACAGAGTTATGATGTTCCTTGATTAATTTGCAGCGCAGATCAGATAGTACAAATAACCTTCCTGAAGGGCAGGAGGCAGGGGCGTCCCCCTGAGCTTCCCACACCTCACCCTCCAGTTCAGGATACAGTGCCGAAATGACTACAGTCATGGCCAAAAGTATTGAGAATGAGACAAATAGTAATTTTTCCAAAGTTTACTGCTTCATTTTTTTTAATGGCAATTTGCATATACTCCTGAATGTCAAAGAGTGATCAGCTTAACAGCAATTACTGTACTTGCAAAGTCAATATTTGCCCAGAAAATGAACTTTAACCCCCAAAACACATTTCAACATCATTGCAGTCCTGCCTTAAAAGGAGCAGCTAACATCGTTTTAGTGATTGATCCATTAACACAGGTGTGGGTGTTGATGAGGACAGGGCTGGGGATCAGTCAGTCATGATTAAGTAAGAATGACATCACTGGACACTTTAAAAGGAGGCTGGTTCTTGGTATCATTGTTTCTCTTCAGTTAACCATGGTTATCGCTAAAGAAACACGTGCAGCCTTCATTACACTGCACAAAAATGGCCTAACAGGGAAGAGTATCGCAGCTACAAAGATTGCACCTCAGTCAACAATCTATCGCATCATCAAGAACTTCAAGGAGAGAGCTTCCATTGTTGTCCAAAAGGCTCCAGGGCGCCCAAGAAAGACCAGCAAGCGCCAGGACCGTATCTTAAAACTGTTTCAGCTGTGGGATCGGACTACCATTAGTGCCGAGCTTGCTCAGGAATGGCAGCAGGCTGGTGTGAGTGCTTCTGCATGCACTGTGAGGCGGAGACTCTTTGAGCAAGGGCTGGTTTCAAGGAGGGCAGCAAAGAAGCCACTTCTCTCCAGAAAAAACATCAGGGACCGACTGATATTCTGCAAAAGGTACAGGGAGTGGACTGCTGAGGACTGGGGCAAAGTCATTTTCTCTGATGAATCCCCTTTTCGATTGTTTGGGACATCTGGAAAACAGCTTATTCGGAGAAGAAGAGGTGAGCGCTACCACCAGTCTTGTCTCATGCCAACTGTAAAGCATCCTGAAACCATTCATGTGTGGGGTTGCTTCTCAGCCAAGGGAATCGGCTCACTCACAGTCTTGCCTAAAAACACAGCCATGAATAAAGAATGGTACCAGAATGTCTTCCAAGAGCAACTTCTCCCAACCGTCCAAGAGCAGTTTGGCGCCCAACAATGCCTTTTCCAGCATGATGGAGCACCTTGCCATAAAGCAAAGGTGATAACTAAATGGCTCATGGAACAAAACATAGAGATTTTGTGTCCATGGCCTGGAAACTCCCCAGATCTTAATCCAATTGAGAACTTGTGGTCAATCATCAAGAGACGGGTGGACAAACAAAAATCAACAAATTCTGGCAAAATGCAAGCATTGATTATGCAAGAATGGACTGCTATCAGTCAGGATTTGGTCCAAAAGTTGATTGAGAGCATGCCAGGGAGAATTACAGAGGTCTTGAAGAAGAAGGGGCAACACTGCAAATATTGACTTGCTGCATTAACTCATTCTAACTGTCAATATAACCTATTGGTACTCATAATATGATTGCAATTATATTTCTGTATGTGATATAAACATCAGACAAACACTAATAAAAACCAGAGGCCAGCAGATCATGTGAAAATATAATTTTGGTGTCATTCTCAAAACTTTTGGCCATGACTGTACACCTTTTTGTAATACGGGGGCAGGGTTCTCATGGTCTCCACCCCCAGGGAAGCTCCAGGACAAAGCATCAGCCTTGACATTTTGACCCCTGGACGAAAAGTGACAACAAAATTCAACCTAGTAAAAAACGGGGACCATGTGGCTTGCCTAGGGTTGAGACGTTTAGCTGACTGGAGATATGACAGGTTCTTATGGTCAGTAATAACAGTATTAGGATGGACAGCCTCCTTCAACCAATGTTGCCATTCTTCGAACGCCAATTTGATTGCCAAAAGTTCCCCCACGTCATAATTTCTCTCAGCCGAAGACAATTTTTTAGAAAAGAAGGCGCATGGACACAATTTACCAGGGGACGGACCCTGAGACAACACAGACCCAACCATGACAACCGACGCATCAGCCTCCACAATAAAGGTTTGGGAAACATCGGTTTGACTGAGTATAGGTGCAGTGGCAAAATGATTCTATAAGGAAGAAAAAGCCTGGAGGGAAGCATCCGACCATTTGGAAAAATCAGACCCCTTCTTAGTCATGTCAGTAAGGGGTTTCATAATTACAGAGTAATTTTGGATAAATTTCCGGTAAAAATTAGTAAAGCTCAGAAAACATTATAGAGCCTTCAGGTTTTCGGGACGTCTCCAATCAAGGACTGCATGGATCTTCTCCAGATCCATCCGAAAACCCGAAGATGACAACAAGTACCCCAAAGACTGCACCTCCTGAACAGCGAAAACACATTTTTCCAGTTTGGCATAAATTTTGTTTTCCCTTAATATCTGGAGCACCTGCTTAACATGTCCCTGATGTGTCTCAAAATCAGGTGAGTAAACCAAAATATCGTCCAGATAGACCACCACAAACCTCCCCACCAAATAATGAAAAATATCATTTATGAAATGCTGGAATACCGCAGGTGCGTTGGTCAAACCAAAAGGCATAACCAGACTCTCAAAATGTCCTTCCGGGGTATTGAACGCTGTTTTCCATTCGTCCCCTTTTCTTATTCTAACCAGATTGTAGGCTCCCCTTAAATCCAGCTTGGCGAATACCTTAGCTCCTACAACCTGGCTGAACAAATCAGGAATCAGAGGAAGAGGGTATGGATCACAGATGGTAATTTGATTTAATTCCCGGAAATCTAAACAGGGAAGTAGACCGCCATGTTTTTTCTTCACAAAGAAGAACCCTGCCGCCATGGGCGAAGATGAGGGTTTGATATGTCCCGTCTTCAGACTTTCCGCAATGAAATCCTTCATGGCTTGTCTCTTAGGGCCAGAAAGATTATACAGTCTGGACTTCGGAAGTTTAGCTCTGGGGGTCAGGTAAATAGGACAGTCATAAGCACGATGAGGAGGCAAATCCTGCCACCCCCTCTCAGAAAAATCGTCCTCAAAACCAGACAGAAAAGCAGGTAATATTCCGTAGAGACAGTAGCAAGGGAAATATTTAAACAGTTCTCATGGCAATAATCTCCCCATTCAATAATCTCTCTGGTTTGTCAATCCATCAACGGATTATGTTTAACAAGCCAAGGAATATGCAAAACAATAGGTGTGGGAAGATTGTCCAGGATATATCAAGGGATTATTTCACAATGAACTGACCCCACCCACAATTTTACATTATGTACAATCTGAGTAAATGTTTTCTGTGCAAATGGCGCCCAATCAATGGCAAAGATGGAAATATGTTCAGCTAAAGTACAGAAAGCAAGACCATGAGTCTTCACAAACTCAGCATCAACCATGCTGACTCCGGTTCCACTGTCAACAAACACAGAAATTTTCTCGGTTTTGCTCTCTAGCACCACCTCTGCTGATAGGACAAAGCGGGAACTGCAGGTTGGTAACAAATGAACCCCTTGTTTATCCCACTCCAGACTACCAAGAGTTAAGCAAGTCTCCTTTTGTTTAGGAATCCCAACAAAATGTCCCTTTTTCCCTCAAAAAAAGTACGCCTTTTTTCCTGCAAATCTCCAGGAAGATGTATGATGTAGAGACACCCCCTAACTGCATGGGTTCCTCCACATCCCCCAGTACTGGCTCAACCCAGATGGCTCCCCTGGCAGAGGTACACAGCCCAAAAAAGAAGGCCCTGGAAAAGGTGGTCTCACCCGTCTATCCCAAAGGAATCTATCAAGACGTATGGCCAACGACATGGCAGCCTCCAAGGACTGAGGCGTTTCATATACTGCCAAGGCATCTTTCAACTTTTCAGTAAGCCTTTTACAAAATTGACTTCTAAGGGCTGAGTCATTCCATTTGGAATCCGATTCCCCTGCTGAAGGCGAAGTAGCCTAGACTCAGCCAAGTCGACTCAGTCAGAGTCATCATAGATGAGGGCCAGAGCCCCCCAAAAAACCTCCACAGACTGGAGACAAACCAAGTTCTGCGGTAAGGAAAACGCCCACGACTGAGGAACTCCCTGCAATAGAGAGATCACAATACCAACCCGTTGCGCCTCATTTCCGGAGGAGTAAGGACGAAGTTTAAAATGCAGTTTGCATGCCTCCTTAAGTACAAAAAACGTGTCCCTACCTTCTGAAAATCTGTCCGGAAGGGCAACCTTGGGTTCAGGCTGGACAGGCCTACCTGCAGAGACCCCCACATTGGCGACCTGTAACAGCTGATGCTGCTGCTGAACCTCACAGCGGAGGTTATTCACCTCCAGAGACAGACAGCGGAACTGTTCTGCAAGCTCTGCAACTGAACTGATACCAAGGGAGAAAGGAAAAAAAAGTCCATGCCCAAAAACACACAGAGAAAAAAAACCAAAGTGTGAGTCTTTTTCTTTTATTTTACTTTTCAAAATGTGCTCCGCCGGCGATAAACACTTAGTGCAACACAGAGGGAAGAGGGAAAGGGAGCCCAGACACTAGGGAAAGGGGGGAGTGGAGACCTCCTAGGCTTGTCTAGTGTCACCCTGTCTCCCCTAACGACCCTATATTGGCTCTTCACTAGTGTTGAGCGAGTATGTTCTATTAACCCTTTCGCCGAGTATGCTCGAGCAGAGCTCCGAGTATTTATAGCTGCTCGGTGATATGGTTGAATCGCTCCCGTGTGCATGATTTGCAACTGTTTGACAGTTTTATTACATGTGAGGAATGTCTATTTCTTACATATTCCTCACATGTAATAAAACTGTCAAACAGTTGCAAATCATGCACACGGGAGCGATTCAACCATATCACCGAGCAGATATAAATACTCAGAGCTCGGCCCGAGCATACTCGGACAGAACATACTCGCTCAACACTACTCTTCACCAATCGCTGCACGCGTGCC
This sequence comes from Phyllobates terribilis, assembly GCF_046119375.1. Taxonomy (NCBI): domain Eukaryota; kingdom Metazoa; phylum Chordata; class Amphibia; order Anura; family Dendrobatidae; genus Phyllobates; species Phyllobates terribilis. Next base: position 64,656,349 of record NW_027362761.1, on the reverse strand, counting down.
TCGCCCTGTCTTTCCCTGGCATATGGCTAAGGCTAGGGAAGGAAGGAGATCAGCACTAGTCGATCCCCACTGAACACTAAAGACAACACAAAGGAGGACAAACAGGGGGAAATTGCTTAGCTTTAGATGACTCCAGACAAGTGCACACATGTCCTCAAGCTCCAGAGAGGAAGAAGTACTGCTCTTGCTAAAGCCTTCACAAGGAATAATACACAGCAGGTATTTATACACCCAGGCCAGGGTGTTAATTAGCCAGAGGAAGGTAGCCGCTGCGTCCTAGAGACAGATTCTAAGAAGATGTCTGTAATACCAAATGTAGAGATCTCTTGCAACCCACTGCAGAGCGACTGTCTGTCACTTCTGACACACTCGTGACAACTACAGGGCCACTATTTAAAACCGTGGGTGTCTATCAGATGTATCACATATAACTGCGGTACAAATCCAGCAATTTCTGTCCTCCATTTAGAGTTTGTAGCAGTGTGTCAGTGAAGCTATTTACACGTGGTCGCTGTGACAAATAGGAAACTACAGGGCCGCTATTTAAAACCGTGTGTGTCCGTCAGACGTATCATATATAACTGTGGTACAAATCCAGCTATTTGCAGTTAATGTAGAAACTATTGAATGTGGAAAATATTGTCCTCCATTTACAGTTTGTAGCAGTGTGTCAGTGTACACCATTTTACTGCTCCATTTGCTTGTTCACAGAATACAGCCCGATTTTTTTAATTTTATTCACATTTCTGTATTGTGGAATCAGAGAAACTTTTTTCAATGATCAGACTGCCGTAATAATACAGAAATTTTGTGGAGCGTGCCAAATATTCCACTCAATTTAAAGTCAGCCACCTGTGTTTTGTTGAACCAATTGACACTTGGTCACTGACAAATACCGTACTATTAGGTGAGTGCCTAAAACCGTGGCCATCAGACGTTATCCCATATGACTGCCCTAATAATCCAGCAATTTTTGTGAGCGTGTCAAATATTACACTCCATTTAAAATATTGCAGTTGTGGGTTCAAACCTATTCACAGTTGGTCGCTGATAAACAGCATATATGTGAACAATGCTGTCAGAGTATTACGTCACTTTTACGGACTGACAAAAAAAAAACAATACAAAAAACAAGCTAAAATGAAAAAAATGTTAAGAAACATTCTTTCCAGGTTAATGACTTGTACATAAGGCCAAAGAAATAAAAAAAAAAGTTTTGGACTGTTGAAGACATTTATGCGACCAGAATGAACACTCATCTGGAGCTGATGATGCCACCTATCAGCACCTGTCTCTATTGTAAATGCATCTAACAGCGTTATCGATAGGAAATAGAATAGATTTTAATTTTTTTTGGGCAGCACTAGCAGCATGCTGTATAAGGCAATAATACCTGGCTGGATTGGTGTAATACGCTATACATACTGCGATACCTCACCCGTAAACGAATTTCAGTTAAGACAGTTAATATTCTAGAATATAGAATCTATTTGAATTGTCCTTCCCATTATGAAGGAATGGGTCTCCTATACTGTTATTGCATATGCAGCAATTTCAAGGGCTGCCAAAAATTAGGACGTACTCCAATACACATTTGAAGAGACATAAAAAAAATAAATAAATATAAATAAAAACACAGTAGGATCTTTCTTTATTATAAAAACCATACTCACCAATGTAACCTCAATGTAATCACATTGTTCAGCTCCTGCACCTCCTCCTCCTCCTGTTCGGCCAGTTCCAAAATGACCACATCAGTCACTGGCTGGAAGCACTGCAGCACTGCCTTGGCCAAGCGGCAACAGGCTGTGCTGAAAATAATATGCTTAGTGCTTAGTTGACAAACCGCACACCGCTGCAGAGTTGTTGAAAGCTGTAGCACAGTAAGCAGATCTGTGGCTCTCACCGCTGAACATACAGCCAGGCATGGTCGTGTGTAACAATGGCCGGAACCTGGTGCCGGAGAAATGACAGCCGGAGTAGATACGGTTTCCCTATATGCCATTCCTTTCATCTGACCTAAAGAATATGGCTGTGATGAAATACAACTCTCTCCAAGAAGCAGCCCTGGCTAAGAAAAAGTCTGTGTGAAGGTTACCAGACTGTAGCGCTGGCGTCCCTGCCCTCTGCTAGGCAGGGACGCTGCTCCCCTCACCGCTCTGCTCCGTGCCCGGCGTCCTCTCCCCGCTCTGCTGTCAGCGCGCGCTCCTTCCCGGCGTCCTCCTCCCGCTCTGCTCTCAGCGCGCGCTCCTTCCCGGCCCCTGTGCTTAGGGCGCGCGCGCGCTCCCCTCCTCTTAAAGGGACCGCGCGCGCCGTCCTAAGGAGTCCCCGGCCAATGGCCGGAGGACTTCATCATATATAAGGCACCTCCTCCAAAATGGAGGTGCCCGAGCAATGTTGTTTGCACCTGTGTCTCACCTGTGCTTCAGCCCTCAGGTCCCGTTGCCAGTTACCTGCCAGTTACCTGCCAGTTTCCTGCCAGTTTCCTGCTAGTTACCTGCCTGATACCTGCTTGAATACTTGTTACCTGCCTGCCTGCCTGAGGTCCGACGGTCTGCCTTACAACTCCGGTCAGTCTGTCTAAGGACCAACTTGCCCGCTCACCTGGGAGCGTTTCTCCGCTACCTGCCTGCTTGCCAGCCCGGAGGCTCCGTTGTCACGTGCTGTGACCACCAGCTATCTCAGAGACTCTTGCCCGCTCACCTGGGAGCGCATCTCCGTTACCTGCCTGCTTGCCAGCCCGGAGGACCCGTTGTCACGTGCGGTGACCACCAGCTATTCCAGAGACTCTTGCCCGCTCACCTGGGAGCGCATCTCCGTTACCTGCCTGCTTGCCAGCCCGGAGGACCCGTTGTCACGTGCGGTGACCACCTGCTATTCCAGAGACTCTCGCTTGCTCACCTGGGAGCACACGTCTACCATCGGCCTGCTAGCCTACCCGGAGGTTCTGCCATCACAGGTCGTACCTACCCCTTACCCAGAGACTGCCACCCGCTCCCTTACAAGGGCCGCCCCCTTGTTTAGTAGCTCAGAGGTTCCGCCTCCCGGACCCGTTACAGTTTGCTCGGGCCATGGAACCCGGTGGCACCCAAGCTCCCTCGCTCTCGGACCTCTGTCTTGAACTGTCCCGTCAGAAGTCCCAACAGGAGGCCATCCTGGGTCATCTGCGGAATGTTAATACTCGCCTGAACACCCTGTCTGATCCACCAACAACCTCCGCCAGTGCCATATCTTGCAATCCGGCAGCTCCGCTGCTCACTAATACTATGGTATCCTACCCCGGACCCCGGCTTTCTGCACCTCCTCGCTTCGGAGGCGACCCCGTCCAGGCTCGGGGCTTCATAAATCAGTGCACCCTGCACTTTGAACTTTTGTCCCATCAGTTTAATTCCGACCGGGCCAAAATTGCCTTTATCATGTCCCATCTCACCGGGGAGGCCCTGGCCTGGCTAAATCCTCTATGGGAGAGAGGAGACCCCCTGGTGTCCAACTTGCCTGCTTTTCTCTCGGCTTTCCGGAAAGTCTTCGACGAACCCGGACGGAAGACCTCTTCCGCATCCTCTCTGCTACGCCTCCGTCAGGAGGGTCTCACCGTGGGCCAATATGCCATACGGTTCCGCACCCTTGCCTCGGAGCTGGCCTGGGATAACGACGCTCTGGTATCCGTCTTCTGGGAGGGTCTGTCCGGTCGTATTAAAGATGAACTTGCTGGTCGGGACATTCCTATCTCTCTCGATGATCTAATAACCCTTGCCACCCGGATTGACCTACGGTTCCAGGAGCGTGCCAAAGAGGTCACCCGTGAGAGAAGGATTCCACGTTTAGCTCCTACTTCCCAGAGACCCGTCATTCCCTCCATCTCTCCCCAGGTACACTCTCCTGAGCCTATGCAGGTCGACCAGACCAAGATGGTCAAAACCCGTCAGGACTCACGCCGTGCCGAGGGGAGCTGCTTCTACTGTGGCAGTAAGGAGCACCGGATCCGTGCCTGCCCGGAGAGGTCGGGAAACGCCTGTGTCTAGGTTCGCTCAGAGAGGTCCACCTAGACAAGAATAAATCCTCTCCATCCCTGCTGTTGTCAGTTTCGATCATCTACGGGGAGAACCGTTATTTCGAACTAGCCCAACTTGACTCTGGAGCAGCCGGGAACTTTATTTCACAGTCCCTGGTTGAGAAATACCGCATCCCTACCAAACCTCTGGCTGTACCCTTGTCTGTCGCTGCCGTGGATGGGGGCCTCTTACCTCGCCCCATTCAACTCATCACCGAATCCATTACCCTGCAGGTGGGAATGCTGCATTCTGAAAGTATCTCCTTTCATGTTCTGCCTGGACTCTCTCACGCCCTCTTGCTAGGTCTGCCCTGGCTCCAGAGACATGCACCCGTGCTAGACTGGCAAACCGGAGAGGTCCTTCGCTGGGGACAAGACTGTCATAAAACCTGCCTGGTTCCCGTCCATCCCGTCCGTCCCTCTCCTACCCCAGCTAATCTACCTGGACTTCCGATTCCTTATTGGTCTTATGCAGATGTCTTTAATAAAAAGGAGGCAGAGACGTTACCACCACATAGACCATACGACTGTCCCATCGATCTGCTACCCGGTACTACTCCTCCCCGTGGGCGTATCTATCCTTTATCCGCTGCTGAGACCCGGTCAATGTCCGAATATATTGAGGAGAATCTGGCCAGAGGATTCATCCGGAAATCTACCTCCCCGGCGGGAGCAGGCTTCTTTTTCGTCAAAAAGAGGGACGGCTCTCTCCGTCCCTGTATAGACTATAGAGGCCTAAACCTGATCACGGTGAAGAATAAGTACCCCCTTCCGCTCATTCCAGAATTATTTGATCGCCTGAGGGGGGCTAGGATCTTCACCAAACTGGACCTTCGTGGGGCGTACAACCTGGTTCGTATTCGTCAGGGGGATGAATGGAAGACGGCATTCAACACCCGGGACGGCCACTATGAATACCTGGTAATGCCCTTTGGTCTCTGTAACGCTCCTGCCGTCTTTCAAGAGTTGGTCAATGACATCTTCCGGGACCTTCTCTACTCCTGCGTAGTGGTGTACCTGGACGACATCTTGGTCTTCTCTCCGGATCTCCAGACTCACCGGAGGGATGTTCGTCAGGTCCTGCTCAGGCTAAGGCAGAACCATCTCTACGCTAAATTTGAGAAGTGCCTCTTTGAGCAGACCTCGCTTCCGTTTCTGGGCTACATTATCTCTCAGACCGGCCTACAAATGGATCCTGAGAAACTGTCTGCCATCGAGAAATGGCCCCGACCGGAGGGGTTGAAGGCCATTCAGCGATTCCTGGGCTTCGCCAACTACTACCGCCTCTTCATACCACACTTCTCTTCCCGGACGGCCCCAATTTCTGCGCTCACCCGTAAAGGTACTAATCCCAAAGAGTGGCCACCCGAAGCAGAGGAGGCCTTTCTTTCCCTTAAACAGGCCTTCTCTTCCGCCTCGGTGCTGCATCGCCCAGATGGCAACAAACAGTTCTTCCTGGAAGTTGACGCCTCCTCCTCTGGAGCCGGAGCGGTACTTACTCAAAAATCATCTTCCGGGAGGATGGTAACTTGTGGCTTCTTCTCTAAACTCTTCTCCTCCTCTGAGCGCAACTATTCCATTGGAGACCGAGAGTTATTGGCCATCAAACTGGCATTAGAGGAGTGGCGTTACCTGCTCGAGGGGGCTCTTCACCCGGTAATAATTTACACTGACCACAAGAACTTGGCTTACCTCCAGCATGCCCAGAGACTTAACCCGCGCCAAGCCCGGTGGTCCTTGTTTTTTGCTCGTTTTGATTTTGTCCTTCATTTTCGTCCGGCTGACAAAAACGTCAAGGCGGACGCCTTGTCTCGGTCCTTTCTGGTGTCTGATCTCGAGGAGGATCCGAAACATATCATCGATCCCGCCAGAGTAATGCAGGTGGCTCCCGTAAGTCTAAATCGTCTTCCTCCTGGTAAGACGTTCGTACCAGTACCTGATCGGGAGAAGATCCTACACTGGGGTCATTCGTCTAAACTAGATGGCCACGCCGGTCAGAAAAAGACCCTCCAGCTTATTACCCGGCACTACTGGTGGCCTAACCTGCACAAGGATGTAATAGACTTTGTTTCTGCCTGTGTGTCCTGCGCCCGCAACAAAGTTCCGAGACACCTGCCGGCCGGCCGCCTCCTACCTCTGCCAGTACCTGCTGCCCCCTGGCAGCATATAGCGATGGACTTCATTACTGATCTACCCGTCTCTGCCGGTTGTACGGTCATTTGGGTGGTCGCTGACCGCTTCTCCAAGATGGCTCACTTCATTCCACTGCCAGGTCTTCCGTCTGCACCTGAGCTGGCTAAAGACTTTATCCACCACATCTTCCGTCTTCATGGCCTGCCCCGTCACATCGTGTCGGATCGTGGGGTACAGTTCACTTCCCGTTTCTGGAGAGCCATTTGTAAATTGCTGGACGTCACCCTGGACTTCTCCTCCGCTTACCACCCACAGTCTAATGGTCAAGTGGAGCGGATCAATCAGAACCTGACCAGTTACCTTCGGCACTTCGTTAATGCCCACCATTCTGACTGGGTGGATCTCCTGCCATGGGCCGAATTCTCGTACAACAATCACGAGAGCGAGTCTTCCTCCAAATCCCCGTTTTTTGTAGTCTACGGTCAGCATCCTCGGATCCCGTTTCCCGTCTCCACCTCGGCGGACAATCCGGCTGCGGAATCTCTTGTTAACAAATTTTCCTCCATATGGGAGAGTACCCGGTCCGCACTCCTTCTGTCATCCGAGCGTATGAAAAGACACGCTGACAAAAAACGTCTGGACCCTCCTCAATTCCGCCCTGGGGATAAGGTCTGGCTCTCGTCCAAATATGTCCGGCTCAAGATCCCTTCCTATAAGTTAGGGCCTCGGTTCATCGGCCCACTGGGGGTCATCAGTCGGATCAACCCGGTAGCCTATAAATTGAAACTCCCGGCCAACTTACGGATCCCTAACTCCTTCCTTGTGTCTCTCCTCAAACCTGTAGTGCTTAACTCTTTTTCCAAGTCTACAGGTACGCCTCCTGCTCCGGTTTCTGCTGAGGACGAGTTTGAGGTAGAGAACATTCTTGCCACCAAAAGGGTAAGAGGAAAGACCTTTTTTCTGGTAGATTGGAAGGGGTTTGGTCCTGAGGAGAGAACGTGGGAGCCCCGGGAGAACATCCATGCCCCTCTCATCCTAGCTAAATTTCTGTCTGGCCTAAAAAAGGGGGGGCCTAAAGGGGGGGGTACTGTAGCGCTGGCGTCCCTGCCCTCTGCTAGGCAGGGACGCTGCTCCCCTCACCGCTCTGCTCCGTGCCCGGCGTCCTCTCCCCGCTCTGCTGTCAGCGCGCGCTCCTTCCCGGCGTCCTCCTCCCGCTCTGCTCTCAGCGCGCGCTCCTTCCCGGCCCCTGTGCTTAGGGCGCGCGCGCGCGCGCTCCCCTCCTCTTAAAGGGACCGCGCGCGCCGTCCTAAGGAGTCCCCGGCCAATGGCCGGAGGACTTCATCATATATAAGGCACCTCCTCCAAAATGGAGGTGCCCGAGCAATGTTGTTTGCACCTGTGTCTCACCTGTGCTTCAGCCCTCAGGTCCCGTTGCCAGTTACCTGCCAGTTTCCTGCCAGTTTCCTGCTAGTTACCTGCCTGATACCTGCTTGAATACTTGTTACCTGCCTGCCTGCCTGAGGTCCGACGGTCTGCCTTACAACTCCGGTCAGTCTGTCTAAGGACCAACTTGCCCGCTCACCTGGGAGCGTTTCTCCGCTACCTGCCTGCTTGCCAGCCCGGAGGCTCCGTTGTCACGTGCTGTGACCACCAGCTATCTCAGAGACTCTTGCCCGCTCACCTGGGAGCGCATCTCCGTTACCTGCCTGCTTGCCAGCCCGGAGGACCCGTTGTCACGTGCGGTGACCACCAGCTATTCCAGAGACTCTTGCCCGCTCACCTGGGAGCGCATCTCCGTTACCTGCCTGCTTGCCAGCCCGGAGGACCCGTTGTCACGTGCGGTGACCACCTGCTATTCCAGAGACTCTCGCTTGCTCACCTGGGAGCACACGTCTACCATCGGCCTGCTAGCCTACCCGGAGGTTCTGCCATCACAGGTCGTACCTACCCCTTACCCAGAGACTGCCACCCGCTCCCTTACAAGGGCCGCCCCCTTGTTTAGTAGCTCAGAGGTTCCGCCTCCCGGACCCGTTACACAGACATTCTATGGCTGCTTTTTTACTGTGGATTGGACGTGCTTATGCATGTTATTTTATAAACCGCATTGCAGATCAGGCCATTACCCAACTCTGTAGTCAAGAAATTCAAGGCTCAAAGAAAGATCTTTGAGTGTCGAAGCACCACCGAAAAGTGTGAGCTGATGTTGGACGGGCTGCCATTGCTTATGCAACAAGCTGCATTAGAGGACTTCCTGGGAGGAATGACAGCCGGAGTAGAAATGGTTTCCCACTATGCCAGTCCTTTCACCGAGCTAAATAATATGGCTGTGGTGAAATACAACTCTCACCTAGAAGAAGTGTCAGACTGAAGAACATTGGGCCCACCAGAGGATTTGATTCTGAGTGCCCACTTTTCTCCCCTGCTCAAGAACCCCATAGCAGCTGCAAAGTTTGCGCTATGATGAACTCTCCTGATGAAGAAGCCAGGGCCCACTGGAGGATTCTCTGCCGAGAAGCTGCCCTGGCTAAGAAAAGTCTGTGTGAAGGTTCCTGGACACTCTATGGCTGCTTTTTTACTGAGGGGGAAACCCACGCAAACACGGGGAGAACATACAAAATCCTTGCAGATGTTGTCCTTGGTGGGATTTGAACCAAGGAACACAGCACTGCAAGGCTTCAGAGCGAACCACTGAGTCACTGTGCTGCCCTCTAGGTTCTCCCTCTGATATCTAACATGCTGGAGAAACTTGCACCTACTTCCATTCAGTATCTACAGCTCCTTTTTGAGAAACTAATGTATTTGGGCAGCCACTCAGTCTACCAAATAAAATTCCTGAGAAGGAAATTGTGAATGGCTTTGCTACTGGTACTGGGGGCACTGCTAATACCATGGTGTCGTGCCATAGTTCACTGGAAATATTCCAGGCTGGTATGAGCAAAGCTGATTCCCACAGAAAAGTACAAGCAGCAAGCTAAGGAGATGGTGGTCTCTATCATCATCACGACCTGCAAGGTTTGCACTATGAACAGTGGCGTAACGCCAATGGCGGCAGACCACGCGACTGCTATGGGGCCCGTGAGCCGGGGGGGCCCCATAGCAGTCCAGGGGTGGACATACCGCTGCCGCTGCAGCTGCGCCGGGTCCCCACCATGCAGCTGCACCAAGGGGCCCGCAAGGTGCAGCTGCTCCCTGCACGCGGTGGTCAGTGAGCGATCCCTGCAGCTCCGCTGCTGTCAGGAGGAGAATAGGAGAGGAGCTGGAGGGTTCGTCCTCTGCTTCCTCCCTGACCCAGGCGCTCGCAGCTTGATGACATCATCATGCAGCATGCGCCTGGGTCAGGAAGAAAGTTGCTGGCAACCAGGAGGATGCTGCTGAAGGGGAGCGAGCTGAGGTAAGTTGTTGTGTTTTTTTGGTTTTTTTCACTGAAACGCTGGGGAGGGGAGGTGGGGGGAGAGCAATGGTGGGATGGTGGGGCTGGGGAGAGCAATAATGTTCTGATCCGATTTTGAGGATTAGAATAGGACATGCTCAATGCGTCTGTAAAACAGGGCAGCACACCGACACTGCACACAGATACAGGAATGTAGCCTTATTATGTATAGCACAGTCCCTTAGTATATAGTGTACTCACTTATTATGTATAGCATCATCCTTAGTTATATAATTTCCTCTTTTATTATGTATAACACCCTCCCTTATTATGTACCATCCTCTCTATCTCTAGGGGCTCACAGTTGGGGGATCATACTGTGTTGGGATCAGCATACTTTGCCCTGGGAGTTGAGGTGGGGTACAGTAGGGTCATTATACTGCATATGTGGAAGAATTCACCATGGGGGTATCATACTGTGTTTGTGGGGCCCTTTTATTGGCATCACACTTTATGGGGCAATGAAAGAGGGACCTAGGACTTCATCAGGAGGAAAATTACTATGTAAAGGATGGAAAGTTGTGAGATCTGATCTTTGGTGACCCCAACAATTATTAACTTTTTTTTTGGGGGGGGGGCCCAATTAGAGCTTCTGCTATGGGGCCCCATGATTCCTATGTACGCCCCTGACTATGAACTCTCCTGAAGGAGAAGCCAGGGCCCATCGGAGGAGTCTCCGGTTCTCTGGTGGGCCCATCCAACCCTGCCGAGAAGCAGCCCTGGCTAAGAAAAGTCTGTGGGAAGGTTCTCGGAAACTCTATGGCTGCTTTTTTTACTGTAGACTGACTCCAGCAATCTATAAGATCCCTTCACTGGCTCCCCATTGCCCAGAGACTCCAGTTTAAAAACGTAACCTTGACATGCAAAGCCATCCACAACCTGTCTCCTCCATATATCTATGACCTAGTCTCCCGGTACATACCTGCACGCAACATCTGATCCTCACAAGATCTCCTTCTCTACTCACGTCTTATCTCCTCTTCACACAATCGCATACAAGATTTCTGAGAGGGTCTGAGAAAACTGTCCCAGACCTTAGACAGCATTCCCCTGCCTCTACCGCATCTGATTTGTGTCTCCCTCACTTGTACTCCTTGGTTGTCCAATGAACTGTCTGTGACCTCTGCCGCCAGCGTTGTCATGTGGGAATTTTTTTTTTTTAATAATTCTTCAACAAGAGCCTGAACTTAATTTCTCCAAAAATGAACTCCTTCGGTTTCCTCCCTCTACTAACCTACCTATACTTGACTTTTACTAACCTACTTATATCTGACTATTACTAACCTTACCTTTCCTTTACCTGACTTTTACTAACCTACCTATATCTGATTTTTACTAACCTACCTATACCTGACTGTGCAAATTCCTTTAGGTGGTGCCACAATAACTCCCACTCGGCACGGCTTCTGTCATGGAGTCATATTTGACACACAACTTTCCTTTATTCAACGTGAGACAGGCAGCAAGGGTATATTAAAACATAACTTTTAATCTATTTAGTTAATAAATATGCAACACTTGATAAAAGCAAAAAGACCTGTAAGGCCAGTGGAGCAGTGCAACAACATCCAGAAGACGTGTATGATGCCACAAAGGGATGTACTACTGCACTCTTGCACACATACAGGACAGGTATAAGACTCTACATAACAGAGGTATAGAGTTGGTATTGTGAAATTATAGACCTGTCCAGAAAGGAATAATATGGACACAAAATGGAACAAAAGACAAGAATGGCAATGCCGTCAACAATCAATATGCATCACAACTATAAAACATGGTCTACACTGTACTGTTAGATACCCAATGCACAGTAGACCTCAGCCATATGCATATCAATTGTAGAACAACTATTCTGTATACTGGACTGCACAGTACAAGTCACCCCAATGGTGAATTAGACAAAATAAAACTTTTATATAAATAGGAACGTCCTCACCCGTTGTTGAGTTGTCAGTAGTAGGTTCTCATGGAGCTTCCTAATGGAAAAGAGCAGATATCAGGAAGGAAAATCCCAGCAGTAAGTTAGAATTGGCACCTGGTTCTACCCCTATTCAGCCCTAAATGGGATGCTACACTGCCCTGATGCCCCTTTGCTCCCATCCTAACAAGGGCAGTCCACAGCTACCACTGCAATAATCAGGCCCTGCACTTGCCCTTTAAATACCTTTTAATATACCCTTGCTGCTTGTCTTATAAAAATAGTGGATTATTGTGTGCATATCACCTTTGCTGCTTAGACCTTTATTCAACGTGGAAAATCACTCACTCGCTCATGTCACTAGCACCTTAAAAACATCTCCAGAATTCGACCTTTTCTCATCTTTGATACTGCAAAAACTCTTAGGCTGTGTGCCCACGATGCGTTTTTTAAGCATTTCCACAGCGGCAAAAACGCTGCAGAAACGCTAAAAAAACGCTTGGTAGAAGGCCTGCCATGTTCCCCAATGATAATCCACATGTGCTGTGCACATGCTGCTGAAATTTCCGCTGCGGATTATCATTGCGGAAAAAAACGCAGCACTACCAATTATTTTGCGGAAGTGCTGCGTTTTCGCTGCCATTGACTTTCATTGGAACGCTTGGATTCCGCATCACTGCATCTGTACATACGGAATCCAAGCATTTCAATGTGCGGATGGTACCCGTGTGTGGAGGACAGGAGACTCTCCTCCGGACCCGGGTACCATAGAACCTGTAAAAAAAAGAATAAAATAAAAAATAAATATTATATTTACCTTCTGATGGCCCCCGGTGTGCTTGTCTTCCCTTGCTGGCAGATCGCGGTGGACTGAAGGACCTGCGCTGACGTCATAGTCATGTGACGGCAGGTCCTTCAGTGTAGTGTACCGCGAGCTGCCGGCAAGCCAGGACGGAGCGAAGCAAGACTGTGGGTCATCGGAAGGTAAGTATAGATTTTTTTTTTTTTACCATTCTTTCAGTCACACTATATAAACCCATGCCGGTTGCATGGATTTATATAGTGTGACCAAGTTGTCAAGCACTTTCCAAGTGATGCTAAAATCGCTTGGAAAGCGCTTGACAACCCGCATGCGGAAATGCATGTGAAGAACGCTTCACATGCGCATGTCCATGGCAGGAAAAACGCTTGTACAATCCGCATGTACAATCCGCATGTACAATCCGCATGCATTTTTTCTGCCAGTGAGATGCAGAAATGCTCAGGAAAAAATCCTGAGCATTTCTGCATCGTGGGCACATAGCCTTACTGTCGCTCTTATTCACTACTACAACTCTCTTCTAATCGGTCTCCCTCTAAACAAACTCTCTCCTCTCCAATCCCTTCTGAATGCAGCAGCCAGGGTCGTATTTCTATCAAGCCGCTTCACCAACGCTTCTTATCTGTGCCAGTCATTGCACTGGTTGGTTAAACAATTGTAATGCAGGTGGTGGATGGAATGCAATGCACAGAGACACACGGCGAGGACAGTCAGGGATGGATATAAACAGTTTATATATACAGTTAGGTCCATATATATTTGGACAGAGACAACATTTTTCTAATTTTGGTTCTAGACATTACCACAATCAATTTTAAACAAAACAATTCAGATGCAGTTGAAGTTCAGTCTTTCAGCTTTCATTTGAGGGTATCCACATTAAAATTGGATGAAGGGTTTAGGAGTTTCAGCTCCTTAACATGTGCCACCCTGTTTTTAAAGGGACCAAAAGTAATTGGACAATTGACTCCAAGGCTATTTCATGGACAGGTGTGGGCAATCCCTTCGTTATGTCATTCTCAATTAAGCAGATAAAAGGCCTGGAGTTGATTTGAGGTGTGGTGCTTGCATTTGGAAGGTTTTGCTGTGAAGTAAACATGCGGTCAAAGGAGCTCTCCATGCAGGTGAAACAAGCTATCCTTAAGCTGCAAAAACAGAAAAAACCCATCCGAGAAATTGCTACAATATTAGGAGTGGCAAAATCTACAGTTTGGTACATCCTGAGAAAGAAAGAAAGCACTGGTGAACACATCAATGCAAAAAGACCTGGGCGCCCACGGAAGACAACAGTGGTGGATGATCGGAGAATAATCTCCATGGTGAAGAGAAACCCCTTCATAACAGCCAACCAAGTGAACAACACTCTCCAGGAGGTAGGCGTATCAATATCCAAATCTACCATAAAGAGAAGACTGCATGAAAGTAAATACAGAGGGTTCACTGCACGGTGCAAGCCACTCATAAGCATCAAGAATAAAAAGCTTGACTGGACTTTGCTAAAAAACATCTAAAAAAGCCAGCACAGTTCTGGAAGAACATTCTTTGGACAGATGAAACCAAGATCAACCTCTACCAGAATGATGGAAAGAGAAAAGTATGGCAAAGGCGTGGTACAGCTCATGACCCAAAGCATACCACATCATCTGTAAAACACACTGGAGGCAGTGTGATGACTTGGGCATGCATGGCTGCCAGTGGCACTGGGTCACTAGTGTTTATTGATGATGTGACACAGGACAGAAGCAGCCGAATGAATTCTGATGTATTCAGAGCCAATGACCCAAAACATAAAGCCAAAGAAACCCAGGAGTTTATTAAAACAAAGAAGTGGAATATTCTTGAATGGCCAAATCAGTCACCTGATCTCAACCCAATTGAGCATGCATTTCACTTGTTAAAGACTAAACTTCAGACAGAAAGGCCCACAAACAAACAGCAACTGAAAACCACCACAGTGAACGCCTGGCAGAGCATCAAAAAGGAGGAAACACATTGTCTGGTGATGTCCATGAGTTCAAGACTTCAGGCAGTCATTGCCAACAAAGGGTTTTCAACCAAGTACTAGAAATGAACATTTTATTTACAATTATTTAATCTGTCCAATTACTTTTGGTCCCTTTAAAAACAGGGTGGCACATGTTAAGGAGCTGAAACTCCTAAACCCTTCATCCAATTTTAATGTGGATACCCTCAAATGAAAGCTGAAAGGCTGAACTTCAACTGCATCTGAATTGCTTTGTTTAAAATTCATAGTGGTAATGTCTAGAACCAAAATTAGAAAAATGTTGTCTCTGTCCAAACATATATGGACCTAACTGTATATGCAAAAGGTGTTCTAAACAAGGGAATGGTAACAGGGATAACAAACGGTAATTTGAAGTAATAATGCAAAGTCTCTTAAGGTAGTGTGATGCACCCAATTGTGGGAGTCATCACGTTAGTTCTTTAACTCTGTATATGGCATTAGCGGGGGTCACCGGTTATTCCCGCTAGGCCGCAAGTCTTTTCCGGACAAAGTCAATCAAATCAAGTTTAGCTTCTTCCGCCCCAACCGGTCCCCTCCCAACCTGAGATCCTAAACCCAGCTGCCCCTGGTACCGTAGGTGAACAGTGGAAGTGATGGCCCTGTTCACTTGTGCAGCTCCTCTGCTCCCACTGGCATGACTCTCTTGGTGCAGCCTTCTCCCAGCTCCTCTCTGCTTGGCCGTTGGAGGCAGTCTCTCAAGCCTTGGGTAGGAGGATCCAGACCTCATCTGTTGGCAGGCGACGTCGGGTCCTGCGAACTCACTCAGCACCGCAAACAGGTCCCGACTCTCCTCAGCAGGCGCAGCACTCGAGGCACCTCTGTGGGTAATCCAGGGTTCATCCACCGGTGTCCGGCTGTTATGTATCGCAGGCCTCTGGCTCAGGCCTGCCACGCTGGGCTTCTCAGCACGTCGGGAGCACGTCTGCTCCTCTCTGCAGCTTGGCGACAATCCTGCCTCAGGCTTGGCGCGCTGGACTTTTATATGCAGGAAATCCTTCCTGGAAGTTATCTGATCGGGTCCAGCATCTAAATCTGCTCCCCCTTCAACTTTCCTAACACATCTTGGTTCCGTTTGATTGTGTCTGACCAGCAGATGGCAATCTCTCCTCATCTTTGACACATTCTGCAAGAATTCTCCAGAAGGCTCTTTTTCTTCTACAGTCATGGCCAAAAGTTTTGAGAATGACACCAAAATTATATTTTCACATGATCTGCTGGCCTTTGGTTTTTATTAGTGTTTGTCTGATGTTTATATCACATACAGAAATATAATTGCAATCATATTTTGAGTACCATTAGGTTATATTGACAGTTAGAATGAGTTAATGCAGCAAGTCAATATTTGCAGTGTTGCCCCTTCTTCTTCAAGACTTCTGTAATTCTCCCTGGCATGCTCTCAATCAACTTTTGGACCAAATCCTGACTGATAGCAGTCCATTCTTGCATAATCAATGCTTGGATTTTGCCAGAATTTGTTGGTTTTTGTTTGTCCACCCGTCTCTTGATGATTGACCACAAGTTCTCAATGGGATTAAGATCTGGGGAGTTTCCAGGCCATGGACCCAAAATCTCTATGTTTTGTTCCATGAGCCATTTAGTTATCACCTTTGCTTTATGGCAAGGTACTCCATCATGCTGGAAAAGGCATTGTTGGGCGCCAAACTGCTCTTGGACGGTTGGGAGAAGTTTCTCTTGGAGAACATTCTGGTACCATTCTTTATTCATGGCTGTGTTTTTAGGCAAGACTGTGAGTGAGCCGATTCCCTTGGCTGAGAAGCAACCCCACACATGAATGGTTTCAGGATACTTTACAGTTGGCATGAGACAAGACTGGTGGTAGCGCTCACCTCTTCTTCTCCGAATAAGCTGTTTTCCAGATGTCCCAAACAATCGAAAAGGGGATTCATCAGAGAAAATGACTTTGCCCCAGTCCTCAGCAGTCCACTCCCTGTACCTTTTGCAGAATATCAGTCGGTCCCTGATGTTTTTTCTGGAGAGAAGTGGCTTCTTTGCTGCCCTCCTTGAAACCAGCCCTTGCTCAAAGAGTCTCCGCCTCACAGTGCGTGCAGAAGCACTCACACCAGCCTGCTGCCATTCCTGAGCAAGCTCGGCACTAATGGTAGTCCGATCCCGCAGCTGAAACAGTTTTAAGATACGGTCCTGGCGCTTGCTGGTCTTTCTTGGGCGCCCTGGAGCCTTTTTGACAACAATGGAAGCTCTCTCCTTGAAGTTCTTGATGATGCGATAGATTGTTGACTGAGGTGCAATCTTTGTAGCTGCGATACTCTTCCCTGTTAGGCCATTTTTGTGCAGTGCAATGATGGCTGCACGTGTTTCTTTAGAGATAACCATGGTTAACTGAAGAGAAACAATGATACCAAGAACCAGCCTCCTTTTAAAGTGTCCAGTGATGTCATTCTTACTTAATCATGACTGATTGATCGCCAGCCCTGTCCTCATCAACACCCACACCTGTGTTAATGGATCAATCACTAAAACGATGTTAGCTGCTCCTTTTAAGGCAGGACTGCAATGATGTTGAAATGTGTTTTGGGGGATAAAGTTCATTTTCTGGGCAAATATTGACTTTGCAAGTACAGTAATTGCTGTTAAGCTGATCACTCTTTGACATTCAGGAGTATATGCAAATTGCCATTACAAAAAATGAAGCAGTAAACTTTGGAAAAATTACTATTTGTCTCATTCTCAATACTTTTGGCCATGACTGTACTACACAATCACTACAAAATACAAACTCATCTCTCTCAGCCACCTACCCACCTACAGCGGTGGCCAAAAGTATTGGCACCCCTGCAATTCTGTCACATAATACTCAGTTTCTTCCTGAAAATGATTGCAGTCACAAATTCTTTGGTATTATTATCTTCATTTAATTTGTCTTCAATGAAAAAACACAAAAAGAATTGTCCTAAAGCCAAATTGGATATAATTCCACACCAAACCTAAAAAAGGGGGTGGACAAAAGTATTGGCACTGTTTGAAAAATCATGTGATGTTTCTCTAATTCGTGTAATTAACAGCACCTGTAACTTACCTGTGGCACCTAACCGGTGTTGGCAATAACTAAATCACACTTGCAGCCAGTTAACATGGATTAAAGTTGTCTCAACCTCTGTCCTGTGTCCTTGTGTGTACCACATTGAGCATGGAGAAAAGAAAGAAGACCAAAGAACTGTCTGAGGACTTGAGAAACCAAATTGTGAGGAAGCATGAGCAATCTCAAAGCTACAAGTCCATCTCCAAAGACCTGAATGTTCCTGTGTCTTCCGTGCGCAGTGTCATCAAGAAGTTTAAAGCCCATGGCACTGTGGCTAACCTCCCTAGATGTGGACGGAAAAGAAAAATTGACGAGAGATTTCAACGCAAGATTGTGCGGATGGTGGATAAAGAACCTCGACTAACATCCAAACAAGTTCAAGCTGCCCTGCAGTCCGAGGGTACAACAGTGTCAACCCGTACTATCCGTCAGCATCTGAATGAAAAGGGACTGTATGGTAGGATACCCAGGAAGACCCCACTTCTTCCCCGAGACATAAAAAAGCCAGGCTTGAGTTTGCCAAAACTTACCTGAGAAAGCCTAAAACGTTTTGGAAGAATGTTCTATGGTCAGTTGAGACAAAAGTAGAGCTTTTTGGGAAAAAGCATCAACATAGAGTGTACAGGAAAAAAAAGAGGCATTCAAAGAAAAGAACACGGTCCCTACAGTCAAACATGGCGGAGGTTCCCTCTGGCACTGGACTGCTTGACCGTGTGCATGGCATTATGAAGTCTGAAGACTACCAACAAATTTTGCAGCATAATGTAGGGCCCAGTGCGAGAAAGCTGGGTCTCCCTCAGAGGTCATGGGTCTTCTAGCAGGACAATGACCCAAAACACACTTCCAAAAGCACTATAAAATGGTTTGAGAGAAAGCACTGGAGACTTCTAAGCTGGCCAGCAATGAGTCCAGACCTGAATCCCATAGAACACCTGTGGAGAGATCTCAAAATGGCAGTTTGGAGAAGGCACTCTTCAGATATCAGGGACCTGGAGCAGTTTGCCAAAGAAGAATGGTCTACAATTCCAGCAGAGCATTGTGAGAAACTCATTGATGGTTACCGGAAGCGGTTGTTCGCAGTTATTTTGGCTAAAGGTTGTGCAACCAAGTATTAGGCTGAGGGTGCCAATACTTTTGTCTGGCCCATTTTTGGAGTTTTGTGTGAAATGATCAATGATTTGATTTTTGCTTCATTCTCTTTTGTGTTTTTTCCTTGCAAGCAAATTAAATAAAGATAATAATACCGAAGAATTTGTGATTGCAATCATTTTCAGGAAGAAACTGAGTATTATCTGACAGAATTGCAGGGGTGCCAATGCTTTTGGCCACCACTGTATATCTCATTCCTCATTTCTGTGTATCACCCCTCCCGTGCCCTCCATTCTGCAACTGATCTAAGACTGACATCCTCAGAACTTCACACCTCCATCTCCAAGAATTCTCTCGTGCCGTACCAGTTTTCTGTAATTATATAAAGGTTTCCCAAGATCATATTAGACTAGGGCACATCAGCATGCATAAGTAAGAGTGTGCCCATGTAACTCCAAAAGCATGAAAAAAAACAGAGAAACTAGGAGTTTCTTGTACAAAAAAATAACAAAATCTTTATTAAATACACATGTATACATATTAGCAAGAAGACAATATGGGTAAAAGCAGTGTGCATAAAGAGCAGTGTCAGGAAACCCCCCCCCCCCCAGAACAAAAAAACTGGTCAGAGGTTATCTATGATTGTATACTAGGTATGGGCCGGGAAAAGCGGAATATTTAAGGCTAATCATAACAGGTTAATCTAGGTAGTGTATATAAAGCAAGTAATAGGAGTATAAGCACACAGTGTGCCTGCTAAAATACAAACTCCCAGGGCCAGCATCAACACATATATAAGTACCAGAGTATTGTACCACAAACCTAAGATGGCTTACCCTAATTTTAGTGTCCCAAAGACCCTCAGACAGGTAGCTGGGGTGGATTGGCGTCTTCCCAATGCACGTTTCGCGTTGCCTGTGCTTTGCTTTCTCAAGGGAAGTATTGTCTTCTTGCTCATATGTATACATGTGTATTTAATAAAGATTTTGTTATATTTTTGTACAAGAAACTCCTAGTTTCTCTGTTTTTTTCAGTTTTCTGTAATGCCTAAAATGCGTACAACGCAATGACACTGTAAAGGAAGCGGAACATAAAGTCAGCCATGTGTGCCAGACTGCCAACAGCCAAGACTTCCCTGTTCTCACCAAGAGGATGACTGTCCATGTTCTCTTCCTCCTCCTCTTTATCACCCAATCCGTGTTGACATGAGATGAGGCTGGGCTGATTAGCATCTTTATGCACACGCCCGGACTGACTGGCTTGTGCGTGTTTAGTGATCCCACTGGACCATGAACCGGAGAGTGCCTGGAGGGGCGTAACTAAGTATCTACCCGATCCGACCAAGGTCGCACGACGGCTAACGACTCCAGTGCACCAGGGAGGAACTGAGCAGAGGGACCAGGTGCTACTCCACGTCAGACCCCGGACACGGCTGTTGACCCACACCGGAGAATACAGGAACAGGCAGGTTAGGCTGGCACACTGACTGGTGGGT
This sequence comes from Phyllobates terribilis, assembly GCF_046119375.1. Taxonomy (NCBI): domain Eukaryota; kingdom Metazoa; phylum Chordata; class Amphibia; order Anura; family Dendrobatidae; genus Phyllobates; species Phyllobates terribilis. Next base: position 64,636,326 of record NW_027362761.1, on the reverse strand, counting down.
ATAGGCAGGCATGACAGGTATGCAGACAGGCGGGCACTGGTAAGCACGTCTGGTATGCAGGCAGGGAGTACTGGCAAGCACGGCTGGAGTGCCGACAGGGAGGCACTAGCAGGTTGGAGCACAGACTGGATAAGGTCCAGTACAGACTGGGACTCAGGAACAGAACCGCAGATGCGGTAGACAAGCAGAGCAGAGCCAGACCGCCGGAGCGGTGAACAAGAGCAGAGCAGGGCGAGGCTGCTGGAGCGGTGAGCAAGAGCAGAGCAGAGTGAGACCGCCTGAACGGTGAGCAAAGGCAGGGCAGAGCGAGACCGCTTGGAGCGGTGAGCAAAGGCAGAGCAGAGCGAGACCACCTGGAGCGGTGAGCAAAGGCAGAGCAGAGCGAGACCGTATGGAGCGGTGAGCAAAGGCAGAGCAGAGCGAGACCGACTGGAGTGGTGAGCAAAGGCAGGGCAGAGCGAGACCGCCTGGAGCGGTGAGCAAAGGCAGGGCAGAGCGAGACCGCCTGGAGCAGTGAGCAAGGCAGAGCAGGTAGGAACCGCCGGAGCGGTGAGCAAGGCAGAGCAGGCAAGAACCGCCGGAGCGGTGAGCAAGGCAGAGCAGGCAAGAACCGCCGGAGCGGTGAGCAAGGCAGAGCAGGCAGGAACCGCTGGAGCGGTGAGCAAGGCAGAGCGGGCAGAAGCCGCCGGAGCGGTGAGCAAGGTAGGGCAGAGAGAAACCGCCTGGAGCGGTGAGCAAGGCAGAGCAGGTAGGAACCGCCGGAGCGGTGAGCAAGGCAGAGCAGGCAAGAACCGCCGGAGCGGTGAGCAAGGCAGAGCAGGCAAGAACCGCCGGAGCGGTGAGCAAGGCAGAGCAGGCAGGAACCGCTGGAGCGGTGAGCAAGGCAGAGCGGGCAGAAGCCGCCGGAGCGGTGAGCAAGGTAGGGCAGAGAGAAACCGCCTGGAGCGGTGAGCAATGGCAGGGCAGAGCGAGACCGCCTGGAGCGGTGAGCAAAGGCAGAGCAGAGCGAGACCGCCTGGAGCGGTGAGCAAAGGCAGAGCAGAGCGAGACCGCCTGGAGCGGTGAGCAAAGGCAGAGCAGAGAGAGACTGCCTGGAGCGGTGAGCAAAGGCAGAGCAGAGCGAGACCGCCTGGAGCGGTGAGCAAAGGCAGGGCAGAGCGAGACCACCTGGAGCGGTGAGCAAGGCAGAGCAGGCAAGAACCGCCGGAGCGGTGAGCAAGGCAGAGCAGGCAAGAACCACCGGAGCGGTGAGCAAGGCAGAGCAGGCAAGAACCACTGGAGCGGTGAGCAAGGCAGAGCAGGCAGGAACCGCCGAAGCGGCGAGCAAGCAGAAACCGCCGGAGCGGTGAGCAAGGTAGGGCAGAGAGAAACCGCCGGAGCGGTGAGCAAGGCAGAGCGGGCAGAAACCGCCGGAGCAGTAAGCAAGGCAGAGCAGGCAAGAACCGCCGGAGCGGTGAGCAAGGCAGAGCAGGCAGGAACCGCCGGAGCGGTGAGCAAAGGCAGAGCAGAGGGGACAGGGCTCTGTTCACACGGAACAGACTGGAAGGGAAAGGCAGAACCAGATACACACAAGATACTTTCAATGAAGTAGCGAGTGGACTCTAAACTCACGAACGGAAGTACAGCGACAACGAGTAGGAGTTAGGTGCAAGTTCAGACTCTGCAGAAAAAGGGAAGGTACGGACATAGAGAAAAACGGGAAACAGGCTAGGAGAGTGTTCAGACAGGAACTGAGTGTTCAGACAGAAACTGACACTGCAGCGAGATACAGGAGCGAGTCTGGGAATGCGGCCCCCAGAAAGGGCGGAACGAACAGGCTAGGAGCGTGTTCAGACTGGCCTGGAAATACAGCCTCCAGGAAGGCGGACAGACACGCAAGAAAACACAGACAACAGGTCTAGGTATGCGGCCCCTAGAAGGCGGGACGAACAGGCTAGGATACAGTTCAGACAGGAATTGCTACTGAAAGAGATACAGGAGCCAGTCTGGGAATACAGTCCCCAGAGTGGCGGAAACAGACAAGAACAGAACAGGACCTGGCACATTCAGCGTCAAGTGGCACACTGAATGAAAGCGTTGCTCAGGCCTCAGCTTCCAGGTGAAGCTGGTTTAAATATCCAGTGACTGACAGCAATAGGCTGAGGACGCATTAGGGGTGTGCCCACAGCAGCTACAAGAAACAGGAAGTGACCGGGCTGCCGCCCTAAGCAGCCAGAACAGAGGCAAGCAGACAGCATGGAAAGAAGCCAGGCTAGCAGACTGGACTGATGATCAAGTTTGCGATCTTGGATAGTGGGAGATGGTGCCCTATGCAAGAACGCCGCCAGGTATGTTACAGCATCACCCTGTATAGTTCCTTGCTCCGCTTGCAATGCCTCCTCTTTAACCCCTGAAAAGTCCAAGACATAGTAATACGTACCTGCACCCTGGGCTTTAACAGCCAGATTCGTATTAGTGCGCCCTGTTGATTTCGCCCGCACACAGGCTGTGCTGGCGCGATCGCCGCCGGGTGTCAGCTGATTATCACAGCTGACACCTGGTGCTATGTGCTGCAAGTGGTTCCGCACCGCTTCCGACACATTAACCCCCGCAATGCTGCGATCAAAGTCGATTGCAGCATTGCGGGGGCAAGGGAAGGTGATCGCAATACTCACCTCCTCTCCCGGCCTCCAGCGCTGTCTGCCACGGCTTCCTGGATGTTGCCATGACGACCCGATGTCGTCATGACAACATCCGGGTCACCAGACAGCAGGAAGATACTTTGGTCATGGGCAGTGCATAACCAAAGTATCTTCTGCATCTGCAGCGCTGACAGCCTGTATAGCACAGGGATGGTGCTCCATCCCTATGCTATACAGGCGATCAGAGTAAAAAAGTGAAAGTCCCACAGTGGGACAAAGTATAAAAGTAAAAAAATGGAAAAAAAAATAGAAAAAAAATTGGAAAAATATAAAAAAAAATTAAAAAAAAACAATCCACCAAAACAAAAAAAATATAATGTACCCATCATTAAATATTATTATGGAAAAAAAAAACAGCAATAAAAGTACATATATTTGGTATCGCCACGTCCGGAACGACCTGACCTATAAAACTGTCCCACTAGTTAACCCCTTTAGTGAATACAGTAAAAAAAAAAAAAAAAAAAAAAAATGAAGCAAAAAACAATGCTTTATCATCATACCGCCAAACAAAAAATGGAATAACACGCGATCAAAAAGTCGAATATAAATAAAAATGGTACCGCTGAAAACGCCATCTTGTCCCACAAAAAAACAAGCCAACACACAGCTCCATCAGCCAAAAAATAAAAAAGTTATAGCTCTCAGAATAAAGCGATGCAAAAAATATTTTTTTATATAAAATAGCTTTTATTGTGAAAAAGCGCCAAAACATAGAAAAACGATATAAATGTCATACCGCTGTAAACGTACTGACCCGAAGAATAAAGCTACCTTATCAATTTTACCACACACGGAACAGCATAAAAAAAAAAAAAAAAAAACAATTCCTGAATTGTTGGTTTTTGTTTATTCTACGTCACAAAAATCGGAATAGAAAGTGATCAAAAAATGTCACGTGCCTGAAAATGGTACCAATAAAAACGTCAACTTGTTCCGCAAAAAACAAGCCATCACATGACTCTGTCGGCTAAAATAAGGAAAAATTATAGCTCTCAAAATATGACGATGCAAAAACTAGACTTTACAAAAAAATGCATCTTTTAGTGTGTGACAGCTGTCAATCATAAAAACCCGATATGATTCTGGTATCGTTGTAATCGCACCGACCCGAGGAATAAAGTCGTCTAATCACTTATACTGCATGAGGAACTGCGTAAAAAATAAACTCTAGGGTTAGGGTTGTGCTAGTGTTAGGGTTGGGGTTAAGGTTGGGCTAGGGTTGGGCTAGGGTTAGGGCTGGGGTTGGGGTTAGGGTTAGGGTTGGGCTAGGGTTAGGGTTGGGCTAGGGTTAGGGTTAGGCTCGGGTTAGGGTTGGGCTCGTGTTAGGGTTGAGGTTAGGATTAGGGTTGGGGCTATGGTTAGGGTTGGGGTTGGGGTTAGGGTTGGGCTAGGGTTTGGCTACGGTTAGGGTTGGGGTTGGGGTTAAGGTTGGGCTAGGGTTAGCGTTGGGCCAGGGTTAGGGTTGGGGCTTGTTTTAGGGTTGGGGTTAGGGTTGGGATTTTTTTCAAAAGTTAAAAGAAAAAGATGATGATATGGGGACTAGTGTTGAGCGCAAGTACTCGCTACTTGAGTTTGCATCAGGTGCTCGGGTATGCACTGAGTATTGTGGGTGCTCGAGTGATATGCTCAAGTCTCCGCCCCATATGCTTTGTGGCCAAAAAAAACTCACGGGGATTGCACGAGCGATCCCCGCATGTTTTTTTTTGGGTGTCTAATAACCATGAAACATGCGGGACTCGAGCATGTCACTCGAGCACACGCGATACATGGTGCATACCTGAGTAGCCGATGCAAACTCAAGTAGCGAGCACTTGCGCTCAAGACTAATGACAACTTATTCAATATGATGACCTAATGTTATCAAATTCTGTGTCGTATCTCTGAGTTCAAAATGTTCACTATGCCCCTTGATAAAATCCTTGAGGGGTGTAGTTTCCAAAATGGGGTCACTTGTGGGGGGTTTCCACTATTTAGGCACATCAGGGGCTCTCCAAATGCGACATGGCGTCCGATCTCAATTCCAGCCAATTTTGCGTTCAAAAAGTCAAATGGCGTTCAAAAAGTCAAATGGCGCTCCTTCCCTTCCGAGCCCTGCCGTGCGCCCAAACAGTGGTTTTCCCCAACATATGATGTATCGGCATGCTCAGGAGGAATTGCACAACAAATTGCATGGTGCAATTTCTCCTGTTACCCTCATGAAAATGCAAAATTGGAGGCTGAAAAACATTTTTGTTGCAAAAATGTGAAAATTTTATTTTTACGGCACAATGTTCTAAACTTCTGTGAAGCACCTCGGGGTTCAAGGTGCTCACCACATATCTAGACAAGTTCCCTGAGGGGTCTACTTTCCAAAATGGTGTCACTTGTGGGAGGTTTCCACTGTTTAGGCACATCAGGGGCTCCCCAAACACAACATGGCGTTCGCTAATTATTCAAGCAAATTTTACATTCAAAAAGTCAAATGGCGCTCCTTCCCTTCCGAACCCTGCCGTGCACCCAAACAGTGGTTTTTCCCCACATATGGGGTATCTTAATACTCAGGGGAAATTGCACAACAAATTTTGTGGTCCATTTTTTCCTGTTACCCCTGCGAAAATAAAAAAAATTGGGTCTAAAGTAACATTTTTGTGAAAAAAGTTAAATGTTAATTTTTTTCTTCCACATTCCAAAAATTCCTGTGAAGCACCTGAAGGGTTAATAAAGTTCTAGAATGTGGTTTTGAGCACCTTGAGGGGTGCAGTTTTTAGAATGATGTCACTTTTGAGTATTTTCTGTCATAAACACCAATCAAAGTGACTTTAAATATGATGTGGTCCCTAAAAAAATGGTTTTGTAAATTTTGTTGGAAAAATGAGAAATCACTGGTCAACTTTTAACCCTTAGAGCTCCCTAATAAAAAAAAAAATTGGTTCCAAAATTGTGCTGATGTAAGGTAGACATGTGGGAAATGTTATTTTTTAACTATTTTCTGTGACATACTGTATCTCTCTGATTTAAGGGCATAAAAATTCAAATTTTGAAAATTGCGAAATTTTAAACATTTTCGCCAAATTTCCATTTTTTTCACAAATAAACGCAAGCGATATCGAAGAAATTTTATCATAATCATGAAGTACAATATGTCACGAAAAAACAATCTCAGAATCAGGGGGATCCGCTGAAGCGTTCCAGAGTAATTACCTCATAAAGTGACAGTGGTCAGAATTGTAAAAATTGGCCTGGTTATTAACGTTCAAACCACCTTGGGTTGTAAAGGGGTTAATTATGAGCAGCGAGTGTTTCAGTAGACAGAGAAGCGGGATGGTGACGCTACTTATGGTGTCATCGCCGCTCACCATCTTGGTGGAGTCCTTAAAGTTTTGGAGGACGGCACAGATGTCAGACATCCATGCCCACTCATCAGCTCTTATGTGTGGAGGCTGATCTGAATACCCACGGACATGTTGAAGCTGGTACTCAACAACTACTCTCTGCTGCTCAAAATCATTCCAAACATATGCAACGTTGATTTCCAACGCGTAGACACATCACACACCAGTGAGCTGGAAGCTGCAAACGCTGCTGAAGACCTGCCAGGGCTGTAGAAGCTGTAGCTGACTTTCTGAAATGGGAACACATGTGGCGTACTTTCACAAGCCGCTCTGGCAGATCCGTGTAGATTTTGTGAAACTGCAGAACCACAAAGTTGAGAACATCAGCCAGGCATCAGCACCCAGTGCACTCGGGCACGAGTCGGGGCCCTGAGCAGGCGGGGGGGCCCACTCGCCTTCGGGCACCCGTGAGCAGTGCTGTGCCGGTGCCAGTGCCCCCCCCCCGGCCTACTCAGGGCCCCGGCAGCCGGAGGCACAATACTTACCTCTCCCCGTGCCTCCATAGCAGGTCCGGTCTCTTCCACGTCCTCTGACTGTGACGTCTCAAGTCAGAGGGTGCGGTGACGTCTTTCCACTGCACCCTTTGCTGAGCCGTCACAGCGCAGGCATTATATGGGGGGAAGTGACATCCTGCGTGGGGCATTATATGGGGGGGAGTGAAATCCTGCATGGGGCATTATGTGTGGGGGGAGACAGCCTGCTTGGGGCATTATGTGGGGGGGGCACAGCCTGCATGGGGCATTATATGGGGGGGAATGACATCCTGCATGGGGCATTATATGGGGGGATGTGACATCCTGTGTGGGGCATTATATGGGGGGAAAGTGACATCCTTCGTGGGGCATTATATGGGGGGGAAGTGACATCCTGCATGGGGCATTATATGGGGGGGAAGTGACATCCTGCATGGGGCATTATGTGTATGGGGAGACACAGCCAGCATGGGGCATTATGTTTGGGGGGGACACAGCCTACAAGGGGCATTATAAGGGGGCCAGTATCCTGTATGGAGCGTTATATGAGGGCCAGTATTCTGTATGGAGCATTATATGGGGGTCAGTATTCTATATGGAGCGTTATATGGGGCCCATAATACTGTATGGAGAACTATAATATCTGCACTGTGCGCTGCAAGGTTTCGCCGGTTTCTGAGCTATTGTAGAATTTACTATAGATATCGCTCATCTAATGTAAGAAGTGAAATCTTTGGCATTGTCCTATATCTATATACAGTGTATATATATATATATATATATATATATATATATTTCTCTGCAGTATCTGTGCATCATGAATCGTGGTATGTGTTAAAGGGGCCCACTGAGACTCTTTCGCCCAGGCCCAGGCCCACAAAAACCTGGAGCTGGCCCTGCTTGGCATGGTACATGTGTGAGCTTGCCAAGCTTCAGAGACGCCACCAGGTTCTCTGATACAGCTTTCAATAACTCAGCAACGGTGTGCGGTTTGTCACCTAAGCATACAGTTCTGCTTATTGTTATTGACACACACAAAGTTTAAGTAAATAATCTGGAATATGTCCTGAAAAAATGAATCAAGTGATGGAGATGGAGGCTGAAGAGGAGGAGGAGGTGGTGGTGCAGGAGATGTAGAATGTAGAGGTAACCCTGATTGACCCAGGGCCCGCAATCCTCTGCGTCGGGAGGACGTGTTCCGTCCCAGGGTCCCACTGGGTCCTGGCTTCCACAATATTATCACAGTGGAATACGTCAGTGAGATGAACCGTCCCTGGCCACATTCACTTGTCCACGTGTTTGTGGTTAGGCGGTCCTTCACACTTAAGTGCACTGGGAAGGGCACGGGTAATGTTCTGGGACCTACGCTTGTGGAAGGCGGAGACGATACCGGGAGAAATAGTGGCGGCTGGGGACCGAGTATAGACACCCAGCCGCCATGAGGTTGTGGAAAGCTTCCGCCTCCACGAGTCTAAAAGGCAACATTTCAAGTGCAAGCAGTAGTCCAGAAATGTGGCAGTTTAGTATTGCGGCCTGTAAGTAGGTGGGTGGGTTTTTGGCTGTATACTTGCGCTTGCATTCCAAGTAACAGAAAGCTAAGGAGATGGATGATCCATCATGAATAATTTGCTCGTTGAGTAGGAGACCGACCACTGCTGCTGTGGAAAGGTTGTGGAAAGCTTCCGCCTCCATGAGCCTAAAAGGCAACATTTCAAGTGCAAGCAGTAGTCACAAAATTGAACGCTGCAAAGGGACAAGACGTTGACGGTGATGGTTGCAAGTCTGCAACGACAGGTGCAGGGCAGGAGGCATGCACAACAGCGGAAGAGGCAGTGGTGTCACCTGCAGACACTGTTTCTAGACCTTGGTGTTTGGCCTAGCTAGTCGGGTGCTTTGCTGTCATGTGCCTGAGCATGCTGGTGGTGGTCAGCAGGGCCGGCGTCAGCACCCGGCGCACCCGGGCAAGTGCCGGGGTCCCGAGCAGGCGGGGGGGCCCATTCGCCGTTGGGTACCATGCCGCGCTATGGGACCCGTGAGCGGAGGAGAGCAGTGCCAGCGCCCGCTCCCCCCCTCGCTTGCTCAGGGCCCCAGCACCCGGCGCATTACTTACCTCTCCCTGTGCCTCCGCAGCAGCTCCGGTTTCTTTCCGCGGCTGCTGCACAGTGACGTCTCAGGTCAGAGGGCGCGGTGACGTCTTTACACCGCGCCCTCCCCTGAGCCGTCACAGCACAGAGCGGGAAGACGCCGACGCACGTGAGGAGTCCGGAGCAGCGGCAGCAGGTGAGGAGAAGTGAGGTATTTGATTTTTTTTTTTTATTGTATGGAGGCATGGGGCAATATATGGGGGGGGCTGGGGGCGACATCCTGCATGAGGCATTATAAGGGAGGGGGGTATGTGACATCCTGCATGGGGCATTATAAGCGAAGAGGGAGTGTGACATCCTGCATGGGGCATTATAAGCGAGGGGGGGGTGTGACATCCTGCATGGGGCATTATAAGGGGGGGTGACATCCTGCATGGGGCATTATAAGAGAGGGGTGGTGTGACATCCTGCATGGGACGTTATAAGGGAGGGGGGTATGTGACATCCTGCATGGGGCATTATAAGCAAGGGGGGGTGACATCCTGCATGGGGCATTATAAGCGAGGGGAGAGTGTGACATCCTGTATGGGGCATTATAAGCGAGGGAGGGATGTGACATCCTGCATGGGGCATTATAAAGGGGGGTGACATCCTGCATGGGGCATTATAAGAGAGGGGTGGTGTGACATCCTGCATGGGTCGTTATAAGGGAGGGGGGTATGTGACATCCTGCATGGGGCATTATAAGCGAGGGGGGGTGTGACATCCTGCATGGGGCATTATAAGCGAGGTAGGGGTGTGACATCCTGCATGGGGCATTATAAGGGAGGGGGTGTGTGTGACATCCTGCATGGAGCATTATAAGCAAGGGGGGGGTGACATCCTGCATCCGGCATTATAAGTGAGGGGCGTGACATCCTGCATGGGGCATTATAAGCGGGGGGATGTGACATCCTGCATGGGGCATTATAAGCGAGCGGGGTGTGTGTGACATCCTGCATGGGGCATTATAAGCGAGGGGGGGTGACATCCTGCATGGGGCATTATAAGCGAGGGGTGGTGTGACATCCTGCATGGGACGTTATAAGGGAGGGGGGTATGTGACACCCTGCATGGGGCATTATAAGCGAGGGGGGGTGTGACATCCTGCATGGGGCATTATAAGCGAGGTGGGGTGTGACATCCTGCATGGGGCATTATAAGGGAGGGGGGGTGACATCCTGCATGGGGCATTATAAGGGAGGGGGTGTGTGTGACATCCTGCATGGGGCATTATAAGCGAGGGGGGGTGACATCCTGCATAGGGCATTATAAGGAAGGGGGGTGACATCCTGCATGGGGAATTATAAGCGAGGGGGGGTGTGACATCCTGCATGGGGCATTATAAGCGACGGGGGTGTGTGTGACATCCTGCATGGGGCATTATAAGCGAGGGGGGGTGACATCCTGCATGGGGCATTATAAGGGGGTGTGTGACATCCTGCATGGGGCATTATAAGGGGGGGTGACATCCTGCATGGGGCATTATAAGAGAGGTGGGGTGACATCCTGCATAGGGCATTATAAGGAAGGGGGGTGACATCCTGCATGGGGAATTATAAGCGAGGGGGGGTGTGACATCCTGCATGGGGCATTATAAGCGACGGGGGTGTGTGTGACATCCTGCATGGGGCATTATAAGCGAGGGGGGGTGACATCCTGCATGGGGCATTATAAGGGGGTGTGTGACATCCTGCATGGGGCATTATAAGGGGGTGTGTGACATCCTGCATGGGGCATTATAAGGGGGGGTGACATCCTGCATGGGGCATTATAAGCGAGGGGGGGTGACATCCTGCATAGGGCATTATAAGGAAGGGGGGTGACATCCTGCATGGGGAATTATAAGCGAGGGGGGGTGTGACATCCTGCATGGGGCATTATAAGCGACGGGGGTGTGTGTGACATCCTGCATGGGGCATTATAAGTGAGGGGGGGTGACATCCTGCATGGGGCATTATAAGGGGGTGTGTGACATCCTGCATGGGGCATTATAAGGGGGGGTGACATCCTGCATGGGGCATTATAAGAGAGGTGGGGTGACATCCTGCATGGGGCGTTATAAGGGAGGGGGGGTATGACATCCTGCATGTGGCATTATAAGCGAGGGGGGTGTGACATCCTGCATGGGGGATTATAAGCGAGGTGGGGGTATGACATCCTGCATCCTGCATGGGGCATTATAAGGGAGGGGGGGTGACATCCTGCATGGGGCATTATAAGTGAGGGGGGTGACATCCTGCATGGGGCATTATAAGGGAGGGAGTGACATCCTGCATGGGGCATTATAATGGAGGGGGGGTGACATCCTGCATGGGGCATTATAAGGGGGGGTGACATCCTGCATGGGTCATTATAAGGGAGGGGGGTGACATCCTGCATGGGGCATTATAAGGGAGGGGGGGTGTATGACATCCTGCATGGGGCATTATAAGGGGGGGTGACATCCTGCATGGGGCATTATAAGGGAGGGGTGACATCCTGCATGGGGCATTATAATGGAGGGAGGTGACATCCTGCATGGGGCATTATAAGGGGGGGTGACATCCTGCATGGGGCATTATAATGGAGGGGGGGTGACATCCTGCATGGGGCATTATAAGGGAGGGGGGGTGTATGACATCCTGCATGGGGCATTATAGGGGGGGTGACATCCTGCATGGGGCATTATAAGTAGAGATGAGCGTTGTTCTACTCGAACTGTTCGCCAATCTCAAATTCGAGCTGTTTTGGGCGGTGTTCGAGCCGTTCGGCGAACACGAACAATTTGAGAAAAATTCGGCTGTTCGAGGTTATGTTCAATAACTGTTCGTGCACCAAAATCATAACTGGATTTTTTCTCAGTAATGATGAAAATTAATGTTAATACGCAGTTTGCGTGTACAGCGGGGTGGGGGGAGGGGCAGGGGATGGATCTCTGCAGGAACAATGAAGATCTCCATTTTTTTTTTCTCTTTCCCGCATTTACAGTGGGGAGGTGCAATCTGTCAGCCTATCAGCAGCGCACACACGGAGCGAAGTGCTTTTTTTCACACAAGCAAGGGCATGTGTCATTGGCAGTGTATGTCACATGTCCTTGCCCTATAAGACCAAGCCATTTTCCCCGTCGCCACCATTTTCTCACTGCTGCAGCTGCGTGTTAGACGGCACCGCTGTTGCTGTGTGCGCTATACCTTGTTAATTTCAAGCCAATTTTCGCACAAATCTACAGATAGCTTGGGAGTAGGGAATAATTGTGATTGCAGTCCTTTTAAGGACTAGGTTACAGCATTTCCTACGACTTTTATCAGGCAGGTCTGTGCTCTTAAATAGATAGATTGTGGGAGTAAAGACTAATTGTAATTGGAGTCCTTTTCAGGACTAGGTTACATCAGTTCCTATCAGTTTTTGCCAGGCAGGTCTGTGCCAGTGCTGTGCAAGTTTTTTTCACAGCATTTGGCTGAATCTAGCAAAGCTAATCCTTTTTGGCCTATTGCAGAGTGTGTTAGTCAGTGGAGTAGCCTATCTGTGTTGCAAGATATACCACCTGTGTATAGAATACCAATTTTTTTACTGCACCTAGTGAAGTAAAATCTTTTGGGCATAGCATCATTCTATTAGTCCATCTATACTGACCTCCATCAGGTTGCAAATTGAATATAGTTTTTTTCTGCATCTAGCTCTGGAAAAATATTGGGCTTCTAGCTGTGTGTGGGACTTGTTGTATTAGTCCATCTATACTGACCTCCATCAGGTTGCAAACTGCATATATTTTTTTCTTCATCTACCTCTGAAAAAATATTGGGCTTCTAGCTGTGTGTGGGACTTGTTCTATTAATCCATCTATACAGACCTCCATCAGGTTGCAAACTGAATATATTTTTTTCTGCATCTACCTCTGAAAAAATATTGGGCTTCTAGCTGTGTGTGGGACTTGTTGTATTAGTCCATCTATACTGACCTCCATCAGGTTGCAAACTGAATATATTTTTTTCTGCATCTACCTCTGAAAAAATATTGGGCTTCTAGCTGTGTGTGGGACTTGTTGTATTAGTCCATCTATACAGACCTCCATCAGGTTGCAAACTGAATATATTTTTTTCTGCATCTACCTCTGAAAAAATATTGGGCTTCTAGCTGTGTGTGGGACTTGTTGTATTAGTCCATCTATAGTGACCTCCATCAGGTTGCAAACTGAATATATTTTTTTCTGCATCTACCTCTGAAAAAATATTGGGCTTCTAGCTGTGTGTGGGACTTGTTCTATTAATCCATCTATACAGACCTCCATCAGGTTGCAAACTGAATATATTTTTTTCTGCATCTACCTCTGAAAAAATATTGGGCTTCTAGCTGTGTGTGGGACTTGTTCTATTAATCCATCTATACAGACCTCCATCAGGTTGCAAACTGAATATATTTTTTTCTGCATCTACCTCTGAAAAAATATTGGGCTTCTAGATGTGTGTGGGACTTGTTGTATTAGTCCATCTATACTGACCTCCATCAGGTTGCAAACTGAATATATTTTTTTCTGCATCTACCTCTGAAAAAATATTGGGCTTCTAGCTGTGTGTGGGACTTGTTCTATTAATCCATCTATACAGACCTCCATCAGGTTGCAAACTGAATATATTTTTTTCTGCATCTACCTCTGAAAAAATATTGGGCTTCTAGCTGTGTGTGGGACTTGTTGTATTAGTCCATCTATACTGACCTCCATCAGGTTGCAAACTGAATATATTTTTTTCTGCATCTACCTCTGAAAAAATATTGGGCTTCTAGCTGTGTGTGGGACTTGTTCTATTAATCCATCTATACAGACCTCCATCAGGTTGCAAACTGAATATATTTTTTTCTGCATCTAGCTCTGAAAAAATATTTGGCCTTCTAGCAGTGTGTGAGACTTTCTCTATTAGTCCATCTATACTGACCTCCATCAGGTTGCAAATTGAATATAATTTTTTTCTGCATCTAACCCAGCCAATAGTTTTGGCCTAATACCACAGTTTGGCCACTCAGCTCTGCTCAGTTCCCATCCATTGTTTTTTTGTGCAAACAACTCCAGAGTTGTTAATTAGTTAACCACCAAAATGAGTGGAAAAAGGCCTGCTGCTGGTGGAAAGGGGAATAGGCGTGTTGGGAAGGGGAAAAAAGGTTGTGTCCATGGGGTAGGTGTTAAAGCAACAGTAACATCTGCAGAAGAAAGACCATCTTCCAGCCAAACTAAAATGTCTACTTCTTTCAGCGGACAATGTGATAAGATCCCTTTCTTACGGCCACGCCAATCGCTACAAATTCCAGATGAGGCACAAAAACAGCAGGTGCTTCAACGGATATCAAGTGCTCCTTTAAGTGGGCTCTCCTCCACATCAACTTCAACATCACAAATACTCCAGTCCTCAAAGGTGTCACCCCAATCGCACTTGCTTCCTCACAGCTCCCAAATCTCCAGCTGCCCGTCTGAGTATGAGGTAGAACAGATGGTTGAGTCTGCAGAGCTGTTTACTCATACTATAGCCTGGGAATCAGAGGTCGACTCCAGCGCTTCTGTGAATCCAGACGAGGAAATGATCTGCACTGATGCCCAGAATCTTTATGAGTCGGATCCAGGACCAGACGCAGAAGGTTCTGACCATAATGTAGACCCTCATTCCCAAACTGTAACTCCTGTTGGTGGAGACAATGAGGAAGACGATGATAAGACTCAAATACCTGATTGGAGCGACAACTTTAGTTTTTTGTCAGGGCAGGAACAGGTTGGCTCTGAGGACGACGGGTGTGATAACGCACAGGGTGATGATGATGAGGTTGGAGATCCCACTTACTGTCAACCCACAGTCAGCCAAGAGATGAGGTCAGCAGAGGAGGTGGAGGAAGATGCTAGTGTCGACGAGGTCAGGTTGCGCCTTCCTGGACAGAGACGTAGTACTGGAAGCACGTCAACAACTGCATCCTCAAACACAACTCTGCCTCTCACCACAAGTCGTGGTGGCTCTTCAGGTCGCATGGGTGCTAAGCCTTGCATAGCCTGGGCATTTTTTCAGATCGATAAAGATGACCCAACTCGTGTTATCTGTAACATTTGTCAGCAAAAGCTAAGTAGAGGCCAAAAAATACATAGTTTGAGTACTTCATGCATGAACCGGCACATGGACATGAAGCATAAGTTGCAGTGGGAAGCTCAGTGTGCTACAATGCGGCCTAGCCGGCCGGGCCAACCACCGTCTGCCATATCTTGTGCATCCGCGGCCTCTTCATCCTCTGTGACTGGGGGGACAGCAGTCACACCTGTTTTGGGGCGCAGACCTGCCACCTCTTTACCCGCAACAGCCAGCGTGATTGGCAGGTCATCATTTTCTTTGGAGGTGGTAACACCAGCTGGTGTTGAGCGCTGTCCGACATCGATAGCACCACCTTTGGATCAAGGCAACCTAACATGTCCGCCTGCATCTTCCTCACAGACCGGCAGTTTGCCGGGGACACCCTTATCAACCCCGTCTAAGCACAATAGCCAGCCCTCGGTCCCTCAGATGTGGACAAGTAAAAGACCATTTCCTCCTAGCCATGAGAAAGCTAAGAGGTTGAATTTCACCATCTGCAAGTTCTTGGCTACAGAAATGCTGCCTTTCCGCCTGGTGGACACAGAGGATTTTCGAGACCTTATGTCCGTCGCAGTGCCCCAGTACCAGATGCCCAGTCGGCACTACTTCTCAAAGAAAGGTGTGCCTGCGCTCCACCAGCATGTCGCACACAACATCACCGCTTCTTTGAGAAACTCTGTGTGTGACAGGGTGCATTTCACCACAGACACTTGGACGAGTAGGCATGGACAGGGGCGTTACATGTCGCTGACTGGGCACTGGGTAACTATGGTGACAGCAGGACAAGGGGCTGCTGTCCAAGTCTTGCCGTCCCCACGAGTTGTGCGTCAATCCTCTTTATGTCAAAGTTCCTCCACTGCTTCTGCCTCCTCAACCTCCTCTCGGTCTTCCACCTGCACCCAAAGCCTGTCTGGTCATGCCACAAGCTTTCTAACTGCGCAGAAGGGATCCTGCACACCTCCTTACTATGCTGGCAGTAGGGCTCAACGTCATCAGGCGGTTTTTACATTGAAATGTCTGGGAAATGTGAGTCACACAGCTGAGGAGTTGTGGTCAGCTCTGGAGAACCAATTTCATGAATGGTTGTCTCCACTGGACCTGAAACCAGGGAAGGCCGTGTGCGACAATGCTGCAAACCTGGGTGCGGCCCTTCGCCGGGGCAATGTCACACACGTGCCTTGTATGGCTCACGTGTTGAACCTGGTTGTCCAGCAATTTTTAGCCCACTATCCCAGACTAGATGGCCTTCTGCAGAGGGCACGGTCGCTGTGTGCTCACTTCCGCCGTTCGCATCCCGCAGCTCAGCGACTTACATCTCTACAGAAGTCGTTGGGCCTGCCACTTCACCGGCTAAAATGCAATGTGCCTACCCGGTGGAATTCAACTCTGCACATGTTGCAGCGACTGTGGCAGCACCGACAAGCCCTGGTGCAATACGTTCTGACGTATAGCCTGGGCCAACGAGATCCAGAGGTGGGGCAAATCACGCTGGAGGAGTGGTCTCAGATCAGGGACCTATGCACCCTTCTGCACAGTTTTGAAATGGCGACGAAGATGTTTAGTGCTGACGATGCCATTATCAGCATGACTATTCCGGTGATTTACATGCTGGAGCACATGTTAAACAGAATTCGGAGTCAGGTGGTGGCACAAGAGGAGGTGGAGGAAGTAGAGGAGGAGGAGTTGTATGCGGAAGGGCTAACATCTGCAAGGTCCAGACGGTCGGCAGCACCAAGGCGGCAGGCATGTGAGGGTGGGGGAGATGGTTTTACCAGGGCGCATGGTAGCAGCCAAACTAGTGAGGAAGGTGCAGGAGCCCAGGAAGAAGTGGAGGACGAACTGATGGAAGACTCATCAGATGAGGGAGACCTTGATCACATTTCTGTTGTGCGAGGTTGGGGGGAGAGGACAGAGGAAGGAAGCATGATTGTTACCTCGCCACCAACACAACAGGGACTTGGTGCTCCTGGATGCGCAACACACATGAGTGCCTTCTTGCTGCACTACCTGCAACATGACCCTCGAATTGTGAGAATTAGAAATAATCCTGACTACTGGGTTGCCACACTGTTAGATCCCCGGTACAAAAGTAAATTTGCAGAAATTATTCCTGCCATAGAAAGGGATGCACGCATGCAGGAGTATCAGCAGAGACTGTTGCAGAATCTTACATGTGCTTTTCCACAAAATACCAGTGGTGCACGTAGTGAATCTCACAGTTCCAACTTGCCAACCGTGGGACCGTCAAGTGTTCAGCACTCAAACCGTAACAGAACCACAGTATCTGCTGGTAACATCAATTTTGCGGAATCATTTCACCACTTTTTTAGCCCATCCTTTGCAAGGCCACAGGAGACAAGAAGTCTGACACATAGTCAACGCCTAGAGACGATGGTACAGGAGTATCTCCAAGTAAACATTGAAGCCACGACTGTGTCACTGGACCCTTGCTCTTTTTGGGCTTCCAATCTGGATAAATGGCCGGAGCTAGCCACTTACGCCTTGGAGATCTTGTCATGCCCCGCAGCCAGCGTTCTGTCTGAACGTGTGTTCAGCGCTGCTGGTGGTGTGCTGACAGATAAGCGCACGCGGCTCTCCACTGATAATGTAGACAGACTCACGTTCATAAAGATGAACAAATCATGGATCCGAAACGACTTTTCTACCCCTGTGTCATCCTGGGGAGAGTAAAAGCTTGATGATTGGTTAAAATCACCCTACCAACCGTTTTAAGCTTTCAAATTACTAATCATGTTTATCTGTATCTTGGCTGGAAAATAATTTGGGCTTTGTAGCAGTGTGCAGCACTGATTCTATTAGGCAATCTATAATAAGCTCCACCAGATTTAAAATTACTAATCATGTTTATCTGTATCTTGACTGGAAAATAATTTGGGCTTTGTAGCAGTGTGCAGCACTGATCCTATTAGGCCATCTATACTAAAGCTTCACCAGATTTAAAATTAATAATAATTTTTAGCTGCATCTAGCCCGGAAAATAATTTTGGGGCTCCGAGATGCGCAAGACACATAAGTGCCTTCTTGCTGCACTACCTGCAGCATGACCCTCATATTGTCAGAATTCGAAGTAATCATGACTACTGGGTTGCCACACTCTTACATCCCCCAAACTTTTCGATCAACCTTTTCATTTTAATAAAGACCAAAAAAATGGTCATTTTTTAAATTATAAGCATTAGCAGGTTGTTAGAAACTGAAATCAAACAGTTTTCAACTCAAAACTTTATTCTAGGTGATGTTACATTTTCACATAGGACCCCTTGTTCGAAAGGAGCTTCTGAACTCTCTTGTCCATTGAATTTGTCAGGTTTTGGATGGTTTCTGCTTCAATTGTTTTGCATGAGGACAGAATACCCTCCCAGAGCTGTTGCTTAGATGTGAACTGCCTCCCGCCATCATAGACACTCCTTTTAATGATGCTCCAAAGGTTCTGAATGGGGTAGAGGTCAGGGGAGCATGGGGGTCACACCATAAGTTTGTCCCCTTTTATGCCCATATCAGCCAGAGATGCAGATGTTTTATGTGCAGCATGAGATGGTGCATTATCATGCAGAAAAATGATCTTGCTGTGAAATACACGGTTCTTCTTCTTGAACCATGGCAGGAAGTGCTGTTTGAGAAAATCCACATACATTATGGAGTTCATCTTTAGCGCCTTCAGGGATCCTAAAGGGGCCGACAATCTCTCTCCCCATGATTCCAGCCCAAAACATTACTCCACCTCCTCCTTGTTGGCGCTGTAGCTGTGTTTGCGTGGGGTGTCCATCAACCAGCCATCCTCCACTCCATCCATCTGGACCATCAAGCGCTGCACGGCACTCATCCGTGAACAAAACAGTTTTGAAATCAGTCTTCATGTACTGTTTGGCCCACTGGGGCCGTTTCTGCTTGTGTGAAGTGGATAGAGGAGGTCGACAGGATGGCGTATGCACAGCTGCAAACCTCTGAAGGACCCTGCATCTTGTTGTTCGGGGGACGTTGGAGGCACAAGCAGCTTCAAAAACTTGTCTGCTGCTATGACAAGGCTTTTTTGCCGCTGCTCTTTCAACCTGACGTAATTGCCTGTAGGAAAGAGTCCTCAATTTGCCCTTATCAGCACGCACACGTGTGTACTGTGAATCAGCTACATACTTCTTGATTGCCAAGACACTTCATCCTGATCATCGCACAATGTTGATTGTAGTCATGCCTTGACCTAAACACTCCACAATTTGTTGCTTCTCAGCAGCCGACACATCCTTTTTCTTTCCCATTTTGGCAAAAAATGTAGGCTGCTTAATAATGTGAGACAGCCTTCTTAAGTAGTCTTGCCTTTCATTGGACACACCTGCCAAACTAATTAGCACAGGTGTCTGCAATTGCTTACAGTGATATAAAGAGCCCTGACACACATCACCATCAATGAGTTTAACTGACAAACAAACAAATTCTTCCCTTATCACTCCTAAACACTTTTTGCATAATAATTTGGAACACAGTGTACATGTGCTTTTCCACAAAACACCAGTGGTTCACGTAGTGAATCTTACAGTTCTAACTTGCCAACCGTGGTCTGTATGGAGTTGTTCAATAAAGGGCCCAAAATTAAGATAACATAGATGGGAGAGGTCTCTATGAATAGGAATTCCTAAGTATTTGATACCCTGTGAGGGCCAGGCAAAGGGAAAGTTGGACTGGATGGAATCCTATATGGATTTGGGGAGGGAGACATCGAGGGCCTCAGACTTCGCTGCATTGATTTTAAAATTTGACCATGTAACAAAGTGATCTATTTCAGCCATAACAGCATGGATGGATATATGTGATTGAGTGATATATACTAGGACATCATCAGCAAATAGAGAGCACTTGTACTCGGTGCCTCCCACCTCAATCCACCTAATATTGGGGTTATGGCGAATTGATGAGAGCAGGTGCTCCGTCACTAGGATGTATAAGAGAGGGGACAGAGAACATCCCTGCCTTGTCCCATTGGTGATTGTGAAAGGTGATGAAAATGTTCTGACGCGCCCCCTGGGCCTTGGGACACCCGGAGCCGGACCCTTTTTGGTGGATGCTGGTGGTTGTAGTCTTCGTGGCGGCAACCCGGTTCCGTGGCTCAGGGCGGTCAAACCAGTGGCGGAACTATTTATGTGGTTTTGATGTTTAAATGTCCGACTACGCCACCCGTGGATTGCGGTCAGAGTGAACCGCCGCTCCAGGGCAGACCGCTGAGGCTGGTGTTGTGGGTGCAGCAGAGCGTAGCATAACTCCCCACGGGAGGAGTGTAGCCTCAGGGCAGTGTATGCGGAGGATGGGGGTGATGGTGCAGGGCAGCAGCAGTAATGACACGGAGTCAGTGATGCAGTCCAGGGCCTTTACTCACAGTTCTTATTATCCAGACCACGTCTGCAGGTAACGGCTGCCCGCGTCGTACTGTGCTCACCAGGTGAGGGGCTCAGACAACTCCCAGATAACTTTGGAGTGCTTCACAGGACCCCCTTTGTGTGTCCTTTTTCTGGCCTTTCTTACCAACCCTTCTGTCCGGCTGCCTCGGGCCTCCTCTTGGTAAACTTGGCGCCAGTTTCCCTGACCCTATGTGGTGCCTTCCTAGCGGGTGTAGCGAGGGGCTGCGCCACATAAAATGTCACAGCCTCCTGTTTCTAGCTGAGGGTCGTTTCCTGCCTCCACTAGTTTCGGGGACCGGTCTCCCCCTTTGGCCTGACCCCTCCACGCAGGTGGATTCGGGCGTGCGGTGGCGACTCGCCCGTCCGCACCCCTGAGATCCCTTCGTTCCTCGTTCCTGGAGCCTTCTCCGCTCCTCTTCCTTCCTTCTCCCTCTTCCAGGCCTGGGCCTCTGTTACTAGGCCCGCCTCCGGAGCAGAGCTCATGCAGAGCCCCTGCTCCCTGCCACTTCTGCTCAGACTTCTCTGCACTGAACTAAGATGGTGCCCACCTTTTATACTCCCTTCTCAATGCACCCAGGAACTGCTTCCTCCCTGCTCCTGCACTACAGGGTTCCCCTTCCTCAGTGTTCCCTCCCCCCCACTCCAGCCAGGGACAGGGACTGTCGTGCCCATCTCAGGGGCATATTAGTCGCCCTGCCCCACGGCAATGTGGTGTAATGCATGCAGGTGTCGGGTCCTGATCCACACTACATCCTTACCTGAGAGTGAGATATCACACCTCTGGGTGAGGTGCAATACCTCTGTAGCAACCGAGCCCTCAGGGTGCTACAGTTCCATTTATCTTCAGCCTAGGTGACGTATTGCGATACAGGGCCGTGATTTTGGCTATAAAAGGGTCCCCTAGACCCCTACCCCAAGCTTTTTAAGAGAATCATATATGGCGTGCCAGGAGACTCTATGGAATGCTTTCTCAGCATCCAACGAGAGTATCTAATTACAAATTTTTAACTGCATCTAGCCCAGGAAATACTTTGTGCCTAGTAGCAGGGTCTGCTAGTCAGCGGATTATCCCGGCTGTTAAGCAAGCTACACCACCTGTAGTTTGGACACTTCATTTTTTCAAAGGAAATGCTTCGGGACCACGGGATACTCAGTGAAGAGCATCAGGAGGCACCCCAAGGCATAGGGGCTCGGACTGGCAGTAGGATGCCTTGCGGTGGACAGCCGAGCTCGATCCTTATAAAAGCTTTTTAACTGCAGCAGCTTTAGTGGACGCTACTGGAGCTGGAATTACGCGGCTGCTGGCATGAGACTTGCCCTCCAATAGATCCTTGTAAATGGATTTAAAGTGTATTTATTCAAATTAGAGAGACAATTTAAATTAAAAAGCTTAGAGCTGCCTCCACCACAGGGGGGCTCGCTCGACCCACCAGCGGACAGGCACCAGTATTGGGAGAGGGGGGCTGGCCGTCAGGGTTCACCGCGGCTCTGGCACAAACCCGGCGACGGGGAGGTGGCACGGGCAGGAGCGGACTGAACGTGTCGGCTTCTCACTTTTTGGATTTTAGAAGGGCATGACATGCCTATATCTGTGTCTCCCCCTCCTTTTACTCCTCCACCTCTTTTCTTTTCGCATGACTATATGTACTTGTCACTTTTCCATGTGTTAGTTGTGTCTTCTGAGCAGTTTGTCAGCTTTTGGACACCTTTGAAGGTGTTTTCTATGTGTTTCTATGTGTTTTTGTTTGCCTGCCATTGGTTTTAACGGTGTTCGAAGGTGTTCGACGAACAGTTCGACGAACAGTTCGGCGAACACACGGGTGTTCGACGAACCGAACCGAACTCGAACACTACGGGGGTGGCTCAACACTAATTATAAGGGAGGGGGGTGACATCCTGCATGGGGCATTATAAGGGGGGGTGACATCCTGCATGGGGCATTATAAGGGAGGGGGGTGTGTGACATCCTGCATGGGGCATTATAAGGGGGGGTGACATCTTGCATGGGGCATTATAAGGGAGGGGGTGTGTGTGACATCCTGCATGGGGCATTATAAGCGAGGGGGGTGTGAGATCCTGCATGGGGCATTATAAGGGAAGGGGTGTGTGTGACATCCTGCATGGGGCGCTATAAGGGAGGGGGGGTGTGACATCCTGCATCCTGCATGGGGCATTATAAGGGAGGGGGGGTGACATCCTGCATGGGGCATTATAAGTGAGAGGGGGTGACATCCTGCATGGGGCATTATAAGCGAGGTGGGGGTGTGACATCCTGCATGGGGCATTATAAGGGAGGGAGTGTGTGTGACATCCTGCATGGGGTGTTATAAGGGAGTGGGGGTTGACATCCTGCATCCTGCATAGGGCATTATAAGCATAGGCGGATTTTAATAAGGACGATCTGGGCTACCGCCCGGGCCCACGGCCAGATCGCCCTCATTATAATGTTTTCTGGAGAGGCAGGGGCAGGGGGACCGCACATTACCATTAGACGCCGGCCGGCTGCATCAGGGAGACAGACACGCCCCCTGCGTGCTGTGGCTGTGTCTCCAGGACTGACGTCACACAGCAGCGCCTGGAGCTTCTTCACTTCATCCTGCCGGAGAGGAGCTCGTGCATCAGTGGATGGCGGTAAATACGAGGTCGAGGTCGGGCCCTGGGCAGGATGTCTGGAGTGAGGAGGGGGCTGCAGGATGCTGCTCTCCTCCTGATGAGTTCACACGGATCCCTTAGTGTCAGGTCGGCGGCCGCTCTGCTGGGGCCGTGTATGACTTATGGCCGGAGTCTGACCTTTGCTGCAGATTAAGTCACTCTGGGTCATCGGCTCCAGAGTCACCAGATCTGCAGGAAAATTCAGAGTCCTGCAATAAATCACGCTGAGCCCCTGCAGAGCGACCACAGACATCAGCAGAGCGGATCCTGCACTGACTGATCAACCCTGAACCTACAGGACGTCACATACTATACTGCTCCATATATAATATGTGAGGTCCTGTAGGCAGGTCCAAGTGTGATCAGTACAGTGTATGCCCATGTACAAAAATGTCATCCAGTATACAGATTAGTGTATGGTATACTGTGGTACAGACATCAGATGGGATATAACAATGTGTATAGCATATAACATCTAATGTCTGTATCACAGTATATCATACTAGCTATTGAACCTGTTCTATGCCCGGGTGGCGAGCTTTTTTATTGGTATATGCTCTCCCATCCTGGCCCCGTATCCTGGTATATGCTCCCCCATCCTGGTATATGCTCCCCCTTCCTGCTCCCCCATCCTGGTATATGCTTTCCCATCCTGCTCCCCCATCCTGGAATATGCTCCCCCATCCCTGTATATGCTTCCCCATCCTGGTCCCCCATCCTGGTATATGCTCCCCCCATTCCCCCCATCCTGGTATATGCTCCCCCATCCTGGTCCCCAATCCTGGTATATGCTTCCCCATCCTGGTCCTCCATCTTGGTATATTCTCCCCCATCCTGGTATATATTCTCCCCCATCCTGATCTGCCATCCTGGTGTATGCTTCCCCATCCTGGTCTCCCATCCTGGTATATGCTCTCCCATCCTGGTCCCCCATCCTGGTATATGCTTCCCCATCCTGGTATATGCTCCCCCATCCTTGTGTATGCTTCCCCATCCTGGTCCCCCATCCTGGTACATGCTCCCCCCAACCTGGTGTATGCTCCCCCATCCTGGTGTATACTTCCCCATCCTGGTGTATGCTCCTTCATCCTGGTCCATGCTTCCCCCCCATTATGGTATATGCTCCCCCATCCTGGTCCATGTTTCCCCCCATCCTGGTATATGCTCCCCCCTCACTCTGGTCCATGCTCCACATGTCCGCATAGCGCGATATCTGGTTTCATTGGAATGAATACAAATGTGCAGAGTGTATTCAACAAAATGGCGCCAAAGTACGCGCATGTGCATACCACGCTGTCCATTTTGTCGAAGACACTGTTCATATTTGTCTTCACTAAAATAGCGCCGGAAATCGGCACCTGCGCCACACTCCTCCCCTGGCCTCTCCAGAGATGACAGGACCGGACACGTATGTGTTTATGGTGCCGGAGATCGCGGTATGCCCTCAGTGCTTATGCATACCGCGATCTCCGGCGCCACACTCCTCATCCCTGTCTGGGATGTGGATGTGTCTTTCCGTCTGTGGCCAGACTGCGCAGGTATTGCGCTTGCACAATCTATAGAGGCTTCTGGCAGAAGGACACATCCCTGATTATACTATAGATACCAGTCATGTATTGTCATATAAACTATACAGGGCCATACCTAGGGGAATCAGGGGGGGGCATGTGACCTGGGTACAGCCGTCAGGGGGGTGCCTTCGGGCCACCTCATGCGGTGGTCAGAGGTGTCTCCCAGGTAGCTGCATTTTGCATTCGACCATTCTCTGAGCTGGCTGTGTGTAGCGTCGGCGTCCCTGCCTCCTGCTAGGCAGGGACGCTGTTCCCCTCACCTCTCCACTCTGTGCCCGGCGTCCTCCTCCCGCTCTGCTGGCAGTGCGCGCTGCTTCCCGGCCACTGTGCTTAGGGCGCGCGCGCGCGCGCTCCGCCTCTCTTAAAGGGTCCGCGCGCGCCGTCCTAAGGAGTCCCCGGCCAATGGCCGGAGGACCTCACCATATATAAGGCACCTCCTCCAAAATGGAGGTGCCCGAGCAATGTTGTTGCAAAGCCTTCACTCTGCTTCAGCCCTCAGGTCCCGTTACCAGTTACCTGCCAGTCACCTGTCAGATTCCTGCTTGATACCTGCCTGATATCCGTTTACCTGCTTGCAAGCCTGCTTTCCGACGGTCTGCCTTCCGACACCTGTCAGTCTGTCTATGGACCAGCCTGCCCGCTCACCTGGGAGCGCTCATCTGCTACCTGCCTGCTAGCCTACCTGGAGGCTCCGCCGTCACTTGCCGTGACCACCTGCCTGTCCAGAGACTCTTGCCTGCTCACCTGGGAGCGCTCACCTGCTACCTGCCTGCTAGCCTACCTGGAGGCTCCGCCGTCACTTGCCGTGACCACCTGCCTGTCCAGAGACTCTTGCCTGCTCACCTGGGAGCGCTCATCTGCTACCTGCCTGCTAGCCTACCTGGAGGCTCCTCCGTCACTTGCCGTGACCACCTTCCTGTCCAGAGACTCTTGCCTGCTCACCTGGGAGCGCTCACCTGCTACCTGCCTGCTAGCCTACCTGGAGGCTCCGCCGTCTCTTGCCGTGACCACCTGCCTGTCCAGAGACTCTTGCCTGCTCACCTAGGAGCACTCACCTGCTACCTGCCTGCTAGCCTACCTGGAGGCTCTGCCGTCACTTGCCGTGACCACCTGCCTGTCCAAAGACTCTCGCCCGCTCACCAGCCACCTGCCTGCTGTCCTTCTACCCAGAGACTGTCCCTGTCACTTGCCGTGAGTACCCGTCCTTCTACCCAGAGACTGTCCCTGTCACTTGCCGTGACTACCTGCCCTTCTACCCAGAGACTGTCCCTGTCACTTGCCGTGACTACCTGCCCGTCTTCCCTGGGAGCCATCCGCTTCCTTACAAGGACCGCCCCCTTGTATAGTTGCTCAGAGGTTCCGCCTCCCAGACCCATTACACTGTGGAACCGACAATCGATCAGAGAAGGGAGCTATGTACGGGCTCATATTGTATGTAGGGAGCTATGTGGGTGCTCATGCTGTATATAGGGAGCTATGTGGGGCTCATACTGTATATAGGGAGCTATGTACGGGCTCATACTGTATATAGGGAGCTATGTGGGGGCTCATGCTATATATAGGAGGCTATGTGCAGGCTCATATTGTATATAGGGGCTATGCGGGATCTCATACTGTATCTAGGGAGCTATGTGGGGGCTCATACTGTATCTAGGGAGCTATGCGCGGGCTCATACTGTATATAGGGAGCTATGTACGGGCTCATACTGTATCTAGGGAGCTATGTTCGGGCTCATACTGTATCTAGGGAGCTATGTACGGGCTCATACTGTATCTAGGGAGCTATGTGGGGGCTCATACTGTATCTAGGGAGTTATGTGGGGGCTCAAACTGTATATAGGGGGATGTCAGCATACTTAATTCTGCTCAATATTAAGGCTTTGTGCCCATGATGCGTTTAACCGTTTAAGCTTAAAAAACGCTTGGTAGAAGGTCTGCCATGTTCCCCAATGATAATCCGCATGTGCTGTGCACATGCTGCGGAAATTTCCGCTGCGGATTATCATTGAGGAAAAATCTGCAGCACTACCAATTATTTTGCGGAAGTGCTGCGTCTTCGCTGCCATTGACTTGCATTGGAACGCATGGATTACGCATCACTGCATATGTAGATGCGGAATCCACGCGTTTCAATGTGCGGATGGTACCCAGGTCTAGAGGACAGGAGACTCTCCTCCGGACCCGAGTACCAGAGGAACTGTGAAAAAAAGAATAAAATAAAAAATAAATGTTATATTTACCTTCTGGTGGCCCCCGGTGCGCTCTTCCTCTCATGCCGGCAGATCGCGATGGACTGAAGGACCTGCGCTGATGTCATAGTCATGTGACGGGTCACGCAACGCCGACGTCGGCAGGTCCTTCAGTGTACCGCGATCTCCCGAAAAGGGAGAATGGAGAGAAGCAAGACTCCAGGGCCCATCAGAAGGTAAGTATAGATTTATTTTTTATTTTTAAACATTCTTTCCATCACAGTTTATAAATCCATGCCGGTTGCATGGATTTATATAGTGTGACCAAGTTGATAAGCACTTTCCAAGTGATGCTAAAATCGCTTGGAAAGCGCTTGTCAACCCGCATGCGGAAATGCATGTGAAGAACACTTCACATCCACATGTCCCTGGCAGGAAAAACGCATGTACAATCCGCATGTACAATCCACATGTACAATCCGCATGTACAATCCACTTGTACAATCCGCATGTACAATCCGCATGTACAATCCGCATGTACAATCCGCATGTACAATCCGCTTGTACAATCCGCATGCGGTTTTTCTGCCAGGAAGATGCAGAAACGCTCAGGAAAAATCCGGAGCATTTCTGCATCGTGGGCACATAGCCTGAGTCATACAATTAATATATTTTTTCATTATTTTGTTAATATTATTAATATTGAGCAGAATTAATTTCAGCCTATTGATTCACCTTCCACAACAGTCATGGTCTCTTATGTGGCCCCTCAAGGAAATTAATCTCCCACCGCTGCTCTACTATATATAGCGCTATGTTATGTATAGGGCTGTGTACATAATGGAAAAAAATTTCCGTCTACAGATGTCACCAAAGCATCTGTGTTAGTCACATGACCTATCACATGATCTATCAAAGGGGATCATGTGACATGTCACGTGATACATCGGGTACCTGTGGGGGGGCCCACACCTTCTAAACTGCCCGGGGCCCTGGCTACTCTTAATCCACCCCTGATTATAAGGGAGGGGGGGTGACATCCTGCATGGGGCATTATAAGCGAGGGGGGTGTGTGACATCCTGCATGGGGCATTATAAGGGGGGGGGTGACATCCTGCATGGGGCATTATAAGGGAGGGGGGGTGACATCCTGCATGGGGCATTATAAGAGAAGGGGTGTGTGTGACATCCTGCATGGGGCGCTATAAGGGAGGGAGTGTGTGACATCCTGCATGGGGCATTATAAGGGAGTGGGGGGTGACATCCTGCATGGGGCATTATAAGTGAGGGGGGGTGACATCCTGCATGGGGTATTATAAGCGAGGTGGGGTGTGACATCCTGCATGGGGCATTATAAGGGAGGGTGTGTGTGTGACATCCTGCATGGGGTGTTATAAGGGAGGGGGTGTGTGACATCCAGCATCCTGCATAGGGCATTATAAGGGAGGGGGGGTGACATCCTGCATGGGGCATTATAAGCGAGGGGGGGTGTGACATCCTGCATGGGGCATTATAAGCGAGGGGGATGTGTGTGACATCCTGCATGGGACATTATAAGCAAGGGGGGGTGTGACATCCTGCATGGGGCATTATAAGGGGGGGTGACATCCTGCATGGGGCATTACAAGGGGGGGTGACATCCTGCATGGGGCATTATAAGTGAGGGGGGGTGACATCCTGCATGGGGCGTTATAAGGGAGGGGGGTGTGACATCCTGCATGGGGCATTATAAGCGAGGGGGTGTGTGACATCCTGCATCCTGCATGGGGCATTATAAGGAAGGGGGGTGACATCCTGCATGGGGCATTATAAGTGAGGGGGGGTGACATCCTGCATGGGGCATTATAAGGGGGGGTGACATCCTGCATGGGGCATTATAAGGGGGGGTGACATCCTGCATGGGGCATTATAAGGGAGAGGGTGTGTGTGACATCCTGCATGGGGCATTATAAGCGAGGGGGGGTGACATCCTGCATGGGGCATTATAAGGGAAGTGGTGTGTGTGACATCCTGCATGGGGCGCTATAAGGGAGGGGGGTGTGACATCCTGCATCCTGCATGGGGCATTATAAGGGAGGGGGGGTGACATCCTGCATGGGGCACTAAAAGTGAGGGGGGTGACATCCTGCATGGGGCATTATAAGGGAGGGGGTGTGTGACATCCTGCATTGGGCATTATAATGGAGGGGGGTGACATCCTTCATGGGGCATTATAAGGGGGGTGTCATCCTGCATGGGGCATTATAAGGGAGGGGGGGTGACATCCTGTATTGGGCATTATAAGGGAGGGGGGTATAACATCCTGCATGGGGCATTATGAGGGAGGGTGACATCCTACATGGGGCATTATATGGGGGGAACAGCCTGCATGGGGCATTATGTGGGGGAAACAGCCTGCGTGGGGCATTATGTGGGGGGAACAGCCTGCGTGGGGCATTATGTGGGGGGAACAGCCTGCATGAGGCATTTTGTGGGGGGAACAGCCTGCATAAGGCATTATGTGGGGGGAACAGCCTGCATGAGGCATTATGTGGGGGCAACAGCCTGCATGGAGAATTATGTGGGGGCACAGTCGGCATGGAGCGTTATATTGGGGCCAGTATTCTGTATGGAGCGCTATATGGGGGCCAGTATCCTGTATGGAGCGTTATATGGGGGCCAGTATTCTGTATGGAGCATTATATGGGAGCCAGTATCCTGTATGGAGCGTTATATGGGGGCCAGTATCCTGTATGGAGCGTTATATGGGGGCCAGTATCCTGTATGGAGCGTTCTATGGGGGCCAGTATCCTGTATGGAGCGTTCTATGGGGGCCAGTATCCTGTATGGAGCATTATATGGGGGCCAGTATCCTGTATGGAGCGTTATATGAGGGCCAGTATCCTGTATGGAGCGTTATATGAGGGCCAGTATACTGTATGGAGCGTTGTATGGGAGCCAGTATACCGTGTGGAACGATTCGTCGGTTTCTGAGCTATTGTGGAATTTACAATAGATATCGGTCATGTAATGTAAGAAGTGAAATCTTTGACCTTGTACTATATATATATTTCTCTGCGGTATCTGTGCATCATGAATCGTGGTATGTGTTAAAAGGGCCCACTGAGACTCTTTCGCCCGGGGTCCACAAAAACCTGCAGCCGGCCCTGGTGGTCAGGGTGATAGTTTTTGTGCTCTTGCTGATGCTGGCCTGGCAGATGTTGCAAATGGCCTTTTTGGGGTTATCTAAACAGAACCAGACTCAGGAAGACCTAACAGTTGTACTGGCAACTTCCGTCTTGTTGCTGTTCCGGGGAGCAGTTGCCCGCCTTGTATCTGTGGCCACCACACTGCTTGTTCCTGCCTGTTGTGGTGCTACGCCTCTCTCCCCCTGTGTGCTGCTGTCCTCGCTTTGCATGTCCCCTTGCCATGTTGGGTCAGTGACTTCATCGTCCACCGCTTCGTCTTCCACTTCCGCACCTTGATCCTCCTCCTAACTTTCTGTCCATTGTGTCTTATCATCATCCACCTTTTGCGACAGTAATTGCACTTTCCCACGGTCACCTTCGGGTGACCATGGCTGCTCAAATCGCTACATGCCATCTTCTGTTGCCCTGCTTGAAGCTAGCTGGCCGAGAGGCCCAAATCTTTCAATGGAAAAGTGAACAGCTCTTGGGTTAGCCCTGGACTCTAAACTCTCCTTCAAACCACATATCCAAGCTCTTTCCACTTCTGACCGAGAGAGAGGCCAGAATCTATAAATGGAAAGATGAACAAAATAGCTCTTCGGAGTGTCCAAGTGTGGGATCAGTTGTCTCAGGGCACTCAAAATGGTGGGAGGAAGGAGGATCAGGGTGAGGAAGATGCCGACTCCAAGTAAAAAAAAATCTCCCGGATCCGCACATTCCTCAACCACGAATCTACAAAAACACTAGTGCACACCCTCATCATCTCCTGTCTTGCCGACTGCAACCTCCTGCCCTGTGGCCTCCCTTTCTAACACTCTTGCATTCCTCCAATCTAGCCTAAACTCTGTTGCCAGACTAATCCACCTGTCCTCTCACTATTCCCTGGCCTCTCCTCTCTGTCAATCCCTTCACTGGCTCCCCTTTGCCCAGAGACTCTAGTTCAAGACCCTAACCTTGTCATGCAAAGCCATCCACAACCTGTCTCCTCCATGCATCTGTGACCTAGTCTCCCGGTACTTACCTGCACGCAACCTCCGATCCTCACAAGATCTCTTTCTCTACTCCCCCCATCCTTTGTAAACTATGAGCCCTCGTCCTCTCCTCTCCTGTACCAGTCACTGTCACATTTTTGTGCAAGATTTTTGTAATTGTTTTTACGATGTATACCGCTTTTTCACATGTAAAGCGCCATGGAATAAATGGCTACAAAGTAATAATAATAATGTGGTCCAGACTCACGGCTACTGAGACTGGACCATGTGGAAGACAGGGTGGTGGTGGTGGTGGCAAACTGACTGGAAGCATTATCTGCTATCCAACCAACAACCTTTTCACACTGCTCTGGCTTCAATAGTGGTGTTCCGTGGACCCCTAGAAATTGGGACAGGAAGGTAGTTCGACATGATGTGGGTGTTTGTTGTGCTCCCTCAGCAGGCACAGTTTCATGTCGGCCTCTGTTTGCACTATCACCATCACTATCACATCCACTTCCCCGTCCCTTGCCACACACCTTGCCCATTTTAAATGGAGTTTAATATTTATCACGTTGCCAAAATGTCTGTATTATTACCGCAGTATTATAGGATCACGTCTGATGACCACAGTTTTAGGCAGTGACCTGGGAGTCTGAGATGCTTCCAGGGGTCTTCCCCTTGCTGTTCCCATGTCTTTTCAGCACTGTATGGATGTGTCTGATCATGTCTTGCACACCACATGAGAAGATAAGGTAGTAAAATGTTAAAATGACATTTACTGGGAAATGTATTTTTCACAGTTGAAAGCAATGCAAAAGTGAAAAAACGCATCAAAAACGCTACTCGTGAACATAGCCCAAGGTGTGGAGGAGCATTTTTGTTTTTGTTTATTTATTTTGCCTTATATACAAGAAATTATCATGGAAAGGATGTTCCTTAACGTTTTTCCCAGGAAAATCCATTTTGGTTTTGTTTTTGTATGTTTTATTGTGAGTTCGTACAAGTGGCGTAATACTCTGACCACGTTGCTGACAGCATTGACCTGGGAGTCAGAGATTCTTCCAGAGGTCTTACCATTTCTGTTCCCATGTCATTTGAGCACTGTTCCCATCGATTTGGGCAATTTTTAGGACCTCTGCAGACCTCCGGGTGGGAAGCTGCCGGAAAAATGCTCGAGTTTCCCATAGACTTACATTGGGCTCGTTCCTTGGATCGAGTACTCGAGCATTACAATTTGCTCGACTCGAGCAATGAGTACCCGAGTATTTTAGTGCTTGCTCATCACTAGTTATCAGCTATGTATAAAGGTGTTACTTGTCATTATTCTTAAACCCCTCCCCCGCTGATCATAATGAGCCTACTCGATACTTTTCCTGCCTGGGCAGTATGAGTCTGAAATAGTAACAGTAGCCAGTGTGAAAAATGCAAGATTACTAATTTTGTTTTTAATATAGATTGTGATATGAAAAAGAAGTACATTGCTAATATTTTTTTAACACAAAAACATGATTTAAACAATAGTTTTTTTCCTGATGAAACATTTCCTTTAAGCTAATCCACAGCCCGGATTTCACCAATAACATCTACTTTGTCAAAAGTGCATGATAATTTTGTGAAGTGAGAATGTTGCAGTCTTCCACCATAGCTCATCCGTGGTGGCCAATGACATTCTTATTCACCCATATACCTATCTGGGGCAAAATGCTCCTGCGTTAATTATTCAGTCATCCCGACACTAAGGGCTAGAAATTTACACTAAATATAAAATGGCTTACTTACTAAAAGCCAGGTAATTAATCACTTGCCTAAATATTTATATGTGAGAGTCATCAGTGGTTGATACCTTTTAATGGGTAACTGAAAAGATGGCAACAAATTGCAAGCTTTCAAGACTACTCAGGTCTCTTCATCAGGCATAGAATAACACAAAATCTGAGTCACATATTTATTTCACAACAAGACAGAAATAATGCAATAGATGAAACAAGTGACGTGAAGCAGAACTCTCATTATGGGAGAGGGATAAACATTTGAGGCCGTAAATGGAGCAATTCATAGATAAGGTGTGTGAAAGTTTTATTGTCCTGTGATTGAAGTCTGGTCCATGGTTGTGATGCCCCCTAATGGTCTGAGGAGCACATTCCTTAGTTGATATATAAAGACATAAATCCATGCGATACATTCTTTACTGCACTGAGTGTGTCAAAGGCTGTCATTAGTTTGTATTCCCAGACTCTAATGTCTCTCTGAGATTCGAAGTTAGCTTTTAATACCAGTAATTTCATGTCCATGATGCTGTGATCAGGGATACAAAAATGTTTGGCAACAGGTACATCTATTCTTTTTTCTTTTATTGTGAGACAATGAGAATGTATCCTTGTTCTACGTTTTTGACCTGTCTCCCCTACATACAGAAAAAGAAATTGAACTACTATATTTTAAGTATTTAATGTTAGTCTTTAGGTGAATTATTCAGTGTTTGGTTTTGTTCCGGTCTTCCCCTTCCTCCTTTTTGTTTCTAAGTTAATTTTATGCCATTATTTTTCTCTCCCCATTTATTTTAGTTAGTTCTAAGTGGTACCAGTCTTTGAAATATCTTCTGTTTGAGAGGGAAGATTCTCTTTTATTTAATTGGTCAGTTTGGTCCATTGGTGGGAAGGATATTCCCATGAAAGACCTAGTTTCGGGCTGATCCAGACTGTAAATAACAGCTATTCCTCTCTGTCTTTATAAACCATGCACATCCTTAAGTTATTGTTATTTTACTTTATAACCATGATTTTATGAGACTTTTCCATTCATCTGGTGAGAACTAAATGTAATCGTAGAAAATAACACGTTTTATATTTAGATCTAATCTGTACCAATGCCCTAAAACAAATAAGAAGACAGCAACAGAGATAGCAGCTGCGAAACACAGAGTCTGTTTATCTGCATTCACCCAGATATCTAATTATAATAATTAATTTGACAGTATGTAACATTGCCTCAGTGACTTAATCATGATGTACATTGAACGGTAGATGAGTTTCGTATCACGGCTTAGGGCCCACAGATGGAGAGTTATTTCATTTAATTTTGGACTAAACCATATTGGTAGGTATAAAATATTGTATGTGACTCAACAAATATTACTGAAAATTCTTCAGGGACTATGCTTCTATTTATCTATTATCTTTAGGAAATCTCTTGTCTTATCTTTTTTTCATACAGCCATTTCCCATATTGACTGCTAGGAGATGCTTGTTCATTCCTCGCCAATGTCACCTGTTAAAAAGAATGTTGTCATCTTATAGATGATAAATTAAGGTGACTATTCTGGTCTAACTAACACATCTTTTATAGACAGATAAATTATCATGATGTACAATACAAAGTTATATTGTGGTACCGTGTTAGCCTGAAAAATCGATGTAAAATACTTGTATGCCAAAAATGACAAAAGTATCACCCCAAGAATACTTTTGTCATTTTTGGCATACAAGTATTTACATCGATAGACAGATAAACATTTTGTTAACAATATCCAATAATCTTTCACTTCATGCAGGTATAATAATTGTGACGGGGATAAGGGTTCTTTCACAGTGACTCATTATTTCTAAAAAACAAATGGGTCGAATCTAAAGGCTGGAGTACAGTGAGTGTGTTGCACAACAGCAATTCTTAGAAAAGTCTAAAATAGTTGCATGATGGAAAGTGGCAGAAACGTTGCACAGATGTTTTTGTTGCACAACTATTTTAGAGCTGTGATCTCGCCGTAAATAAAACAGCCAAATTGCAGTCATGTCGAACACAAGTCCCATGTTGCAAGCAACTGGCATTGAAGTCTATGGCATGTGTGTCGCTTGGGATTTGCAGCCAGCAACAGAAAATCCAATGCATTTGGAAATATTTGCGACTTTGTGTTGCAGTCACAGAAAATTGCAACACATAGGAAATGATTACAACCAATGTTGCAATTGTGTCGCTGCGATTTCATTGTTGTGTGACACAGTGTAGCCCTAGCCTTGGAGTAACCAGATGACTGAAGGTTTAGCTTCATTAACTTTAAAGGGGTTTTTACCTTTCATTTAGGTTTCTACTCCTGCTGCAGCACAAACTGCACTGTACTCACCTTGCACAGGTACACCGGTGAATGTCCACTACTGCTCCTATTGCCTGGCAATGGCTGAGGCACTCTCATCATTTCAACATCTCGGCAGCCAATCAGTGAGCTTAGTTGCTCTGAAGGGGGGTTCTGTTTACACTTGCAGAGCCACTTTGTTCACGGATTGGCTGCCGCACAAGTTGACGTCAGCATCACAGCCAATGCCTTATGCCAAGAACAGCGAAGGAGATCCCCAGGTGGACCTATGGAAGGTGAGTACAGCATGTTTTTTATAAACTGTAGCCAGGGTAGAAACTTAATTATAAGCAAAAAATCCCCTTAAGGCCAGGCTCACATGTTGCATATTTGGATTTTACATGCAGATTTCTAAATTCAATTGGGTCAATTGTGGCTTGTAGACTTGCTGCTTCCAATAGGTGGCGCTATAGAGTTCAAGTCCTCTTTCTCTCTGAAGAGGCAATTTGCATATTTCTAAATTAAAATCCGCAGCTTTCCCATATCTAAAAAACGTTTGTATTTTCTGTACTTAATCAGGCTTTTTTTTAACAGAACTTATCTAGAGGTGTAGTGAGCACTTTGAACTCCCAGGTGCTTCACAGAATTTGAAAACATTAACCCCTTTCTGACATCGGGCGTAATAATACGTACCTGCACCCTAGGCCTTATTGACCAGGTACGTATTATTACGACTTTGCGATCGCCGCCGGGTATCAGCTGATTCTAACAGCTGACACTCAGTACTATGTGCCAGGAGCGGTGCCGCACAGCTCCCAGCACATTAACCCCCAAAATGCTGCAACTGAACTCGATAGCAGCATTTCCAGGGACAAGCAGAGGTAAGAGCGCCCTTCTTACCGTGTATCGGCGATCGTTGCCATGGTGACCCAATGTCCTCATGACGACATCCGGGTCACCAGACATCAGGAAGATAGATAGATCGTGCTCAGTGCACGATCTGACAGCCTGCATAGCACAAGAATTCTACTGCAAAAAACAAGCCACCATACTGTTCAATCAGCTAAAAAATAAAATAGTTATAGCTCTCAGAATAAAGCGATGCAAAAAAAAATATTTTTTATATGAAATAGTTTTTGTAGTGTAAAAGAGCCGAAACATGAAAAAGCTATATATGTGATACCGCTGTAAACTTACTGACCCGAAGAATAATGCTGTCTTATCAATTTTACCACACGTGGAACAGCATAAAAAAAAATCCGGAATTGTTGGTTTTTGTTTATTCTGCTTCCCAAAAATCGGAATAGAAAGTGATAAAAAAAAATGTCACGTGCCCGAAAATGGTACCAAGAAAAATGTCAACTTGTCCCGCAAAAAACAAGCCCTTACATGACTCTGTCGGCCGAAATATGGAAAAATTATAAGTCTCAAAATATGGCGATGCAAAAACTAGTCTTTTTAGTGTGTAACAGCTGTCAATCATAAAAAACAGATATAAATCTGGTAACACTGTCATCGCACCGACCCGAAGAATAAAGTCATCTAATCACTTATACCACATGAGGAACGGCGTAAAAAATAAACGCTAGGATTAGGGTTGTGCTAGGGTTAAGGTTGTGGTTGGGTTAGGGTTGTGCTAGGGTTAAGGTTACAGTTAGGGTTGTGTTAGGATTATGGTTAGGATTATATTAGGGTTGGGGTAAGGGTTGTGTTAGGGTTATATTAGGGCTGGGGTTAGGGTTGTGTTAGGGTTGTATTAGGGTTGGGGTTAGGGTTGTATTAGGGTTGGGATTAGGGTTCTGTTAGGGTTAAAGTTCTATTAGAGTTGGGGTTGGGATTTTTTCAAAAGTAAAGAAAAAAAATGATGACGATATGGCGACTAGTGTTGAGCACAAGTGCTCGCTACTTGAGTTTGCATCGGGTACTTGGGTATGCACCGAGTATTGCGGGTGTTCGAGTGACATGCTTGAGTCTCCGCCCCATATGTTTCGCGGCTGTTATACAGCCTGCCATGCACGAGCGATCCCCGCATGCTTTTTTTTGGGTGTCTAACAACCGTGAAGCATGCGGGGTGGGGACTCGAGCATGTCACTCGAATATTCGCGATACTTAGTACATACCCGAGTACCCGATGCAAACTAGTAGCGAGCACTTGCTCTCAAGACTAATGACAACTTATTCAATATGATGACCTAATGTTATCAAATTCTGTGTCATACCTCTGGGCTCAAAATGTTCACTATACCCCTTGATAAAAACGTTGAGGGGTCTAGTTTCCAAAATGGGGTCACTTGTGGGGGTTTCCACTGTTTAGGCGCATCACGGGCTCTTCAAACTTGACATGGCGTCCGCTCACGATTCCAGCCAATTTTGCGTTCAAAAAGTTACACAGTGCTCCTTCCCTTCTGAACCCTGCCGTGCGCCCAAACAGTGTTTTTTCCTCACATATGGGGTATCGGCGTACTCAGGAGAAATTTCACAACAAATTGCATGGTGCAATTTCTCCTGTTACCCTTATGAAAATGCA
Source organism: Phyllobates terribilis (assembly GCF_046119375.1). Lineage (NCBI taxonomy): Eukaryota > Metazoa > Chordata > Amphibia > Anura > Dendrobatidae > Phyllobates > Phyllobates terribilis. The sequence goes on along the minus strand of NW_027362761.1, from coordinate 64,599,038 downwards.
AAATTGGGGGTTGAAAAATATTTTTGTGGGAAAAATGTGAAAATGTTATTTTTACTGCTCAATGTTATAAACTTCTGTGAAGCACCTAGGGGTTCAAGGTGCTCACTACACATCTAGATAAGTTCCCTGAGGGGTCTATTTTCCAAAATGGTGTCACTTGTGTTGGGTTTCCACTGTTTAGGCGCATCAGGGGCTCCACAAACGTGACATTGCGTCCGACTAATTAGTCAAGCAAATTTTACAATCAAAGAGTCAAATGGCGCTCCTTCCCTTCCGAGCCCTGCCGTGTGCCGAACAGTGCTTTTCTTCCACATATGGGGTATCGGCATGCTCAGGAGAAAATGCACAACACATTTTAGGGTCCATTTTTTCCTGTTACCTTTACGAAAATAAAAAAAAATTGTGTCTAAAGTAACATTTTTGTGAAAAAAAGTTAAATGTTCATTATTTTCTTCCACATTCCAAAAATTCCTGTGAAACACCTGAAGGGTTAATAAACTTCTTGAATGTGGTTTTGAGCACCTTGAGGGGTACAGTTTTTAGAATGGTGTCACTTTTGGGTATTTTCTGTTTTATAGACCCCTCAAAGTGACTTCAAATGTGATGTGGTCCCTAAAAAAATGGTTTTGTAAATTTTGTTGTAAAAATGAGAAATCGCTGGTCAACTTTTAACCCTTATAACTTCCTAACAAAAAAAATTTGGTTCCAAAATTGTGCTGAGAAGACATGTGGGAAATGTTTTTTATTAACTATTTTGTATGACATATCTGTTTAGCCCCAAATGTTTCATTTTCACAAGGGTAACAAGAAAATGGAACAGATAATTTTTTTTTTGCAATTTCCTATATGTGGTGGAAAACTACAGTTTGGGAACATGACAGGGCTTGGAAGGGAAGGAGCACCATTTGACTTTTGGAATGCAAAATTGTCTGGAATAGATAGTGGACGCCAGGTCTCGTTTGCAGAGCTCCAGATGTGACTGAACAGTGGAAATCCCCCACAAGGGACCTCTTTTTGGAAACTACAGACCTCAAGGAAATTATCTAGAGATGTGGTGAGCATCTTGAACCCACAGGTGCTTCACGGTATTTTAAAACATTGGACCGTGAAAATTAATAATGAAGTTTTTTCCCCCAGAAATGTTGTTTTAGCCTCAAATTTTTCATTTTCACAAAGATATTTGTGCTCAGAAACTTGTTTGGGCAAACTTCAGGTCTTGGAAGAGAAGGAGCGCTATTTTATTTTTGAAGTGCAAAATTGTCTGGAATTGTCTGGAATAGATTGTGGATGCCATGTCGCATTTGTAGAGCCGTCAAGGCTCCAAAACAGCAGAAACCCTCACAAGTGACTCCATTTTAGAAATTACACTTCTCGAAGAATTCCTTTATGGGGTATAGTGAGCATTTTAAAATCACAGGTATTTCAAAGAATTGTAGAATATTGGGATGTGAAAATGAAAAGTTACATTTTTTCCACTAAAATGTTGTTTTAGCCCCAAGTTTTTATTTTCCAAAAGGGATAATAGGAGAAAATGCACCCCAAAATCGATACGCAATGTCTCCTGAGTACGGCAATGCCCCATATGTGGTCAAAAACTACTTATGAGGCACAGTGCAAAGTTCAGAAGGAAAGAAGCGCCATATCAGAGTGAAGATTAACCTGGAATGATTTCAGGGTGCCACGTGAGTTTGGCAGAGCCTCTGAGGTGTCAGGACAGCTGTACCCCCATAAGTGACCACATTTTACAAACTACATCTCTCAATGAATTCATCTAGGGGTACAGTGAGCATATTGACAACACATATCTTTCACAAAATTTTATACCATTGAGCACTGAAGAAAAAAAATGACCACATAATTTGTTACACAATTTCTTGTGAATGTTGAAATACCCCATATGTTACTGTACAGTACTGTTTGACTACACTGTAAGACTCTGGAGGGAAGGAGCACTATCTGACTCAAACAAATTTTCGTGGAATAGCTTACGGACTCCATATACAGAGCCCCTAAGTGCCAGAAGAGCAGAATCCTCCCCTCAACTGACCTAATTTGGAAATTACACCCCTCTAAGAAATCATATACAGGTGTAGTGATGATTTTACTAGCAATGGATGTTGTTAAGTAAAAATGCAAATATGCCATTGTAGTGCCCAGTATGTTGTAGTGTTCAGTACATTGTACCCAGCTCGTGCTTATAAAGACATGTGCCCCGTAAATGAAGTGGGCTCTCCTCGCTACAGTAATGCCAAACATGTGGGTGCTAAATGTGGTTTAGGCACACTGTGGGTCTCAGGAGGAGGGGGATTTGGGAGCGCAGATTTGGCTGGATTTGTTTTGGTGGGAGCCATGTCATTTTTCCAGAGTTCTTATGCTCCTATATTTCTTTTAATAGATGACAAACCTGACTGAGGATTTGTTTTTTTGTGGGTTGAGTAGAAGCTTTTATTGGTGGCATTTTGGGGTACAGAACATTTTGAATCATATTAATCCAGTGCTCTACGCTGAGCACTTACATCAGGGTTTCCATTTAAATCTACAAAATACGTGATTCGGGTGAAACCACCGAGAGATCCATTCACTAATGAGGCAGAAGAGATACTCTGGACTGTGTGTAGCTTCTATTTGGCGGTATCTGGCGTTTCAGAGGTGCACAAAACTGTGGTTAACAGCTCTTTAATGCACGGATCATAGGCCAGGCAGAGTCCAGTGTCTCCATCTGCCTCATTATAGGAAATCTTTAATTGAGAGTTCTGTCGGAACATTTGACCTACCTAAGCTATTAATATGGGCATACAGGTTATAGACTGGTGAGAAACGTCCTACCGGTAAGTCTCATATCAGATGACTTTCTCAGATGTTGAGAAATCATCTTTTATTACTTTATATAAATGAACTCTTCCAGGCTATGGTGTGGACAGTACCTGGAGATAACTCTACCTTAAGAGCTTATTTTACATGAAGGGGGAGTTACCAGTGTGAGACAAGTAACTAACACAGAACAGGAGAAATTAAATTTGTCTTCTTGCAAACACAGTTTTTGCAGCTCTCTGAGCCCTGCAGAATTGCAACAATATTGCAACCCTGTCTGCCTGTAAGATGAAGCTGAGAGGAACCTGCAGATGTGTCAGTTATAATCACACACAGCTCTGCAATGAGATCAGGAGAGCAAAGAGCCGCCATTACACATCACACTGGTAACTCCCCCTCAGGAACCCATCAGCCATCTGGATGCAAACTGGTGGAGGAGGGTCCCCAAGAACCCAAAGCCAAGCAACCTTGAGGATGTTGTGGCTGAGGAATGTGAGGAGGGGTTCTATAGAAGTCTGAGCCAATATTTGGAGAAGGTTCCCTTCGACTTGAGGCTGAGGACCAGGGCAGCTATCCAAATAGATTAGTGCTGCCACCCCCCAAACACGCCAATGGTTGTATTTGATTTCCTGGAAAGGTGGCAGCTTTCTAATGGAAATCAAATACAACCATTGGACCCAACACAAGGGCAGTCAGCCCTGCAAACCGCCCTACCTCAGCCTCTTACTCCTGGGTGCCAGACTCTACAGGCCAAGCCTCATCACATGCACCTTCCTCATTCTGCTCCGGCCAGCCTCCTCAAAGGCAGGCATCATATTTTGCTCCAGCCCAGTCTCCTCCAAGTTCTGGACCATATTGTGCTCCGGCACAGCCTCCTCCAAGTCCTGGACCATATTGTGCTCCATACCCAGAATCCGAGGACAATAGAAAAAGCAAAAACACAATACCAACATCATCTCAATCAGCTGTCCAAAATTTGATTGAGCAATGTTGGAATAATGACATAACACCTCACCCTGCCACTCCAGACCCTGCTTTGTTACCACCCTTTACTCCTCCGCCATCTGGAACCCCCTATATCTCCACTCCCATATGTGCTCCACCACCTTTCCCAACCCCCAGTCCAGGTACGCGTCTTATGTCGTCCCCCAAATATCATAATTTATAATGTTTGAAAATTATAATTCTGTTATGTTCAATGTTTGGTTTTTCCCTTTGCCATATGTAAATATATTTGTACTAGCTATTGAACCCGTTCTACGCCCGGGTGGCGAGCATTTTTATTGGTATATGGTCTCCATGCTGGTATGTGCTGATAGGATATTAAAGGAGTTGTCCACTACTTTCACATTGTAGTGAAAGTAGTAGTATCACTACGGATCACTACGGATAGGGCTTCAATTTATGATCAGCCGGGGTCTCGTACGCGGCACCCCTGCTAATCAGCTGTTATCGGTGCCGGCGCTTGTTACTGCACATCCGCCTCCCATTCAATTGAATGGGAGGCGGATGTGCAGTACTCCGCGCTGGCCACTACAACTTGACAGCAAAGCACCACAGGTAAGGACTTCTGGCCGGCGGCCACCGCCGCCGGCACCAATAACAGCTGATCGGCGGGAGTACGGGACCCCGGCCGATCATACATTGATGCCCTATCCTACGGATAGGGCATCAGTGTGAAAGTAGTGGACAACCCCTTTAATATCAGCCCCATAGCTGTATACTTAGCCTTTGCAAGCTATTAAAATGGAGGACCGCCAAAAAAATTTGACGTGGGATCCCCCTATTTTATCAGCCAACAAAGGCTAGGCAGACAGCTGGGGGCTGATATTTCCTAGGCAATTCCCTTATGTAAAAGCCCATGTTAAAATCGCATTAATCGGATTGCATACGCATGGCAATCGGATGTAAATCGAATGCTAGGTGAGAAGATCGCATGGCACTCGCATGAAAATCTCATGACACTCGTCCATTTTTTGGTCCAGAAATCAGAACATTTTTTTTCTCACATATGGGTATGAGCCCTAATAGTTTATATAGGTCAAATGTGGTGATTGATTCCCTTAAAAGTCATGACGGACATAGCACATCATGATGCGAGAACTGACACCTGCTCATGACAAGCATTTGTCGTAAATGGGTTAAGTGGTGAAAAAAAATGTAAGACGTTTGTAAAAAAAAATATAGAGGTTTTTGTCACAATTTTCCAAGACCTATAATGTTTTATTTTTCTTTGGATGGAGCTTTTTGAAGACTTGTTTTTTTTGCATGGTGAGCTGATGTTTTCAATGATACTATATTGGAGTCTATATGATGTTTTGATCACTTTTTAACTGGATTTTTTTAGGGAAGTGTGGTGAACATTTTTTTTCCTCTTTACAGCATTTACTGTACAGGATAATTAATGTTAGATATTGAAAAAACTGATTTTACAGATGTGGAGATACCAGATAGTTTATTTTTTATTTCTTTATTTTTAATGGGGGAAAAGGATGGTGATTCAAATTTTTATATCTTATTTAAAAAAAAAACTTTTTTATTGTTTACTTTTTTTTGTTGGTTAAGGGGACTTGAACCTGTCATCAAGTGCCCTAAGTAGAGTTGGGAAACACTGACATTTATATATAGGGAATAACTTTATAACATGGTTTAAATACTTTACAACAATGAAAAACAAGATAAACCTACATGATGAAAATTTTGAAAGTGAGACCTAGAAACAAACTAAATTAGATTTTTTATCATTTCTCCCAAATTCGGATTAACAATTTATTTAATACAATTTTATGAAAAAATCTTAGCAATTTTGATTTCTGAAACAATTGTCACAACTCTGAGAAGAATGTAGCAAACAATAATGAAATTTAATCCACATAAAATTGTCAACAATTCCTGACATAATTGATACAGGAAAAATGTATCTGGGTACCATGTTAGCCAGTAGATTGAAAAATATTCACATTTGAGAGTCCTCAGTGGTTGATACCTTTTAATGGCTAACTGAAAAGATGGTAACAATTTGCAAGCTTTTGAGACTACTCAGGTCTCTTCATCAGGCATAGAATAACACAAAATCTGAAGAGTCACATATTTATACACAACAGGACACAGGAATAATGCAATAGATGAGACAAGTGATGTGAAGCAGAACTATCAGCATGGGAAGGGGAGAATCAGTTGTGGCAATAAATATTGGAGCAGTTCATAGATAAGGAGTGTGAAAGTTTTATTGTCGCCTGATTTCATCGTCACACAATTAACCCCTTTAACCCCGGTTGATTTTCCATTTTTTGCTCCCCTTATTTCAAGAGCCATAGCTTTTTTTTTTCTGTCCACATAACCGTATGAGGGCTTTTTTTTTGTGCAGTTGTACTTTTGAATGACATCACTCATTTTATCATGTGATGCACTGGAAAAGTGGGAAAAAATCCCAAATGTGTTAAAATTGCAAAAAGAAGTGGAATTCCACAACTGTTTTTTATTTACCATGTTCACGATATGGCAGAGGTGTCAAACACGCGGCCCGCATGCGGCCCCTGAGGCTGCTTTATGTGGCCCGTCTCCCAGCACAGCATTTCCAATGCCGGACGCCGGCCTATCAGAAGCCAGCAACTGATATCTGCGTCCCAGCACAGCGGCGTATGACGTCACTGCCATGCGCAGATGTCAGCTGCTGGCCTCTGATAGGCTGGTGGCTGGCATTGGAAATGCTGTGCTGGGAGACGGTCTCTGCACGACAATGCAGCACTGCTGTCGGCGGCTCCTCCTGGACCAGGCCGGGATCGTCAAGGGGTCTGTGGTGCTTGTGGGCTGCATGTGCACAAAGGATGGGGCACATTACTACAAAATGGGGACCACCAGGATGGGGCACATTACTGCAAGATGGTGACCACCAGGATGGGGTACATTACTATAAGATGGGGACCACCAGGATGGGGCACATTACTGCAAGATGAGGACCACCAGGATGGGGCACATTACTGCAAGATGGGGAGCACCACGATGGGGCACATTACTGCAAGATGGGGACCACCAGGATGGGGCATATTACTACAAGATGGGGAACACCAGGATGGGGCACAGGCACATTACTTTAAGATGGGGACAAGGATGGGGCACATTACTACAAGATGGGGCCACCACGGTGGGGCACATTACTGCAAGATGAGGACCTGGATGGGGCACATTACTGCAAGATGGAGACCACCAGGATGGGGCATATTACTACAAGATGGGGACCACCAGGATGGGGCACATTACTTCAAGATGGGGACCACCAGGATGGGGCACATTACTACAAGATGGGAACCACCAGGATGGGGCACATTACAGCAAGATGGGGACCACCAGGATGGGGGCCCCACTACTACAAGGTGGTGACCACGATGGGGCACATTACTACAAGATGGGTACCACCAGGATGTGGCACATTACGACAAGATGGGGACCACCAGGATGGAGCATATTACTACAAGGTGGGGACCAGGATGGGGCACATTATTACAAGATGGGGACCACCAGGATGGGGCACATTACTGCAAGATGGGGACCACCAGGATGGGGCCCATTACTGTAATTTGGGGACCACCAGGATTGGGCACATTACTGCAAGATAGGGACCACCAAGATGGGGCACATTACTCCAAGACGAGGACCAGGATGGGGCACATTACTGCAAGATGGGGACCACCTGGATGGGGCATATTACTACAAGATGGGGAACACCAGGATGGGGCACAGGCACATTACTTTAAGATGGGGACAAGGATGGGGCACATTACTACAAGATGGGGCCACCACGGTGGGGCACATTACTGCAAGATGAGGACCTGGATGGGGCACATTACTGCAAGATGGAGACCACCAGGATGGGGCATATTACTACAAGATGGGGACCACCAGGATGGGGCACATTACTTCAAGATGGGGACCACCAGGATAGGGCATATTACTACAAGATGGGAACCACCAGGATGGGGCACATTACTTCAAGATGGGGACCAGGATGGGGGCACATTACTACAAGGTGGAGACCAGGATGGGGCACATTACTACAAGATGAGGACCACCAAGATGGGGCACATTACTACAATATTGGGACCACCAGGATGGGGCACATTACTACAAGATTAGGACCACTAGGATGGGGCACATTACTAAAAGATTGGGACCACCAGGATGGGGCACATTACTACAAGATTAGGACCACCAGGATGGGGCACATTACTTCAAGATTAGGACCAGGATGGGGGCATATTACTACAATATGGGGACCACCAGGATGGGGGCACACTACTACAAGGTGGTGACCACTATGGGACACATTACTACAAGATGGGTACCACCAGGATGGGGCACATTACGACAAGATGGGGACCACCAGGATGGGGCATATTACTACAAGGTGGGGACCAGGATGGGGCACATTATTACAAGATGGGGACCACCAGGATGGGGCACATTACTGCAAGATGGGGACCACCAGAATGGGGCACATTACTACAAGATAGGGTCCACCAGGATGGGGCACATTACTACAAGGTGGGGACCACCAGGATGGGGCACATTACTACAACATTGGGACCACCAGGATGGGGCACATTACTACAAGACTGGGACCACCAGGATGGGGCACATTACTACAAGATTGGGACCACCAGGACGGGGCACATTACTACAAGATTGGGACCACCAGGACGGGGCACATTACTAGATGTTTGCCAGAATTACTATATGGTGCTAATTGTAAAACAATATTACTGTATGTGGCCAATTGGAGGAAACAAAATTGTAAAAATTAAAAAAAAAATGAAAAATAAAGCATGAAAAAATATTTTGCCATTAAAAATGCTGTTTTATATATAAACTAAAGTAAACACAAAAAAGTGCACGTTAATTATCGCCACATCCGCAATGACCCAAGCTATAAAAAAAATAAAATAAACACAGCAAAAATGTTCAGATGGTGTATACAAAAAAAATGGTATCACTAAAAATGTCACTTTGACCAGCAAAGAAAGCGACCCCCCAAATTCAAAATTTTTTCCATGTGCGGCCCATATATCCGGCTGAGTTTGAGACCCCTGCTATATGGTAAAACTGACCTGGCAATATGATTCTTCAGGTCAGTATGAATATGCAGATACCAAAACATGCATACATTGGTTTTTTTTTATTTCAGTGGTGAAAAAAATTCTGAAATTTGTAAAAAAAATAAATAAAATTTTTACTTTTGTCGCCATTTTCATAACTCGTAACATTTTAATTTTTCAGGTAATGGGGCTGTGTAATGGCTTCTTTTTTGCGACCTGAGCTGACATTTTTACTAATACCATTTTGGGGTAGATACGATGATTTTATCACCTCTTATAGCATTTGCAATGTTGTTGTTTTTTTTCGTTACGCCATTTACCAATCAGATTATTTGTTATTTTATATTTTGATAGATTGGACTTTTCCGAATGCATCAATACCAGATATGCCTATTTTTTAATTTTTCATTAATTGTTTATTTTTAATGGGGCAAGATGGGAGTGATTTGAACTTGTATTTTTGTTTTTTTTCACATTTTTTAAAACATTTTTTTTACTTTATACTGTATTTAATAGTCACCTTAAAGGGTCTTGAAGCTGCGATCATCTGATTCCTTGTGCTATACATAGCAGTGCTTCAGTACTGCTATGCATAGTGAAAATCACGATCTCCTATGAAAGCCAGCTAAACGTTGGCTATCATGCATGTATGTCAAGATCGTGAAGGGTTTAAAGAAAAAGAATAGATTTAACTGTGGCCAAACATTTTTATAGCCCTGGTCACAGCATCATGGACATGAAATTGCTGGTATTAAAAGGTAACTTCAAATCTCAGAGAGACAGAAGTGTCTGGGAGTATAAACTTATGACAACCTTTGACACATTCAGAGCAGGAATGAATGTGCCACATGGATTTATATCTTCCTACATCAATTATGTAATGTGCACCTCAGACCATTTGGGGGCATCACAACCCTGGACCAAACCTCAATCAGGGGACAATAAAGATTTCACACTCCTTATCTATGAACGGCTCCAATATTTACTGCCACAACTGTTTCTCTCCTTCCCACATTTATAGTTCTGCTTCACGTCACGTGTCTTATTTACTGCACTATTTAATGTGCTGTTGTGTATAAATATGTGACTCTTCTGATATTGTGTTAGGTCTCTTCTGAGTAGTCTCGAAAGCTTGCTATTTATTACTATCTTTTCAGTTAGCCATTAGACACTATTGAGAAATTTGAAATATGGCGAAAGATTTAAAAAATAAATATTTTATAATTAAATTATAAAAACTGGAACAAAAACACAATGAGCAGATGGAAAACCTGAACCCCCACTTGCTGAGGAGGACCAAATGTATGTTGAACCTTGATGTTGGCCTGTACTGTAGCAACACAGTCAGAAGGGTAGATGGCTTGATGGCATGTTTATTGAGTTGTGGTGTAGATTGCCTGGCTCTGTGAAAACAGTGATAGACAATTATCATGTGAAGGCCATATGAGTAGCTGGAGTTGGAGGAGGCTGAGGTTTGGAAGTTGCGTATTAGTGTGCCCAGTTATAGTGGGGAAAATAAGTATACACTGCTAATTTTGCAGTTTCCCACCTTCAAAGAATTGAGAGAACTGTAGCTTTTATCATAGGTACACTTCAACTGTGAGAGACAGAATCTAAAAAAATACAGAAAATCATATTGTATGATTTTTACAAAATTAATTAGCATTTTACTGCATGAAATAAGTATTTGATATAATAGAAAAATAGAACTTAATATTTGGTACAGAAACTTTTGCTTGCTATTACAGAGGTCAGACTTTTCTTGTAGTTTTTGACCAAGTTTGCACACACTGCAGCAGGGATATTATCCCACTCCTTTATGCAGATCTTCTCCAGACCTTTCAGGTTTCGGGACTGTCACTGGGCAACATCGAGTTTCAGCTCCCTCCAAAGATTTTCTATTGGGTTCAGATCTGGAGACAAGCTAAGCCACTCCAGGACCTTGAAATGCTTCTTACGGAGCCACTCCTTAGTTGTCCTAGCTGTGTGTTTCAGGTCATTGTCATGCTGGAAGACCCAACAGTGGCGCCCCTGAGGGTTCGACCGCCACAGAGATGCTGCACTTCTCTAATGGAGTGTAGTGTTCCTCCTCTGAGGTAAGAACAGTGCGATGGTCAGGACCCTTCCTTCACATCCAACACCACACTTCTCCCACCAGAGGAGGGCTAGAATGCACTAGGTGCTGCCCTCCTGGTTATCGGGAGACTGGGGAACCAAAAGATAAGGGAACCATTTAGTGGGTGAGGGTGGAGGATTCACATTTTAGTGACACTTAATAATTCATATTTAATACCCAGCCATCTTGGTCTTTGGTCCTTTTGCCCTTTTGTCTTTTGATGGTTCTTTGACTGTTCTACTGTGACCTCCTACCCTGGACGCGGATCCTGTGTGGGCCCGCAACGGATGGAGACACAGCCCTCATACCTTGGTCTTGGGTCGACGGGCAGGCTGCAGATAATGTGTGTCTCAGCCCGGTCAGGGACCATGACCAAGAAGGCCCGGAGCTTTAGAGTGTAGCTCCACCGCAAATGGATCCCAGGGAGGATGCAGACGGAGCGGTGTACGCCACCTGTCATCGCCAACCTGATCTATTCAGAAGGATTCAGGCTGCAAGAGGGGTACCGGCCCCCGACACCCGACCTTGCTACTCCACGTCCTGGTCGGGAAAGCCCGGTAGGCCCTGAGGATCCTACCGGGTAACGGAAGGAATGGCGCTGCCACCCGTACCCTTTTTCTGAGTGAAGTTCAGAGGGAGACCCGGCCTATCTACACACACACAGACAGGAACGGACCCGGTCTGAAGTCTAGGAACTCTCTGGTGCAGGGTCCTGATTTAACACTGGACTTACTCAGAGGTTGTCAGACCCCTTCGTCTCTGGTGACCGCAGAACCCCGCGAGGAGCAGGGAGTCGCCTTCCTACTGCCATCTCTTTCGTGAGTAAAGCCTTGGAAGTTCACCCCTATGGCCTCCGGACTCTTTATTCTGCACTACACCGCACTACGCAGCACCAGACCTCCTGGACTACTACCCCCCTCCGTCCTGTTCCTCTGCCCTGAGGCCCTGCTCTGCCTGTGGGGAGTAGTAACAACGTCGGCTGCCATAACACCATGCCTCAGCGGACTACAGCAGCACTGGTGGCCTTCACCAGGTGCCACAGGTGGCGTAGTCGTAATCAGCCACTCAACCCGGATAAGCCCATACCATCCTTTATAGGGCAACGGCCCTGGGCACGGAGTGGGTCCGGGCCACGGCTGCACCCCCATCTACAACAACAGGACCCGGCTCCGAATCCCCATCTCCCAGGGTAGGGCTTTCGAGCGTCACACACAACCACGACCCATCTTCAATGCTCTTACTGAGGGAAGGAGGTTGTTTTGTTAGCCAAAATCTCGCGATACATGACCCCATCCATCCTCCCTTCAATACGATGCAGTCCCCTGTCCCCTTTGCAGAAAAGCACCCCAAAGTATGATGTTTCCCCCCATCATGCTTCACGGTTAGGACAGTGTTCTTGGGTTGTATTCACCCTTCTTCTTCATCCAAACACGGTAATTGGAGCTGACACCAAAAAGTTCTATTGTGGTCTCATCTGACCACATGACCTTCTCCCATGCATCCTCTGAATCATCCAGATGGTCAATGGCGAACTTCAAATGGGCTCAGACAAACGGCTGGTGTGAGCAGGGGAACCTTACGTGCCCTGCAGGATTTTGATCCATGACGGCGTAGTGTGTTACTAAGGCCACGGCCCCACTACAGTATTTGGTCAGTATTTTTTCTCAGGAGTGGGAGCCAAAACCAGGTGACAAGCCACCATAGAAAAGGTACAATAGAAACAGGTGCCCCAATTCTGCATTTATCACCAACTTCTGGTTTTGGTTCCCACTCTTGAGAAAAAATACTGACTGAATACTGACCAAATTCTGATAGTGGTGCCATGGCCTAATGGTAATGTTTGAGACTATGGTCCCAGCTCTCTTCATGTCATTGACCAGGTCCTCCAGTGTAGTTCTGGGCTAATTCCTGACCTTTCTCAGAATCATCCTTATCCTACGAGGCGAGATCTTGCATGGAGCCCCAGATCGAGGAAGATTGACTGCCATCTTGTGTTTCTTCCATTTTCTAATAATTGTGCCAACAGTTGATGCCTTCTCACCAACCTGCTTGCTTATTGTCCTGTAACCCATCACAGCCTTGTGCAGATTTACAATTTTGTCCCTGGTGTTCTTAGACAGCTCTTTGGTCATGCTGGAGAGGCTGGAGTGTGATTAAGCGTGTGGACAGGTATCTTTTATACAGGTAATGAGTTCAAACATGTGCAATTAATACAGGTAATGAGTGCAGAGTAAGAGGTCTTCTTAATGAAAAACTAACAGGTCTGTGAGAGCCATAATTGTTACTGTTAGATGATCAAATACTTATTTCATGAAATAAAATGCAAATTAATTATGTAAAAATCATACAACGTGATTTTCTGGATTTTTTTAAGATTCTGTCTCTCACAGTTGAAGTGTACCTACGATAAAAATTACAGACCCCTCCATTCTTTGTAGGTGGGAAAACTTGCAAAATCGGTAGTGTATCAAATACTTATTTTTCCCACTGTAGCTGCTATCTCTCAAGTTCTATAAATCATTCTGTTAGATCATTGGATGGTGGTTTTGAATCTATAAATCACTTTTTTACTTTTGATCAGAACAACATTTTTATTTTTGTTCAGAAAAGAAAATGTACTAATTGAAAGATAATTTGGTTTTATTTTTATGTTCATAATAAGGTAAAAATGACCTGGCATCATAATTCTTCAGGTCAGTATAATCACGAAGATGTGAAAAATGCATAGCTTGTTTTTTTTCTTTAAATGCTGGACCCATAACGTTTTCAAATTTCAGTTAATGGAGCTGTGTGCACCCTAAGATGACATTTTTATGGTTACTATTTTAGGGTAGATACAATGCTTTGATCGCCTTTCTTTCTTTTTTTGCGATGGCATAAAGCTGCAATTCTTGCTTTTTTTCTCATGAAACCATTTATTGATCAGGCTAACTCATTTTATAGACATTTTACTATATTTTGTAGACCCCTTTGAAGACTTGAACCTTTGATTGCTTGTACTACACCTAGCAATACTGCAGTATGTAGTCTCCACCAGCTGACTTTCTTACGCTTGGGTCTTTAGCAAATCCCTGGCAATCATGGCAACCTATCAGCACCTTCAATCACATTGCGGGGGTGCCGAAGGGGAATTGAGCAGTACACCCCCTCAGTATGCATGCTGTAAATGCCACTGTCACAGGTTACAGTGCTCCACTCGTGGCTGTTAGAGGCATATGATGGACAAATAACACAGCCATCATCTGCCTGGAAAGATGCTGGCTCAGCTCCTGAGCCCACATCAAAGACAACGAGCAAACATATGGCATACCAGTACATCATATGCTGGCCAGGGGTTATTGCTAAAATGAATGAATGAATGCGAGCAAGTAAATTTTCAGTAACACTGCGAAGACAGGGACTCAGATTGTGAGCAAAATTCATCTACTGAATGTACATATATAGGCGTTTATTTTGTGCTACAGACTCACTCTTATAAATATCTTGACATCTCATACATGCTGCCCAATCCGTGTACAAGGACATCTCCAGTTTGCCTGCAGCTTCCAGTACCTCTGCTACCTGTCTGCAGTCTCCCAGATGTCTTCAGTCTGCCTGCGATTTCCAATACCCCTGCTACCTGTTCCCGGTCTTCCAGGACCTTTGCTAGAAGTCAGCCTGCAGCTTCCAGGACATCTCCTTTCGGCTTGTGGCTTCCAGGTCCTTTGTTAGCTGTTCCCGGTCTTCCAGGACCTCTACTACCTGTCTGTGATCTCCTGGATGTTTATGGTCTGCCTGAGGCTGCCAGTACCTCCCCTACCTGTCTGCAGTTTCCAGAACCTCTGCTACCGGTTTACAGTTTTCAGTACCTCTGCTACCTGTCTCCCACGTGCCTCACCTGCCTGCTGCACCAATGCCCGTGTGCCAACTCGAACCTTGAATTTGAGGATCCACCTCACCCAGTGAACCAAACAGTCTTCATCTGCTAAACTGGAGTCATAAGTGTATCCCTATATGTGTATAAAACATGGGGTGTTGCTAGGGTCTTAAAAAATCAGGGTCACCATATAAAATTGTATACATAGATAGTTATAGAACACAGTTTCTTTTATACCAGGACAAAATATTATCTGCATACAGTTCCCAATAAAATATTGTTCTTAACACTTATTGTCCTACAAAAAATAGTTTGAGAAAGCTGGTATATTCCAATTTCTCTTTTAAAGAAATCCTAAAATGAATGAAAGCAATTTTGTCTCATGGAAAAAAAAATAATCAATGCCAAACAGCCTAGAAGTAATATTGCCAGTGACTAGGCTCAGCTACATAAAGCTGGATGATTTTCATGGAAAATATCTATTAATTCCTTTCCCGTGCTCTTGCTGTTATTTTTGGCATATAAAATCCAAGGTCCTTGACTACAGTAGTGTGCGGTAATAACATTTTAGTGAAGGTTAATTATTCCCCAGATCACAGACATATAAAAAATGATATGTGTTTTACAACATATATACAGACATATATTCCTACACGATAATATGCAAAAGTTCTAGGAAAGGTGTGCAAAAAAATGCTGCAAAGAAAAGACTGTTTTCAAAAATAGTTAGTGTTAGACTATGTTCAGGCACAGCGTGTTTGTAACATTTTTTTCTGACGCTAAAACCTGCACTCTTGGCAGTAAAAATGCTGCATTTAAAGCGTAGTGTATTTGCTGCTTATTTGGAGCTGTATTTTTTTTTTTGGGGGGGGGGGGGCAGATTTTGTGACTTGTCTATAGTACATGTTAAATAAAGTTAGTTTAATTTACCAAAAGCACTGCACAAAATGATGCAAAAACGCAGCAAAATCTGTTTGCTTTGTTTTCGCATTTTCTCATTGCTTTCTGTGCATGAAAAAAATGCTGCAAAAATGCTGAAAGAATTGACATACTGCAGTTCTCAAATTCATTCAGGAAAAAAACAAGCATGTGCATGTGAGTTTTAAAATAGAGACCGCCTGCTGGCACTCTATAAATTATGAGGGTTGCCTGCTGGACATCCATAAATTGTGAGAGCCGCCTCCTGGACATCCATAAACTGTGAGGGCCACCTACTGGGCATCCATAAATTGTGAGGGCCGCCTGCTGGACATCCATAAATTGTGAGTGCCGCAAGAAAATTTCACCACCTCGGATGGATACATTATATTGCAATAGCAATATACGCCTATGCAAAGCATAACCGGCTGATGGCCCTCTAACAGTAGTGAGAAACGACTGCTGGCCCTCTAACAGTAGTAAGCCCTGATGGCCCTGTAAAAATAGGCTTTGTGACTTTCAGAGTTCCTCTTTCATAAATTTAACAGGATGTGTCTGATCATGTCTCACACACGACATGGCCAGATAAGGTAGTAAAATGTTAAAATTCCATTTACTGGTGAATGTATTTTTCACAGTTGAAAGCAATGCAAAAGTGCAAAAATGCATCAAAACGATACGTGTGAACATAGGCATGGTGTGGAGGAGCACTTTTGTGTTTGGTTATTTTTTTGCCTTATATACATGTCATTACCCTGGAAAGAATGTTACTTAACCGAGATGGTTTGGGGTGAGCTGGACCGCAGAATGAAGGCAAAAGGGCCAACAAGTGCTAAGCATCTCTGGGAGCTCCTTCAAGATTGTTGGAAGACCATTTCCGGTGACCACCTCTTGAAGCTCATCAAGAGAATGCCAAGAGTGTGCAAAGCAGTCATTAAAGCAAAAGGTGGCTACTTTGAAGAACCTAGAATATAAGACATATTTTCAGTTGTTTCACACTTTTTTGTTAAGTATATAATTCCACATGTGTTAATTCATAGTTTTGATGCATTCAGTGTGAATGTACAATTTTCATAGTCAAGAAAAAACAGAAAAATCTTTAAATGAGAAGGTGTGTCCAAACTTTTGGTCTGTACTGTAAGTGAGAAGGTTATTGTAATGAAAAAACCCGTCTGTGAATAATTGAACAGTATATTATGGTGGCCTAAAGATAACGGTATGGAAGACCTGAGGTAGAAAGATACATAGTATGGAATACATAGTAAGAAAATGCATAGTATAAGAATATGCATGGTATAAGAATTCATATGCAGCTATCAGTCACCAAAACCCCTGGATATCTTTGGGACACTTCCTCAGTTTTGAAAACTTTTGCAACTTACCGTTGGCAACCAGAATATTGTTTTGTTACATGTGATGTAATTATAATATGATACCGCAATTTCCTCCGGGATAAATAAAGTATATCTTATCTTATCTTATCTTATCTTATAATAATAACAATAATAGTTTTTATTTTTATAGCGCCAACATATTCTGCAGCACTTTACAAATTTTAGGGGGGACATATACAGACAATACAGAATAAGCATATCTCATATCGAAAGGAGTGAGGGCCCTGCTCGCAAGCTTACAGTCTATGAGGAAATGGGGGAGACACAAAAGGTAAAAAGTACATATATTGTATAATGCAGCCTTGATATACTCTTTTCCATTCTGCACATTTTAGCCAAGATTGCAATTCAACATCATTTAGACCAGTGTTTCACAAACCCTGTTCTCACGGACTCCAACGCATCGTGTTTTCAGGATCTCCTTAGTATTGCACAGGTGAGAGAACCTGTGGCGGTTTCTGATGCCGAAATAATAATTCTATCAACTGGGCAATACTAAGGAAATCCTGAAAACATGACGTGTGGGGGGCCGTGAGGACTGGAGTTTGGGAAACACTGATTTAGACAAATACAGTTCTTATTCTTTCAATCTCAAACAGTTTATTCTTGCTGCTTTGGACTATCTATTGAAGCACAACTTTGTCATGTTTGAAAAATGCTTTTTCCTCCAAACACTTGGTGCCCCTATGGGCTCCAAGGTCTCACCAACCCTAGCAATTTATTCATGGTATGGTGGGAGGAAATGTACATATTTACAAAAGACAACCCATTCTTTACACACATAATGTGGTACGGTTATGTGGACGATTTATTACTAGTATGGAAAGGTGACATGGATACAGCATTTGATTTTTTAGGCTACATGAATGCCAATAACTGCAATTTACACTTAATCAGCCATTTTTTGCTTATTACCTTAACTGGTAATTCTACCTCACATACGGTTGACACTTCTTATTTAGGAAAGAAAATACAGGCAATACTATACTGCTATGCTCTAGCTCTCATCCCCACCATACTACACAGGCAATTCCACTAGGGGAGTTTACTTGGGCAAAACTTATTTGTTCCAATGATACAACATTTTGCATTGAAGGGGCAGTCATACGCAAGAGACGAATCGATAGAGGATATAGTAAGTTTAATATCAATAAAGCATTCAGGAAGGTACGTGGCAAAGATCGCAGCAATTTACTGCATAATAATACCAAAAATACGGCCAATCCTGATTCTATTGTTCCAGTCGCACCAAAAACGCATCGTGGGCACACAGCCTAAATGATTCCATTAATGTCAGGTGTTCCCACTGATAACTTTTCCCACAGGTTTTTCTGTGCGGCAGCAGACACATCAGGTACACAGCACAGCTTTGGTCTACCTAATATAATCAACGTTTGTTGTTTAATGATGAGTTCCTTGCGTGTATATAACCATGTCATTTAATCATTGTAACTCATCTTATGACTAAGGGCACAGAAACGTGTCAGGTGTACTTTTTAATTGTTTTTTAATGATTTCTCATTAAAGTACTATTTTTTCTATCTGGTGGTTGTGCTGGATTGAACCTCACCCCCGACTCCCTCCAAACCTTTAACCACTTCGCGCCAGAGCCTGTTTTTGCCTTCGTGACCGGGCCAATTTTTTCAATTCTGACCACTGTCACTTTATGAAGTAATTACTCTGGAACGCTTCAACGTATTCCCCTGATTCTGAGAATGTTTTTTCGTGACATATTGTACTTCATGATAGTGGTAAAATTTCTTCCATATAACTTGTGTTTATTTGTGAAAAAATCGGAAATTTGGCGAAAATTTTGAAAATTTTGCAATTTTCAAACTTTGAATTTTCATGCCCTTAAATCAGAGAGATATGTCACACAAAATAGTTAATACATAACATTTCCCACATGTCTACTTTACATCAGCACAATTTTGGAACCAAAATTTTTTTTTGTTAGGGAGCTATAAGGGTTAAAAGTTGACCAGCGATTTCTCATTTTTCCAACAAAATTTACAAAAACATTTTTTTAGGGACCACATCATATTTGAAGTCACTTTGAGGGGTCTTTATGACAGAAAATACCCAAAAGTGACACCATTCTAAAAACTGCACCCCTCAAGGTGCTCAAAACCACATTCAAGAACTTTATTAACCCTTCAGGTGCTTCACAGGAATTTTTGGAATGTGGAAGAAAAAAATTAACATTTAACTTTTTTCACAAAAATGTTACTTTAGACCCAATTTTTTTTATTTTCACAGGGGTAACATGAAAAAATGGACCCCAAATTTTTTTGTGCAATTTCTCTTGAGCGTGCTGATACCCCATATGTGAGGGAAAACCACTGTTTGGGCGCACGGCAGGGTTCGGAAGGGAAGGAGCGCCATTAGACTTTTTGAATGTAAAATTTGTCTGAATAATTAGCAGACGCCATGTTGCGTTTGGAGAGCTCCTGATGTGCCTAAACAGTGGAAACCCCCCACAAGTGACACCATTTTGGAAACTAGACCCCTTAGGGAACTTATCTAGATGTGTGGTGAGCACCTTGAACCCCAAGGTGCTTCACAGAAGTTTATAATATTGAGCTGTAAAAATAAAATTTTCACATTTTTCCCACAAAACCGTTTTTCATCCCTTAATTTTGCATTATCATAAGGGTAATAGGATAAATTGCACCATGAAATTTGTTATGCAATTTCTCCTGAACACGCTGATACCCCATATGTGGAGGCAAATTACTGTTTGGGCACATGGCAGGGTTTGAAAGGGAAGGAGCGCCATTTGACTTTTTGAATGTAAAATTTGTTTGAATAATTAGCGGACGCCATGTCACATTTGGGGAGCCCCTAATGTGCCTAAACAGTGGAAACCCCCCACAAGTGCCACCATTTTGGAAACTAGACCCCTTAGGGAACTTATCTAGATGTGTGGTGAGCACCTTGCACCCCCAGCTGCTTCACAGAAGTTTATAATATTGAGCCGTAAAAATAAAATTTTCACATTTTTCCCTCAAAAAATGTTTTTCATTCCCTAATTTTGTATTATCATAAGGGTAACAGGATAAATTGCACCATGAAATTTGTTGTGCAATTTCTCCTGAACACGCCGATACCCCATATGTGGAGGCAAATTACTGTTTGGGCACATGGCAGGGTTTGAAAGGGAAGGAGCGCCATTTGACTTTTTGAATGTAAAATTTGTTTGAATAATTAGCGGACGCCATGTCACATTTGGGGAGCCCCTAATGTGCCTAAACAGTGGTAACCCCCCACAAGTGCCACCATTTTGGAAACTATACCCCTTAGGGAACTTATCTAGATGTGTGGTGAGCACCTTGCACCCCCAGCTGCTTCACAGAAGTTTATAATATTGAGCCGTAAAAATAAAATTTTCACATTTTTCCCATAAAAAATGTTTTTCATTCTCTAATTTTGCATTATCATAAGGGTAACAGGATAAATTGCACCATGAAATTTGTTGTACAATTTCTCCTGAGTACGCCGATACCCCATATGTGGGGGAAAACCACTGCTTTGGTGTACGGCAGGGTTCGGAAGAGAAAGAAGCACTATGTTGGCTGGGATAGGCAGCAGACACCATGTCACATTTGAAGAGTCGCTGACATGCCAAAACAGCAGAAACCCCCACAAGTGACCCCATTTTGTAAACTACACCTCTCAAGGAATTCATCTAGGGAAGTAGTGAGCATTTTTTAATTTTTAAATTTATACCATTGGGCAGTGAAAAAAGCATAATTATATTTTTACCACAAAAAAATGTTTTACCCTCAGATTTTACATTTTCACACAGGGCAATGGGTAAAAATGGTGCCGAAATGTGTCACACAATTTCTTCTAAAAGTGTTAATACCCCATATGTGGCTGTATCGTACCACTTAGCCATATGGTGAGATTTGAGGGGGAAGGAGTGCTATTTGACAATTGGAGAACAAATTATTGTAGAATAGGCATTTGGATTTGGGAGCACAAAATTTTCTGAATTTCTTTTGGGGGGCAAGGACCATTTTGCTTTTCCAGAGCCTTTCTGCTACCAGTAACTTGGAAGTCCCTTATATTTTTAACAGATGATGGACCTGAGTGGGGACTTGCTTTTTTTGAGGACTGAGTTGAAGCTTTTATTGGGAACATTTTACGTAACATTTATCCGGCGCTCTAGACTGAGCACTTACATCGGGGTTTCCATCTAAATTTCCAAGTGATGTAATTCAGATGAAACCCCTGCAGGATCCATTCACTATAATGAGGCAGCAGAGTTACTCTGGACTCCGTCTGGCCTCTGTTTAGTGGTGTCCTTTTTTTCAGAAGTGCACAAAACTGTGGCCAACCGCACTTTTATGCACGCCTAAAACAAATGACACCGTGGGATCCCAGGCTAGACGGCGTCCACAGTGGCCTATATCTGCCTCATTACAGGGAATCTTCCATCATGGGTTCTGGCTGAATCACGTATTTCAGAGATTTACACGGAAACTCTGGTGTAAGTGCTCAGCGCAGAGCACAGGATAAATGTGAGCAGAGCCTTACTGGGATCTTTGGGAGACATAATAAACAAATCAGTAGCAGGTGAATAATATTTGTTTTATTTATTTTTTATGCCGTTCCTAGTGTGATATAACTGATTAGATTACTTTATTCTTCGGGTCGGTGCGATTACAGAGATACCAGATTTATATCGGGTTTTTATGACTGACAGCTGTCACACACTAAAATACGCTTTTTTTGCAAAATCTAGTTTTTGCATTACCATATTTTGAGAGCTATAATTTTTCCATATTTCGGCCGATAGAGTCATGTGACGGCTTGTTTTTTGCGGGACGAGTTGACATTTTTATTGGAACCATTTTTGGGTACGTGACATTTTTTGATCGCTTTCTATTCTTTTTTTTGGGAGGTAAAGTTAACAAAAACAAACACTTCAGGAATTGTTTTTTGAGGTTTTTTTTAAGCCGTTCTGCGTGTGGTAAAAGTGATCAGGCAGCGTTATTCTTCGGGTCAGTACGTTTACAGCGATACTACACTTACTGTATTTTTTTTATGTTTTGGCGCTTTTACACAATAAAACAATTTTATAGAAAAAAAAAAATTTTTTTTG
Source organism: Phyllobates terribilis (assembly GCF_046119375.1). Taxonomy (NCBI): domain Eukaryota; kingdom Metazoa; phylum Chordata; class Amphibia; order Anura; family Dendrobatidae; genus Phyllobates; species Phyllobates terribilis. Next base: position 64,576,741 of record NW_027362761.1, on the reverse strand, counting down.
CATTGCTTTATTCTGAGCGCTATAACTTTTTTATTTTTCGGCTGATGGAGCTGTATGGCGGCTTTTTTTTGCGGAACAAGATGGAGTTTTCAGTGGTACCATTTTTATTTCTATTCTGCTTTTTGATCGCATTTTTTTCCACTTTTTGTTTGGCGATATGATGAAAAAGCATATTTTTTTGCTCCGTTTTTTATTTATTTTTATTACGGTGTGCACAGAAGGAGTTAATTAGTGTGACAGTTTTATAGCTCGGGTTGTTTCGGACGCGGAGATACCAAATATGTGTACTTTTTTTGGTTTTGTAATAATATACGGATTTATTGGTTTAATATTTTATTTATTTATTTTTATTTATTTTGTGATTTTTTTTTTTAATAGTTTAAAAACTTTTTTTTTACTTTTTTTTACATTTTTACTTAGTCCCTGTATGGGACATTAATTTTTATTTTTCTGATCACTGATCTCATGTAATGTAATAGACATATATTACATTACATGAGATCTTCACTGACTGTTTCAGTCAGTTTCCTGTCTGGCATCAGCTACATACAGGCTGAAGCCAGACAGGAAGGACACCATATATGGCAGAGCTGGAGGCGGTCATGTGACCTCCAGCTGCCATAGCAACCCCAGGTCCTCAAACGAAACGGAGGTCTTCGGAGGTAAGTAAGACGACCCCCTCTCTTCCTGCTGTCTCCTATATGCCGCGATCACTATAGATCGCAGCATATAGAAGACAGCAAAGGGTTAACATCACTGGGACCTGATCTAATCAGGTCCCGATGATGTACCCTGTCAGAGCTAACGCTCTGCACCGGAATCGCAGTGTTTGCAGGACCCTGGGGGTCCTGAGCACTGCGAGACCACCCACCGTTTTTAAACGTCGGCGCTGCACAGAGCCCAGGCAGCGCGGACGTTTATCTACAGTGGGCGGTCGGGAACCGGTTAAGCATTTCCTGGCTGCAACCCCCTTCATCGCCTTCACCAACAACAACCCATTGTCCCGGTTACAGACAGCCAGACTTGGAGCCGAGATGGGCCTCCTGCCTAGCCAACTACCAATTTATTTTGAAGTATCAAGAAGGCCGATCTAACACCTATGCTGATGCCCTATCCAGGTTGCCCACAACAGAAACCTCCCTTTACGACAAGGAAACCTCCCGTTTGTAATAATAATAATATTTGTAATAACTATGTCATTTTATTCAGCATGTTCATTTATAAGAGATTGAATCCTTAGTTTTAGAACATATAGTTTTACTGAAAGGACATAGCATGAGTGGAAAGTAGACAGATGTTATCTTTGCAGTCAGAGAAAACTGAAATTCTGAGACATATGTAGAGACAGTAATCATATGTTTTGAAAAACAGGATGCTTAGAATATTATCTATAGTCTGCAGCAAGCATTAATTTTAACTGACCCCATTATCTGATTTTGCATTGTCCATATAAGCTTGATCAAAATGTTTTAGCTTCAGACAACCTGCTGAGCATCTCGCTTTTTGTCTCCTTGTTAGCAAGTAAATAAACAGAGAATTACTTCTGAGTTCAGGTGTGGACGTATCTCACTTGGTAAATTGGTGAAATTCTCTTGTCATCTTGGTCATTTGAACCGGAATCCATCATCTCCTCCAAGATTAGGTGAGTGCTGATACCGTGCACTAGGAGGGATTGAAATACCCTCTGTGGAATAAGTCCTCCTCCTGAATTGGTGTCAAAAGAGGCCATTCTTCTCCCTGAATGAGGAGGAGTGACGGATTTGAATATAGTCCTATGAGAATTGAGAGTCGACCACATCTAAATTTGGGTAAAAAAATTTTTTTATTATTAATTATGTAATATTGTTAGTCCAGTATTAATGGGATTTATAAGTTGCTGTAACTGGGGTTTGTTTTGACCCCTGTAAGTTGTTGCAATTGGGGTTTGTTTGACCCCTGGAAGCTGTAGCAATTGGGGTGTGTTTGACCCCTGTAAGTTGCCGCAATTAGGATTTTCTGTGACCCCTCAAAGTTGCGAATAGTCCATAGTCTATGTGAGAAGACTAGAGGAATAAATAACTCCATGTGCACGTTAAACGATCTATACGGTTAGGGTCTAGGACCCTTGGGGATTGTTAAGAATTTGCTGGGCTAACATAAAATAATATTGATTGTTATACAGTATATGCATGTACATACCATTATTTTGTTGAATTTTGTCTTTTGGTCAATTGTGTCATTTTTATTTGTCTGTCTTTTTATATCTTTTTTTATATAGTAAAATTAAAACGCTATAAAATATGTGATTATGTATACACATGAGACTCCTTGAATGATTTCTTGAGCAAATTTATAAGGATTAGTGATGAGCGAGTAGGGAGAGGTGCTGCAGAGTTAGGGAGAGAATTGGCGGTATTTAGTTAGGTAATAGGTATTCCAGAGTAATATACACTGCTCAAAAAAATAAAGGGAACACTTAAACATCAGAATATAACTCCAAGTAAATCAAACTTCTGTGAAATCAAACTGTCCACTTAGGAAGCAACACTGATTGACAATCAATTTCACATGCTGTTGTGCAAATGGAATAGACAGTAGATGGAAATTATTGCCAATTATCAAGACACACTCAATAAAGGAGTGGTTCTGCAGGTGGGGACCACAGACCACATCTCAGTACCAATGCTTTCTGGCTGATGTTTTGGTCACTTTTGAATGTTGGTTGTGCTTTCACACTCGTGGTAACATGAGACGGACTCTACAACCCACAGAAGTTGCTCAGGTAGTGCAGCTCATCCAGGATGGCACATCAATGCGAGCTGTGGCAAGAAGTTTTGCTGTGTCTGTCAGCGTAGTGTCCAGAGGCTGGAGGCGCTACCAGGAGACAGGCCAGTACACCAGGAGATGTGGAGGGGGCCATAGGAGGGCAACAACCCAGCAGCAGGACCGCTACCTCCGCCTTTGTACAAGGAGGAACAGGAGGAGCACTGCCAGAGCCCGGCAAAATGACCTCCAGCAGGCCACAAATGTGCATGTGTCTGCACAAACAGTTAGAAACCGACTCCATGAGGGTGGTATGAGGGCCCTACGTCCACAGATGGGGGTTGTGCTCACAGCCCAACACCGTGCAGGATGCTTGACATTTGCCACAGAACACCAGGATTGGCAATGTCGCCACTGGCGCCCTGTGCTCTTCACAGATGAAAGCAGGTTCACACTGAGCACATGTGACAGACGTGACAGAGTCTGGAGACGCCGTGGAGAGCGATCTGCTGCCTGCAACATCCTTCAGCTTGACCAGTTTGGCAGTGGGTCAGTAATGATGTGGGCTGGCATTTCTTTGGAGGGCCACACAGCCCTCCATGTGCTCGCCAGAGGTAGCCTGACTGCCATTAGGTACCGAGATGACATCCTTAGACCCCTTGTGAGACAATGTGCTGGTGTGGTTGGCCCTGGGTTCCTCCTAATGCAGGACAATGCCAAACCTCATGTGGCTGGAGTGTTTCAGCAGTTCCTGCAAGATGAAGGCATTGAAGCTATGGACTGGCCCGCCCATTCCCCAGACCTGAATCCGATTGAGCACATCTGAGACATCATGTCTTGCTCCATCCACCAACGTCACGTTGCACCACAGACTGTCCAGGAGTTGCTGGGTGCTTTAGTCCAGGTCTGGGAGGAGATCCCACAGGAGACCATCCGCAACCTCATCAGGAGCATGCCCAGGCGTTGTAGGGAGGTCATACAGGCACATGGAGGCCACACACAATACTGAGCCTCATTTTGACTTGTTTTAAGGACATTACATCAAAGTTGGATCAGCCTGTAGTGTGTTTTTCCACTTTAAGTTTGGGGGTAACTCCAAATCCAGGCCTCCATTGGTTCATAAATTTGATTTCCATTGATGATTTTTGTGTGATTTTGTTGTCAGCACATTCAACTTTGTACAGAACAAAGTATTCAATGAGAATATTTCATTCATTCAGATCTAGGATGTGTTATTTGAGTGTTCCCTTTATTTTTTTGAGCATTGTATATACATCTCAACTAACAGTCCTTCTAAGGACTAATCCAGATGCATATCAATCCTGGTGATAGCAGGAGTTAGGCAGGCAGAGTTTGTGGAAAGTGTATAGAGCACAATAGGGTCCATTGCACGTTCTGTCTGCTGTTGTTACTGATATCCATAGCCCTAGATATCAGGGCTAATATTCTTTTTGCTCTTAATCCTGATTATTTGCTTGAAAAGCAATATAATACACCACTTTACTGTTCCATTTGCTTGTTAGCAGCATACAGCCAGATTTGTTTGTTTTTAATAGCATTGCTGTATTGTGGATGCAGAGAAACTTGTCCATCATGATCCAATATTACTGCGGTAATAATCGTGACATTTTTGGGAGTCTGCCAAATATTATACTCCAAACCTATTCACACTTGGTCACTGACCAATACCATACTAATAGGCCACTGCCTAAAACCGTGGTCATCAGATGTGATCCGATATGACTGTGGTAATAATCGTGATATTTTTGGGAACATGAGAAATATTATACTCCATTGAAAGTCTGCCAGTTGTTTGTTGTCCAAACCTATTCATACTTGGTCACTGACCAATACCATACTATAAGGCCACTGCCTAAAACCGTGGTCATCAGACGTGATCTGATATTACTACGGTAATAATCGTGACATTTTTGGGAGCGTGCCAAATATTATACTCCATTTAAAGTCTGCCAGTTGTGTTATGTTCAAACCTATTCACACTTGGTCACTGACCAATACCATGCTGGTAGGCCATTGCCTAAAACCGTGGTCATCAGACGTGATCCGATATTACTGCGGTAATTGTTATGATCTGCAACAAGTACTAAGGAAAGAAAGGGGAAAGCTGTCCCTACAGTAAGACTAAGCAGAATCCCTACGATGTAGTGGGCTGCCTGTTCTTTGCGAATGGACCCGCCTTAGTCCTCGGCTAGTCTAAACGAAGACCTATAGAATAAGGGAAGGAGTCCCTAAAAGAACTAAGGACTGGAACAAAAATGGGACACCTCCTGAACAGAGAAAGTTGTTGCAGAACACAAAAAGATATACTGACAAAAAGGTACTAGAGGTCCCAGAAGGACCAAGCAAACTGACAGAGATAGGCACCAAAGCACCTGGATAGCAAAACAGTCAAAAAACACTGAAGTCCACCACAGCCAAAGGGGCGGAGCTGGAATATAAAGGCAGGTGGTCACGTGACCGCAAAACACAAGATGGAAAAAAACAAACAGGAGGGTTCTAACAGTACCCCCTCTTTTATGAGGATCCTCTGGATCCTCCAGGCCCAGGCCTACCCGGAAACCTCTTGTGGAAAGCACTAACAAGCCTAGGAGCATAGACATCATCCGCCGTTACCCAGGAGTTATCTTCGGGACCGAAACCCTTCCAGGAGACGAGCTACTGTAATCTCCCTCTATGCCATCTACAATTCAAGATATGAGAAATTTCATATTCGCCGTCTTCCACCACAGGAGGAACTGTGACAGTGGCATCCCTATCTGATACATCAGCCTTTTTCAACAAGGAAACATGAAACACAGGATTAATCTTCCAGGAAGTAGGGACATCCAACCTAACCGCAGACGGGTTAACAACCTGAAGCACTTTAAATGGACCCACAAACTTAGGACCCAGTTTTTTAGAGGGAATCCTCAACCGCAGGTTCCTTGAGGACAACCAAACCATGTCACCCACAGTAAACAAAACTTCCTTCCGTTTCCTGTCAAAATACTTCTTGGACTTGTTGTTAGCCTCTTGAAGGTTGCAACGTACATTAGTCTAAACTCTCTCCAAATTACCGGAAAAATTCTCCTCCTCTGGCACCGCCGACCCCAATTTGGAGAACGAACCAAAAGACGGATGTCTCCTAGTACAACAAAAAAAAGGAGAACACCCAGCAGAGGAGGATGTATGATTGTTAAGAGCAAATTATGCAAGAGGCAGAAACTTAGACCACACCTCTTGATTGTCCGCCACAAAACAAAGCAAAAAATGTTCAACATCCTGGTTCTTTCTTTCAGTCTGTCCATTAGACTCAGGATGATACCCATGCGAAAATCACAAATGGACTCCCAACCTGTCACAAAAAGCACGCCAAAAGCGAGCCACAAACTGAGGTCCTCTATCAGAAACAATATCCGTGGGAACGCCATGAAGCTTGACAATCTCCTTAACAAACGCCTTAGCGAGTGTCATGGCGCTGGGCAACTTAATGAATGGAACCAAATGACACATCTTACTAAAACGGTCCACGACCACCCAGATGACAGGAAAACCCTCGGACACAGGAAGATCAGTAATAAAATCCATTGTGAGATGTGTCCAAGGCGCACTAGGAACCTCCAGAAGGCAAATCAACACCGCAGCAGGAGTATGTGAAGCCTTTGACCTAGCACACACCGTACATTGACGCACCCACTTGATGACTTCTTTCTGCCATCCAGGCCACAAAAAACTGCGACTGATAAGTCTCTTAGTCTCAGAAATTCCTAGATGACCTGCCAACCGAGAAAAAAAAAGTGCCCACCTAGCTTGACGGGCATTCAAGCGCTTGGCAGCATCCAGATAGATCAAATTCTTATATTCTGTGAAAACCTGAATAGGAAATCAAGCGCCTTCGAAAAAATGACGCCAATGTTCAAACGCGAGTTTAATAGCCAGCAACTCCCGATTTCCAACATCATAATTCAGTTCGGTTTCCGAATTTTTTTTCGAAAAGAAGGCGCAAGAATGTACTCCATCCCTGTTCTCCTGAGACAAAACTGCTCCAACCCCCACCGATGAAGCATCGACCTCGACCAAAAAAGGCTTGGTCTCATCAGGCTGCATAAGGATAGGGGCAGAACTGAACCTCTCTTTGAAATACTCAAACGCTTCAATGGCCTCAGTAGTCCACTGGACCATATTCGCACCTTTCCTGGTGAGATTGGTTAGAGGCTTAACAATTACAGAAAAATTCTTAATGAATTTCCTGTAATAATTGGCAAAACCCAAAAATCTCTGTATAGATTTCAAACCAATAGGCCTAGGCCATTCCTGCACAGCCTGAACCTTCACCGGGTCCATCTCAAAGCCCTTGCTGGAGACCATGTAGCCCAAAAAACAAATTTTCAGCACAGCGAACTTACATTTCTCCAGCTTAGCAAAGAGTGAATTATCACTCAATAACTGCAAAACTTCACGTACACTCTGCCAATGGGACTCCAGATCTGGCGAATAAATCCAAATTACATCTAAATACAAAACCACATTCTTACCAATCAAAGGTGTCAGGATGTCATTAATAAGGTTCTGAAAAAATGCCGGTGCATTGGTAAGACCAAAAGGCATCACCAGATTCTCAAAATGACCTACCGGAGTGTTAAAAGCAGTTTTCCATTCATCACCCTCCTTCACTCGTAACAAATGGAGATCAATTTTAGAGAACCACTTGGCCCCCACTAACTGGTTAAACAAGTCAGGAATTAATGGCAATGGGTAGGAATTGCGTATGGTAATCTTATTAATTTCACGAAAATCCAGACATGGACGTAAACTCCCGTCCTTTTTTTTAACAAAGAAAAATCCAACTGCCACAGGCGACTTAGAAGGTCTAATGTGACCAGCAGCCAGGCTAGTCTTTATGTACTCCTCCAAGGCCTTTCTTTCAGGGATTGTCAGATTAAGCAAGCGACTCTTGGGAAGAGTAGCTCCCTGAACAAACTCAATGGCGCAATCATAATCCCTATGAGGAGGTAAAACTTGCGACTCCTCCTCCGAAAAAAACCTCCAAAAATCTTGAATAGGTACCGGTAATTCCCCTTTAATCATATTAGTAGACCAGTCCAGTAAAGGATTGTGCAGTTTTAACCAAGGCAAACCTACAAAGACCGGAGAGGGTAAATTATCTAATACAACCACATGCAAAATTTCTTGGTGAAGTCCATTGATAGTGAGGGGAAATGCAGCAACCTTGTGAGTAATACATTTCAAGGGAGTGTCATCAATTGCAATCACAGAAATAGGTGATGATCCAAGGTTTGGATTTCAATTTAAGTTTTTCCAAAAACCCTTTATCAATCACATTAAGTGTTGAACCACAATCCACAAATACCTGAAATTCAATCAAATTTTCCTGCAAAGTAGTACTCCCAGAAACAAATACTCCTGCAGAGCGTAAACAAGCAATACGGGCGTACCTGACCTTTTTTTTTTCTTTACTTCAACGAAGCTCACAATACTTAATCAAATGGTCAGCTTTACCACAATAAAGACACAATCCTTCGGCGAACCTCCGGTCTCTTTCCTGAGAGCGGAGCGACATCGCCCCAACCTCCATCGGTTCTCCGCCGTCTGAGTAGATTTTCTGGGGACTAGGACCTGGCATTACAGGAGTCTTTACCTCATTCTACCTGGATCTCAGCCTCCTATCCACACGAACAGCTAATTGCATGGCATCCTGTAGAGTCTCAGGTGCAGGGAATGCAATTAGCAAATCCTTAAACCTTTCACTCAGACCAGCAAGAAATAGACATTTCAGAGCAGGATCATTCCATTTGACTTCAGAAGCCCACCTTCTAAAGTGTGTGCAATACTTTTCAACAGCACGTGACCATCTGCCTTTATATTCCAGCTCCGCCCTTCTGGCTGTGCTGGACTTCAGTGTTGTTTGACTGTTTTTCTAGCCAGGTGCTTCGGTGCCTATCACTGTCAGTTCGCTTGGTCCTTCTGGGACCTCTAGTACCTTTTTGCCTGTTTGTCTTTTTGTTTTCTGCAACAACTTTTCTGTTTAGGAGGTGTCCCATTTTTGTTCCAGTCCTTAGTTCTTTTAGGGACCCCTCCCTTTATGCTATAAGTCTTCGTTCAGACTAGCCGAGGACTAAGGCGGGTCTGTTCGCTAGGAACAGGCAGCCCGCTACATCGTAGGGAATCAGCTTAGTCTTACTGTATGGACAGCTTTCCCCTATCTTTCCTTAGTACATGTTGCAGATCATAACAGTAAGGCTAGCCCCCAAAAAAAACTAAAGGAAAGAAATTCGGGGATCAGTATTGCTTCCGTCCAAGTTTTGTCTCAACGCTTGCAGGGATTGTCTCTGGAAGTGGCCGAGCTCCAGCAACACGTGAGTAGCTGTTCTGGAGCGCATTTTGTGGAACCCAAAGAAGGACTGCCTGATGTTTTTTATGGTAAACAGCAAGATTTTTTTTCCTTTAAAAATGCTTGTTTGTTATATTTTCATTTGAGACCAAGGTCCTCTGGGAATGAATCACAGCGCATTGGTTTTATTATGTCACTTTTGCACAAAGAACCACAGGGGTGGGCCTTTTCTCTCCAACCTAATGATCCATGCATAAGGTCTGTAGAAGAATTTTTTTCGGCTATGGGTCTATTATATGACGATCCTGATCGAATCTCATCTGCTGAGGCAGAACTCAAGCATTTGAATCAGGGGTCAGGTGATGTATAAAATTATTGCACACACTTTAGAAGATGGGCTTCAGAAGTCAAATGGAATGATCCTGCTCTGAAATGTCTATTTCTTGCTGGTCTGAGTCAAAGGGTTAAGAATTTGCTAATTGCATTCCCTGCACCTGAGACTCTGCAGGATGCCATGCAATTAGCAGTTTGTGTGGATAGGAGGCTGAGATTTAGGCAGAATGAGGTAAAGACTCCTGTAATGCCAGGTCCTAGTCCCCAGAAAATCTACTCAGACGACGAAGTCGCTCTCCTCTCAGGAAAGAGACCGGAGGTTCGCCGAGGGATTGTGTCTTTATTGTGGTAAAGCTGACCATTTGATTAAGAATTGTGAGCTTCGTTTAAGTAAAGAGAAGAAAAAGGTCAGGTATGCCCGTATTGCTTGTTTACACTCTGCAGGAGTATTTATTTCAGGGAGTACTACTTTGCAGGAAAATTTGATTGAATTTCAGGTATTTGTGGATTGTGGTTCAACACTTAATGTGATTGATAAAGGGTTTTTGGAAAAACTTAAATTGAGATCCAAACTTTTGTCATCACCTATTTCTGTGATTGCAATTGATAACACTCCCTTGAAATGTATTACTCACAAGGTTGCTGCATTTCCCCTCACTATCAATGGCGTTCACCAAGAAATTTTGGACTTGGTTGTATTAGATAAGTTACCCTCTCCAGTCGTTCTAGGTTAGCCTTGGTTAAAACTGCACAATCCTTTACTGGACTGGCCTACTAATGTGATTAACTCTTGGAGTCCGAAGTGCTATGATAAATGTTGTAATGGTTGCATTGCGGCTTTGAAAAAAGGGGAATTACCGGTACCTATTCAAGATTTTTGGAGTTTTTTTTCGGAGGAGGAGTCCTAAGTTTTACCTCCTCATAGGGATTATGATTGCGCCATTAAGTTTGTTCCGAGAGCTACTCTTCCCAAGAGTCGCTTGTTTAATCTGACTATCCATGAAAGAAAGGCCTTGCAAGAGTACATACAGACTAGCCTGGCTGCTGGTCACATTAGACCTTCTAAGTCGCCTGTGGCAGTTGGATTTTTCTTTGTTAAAAAAAAGGACGGGGGTTTACGTCCATGTCTGGATTTTCGTGAAATTAATAAGATTACCGTACGCAATTCCTACCCATTGCCGTTAATTCCTGACTTGTTCAACCAGTTGGTGGGGGCCAAGTGGTTCTCTAAAATTGATCTCCGGGGGGCATACAATTTGTTACGAGTGAAGGAGGGTGATGAATGGAAAACTGCTTTTAACACTCCGGTAGGTCATTTTGAGAATCTGATGATGCCTTTTGGTCTTACCAATGCATCTTCATTTTTTCAGAACATTATTAATGACATCCTGAGACCTTTGATTGGTAAGAATGTGGTTGTGTATTTGGATGACATTTTGATTTATTCACCAGATCTAGAGTCCCATTGGCAGAGTGTACGTGAAGTTTTGCAGTTATTGAGTGATAATTCACTCTTTGCTAAGCTGGAGAGATGTGAGTTCGCTGTGCAGAAAATTAGTTTTTTGGGCTACATTGTCTCCTGCGGCGAGGGCTTTGAGATGGACCCTGTGAAGGTTCAGGCTGTGCAGGAATGGCCTAGGCCTATTGGTTTGAAATCTATACAGAGATTTTTGGGTTTTGCCAATTATTACAGGAAATTCATTAAGAATTTTTCTGTAATTGTTAAGCTTCTAACCAATCTCACCAGGAAAGGTGCGAATACGGTCCAGTGGACTACTGAGGCCATTGAAGCGTTTAAGTATCTCAAAGAGAGGTTCACTTCTGCCCCTATCCTTATGCAGCCTGATGAGACCAAGCCTTTTGTGGTCGAGGTCGATGCTTCATCGGTGGGGGTCGGAGCAGTTTTGTCTCAGGAGAACAGGGATGGAGTGCATCCTTGTGCCTTCTTTTCGAAAAAAATTTCGGAAACCGAACTGAATTATGATGTTGGTAATCGGGAGTTGCTGGCTATTAAACTCGCGTTTGAACATTGGCGTCAGTTTTTGGAAGGCGCTAGATTTCCTATTCAGGTTTTCACAGATCATAAGAATTTGATCTGGATGCTGCCAAGCGCTTGAATGCCCGTCAAGCTAGGTGGGCACTTTTTTTTTCTCGGTTTCATTTTTCTGTTACCTATATCCCTGGTACTAAGAATGTTAAAGCCGATGCTTTATCTCACAGCTTCTCTCCTACGGTCGGTGCCGAGGAGGAGGAGAGCATTTTACAGAAAGGAGTTGTGGTGGCGGCATTGGACTCCATTTTGGAGAATGGGATTCTGAAAGCTCAAGATGATGCTCCATCTAACACTCCCCATGGGAGGTTGTTCATGCCTAGAACCTTTAGGAGAGATTTGTTTGTGGATTCTCATGAGTCTCGGTTGGCAGGTCATCCAGGAATTTCGGAGACTAAGAGACTTATCAGTCGCAGTTTTTGGTGGCCTGGATGGCAGAAGGAAGTCATCAAGTGGGTGCGTCAATGTACGGTGTGTGCTTGGTCAAAGGCTTCACATACTCCTGCTACGAGGTTGCTTTGCCCTCTGGAGGTTCCTAGTGCGCCTTGGACGCATTTCATAATGGATTTTATTACTGATCTTCCTGTGTCCGAAGGTTTTACTGTCATCTGGGTGGTCGTGGACCGTTTTAGTAAGATGTGTCATTTGGTTCCATTCATTAAGTTGCCCTGCGCCAAGACACTCGCTAAGGCATTAAGGCATTTGTTAAGGAGATTGTCAAGCTTCATGGCGTTCCCATGGATATTGTTTCTGATAGAGGACCTCAGTTTGTGGCTCGCTTTTGGCGTGCTTTTTGTGACAGGTTGGGAGTCCATTGTCATTTTCGTCTGGGTATCATCCTGAGTCTAATGGACAGACTGAAAGAAAGAACCAGGATGTTGAACAGTTTTTGCGTTGTTTTGTGGCGGACAATCAAGAGGGGTGGTCTGAGTTTCTGCCACTTGCTGAATTTGCTCTTAACAATCATACATCCTCCTCTGCTGGGTGTTCTCCTTTTTTTTGTTGTACTGGGAGACATCCGTCTTTTGGTCCATTCTCCAAATTGGGGTCGTCGGTGCCAGAGGAGGAGAATTTTTCCGGTGATTTGGAGAGAGTTTGGACTAATGTACTGTACGTTGCAACCTTCAAGAGGCTAACAAGAAGTCCAAGAAGTATCTTGACAGGAAACGTAAGGAGGTTTGGTTTACTGTGGGTGACATGGTTTGGTTGTCCTCAAAGAACCTGCGGTTGAGGATTCCCTCAAAAAAACTGGGTCCTAAATTTCTGGGTCCATTTAAAGTGCTTCAGGTTGTTAACCCATCTGCGGTTAGGTTGGATGTCCCTACTTCCTGGAAGATTAATCCTGCGTTTCATGTTTCCTTGTTGAAAAAGGCTGATGTATCATATAGGGATTCCACTGTCACAGTTCGTCCTGTGGTGGAAGACGGCGAATATGGGTAAGGGCGGATGATGTCTCTGCTCCTAGGCTTGTTAGAACTTTCCACAGGAGGTTTCCAGATAGGCCTGGGCCTGGAGGATCCGGAGGATCATCATAAAAGAGGGGGTACTGTCAGAACCCTCCTGCTTGTTTTTTCCATCTTGTGTTTTGCGGTCACATGACCACCTGCCTTTATATTCCAGCTCCACCCTTCTGGCTGTGCTGGACTTCAGTGTTGTTTGACTGTTTTTCTAGCCAGGTGCTTCGGTGCCTATCTCTGTCAGTTCGCTTGGTCCTTCTGGGACCTCTAGTACCTTTTTGTCAGTTTGTCTTTTTGTGTTCTGCAACAACTTCTCTGTTTAGGGGGTGTCCCATTTTTGTTCCAGTCCTTAGTTCTTTTAAGGACCCCTCCCATTATGCTATAGATCTTCGTTCAGACTAGCCGAGGACTAAGGTGGGTCTGTTCGCTAGGAACAGGCAGTCCGCTACATCGTAGGGACTCAGATTAGTCTTACTGTAGGGACAGCTTTCCCCTATCTTTCCTTAGTACATGTTGCAAATCATAACATAAATCACCAGAACCACCATCAATACAGTAATACATCACCAGAACCACCGTCAGTGCAGTAATACACAACCAGTACCTCTGTCAGTGCAGTAAAACATCATCAGAACCACCATCAATACATCACCAGAACTACTGTCCGTGAAGTAATACACCACCAGAACCTCCATCAGTACGTACATACATTGCCAAACTTAGTGCACCAATCAATAGTAGTGTCAGGTTAGCTCCAAACACAATTGTATCGCATAAACTTACAACTCCCAGTATGCCCTTAACAATGGTAAGGAGATGCTGGGAGTTATTGCAACCAGCCATCATCAGACTGTGGACCATACAGGAACCACAGTACTGCTTGGTCCTAGGCAGGAGATTTATTAAATATTTAAAGAGTAACTTAAATTTTGGAAAATATCTTATATGTTTTAGGTCCATTAATTCTCAGCAGATTGGTGTGAGTCTGAAGTTGGCTCAGTGTGGAGAAGAGGCATCATGGGATGGGACCTGAGACCCCCACCGATTGCTCAAAAGACCTCTTAGAAGTGCACCGCTCAGAAGACAGGACTATGACTTTCTACTCCATGGATCCACAGAGGTCTTCTAGAAGGTCTTTGCTTAGCAACTGGTGAGGGCCTTAGAACTGGTGACCCACTGATGTGTTCAGAATCAGTGTAAAACATAAAAAATATCCCAAAAGTTTAGATACTCTTAAAGCGGATATCTGAAATTTGAAAGTTATTCCCTATCCACGGGATAGGGAATTATTTTCCAATCAGTGGGGGCCCAACCGCCATGGTTCCCACTGATCCTGAGGACCAGGGACCTGAAGAGCCCCAGTTGAATGGAGGAGAGGCATCCGCACTATTGCTCCATTCATTCTAATGGGAATGCCAAAGATCAGCAGAGCGCGGCACTCAGTAATCTCCGGAACTACCATTAAGAATGAATGAAGCGGTAGTGCGGATGATTGACCTCTGCTCCAGTTTTCAGAGATGCTGGGGGTCCAACCACCTGTGGATAGGGGATAACCTTCCAGCTTGAAACAACCCCTTTAAGAAGCATTAAAGGGGTTGTCCATTTTAAAACTTCAAATCTGCAGTCACTCTATGTGACTGCAGAGTTGTGAATCCTGCCATTGCGCACTGCTTGCTGTGACGATTTTCCAGTGTCAGCACCAGCAACTGTGGTTATGTGACCCCAAGTATGCAGTATGCATACTCCCGGCTACAATCCGACTACATGGGAGCTGCCTCGCTCAATTTACTTTCATAGTTGGATTGTGGCCCGAAGTATGCAAATCACATATTTGCAGTCACATGACTACCGTTTCCAACACTGATATTGGAGAATACTCACAGCAAGCAGTGCATGATGTGAGGATTCACAAGTCTGCAGTCACTGAGAGTCACATAGAGTGACTGCAGATTTGTACTTTTAGACCAGACAACCCCTATAACACTGAAACTGATTATCGAGCTATCTAAACAGGCTGTCAATCACCCGATGCATGAGCAAAACGTTAATTCTTTGGATGAAATTAAGTTTAAGCTTACTGAAAGGGAGTCTGTCACCCCAAAATGACAATTCGAATTCATAAAGATTTACATAGGGGATGTAACCCCTACTAAAATAATACCAGGCATATACAGTTTAGCGTAATATTTGCTGAAAAAGCTACATTTAATATGGCCATGAAGACACTTCTGTTCACACTTTACGTGGCCTAAGCCATGGTGCACCGTTATGACCTAACATTTGAAAATTAAAGGGAACCTGTCACCAGGTTTTCCCCATATAAAGTGTGGATAGCACCTATAAGCCCTCTGTTACAGCATTCAGAAAGCTGTATATATGTCCCTAATCCCCTATGAAAGGCACATAAAAAAAGCTTTCATTAGGCTATGTGCCCATGTTGCAGAAAAGCTCCGGATTTTTTCCTGAGCGTTTCTGCATCTCCCTGGCAGAAAAAACGCATGCGGATTGTACATGCGGATTGTACATGCGGATTGTACATGGGGATTGTACATGCGGATTGTACATTCGGATTGTACATGCGGATTGTACATGCGGATTGTATGTAGCACCCTGAGGATTCGGCTGCTACAGGGGTATTGCACCTCAAGCCAGAGGTGTGGTATTCCACTCCCGGGTAAGGATGGAGTGTGGAACTGAGCTAGTAGGCTGCATGCACTACACACATCCCATTTCCGGGGGACAGATCGACGGTACTCCCACCAGTTTATGTGCAGGTACGACAGTGTCTGTCCCTGGCTGGAGTGGGAGGGGGGTGGAACATCCCAGTAGTGTAGGGGCAGATAGGGGGAGCAGTCTGGGTAAGGCTAGGAGCTCATTGGGTGCTGGTCACCTGAGCTCACACATAGAGGGAGTATATAAGGTGGGCACCATCTTAGGACAGGGTCTTTTGTAGAGTGAGTCAGTCTGTCAGAGTTTAGTCAGAGGAGCAGAGCAGAGAAGCTCAGCCAGAAGGGCTGACAGGGAGTTGTGGTTCCGGCTGGGCCCAGCTCCAAGGCCAAGTCTGAGAGAGAAGAAGGAACCCCAAGACCCCAGAATACAAGCAGCAAGGTGAAGGGTTGGCACCCAGGGTACCGGATCCCAAGCTGGCAGAGGACAAAGCACACCTTAGCCAGAGACCGGAGGTCGTGGGCAGGATCTGCCACGACCCTCACTAAATCCACTAGGAGGGCATACCAAGTATAGGGTCAGGGAACCCAGAAGAGGTGTACCCACCAAGAGACCCGAGGGAGCCGGACATAAGTGGATCCCTAGTGAGAACGGCCAGAAGAGAGGGAAAGTCAGACAGGAGCTCAGGACCACGCTCCAGAATTACTTGGGGGTTGGCCGAGTCCAGGACCTGGTGGACGCAGCACGGCTCGGGTGGTCGCTTCAGGCCAGAGTGACCATAAGAACACCCGTAAGTAAAAACCCCTGAACTACACAGCCCGACTCTGAGTCTTCTTGCTTAGCTCTCCTGCACCTGCACAACCACCATCCTCTACATCTGACCCCCTGAGGCTATACCCCTCCCGTTGGGGGTTATACTACCAGAGCTGCACACATACCACCAGCCTCAGCGGACCCTGCTGCAGCGGCGGCCTTTTGACCGCAAATCAACGGGTGGCGTAGTTGACACTAAGGACCTTTAACAACATCTGTAAAGACTGCCACACACTGAGTTTGACACCCTGGGCACGGACCGGGTCGCCGCCACTCGGAGACTACAACCCCCATCTGATCCGGCTCCGGGTAATCCCCAAACAGCACTGGCCCAGGGGGCGCGTCAACTTTGACGTAGTCGGCAGGATTTCGTGCCCGCAACCACCGGGTACTGCGTGCCTGAAGAAAAGTGCAAATTTACCTCAAGAAGAAGTCTCCCGCCGGTTCCAGAGGGTCCCCGCCATGGGACGCCATCACGGATCGTTTCCCGCCGGTTGCCCGCCATCTGCAGCTTTTTCCCGCCTTGGAAGAGCAGACGCCATTATGGGCGTGCCAGAGGGTGGCAAGAGGTCACCTCCCATCGTGGGCCAGGTCAAGGAATGGTGCCAAAAGTGGAAACCGCCCCCACCAACGGAGACTGTGATGCTAGAGATGTCCATCAGCGTGAGAGAACTGCCCCTGGAACTGACAATCACAAAGTTGCCCCAGGACCACCCCCAATGTGGGCGGAGACAGAACAAAAGAACGAAGATGGGTGCAGCCTGGAGGAGTCTGGAGAGAGCGCACCCGGAGACAAGAAGTCTGGAGAGGACTCCGGAGAAGTCGTACCCGGAGATGGAAGGAGAGTCAGGCAGCACCGACCCAGAGGTCAGGAGCCTGCTGCAAGCAACAACCCCACTAGGCTTAGTGGAGATCCTGGCACAGCTCCCCCGAGACCGGGAGTGTGCGCAGACCGCGCTGGAGCGCCTCGCATGGAGGATGGCCCAGGTGCAGCGAGAGACGCTGACGGAGTGGAGCCGAGAGATGGCCCTGCAGGCAAGAACCCGCCAGCGAAGCACGCCACCCGAGACGAGGAGACAGACCGCCTCTGAGGATGGTGCAGGAGGAGTGAAGGCCGGAGACGGCGCCGAGGAGGGAGCTGAACAGACGGAGGCAGGTAAAGGGGACGTCACTACCCCGAGCCGAGAAGCCGTGAGCCTGCCCCAGCTCCCCGTCGCAGAGCCCGAAATTCCCCCTGCCGTGCCCGTCGCTGCATCGTCACCGCTCCAGACAAGGCCTCAAGCAGAAGCCGCGGCCGCGACCCCTGTGACGTCACGCGCCTCAACCCTGAGCGCGGCAAAGCAGGAAACACCACCGGCCTGGTCGCAAGGTCTAGTACCCCCGGGCGCCGCAGTTCCAACAGCGCCCTCTACCTCCACTGAGCCACCGGCGTGGTCGCTGGGCCAAGTTACCCCGGGCGCCGCCGTCATCACGGTGCCCTTTACCTTCAGGGTGCCCCAGGCCTGGTCGCAAGGCCTAGTGAACCCGGGCGCCGCTACCACCACCGCGCCCTCAACGTCCACCGTGCCGCACCTGGGTGAAGACTTGTTTGCCCAGCACACGTGCCCGGATGGGCAGCCCTTTGTGTGGCCACCGGAGTTCCACCATCCCCGACTCCGGAAAGAAAGACCCCTAGATGAGCCCCTGATTCCGGTTCCGAAGCCCGTTAAGATCACCCCACTCTCGTTGGAGGAAGCGCAGTTTGCGTGGGACCCCACCGGAGGAGACCTCATGGGATTCACCCAAGAGACTCGGGCAGCCGCAGCTGAGCGTGCGGAGTGCTGCCGGCAGCAGTTAGAGGTCTTCGACCGGGAGCGAAGAGAGAGGCGGGTCCGAGAGCAGCGGCTGCAGGAACAGAGCGCAGGGCAGAAGAGCCGGACCAGGAGGAACCCCCGTGCAGCTCACGGTCCCCGTGCCACCGGGACTGTAATTAAATTCCAACTGCAGCATGGTTGGGGTTTCATCAGGGATCATCACACCCCCGGCGACGTCTTTGTCACCCGCAGAGACGTGGAGTCCCATCTGCCGGAGGGACACAGAGGTCGTGACCTATATGTAGGGGACGAGGTCACGTTCACCCGGCACAAGTGTGCCAAAGGACCCTACGCCCTCCATGTACACCGGCTGACGGAGGAGGAGCTACGGTGTGAAGAGGAGCAAGAGGACCCGGACGGGTCTGAAGGAGGAGCAGGAGTACGCCGTCATTAAAGTACGGTAAAGAGACTGTACATAGTTACCCGTCAGGGTATATGCCATTCTGCTAACTTAAAATAAGGTCCCCGTTGGGACAAGTGTGAACTGTTCCAGTGTGTCCCATCTCCCCACAGGCTGAGGACTGTGAGCAGCCATCCCTAATCCCACTGGCCGAGGACTGAGAGCGGCCATATCCCTTTGTATATAGTTGCGCTTTCTAAGGCGCCCCCTACCGGTTTTATAGGAAACTGTTGTTTTTACTACAAGAGACTGTCGCACTTTACCCGGTCACAAGTTGCACCGTGGCCGGAGGAACAAGAATGTTTTCTATGAAAAGTTTATGCTGATAATATATGATGTTTTATATGTTTATGTTTTATGAAAAAAATGTATGTTTGTGGATGTTTTTATTCTTTTACAGCCCGAGGACGTGCTGTGATTTACCAGGGGGGAATGTAGCACCCTGAGGATTCGGCTGCTACAGGGGTATTGCACCTCAAGCCAGAGGTGTGGTATTCCACTCCCGGGTAAGGATGGAGTGTGGAACTGAGCTAGTAGGCTGCATGCACTACACACATCCCATTTCCGGGGGACAGATCGACGGTACTCCCACCAGTTTATGTGCAGGTACGACAGTGTCTGTCCCTGGCTGGAGTGGGAGGGGGGTGGAACATCCCAGTAGTGTAGGGGCAGATAGGGGGAGCAGTCTGGGTAAGGCTAGGAGCTCATTGGGTGCTGGTCACCTGAGCTCACACATAGAGGGAGTATATAAGGTGGGCACCATCTTAGGACAGGGTCTTTTGTAGAGTGAGTCAGTCTGTCAGAGTTTAGTCAGAGGAGCAGAGCAGAGAAGCTCAGCCAGAAGGGCTGACAGGGAGTTGTGGTTCCGGCTGGGCCCAGCTCCAAGGCCAAGTCTGAGAGAGAGAGAGGAGTCAGAAGGACCCAGAAAGAAGAAGGAACCCCAAGACCCCAGAATACAAGCAGCAGGTTGAAGGGTTGGCACCCAGGGTACCGGATCCCAAGCTGGCAGAGGACAAAGCACACCTTAGCCAGAGACCGGAGGTCGTGGGCAGGATCTGCCACGACCCTCACTAAATCCACTAGGAGGGCATACCAAGTATAGGGTCAGGGAACCCAGAAGAGGTGTACCCACCAAGAGACCCGAGGGAGCCGGACATAAGTGGATCCCTAGTGAGAACGGCCAGAAGAGAGGGAAAGTCAGACAGGAGCTCAGGACCACGCTCCAGAATTACTTGGGGGTTGGCCGAGTCCAGGACCTGGTGGACGCAGCACGGCTCGGGTGGTCGCTTCAGGCCAGAGTGACCATAAGAACACCCGTAAGTAAAAACCCCTGAACTGCACAGCCCGACTCTGAGTCTTCTTGCTTAGCTCTCCTGCACCTGCACAACCACCATCCTCTACATCTGACCCCCTGAGGCTATACCCCTCCCGTTGGGGGTTATACTACCAGAGCTGCACACATACCACCAGCCTCAGCGGACCCTGCTGCAGCGGCGGCCTTTTGACCGCAAATCAACGGGTGGCGTAGTCGACACTAAGGACCTTTAACAACATCTGTAAAGACTGCCACACACTGAGTTTGACACCCTGGGCACGGACCGGGTCGCCGCCACTCGGAGACTACAACCCCCATCTGATCCGGCTCCGGGTAATCCCCAAACAGCACTGGCCCAGGGGGCGCGTCATGTACATGCGGATTGTACATGCGTTTTTCCTGCCAGGGACAAGCAGAAGTGAAGCGTTCTTCACATGCATTTCGCATGCGGGTTGTCAAGCGCTTTCCAAGCGATTTTATTATCACTTGGAAAGTGCTTGATAACTTGGTCACACTATATAAATCCATGCAACCTGCATGGATTTATATAGTGTGACCGAAAGAACGGTAAAAAATAAAAAATAAATATATGCTTACCTTCTGATGGCTCCCGGTGTCCTTGTCTCGGCTTGGCGGCAACTCGCGGTAGACTAAAGGACCTGCCGACGTCAGCGGTCAAGTGACCCGTCACATGACTAAATGACGTCACCGCAGGTCCTTTGAGGCTATGTGCCCACGATGCAGAAATGAAGCAGAAAATTTCTGCAGCATTTCTGCATCTCCCTGGCAGAAAAAACGCATGCAGATTGTGCATGCGTTTTTCCTGCAGAATACATGTGGATCCACATGCGTTTCTGCATGCAGATTGACAAGCGCTTTCCAGGCGATAGCATCACTTGGAAAGTGCTTGACAACTAGGTCACACTATATAAATCCATGCAAACGGCATGGATTTATACAGTGTGAACCGTAAAAATTAAAACAAATAAAGCTATACTCACCCCCGAGGCCCCGGCGTGGCTGCAGCGCTTCTTCCTGGCTGGTTCCCGGCTGCCGGCATATCGCGAGACAGAGCGGTGAAGGGCCTGCGGTCACATGACTGTGACGTCACCGCAGGTCCTTCAGCGATGCCGGCATTCAGAGAGAAGCCTTCGGAAAGGTGAGTATAAACTTTATTTGTTATTTTATTCTTTTTTTCACAGGTACAATGGTACCCAGGTCTGGATGAGAGTCTTCTCTCCTCCAGAACTGGGTACCATCCGCACATAGAGACGCATAGAAGCCGCTTGTACAAATGTACAGTCGCGGTTTCTATGCGTCTCAATGCAAGTCAATGGCGGGAGTTCCGCTGCGCTTCCACAAAATTAAATGATATGCTGCGGATTTTTGTACGCAGCATAAAAATCCACAGCATGTGCATAGAACATGCGGAATCCCCTTGGGGACCATGGGGTGCGGATTACCTAGCGTTTCACAAGCGTTTACGCTGCGGAAATTCCGCAGCATAAATGCTTGAAAAACGCTACGTGGGCACCCAGCCTTAGCCTACCGCGAGCTGCCGGCAAGCCGAGACAAGGACACCGGGGGCCATCAGAAGGTAAGTATAATATTTATTTTTTATTTTATTATTTTTTTTACAGGTACTATGGTACCCGGGTCCGGAGGAGAGTCTCCTCTTCTCCAAAGTCGGGTACCATCCGCACATTGAAACGCATGGATTCTGCATGTACAGATGCAGTGATGCGGATTCCATGCGGTCCAATGCAAGTCAGGGGTGGCGATTCCGCAAAATAATTGGTAGTGCTGCGGATTTTTCCGCAATGATAATCCACAGCGGAAATTTCCGCAGCATGTGCACAGCACATGCGGATTATCATTGGGGAATATGGCAGACCTTCTACCAAGCGTTTTTTAAGCATTTCTGCAGCGGAATTGCCGCTGCGGAAACACTTAAAAAACGCATAGTGGGCACAGAGCCTTATACCCTTATACCCACAGGACGGCGCGGTCCGGTCCGATAGGCATCTCTGGTCTTGATCCAGCGTCTCCTCTCTTCTAACATTCATTGTCCTCCTTTCCTCCTTCATTTGAATGATGCGTCCAATGCCAACATCATGGTGTCCCCCAATCGTGCTCCTGCGTAGGCGTACTTCTCTCTGCCATGCCGAGAGCAAAGTACTGTAGTGTGCATGAGCAAGGAAAGGCAAAAGAGCGCTGATGACACGTAGGTAAAGCTGGCGCATACGCACTAGTGAACTTTGCTCTGCCCTCGGTAGGGCGGTAGGGCAGAGAGAGGCGCAACTGCGCAGGAGTACAATGGGGGACACCGTGATGATGACGTAGGATGCGTCATCCACATGAAGCAGGAAAGGAGGAAGGTGATTGTGAGAAGAGAGGAGATGCCGGATCAAGACAAGAGACACCCCTCATGTTCTCCAGCAGTACCCCCCTGTTCTCCAGCATCCCCCCCCTCATGTTCTCCAGTGACCCCCCTCATGTTCTTCAGCATTCCCCCCCTCCTCATATTCTCCAGTGTTCCCCTTCATGTTGTCCAGTGTTCCCCCCTCCTCATGTTTTTCAGTATTCCCCCCAATGTTTTCCAGCATTCTCCCCATGTTCTCCAGCATCCCCCCTCCTCATGTTCTTCAGCATTCCCCCTATGTTCTCCAACATTTCCACCCTCCTCATGTTCTCCAGCATTTCCCCCTCCTCATGTTCTCCAGCATTCCCTCCCTTCTCATGTTCTCCAGCATTCCCCCCCTCCTCATGTTCTCCAGCATTCCCCCCTCATGTTCTCCAGCATTCCCCCCATCCTTATGTTCTCCAGCATCCCCCCCTCCTCATGTTCTTCAGCATTCCCCCCTCCTTATGTTCTTAAGCATTTTCCCCCATGTTCTCCAGGGTCCCCCCTCCTCATGTTCTCCAGCATCCCCCACTCCTCATGTTCTCCAGCATCCCCCCCATGTTCTCCAGGGTACCCCCCTCCTTATGTTCGCCAGCATTCCCCCCTACTCATGTTCTCCAGCATTCCCCCCATGTTCTCCAGGGTCCCCCCTCATTATGTTCTCCAGCATCCCCCACTCCTCATGTTCTCCAGCATCACTCCCCCCTTGTTCTCCACCAATCCCCCCCCATGTTCTCCAGGGTCCCCCCTCCTCATGTTCGCCAGCATTCCCCCATGTTCTCCAACATTACCCCCCATATTCTTCAGGGTGCACCCTCCTCATGTTCTCCAGCATTCCTCCCATGTTCTCCAGCAATCCCCCCCCATGTTCTACAGGGTTTTCCCCCTTCATGTTCTCCAGCGTGCCCCCCACCTCCTTCGCCAGGCTACATCGTCGGCTCTGTGAGCACTTACCTGCTCCAGGCTCCGGCTTGTCCTCCGCGGCACTCTGCACTGATGTTGGCGCTGCCGTGACAACTGCAGTGTGCACACGCCACCGCACACCGGGTCAGTGAAGCTGATTGGACATCCACTGACCCCGGAAGTGCCAGCAGGCGGGTAGATCATTTCTATTCGCATCTTAAAGACGCAAATACAAATGAATGCGCCGCTCCCCTCCCTCCTCCAGGAAGACGCCGGCTTTTGTAAAGAATCTGGA
The DNA here is from genome assembly GCF_046119375.1 of Phyllobates terribilis. Taxonomy (NCBI): domain Eukaryota; kingdom Metazoa; phylum Chordata; class Amphibia; order Anura; family Dendrobatidae; genus Phyllobates; species Phyllobates terribilis. Next base: position 64,553,157 of record NW_027362761.1, on the reverse strand, counting down.
GGAGGGAGGCAGATTTAACAAAAACATTCTTTTTTTTTTTTCCAATTCTGACCCAGATGCCGCTCCTTGCAGCCCGCCGCCCTAGACCTCGAGGGCCTAGTGGTAAATACAGGTCTGACTATATGGTAAAATCAATGTGTCATTCAAAAGTACAACTCATCTCGCAAAAGACAAGCCCTCACTCGGCCATATTGACTGAAAAATAAAAAAGTTATGGCTCTTGGAAAAAGGGAACTAAAAATCGAAAAACAGAAAATTGGCTGGGAGTGAAGGAGTTAAAAGATAGGGATTTAGGATGAAAATTAAGTTGTATTTCAGACCACCCTTTTAAATTATCACTAACCTATAAACAGACTCCTTGTAAATTATATAAATATCCCAGACAGCCCCTTTAAAACTGGTATGAATGCCTTAAGTGACGCTTATGGGGAATGAAAGCTGTATAGCATTTTGTGCTAAAATTCAGATAAAAAAGCTTTAAAAAGTTTCCTATTCATTTGAATGTAAAGTCATGCTTATGGTGCACGCCACATCTTCCAGCCCGCATTTTAATGTCTGATACAAAAAACAAAATGTCAATTCTTTGGTGCGATTACTGCATGTATATAGAGGCAAAATGCACATTTTTAATTACAGCTTTTTTAGGCGTTTTTAGTCAAAGTTTTTGTTGCAAAAACATGGCAAAAATTCTATGTTTTAGGAAGTTTTTTATTTGGATTTTTCAGTCTGAAAAAATTGTGTTTGTGCTTACTTGTTGCAGCCTGGTGACATATATATTGCTATCTGATGATAGAATTTGTACTTGTGTTATAATAATCATTTTTGGGCCACATGCACACTCTCAGTATTTGGTCAGTATTTGGCATCAGTATGTGTAAGCCAGAACCAGGAGTGGGTGATAAATCCAGAAGTGGTGACGTGTTTCTATTATACTTTTCCTCTGATTGCTCCTCTCCTGGTTTTGGTTTACAAATACTGATGTGAATACTGATTAATCTACTTGTGTGAGACTGTAGGTACAGAAGACATTATACTGAGCAGTTCTTAGAGCAGGACTAGAAGCTCAGCTGAGCACACCCTCCATGAGTAGCTGGGAGGGGTGGGCTCATTACATAAGTGGGAGGTGGGGCATTGTATGACCCTGAACTAGGAAATACTAGCTGAACAGCCTGTGTGTGAGAGCCAGTGACAGGAGCAGCCAGATCATCATGAGACTCCTCATCAGTCTGTGGAGGTCTAGCAGAATCCCCCTCCCCACTGTGAGTAACACCAGAACCTGCTCCAGCACCCACACGCTGCATGCTCCCAGCAGTACAAGGGACTGCCCAGCTCCAGGACTGTGCTCACAACTGTGTGATAAAATGTTCACAGTACAGAACGAGACGCTGACTGTATGGCAGCACCTAATGTATTGTTGAGAAGGAAAGTTATTTTAACCCCTTAATGCAGCAAATATGTAACTTTTTCTGTATGAACATTAAAAGTGTTGTCCATCTTAAGGCTAAGTGCCCACGATGCAGAAATGCTGCAGATTTTTTCCCTTGGCAGGAAAAACGCATGCGGATTTTACATGCATTTTTCCCGCCAGGTAGAAACGTTTGTCAAGCATTTTTGCATGCGGGTATCAAGAGCTTTTCCAATTGATTTTAGCATCACTTGGAAAAGTGATTGACAACTTTGTCACACTATATAAATCCATGCAACCGGAATGGATTTATATAGTGTGACCGAGTTAATAGTTTAAAAAAAAGTTATACTCACCTTCTGATGGCCCCTGTTCTTTTCTCCGGTGCGTCCAGTCTCTTGTACTGTTCGCGGTGGTGTAAAGACCTTTCATAACGTCATTTAGTCATGTGACAGGTCACGCGACCGCCGACGTGACTAAATGACGTCATGGAAGGTCCTTTAACACCATCGCGAGCTGCCGGGAAGCCAGGACGCATCACTATGGAGACCGGGGGCCATCAGAAGGTGAGTATATGTTTATTTTATTCTTTTTTTTTACAGGTACTGCGGTACCCGGGTCTGGATGAGAGTCTCCTCTTCTCCAGACACGGGTACCATCCACACATTGAATCGCTTAATATCCACATGTGCACATGTAGTCATGCAGATATGAAGCATTTCAATGCAAGTCAATGGCGGCAATTACGCTGCGTGTCCGCAAAATTAATGGACATGCTGCGTATTTTTCCGCAATGATAATCCGCAGCGGAAATTTCCGCAGCATGTGCACAGCACATGCGGATTATCATTGGGGACCATGGGGCACGTATTATGAAGCGTTTTTTAAGCATTTTCGCTGCGGAAATTCCGTGGCAAAAACGCTTGAAAAATGCATAGTGGGCACGCAGCCTTAGGGTGCATTTACATTGCGTTTAGTTACATGCTCGGTGGCCCATCGGGGCATACATCCATATATGCTGACTAAGCCATCTACTATATAATCGGCTTATCCCGCGTCGCTGATTGGTCCGGCCGCAGGCAATCAGCGACGCGGGATTTCAGAACAAGTCGGGAGATAGCAGGGCTGACTCCGCCCATGTGGTCATGTGACTCACCAACTGCCAATGACGTACTGAACATGTTTTGTCAGTCACAGTATGTGACGTACTTCTGTCACATTTACTGAACACGTTCTGCCAGTCACAGCGCGCTGAACAGATACTACTTTACTGCACGTTATCACGATTTACGCTTCCTGTCTTCCAATGGGTCGTAAGCGAAAATACGCCACTGAGGATTGGGTGTGACACGATGGGGGATAACCCTGCCCACAGCCCGTCATTCACCGTGGTACGCGGAACAGGAGACCCCTGGCTGCAGCCGCAAATAGTCGTGATGTAAGCGGAAGCAAGAGCCGGCTGCAGCCGGGGGAATTACGTGCTGGCTGTGCGTGGTCAGCGATGTTGTCACAAGCCATGTTGACAACATGACGTAATTACAAAATTCATGAGGGGCCCTGGGGGGATACATTGGGGGGTTAATTTAAAGTAGTGCTCAACCCATTTAAACACTGCTTCGCTGATTAGTCCCGCCCGATCGGCCACATACATATTCTAGAATACCCGATGCATTAGAATCGGGCCACCATCTAGTAGACTATAATAGTGCGCTCTGACATGCATCATTTTCGGGCGTACACGACTACTGGAGGTGAATACTCAGACTTAGTAGACGGAGCCACCGAGCATGTAACTAAATGCAATGTGGAAGCCCCCTTTATATTGATGACCTATCTACAGATCGGAGGACTGACAACTGGCTACCCATCTAATCATCTGATTAGTGTAAGCGATGGCTGCTCGCTACTGCATCGCCGCTCCTATACTTTTGCATGAAAGCTGGCAGCCTCTGCTACTGTTTGACCTCAGGAGCTCATTCAGAGCTAAACACAGTAGATTGGTGGTGTCGGACTCTCACCGATCTGCCATTGATGGTCTATCCTGCAGATAAATCATTCCGTATTCCTGGCCAACCTCTTTAACTAACAATCTGCCCGCCTGCTATGGTCGTCAGAGTGTTTAACTTCTATGTCTCTTTGCGCTCCACTTGGCTGACTTATGACCATCTCAAAGTTGACTGTGCTGTGAAACGAAGGGCCTGTAAAAGCAAAATTGTGCAAAATTTTAAATAAAACCCAATTGAAAAGAATTTTTTTAACCCTCCCCTGCGTTGCGTATATATGACTAACAAAAAAATACTCTATGAACCTGCAGATGTGGGGTTAATAGCGTTATTAACCTGCCCGGCGCCCGCACTTACTCAAACGCTGCTTGGAGAAAATTTAACTTTTTATTCTCCCCCGGCAGTGTTCTGATTTCAGTAACTGAGGGGGCGCCGGCACTAAACGCTATTAACCTGCAGATTGACTCCATATCTTCGGGTTAATAGCATTTTTCTGGTTAACAATCGGTGGATTTAAGACTGCTGGGGTCTGCACCAGTTTGTTACGCAGGGGTCTTTTATAAGATAAGATAAGATATACTTTATTTATCCCGGAGGAAATTGCGGTATCACATCAGCATTAGAATGGAGTAGCAATGCACAATCTCCACCGCTGCTCCAGCCGTTCCCTATGGGGCTGCTGAACACTATTCTTTCTTTTTATGTGCAAACTTTAGGAGAGGGTTGTGAAAAGGGGTGTGTTTGGATGTAGTATAAATGCAGTTGGCAATGAAAAGGTATGTAATTGCTTAGGGCAAACTTGTGCAATAAACTTTACCTTGGGGGTAAACGAGACCTTTCTGTTGTGGAGGGCCGATGCAGCATGCTGAACTTCAGTAGTAGTGCAAAATTAAGTCTGACTAGCTGCTACTAGTGATGAGCGAGCATACTCGCAAGTACTTGGTACTCGCCCGAGCATCTCGGTACTCGAGATGCTCGGGCGGATGCTCGGGTCCCCTCCCTGCATGTTTGCTTCTCTTTAGAGCGCCAATGAACATGCATGGATTGCCTGCCACTCACTGTAATGCCACAACCAACATGGCTGCGGCATTAGTGATTGGCTTGCCGCACAGCTTCATCAGGTCTATATCAGACCTGGTGCCGCTGTGCTCGTCAGTCTACTCCGCAATCAGACAGTGTAGGGAGAGGTGCTGCTGAGCTAGGGAGAGAGTTGCTTGTTTATTAGGTAGTGTAGGGAGAAAACAAGTACATTACACATATCCATCTCAACAAACAGTCCTTCTGAGGACTAATCCATCTGCAGAGATATCAGGCAGGCAGTGTATATAGCAGACTGCAGTGCTTATAGCACAAGAGGCTCCATTCCAGTTCTGGCTGCTGTTAGACATTTCTAGACATAAGCCCAGGTCTTAGGGGCCAGGAATATTTTTTTTTTGGATCTTAATCCTCATTATTTGCTTAAAAAGCAATCCAGAGAACACAGTTTATCTGCGCCATTTGCTTGTTGGCACTGCAGAATACAGCCAGGCCCTTTCCATATTACAGCGCTTAAAATACAGCTATTTAAAACTGTGGTTTGTCCATCACACAGATCACATATAATTGCGCTGAAAATATTGCCTTTTCTGGCCGCCGTTTAAATTTTGTTGCAGTGTGTCAGTGAAGCTATTGACACCGGTTTGCTGTTAAAAATAGTTACCTACAGGCCAGGTATTTAACACTGTGGTTTGTCACACTGATCACATTTAACTTTGCTCCAAATTCAGCCATTTGTAGTGAGCGTGGAAGATATTGTCCTCCGTTTAAAATGGCCAAGGGACGGGGAACTGGACGTGATGGTGATGGTGCATGCAGAGGACAAGGCCGTGGGCAAGCTGAAATTGTGCCACAACAAACGCCTACATCTTCTCGCCCGACCTTCCTGTCCCAATTCCTAGGGGACCTCAGCACACCACTATTGAACCCAGAGCAGTGTCAAAAGGTTGTTGGTTGGATAGTGGATAATGCTTCCAGTCACTTTGCCACCAGCACCCTGTCTTCCACACGGTCAAGTCTCAGTAGCCGTGAGTCTGGACTACATATTCCTCACCCTGATCCTCCTTCCTCCCACCATGCCGAGTGCCCGAAGACAACTGATCCCACACTTGGACACTCTGAAGAGCTGTTCACTTTTCCATTTATAGATTTGGGCCTCTCGCCTGGTCCACTTGAAGCGGGGCAAGAGGAGATCGCATTTAGCGATGACCAAATATTTGAGCAGCCACGGTCACAGGCGACTGTGGGAAAGTGTCACCAAGAGGTGGTGGATGATATAGTAACTGACCCAACCTGGCAAGAGGACATGCAGAGCAAGGAGAGCAGCACACAGGAGGAGGGAGGCAGAGCACCCCAACAGGCAGGAAGGAGCAGTGTGGTGGCCGCAGACAGAAGGCAGGCAACCGTTCCCCATAACACCAACACGAAGGAAGTTGCCAGTACAACTGTTAGGTCTTCCCAAGTCTGGTTGTTTTTAAAGACTCTGCCGATAACCCCAAAAAGGCCATTTGCACCACCTGCCAGGCCAGCATCAGCAGGGGTGGCAAAACTAGCAGCCTGACCACCACCAGCATGATCAGGTACATGGCAGCAAAGCATCCGACTTTGTGGGCCGAACCCCAGGGTCCAGGAACAGGGTCTGCGGGTGGCACCACTGCTTCTTCCGCTGTTGTGCATGCAAGCCAATCCCCTGTCCATGGTGCATGCAAGCCAATCCCCTGTCCATGGTGCATGCAAGCCAATCCCCTGTCCATGGTGCATGCAAGCCAATCCCCTGTCCATGGTGCATGCAAGCCAATCCCCTGCCCATGGTGCATGCAAGCCAATCCCCTGTCGTTGCACACTCTCAAGTAGCAGCATCAGGAAGCACGTCCTTGTCCCAGCGCAGCGTTCAGTTGTCCATACCCCAGTCCTTGGAACGCAAGTGCAAATACGCAGCCAACGCCTAACAGGCCACACTACTAAATTCCCACATTTTGAGACTGCTTGCGCTCGAAATGTTGCCTTTTAGGCTCTTGGAGACGGAAGCATTCCGCAACCTAATGGCGGCCGTCCCTCGGTACTCGGTCCCCAGCCGCCACTATTTCTCCCGGTGTGCCGTCCCTGCATTACACAAGCACGTGTCCCAAAACATTAGCCGTTCCCTCAATAATGCAGTTACCAGGAAAGTCCACCTAACCACGGACATGTGGGCAGGGACGGTACATCTCGCTAACGGCACACTGGGTTAACATAGTGGAAGCCGGGACCCAGTCGGACCATGAGATGGAACATGTCCTCCCGACGCCAAGGTGTGCGGGCCCTAGGTCAATCAGGGTTGCCCCCACAGTCTACAGCTCCTGCACCTCAGCCTCCTCCTCCTCTCCAGCCTCCATCTCCGAAATGACCACATCAGTCACAAGCTGGAAGCACTGCCTCGGCCAAGTGGCAACAGGCTGTGCTGACGCTAATATGCTTTAGTGACAAACCGCACAATGCTGAAGTTGACAGCTCTGAAAGAGCAGGCAGATCTGTGCCTCACACCGCTGAACCTACAGCCAGGCATGGTCGTGTGTGACAATGGCTGGAACCTGGTGGCGGCTCTGAGACGAGCTCACACACGTACCATGCCTGGCCCATGTGCTTAACCTCATGGTTCAGCGGTTTTTCAAATCCTACCCGGTGCTGCCGGATCTGCTTGTTAAAGTACGCTGCCTGTGTGCCCGTTTTTAGAAAGTCCCCTACAGCTTCAGCGTTTTTAGTGCTGCTGGTGGAATTATAACTGATAAGCGCATCCGCCTGTCAACTGAAAATGCTGACAGGCTGACTCTTATAAAAATGAACAAGGGCTGGATTGGGCCAGACTTCTCAACACCACCGAATGATAGCAGCGTAACCTAAAATCAAATCCAGTGTATTTTTTTGGTAGGTGTATTCCCATGCACCTTTTCATACGCACACATGGGTATACGCTTCCTGATTTTGTCTATTTGCTCTTGTCCTCGTCCTCATCCTCCACCACCTTATCACCAGGGTGACCATGGTCCGTGATGCAACGCCCACATCATTTTTTTAAAGGGTGTTCATGATGGCCGTTAAAAAATTTTTTATACAATATGTTCATGTATACTCCCCAGGGGTAAATGTTTGTCAGCCTATACACTTAGTGCATGGGCATTACAAGTATAGGAGACCTGCTCCTTCCTAATGGAAACATTTTTTATGAGGCCCTCCTCCACGTCTCTTCCAAGGTGCATTGGAGTGCCTCCCAATTTTTGGCAGCCCTTGCATTCACTGCATAGGCAAACACTATGGGAGACCCACTTCCTAATGGGAACATTTTTTCATGAGCCCTCCTCTAAGTCTCTTCAAAGGGGTATTGGGGTGCTTCCAAATTTTGGGCAGCCCTGCCACTCACTGCATACGCATAACAGTATAGGAGACCCACTCTTTAGTAATGGGAATAACAAAGCATAGCCGACTGCTGGCCCTTTAAGAATAGTAAAGGCCGCCTGATGGCCCTATAAAAATAGGCTTTGTGACTTTCACAGTCCCTCCTTCATAAATGAAGCACTATGTGTCTGATGAGATCTCACACACCACATCGCCAGATAAGGTTGTAAGATGTTAAAATGACATTTCCAGGTGAATGCATTTTGTCACGGTTGAAAGCAATACCAAAGTGCTAAAACGCATCAAAAACGCTATGTGTGAACATAGCCCAAGGTGTGGAGGAGTATTTTTGTTTTTGGTTATTTATTTTGCCTTATATACAAGTCATTGCCCTGGAAAGGATGTTCCTTAACATTTTTCGCAGGAAAATCCATTTTGGTTTCTTTTTTGTATGTTTTATTGTGAGTCCGTAAAAATGGCTTAATACCTCTGACAACGTTGTTGACAGCAGTGACCTGGGAGTCAGAAATGCTTCCAGGGGTCTTCCCCATGCTGTTCCCATCGATTTGGGCAATTTTTAGGCCCTCTGCAGACAGTCGGGGGGGGGGGTTTAGACGCCAGAAAAATGCTAGTTTCCCATAGACTTGCATTGGGCTCGTTACTCGGACCGAGTATTCCAATGTGCTCGACACGAGCAGCCAAGCATTTTAGTGCGCACCCATCACTAGCTGCTACTGCTAATACATATTACAATAGGGCATATAATCTACTGCTGTTTGTAAAGAGCAATAAATCATACTGCTCCTGTTTTTCAGTGTGAGCATATATATACACAGTTGTGCTCAAAAGTTTACGTACCCCGGCAGAATTTTTCCTTTCTTGGCCTTGTTTCAGAGAATATGAATGATAACCATGAGTGGAGAAAAAGTTTTTTGGTTATCGGTTGGGAGAAGTCATTTATTGTCAAACTACGGTTTTCTCTTTTTAAATCTTAATGACAACCAAAAACCTCCAAATGACCCTGATCAAAAGTTCACATACCCCAGTTCTTAATACCGTGTATTGCCCCCTCTTAACATCAATGACAGCTTGAAGTCTTTCGTGGTAGTTGTGGATGAGGTTCTTTAATTTCTCAGATGGTAAAGCTGCCCATTCTTCTTGGCAAAAAGCCTCCAGTTCCTGTAAATTCCTGGGCTGTCTAGCATGAACTGCATGCTTGAGATCTCCCCAGAGTGGCTCAATGATGATATTGAGGTCAGGAGACTGAGATGGCCACTCCAGAACCTTCATTTTGTTCTTCTGTAGCCAATGACAAGTCGACTTGGCCTTGTGTTTTAAATCGTTGCCATGTTGGAACGTCCAAGTACGTCCCATGCGCAGCTTCTGGGCTGATGAGTGCAAATTTGGCTCCAGTATTTGCTGGTAACGTGCTGCATTCATCTTTCCTTCAACTTTTACCAAGTTTCCTGTGCCTTTTGTAGCTCACACATCCCCAAAACATCAGCGATCCACCTCTGTGCTTTACTGTAGAATGGTGTTCCTTTCATCATAGGCCTTGTTGACCTCTCTCCAAATGTAGCGTTTATGGTTGCGGCCAAAAAGTTAAATTTTGGTCTCATCACTCCAAATTACCTTGTAGCTGAAGTTTTGAGGCTTTTCTCTGTGCTGTTTGGTATATTGTAGGCGAGATACTTTGTGGAATTTGCGCAGTAATGGCTTTCTTCTGGCGACTCGACCATGCAGCCCATTTTTCTTCAAGTGCCTCCTTATTCTGCATCATGAAACGGCCACACCGCTAGTTTTGAGAGTCCTGAATTTCAGCTGATGTTTGTGGGTTTTTCTTTGCGGGTTTTTCTTTGCATCCTGAACTATTTTCCTGGCAGTTGTGGCAGAAATTTTTGTTGGTCTACCTGACCGTGGTTTGGTTTTTAGAGCCCCTGATTTTCCATTTGTTAATCAGTTTGAACTCTGCTGACTGGCATTATCAATTATCAATTCATTATCAATTCTTTGGATATCTTTTTGTATCCTTTTCCTGTGTTATACAGTTCAACTACCTTTTCCTGTAGATCCGGTGACAATTCTTTTGCTTTCCCCATGACTCACAATCCAGAAACGTCAGTGGCTGGATGGAAGATGCAAGAGTCTGTCTGGATCCCAGAAACTCACTCAGCTTTTAGGCTATGTGCCCACGATGCAGAAATGCTTCGGATTTTTCCTGAGCATTTCTACATCTCCCTGGCAGAAAAAACGCATGCGGATTGTACATGCGTTTTTCCTGCCAGGGACCAGCGGATGTGAAGCGTTCTTCACATGCATTTCCGCATGCGGGTTGACAAGCGATTTTAGCATCACTTGGAAAGTGCTTGTCAACTTGGTCACACTATATGAATCCATGCAAACGGCATTGATTTATATAGTGTGACCCTCAAAGAATGTCAAAAAATGAAAAAATAAATCTATACTTACCTTCCGATGGCCCCCGGAGTCTTGCTTCGCTCCGTCCTGGCTGCCGGAAGATCGCGGTACACTGAAGGACCTGCCGACGTCAGCATCGCGTGACCCGTCACATGACTATGATGTCAGTGCAGGTCCTTCAGTCCACCGCGATCTGCCGGCATGGGAGGACGAGCGCAGCGGGGGCCGTCAGAAGGTAAATATAACATTTATTTTTTATTTTCTTTTTTTCACAGGTTCTATGGTACCTGGGTCCAGAGGAGAGTCTCCTGTCCTCCACACACGGGTACCATCCGCACATTGGAACGCATGGAATGCGCATCTACATATACAGTGATGCGGAATACATGCGGTCCAATGCAAGTCAATGGTAATCCGCAATTTCCGCAATGATAATCCGCAGCGGAAATTTCCACAGCATGTGCACAGCATGCGGATTATCATTGGGGAACATGGCAGGCCTTCTACCATGCGTTTTTTTAAGCGTTTTTGCCGCTGCAGAAACGCTTAAAAAACGCATCGTGGGCACACAGCCTTATGCACACTCTGATTACAAGCAAACAGGTCACAAGTGAGGATGTTACCTTTAGTAGCCATTCAAACCCATTTGTCACATTCTGAGCATGTTATCAGGCCAAAATCACCAGGGTATGTGAACTTTTGATCAGGGTCATTTGGATGTTTTTCGTTGTCATTAAGATTTAAAAAGAGAAGACACAGTAGTTTGACAATAAATGGCTTCACCCAACTAATAACAAGGCCAAGAAAGGAAAAATTCTGCCGGGGTATGTAAACTTTTGAGCACAGCTATGTGTCTGTATGTGTGTATGTGTATCTTGACCAACAGCTTCTCTCCACAAGTATTTATTTATTTTGCTCACTTTATATAGCACCATTAATTCCACAGCACTTTACAGACATTATCAGCACTGTCCCCATTGGGGCTCACAATCTAACTTCTCCAACAAGTATGTCTTTGGAGTGTGGGGGAAACCGGAGAAATTGGAGATAAGTTCCCATACAAACTCCTTTTCAGTTGTTGTCCTTGGTTGAATTTGAACATAGGACCCCAGCACTGCAAGGCTGAGCCACCGTGCTGCCTGACAAAAAAGACACTTCCTCACCCCAATGTATTGCTCCGCTCTGCATATTATGGATTGAGACTCCAGCTGCAGGTGCAATTTGTGATGCATAGGCTGAATGGTGGTACAGGGAGCTGAAGGCTCCACCATACTATTCAATTGTATCTGCACCCTGAGGTTGCATATACCATTGAAATCAAGATGCTGGCAAGCAACGTGGGTGGCCACATGGTACTGGTTTCCTGCCCCTTGGCTCTCCAGGTGAAAACAAACAGCCAAAGTGTTCAGTGTTCCAAAAAAAGTTGATGGCTTTGTTATAGGGAAACCTTTAGCAAGTGTCAGAATATTTGAACATGTGATGACTCGTCCTACTCTAAGCTTCAGAGAAATCAAAAGTGGATGGATTTCTGGCATTAGCCAGTGTTTTGTTGTTAAAAAGAAAAACTAGTTTGAGGATGAGACACCCAAGTAGTACTTCCAAAGTGTTAACCTCATTCACAATCTAGACATTAACAGAATTTGGGACAAGTACGCATCAGCCTCTGTCAGGAATAACCAGGGACCAGAAGGGTTATTTATGTTGGGACTAAATGCCATCGGAATAGTCAGTAGTACCATTTATAGCACATCTTCAGCATGAGCAAATGAATAGCTGTGATTCCTTAAAGTATTCCCTTTGTTTTTCCAGTGCTTCTCTCCGTACAGCACACACAAGGTAGTCCTTTCTTAACCTTTGACAAAACAGGATCACAGAGGGGTTAAAAGGCCTTTCCCACGTCCACCCAGTGTTTTTCCTGTCCCTACAGGGGGTAGTTGTATGAGAGGTGCTCCTAGAGTGAAGATATCTTATCCTGTGGAGCTTCATTGTATGCCTCGGGGGACTTTGGGCTGGTCCCCGCCTTTCCCTCCCTGCCAAGCGGTCCTTGGCTGACGCCTCTTTGGGTAGAGGTCCCTCAGTGCACTGACTGTTGGCTATCTGCAATAATGCAGCATAGTTGTGACGCTGCCTCCCTCCATAGTGGGCTCTCTGCATTACCAGCTCCCCCTAATGGTACCTAGAGAGAAGAAAAAAGCCACCATCTCTGAAGACCGCCCTCCAGCTGTGCCTCATTAATTGGCTCCTTCAGGTGGGGCTAGTCTGACAATTGAGATGTACCACTCAATGAAGATTTATCCTGAATTCACACAAGGATTACTCTTAAATGGAAGTCTGTCTAGTTTTGCGACTCACACCTTCAAGTGCGGTCCTAGCCTGTGGCTTGAGCCCCGTGGTTCCCTGTCTGTGTGCCTCTGGCCTCTCTGGATCCAGACCCAGCTTCTTTTGCCTCACTTTGGAACTTGGCTTGGCCAACGGGATGCTCTACTTGGGCCTTAATTGCTATAGAGTTCATCCTATAACACATGTACAAAAAAACTAAATTCAGACTGCCTGGAAATGGAAGTACCGGTTGGTCCAATTCCCCCCCCCACCCTTTTTTTTTTTTTTCAGTAAAGCATTCAGCTAGTCAGTTTTTAATCATGTGATGTCATAGACCTAATGGAAAACAGAAGGTGTCCAGCGTTGTTCCTCTCTGCTTCTCAGTGACGTCATTGCAATTGCGACTAGCCGGCTCACGCTGTGCTCTGCGTGACCCACAATTGACTCTTACAATGTAAGGCTATGCTGTGTCAGAATGAGTGTTTGTAGCCTTTCTTTGTAAAAGACTTCTGGCTCAGAGTGAGCTGGGTATTTGCAATTGTGGTGACAACACTGAGAAGAGGAGAAGAATGGTGCTGCACACCGGAGAGAGAAGCAGTAGGGGAGTATATTTTAATACATTCGCACTATATTACATGCACATATACACACATTTAATGAATGAAAAACTTAATGGGAGTGCTTCTTTTATTTTAAATCCGGTGAACGGCTGTAACAGTAAAGCCCAAATTATAATCACAAGTACTGTATATACTTGTATATAAGCCAACTTTTTCAGCACATTTTTTTATGCTGAAAAAGACCCCCTCGGCTTATACTCTAGTATATACTTATATTATAGTATATTCCGGCTGTGGAGGGTGGTGGGGAGTGTTGTGGCAGCGGAGAAGCAGTGCACAGGCAGTAGCCGGCTGCTGCAGCTTCCACATGTGCCTGCTGCTAAAGAAAATTAATATTCACTCTTCTCCACACCCATTTTCTTTAATGGCACGCACAGTGTCAGTCGCAACTGCCGGCTTCCTGCTGCTGCTCAGCGATCCTGTGTGCCCGCTATTAGAGAGTATGAATATTCACTCTTCTCCACTACCATGGGCGTGGAGAAGAGCGAATATTGATTCTCTTAAGTAGCACACAGGATCACTGAGCCCAAGAAGGAGCTGCTGACACTGCGCGCTATTAAAGAAAATTAATATTCACTCCTCTCCACACCCATAGTCTAGGTGTGGAGAAGAGTGAATATCCCCGCTGCTCACCTCAGCGTCTGAGGGCTCATGGCAGTGACGTCATACGCTGCTCAGATGCTGAAATCAGCTGCTGGCAGAACAGGACGCACCACTGGAGCAGAGGGAAGGAAGGTGAGTAGAAGTGTTTATTTTTTTCATGTGTGCAATAATAATAATAATGTTTTTATTTATATAGCGCCAACATATTCCGCAGCGCTTTACAATTCAGACAATTTACAGACCTTATCGGCACCGTCCCCATTGGGGCTCTGATCTACAATCCCTATCAATATGTGTTTTGTGCAGTGATGGGGGGGCATGCACACCAGGATTGGGGATACGGGGGGGGGGGGTGAGCCATGCACACAAGGATTGGGGATATGGGGGGGGAGGGTGAGCCATGCACACAAGGATTGGGGATATGGGGGGGGGGTGAGCCATGCACACAAGGATTGGGGATATGGGGGGGGGGTGAGCCATGCACACAAGGATTGGGGATATGGGGGGGGGGTGAGCCATGCACACAAGGATTGGGGATATGGGGGGGGGGTGAGCCATGCACACAAGGATTGGGGATATGGGGGGGGGGTGAGCCATGCACACAAGGATTGGGGATATGGGGGGGGGTGAGCCATGCACACAAGGATTGGGGATATGGGGGGGGTGAGCCATGCACACCAGGATTGGGGATATGGGGGGGGGGGGCTGGCCATGCACACCAGGATTGGGGATATGGGGGGGGGGTGGCCATGCACACCAGGATGGGGAAATTGAAAAGTAGCTGCTGCATTTCCCACTCTAGGCTTATACTTGAGTCAAGTTTTCAGTTTTTTGTGGTAAAATTAGGTGCCTAGGCTTATATTTGGGTCTGCTTATACTTGAGTATATATGGTAATTTAACCTAAAGACAGAGGTTGGGAGATCTAAATGAGTGGAAATTAAGGGTGAATGAATACAAATCAGGTTATTTTTTCGCACCTCTTTGCCAGTGGGCGAGGGTTGGGTAACGGGTTTGAGGTTTTCATAAGGTTTTATTTGGGGGTATGTGAAGAGTTCTGAGGAGGGAAGTTGGTAGACATCCTATAAAGGGAACCTGTCGGCACAGAATGAATGACTGTTCAAACAGGTGCATTGTGGCGTGGCTAAACATTTAGGTGCACCTTTCCACCTGCTTGTTTTCCCTCTATCTCCTCCACTCCCCAATATTTGACAGCTAGGGCTTCATAGAGCCAGAGAAGGCAGGAAATGGGTGGGAAGGTGCACTTAAATGTTAGGTTAAATCATGATGCACCAAGTGCCTGAACAGTCATTCTGTGCTGACAGTCCCTTTTATAGACAGACATGGACACTACTGTTGAACTGATATACAGTGATGTAGATTTGAAAAGGTGTAAGATGTGAATACCTTGTTGACTTTGCCATACTACCTTCCTTACAGGGTTGTACACTTTATGCTATGGTTCTGCAATTAAGCTACATCAATGCAAATCTCATACATTACAAGCCCTCAATTGTCTCTGTAAAAACCAGCTGAAGTCTATTAGTTCATTAGTGTCCACTCAGTGCCAATGCAAATTGGCTTCTTGCATTAACTTAGGTGTCCAACATCCATAGGTAAATGAAGTAAAGTAAAATTTTTTTACTAGCATTTAGTCAGCGATTCCACAGGGATACATCCACACAGGTTGAATATCATGCATAAAAAATCCAGACAAAAAATCTGGTGTATTCATACATCCAAGACTCCCTATATTTTTCCATGACATCTAAAGGGTCGTATTGCATCTGGAACAAAGGTGCCTCAATAAATCACACTTGTTTTCACACAGATGCCTGATAAAATTGAGGCTAAGTAAATACCGTAAAATTTATAATGCTCCTCAAAACATTCCTAAGCAAGTTTTGTTGTAAGAGATCACTGGTATTGGGGAATATTGTTTCCATGGAGTTATGTACTTTGTCTACAATAAATGTTTTAGGTAATTGGTACGTATATAGGTCGTATCCACATAAATGACACACAATGTTATAATGCACATGAACCCATCTCATTGCTCCATGGATCAGTTCCCCATACTCACGATAGGTACTTTCATGGTGGACAGGAGTTAGGATGGGCAAGCTATCCGATCTGCATCTACAAAGTACACAGCCATCTGTGATGATCTGTAAGTCCTTACTGCTCTCTCATAGCCGGCAATAACTTTTCCAGAAATCTGTTCTACAAGAACTCTTATTCAGGATAGGACTAGATGGTTTTGTCTTTTCGTGTAATCGCTGCATCTATAAGCCTATCGCTGGTTTCCTGGTTGTCCTCCTTTGGACCACTTTTAGTAGATACGAACCACTGAATACCAGTAGCTCCCCACAAAACCTGATGTACACAAACCATTGAACTATATTTTTTGTCTATAAAATTTGAAAGAATGTTGTGTTCATTTTATCCAGCTAGCAATCAGTGAGGTTGATATGGTTGAATCACTAAGTAAAACTATTCCATCAGATGCCAAATTACAGAGCTATTGTCTCCTAGAATCATTTGCTCCATGATACCCTGCCATATAGAGGTACCATATCAAGGCAGATGGAATTTGGGCTACATTCATTCTTTGGCACACAGATCCACTGCATGTTTTTAAGCTTTACTTTTTAAGTGTACAACATAATTCAATATTTGAAGACCTTTCAATTGTACTTGCAGTATTTTACATCAGTATTTTGGCATAAAAAGCTTTGAAAAGTCAGTGTTGGCGCAACTGGAAGCGGTGCTAAAATTGTGCAACTCTTGGTGTTCTTATGCCAAAGGCATGGGCGGAAGAGAGACAATCGCCGCACGTCAAATTCATGATGGCATGATCTTGTTTCAGCTGGCAATGGAGTAGGATGTGGTGAGGTTGCACACAGGTGTACTCAACTCATGCGGTGCTCCTGATTCGTGAACGAGCTTATACCTCTTCATGAATCAGGAGCATCTGATTCCGAACCATCTCATCGGACCCATTGGCTATATTAATGTATAAAATTGGTAAATGTCCTTTTTGTCTTTTTAGAACTTTGGAAATGTTTCCTATGGAATTTGGAGGTCATCTACAGCTTTAATAGGAGGACGTTATGGATATGGAACGCAATCTGATGGACCTAGACCAATCAGCCGCTATCCTGTACCATACAGAAAAGAGTTGCCATATGATATTGTGGAATTAATGGAAGAGGTAGAGAGAAAGGTAATTATACATGAATGTGTATTTACAATAAAGAACACTTACTGCAGAGTCATGTGCAGAAAAAGTTCTGGTCACTCATTAAAGGGGTTTTGCACTACTTGATCCCCTTTAAATAAGTCCTAACAATATTTCGAGTATACGGATTACCTGCGCTGCTTTTGTGTGGGTCACAACACTTTGTCATGAAGCCACTGCTTCCTGCTCCAAAGCATTGTGTGTTGCCAACTTCAAATCGGGCTCTGTCCTCTTCACAGATGCTTAGGAGCCCCGACCCCTTCAGCTGACAAGCGCTATAATATAGTCTCTAATGACAAGCGCTCCAGATAATGGTCTCCCTGCAGAGGAGGGAAATTCTAAGCTCACATGCTCAGATCAAATTTCTGTCAATCATTAAAAGGCAGCTCTGTCCCCAGCAGTGACGTCCTCTTGTCATTTCATCCAATTCTGGAGCCCGGATCAGAAGTATTAACCCCTTTCTGACATTGTCAGTAATAGCACGTCCCTGTGCCCTGGGCCTATTGGACCAGGTACGTACTATTACGCACAATGTGATCGCGCCCGCATAGAAGCTGTGCAGGGCTATCACTGCCGGGTGTCAGCTGATTCTCACAGCTGACGCCCAGTATTATGCGCCAGGAGCGGTCCTGCACATTAACCCCCGAAATGCTGCTATCAAAGTCGATTGCAGCATTCCGGGAGCAGGGAGAGGTAAGAGCGCCCCTCTTACTTTGAATTGGAGACCCCGCGCTCTGTGCGCGGGGTTCCGATCATTGCCACGGTGACCCGATGATGACATCCAGGTCACCGGGCATCAGGAAGTTAGACCATCATACTCAGCTCGTGCACTATCTAACTTGTGTCTGCAGGGCTGACAGGCTGCATAGCATAAGGATGCTGCTGAATCCCCTTGCTATACAAGCGATCAGCTTGCAAAAAATGAAAGTCCCATAGTGGGTCATAGTGTAAAAGTGAAAAAAACAGTGTCAGAAAGTGAAGAAAAAAAAATTAAAAAAATATTTTAAAAAAAGAAAATCCCAAAAAATAAAAATATACTGTACCCATTAATAGTATTGTTGAAAAAAAACAATAGTACACATTTTGTATCACCGCGTCCGGAACTACCAGACCTATAAAACTGTCCCACTACTGTAGTTAACCCCTTTACTGAACACGGTAAAAAAATAAAAATAAAGCATCGTTTTTTGCTTAGTTTTTTTATCATACCGCCAAACAAAAAATGGAATAAAACGCGATCAAAAAGACAAATGTAAATAAAAATGGTATCGCTGAAAACGTCATCTTGTCCTACAAAAAACAGCTGCTATATACAGCTCTATCAGCCAAAAAATAAGTGTTAGCTCTCAGAATAAAGCAATACAAAAAAAATATTTTTTCTATAAAATAGTTTGTGTAAAAGCGCCAAAATATAAGACATAAATGTAGTATCGCTGTAAATGTCTGACCCGAAGAATAAAGCTACCTTATCAATTTTACCACACAGAACGGCATAAAAAAAAAAATCCTGAATTGTTGGTTGGTTTGTTCTGCCTCCCAAAAATTAGAATAAAAAGCGATCAAAAAATGTCACGTGCCTAAAAATGGTACCTATGAAAACATCAACTTGTCCCTCAAAAAACAAGGCTTTACATGACTGTCGGCCAAAATATGGAAAAATGATTGCAAAAACTAGTCTTTGCAAAAAAAAAAAAAAAAAGGGTTGGGATTTTTTCAAAAGTAAAAAAAAGAAAAAACACGATATGGCGACTAGTGTTGAGCGCAAGTGCTCGCTACTTGAGCACTTGCTTTCAACACTAGTCGCCATATCGTGTTTTTTTTTTTTTTTACTTTTGAAAAAATCCCAACCCAAGTGCTCCCTACTTGAGCACTTGGGCTCAACACTAATCGCTATATCGTCATACAGAGTATAGCGGGTGCTCGAGTCTTCGTCCCATATGTTTCGCGGCTGTTATACAGCCAAAAAAACTCACTGCCATGCACGAGCGATCCCCGCATGTTCTTTTTGGGTGTCTAACAACCGTCAAACATGCGGTGCGGGGACTCAAGCATGTCACTTGAGCACCCGCGATACTTGATGCATACCAGAGTACCCGATGCAAACTCAAGTAGCGAGCACTTGCGCTCAAGACTAATGACCACTTATTCAATATGATGACTTAATGTTATCAAATTCTGTGTCGCACCTCTGGCTTCAAAATGTTCATTATACCCCTTGATAAAATCCTTGAGGGGTTTAGTTTCCAAAAGGGTGTCACTTGTGGGGGTTTCCACTGTTTAGGCACATCAGGGGTTCTCCAAACGCGACATGGTATCCGCTCTCGATTCCAGACAATTTTGCGTTCAAAAAGTCAGTGCTCCTTCCCTTCTGAATTCTGCCGTGCGCTCAAACACTGTATTTTCCCCACATATGGGGTATCTGAGTACTCAGAAGAAATAGCACAACAGTTTTTGGGGTCCATTTTCTCCTCTTACCCTTGTGAAAATAAAAAAAATTGAAAGTTTGATTTTTTTTTTATTTTCACGGCTCTACGTTATAAACTTCTGTGAAGCACTTTGGGGGTTCAAGGTGCTCACCACACATCTAGATAAGTTCCCTGAGGGGTCTAGTTTCCAAAATGGTGTCATTTGCGGGGGATTTCCACTGTTTGGGGAGCCCCTGATGTGCCTAAACGCCACATGGGATCTAATTATTCAAGCAAATTTTACATTCAGAAAGTCAAATGGTGCTCCTTCCCTTCCGAACCCAAACAGTGGTTTTCCCCCACATATGAGGTATCTGTGTGCTCAGGAGAAATTGCACAACAAATTTTGAGGTCCATGTTTTCCTGTTACAGTTTCGAAAAAAAAAAAATTGTGTTTAAAGTAACATTTTTGTGACAAAAACGTTAAATTCTCATTGTTTTCTTCAACATTCCAAAAATTCCTGTGAAGCACCTGAAGGGTTAATAAAGTTCTTGAATGTGGTTTTGAGCACCTTGAGGGGTACAGTTTTTAGAATGGTGTCACTTTTGGGTATTTTCACTGGCCAACATTTTAACCCTTATAGCTTCCTAACAAAAAAGATTTTGGTTCCAAAATGGTGCTGATGTAAAGTAGACATGTGGGAAATGTTATTTATTAACTATTTTGTGTGACATATCTCTCTGATTTAAGGGCATGAAGATTAAAATTTTGAAAACTGCAAAATTTTCACCAAATTTCCGTTTTTTTCACAACGCAAGTGATATCGAAGAAATTTTATCACTATCATGAAGTACAATGTCACGAAAAAACAGTCTCCGAATCAGGGGGATCCTTTGAAGCGTTCCAGAGTAATTACCTCATAAAGTGACAGTGGTCAGAATTGAAAAAATTGGTTTGGTCATTAAGGACATGATTGGCTCCATCCTTAAGGGCTTAAAATGGGTTGAATTGGCACAAATTAATAAACGTGTTACATTATTATAACATCGCACTTGGGATTTTGGTAAGAACTCTTTAAAGAAATGCCTTCCTGAAAGAGAAACAAATCTATTTTTCTAAAGCATCAAAGATATGAAATACAAAATGGTGGATTACCTTTTTTTTTTAGATCATGATAGTTTGTTAGAAGTGTAGTTATGCGTTAAAACATTGTAAAGTCTCTGAAAATTTATGCCACATTTACACTTCTTTTTTTCCTTAGGGTGGTTTTCTACCAAACGTTTTTAAAGTAATGTCACACCGACCCAATGAGTTCAGAGCATTTTTTGCTTATTATGACGTCCTTATGAACAAGGAAAGCGGTAAATACACTTTTGTTACCTTATTTTGGCTACTAACACAAATGTCACAATCTCAACAAAATGCAGGGAAAACACTACTAATGCTGTTTGAATCCAACCTTAGGGCTTTAAAGTATGTGCACACAATGGGCCCGACTCGCCAAGACCAACATTGTTCACACTCGTCTTGATGAGGAGTCGGATGGTCCTGATTCATGAAGAGACGAATGCTCCTTCATGAATCTGCAGTGTCGGTTGAGCGGCGTACGTGTGTTCCTTGCTATAAATCCTACTCCACTCCCTGCTGAAGTAAGACTTGGGGAGTAGCAAACACTGCCGCTTGTCATGAATTTGAGTGGCGATTGCCATGCCATCGTCCCACCTTAACTTAGTCCCATTTGTTAGAGCTGGGAGAAACTAGCTTGGAAAATTTGGGGCCACCTTCAAGTTGCACCCAAATTATGCGACTTTTCAATGCTGAAATTCTGGCGTAAAAGCTTTGCTGAATCAAGCTCAATGTCTTTTTCAGGAGGAAACCAATGGAGAAACAAAAATTTAAATCCGAAAAAGCTCAAGAATTAGCAAAACCGACTTGGTGTGTTCAAGATTTTGAACATCTTTTAATCGCTTTAAAAAAAAACTGTTCAGTTACATGTCCATTCTTGACATTTCTGCTCTCGAGACACTCAGTATACAAGTCAATGGGAAAGTTCAGGAGGATAGCTTGATGTCTTTCGTTGCGTTTTTACCATCGTTTTTGCAAAAATAAAAAACACTAGTTCTTGTGTTCCTCAGCCCTTCCCCCACTTCATTGAATGATTGGAAAAGAAACCATGGGGGGAAAACCCTAAAAAAAAATACCAAAAAACCTACATAAAGGATTTTTCAGGGGATGTTGTATGTACATTCCCCAAGTTTCTCTGGGTTTTACTTTTCTTATTTTTTTAAATTCTTTTTATTGAAAAATTCCACAGGATAATGGTTACAAACAAATATTGTCATATTATAAGGTCAGAGTAATCCAAACATTAACCATACTCAGTTCAATACAGTTTACATCACATTCTCAATAATCAGAGTAAAAAGTTAAAGAAAAAAAACAAACAAGTTGAAGCATAAGTTTCATTATGGAGCACTGCACTCTTTACTAGACCGGCCAATTCCTTGTCAGAATTCAGTATATCAATTATAGTTGTAGCAGAAGTACACTCTTACAGCCGATATATATCATATCATTTCCCATGCACTCAAAAGGGCATATATCAGGACTCATAGCGTAAGATTAACGAGGTCATGGCACCAGGGGACATGTGTGTTAAGGGCGAATCACACCATCTTTCCCATATCCTTTGAAACTTCTGGGGACATCCCCTATTCCTATATACTATATTCTCGTATGGTATTGTATCATTCACTAGTTTTTTCCATTGATTGATAGTAGGAGATTTCCCTCCCATCCATATTAGTGCTATCGCTTTCCTGGCCATAAATATAACCTCCCGAAGGAATATCCGATCATAGTGTGTCCATATTTACTCGTCCACAATACCCAAGATACAAAACTCTGGACTACAATCAATTGGCATCCCAACTATCCGTTCCAGTGTAGTTATCACTTCACCCCAATATATTCGTATTATCCCACAATTCCAAATAAGATGCCTTGTTTTCTTCTTATTGGTCTCTCTACGTCTCTTTATTAATCATACAGCTCCTTGACTTCACTGGACATGTCATATACTTGTCTGTACTTGGACATCTTTGTTCAGAAGTGCTGGATTGCATCATTGAGATGAAAAAACAAACTTTTTTGCTGACTACTAAAGACCAAAATGTCACTGTAAATATCAGTAGGGTAGTTTTATTTCAAACTTGGCCCCCAACACCTCCTCTATTAGTGGTGTGTGTGTGTGTGTGTGTGTGTGTGTATATACATGTATATATACATATATAATAGTGTATAGTGTTAGAATTCTTTTAAGTTTTCTACATCTGCTATAACAATACACATGCATGTTTGATGTAACTTGTGGGTTATGACGTGTATATGCAAGTTATATACACTGCTCAAAAAATAAAGGGAACACTCAAATAACACATCCTAGATCTGAATGAATGAAATATTCTCATTGAATACTTTGTTCTGTACAAAGTTGAATGTGCTGACAACAAAATCACACAAAAATCATCAATGGAAAGGTCAAAATGAGGATCAGTATTGTGTGTGGCCTCCACATGCCTGTATGACCTCCCTACAACGCCTGGGCATGCTCCTGATGAGGTTGCGGATGGTCTCCTGTGGGATCTCCTCCCAGACCTGGACTAAAGCATCCGCCAACTCCTGGATAGTCTGTGGTGCAACGTGACGTTGGTGGATGGAGCGAGACATGATGTCCCAGATGTGCTCAATCGGATTCAGGTCTGGGGAACGGGCAGGAACTGCTGACACACTCCAGCTACATGAGGTCTGGCATTGTCCTGCATTAGGAGGAACCCAGGGCCAACCGCACTAGCATATGGTCTCACAAGGGGTCTGAGGATCTCCTCTCGGTACCTAATGGCAGTCAGGTTACCTCTGGCAAGCACCATGGAGGGCTGTGCGGCCCTCCAAAGAAATGCCACCCCACACCATTACTGACCCACTGCCAAACCGGTCATGCTGAAGGATGTTGCAGGCAGCAGATCGCTCTCCACGGTGTCTCCAGACTGTCACGTCTGTCATATGTGCTCAGTGTGAACCTGCTTTCATCTGTGAAGAGCACAGGGCGCCAGTGGCTACTTTGCCAATCCTGGTGTTCTGTGGCAAATGCCAAGCGTCTTGCACGGTTTTGGGCTGTGAGCATAACCTCCATCTGTGGACGTCGGGCCCTCATACCACCCTCATGGAGTCGGTTTCTAACCGTTTGTGCCGACACGTGCACATTTGTGGCCTGCTGGAGGTCATTTTGCAGGGCTCTGGCAGTGCTCCTGTTCCTCCTTGCACAAAGGCAGTGGTAGCGGTCCTGCTACTGAGTTGCTGCCCTCCTACGGCCTCCTCCACCTCTCCTGGTAACGCCTCCAGCCTCTGGACACTACTTTGAAAGACACAGCAAACCTTCTTTCCACAGCTCGCATTGATGTGCCATCCTGGATGAGCTGCACTACCTGAGCAACTTCTGTGGGTTGTAGAGTCATTCTCATGCTACCACGAGTGTGAAAGCACAACCAACATTCAAAAGTGACCAAAACATCAGCCAGAAAGCATTGGTACTGAGATGTGGTCTGTGGTCCCCACCTGCAGAACCACTCCTTTGAGTGCGTTTTGATTATTGGCAATAATTTCCATCTATTGTCTATTCCATTTGCACAACAGCATGTGAAATTGATTCAGTGTTGCTTCGTAAGTGGACAGTTTGATTGCACAGAAGTTTGATTTACTTGGAGTTATATTCTGTTTAAGTGTTCCCTTTATTTTTTTGAGCAGTGTATTTTAGTTAATTGCTTATTAATGGAACTGATGCCTGGTTCTTGGGGATTTAACCCCTGTGTCAGTGGATACGTGGTGTTCTTGGCCTGGAATCAAAGAACTTGATTTATGCTGGTGAACAGTGTGACATTTCGGTATTGAGAAAAGGTGAAGAGTGAGCTTCATTTACAGAGCATAAGGAACAATCCTTAGAAAAATCTGATTTCCCAAGGGTACAACTGATGCCTTTTTATATGTACTGCCCGTGCAGCATCTTCACATTAATCTGGGGTGTTACTTGGAACTGTACTATGCTGCCTTTCTAGTTAACCAGTTAAAAGGTTGGGGTGTATTTGAACACAATGTCTTCCTACATTGAGGCCATCTTGTTGAAAAGCTGATCACCTTGGGTCTGGCTGCCTTTACTGTATAAACCCACCACAATCACATGTTGACACTGTGGGAAGCTCCAGCCATACATTTTCTGTATTGACTGCTACAGGGCAAACTTGGTATTCCTTATGTAATGGATGCAAAATTCAGTTTCTAGGGACTATCTACATTGGCTCTTAGAAGGGGTCTCATGGTAGGTGGGTTAAGCCATGGAGGTTGACTTAAGCAAGGAACCCTCCTCTGACATCTTTATGCCCTATTACACATATGAATAAGACTGTCCTAAAATGGGTGGCTTTTCTGTACAGATTTTATTCAAAGATTGCATCTCATTAGAATATATTTTAACAATGCTATATAAATGCATTTATTTGTTTGCATATAGATGCTGTAAAATGACTATATAATCTTTTTTCTGGTAGGAAATCTGACTAAAGCTGACAAAGAACTGATCATTGTAGCTACCAGTGTGAACAACAAGTGCCCTTATTGTGTAACTGCTCATAGTGCATTACACAGAATATATTCAAAGAAGAAGACATTGGCTGACCAGGTAAATCTCTACCACTTCTTTCCGGAAATGGCATAAATTGGGTTTATTGTGTGCTACAGTGATTTTAAACTGGAGATTATCGAGGTTCTTCTTGCTAGTGTTCTCCAGCTTGACAACTTGGAATCCTACATGATGGAGTATATTTAATTTGACAGAAAATGGAGTTTTCCACTGTACTGAGATGTGCATAATGTTGCACTAAGGAAGACATTGTATCTAGAATGTGCTAAACCTGTGAAATTGTCTCTATTTTGTTCTGAACACAAGAATATGTACAGGTGCTTCTCACAAAATTAGAATATCATAAAGTTAATTTATTTCAGTCCTTCAATACAAAAAGTGAAACTCATATTATATAGTCATTACAATCAGTGATCTATTTCAAGTGTTTATTTCTGTTAATGTTGATGATTATGGATTACAGCCAATGAAAACACAAGTCATTATCTCAGTAAATTAGAATCATTAACAAAAAACACCTGCAAAGGCCTCCTACGTGTTTAAAAAGGTCCCTTAGTATGTTTCAGTAGGCTCCACAATCATGGAGAAGACTGCTGACTTGACAGATGTCCAGAAGGCAGTCATTGACACACTCCACAAGATGGTAAGCCACAAAAGGTCATTGCTATAGAAGCTGGCTGTTCAGTGCTGTATCCAAGCATATTAATGCAAAGTTGAGTGGAAGGAAAAAGTGTGGCAGAAAAAGGTGCACAAGCAACCGAGATAACCACAGCCTTGAAAGGATTAAGAAAGGGCCATTCAAAACTTTGGGGGAGATTCACAAGGAGTGGACTGCTGCTGGAGTCATTGCTTCAAGAGCCACACACAGACATATCCAGGACATGGGCTACAAGTGTCGTATTCCTTGTGTCAAGCCAATCATGACCAATAGACAACGCCAGAAGCGTCTTACCTGAGCCAAGGAGAAAAAGACCTGGACTGTTGCTCAGTGGTCCAAGGTGTTTTCAGATGAAAGTAAATTTTGCATTTCATTTGGAAATCAAGGTCCCAGAGTCCGGAGGAAGAGTGGAGAGGCCACAATCCAAGCTGCTTGAGGTCTAGTGTGAAATTTCCACAATCGGTGATGGTTTGAGGAGCCATGTCATCTGCTGGTGTAGGTCCACTGTCTTTTATCAAGACCAAAGTCAGCGCAGCCGTCTACCAGGAAGTTTTAGAGCACTTCATGCTGCCCTCTGTGGACAAGCTTGTTGGAGATGGAAAGGTCATTCTCCAGCAGGACTTGGCACCTGTCCACACTGCCAAAAGTACCAATACCTGGTTTAAAAACAGTATCCCTGTGCTTCATTGGCCAGCAAACTCACCTGACCTTAACCCCATAGAGAATCTATTATAGAGAATCTATGGGGTATTGTCAAGAGGAAGATGAGACACCAGACCCAACAATGCAGATGAGCTGAAGGCTGCTATCAAAGCAACCTGGGCTTCCATAACACCTCCGCAGTGCCACAGGCTGATCGCCTCCATGCCGCATTGATGCAGTAATTGATGCAAAAGGAGCCCCGACCAAGTATTGAGTGCATTTACTGAACATACATTTCAGTAAGCCAACATTTTGGATTTTAAAAACCTTTTTCAAGCTGTTATAAAGTATTCTAATTTACTGAGATAATGACTTTTGTGTTTTCATTGACTGTAAGCCATAATCATCAACATTAACAGAAATAAACACTTGAAATAGATCACTCTGTTTGTAATGACTCTATATAATATGAGTTTCACTTTTTGTATTGAAGAACTGAAATTAACTTTTTGATATTCTAATTTAGTGAGATGCATCTGTACAACTCGGCCCTAGAACAGGTAAGTGTATGCAGTCACGTATTAAGAGTAGCTAGGGCCCCGAGCAGTTTAGGTGTGCCCCCCCCCCCCATCCACCAATGTATCACGTGACATGTCACATGACCCCCTTTGATAGATCATGTGAGAAGTCACTTGATCTACACACAGGTGCTCTGGTGCATATCTGTAGATGCAAAACCAGATGGATAGCAAATTATTTTCCCTTATGTATAGCGCTATACATAATACAGCAGGGGTGGGCAATTAATTTTCCCAAGGGGCCACATGGGACCTTGGCTGTGGAGGGCCGAACCAATGGGCTGAAATTAATTTTGCTGAAAGCTACACTGTAATTTTATATTAATATTCAATCACTGAATTCTGCTCAATATTAAGTATGTTGACATCCCTGTATATACCGTACTAGCTATTGAACCTGTTCTACTTATTGGTTTATGGTCCCCTATCCCAGTATATGCTCCCCCATCCTGGTCCCCTATCCTGGGATATATGCTCCCCCATCCTGGTATATGCTCCCCCCATCCATAAAAAGAAAAAAAACTCACTCACCTGCAGCACGTCAACTGCGTTATTTTACTAAAATGGCGCCGGAATCAGCGCCTGCATAGTGCAATATCCGGCACCATTTTATTGAAGACAAATGTGCAGAGTGTATTCAACAAAATGGTGCCGGAGTAAGCACATGAACATACCGTGCTGTCCGGTGCCATTTTGTTGAAGGCACTATGGAAATTTGTCTTAGCGCAATATCCAGCACCATTTTAGTTATGCGCAAGAGGTGATTCCTGCGCCACACTCCTCCCCTGGCCTCTCCAGAGATGAAAGGCCGAACAGGACATTGCGGTATGCGCTCAGCGACTATGCATACCGCGATCTATGGTGCCACACTCCATTACTGTCTGGGGTGTGGATGTGTCTTTCTGTCTGCGGCCCGACTGCGCTGGCACATTGCGCGTGCATCTTAGATGTGGTTTTAGCTAGTGTGTAATTCTGTTACTGCCCTTGACTAAATTTCTTGTTTCTTTCAGGTTATTGTCAATCCTGAGCTAGCAGATCTCAATCCTAGAGACCGGGCAATGCTGGAGTTTGCTTTGGCAGTTGCCAAGCCAGAAAATATAACTGAGGAGCACTTTGGTAAATTGGAGGAACATGGTTTTAATCGTGAAGATGCATGGGATATTGCTATGGTCACTGCATTCTTTGCTATGGCTAACAGAATTGCTCACTTGACTGACATGCGCCCAAATGAAGAATTCTATATACTTGGGAGAATTCCCAAGGAAACATCTGAGGAGTCGAAATAGAGTTGTTACAAACCGGCTTCAAATTCTGAGGGAGGGCAAGTGACTTTAGTCTTAAGAATAATGGTTAATGAACTGTTACTACCTGAGTATTGGCTAATCTAAATGATTACTTCATGTTTTGGACACTTTTGTACTAAAACACTAATTTCAGGTCATTTAATTATCAAAATAAACATAATAAATCACTACCTTGTTTTTTTTTCTTTCTCTCCTTAAAGCCTAATGGTAAGCAGATTTTCCAATAGACTGCTTTAATTTAAAAAAATCTTGATTAGATTTAAGATATTAGTAGTTACTTTAAAATCCTTGTCAGTGGCTGTAATTTCTGAAAATTTACTCAATTGCAGCTTATTTAGCCTGATTCACAGCTCCTCAAGGTCCCTTCTCCCTGCTGAGATCTCACACTGCTCAGTGCAAGCTGCAGCTGTCAGGCTGAGTGGGTCCAAATGCTTTGCACATTTTAAACATCTGTTTTTCTCAAAATACAGAATTTTGTGGAACGTCAATAGATTTATTGCACAAATGTCTTAAATGTACTCACTTCAGGGAAAATGCAATGTTATATGCTAGAGAACAGAAGTCTATATAATATATGGCTAAGCCAGTCCAAAAAAAAAAGACTTCCCACACGGGGGCCCTACTAGGACATCTTATTGTCCTCATATTGCATATAGAATAAGGCTGCCTTTTAAAGGGAATGCCAGTAGGATCAACCCTCCTAAGCTATCTATATGGACATGTAGGTCATGGGAAGTTGAATAAAATGATACCTTGAGATCTGCGATCCGTTGCGTTTTTTTTGTTTGTTTTTTTTTTAACATTTCTTGGGAATAAAACTACGCACTCAATTCACATATACATTGAAATGCCCAACAAATGTTTTCTTCAGTAGAAATATATTATCTAATACAATGAAAAAATATACAAAAAGTAGTTCAATTTTGGTGCACATTGTTAGCTTAGCTAGACCTTGCTGTGACTCCACCTATGTGACGTTTCAGGAGTAAACTCGGACTTCTTCAAGCATGCACAATGTATCATAGGTGCCATTTAAAATACCAAAATACCATATAAGGTGATTATTTTCTTAAACACCACAAATACAAACAGATTATAGACATAACACGTATATCCATGTGAGCGTACGGAAATGCATACAAATAAAGGAGTTAAACCATGACTACCTTGACAGAACATGGCTCAGCGATTCATTTGTATGAGGGGAAGGAGAAACAGTTAATGGAAAATTGTGCGTCAAAAGGAAAACCTTTTTGTATCTATACATTTTGATAAGGTGAATACAAAAGGAATGAACAAAAACGAATTTGAATATCTTCTTGTGAAAATTCCTATGAATAGGGCATCAATGAAAAAGTAGTGGACAACATCTTTAAGGTAGCAGTATGCACCGAAAGTAAACCACAGTGGTGTGAAAGTGTTTGCCCCCTTCCTGATTTCTTATTCTTTTGCATGTTTGTCACACTTAAATGTTTCAGATCACAAAACAAATTTAAATATTAGACCAAGTTAACACAAGTAAACACAAAAAGCAGTCTTTAGCTTTTAGAAATGGTTTCATAACCTTTTCCAGACTGATAAATCTCCATTACTTTTTCTCATTGTTCCTGAATTTCTTTGGATCACAGCATGATGTCTCGCTTTTGAGGATCTTGTGGTCTACTTCACTTTGTCAGGCTGGTCCTATTTAAGTGATTTCTTGATTGAGAACAGGTGTGGCTAGGGAAATTAAACTCCACATCCCAAAAATGTGATAAACCAGTTAATTTATGTTTTAAGGTAGGAAGGGGGGGGCAATCACTTCACACAGGGCCCTGTACGTTTGGATTTATTTTTCCGTTAATAATAAAGACCTTCATTTAAAACCTGCATTTTGTGTTTACTTGTGTTATCTTTGTCTAATATTTAAATTTGATTTTTGATATTAAACATTTAAGTATGACAAACATGCAAAAGAATAAGCAGTCAGAAAGAGGGCAAATGCTTTTTCACACCACTGTACCTATTGTATATACACTGCTCAAAAAGATAAAGGGAACACTCAAATAACACATCCTAGATCAGAATGAATGAAATATTCTCATTGAATACTTTGTTCTGTACAAAGTTGAATGCGCTGACAACAAAATCACACAAAAATCATCAATGGAAATCAAATTTATTAACCAATGGAGCCACCCCCAAAATTAAAGTGGAAAAACACCAACTTTGATGTAATGTCCTTAAAACAAGTCAAAATGAGGCCCAGTATTGTGTGTGGCCTCCACGTGCCTGTATGACCTCCCTACAACGCCTGGGCATGCTCCTGATGAGGTAGCGGATGGTCTCCTGTGGGATCTCCTCCCAGACCTGGACTAAAACATCCGCCAACTCCTGGACAGTCTGTGGTGCAGCGTGACATTAGTGGATGGAGCGAGACATGATGTGCTCAAACAGCTTCAGGTCTGGGGAACAGGTGGGCCAGTCCATAGCTTCAATGCCTTCATCTTGCAGGAACTGCTGACACACTCCAGCCACATGAGGTCTGGCATTGTCCTGCATTAGGAGGATTCCAGGGCCAACCGCACCAGCATATGGTCTCACAAGGGGTCTGAGGATCTCATCTCTCTACCTCTGGCGAGCACATGGAGGGCTGTGCGGCCCTCCAAAGAAATGCCACCCCACACTATTACTAACCCACTGCCAAACCGGTCATGCTGAAGGATGTTGCAGGCAGTAGATCGTTCTCCACAGTGTCTCCAGACTCTGTCACGTCTGTCACATGTGCTCAGTGTGAACCTACTTTCATCTGTGCAGGGCGCCAGTGGCAACTTTGCCAATCCTGGTGTTCTGTGGCAAATGCCAAGCGTCCTGCACGGTGTTGGGCTGTGAGCACAACCCCCATCTGTGGACGTCGGGCCCTCATACCACCCTCATGGAGTCGGTTTCTAACCTTTCGTGCAGACACATGCACATTTGTGGCCTGCTAGAGGTCATTTTGCAGGGCTCTGGCAGTGCTCCTCCTGTTCCTTCTTGCACAAAGGAGGAGGTAACTGTCCTGCTACTGGGTTGTTGCCCTCCTATGGCTCCCTCACGTCTCCTGGTATCTGCTCCATGCTCTGGACACTGTGCTGACAGACACAGGTACCCTTCTTGCCACAGCTCGCACTGATGTGCCATCCTGGATGAACTGCACTACCTGAGCAACTTCTGTGGGTTGTACTGTAGACACCGCCTCATGCTACTGTACCTCTAGGGGTGAGAGCAATGGCAAAATGAAAAAGTGACCAAAACAACAGCCAAAAAGGATGAGAACAGAGAAATGGTCTGTGGTCACCACCTGCAGAACTCTCCTTTATAGGGAGTATCTTGCTAATTGCCTATCATTTCTACCAGTTGTCTGTTCCATTTGCACAACAGCAGGAGAAATTGATTCACAATCAGTGTTGCTTCATAACTGGACAGGTAGATTTCACAGAAGGGTTATTGACTTGGAGTTACATTGTGTTGTTTAAGTGTTCCCTTTATTTTTTTGAGCAGTGTATTTTTACATCATATTAGATAAAACCAATTTCATCAATAAAAATATTTTAGGTGTTTCAATTTGTTATGCTCAAGACATCCACATTTTTCCTAATGTGTAAAACATTGGATCTTGGATCATAAATTATCAAGGTATCATTTTATTCAGCCTACAATAACCTACATGCCCATATAGACAGCTTAGTTGGATTGATCCTACTGCCAGATTGCCTTTAGGACTCATTCACACGGCCTTATTTTCGGCCTGAGTGCTGTCAGTGAAAGAAAGAGGAACAAAAAAAAAACTGACAGCACTTGGACCAATGTTATTCAATGGGGTAGGGCTGATGAGGTTTTGTCTTCTTCCTCTGACCGAATCTGTGTGAAGATCACCGCATGCACTTGTTTCTTCTGTAAATCGGATGAGACTCACTCATCCATTCAAGTGTATGGAAGCATGAAAAAGAATTAGATGATATACAGCATATCTGATTTTCATGGATTCATTGCAATTCTGCAACATGGGAAACTGTAAATGGTCCTGTAAGTTATTAATGGCTTCTTCTGTAAAAAACTAATTACACACGGATGACAAGTGAGAAAAAAAATTCCACTTTTCTGACTAAAACGCTGAACAATTTTTTTTTTCCATTTATTCAAGTAAACCTAACAGCCATAATGGGGTCTTTCCACCTAAACAACAAACTTGTAGTAATGTGTGTGATGTTGGGTGAGTGAGCAGCAGGCGTTGTGCTTTATGACCACATATTTAAACTTAATCTGTAGAATATTGTTCCCACTTCAGCACAAATTATTTTGCCATCAACCACATTTGGTAGTTTGATAAAAATGCTTAAAGGGGTTTTCCCATGAACAAAAGTTAATTTTAATCAATAGAACTTTGAATACCGTATATACTCGAGTATAAGCTGAGTTTTTCAGCACATTTTTTGTTTGAAAAAGCCCCCTCGGCTTATACTTGGGTATATACTCGAGTATATAGAAATTCCGTTGGTGGATAGTGGTGTGGGGGGGGGGGGGATGTTGCGGCGGCAGAGAAGCGGGTCACACGCAGTAGCCGGCTGCTGCAGCTACAACGTGTGCCCGCTACTAAAGGGAAATTAATATTCCCTCTTCTCCCCTCCCATGGGCGTGGAGAAGAATGAATATTCATTCTCTTTAGCAGCGAGCACAGAGAAGTGCTGAGCCGCAGCTCCAGCTGACAGTGCCCGCTACTAAACAGAATGCATATTCACTCTTCTCCACGCACATAGTCCCGGCGTGGAGAGGAGTGACTATGCCAGTAGCTCACATCAGCGTATGAGAGTGCATGACTGTGTCGCCATGCGCTGCTCAGATGCTGACATGAGCTGCTAGAGCAGAGGTGAGGAAGGAAGGTGAGTATAAGTGTTTGTGTTTTTTTTCATGTGTGCAGTGATGGGTGCCATACATACCAGGCTTGGGGGATGAGGGGTGCCATACATACCAGGATTGGGGATGAGTGGGCAATACTTACAAGGATGGGGAAATTTACCAGTAGTTGCTGCATTTCCCATCCTAGGCTTATACTCGAATCAATAAGTTATCCCAGTTTTTTTGTGGTAAAATTAGGTACTTCTTACTTATACTCGAGAATATACAGTAATAAGTTCCACAATTGAATGTATTTAAATATAATGTTCCTGTGCTGAGATAATCTTATAAATGTTCCCCTGCTGTGTACTGTGTAACGGCTGTGTCTGACCGTGCAGGAACATGGTCTGATCATACCACATCTCCTGGGCAGGGGAAGCAGCAAAAGAGTATATAGACATTACAGTAGGGGATCGCAGCTGATTCTTTCCGTGAGGTAAAACATTGTTTAAAAATAGGCAGGGAAATGTTTTACCTCACAGATATAATCAGCTGTGATTCTGTGCTGTAATGTCTGTATACTTCTCCCCCCCCCCCTTCTTAAGAGCTGTGGTATGATCAGACCATGTTCCTGCACAGTCAAACACAGCCATTACACAATACACAGCAGGGACACATACAGGTGCATCTCACTAAATTAGAATATCATCAATAAGTTAATTTATTCCCGTTCTTCTATACAAAAAGGGAAACTCATATATTATATAGAGTCATTACAGACTGAGTGATCTATTTCAAGTGTTTATTTCTGTTAATGTTGATGATTATGGCTTACAGCCAATGAAAACACAAAAGTCATTATCTCAGTAAATTAGAATACTTTAAAACAACCGCTTGGAAAATGTTTTTAAAATCCGAAATGTTGGCCTACTGAAATGTATGTTCAGTGAATGCACTCAATACTTGGTCGGGACTCCTTTTGCATCAATTGCTGCATCAATGTGGCGTGGCATGGAGGCGATCAGCCTGTGGCACTGCTGAGGTGTTATGGAAGCCCAGGTTGCTTTGATAGCAGCCTTCAGCTCGTCTGCATTGTTGGATCTGGTGTCTCTCATCTTCCTCTTGAAAATACCCCATCGATTCTCTATAATAGATTCTCTATGGGGATAAGGTCAGGCGAGTTTGCTGCCAATCAAGCACAGTGATACTGTTGTGTGTAAACCAGGTATTGGTACTTTTGGCAGTGTGGACAGGTGCCAAGTCCTGCTGGAGAATGACATTTCCATCTCCAAAAAGCTTGTCGGCAGAGGGAAGCATGAAGTGCTCTAAAATTTCCTGCTAGACGACTGCGCTGACTTTGGTCTTGATAAAACACAGTGGACCTACACCAGCAGATGACATGGCTCCCCAAACCATCACTGATTGTGGAAACTTCACACTAGACCTCAAGCAGCTTGGATTGTGGCCTCTCCACTCTTCCTCCAGACTCTGGGACCTTGAGTCCAAATGAAAATTGGAACTCTGGGACTTTGTGGAGTGTGTCAATGACTGCCTTCTGGACATCTGTCAAGTCAGCAGTCTTCCCCATGATTGTGGAGCCTACTGAAACAGACTAAGGGACCTTTCTGAGCGCTTCGGAAGCCTTTGCAGGTGTTTTTTGTTAATTATTTTAACTTACTGAGATAATCACTTGTGTTTTCATTGGCTGTAATCCATAATTATCAACATTAACAGAAATAAACACTTGAAATAGATCACTCTGTTTGTAATGACTCTTTATAATATTAGTTTCACTTTTTGTATTGAAGAACTGAAATAAATTAACATTTTGATGATATTCTAATTTAGTGAGATGCGCCTGTATATAAGATTATCTCAGCACAGGAACATTTTATTTAAACACATCCAATTATGGAAGTAATTATTATTCCAGGATCTATTGATTAAAATGTACTTTTGTTTGTGGGAAAACCCATTTAAAGGAAATCTGTCACAAAGTTTACCACCTAATTTTAGAGCAGTATAATATAGACAGAGACCCTAATTCCAGTGATGTCGCTTACTGGGCTGCTTGCTGTAGTTCTGATGAAATCACAGTTTTATCAGCTGAAGATTATCACTAGAGTACTTGACTACCAGGCAGCAAGTTTACTATCATATTTATGAGATCTGTATAACCCCACCCTCACCTCTCATTAGCAGCTTTCTGTGTACACTGTACATGGGCAGTAAACCATCAGTGGATGGTCAAGGTTACATAAAGGCCAACATTCAGAAAACTTCTACATCTGCCGAAGATAAGTGATTTTATCAATAATGCAACAAGCAGCCCAGTACGTGACACTAGAATCAGGGTCTCTGCTCCTACATTATGCTGCTGTCAATGGGGTAGCAAAAGTCTGGTGCCAGATTCCCTTTTAAATGCCTCAAATAATTGCCACTAAGGTAACTACAGCACTGAGTATAGCGGTAAAATGCAACTGAAAACATTTTTTGGCAGCAGACAGGCTTTTAATTTAAGAGAAAATGAACTTGAAACCTTATGAAAATGAAATGGCAAATATTTTGAGGACGGTCCCAATGCTACACGTCTCCCTCTGCATGTTATTGTGCATGTGCCTTATACATTGACTTACCAAATTGCCTATGGATATTGTCCTCATAGATAATATTTGCTTTATGTCTCAGATATGATAAATGTTCTATAATTATCATAAAAAAAAATTCTCACTTTATATTGATACAAATTTGTTTTTATTCATAGTGACTATATGTGAACAAGGCTCGGGATGAGACGAAATGTTATGTTGATAAAGAAATTTATTCCTGTAAAAGTTTTGTTCTACTTGGATGAGATATTTTACTGAACTGCACATCTGAAAATAAAAGTGTAAAAAGTATCAACCACGAGAGTGCTGTATCTTTAAAAATTTATTGGCAAACCCTTTTACAAGCACCTCACCCGAAAAAAAATTAGTGCTCACCTTTATTTATTTAATACAACCCCTGGCAAAAATGATGGAATCACGGGGCTCGGAGGATGTTCATCCAGTTGTTTAATGTTGTTTAAAAAAAGCAGATCACAGACATGGCACAAAACTAAAGTCATTTCAAATGGCAACTTTAGGGCTTTAAGAAACACTGAAAGAAATCAAGATAAAAAATGTGGTACTCAGTAAGGGTAATTTTTTTCAGACCAAGCAGAGGGAAAAAATTATGGAATCACTCAATTCTGAGGAAAAAATTATGGAATCATGAAAAACAAACACACCAAAGAACACTCCAATACATCACTAGTATTTTGTTGCACCACCTCTGGCTTTAATAACATCTTGCAGTCTCTGAGGCATTTACTTAATGAGTGACAAACAGTACTCTTCATCAATCTGGCTCCAACTTTCTCTGATTGCTGTTGCCAGATCAGCTTTGCAGGTTGGAGCCTTGTCATGCACCATTTTCTTCAACTTCCACCAAAGATTTTCAATTGGATTGAGATACAGACTATTTGCAGTCCATGACATTGACCTTATGTGTCTTCTTTCAAGGAATGTTTTCACAGTTTTTGCTCTATGGCAGGATGCATTATCATCTTGAAAAATGATGTCATCATCCCCAAACATCCTTTCAATTGATGGGATAAGAAAACTGTCCAAAATATCAATGTAAACGTGGGCATTTATTGAAGATGTAATGACAGCCATCTCCCCAATGCCTTTACCTGACATGCAGCCCCATATCATCAATGACTGTGGAAATTTCTCTTCATGCAGTCATCTTTATAAATCTCATTGGAACGGCACCAAACAAAAGTTCCAGCATCATCACCTTGCCCAATGCAGATTCGCGATTCATCACTGAATATGACTTTCATCCAGTCGTCCACAGTCCACGATTGCTTTTCCTTAGCCCATTGTAACCTTGTTTTTTTCTGTTTAGGTGTTAATGATGGCTTATGTTTAGCTTTGCTGTATGTAAATCCCATTTCCTTTAGGCGGTTTCTTACAGTTCGGTCACAGACATTGACTCCAGTTTCCTCCCATTCGTTCCTCATTTGTTTTGTTGTGCATTTCCTGTTTTGGAGACGTATTGCTTTAAGTTTCCGGTCTTGACGCTTTTATGTCTTCCTTGGTCTACCAGTATGTTTGCCTTTAACAACCTTCCCATGTTGTTTGTATTTGGTCCAGATTTTAGACACAGCTGACTGTGAACAACCAACATCTTTTCCAACATTGCGTGATGATAATCCTCTCCTTTGTTTCAATTGACATCTCTCGTGTTGGAGCCATGATTCATGTCAGTCCACTTGGTGCAACAGCTCTCCAAGGTGTGATCACTCCTTTTTAGATGCAGACTAACGAGTACATCTAATTTGATGCATGTGTTGGTTTTGGAAATGAAAATTTACAGGGTGATTCCATAATTTTTTCCTCAGAATTGAGTGATTCCATAATTTTTTCCCTCTGCTTGGTCTGAAAAAAATTACCCTTACTGAGTACCACATTTTTAATCTTCATTTCTTTTAGTGTTTCTTAAAGCCCTAAAGTTGCCATTTGAAATGACTTTAGTTTTGTGCCATGTCTGTGATCTGCTTTTTTTCAACAAAATTAAACAACTGAATGAACATCCTCCGAGCCCAGTGTTTCCATAATTTTTGCCAGGGGTTGTAGTATATTTCACATTCAACAGAATTTAATAAAACAATTTCTATTGTCACTTCTTCAACAGCATGTGTTTGTTCTATCAAACGTATTGGATTTATGGCCATTAATTTCAACAGTGTTTTTACAGACATTATCATCACTGTCCCCATTGAGGCTCACAATCTAGATTCCCTATCAGTATGTGAGGAAACCGGAGAACCCGGAGGAAACCCACACAAACACAAGGAGAAGATACAAATTCCTTGCAGATGTTGGCCTTGATGGGATTTGAACCCAGGACCCCCAGCAGTGCTAACCAACTGTGCTGCCCTTCTGATCTGTTTTGGCATATGAGTCATCTACAAGATTCCGTTTAAATTGGATGGCACACAGAAGCCATCTATTTTTAATAGATTTTTTTACATCTACAAACATTGACAGTCGTCTGAATGTGCCCTTAAAATAAAGCTTCCCTAGCTAGCCTACAAGAAATACATCTAAAGGTATTTTTTAAAAAACTATAATAAAGATGCAAATAAACTTTTTAAATAATATTTTTTTAATAAAATAAACATATTTACACATTAGAAATTGTAGAGTATCTTCACCCTGTTAAAGCACTGCTCCATCTGGATGTTTTTGGGTTTTCTTTTTTATTTCACCACTGGAGTGTAATCACTATTGTAAGTTTCCTGACCCTAGTCTTATACTCACCAGCTGCCGTCTTCTTATGTTATCAGCACCACTCTGGTCGTCTTCTGCAAGTTGCGACCTGCTGGATTGCTCCAGTGTTTGCTGGTCAACCCGGAGGTCACTTCTCAATGTAAATCTATAGGCCAGAACAAGGCTCCGATGGATTGCATTGAGAGATTTTGATTATTATCTCTGGCTTCCAGTCAGTCAGGAGCTTCAGGCAGAAGATGGCGGATCGGGATTAGAATGGCACTGGGAACAGCAGAAGACAGCACCCGCCCAAAAAAGTGGTGTTTTTGTTTTTTTTTACCTCTGGGATCGGTGACAACTTGCTGATTGAGGAGGATTAACCCCTGGGACTTCTCTGTGATCCAGAGAATGGAGCTAAGCAGTCCCCCCTCTTTGGTAGAACAGAGATGTGCATGGTTGGCTTCAGCTATTTCTGGCAGTATTTTTGATAATGAATGGAGTGGAGTACAGCACTCAGTTTTCTTAAGCAATCCTTTAGACAAAGGAGCGGAGATTGAGAATGTGTACCTCTGTTCTATTGTAGACAGAGCAGCATGGCTCATTCACTGGGTGTCTGACTACTGGGATATGGTTAGGGAATAACCTTGTAAGGGTTTGTATGACGAATTCAAATGATCATCCACAGGCTATCTGAGAAGCATGTAATCACATGAGATTCACTCTGGGACCCAGATCAATAATGAGAAAGAGGGACGGTGGCTATGTTTTGATGGAGCTGCAATCATGGCTGAATCTCCATACAACTCTTTGTCTAGCTCTGCATCAATGTTGAGACCACATTGGGCCAAAGACTGATTTGCATCAATGTTTTGGATCTAGTTTGGTCAGTGTCAGCCCTGCAAAATTACCTCCAGCAAGCCACAAATGTGCATGTGTCTGCACAAACGGTTAGAAACCGACTCCATGAGGGTGGTATGAGGGCCCAACGTCCACAGATGGGGGTTGTGCTTACAAACCCAACACCATGCAGGATGCTTGGCATTTGCCACAGAACTCCAGGATTGGCAAAGTCGCCACTGGCGCCCTGTGCTCTTCACAGATGAAAGCAGGTTCACACTGAGCACATGTGACAGACGTGACAGAGTCTGGAGACGCCGTAGAGAGCGATCTGCTGCCTGCAACATCCTTCAGCATGACCGGTTTGGCAGTGAGTCAGTAATGGTGTGGGATGCCATTTCTTTGGAGGGCCGCACAGCCCTCCATGTGCTCGCCAGAGGTAGCCTGACTGCCATTAGGTACCGAGATGAGATCCTCAGACCCCTTGTGAGACCGTATGCTGGTGCGGTTGGCCCTGGGTTCCTCCTAATGCAGGACAATGCCAGACCTCATGTGGCTGGAGTGTGTCAGCAGTTCCTGCAAGATGAAGGCATTGAAGCTATGGACTGGCCCGCCCGTTCCCCAGACCTCAATCCGATTGAGCACATCTGGGACATCATGTCTTGCTCTATCCACCAACGTCACGTTGCACCACAGACTGTCCAGGAGTTGGCGGATGCTTTAGTCCAGGTCTGGGAGGAGATCCCACAGGAGACCATCCGCTACCTCATCAGGAGCATGCCCAGGCGTTGTAGGGAGGTCATACAGGCACGTGGAGGCCACACACAATACTGAGCCTCATTTTGACTTGTTTTAAAGACATTACATCAATGTTGGATCAGCCTGTAGTGTGTTTTTCCACTTTAATTTTGGGGGTGACTCCAAATCCAGGCCTCCATTGGTTAATAAATTTGATTTCCATTGATGATTTTTGTGTGATTTTGTTGTCAGCACATTCAATTTTGTACAGAACAAAGTATTCAATGAGAATATTTCATTCATTCAGATCTAGGATGTGTTATTTGAGTGTTCCCTTTATTTTTTTTGAGCAGTGTATGACTTCACAATTGTTTTGAAGCAGAATTGATGTTAAATACATGATAATGTAAATCCTACGAGTACTAGCTGTCACAGAGGAGTTCATATAAAAGCACAAAGCTGCCAAGATCATACCACATTTGGCCTTCAGGTTGCTGGAATACCTCTGGTGGCATCATTGATGCCTATTAAAAGCTTCTACATGGAGTTTAAGTTGGCCAAAAACAGTAGAAAAAAAAACTTGTGCATAACATCCAGTGATTATTAAAAATATACAAAATCTTTATTCACAAATGTACAATAAATATCATATAAAACGTTACAGTGTGCAGTTGACATCCATCAGGAGTACATGGCCGACATCTACTGGTCAAATTGAACATGTACATGGATTAACACATGGTTGAGCAAGGTATACAAACAAGACAAAAAAATCATAAATTCTACATGGAAGCAAGCAAAATACAAGTATAAAGTGCAAATATTATTATATCAGATCATATGAAATAAATGGAGATTTGGCCAATTCTTCTGAAATATTTATTAAAATTCCAGTTGGTTTGGAGAAGCGGTGGAGCCGAAGAATACTAGTCCAGTTGTCATTACTGAGTTAAACTGAAAATATACAATTGAGGATATGAACGGCCTGCTGCTGCCAGGTACAATGGAGCCATACTGGACTTTCTGCTATACGGAGCCTTTAGGAGCAATTGTTATTTCATAGGAGCATTGAACGCAGAGGCGGCTGAGTGATGTTGAGGGAAACGTGAGCACTCTTCACAGTCAGTAGGTGCTTTAATTTAAGTCACAGGACGTGGGGACCATATATCATAAGGGTGCACACTGCGCCCCAATATGTCCTAAGCGGGTACAGTATAAGGTCATATTTCAAAGGGGGGACAGAGTAGAGGCAATTTTTTATAATTGTGGACAATATGGAGACCATATTTCATAAAATGTGGACAGTATGAAGGCCATATGTCATAAGAGGTGACAGTGTGGAGGCAGTATTTTGAAAGTGGGTGCCATATATTATAAGGGGGGACAATGTGGAGGCCATATTTCATAAGAGGTGACAGTGTAGAGGTCATATTTCATCAGGGGGGAAGTGTAGAGGCCACATTTTAAAGAAAGAGACAGTATAGAGGTCACATTTCAAAATGAGGGACAGTGTAGAGGTCACATTTCAAAATGAGAAACAGTGTAGAGGTCACATTTCAAAATGAGGGACAGTGTAGAGGTCACATTTCAAAATGAGGGACAGTGTAGAGGTCATATTTCATAAAGAGGGACAGTGTAGAGGTCACATTTCAAAATGAGGGA
The DNA here is from genome assembly GCF_046119375.1 of Phyllobates terribilis. Lineage (NCBI taxonomy): Eukaryota > Metazoa > Chordata > Amphibia > Anura > Dendrobatidae > Phyllobates > Phyllobates terribilis. Next base: position 64,511,469 of record NW_027362761.1, on the reverse strand, counting down.
CAGTGTAGAGGTCACATTTCAAAATGAGGGACAGTGTAGAGGTCATATTTCATAAAGAGGGACAGTGTAGAGGTCACATTTCAAAATGAGGGACAGTGTAGAGGTCATATTTCATAAAGAGGGACAGTGTAGAGGTCACATTTCAAAATGAGGGACAGTGTAGAGGTCATATTTCATAAAGAGGGACAGTGTAGAGGTCACATTTCAAAATGAGGGACAGTGTAGAGGTCACATTTCAAAATGAGGGACAGTGTAGAGGTCATGTTTCATAAAGAGGGACAGTGTAGAGGTCACATTTCAAAATGAGGGACAGTGTAGAGGTCATATTTCATAAAGAGGGACAGTGTAGAGGTCATGTTTCATAAGGATGGAGAGAGTGGGGGCCATACTTCATAAGTGTGTGCCATGTGTTATAATGGGAGAGAGACAGCGTGGAGGCCATATTTTATTCATTAGGGTTATATTCCAATCAAGAAGCACAGCATAGGGTCATATTTTAAGGTTGAAAAACAGCATGGGGGGTTATTTTTTAATGAGGGAGAACAGTGTGGAGCCATATGTCATGTAGAGCGCAGCCATGGAAGGATTAGCTCACCTGGGCTAATACAACTATTTTTGTAAGTTATACAACTTATTATTTAAAGATCATTCATCTATACTTTTATTCAGCTGGAAATCTCATTTAATCAGAAGGGCATTGTTGGGCCATAAGTAATGTAGGGGGCACATCTAGGAGCATATTTTTTATTTAGGAGAAGTCATATTTTAATCAGAGACAGTGTGGGCTATTTTAAACAGGGGGAAGAGTGTGGGGCCATATGTTATGCAGGGGGGTATAATGTGGGGGGTATATTTTAAAGGATGTTTCCAGTGAAACAAAAACATAACTGAATGATTTTTAAATATATTAATATAAATATATAACTTAACAATATCGTTGTATTATTGATGCCCCTAAGCTGCTACATCCTGGATGCCTGGCATTGCTCTTTCAGTACTGTGTTCCCCCACCATAGGACATGGCTCCATGTGGTCAAGTTAGTGAAGCAGTGTTTGAAGAGAGTTGGTTGCTTTTCTGTTGTAGAAAAAAATTAGGGATCAGCCTAGTTACTGAAAGAAAGCGATCATCTGCTCTCCCCAATGACACAAGAAACACATTCAAATAGTGCAGAAGCAGGGGTCTGGGATACAGGCCCGGCGTCAGCACCCGGCGCACCCAGGCAAGTGCCGGGGCCCTGAGCAGTAGGGGGAGCCCACTCGCTGTTGGGCACCCCGGCGCACTATGGGGCCCGTGAGCCGAGGAGTGCGGTGCCAGCGCCCGCGACTGGGCACCCCCCTGCTTGCTTAGGGCCCCGGCACAATACTTCCCTCTCCCCGTGCCTCCGCAGCTCTGGCCTCTTCCGTCTCTTGACTGTGACGTCTCAGGTCAGAGGGCTCGATGACGTCTTTTCCAGCATGCCCTCTGCTGAGCAGTCACAGTGCAGAGAGTGGGAAGACGGCGCAGAGGAGTCCGGAGCTAAGCAGCGGCAGCAGGAGAGGTGAGGTATTTTATTTTTTGTATGTATGGAGACATGGGGCTTTATATGGGACCCATACAGGATGAAACAATCTATGGGGCCCATACAGGAGGGAGCCCATACAGGATAGAGCAATATATGGGGCCAATACAGGATGGAGCAATCTATGAGGTCCATACAGGATGGAGCAATCTATCGGGTCCATGCAAAATGGGGCAATATATGGGGCCCAGCCTGCATGGAGCATTATATGTGACCCATACAGGATGGAGCATTATATGGGGCCCATACAGGATGGGACCCATACAAGATGGAGCAATATATGGGGCCCAGCCTGCATGGAGCATTATATGGGGCCCATACAGGATGGGGCCCATACAAGATGGAGCAATATATGGGGCCCAGCCTGCATGGAGCATTATATGGGGCCCAGCCTGCATGGAGCATTATATGGGGGGGCCAGTATACTGTATGGAGCTTTATATGGGGGACAGTTTACTGTATGGAGCATTATATGGGGGCCAGTATCCTGTATGGAGCATTATATGGGACCCATAATACTGTATGGAGGAATATACTGTCCGGTCCGCACTGCACGCTGCGAGGATTCACCGGTTTCGGAGATATTGTGGAATTTACAATAGATATCGCTCATGTAATGTAAGAAGTGAAATCTTCGGCATTGTACTATATATATATTTCTCTGCGGTATCTTTGCATCATGAATCGTGGTATGTGTTAAAGGGGCCCACTGAGACTCTTTTGCCCGGGGCGCACAAATACCTGAAGCCGACACTGCTGGGATGGATCAACTATGTGAGGACCAGGGCTTGTTATATAACTTACTATTTAAAGATCATTTATCTATATTTTTGTTTTGCTGGAAAACCCATGAGAGCGCACAGTGTGGGAGCCATATATTGTGCAAGGGGCATATACTTATTGACAGGCACAGCATGGGACATATTCTGATTCAGGTTCATAGTGTGGATTTTTAACTCTGGGGCACAGCATTAGTGAATGTTTTTATCCAGGAAGAACCATTATTATGACACTGAAGTTTTCGAGGGTACAATACTGAGAATTACTGCAAAAGCCAGAAACAGAGGACATTTGTGAAGCAGAGTCTGCAGAGATGAGTTGTGGCTGGGAGCAGTTATCATGACGGTCTGAACCAGAGGAAGAAGAAAAGTAAAACAACGACATAAATAACAGAAGATGTAATATTTAAGGTAAATGTATGTAAATTGTGCTCCTGACTGTGAGTAATCAATATGCAGTAGTCACTATACAGTCAGTAGTATGATACTTGTTTATGAATAATGAGGCTCTGTACCACTGTGGTCTTCTCATCACTGCCACTAAATATCACTGCCATTAAAATTGGCTGCACTGTCTTGCAGTTGAAACAGCTGTTTGCTTCTAAAATAAAGTGATTCTGCAGGGGTGCAATGAAAAGACCAAAGCATTAAAGGATTTTGGCGATTTTTAGTTGCAATGAAGCCTGACTCGCAGCAGACCCTTACCATTGTGAGGTAATACTGGGAGATGTAGGTTCTTGTGGTAGAAACTTATATAACAGGGAATGACCAGACATCACAATTGTACTGATTACTGTACTATCCTTGGTTCTATATTTATGATATCAGGTTGGTTCTGGTGCTGCATTTATGTACTGATAATGATTCTGATGCTATTTTCCTGCTTTCGTGTACTGGTAATGGCTCTGGTTCTGTATTTGTGTAATAATGTTGGTTCTGCTTTTGTATTTATACACTGATGTTGGTTCTGCTGATGATGTTGGCTCTTGTACTGTATTTGTATACGGAGTTTGGTTCTGATGCTGTACAGATGTAGCAATCTTTTAATTAGCATGCTACATGGCTACGTTAAGTAGTATGCCATCTGACAAGTTAAAAGGGTTGTTCGGGAATTTTACATTGATGGCCTACCCTTAGCATAAGTTATCAATATTTGATCGGTGGGGTTGCAACATCCGACAACCCCCAAGACCGGCTGTTCCTGATACCACCGATGACCAGATGTGCTCAGTTGTGGAGCTGTCAACAGAAAGTGGCTGAGACCAAGAAATTCACATCCGCTCCCTATTGATTCGAATAGTAGGTGGATATACAGTACCTAGCTGGGGCAACTATAACATTGACAGAGTTGTGTTGTGCAGCTTTACAACTGAGAAAATTCGGCCGACACCAACTGATCGGTGGGGGTGCCGGGTGTTGCACCCCCATTGATCAGATATTGATGATGTGGTTGGAGATGTGGTTGTGTCCAGATTTAGCCAATCACATTTATACATTTAAACTCATGTTAAATAGTAGTCAGTACACAGCTGCCATCATTTGCAGTGATTTTGATTAACTCCATATAAAGTTTAACTGTTCTTGTATGAATTTCCAGAAAAATTCCTCAGATGCATTTTAAAGCAAATGCGATAAACTGTAAACTGCTTACAACACAGCAAAGGGATCTTATCATTGAAAGATATCAGTCACGAGAAGTGTACAAAAAAAGATTTCCAAGGCATTAGATATACAATGGAACACTGTGATGATGGTCTTCAAAAAGGGGCCTAAATTTGCACAACAGTGACATTACTTAGAACTGGATTTCCCTCAAAAATTGATGAAAAGACTAGATGAAAATTGCTCCAGGAGGCTGCCAAGAGGCTTACTAATTCTACTAATTCTTTTGAGCATGGCATTATTACTTTTTTTTTTGGGGGGGGGGGGACTCAGAGCATATTATTACTAGTGTTGAGCGAGCACTAAAATGCTCGGGTGCTCGAAGCTCGGGCCGAGCTCACTGTGATACTCGGGTGCTCGACCCGAGCAACGAGCCCAATGTTAGTCTATGGGGGACCCGAACATTTTTGCGGCGGCTCCCCCGGCAGTCTGTAGACAGCCTAAAAAGTGCCCAAAATGATAGTGACAGTGCTCAAATGACATGGGGACAGCATGGGGATCGCCCCAGGAAGCATTTCTGACCCCCAGGTCACTGCTGTCAACAACGTGGTCAGTGGTATTAAGCCACTTTTACAGGCTCACAATAAAACATTCAAAAACGAAAGTGAAAGTGCTTTCCTGTGAAATATGTTAACCCCTTAACGACCATGGGTCTTTCTGTTTTTGTGTTTTCCTTTTTTGCTCCCCTTCTTCCCAGAGCCAGAACTTTTTTAATTTTCGTTCAATATGGCCATGTGAGGGCTTATTTTTTGCGGGACGAGTTGTACTTTTAAACACCATCACTGGTTTTTCCATATCGTGTGCTGGAAAATGGGAAAAAAATTCCAAGTGCAGTGAAACTGCAAAAAAAATGCAATTCCACAGTTGTTTTTTGGGTCCTTTTTTTACCATGTTCACAGATTGCTAAAACTGACCTGCCATCATTATTTTCCAGGTCGTTACGAGTTCATAGACACCAAACATGTATAGGTTCTTTTTTATTTAAGTGGTGAAAAAAAAATCCAAAGCTTGCTAAAAAAACAAAAAAAAATGACGCCATTTTCCGAGACCCTTAGCTTCTCCATTTTTCGGGATCTGGGGCCAGGTGAGGGCTTATTTTTTGCGTGCCGGGCTGACGTTTTTATTGATACCATTTTGGGGTAGATCCGATGTTTTGATCGCCCGTTATTGCATTTTATTGCAAAGTTGTAGCGACCAAAAAAACTTAATTCTGGCGTTTAAAATTTTTTTCTCGTTACGCCGTTTACTGATTGTATTAATTCTTCTTTTATATTGATAGATCGGGCGATTCTGAACGCGGCGATACCAAATATGTGTATGTGTTTTTTTTTTTTTATATATATATATTTTATTTTGAATGGGGCGAAAGGGGGGTGACTTAAACTTTTATATATTTTTTATTTTTTTTAAAACTTTTTTTTACACTTTCTGCTTGCTTCTATAGTCTCCAGAGGAGACTAGAAGCAGCAGTTGTCTGATTGCTTCTACTGCATACAAGCGATGAGCAGATCGCTTGTATGCAGGAGAAATGCTCACTTGCTATGAGCGCTGACCACTAGGTGGCGCTCATAGCAATTGAGACATGACAACCACAGGCGTCTGCTGCAGACCCTGAGTTGTCATGCCCACCCATTGGTGACCCGCGATCACGTGACGGGGTCACTGATGGGCGGGGCTTAGGACTCCCGGAAGCGCGAGTTAAATGCCACTGTCAGAGATTTAACATATTAACAGCCGCGGGTGGATTGCGATTCCAATAATCAGCTGACATGTGCTCGCTTCAGTGCGGGCTCACCGCCGGAGCCCCCGCTGAACCGGCCTTCCCGACCTGGTGCGTACTATTACTGACCAGGTTGGAAAGGGGTTAAGGAACATCCTTTCCAGGGTAAAGACTTGTGTATAAGGTAAAATAAATAACCAAAAACAAAAATACTCCTCCACATCTTGGGCTATGTTCACAAGTAGCATTTTTTATGCGTTTTTGCACGTTTGTATTGCTTTCAACCGTGACAAATGCATTCGCCGGGAAATGTCATTTTAACATTTTACAACCTTATCTGGCCATGTGCTGTGTGACACATGCATACAGTGCTAAAAAGACATGGGAACAGCATGGGGAAGACCCCTGGAAGCATCTCTGACACCCAGGTCACTGCCTAAAAGTGTGCCCATCAGAAGTGATCCTTGCCGCATCAGAAGATGCAGACTTGCAACTATCCCCGTGCAAGTCCTTGTCCCAGGGCAGTGTTCAATTGTACCTCCCCCATAACTTGCAATACAAGCGCAAGTATGCAGCCTGCCACCCACCCACCCCCCAGGCTGCAATACCATACTGCTAGCTTGCTTGCCCTTGAAATTGGGCCTTTTAGGCATGTGGAGGTGGAATCTGGCCACCACGTCATGGCTGCGTCGGTAGCCTGGTATTCATACTCAGTCCCGAGCCGCCCGGCGGCCGGGTGTCCACGTTGGTCCCCAGCCGCCAGGGGGCGGCCGGGTGTCCATACTCAGTCCCCAGCCGCCCCGCGGCCGGGTGCCCACACACAGTCCCCAGCCGCGTGGGGGTGGCCGGGTGTCCATAAACGGTCCCCAGCCGCTCCTATTTGTCCCGGTGCGCCTTATACACAAGCGCGCATACCAAAACATTACCTGTGCCCTCCCCAGTGCATTTAGTGGGAAGGACAGCCTAACCACAAACACGTGGACAAGTGAATGTGGCCAGGAATGGTCCATCTCACTGACGCCTTCACACTGGGTTAATATTGTGGAAGCCGGGACACAGTTAGACACTGGGATGCAACACGTCCTCCAGACATAGAGGATTGCGGGTCCTGGGTCAATCAGGCTTCAACACAAAGTTCAGAAGGTAGACAGCAGCAGTGGTCGGCCTCCTACACAACGAGTAAATTATTCATGATCATGAGGCCATCCACCTCCTTAGCTTTCTGTTCCTTGGAATGCAAGCGCATGTATGTAGTAGCAGCTAGGCCTGAGGTGGTCAGCGTTTTGGCGCATATTCTACCTCCTTCGAGGATTGCTGGATGTTTTCCTGCTACTATCCCAGTTCTATGACTCCCGTTAAAACAAAGCTTCAGGTGATGAATGATGGATGAGGTGGTGGCAAAGGAGAAAGAGCAGGAGGAACAGGGACCATTCACATCAATATCAGGCCAGCCAACCACACATGTCTTGTAGGATATGTTTCCGCACCAAAAGGAGCGGTTCAGCTACACAGTTATAAGGCATACAGTGAATGCAATGCCTACCAAAAATTTCGAGGCACTTCAATGCCCCTTGGAAGTGACATGGAGGTCAGAGGGCCTTAACTAAACCGTTTTTTCCATTTATAGCAACTGGGTCTCCTGTACACTGTTGGCCTAAGCAGGGAATGGAAGGCTTTCCAAAAATTATTAGGCACTGCAATGCCCCTTGAAACAGACGTGGATTACAGCGTATTAAAAACCTTCTACCCATTATTGGGGAGTGGGTCTCCCTTAGTGTTCGCCTATGCTTTGAAAAGCAAAAGCTGACAAAAATTAGGAGGAAATGCAATGCCCGTTGCAAGAGTCGTGGAGGTTAGAGGTAATTAAAAACAACATGTCAATGCCCCTTGGAAGAGCTGTGGAGTTCAGAGTGGTTTAACAAGACGGTTTTAATGCCCCTTAGAAGAGACGTGGAGTTCAGAGTGGTTTAACAAGACAGTTTTAATGCCCCTTGGAAGAGATGTGGAGGTCACAGTAGCTTAACAAGATGGTTTTAATGCCCCTTGGAAGAGACGTGGAGTTCAGAGTGGTTTAACAAGACAGTTTTAATGCCCCTTGGAAGAGTGGTGGAGGTTACAGTGGAATAAAAAGACAAAATCAATGCCCCGTGGAAGAGACGTGGAGGTCACAGTAGCTTAACAAGACGGATTTAATGCCCCTTGGAAGAGTGGTGGAGGTCGCAGTGGAATAAAAAGACAATATCAATGCCCCTTGGAAGAGTGGTGGAGGTTACAGTGGAATAAAAAGACAATATCAACGCCCTGTGGAAGAGACGTGGAGGTCACAGTAGCTTAACAAGACGCTTTTAATGCCCCTTGGAAGAGTGGTGGAGGTCGCAGTGGAATAAAAAGACAATATTAACGACCCTTGGAAGAGACGTGGAGGTCACAGTAGCTTAACAAGACGATTTTAATGCCCCTTACAAGAGCCATGCAGTACAGCATATTAAAAACATTATTCCGATTATTGGAGAGTGGGTCTCCCCTAGTCTTTGCCTATGCCTTCCAAGCAAAAGCTGCCAAAAATTAGGAAGGGGGAACTTGCAATGTCCCTTACAAGAGCCATGCAGTACAGCATATTAAAAACATTATTCCTATTATTGGGGAGTGGGTCTCCCATAGTCTTTGCCTATGCCTTCCAAGCAAAAGCTGCCAAGAATTAGGACAGAGGAACTTGCAATGCTGGCAACATGGACCACGGTCACCCTGGTGGTATAGTGGTCGTGGAGGCTGAGGATAAGGAGAAGAGCAAAAAACAGCCGAAATGAGGAAGCGTATACCCATGTGTGGGTGTGAAGCGATGCATGGGAATACACCTCCCGAAATAACACAGTGGATTTGACTTTATGTTACTCTGCTGTCATTTGGTGGTGATGAGAAGTCTGGCCCAATCCAGCCCTTGTTCATTTTGATAAGGGTCAGCTTGTCAGCATTGTCAGTTGACAGGCGAGTGCGCTTATCAGTTATAATTCCACCAGCGGCACTAAAAACACGCTTCGATAACACGCTAGCGGCAGGGCAGGCCAGGACCTCCAAGGCATACAGAGTGAGTTCATTCCAAGTGTCCAGCTTGGATACCCAATAATTAAAAGGCACAGAGGAATCACGGAGGACGCTGGTACTCCCTCTCTATCTTTTGAAACTTTCCCTCCTTGTGAGAGTACCCTGCGCCTCAGGGCCTGTAAGCTGGGCAGGTCTCAGAAAACTGTCCTAGAACATTGACAGTGTTCCCCTGCCTCTGCTGGATTGGAGTTGCATCTCTCTAGCCTGTATGCCTTAGTTGGGCAGCGAAATGTGACCTCTGCCGCTACTGTGTTCAGATGGGAATTTTTTTAATAGTTCTGCAGCAAGGGCCTTCTGGTACTGCCCCATTTCTGTAGACCTCTCCAACTCAGGAAAAAGAGAGTGAAAGTTCTCCTTGTAGAGGGGGTCTAAAAGTGTCATCAACCAGTAATGACTGTCACCCAACATTTTGACAAGGCGAGGGTCACGGTTAAGGCAGCGTAACATAAAGTCAGCCATGGGTGCCAGACTGGTAACGGGCAAGACTTCCGTGTCCTCACCAAGATGACGACTGATAGTGTTGAGCGATCACTAAAATGCTCGGGTGCTCGAAGCGAGCTTACCGTGATACTCGGGTGCTCGACCCGAGCAACGAGCCCAATGTTAGTCTATGAGAGACCCGAGCATTTTTGCGGCAGCACCCCCGGCAGTCTGTAGAAAGCCTAAAAAGTGCCCAAAACGATAGTGACAGTGCTCAAAAGACATGGGGGCAGCATGGGGATCGCCCCTGGAAGCATTTCTGACCCCCAGGTCACTGCTGTCAACAACGTGGTCAGAGGTATTAAGCCACTTTTGCGGGCTCACAATAAAACGTTCAAAAACGAAACTGAAACGGTTTTCCTGTGAAATATGTTAAGGAATTTCCTTTCCAGGGTAAAAACTTGTGTATAAGGTAAAATAAATAACCAAAAACAAAAATACTCCTTCACACCTTGGGCTATGTTCACAAGTAGCATTTTTCATGCGTTTTTGCACTTTTGTATTGCTTTCAACCGTGACAAATGCGTTCACCGGGAAATGTCATTTTAACATTTTACAACCTTATCTGGCCATGTGCTGTGTGACCCATGCATACAGTGCTGAAAAGACAAGGGATCAGCATGGGGAAGACCCCTGGAAGCATCTCTGACCCCCAGGTCACTGTCTAAAAGTGTGCCCATCAGAAGTGATCCTTGCCGCATCAGAAGATGCAGACTTGCAACTATCCCCGTGCAAGTCCTTGTCCCAGGGCAGTGTTCAATTGTACCTCCCCCATTCCTTGCAATGCAAGCGAAAATATGCAGCCAACCACCCACCCACCCGCAGGCTGCAATACCATACTGCTAGCTTTCACTTGAAATGGGGCCTTTTAGTTTGGAGGAGGCCGAAGCTGGCCACTACCTCATGGCCGCTTCGGCAGCGAGGTATCCATACTCTGTCCCCAGCCGCCCGGCGGCCGGGTGTCCACGCTCGGTCCCCAGCCGCCAGGTGGCGGCCAGGTGTCCATACTCGGTCCCCAGCCGCCCTGATTTCTCCTGTCACCTTCCCCCACACTTTTCTTAGCCTTGCCTGCTTTAGGGCAGCATTGGACGAGCCCACCAGAGAACCAGACTCCTCCGGTGGGCCCAGGCTTCTCCATCAGGGGAATTGAGAGTGCCTAGGTGAGGAGCATGATGATGATGATAGAAGTTAGCATCTGCTTTGTTTTCTTGGAATGCAAGCGCATGTATGTAGTAGCGGCTAGGCCTGAGGTGGTCAGCGTTTTGGCGCATATCCTACTTCCTCCAAGGATTGCTGGATGTTTTCCTGCTACTATCCCAGTTCTATGACTCCCGTTAAAACAAAGCTTCAGGTGATGAATGATGGATGAGGTGGTGGCAAAGGAGAAAGAGCAGGAGGAACAGGGACCATTCACATCAATATCAGGCCAGTCAACCACACATGTCTTGTAGGATATGTTTCTGTACCAAAAGGAGTGGTTCGGCTACACAGTTATAGGGCATACAGTGAGTGCAATGCCTACCAAAAATTTTGAAGCACTCCAATGCCCCTTGGAAATGACATGGAGGTCAGAGGGCGTTAACTAAACCTTTTTTTCGATTTATAGCAACTGGGTCTCCCGTGCACTGTTGGCCTAAGCAGTGAATGGAAGGCTTTCCAAAAATTATGAGGAACTGCAATGCCCCTTACAAGAGCCATGTGTGGCACCCCAGGAGTCTGGTCACCACAGTAATAGAGATATTACGTCGGAGAGCAAGTGGGAGGTTTCCTGGTCAGGATCCCTTAAACATGCAACATCCTCCTGCCCCAGTCCTGGGAGGGGAGAATTCTGCCCTTATAAACTGGATCCGGGGCGGGGTTGAGTGAGTCAGAGAACAGTCAGAGTCAGAGTGAGAGCAAGGGAAAGTAACAGCAAGGAGCTCTGTAGGAGCTAGGAGCTAAAGACCAGGGGCTGGAAGCTGAGCAGAGCTCGCCCTGGCAGAAGACAATAGGAACCGGACACAGGAGTCCGAAGCTGTGAGGACTTATATATCCAGCAGCAGAAACCAGCCGGCAGGGGATTTCAGGTCCTCTGGCCATAGAAGCCCGGAGGCTCAGTCACAAGCAAGGGACCAGCACCGCCGTCGTGGAGCGGAGGCTAACAGAAGGCCCCAAGTCACCAGCCATACGGGTGAGCACTACACGGTACACTCAGGGACGTGGGCTACTTCTACCCGCTTACAACAAGGTAGCCAGGAAGAGTGCAGACAGATGGGGAGGCCTACAACTCCACCTGGCCAGGGGAACTCCTGCTTGCTCACAGACTAACCAGGCCTCTTATGCTAGCCAGTACTCCCGGGAGGGTCTACCTTATAATCATCAGTAAAGACCCTGAACTGCACTGCAAAGACTCTGAGTCGTTCCTGCTGCGCTCGTGCACCATCACCCCCATCATCCACACTCACTGCCCTGAGGCTATACTCCTCCCGAGGGGAGTTATCCCATTCTATGCTGCGCACACAACACCAGCCTCAGCGGTCTGCCTCGCAGCGGTGGTACTCCCTGACTGCAATCCACGGGTGGCGCAGTCGGACAATTAACCTCAAAACCTAAGAAAGACTGCCACTGGTTTGACCAGCCTGAGCCACGGGACCGGGTCACCGCCACGGAGACTACATACCCCAGAGACCCGGCATCGGGTATCCCACACACGTGTACACACGGCCCAGGGGGCGTGTCACATGCAGTACAGCATATTACAAACATAAGTCCCATTATTGGGGAGTGGGTGTCCCATAGTATTTGCTTATGCCTTGCAAGCAAAATCAGCCAAAAATTAGGACGGATCAACTTGCAATGCCCCTTACAAGAGCCATGCAGTACAGCATATTACAAACATAAGTCCCATTATTGGGGAGTGGGTCTCCCATAGTATTTGCTTATGCTTTCCCAACAAAAGCTGCCAAAAATTAGGACGGAGCAACTTGCAATGACCCTTACAAGAGCCATGCAGTACAGCATATTACAAACATAAGTCCCATTATTGGGGAGTGGGTGTCCCATAGTATTTGCTTATGCCTTGCAAGCAAAAGCTGCCAAAAATTAGGACGGAGCAACTTGCAATGCCCCTTACAAGAGCCATGCAGTACAGCATATTACAAACATAAGTCCCATTATTGGGGAGTGGGTCTCCCATATTATTTGCTTATGCTTTCCCAGCAAAAGCTGCCAAAAATTAGGAAAGAGCAACTTGCAATGCCCCTTACAAGAGCCATGCAGTACAGCATATTACAAACATAAGTCATATTATTGGGGAGTGGGTCTCCCATAGTATTTGCTTATGCTTTCCCAGCAAAAGCTGCCAAAAATTAGGACGGAGCAACTTGCAATGCCCCTTACAAGAGCCATGCAGTACAGCATATTACAAACATAAGTCCCATTATTGGGGAGTGGGTGTCCCATAGTATTTGCTTATGCCTTGCAAGCAAAAGCTGCCAAAAATTAGGACGGAGCAACTTGCAATGCCCCTTACAAGAGCCATTCAGTACAGCATATTACAAACATGAGTCCCATTATTGGGGAGTGGGTCTCCCATAGTATTTGCTTATGCTTTCCCAGCAAAAGCTGCCAAAAATTAGGACAGAGCAACTTGCAATGCCCCTTACAAGAGCCATGCAGTACAGCATATTACAAACATAAGTCCCATTATTGGGGAGTGGGTGTCCCATGGTATTTGCTTATGCTTTCCCATGAAAAGCTGCCAAAAATTAGGACGGAGCAACTTGCAATGCCCCTTACAAGAGCCATGCAGTACAGCATATTACAAACATAAGTCCCATTATTGGGGAGTGGGTCTCCCATAGTATTTGCTTATGCTTTCCCAGCAAAAGCTGCCAAAAATTAGGACGGAGCAACTTGCAATGCCCCTTACAAGAGCCATGCAGTACAGCATATTACAAACATAAGTCCCATTATTGGGGAGTGGGTCTCCCATAGTATTTGCTTATGCTTTCCCAGCAAAAGCTGCCAAAAATTAGGACGGAGCAACTTGCAATGACCCTTACAAGAGCCATGCAGTACAGCATATTACAAACATAAGTCCCATTATTGGGGAGTGGGTGTCCCATAGTATTTGCTTATGCCTTGCAAGCAAAAGCTGCCAAAAATTAGGACGGAGCAACTTGCAATGCCCCTTACAAGAGCCATGCAGTACAGCATATTACAAACATAAATCCCATTATTGGGGAGTGGGTCTCCCATAGTATTTGCTTATGCTTTCTCAGCAAAAGCTGCCAAAAATTAGGACATAGCAACTTGCAATGCCCCTTACAAGAGCCATGCAGTACAGCATATTACAAACATAAGTCCCATTATTGGGGAGTGGGTGTCCCATGGTATTTGCTTATGCTTTCCCATGAAAAGCTGCCAAAAATTAGGACGGAGCAACTTGCAATGCCCCTTACAAGAGCCATGCAGTACAGCATATTACAAACATAAGTCCCATTATTGGGGAGTGGGTCTCCCATAGTATTTGCTTATGCTTTCCCAGCAAAAGCTGCCAAAAATTAGGACGGAGGAACTTGCAATGCTTGCACCCTGGTGGTATAGTGGTGGTGGAGGCTGAGGATAAGGAGAAGAAGATTAAACAGCCGAAACGAGGAAGCGTATACCCATGTGTGGGTGTGAAGCGGTGCATGTGAATACACCTCCCGAAATAACACAGTGGATTTGACTTTATGTTACTTTGCTGTCATTTGGTGGTGATGAGAAGTCTGGCCCAATCCAGCCCTTGTTCATTTTGATAAGGGTCAGCTTGTCAGCATTGTCAGTTGACAGGCGAGTGCGCTTATCAATTATAATTCCCCCAGCGGCACTAAAAACACGCTCCGATAACACGCTAGCGGCAGGGCAGGCCAGGACCTCCAAGGCATACAGAGCGAGTTCATTCCAAGTGTCCAGCTTGGATACCCAATAATTAAAAGGCACAGAGGAATCACGGAGGACGCTGGTACGATCGGCAAGGTACTCCCTCACCATCTTTTGAAACTTTCCACTCCTTGTGAGAGTACCCCGCGCCTCAGGGCCTGTAAGCTGGGCGGGTGTCAGAAAACTGTCCCAGAACTTTGACAGTGTTCCCCTGCCTCTGCTGGATTGGAGTTGCATCTCTTTCGCCTGTACGCCTTGGTTGGGCAACGAACTGTGACCTCTGCCGCTAGCGTGTTCAGATGGGAATTTTTTTAAGAGTTCTGCAGCAAGGGCCTTCTGGTATTGCCCCATTTTTGTAGACCTCTCCACCTCAGGAATAAGAGAGTGAAAGTTCTCCTTGTAGCGGGGGTCTACAAGTGTCACCAACCAGTAATGACTGTCACTCAACATTTTGACAACGCGAGGGTCACGGTTAAGGCAGCGTAACATAAAGTCAGCCATGCGTGCCAGACTGGTAACGGGCAAGATTTCCGTGTCCTCACCAAGATGATGACTGACCATGCTCTCCTCCTCCTCTTCCTCCTCCCCCCTGTCCTCAGGCCACCCATGCTGAACCGACGGTATGACACTTGTACAGGTACTACCGTCTACAACGCATGATAGCAGCTCCTGTTCTTCCTCCTCCTCCTCCTCCTCTCCCTCATTGTCCCCCAATGCACGTTGGGATGAGATGAGGCTGGGCTGTGTGTAATCGCCCGCTACGGCTTCTTGATCCATCTCATCATACTCTGGCTGCAATGCCTCCTCTTTAATTCTCTGCAGAGAGCGTTGCAAAAGACAGACAAGTGGGATGCTGACACTAATGATGGCATCATCGCCACTCACCATCTTGGTGGCCTCCTCAAAGTTTGTCAGGATGGTACATATGTCAGACATCCAGGTCCACTCCTGAGGTCTTATGTGTGGAGTCTGACCTGAATATCGATGGCCTTGTTGCAGCTGGTACTCCACAACTGCTCTCTTCTGCTCACAAATCCTTTGCAACATGTGGAGGGTAGAGTTCCAACGTGTGGGGACATCACACACCAGTCGGTGTGCCGGAAGCTGCAAACGCTGCTGCAACACAGCAAGGGCGGCGGAAGCTGTAGCCGACTTGCGAAAATGAGCTGACAGGCGGCGTACTTTCACGAGCAGATCTGGCAACTCGGGGTACGATTTAAGAAACCGCTGAACCACGAGGTTAAGCACATGAGCCAGGCATGATACGTGTGTGATCTCACCTCGCCTCAGAGCTGCCACCAGGTTACGGCCATTGTCACACACGACCATGCCGGGATGTAGGTTCAGCGGTCTCAGCCACAGATCTGCCTGCTCTTTCACAGCTGTCCACAAGTCACAAGCAGTGTGAGGTTTATCACCTAAGCTTATGAGTTTCAGCACAGCCTGTTGCCGCCTGGCGGAGGCAGTACTGCAATGCTTCCAGCTTGTAACTGATGTGGTGATATCTGAGATGGAGGCTGAACATGAGGAGAAGGAGGAGGAGGATGCGCAGGAGCTGTACACTGTGGGGGCAACTCTGACTGACATAGGGCCCGCAATCCTCGGTGTGGGGAGGATATGTTCCGTCCCAAGGTCCGACTGGGTCCCGGCTTCCACTATGTTTACCCAGTGTGCCGTCAGAGAGATGTACCGTCCCTGGCCACAAGCACTTGTCCACGTGTCCGTTGTCAGGTGGACTCTCCCAGTAACTGCGTTGTTGAGGGCACGGCAGATGCTTTGGGACATGTGCTTGTGTAGTGCGGGGATGGCACACCGGGCAAAATAGTGTCGGCTGGGGACCGAGTACCGAGGGACGGCCACCGCCATAAGATTGCGGAAGGATTCCATCTCCACCAGCCTAAAAGGCAGCCTTTCCAATGCAAGCAGTCGTGAAATGTGCGAATTTAGGACTGTGGCCTGTGGGGCGTTAGCTGCGAATTTCCGCTTTCGTTCAAAGGTCTGGGATATGGACAATTGAACGCTGCGGTGGGACGTGGACGTGGATGCTGTTTCTTGAGAAACTGCCATAACAAGTGAAGACTGAGAGGAGGGGGCATCTTTACATACAGTATGGACAGGGGATTGCCTTGCATACACAACAGGGGGTTCTATTGCACGCACAACAGTGGAAGAAGCAGTGGTGACACCCGCTGACACTGGTCGTGGACCCTGGGTTTCGCCCCACAAAGTCGGGTGCTTTGCTGCCATGTGCCTGATCATGCTGGTGGTGGTCAGGCTGGTAGTTTTGTCACCCCTGCTGATGCTGGCATGGCAGGTGGAACATATGGCCTTTTTGGGGTTATCAGCAGAGTCTTTAAAAAAAATTCCAGACTCTGGAAGACCTACCGCTTGTACTGGCAACGTCCCTCGTGTTGGTGTTACGGGGAACGGTTGCCTGCCTTCTGTCTGCGGCCACCACACTGCTTCTTCCTGCCTGTTGGGGTACTCTGCCTCCCTCCCCCTGTGTGCTGCTGGCCTCACTCTGCATGTCCTCCTTCCACGTTGGGTCAGTTACTAGATCATCCACCACCTCCTCCTCTTCCACTTGCGCACCACGATCCTCCTCCTCACTTCCTGGCAATTGTGTCTCATCATCGTCCACCTCTTGTGACAGATTGCCAACGTCGACTTCCTGTGGCCGTGGCTGTTCAAATATTTGGGCATCGTAACATGGGATCTCCTCTTCCACCACTTCAAGCGTATCAGGCGAGGGGCCCAAATATGGAAATGGACCAGTGAACAGCTCTTCAGAGTGTCCAAGTGTGGGATCTCTTGCTGTCTGACGACACTCGGCATGGTGGGAGGAAGGAGCATCAGGGTGAGGAGGAGTATGCGGTCGAGACTCACGGCTACTAAGAGTTGACCGTGTGGAAGACAGACCGGAGGTGGTGGTGCCCAGGTAACTGGAAGAATTGTCTGCTATCCAATTAATAACCTGTTCACACTGATCAGTTCTCAATACTGGTGTTGTTCTGTGCTTCCCTAGTAATTCGGTCAAGAAGTGGGAGCGAGAAGATGTGGCTGTTGGTTGTGGCACATTTTCACCTTGGCCACGGCCCCGTCCTCTGCACGAACCATCACCAGAACGTCCACTTCCACGTCCCTTGCCACGCGCCTTGCCCATTGTAAATGAAGTAAAATAGCTTACACTTGCACTATCAATGGAAAAAGGGTAATATAGAGTAGATTAGAACCGTGGAAGAGGAAAACCACAGTTATTGTTTACTGGGGTATACCACACTTTTTTAAATAGAGATATTTGCGGCTGAACAGTGAGCGACACACTCAAACTGCTTTTTTTTTAGATACCAAAGGCCCAAAACTGGATAGTACAGCGATTTGACCCGTGGAACTGCGAAACCACACTGGGATGTCGGGCCTACACAAGACTATTTTCAACAGATATATTTTTGTGTCACAACAGTCAGGAGACACTACTGTTTTTGTTTACGGAAAAAACTACCAAAACCTGAATAATAGAGATTTTTTACCGTGGAACAGCAAAACCACAGTTATAATTTACTGGTGTATACCAGGCTTTTTAAAATATATATATATTTGCGGCTGAACAGTGAGCGACACACTCAAACTGTTTTTTTTAGATACAAATGGCCCAAAAGTGGATAATACAGAGGTTTGTACCGTGGAACTGCAAAACCACACTTGTATTTCTCGGGCCTACACCAGACTATTTTCAACAGATATATTTGTGTCTGAAAAATCAGGGAGACACTATTATTATTTTTATACAGCAAAAAATGGCAAAAACAGGATAATAGAGATGTTTTACCGTGGAACATCAAAACCACAGTAATAATTTACTGGTGTATACCAGGCTTTTTAAAATATATATATATTTGCGGCTGAACAGTGAGCGACACACTCAAACTGTTTTTTTTAGATACAAATGGCCCAAAAGTGGATAATACAGAGGTTTGTACCGTGGAACTGCAAAACCACACTTGTATTTCTCGGGCCTACACCAGACTATTTTCAACAGATATATTTGTGTCTGAAAAATCAGGGAGACACTATTTTTTTTTTTTTTTTACAGCAAAAAATGCAAAAAGCAGGATAATAGAGATTTTTTACCGTGGAACAGCAAAAGCACACTTCTGTCTCTCTGGCCTACACCAGACTATTTTCAACAGATATATTTGTGTCTGAAAAATCAGGGAGACACTATTTTTTTTTTTATACAGCAAAAAATGCCAAAAACAGGATAATAGAGATGTTTTACCGTGGAACATCAAAACCACAGTAATAATTTACTGGTGTATACCAGGCTTTTTAAAATATATATATATTTGCGGCTGAACAGTGAGCGACACACTCAAACTGTTTTTTTTAGATACAAATGGCCCAAAAGTGGATAATACAGAGGTTTGTACCGTGGAACTGCAAAACCACACTTGTATTTCTCGGGCCTACACCAGACTATTTTCAACAGATATATTTGTGTCTGAAAAATCAGGGAGACACTATTTTTTTTTTTTTTTACAGCAAAAAATGCAAAAAGCAGGATAATAGAGATTTTTTACTGTGGAACAGCAAAAGCACACTTCTGTCTCTCTGGCCTACACCAGACTATTTTCAACAGATACATTTGTGTCTGAAAAATCAGGGAGACACTGTTATTATTTTTATACAGCAAAAAATGCCCAAAACAGGATAATAGAGATATTTTACCGTGGAACATCAAAACCACAGTAATAATTTACTGGTGTATACCAGGCTTTTTAAAATATATATATATTTGCGGCTGAACAGTGAGCGACACACTCAAACAGTTTTTTTTAGATACAAATGGCCCATAGAACTGCAAAACCACACTTCTATTTCTCTGGCCTACGCCAGACTATTTTCAACAGATATATTTGTGTCTGAAAAATCAGAGGCACACTTTTTTTTGGGGGGGGGGGGCACCAAAAGGTTAATAAGATGGGTATTTGTACATTGTGAAGGAGGAAAAAAAAAAGAGGATTTAGATAAAAAAAAAAGGATTTTTCCTGGCCCCCGGGACCTGGAGCTAAGTCCAGCAATTTCAGGAACAGGAGCAGCACACAGGACTGTAATGCAGCGTTTGCTGGTATAACCACTGCGTCTCCTATACAGCCTGCCTGCCTGCCTGCCTGATATACCTGGGATGGATATTAGTCCTGAGAAGGACTGTTTGTTTGATGTGGCAGCCTTTACAGACCCTACACTAACTATTTTGCAGGATATATCTCTCCCTAAATCAGCAGCGCTGTCCCTACACTGTCTGATCCGGAGCGACTGTGTCCAAGATGGCGGCGCCCGGTTTTAAATACTCGAGGTGACGCTGTGCGGCCAGCCAATCACTGTAATGCCCACAAACAACATGGCTGCGGTATTACAGTGACTGGCTGGCAATCCCTGCATGTTCATTGGCTCTGTAAAGAGCGCCAAACATGCAGGGCGGAGACCCGAGCTCCCGCCCGAGTAACCCGGAAATGCTCGGTGCTCGCCGAACATCCCGGGTAGCGTGATGCTCGGGCGAGTACCGAGCAGTGTCGAGCATGTTCGCTCAACACTAATTATTACTTTTTAGGGGAGCCATTAATAAATGTTAACAGAGTCATTCAAAGGGGCAGTATAACTTTTTGGGGTGCAAAATTATTATTCTGTTTCAACATTTTAATGTATTTTTCAAGTACAAAAATAGAAGTAATTAAAGATAGCCTGGCACTCCAAATTTACACTTCAATCTAACATAACCTAATAGGAGATGGAGCAACAATAAAATTGTTATATTTGTTTATACATCTGTTCCTTTGTTGCCCCCCAACTCTTTTGAAATATGTAAGTTGAGGTGCTCAGTGCACCCTTCTTTTTGTGTATATATGTGTGTTTCTTCAAATACTTTGTTTTACCATGCCTGATGAAGAGACCTAAACAGTCTCAAAAGTTTGCTTTGTAACATCACTTATTTTAATTTGTCAGCCATTAAAAGGTATCATAACTACAAGATTATTATTTTGTTTCTACCACTGAGAACAATCAATCTTTTTCAACTGGATAACACGATACCAAAACCTTTTTTCTCAGTGCACCCTTGGCCTGGCTAAATGCCTTGGTGCACCGTTCCACCGACATAAGATTACTGGTACCCCTTTTATGTTTATTGACAGAGGTGGTTTGCCCAAAGTCAGCACTGTCTGAAGATAAACCTCGGCTATTATGTGATAACTGACCTTGTGCAGGAAAGAGCACACAAATCACTCTCTCCTCGCTTGTGACAGTGCTCATTTCCTCTGTGATCACTTCAGTACAAGAAAGAGCACACAAACCACTCTCTCCTTGCTGCTGTCATGGGTTGACTCCTCTACTATCACGTCAGTGCAGGGAGCAGGAGAGAGCACACAAATCATTCTCTCCTTGCTTGTGAAACTGCTCATCTTTCCTGCTATCACTTCAGTGCAAGAAAGAACGCACAAATCACTCTCTCCTCGCTGCTGTCATCGCTTGACTCCTCTACTATCACGTCAGTGCAAGAGAGTACACCAATCTCTCCTTGCTTGTGACATTGCTCATATCCACAGCTATCGTTTCAGTCGAGGAGAGAGCATACAAATTTCTCCTCGCTGATGACATCACTCGGTTATAGCTGTGCTGTGATATCAGCAGTGAGGAGAGAGTGATGTCTCTTTTTGCTTTTGCACAGGGTCAGTGATCACAAAACTGAGGTTTATTTTCAGACAGCACTGGCTCTGGGGAAGCCAATGCTGTCAATCAACATAGTAGTGGATGTAATCTAAATAAGTGGGTGGAACGGTGCGCCAAGACTTTTAGCCACACCAAGGGTGCACTTCATTTACATATTACAATAGTTATTTTTGGGCAACAGAAAAAAATTATACAAAAAAATAACGATTTTTGCTGTTGCTGAAGTGTACATTTGGGGTGACAGAGTCCCTTTAACAATGCCATTCCTAGCTTATGATGATACTGTGGAGGTTTCACCAATTTAAGATACACCAGGTAACTGCTCTCCTCCAAATTAAAGATGTCCGAGTGCATGCAAAGAAGCTAATTAACCAGATTTGCTAATCTGGTTGAAAAACTTCGCTAAGAGACTGAACCATGCAAAATGGCATACTTCATTACGTAGACATGGGGTTATATAGTATTCTACTTCTAGGTGGGATTAGTAAAATTTATTGCTCTTTCTGATAACTTGGCACACTGCAATTTGCTCATCCATGTATCTCTTGGCCTCAGTAACGCCTTAGGAATTATGATGGGAGGGGTGAGTTCATCTCTCAGCGCCATCTTTGCCAACTCGACATGAATCTCTCTGTTATCAGCCATGCACATGCATGCGTCATTTTCAAGAAATCATTTAGTTGTTCATGTCTACAATAAGAATAGAAACTGTTAGTTATATATTCATTAACTATTAACATAATCCATGTGCATATACACATTTGCATACATACATACACATAGATTATTCCATCATCTCTATATTAATTCACACTGATTAGGTAATCTATTAAAAGAAACTAATTAATTTTCTATAATATAAATATTTTACCTTGACAGACCCCCCCTAAAATCAATTATTTGCTTTTAATATCCATATGCTAAAAATCAGAGGGGGAGAAGGAATTGACCCTATGTTAAGACTATTCTGGAACCCTACGATGTGACGGGCGCTTTTAGACGGACCCACCGACGTTCCTAAATCTAACTCAAACGAAGACCTACAGGAAAGGGATGGAGACTCTAAAAGATCTAGTGACTGGGTAATCGAGGGCCACCCCTAACACAGAAATATGGATATTAACTTTACAAACCCATTTACTTCCGGTAATCTCTCTGTTACAACACCTTTGTTCTAAGGGGAACTGTTTGTTCATAGGCCTCTTCATTAGATTCTTCGGACAAGACGCTGACAGGTACTGCTGCATCTACTGTTTTGGCAATTAACCTCTTGACACAGGGAATCACACAGATTAGCAATACACTAATTAGAATTATTACACTTAGTAAAACAATTCCCCCTTGGATTAACCAACTCTTCCAATCTTCCATCCAAGAAAAATATGTATCCCAGGGATCAGTCACACCTGAATTCCTTTCCAGTTCTTCACTTAAATCTGTAAATTTTTTTAGAGCCTTAGTAACTTTCCCTGTGGGGCCGGTATTGTCTGGGATATAAGTACAACAATGCTCACCTGTCATTTTGCATACCCATCCTTTTTCTGCAAGTAACATATCCAGAGCTATTCTGTTTTGGAAGGCCATGGTAGATGTGGGTGCTAGTTGGTCAGCTATCCCTTGTAGGGCATCTTTGGTGTAATTGACAAATCTTTGTTGGTTATAATATATGTAATTTATCTAATCTACGTTCTTGTTAACGGTTATTATGGGTATTATGGACTCAAATCCCGCCTTCACTTGGTCTCGGGCCTTGAATTCGTCGGGCACCCCCTAGGCACTCCGAGAACATCAACATATGTGGGTCAAAACTGCCTTCTTGCAATGGGATGCGGGGACCCATGATGTTCGACCTTCACAGCCGTAGGTGATGTAAGCAACACTTGGTAGGGCCCTTCAAATCTGGCATCCAGTGTGCCTCGCACGTGATTCTTTATCCAGACAAAATCTCCAGGCTGGATACTGTGAGTACCTGGTTCAAGATCTGAGTCTGGAATAGAAGAGTACACTGTACCATGTGTTAGTTTTAACTTTTTAGCAAGTCGGACAACAAAATTCACAAGCTTATCATTCCCTGAACTAAGCTGCTGTGGGTAATATCGACCCATTCTAGGTGGCCCCCCAAATAAGATCTCATATAGTATGAGCCCTGTGGGTAGTCTCAGGGTATTTCGGACTGAGTATAGGGCAATAGGCAGCACCACCGGCCATGGAAGTGACAATTCTTTACTGGCTTTAAGAATTTTGTTTTTCAAAGTGCCATTCATCCTTTTTTGCCGCTACTTTGAGCATGATAAAGAGTATGCAGGCCTAAATCCACCCCAATCATCTCCCAGATTGATTTGGTAACTTCTGCAGTGAAGGCGGGTCCTTGATCCCTTTCAATCACTTCTGGAATCCCGAATCTGCAGATAAGTTCTGCCAGAAGCCTTTTCACTGTAGTTCTAGCGGTCATGTTGGCTACTGGGTATGCTTCTGTCCAGCCGGAAAACATATCCACCACCACCAGAACATATTCATATCTTCCACTCTTGGGTAATTGCATATGATCAATTTGGATTCTCTGGGAAGGATACTGTGACTTTGCCAGTTTCTTCTTTGCACATGTTCTGTTCTTCCGGGATTACAAGTGTTACAAATCTCACAGCTCCTAGTATAGTTTGTAGCAAGAACTGAGATCTCGGGTGCAATATAGAGTTTATTGATAGCTGAAATCATCTGATTCTTCCTCTTTGTACCTTTCCATGAGCCCACTGAACCACTGCAGGATACAGTGCTCTTGGCAGACATATTCTTCTTCCCACTCTCCAGATTCCGTCATTACAAAACGTTCCTCCCCGTCCGATCCATCCTTGTTTTTCTTCTTCTGTTACCGCATTCTGCCGGTCCACTAAAGTCCTGTGTGCCGGATTCTCTTCCAGTCTTTGCTCCTCTTCATCTTCCTCCTCTTCTTCTTCCAACCCCAAATTTCTCATTCTCGTTTCTTCCTCATCCCCTCGTTGTCTCTGACGTCTGGTGAGCACAAAGACCTCCATACCCCCCGACACCTCTGCTTCCTCTGGAAATATTGGTTCCATAGCTGCTGCTTTTGCTATAATGTCAGCCAGATTATTCCCCTTGGCTTCCTCCGAATTCAGTTTCCCATCAGCCTTAATTTTGATCACAGCCACTTGCCTAGGTAACTTCAGAGCTTCTAGCAGACTTCTCACTGCTGCTGCATTCCGGATTGGAGCTCCACTGGCTGTCTTGTAGCCCCTCAGGGCCCATATCAGGCCAAAGTCGTGGGCAATCCCGAAACCGTACCTCGAGTCCGTGTAGATATTGACCACTCGACTCTCTGCGCACTTGCAGGCTTCGGAGAGCATACAGTTCGGTCTCTTGAGCTGACATAAGATGGCAATGGTCCAGCAGAAACAACCGTTGGTGGGGACACCACCGCATATCCGTTATGGTAAGTTCCATATTCATCTGTGTATCTGGACCCGTCAGTATACAGTATCAGATCCACTTCAGGCAGTGGCTGCTCAGAGACAGTAGGTAGGTGAGAGGTTTCTGCCTTCATGACCTCAAGGCAATCATGGTCACTTGAATCAGGGTATTCATGGTCTTCTGAGGTCCCCCTTAAGTCTTCAGAGCAGTCCCCCCTTGACAGAGGAAGCAGAGTGGAGGGGTTCAAGACAGTACATCGCCGAATAGCTATATTTTCTGGTAACAGGAGCTCACATTGGATTCTGTCAAGATGTTGCATAGATAGATGGTTGTGCTGGGTTTGTGCAAGGATAGCTTTCAAATCATGAGGGGCCAGTATAATTGTAGGATGGCCAAGTACAACATCTGCTGTTCAGTGGAGGAGTTCTTTAGCTGCCAGCACTGCTTTGAGACATGTTGGAGCTGTTTGCGCCACTGGATCCAATTTACTGGATTAATATCCGATGGGTCTCATGTGGCCTCCATGTTTTTGTGCCAGAACTCCTGAGGCATGGCCACACGCTTCAGAGACAAATAGAAAGAATGAAAATTCATAGTTGGGAATCCCCAGTGCAGGGCTGAAATGATGAGTTCTTTCAACTGGTCCGTTGAATTCTCAGCTTCTTGGTCAAAATGCAGGTCAAGCTCAGAAGAATGGACCTGATGATATAGAGGTTGCATGAGAGCTGACGCGTTAGGGATCCACTGCCTGCAGTATGAGACCATTCCCAGGAAAGCTTAAAGTTGTTTGACAGTTCTCGGGTACGGGATGTCACGGATGGCAGTTTTCCGCTCTTCAGTGAGATCCTTGGTATCTTGGGATATGCAATGACCCAAAAACACAACTTTGGTACAACACCATTGTAGCTTTCGCAGAGTAACTTTGCATCCCATGGTGGCCAGAAATTGGAGCAAAGAATAGCTGAACCTGTGGCAAGTTTGGTCATCGGGACAAAAGAGGAGTAGATCATCGACATATTGTATCAATGTGACTTCAGGGTTCTCACTCTTCCAGGGTTGGAGACAGGTAGTTAAGGCCAGTGTGAAGTGATGAAGAGAGTTCTGAGCTCCTTGAGGCATAACGGTCCAGGTGTACTGTACTCCTCTGTGTGTAAAAGCAAAAACATACTGACAGTCTGGATGCAGAGGCACACTGAAGAAGGCGTTTGCCAATTCGATTACTGTAAAATGCGTTGCCTCAGGGGGAATTTCAATGAGTAATGTATGTGGATTTGGCACCCCTGGGGTCTCCAGGATTGTAACTGCATTCACAGCTGTCAGACCTTGCACCATCCCAAATTTATCTGGTTCTCCTCTTGCAGTTTTCTTGTTCACTGGAAACAAGAGAGTATTAGCAGGAGAAACACAGGTAATTCTTGGATCTGGGCATCTAATGACGCTTCTTGGGCTGCTTTCAGTGGGTACTGTGGGAGTCTGGGAATCCAACTTGGACTGGCGGGACAGGCAGCCGGCCTACATCATCAGGACCTTGAGACCAGAGTTCAGGTGGTATGCAGTCAGGATAATGCTGTGGTATGGCGGTTATTGCAAATTGGATGACACACAATGGGAGGGCATGTACCTTTGTTTGTTCCTCTAATGATAACGGAGTAGAGACATCTAGATGCATTCCATTCTCATCATATGATATCTGAGCATTTAACTTCTGGAGTAGATCTGCTCCCAACAAATTAAGTGGGCAGGTGTCTGAAACGAGCAATCTGGCCAGCAGCTTCTGTTCTTTCCCAATAAGCAATGGAAATGTTAGTCGGGATGAGTGTGGTTTTCCATCCACTTCCACACATGAAAGGAAATCATCAGATATAAGCGATTTATAGGGTAAATCTCTTGATCGTATTACTGATCTGGCTGCACCCGTGTCTACTAGAAAAGGTAAAGTTCTGTCCCCAACATCTATTTTGACAGCAGAAATCAGTCCAGATTTAGTGGGGACGTTTTCAACTGAGGTCAAGGTGAGCACGGGTTTGCCACTGTCCTATGGGGGGGTAATTCTGGTCTTCCCCACAAACCGGTGTGGTGGATCCCTGTTGTTTTGGTACATATGTTGTGGTGGCTGGTCTCTGTAATTCCGCACAGGTTCTCTTGGCATTGTCTCATACTCTCTCTGTGGTGGCTGCCGTGATGGCTGTCTATACTCTTGGCGGGAGTACCATGGATTCCCTTGGTAGCGTGGAGAATTTCTTCTTTTAAATTGCGGGTTGTAGGAGAGTTGCATCGAGCCATAGAAAGGATTCCCTCTTTTCTCTGGACATCCTCTTCTGAAATAACCTGGTTGGTTACAACGGTGACAGATTGGTTCCCTTAGTCTTAAACTCGGTCCTCTGTACATTTGTGGAGGACCCATCCATCGTGGGGGTGAGCGGTATAGTTGTTGTGGGTATCCTGGGGGATATGGCAACTGTTCTTGTTGATTATCTGCAGGTTGATAGACTACTAGAGGAGCTGGAGCAGGAGCAGGAACAGGAACAGGAACAGGAGTGGGTGTAGGTGCTGGAGTAGGCTATGGAGCAGGCCTTGGTTTTTGCATTCAATTGTTTCTCTATACCTTTAGTAATAAGGAGTACCTTTCGCGGGGACATGTCCACATATTCTGGTCTGGAGTCTGTGAGCCGCTCCTTGGCCCATTGCTGAAGTTGTTGACAAAAAGCTCCTCCTGATTGGTAAGTCTCCTTGTCTGTCACTTGGCTGTCATTCAGAGCTACTTGAATTATTTGCCAGAAGGCATCTCCCGCTCTAATGCTAGTGATTTCATGAAGATCTTTCCAAGTGGCTGAATAAGTTTGTTGATTCTTCTGTAGAACACCATAGGGTGTCTGTCTGGGTCAGGTAGTTGTTTAATCACTCCATAAAGTTGCGAAGGTGTGAATGCCACATATCTATTATGGTAATCTGGCACTGGAGATTCTGACTGAGAAGATGTTGAGGGAGATACCGGCAACACAGCAACAGAAGGTGGGCTTGTTTGTCTAGGAAATAGTTCATTTGGGTTATCTTCTGAGGTCATCTGGCGGCTGAGTGGGTCTGATCTAGCTGTGGCACTTTCCACAGCTTGGGTGAGAATTTGAGATTTATGATAGTCATTGCTGATTAGTCTTATCTCCTCCAATGTAGTTAGTCCTCTATACTCCCGTATAGCTTGGACTATTGCTTGGGCACAGGCTTGCATAGGAAATCCATACATTCCAGAACTTATAGCAGGAAGAGCAATAGAAGTAAGGTTCCTTGTTCCACCATAGTTCAGAATATTATTGATTGTAGCTCTAAGTTGTGACACACACTGATCATGATGATCTTCATCATACACTGGACCTACTGCATGAATGATAAGCCTGCATGGTAATCTCCCTGGTCTGGTGGCTACCAAGTCTGTTTCCTCGACCGGTCCTGAAGACTGTACAGTGCTGTTACAGTCTTCCTGAATAGCATTACCTCCGGCTTGCACAATAGTCTTAGCAACTCCTCCCCAATGTTGTAATCTAGGGTTTACTGCATTAACTATTGCATCCACACGCTGTGTTACCAGATCCCCCAGACCTGCTGTTAGTACCGGTGATGACTTCCAAATCATTCTTTCTGTCCATGGTTTCCACACCTGTTGGTATTCTTCATCCGATCCGGAGAGAATTCTGATATTGGTGTACGAAATGTCACACAAGCCGGTTTACCTTCTGGATCGCTTATTGGTGTGGACGCTGATGGTGCTAATGGTGGTGGTGGTAGTGCTGCCGCCTCTTCATCCCATGGCTCCTCCGGTTCAATAGTATTTCTTCTTCGGTTAAGGGCCTGCCGGAACTCCGGACTATTAAATAGAGTTTTGGCACTAGACAAATGAGGCTAGAGAGGGACATAGTCTTTTGGACATAGTACGCACCATCCGGAGTGACAACAAGACACACTGGTATAGGAGTAAATGTTGCGGTTGATGATCCGGGTGTAGTGAGTATTGCGGCCTGTATTCCGGGTGCACCAAGATGGCCACCACCGGAAGGAAGCACACTACAGGTAGGGTGCGTGCCACTGGGAAGGAGCACACCCACTGACATCTGGTCAGAGGCCGGAGGTGATGCAATGGGTGTAGTAACATGGCCGCTGCAGGAAGGGTTGGAACTTTGGGTGGACATAGGTATAGCGGATGAGGATGGGGCACTAGGAGTGGCTTGGGTAGTAGCGAGGGGTGGGCCTCCTGGACGGGGCGCGTGACATGCAACACAATAATCTGCTGACAATGGATTCTGCTGGCCACAATTAGAACACATCCAACAATTCATTGCGCCGCCATTATAGGGCGGTGGCGGAGGCATCTCTCTAACATAGAAATAACCAGTTATGTTTCCTTTGTTATCCCTATCCTCAATCTCCACAAACCATTCTTTCGATAAACTCAGCGCAAGCTTTTTCCACATGTATGCACTTTGCAACAACCCATTATCTTCCAGTTTTCCCCTGTTTTCACAAATTGCTGCATTCAACATCTCGTACTGTAATCTACCCCCTGGGTACAACCCACACAATGACATTACTTTTTTTGGTTTTCTCTACATATTTCCTTCCTTCTCTTCTAACAACTACTGTATATCTTTGGGGTCCTGTCGCTCCTGATCGAGCGACCCCTGCGACACAAACAATGTCTTTAGTTTTTCCATGATTTTGGCTCCAGGCGTCCCATCCCCTTAGACTTATGATCAGACCAGGCAGCTGATACACAAGTAGAATTGTAACAGGTCCCTACACTCCCTACCAAGCACTGAATTGATTCTTTTACAACTTAATGAAGCATTGAACACCTCACGCACCCGCGTCCTAGTGACATCTTAATATACGGCTTAACGATGCAGTTGGCTCCCCGCGTATTCCACGTCTTAATAGAGGATTCATTGACCCCGCGTACGCGCGCCCTAATGGCGTCTTAATACACGACTTATCAGCAACTTCACTCCCTGCGTGCCCCACGACTTAATAGAGGATTGGTTGGCCCCGCATGGCCGCGCCCTAATGGAGTCTTAATACACGACTTATCAGCAACGTCCCTCCCGGCGTTATAAACAAAGAAATTTTCCTAAATTCTCAAGTGTATACTTGTACACCCCTGCGTACAAAGATCGTTCTAATGGGACGGAATACCTCAGAAACTACAGAGCAGCAGTTAGCCAGGAGCGACTACACACCAGAGTTCTTGGAATCACACAGCAGGGCTGTCCTTAAGAGCCAATCTAGCCACCACAAACTCACCAGAGACCCCTCAAACTATGAATAAGCACTATGGATTCATTAAATCTGCAGACTTACCATATTCAGTGATCAGAGTTGATCAGGCTCAGTCCCGGCTCGTCCGTAGGTGGTCCGGTGATGGGCACCCCAAGACCTAGAGTCCCCTCGAGTGTGATCCGAGTCACGGCACCATTTGTGGAGGTTTCACCAATTTAAGATACATCAGGTAACTGCTCTCCTCCAAATTAAAGATGTCCGAGTGCATGCAAAGAAGCTAATTAACCAGATTTGCTAATCTGGTTGAAAAACTTCACTCAGAGACTGAACCACGCAAAATGGCATACTTTATTATGTAGACATGGGGTTATATAGTATTCTACTTCTAGGTGGGATTAGTAAAATTCATTGCTCTTTCTGATAACTTGGCACACTGCAATTTGCTCATCCATGTATCTCTTGGCCTCAGTAACGCCTTAGGAATTATGATGGGAGGGGTGAGTTCATCTCTCAGCGCCATCTTTGCCAACTCGACATGAATCTCTCTGTTATCAGCCATGCACATGCATATGTCATTCTCAGGAAATCATTTAGTTGTTCATGTCTGCAATAAGAATAGAAACTGTTCGTTGGATTATGTTAATAGTTAATGAATATACATGTGCATATACACATTTGCATACATACATACTCATAGATTATTCCATCATCTCTATATTAATTCACACTGATTAGGTAATCTATTAAAATTAATTGAATTTCTATAAAATACTGTATATATTTTACCTTGACAATACTGCTACCTACATTAAATGAAATAATCCAACATTATCCCAGTGCAGGATGGTAATTTAACAGGATATAATGTAACTAAGTTAGGAGAAGGTACACTACCGTTCAAAAGTTTACCCAGACGATTTTGTGTTTTCCTTGAAAACTCATACTTTTATTTATTAAATGAGTTGCAAAATGAATAGAAAATATAGTCCAGACATTGACAAGGTTAGAAATAATGAATTTTATTTGAAAGAATAATTTTCTCCTTCAAACTTTGCTTTCGTCAAAGAATGCTCCTTTTGCAGCAATTACAGCATTGCAGACCTTTGGCATTCTAGCTGTTAATTTGCTGAGGTAATCTTGAGAAATTTCACCTCATGCTTCCTGAAGCCCCTCCTACAAGTTGGATTGGCTTGATGGGCACTTTTTGCGTACCATATGGTCAAGCTGCTCCCACAACAGCTCAATGGGGTTGAGATCTGGTGACTGCGCTGGCCACTCCATTACAGATAGAATACCAGCTGCCTGCTTCTTCCCTAAATAGTTCATGCGTAATTTGGAGGTGTGCTTTGGGTCATTGTCCTGTTGTAGGATGAAATTGGCTCCAATCAAGCGCTGTCTACAGGGTATGGCATGGCGTTGCAAAATGGAGTGATAACCTTCCTTATTCAAAATCCCATTTACCTTTACAAATCTCCCACTTTACCAGCACCAAAGCAACCCCAGACCATCACATTGCCTCCTCCATGCTTGTCAGATGGCGTCAGGCACTCTTCCAGCATCTTTTCAGTTCTTCTGCGTCTCACAAATGCTCGTCTGTGTGATCCAAACACCTCAAACTTTGATTTGTCTGTCCATAAAACTTTTTTCCAATCTTCCTCTGACAAATGTCTGTGTTCTTTTGCCCATATTAATCTTTTCCTTTTATTAGCCAGTCTCAGATATGGCTTTTTCTTTGCCACTTTGCCCTGAAGGCCAGCATCCCTGAGTCGCCTCTTCTCTGTAGACGTTGACACTGGCGTTTTGCGTGTACTATTTAATGAAGCTGCCAGTTGAGGAGCTGTGAGGCGTAGATTTCTCAAACTAGAGATTCTAATGTACTTGTCTTGTTGCTCAGTTGTGCAGCGGGGCCTCCCACTTATCTTTCTACTCTGGTTAGAGCCTGTTTGTGCTCTCATCTGAAGGAAGTAGTACACACTGTTGTAGGAAATCTTCAGTTTCTTGGCAATCTCTCGCATGGAATAGCCTTTATTTCTAAGAACAAGAATAGACTGTCAAGATTCACATGAAAGTTCTCTTTTTCTGGCCATTTTGAGAGTTTCATAGAACAAACAAATGTAATGCTCCAGATTCTCAACTAGCTCAAAGGAAGGTCAATTTTATAGCTTCTCAAATCAGCCAAACCGTTTTCAGCTGGGCTAACATACTTGTGCAAGGGTTTTCTAGGGTTTTCTAAACATCCATTAGCCTTCTTACACAGTTAGCAAACACAATGTACCATTGTAGAGGACATATTGATACTCATGCTAGAGCAACTCCATTTTGTCTACTCGCTTTAAAATCATGTTATTATCACTCCTTGCATAACATACAGTACAGACCAAAAGTTTGGACACACCTTCTCTTTTAAAGATTTTTCTGTATTTTCATGACTATAAAAATTGTACATTCACACTGAAGGCATCAAAACTATGAATTAACACATGTGGAATTATATACTTAACAAAAAAGTGTGAAACAACTGAAAATATGTCTTATAATCTAGGTTCTTCAAAGTAGCCACCTTTTGCTTTGATGACTGCTTTGCACACTCTTGGCATTCTCTTGATGAGCTTCAAGAGGTAGTCACCGGAAATGGTCTTCCAGCAATCTTGAAGGAGTTCCCAGAGATGCTTAGCACTTGTTGGCCCTTTTGCCTTCACTCTGAGGTCCAGCTCACCCCAAACCATCTCGATTGGGTTTAGGTCTTGTGACTGTGGAGGCCAGGTCATCTGGCGTAGCACCCCATCACTCTCCCTCTTGGTCAAATAGCCCTTACACAGCCTGGAGGTGTGTTTGGGGTCATTGTCCTGTTGAAAAATAAATGGTGGTCCAACTAAACGCAAGCCGGATGGAATAGCATGCCGCTGCAAGATGCTGTGGTAGCCATACTGGTTCAGTATGCCTTCAATTTTGAATAAATCCCCAACAGTGTCACCAGCAAAGCACCCCCACACCATCACACCTCCTCCTCCATGCTTCACGGTGGGAACCAGGCATGTAGAGTCCATCCGTTCACCTTTTCTGCGTCGCACAAAGACACGGTGGTTGGAACCAAAGATCTCAAATTTGGACTCGTCAGACCAAAGCACAGATTTACACTGGTCTAATGTCCATTCCTTGTGTTCTTTAGCCCAAACACGTCTCTTCTGTTTGTTGCCTGTCCTTAGCAGTGGTTTCCTAGCAGCTATTTTACCATGAAGGCCTGCTGCACAAAGTCTCCTCTTAACAGTTGTTGTAGAGATGTGTCTGGTGCTGGAACTCTGTGTGGCATTGACCTGGTCTCTAATCTGAGCTGCTGTTAACCTGCGATTCTGAGGCTGGTGACTCGGATAAACTTATCCTCAGAAGCAGAGGTGACTCTTGGTCTTCCTTTCCTGGGGCGGTCCTCATGTGAGCCAGTTTCTTTGTAGCGCTTGATGGTTTTTGCAATTGCACTTGGGGACACTTTCAAAGTTTTCCCAATTTTTCGCACTGACTGACCTTCATTTCTTAAAGTAATGATGGCCTCTCATTTTTCTTTACTTAGCTGCTTTTTTCTTGCCATAATACAAATTCTAACAGTCTATTCAGGAGGACTATCAGCTGTGTATCCACCAGACTTCTGCACAACACAACTGATGGTCCCAACCCCATTTGTAAGGCAAGAAATCCCACTTATTAAACCTGACAGGGCACACCTGTGAAGTGAAAACCATTTCCAGTGACTACCTCTTGAAGCTCATCAAGAGAATGCCAAGAGTGTGCAAAGCAGTCATCAAAGCAAAAGGTGGCTACTTTGAGGAACCTAGAATATAAGACATATTTTCAGTTGTTTCACACTTTTTTGTTAACTATATAATTCCACATGTGTTAATTAAAAGTTTTGATGCCTTCAGTGTGAATGTACAATTTTCATAGTCATGAAAACACAGAAAAATCTTTAAATGAGAAGGTGTGTCCAAACTTTTGGTCTGTACTGTACATTCTTTCTTTCTCTTCCCATAGAACTTCTCTCACACTAACTTTTTCTCAAGAGAACATTTTGTCAGACACTGTTATCTAACTTGTTTAGGCCAGGTTTGACCTTGTAAAATTTCTATAGTGCTTCAAACTAACACTGATAATATGACCATATATGTGTTTTCCGTAATAATTATACTAACATCAGTTAGCCTATAGTATTGTAGTATGGCTGTAGAGTTGATTGGCTATTTGATATACTCAAAACAATATAAAATGCTAAGCAAAATAAACGGGATCAGAGATTCTTTGAATCCTCTCAATACAGAACATTGTTTCCGTTTGGTTTCCTGTGGATTGCAATCAATATAATAATTTAATAATTTGACACTCACTTGGTCAACCGTGAAGGGTTATTGCCCTCCCTTAACACCATTAAAACACTGGAGTGGTGGTTGTTGGAAATGGGCCTCTATACACCTATGTAGATATTGTAATAAAAACAAGTTTGCAGCTAGAATAGTCATTTACCACATTAACAATGTATAGAGTGTATTAATGATTCATTTAATGTTAGCTTCATTGAAAAAAATGGGCTTTTCTTTCAAAAATAATGAAATTTCTAAATGACCCCAAACTTTTGAACGTTTGTGTATATAAGGAAAAAAAGGGGAAAATTTCAGCCTACCATGCATATGCCATAAGGGTCCACTGGTGCACGGAAATCCTTGGTAGTAAATCCAGGGATGAGAAGCAGTAGGAAGTAGTTTAGAAAAACTCCAGCACCTTCTCCGTATCCATCACAAGAAATGTAAAGTTAAAACGTCCATTTTATTAGTTCCATTAAAAAAGCGCCATATGTAAGGCAGACATTACGCATTTCGAACCAAACAGGGGTTCTTAATCATAGGTTACATTGCTATGGTATGCTACCAAGGATTTCCGTGCACCAGTGGCATATGCATGGCAGGCTGTAATTTTCCCTTTTTTTCCTTATATACCTGTGTTCATAGCAATTTTTGTGCCACCATCATTGCCAGGGCCACATTTATTTTACTCCATTTTTCATCACATTTATTGGTAGAGTCTTTTTGGTGTTCTCCTTCTTGTGGCTGTTTAAGATGGACACTCCATCATGTTTTCTTCCCGTGGCTAATGAAATCAGAATGGGAAAGGTTAATGATGTTTTCAGCAGCAATAAACCACAGACTTATGATCCCAATGTGAATACTGTGTTTAAAGAGCTTGAACAAGCCATGACACAAAGATTAAAGACATGGTGGGACTCCATAACTTTGCAGCAGTACTTAGATAATGATATGATCCCTAGAGGGTTACGCCTAAAGAAAATTATTAATTATTGATTAATTATGGAGAGGAATTCACTGCTGAATGGAACAGCATTCTGTCCCAATCTTCATCCAAACTAATGCAACTGATTATCAAGGAAGAAAACAAAAAGCTGAGTAAATTGGAA
Source organism: Phyllobates terribilis (assembly GCF_046119375.1). Classification (NCBI taxonomy): domain Eukaryota; kingdom Metazoa; phylum Chordata; class Amphibia; order Anura; family Dendrobatidae; genus Phyllobates; species Phyllobates terribilis. The sequence goes on along the minus strand of NW_027362761.1, from coordinate 64,476,390 downwards.
GAATAAATCACCACATTACAGGAGTCACTTAAAGAACATGTGAATTCAACAAATTTTAAAGAATGGAATGAAAAACTTTCCAAACATATTAATTATGAGGAGGAAACTATTACTGATGTGAAGAGGAAAAAATTTGCTCGTGATTGTGCAGATTATGACCAAAAGTTTGGACACACCTTCTCATTTAAATATTTTTCTGTATTTTCATGACTTTGAAAATTGTACATTCACACTGAAGGCATCAAAACTATGAATTAACACATGTGGAATTATATACTTAACAAAAAAGTGTGAAACAACTGAAAATATGTCTTATATTCTAGGTTCTTCAAAGTAGCCACCTTTTGCTTTGATGACTGCTTTGCACACTCTTGGCATTCTCTTGATGAGCTTCAAGAGGTAGTCACCGGAAATGGTTTTCACTTCACAGGTGTGCCCTGTCAGGTTTAATAAGTGGGATTTCTTGCCTTATAAATGGGGTTGGGACCATCAGTTGTGTTGTGCAGAAGTCAGGTGGATACACAGCTGATAGTCCTACTGAATAGACTGTTAGAATTTGTATTATGGCAAGAAAAAAGCAGCTAAGTAAAGAAAAACGAGTGGCCATCATTACTTTAAGAAATGAAGGTCAGTCAGTGCGAAAAATTGGGCAAACTTTGAAAGTATCCCCAAGTGCAGTTGCAAAAACCATCAAGCGCTACAAAGAAACTGGCTCACATGAGGACAGCCACAGGAAAGGAAGACCAAGAGTCTCTGCTTCTGAGGATAAGTTTATCCAAGTCACCAGCCTCAGAAATCGCAAGTTAACAGCAGCTCAGATTAGAGACCAGGTCAATGCCACACAGAGTTCTAGCAGCAGACACATCTCTTCAACAACTGTTAAGAGGAGACTTTGTGCAGCAGGCCTTCATGGTAAAATAGCTGCTAGGAAACCACTGCTAAGGACAGGCAACAAGCAGAAGAGACAAGTTTGGGCTAAAGAACACAAGGAATGGACATTAGACCAGTGGAGATTTGTGCTTTGGTCTGATGAGTCCAAATTTGAGATCTTTGGTTCCAACCACCGTGTCTTTGTGCTACACAGAAAAGGTGAAAGGATGGACTCTTCATGCCTGGTTCCCAAAGTGAAGCATGGAGGAGGAGTTGTGATGGTGTGGGGGTGCTTTTCTGGTGACACTGTTGGGGATTTATTCAAAATTGAAGGCATACTGAACCAGCATGGCTACCACAGCATCTTGCAACGGCATGCTATTCCATCCGGTTTGCGTTTAGTTGGACCATCATTTATTTTTCAACAGGACAATGACCCCAAACACACCTCCAGGCTGTGTAAGGGCTATCTGGCCAAGAGGAAGAGTGATGGGGTGCTACGCCAGATGACCTGGCCTCCACAGTCACCAGACCTGAACCCAATCGAGATGGTTTGGGGTGAGCTGGACCACAGAGTGAAGGCAAAAGGGCCAACAAGTGCTAAGCATCTCTGGGAACTCCTTCAAGATTGTTGGAAAACCATTTCCGGTGACTACCTCTTGAAGCTCATCAAGAGAATGCCAAGAGTGTGCAAAGCAGTCATCAAAGCAAAAGGTGGTTACTTTGAAGAACCTAGAATATAAGACATATTTTCAGTTGTTTCACACTTTTTTGTTATGTATATAATTCCACATGTGTTAATTCATAGTTTTGATGCCTTCAGTGTGAATGTACAATTTTCATAGTCATGAAAATACAGAAAAATCTTTAAATGAGAAGGTGTGTCCAAACTTTTGGTCTGTACTGTATGTGTCTGTATATGTTTGGGTGTGCGTGACTGCGCACGGCCTCCTGCCGTCTCTGGGGGGGGGGGCGCTGTGCGGCCTCCCGCTGTGTATAGATGGCGCTGTGCGGCCTCCCGCTGTGTATAGATGGCGCCGTGCGGCCTCCCGCTGTGTATAGATGGCGCCGTGCGGCCTCCCGCTGTGTATAGATGGCGCCGTGCGGCCTCCCGCTGTGTATAGATGGCGCCGTGCGGCCTCCCGCTGTGTATAGATGGCTACGTGCGGCCTCCCGCTGTGTATAGATGGCACCGTGCGGCCTCCCGCTGTGTATAGATGGCTACGTGCAGCCTCCTGCTGTGTATAGATGGCTATGTGCAGCCTCCCGCTGTGTATAGATGGCTACGTGCAGCCTCCCGCTGTGTATAGCTGGCTACATGTGGCCTCCTGCTGTGTGTAGATGGCGTCGTGCGGCCTCCCGCTCTGTATAGATGGCTAAGTGCGGCCTCCCTCTGTGTATAGATGGCTATGTGTGGCCTCCTGCTGTGTATAGATGGCTACGTTTGGCCTCCCGCTGTGTATAGATGGCTACGTGCGGCCTCCTGCTATGTATAGATGGCTACGTGCGGCCTCCCGCTGTGTATAGATGGCTACATGCGGCCTCCTGCTGTGTATAGATGGCTATGAGCGGCCTCCCGCTGTGTATAGATGGCTACATGCAGCCTCCCGCTGTGTATAGATGGCTACATGTGGCCTCCTGCTGTGTATAGATGGCTACGTGCAGCCTTCCGCTGTGTATAGATGGCTACGTGCGGCCTCCCACTGTGTATAGATGGTGCCGTGCAGCCTCCCGCTGTGTATAGATGGCTCCGTGCGGCCTCCCGCTGTGTATAGATGGCTACGTGCGGCCTCCCCCTGTGTATAGATGGCGCCGTGCGGCCTCCCGCTGTGTATAGATGGCGCCGTGCGGCCTCCCGCTGTGTATAGATGGCTACGTGTGGCCTCCCGCTGTGTATAGATGGCGCCGTGCGGCCTCCCGCTGTGTATAGATGGCTACGTGTGGCCTCCCGCTGTGTGTAGATGGCTACGTGCGGCCTCCCGCTGTGTATAGATGGCTACGTGCGGCCTCCTGCTGTGTATAGATGGCTACGTGCGGCCCCCCGCTGTGTATAGATGGCTACATGCAGCCTCCCGCTGTGTATAGATGGCTCTGTGCGGCCTCCCGCCGTGTATAGATGGCTACGTGTGCTCAAAATTGAGTCATACAATTAATGTAAGGCTATGTGCCCACGATGCAGAAATGCTCCGAATTTTTTTTGAGCGTTTCTGCATCTCCCTGGCAGAAAAGAACGCATGGGGATTTTACATGCGTTTTTCCTGCCAGGGACATGCGGATGTGAAGCGTTCTTCACATGTATTTCTGCATGGGGGTTATCAAGCGCTTTTCCAAGCGATTTTAGCATCACTTGGAAAGTGCTTGACAACTTGGTCACACTATATAAATCCATGCAACCGGCATGGATTTATATAGTGTGACCGTAAAATAATGGTAAAAAATAAATATATAATTACCTTCTGATGGCCTGCCGACGTCAGCGGTCGCGTGACCCGTCACATGACTAAATGAAGTCACGGCAGGTCCTTTTCAGACCATCGTGAGCTACAGGCAAGCCAGGACGCATTGGATAAAGACACCGGGGGCCATCAGAAGGTAAGTATGATATTTATTTTTTATTTTATTCTTTTTTTCAACAGGTACTATGGTACCTGGGTCTGGAGGGGAGTCTCCTCTTCTCCAAACCCGGGTACCATCCGCACACTGAAACGCATGGAATCCGCATGTACAGATGCAGTGATGCAGATTACATGCGTTCCAATGCAAGTCAATGGCGGCGAAAACGCCGAGCTTCCGCAAAATAATTGGTAATGCTGCGGATTTTTCTGCAATGATAATCCGCAGCGGAAATTTCCGCAGTATGTGCACAGCACATGCGGATTATCATTGGGGAACATGGTAGACCTTCTACCAAGCGTTTTTTAAGCGTTTCTGCAGCAGAATTGCTTAAAAAACGCATAGTGGGCACACAGCCTAAAAAAAATTATTATAATTAATATTGTGCCAAATTAATTTCACGTGAACTATCACATGATCTATCACAGGGGATCATGTGATGTGTCACGTGATACATCAGGTGTGTGTGTGTGTGTGGGGGGGGGGCACGCCTTCTAAACTGCCCGGGGCCCTTGCTACTCCTAATCCACCCCTGTATATGTCTTTTATCTATAGCAATGTAACCTATGATTACGAACCCCTGTTTGGTTTGAAACGCGTCAGGTCTGCCTTACATATGGTGCTTTTTTAATGGAACTAATAAAATGGACGTTTTAACTTTACATTTCTTGTGATGGATAATGAGAAGGTGCTGGAGTTTTTCTAAACTACTTCCTACTAAGTCAGGAGAACATTTAAGAAAAATAGCGGCTCGTGTGGGACAAAGTCCCCCCAAATTTGTGGACAGCTTATCTTCCAAAACCCACATATAAATTAAAGATATTTTATCCATCTCAATACGCTACCCCTTTTAAGGGGAGTCAAATTAAACCATGAATAAATAACAAACCTGAAATATTCTACAACACAAGGGAAAGGTATAAAGATAAGATTGTGATGGAAACACATAAATCAGAACTTTGTGTAGAAAATGGGGGATGAACATGGTAAGAGAAGAGGGCAGCCTTAGGGAGAATTGCCTGCCCAGAAACCACAACTGAGAAGAATAATTGATCTAGGGCTGCCATATCCACTCAAGTGGTAATATTACTTTTAAAATAAAAATAAATAAGGGCAATTGGAGAATTAACTGCACACTTCAATGGTATTACTTTTAAGGGGGCTATCAGTGGGCACTATTACTGGGCATTAAGGTTGTAAAGATCTGAGGTTGTGGGTTGTAAGTAATCACCTAGGCAGGTTAACGATGCTACAATATTTTATTGATCACAGCCATGGTAATAAAGCAATTCCAGGTAAATGGCCAAAAAAAAAACGTTCTCTCGGTCCTCAAATTCACAATCTGGGTTCAGTAGTTCCACTGGCTTTGTATAAGGCCATACTCACTGTCTCCCAACTTTTGGTTGGCCCACGGATTTCGTATCTCCAGCCAGTATAGTCTGTAGCCACAGTCCATGATCCTCTAGACGGCAGATAAAACGATGAAAGCACAGGTATCCAGTAGCAGCAGTCCTTTTAAGAAAGTGTAAATCCAAACGACATAATCCATAAGGGTAACATGTTTATCCATCCATCCTCCCAAGTCCATGGTCTCCATCCTCTTCCTTCAATCCTTCCACACAACTCTCTCTAAAACATGACTCTCCTTTCTTTCCCTGGGATCAGTCCCCTCCCAGGTCAGAAGTGATCACCCTCCTCCTCAAGCATTCACTGTTCGCCAAAACAATGAAGAATATTCTAGAAGCCTTTGTCTGAGACTGCATGCAAGACCCCCTGTGGTGACGGCTCCACTGTGTCTCAATCTACACTCACCTAATGAGATTATTGGCTGTTGAAACAATGGACTCCTGAGATAAAGATGAGATTAGTGGAATGCTGGACATTGTACAAGTGAATCTTACATACTGACAAGTAAAGCCCCCCCCCCCCCCAGTCACACTAAGCGAGATCGCTGCTGAGTCACAAGTTTTGTGACGTAAAAGCGACCCCAGTAGCGATCTCGCTACGTTTGACACTTAGCAGCGACCAGGCCCCTGCTGTGAGATCTCTGGTCGTGTCGAAATGGTCTGGACATTTCTTTGATCGTTGAGGCCCCACTGGGTAGCATGTATCGGTGTGTTTGACACCTTACTAACGACCTTGTTGACGACTCAGACACAGAAACACATAGGCGTGCATCCTTATACAGATCATTACGGGTTGCTGCGTCGTTGCTGGTCCTTGGGAAGATCTGACTGTTTGACATCTCACCAGCGACCACATAGCGACGCAGCAACGATCCCTGACAGGTCGTATCGTTGTCGGGATCGCTGTAGCGTCGCTTAGTGTGACGGGGCCTTAAGCAGAACTATATAAAACATAACAAGTAAATCACTAATAATACACAATAATAATATTGATAAAAATGGCGGTCCGTTGCTGGAAAAGTATCATAGTCTTTAGTAAGTGGGCAGCTCCTCACATATATAGTCTTTAGTAAGTGGGCAGCTCCTCACAAAGGTCATCATTGCTTTTTGGGGGCACTGAGGGCAATATTATTAATCAACATTCATTATTACTTTATAAAGGTAATTACTATTTTATAGAGCAGGCTGGAGCATTATTGCTTTACAAAAAGGCATTTAAAGGGAATCTGTCACCTCGGAAATGTTGTTTACCTGCAGATATAGGACTCCTCCCAGGAGTCGCCAGTTTTTAGTTATGAGGGCGTGCATGGAGCGATTGCAGTCAGTGCTCTCTATTCTGTGAGCGGCGGCAGTTTAAGCACACCCCAGCATGTTAACATCTCACTCTGCAGCACATCTATGCAGAGAGAGCTGTCAATTCAAGTGTGCGGTGTGCTTTCAGCCGCCACTCATAGAATAGAGAGCAGTGCTGTGAGTGGTGACTGTAGCCGCTCTGTTCACGCCCCTAAGGCCATGGCCTCACTATCAGTATTTGGTCAGTATTCGGTCAGTATTTTTTCTCAGGAATGGGAGCCAAAACCAGGTGAGGAATAATCAGAGAAAAGGTATAATAGAAACAAGTCACCAATTCTGCATTTATCACTCCCTCCTGAGAAAAAATACTGACCAAATACTGATAGTGGGGCCGTGGCTTAAGACAGATGCTTGTAGGCTTCCAAGAGGAAATAAGCTGATTAAGGTGGCAAGGCAGCATTATAATGCTATCTACCTAAAGATTTACCCTCCATCTGCAGGTGAATAGCATTGTCTGAGATGACAAGCTCCCTTTTTAAAGGGCACTCAGGGAATTTTTGCAGTATAAAAGGCACCCTCAAAGCATTATTACTTTATAAGGACCCCTCATGAAATTATAACCTTCAAATGGGAATATGGGCATGGTTACTTTATAAGGGGAAAAAAGGGAGCACTAATATTTTCTAAAATGCACAAAGGGAACTTTATCATTTTCTAGGAGTCAGTTTTACTGTCTTAAGGAGGCACTGTTAATACAAATGGCAATACGAGTGGCACTGTTACTGTTTTGGGGCACAAATGATGGCCCTATTACTGTGTTGTGAATTACTCCCATCTGGGGCACAATATAGGGCACTATCTATTTTAGATCATTATTTCTGGCATTGTGTGCTCTACGTGTGACACAATATTGGAGGGGTAAATGTTAGTTATAATGAAAACACCAATTGTCTGAATTACTGTATTTAGAGTACTGAGCAATAGATTAAATGCAGTAGTAGGAAAAAAATTTTCTTTGAAAATAACTTTATTCACAATCAGTCATCAAACTCAAACATACAATGTACCGTGATGCAGCACAATCCAAGAAGCAGGACACAAATTATAACATTTAACCATACACAGCCCAGGTTATCCAACACTATACATCATAATGGGGGGAAATGGGGCAGAAACAAGATCAAAATTGAGATTAGCAGCAGGATAGGAAATCTCTTTCCTGTGAATACATGGTGCTGAAAATGTGAGAAGTTAAAGGGAGTCTGCCTGTCCAAACTGACAGTATAACCTAAGCACACAGCCTAGTAGGGGATGTAGCGGCTATAAACCAATGGGGGTGAGCATCTTGACCAGCCAAGGGGGTACTAGTACATTAATTAGCATATTTTAGTAATTTTCACTTTCTGCAGAACGGGGGCAGCGACTATAACAATGTACACAGTTTATAATGTCAATTTGTGCTGACAAACTCCCCCTAAATGTTGTGAGCTCCTCAGACGAGTAGTGGTGGAAGATGTCATGGCGGTCTGGGTCAGATGGAAAACACGAAAGCACATCACCTGTGAGTGACTTTAGATGACAGCACTGTAATCCCTTGGATGGTCTGCAGAACTGGTATCTATCTCGTATGGTCGCTGTCTGGTGATAATACCAGTTTTGGTCTTTGTACATTGTATCTTTTATGCAGTGACAGCATCATTGTCTAGTGATGTGCCCACGTAACCATGAATTACCTGGCGTGGAGGCCTGATCAAATGTCTTTGGTCACCCCTGTGCTGAACCCCTAGCTAAGCTTCTGTCACATAGGCTGCAATGCAGAGTCTACTTAGTCTAGTTTTAAACAGCCTCTAACTTTGTGCAGACCCCCAGATGGAGGCTCTCCCAGTGTCCCACTAGTGCTTACAGCAGCTTTGCACTCACTCTGTTAACACTCCATTGATGCAGGTACATGTATTATTCGAGTTTGCCCAGTAGATGTCGCTCATGCTCTCCTTTCTGTGCTGTTTATTGCACCTTCTGGTTATATTGTACGGTTTCTTGCAGCACTGCAGACAAGCATGGAGTGACGGGAGGTGGGGTGACAGCCAGCAGGGTTGTAGTGCACGTTCAGGTCTGCCATACCGTGCAGCGAATCAGCTCGCAGCAGCGGCAGAACGCAGTGACGTCAGCGTCCGCAGCCAGCGCCGGAAATATTCGATCGGCCATGCTTCTTTTGGGCAACTGTACCATATGACTATTATCAATCCAATCCCGTACTTCCTGTGTGCCCGTACACACATGTAGTAGTGCCGGCTCGCGGCTGTAACCCGGCTTCCCTGCCTGCATCTAGCACTAGGAAAGACGTTAACGGTCTATCGGCGCGATATGATGACGCAATAAGATCCCACCCCCTCTGCGAGCGGCGCATCATACGAGCAGCGAGAATCCTGGACTGGGAACACAGGCTAGCCTAGGCGAAGTAGCGGGGAAGGCGCAGTGGTTGCGGCTATGCTCCTGTGCACTGCGCCACCTCCCAGGCTCCGGGGTGTGAACGGCTAAGGGACGCGGACCTCGTTCCAGTGCGGCCTCCGGCGGCGGGAGAATGAGCGGCACAGGGGACGAGAGGCCGGAGGAGCCGGCGGAGGAAGACGTAGGTGACGTCAGGGAGGAGGAGCCGACAAGCCCCGCCCCTGCGGAAGAGCCACCGGCCGCCACCACCACGAGCTGTGCGGGCACTGGTGTGGAGAGCTTGTTTTACTGGCTGCGGGGCCGGTGCCAGGGCCGGGGGCTGTGTGTGGACCCAGCTCGGGACAACTACACGGCTATGACCAGTCTGTACCGCTCCATCCAGCCAGCCGACTCGGTGAATCTGAGCACAAGGACTCATGGCGCAGTCTTCAACCTGGAGTATTCCCCGGATGGGTAAGCGCTGCACAGCACACGTGTACTGGGGTCGTACCCCATAAATGCTCCCCTGCCTATACTAATGGTCTGCAGTGGTGATATCACACTGCTGCAGCCAATCATTGGGTGGTGCTGTACTGACTGGCATCACTGCTCAGCACCCAAACCGCCTCTCGAGAGCTAGTCTCATAATATAAGTGGGTCACATTGCAACATGCTTGTGAATAGAAATCTTCAATTGACCATTGCCGAGGGAATCTGATATCTCTGCAGTGTTTCAGCGGCTGAGAGCAGCGCTTACAAGCTCTTATCTATGGAGCTTGTCAGCGCAGCGTTGAATCTTCAGTGCCCCTGCTTGCCGGTGTAGAGAGCGCATAGCTTGGGCAATGTTAAGGTTAATACATTAGTATGCTGCCCGGCGCCTGCACTTACCTGAACGCTGCGGGTAGAAAATTAACTTTATTCCCCCGGCAGCGTTCCTGTTTCAGTCACAGGGGCAGCGTCTGCGCTGGTTCAGTCACCACTCTTAAGTATACAAAGGAGCAACTGTAAGCCGGCCCTAATGCCAGGGGTGCGGTTGCAGCCGCTGGTCTGTATTCTCAGAGCAGTGACTGAACCCACACTGCCCCCGTGCCTGTAACTGCTCCCCCAGCCCTGACTGACACTGGCTCTGCATTGGGGTCAGCTGTCAGTCAATGTAGGAGGCGCAGTTACAGCCGCCGCTCTCCATGCACAGAGCAATGACTGAACCCGCGGGCCCCTGCCCCTGTGACTGAAATGGGAACGCTGCTGGAGAATAAAGTTCACTTTCTCCCCAGCATTTGGCTACGTGCAGGCGCCGGGCAGCATAATAATGCTGTTAACCTGCAGATTAACCGCATATCTGCACGGTAATAGCATTTTTTCTGGTGACATATTCCCTTTAATTCCTGATTTCTATTTTTACATTCCCACTGCAGGAAAAATTAAACCTTACACAGTTCTCATTGAAATCAGTGGGCTGTTCATGTAGTGTTCATACAGTGCGGTGGAAAAAATGCGGTAACGTAAGAATGCTTTCCATAATAGAAGTATTAATAGTTTATTTTTATTGATGAACAAAAGAGAAATCCAACTCCAATAAACATTTGGGGTGACCACACTCTGCCTTCAAAATACCATATATATTTCTATGCACACTTGTTCAGTTTAGTTTGCTCCAAACATCTTGGAGAACTAACCACAGATCTTCTGTGGATGTAGTAATCTAAAAAAGTTTGTAGCCACAGCTCACCCCATCCAATATACTGTATGTTTGTTGTTCAGTCTAGTTGGGCAATCCACTCCACTATGCCCAGATAAAACTTGTGAGGTATCAAGCAGCTTTGCTCAAAGTTGTGAAAAGAGGTTTTTCAATCCAGCAAAGAGAATTAAAAGCAAAAATACTTTACTATGATTATATTAAAATAGTAGCATGGACATAAAAAATATATCTGACACGTTTTGACTTTTAATCGTCCAAACATCTTGGAGAACTAACCGCAGATCTTCTGTGGATGTGGGCTTGTGCAATCCTTATGTCTCTTCATGAAATCCCAGATAGACTGGACAGAATATAATGATGTTCTGAAGTCAGTGGGCAGTCACATCAAATATTAATGTGATTTAGATTTCTCTTTGTTCACTTTGCATTTTGTGAATTGATAAAAATAAACTATCACTTCTGTTTTTGAAAACACTCTTAGGCGTATGTTCACAAGAAGTATTTTTGCTGGGTTATCTTTGTGTGGGGGGAATAGGCAGTGCATTATAGTAGCAGCAAAATAAATTTGTAAAATCTCATTCACATGGTGAGTTTTTTTTTTTTTTCTTTGCATTTTTTTAAAACCCGCAGCATTTCAATTCTTTCAGCAATTCTGCAGCATTTTTCAACTGAATGCATGAAACATATACTTACTGTGCATAGCTTTTTTTCATGCGAGTGTAAAAAATGCGGTCATTAATGCCCTGTGTGAACAGACCCTTGCATTGCATGATTTTTTTTTTTTCCCCAGATCTGCCGAAAACGTTCGCACAGTATTGTATGTGTGAAGTCTTCCTGAGCTGGATATGTTAGCTGCTCTCTGCTCTGGTTTATAGTTGAGGGTGCTGGGCCGAGGACCCTTCATTTAAAATTCATTTTTTGGGACTTTTAAAAAAAAAAAAAAAAAATTTCTCTAGACCAGACTACCCCTTTTCTTATAGAAAAAAGTTTACTACACCGTTCACTGTAGCAAGATATCCTATTACACTTAACAGTAGGAAGAAGGTCCGAATTCATGACTCACATTATTTGGATCGCATGAAATTAAAGTATTTAATTCTGAAATATTCCACAAATGCCTGTATATTATATGTTTAAATACCTTTAAAGGAGTTCAGTGTCCTATGTACAGATTGCTTATAAATATGTTAGGAATTCTACACTGATATCTTTATATTGGATGGGTCTCCATCTCTGCATCACACAGCTAAACAGTTACGGGATAAACTTCTGCCCAGGCGCTAGTGGCAGCGCCCTGTGGCCCAGGCTCTAGTGGCAGCACCCTGTGGCCCTCTGTAAGTGGTGCTTACTGTAAATGTATTTATTATAGATTTTAAGGAGAGCTGTTTAAATCCATACTTGTACATGATGACTTCAGACTGCCATAATGTTATTATTTAACAGGAGCTTTGTAGCAGAGATAATGATTCAGCACAGGATTTGGGTAATCTATAGTGACACATTTACTGTTTCTTCTCCATCCTGTTAATAATTGCCCCAGTAGAAGAGTCTTGAGTGATCCGGTGTCCCTTTCCCTAATAATGATCCTATTTTAGCAGGTCCTGGTGCTGATGGGTATTTCCATGACTCAGGAAATCCAGCACCTTATCTGAACCTGTCATTCATGTATGTTAATAATGTAGATATATTGTATATAGTAGATCATATTGGTGTTCTATGATCTTTTTTTATGTTTTTTCTCCTTTTTTAGCTCTGTACTGACAGTTGCATGTGAGCAGACAGAAGTCCTACTATTTGACCCTCTGTCTTCAAAGCACATAAAGACCTTATCAGAAGCACATGAAGACTGTGTAAATAACATCAGGTCAGTGACTTGCAAGCATTTGTTCTACATCCCAGAGAGATAGTGTGTAATGCTAGGTTTACACTAGTCATTGAACCCACCACTGGTCAGCTACTTGTTTGGTGGCGGTCTATAGATAAGCAGACCGCGCTTCAAATGTCCTCAGAACAATCAGTAATAGATCGTTTTGTGCACATAGGCTGTTCTTGTTCTCGGCAGCACATGTCCTGATTTTTAAGCAAGCTTAGAAATAATGTAACCAATATACGAATGTTTTGCTAGTTCATAAGGTGATTGGCTGTGTGTTTACACTGGGGGATTATCGGAAATAAGAGCGCTTGTTTTCTGTTGTCTACCAGTATAAATGCACCTCAACTTCATCTGCGTGATGCTGAAATATTCTTCAAGAAACTAGCTGGAGGGCATCTACTATTTTTTTGCTTTCTCATTACCGCCTTCTGTCATATGCACATGTGGGGGATCTGTTGGGGATATGCAGTGCATATGTCACATTGAAAACCCGCAACATGGAAGTCTGTGAATACTCAAGAGCATGGTGCTTAATATCCTCAGAATATTTCCAACTGCTGTGGATTTGCTGCAGATTGAACCTATTGCAAAACATAAGTTTCAGGCCTCCCGGGCATTTTAGTCTATCTGATGAGTACACATGGCATAATATTTAGCATTTTAGTGAGAATGAAAAACTTACAAATGAGAACAGCTGTTTGTCTTGATCTAATGTGTGCTGGCCTCACAGCCACAGCTTCACCCACCCGTGGTGAGCCAGTGGCCCCACAACTTGTTTAACTCCTTCACGCCATGTCCATTTTTTTCATTTTTGTTGTTTTTCTTCCCCTTTTTTCCAAGAGCCATAACTTTTATATTTCTAATATAGCCATATTAGGGCTTGTTTTTTGCAGGATGAGTTGTACTTTTGAATGACACCATTAATTTTGCCGTATACTGTGCTGGAAAAATAAGAAAAAAATTCCAAGTGTGGTGAAATTGCAAAAAAAAAAAAGCAATTCCGCAATTAGTTTTTTTTTCCTCATTACACCATTTTCCAATCGGATTAATTTACTTTATATTTTGGTAGATCGGACATTTCTGAACACAGCGATACCAAATATGTGTTTTGTTTTTTAATTGTTTTATTTTCAATGGGGCAAAAGGTGGGTAATTTGAACTTTTGTGTTTTTTTTTGTTTTCTTTTTATATATTTTTAAAAACACTTGAAGCCACGATCATCCAATCGCTTGTACAATATATAACAAGGCTTCAGCACTGCTATGTATAGCAGAAATCTCGATCTCCTATGAACGCCGGCCACAAGCCAGCATTCACAGGAGTATCGTAATGACAGGCACGGAGTTCTTCTGCAGGCCCCCGGCTATCATGACAACATATCAGCGCCCCCCTGATCATGTGACAGGAGCACTGATGGATGGGATTAATGACTCGCTTCCGGCTGGCGCATGTCAAATCCTGCTGTCAGAGATGGACAGCGCAATTTAACTTAACAGCTGTGGGTGGAGCTCCGATCCACCCGCAGTTGTTAAAGGCACATGACAGCTGATTAAGTCAGCTGTCATGTGTGGGGGGGGAGATGCGGGCACAGCGCCAGAGCAACATCAAAGTCAGGGACACGACACATGACGTAAATATGTCATATGTTATGAAGGGGTTAAAAATTGAGCTGCCAATGGTTCATCGTGGATGATTGCAGTTTTCAGCTGCAGAGCCATCAGCAGTGTGAATACTCTCTTCCATTACTGTAGTACTCTACATCTTTTTTTTTTAAAGCAGCTTTGTTCATGTTAGTAAGAAGTAGAATACAGAATGGAGTATGACTGAAGGATCAGACTACATAGATTACTTGTAGTCTGTTACCACGGTGACACACTTGTTTACGTTGCAGCTGTACACAAAGTTGCTGTTTTGTTTTTTTTTGTTTGTTTTTAGATTTATCGGGGCAATAAAAAATGGTTACAAAGGTTGCTAACCTTTTTACTGCCAAGGACATTTATAATATAACATGACTGTAAAAATAGCTGTAACTGTAGGATAACCTGGTTAGTATCTTATAAAATCTTTAAATCTCAGCTTTGACATTATATCAGGATCAAAGATATTGGTGCAATACTTCAGCTGGTGGACTGGTTTGACATTGAAAAGTTTTACTTTCTGGTTCTGTGCCTGTTTATAAGGCCACAGCTCCACTATCAGTATTCGGTCAGTATTTCTCAGGAGTGGGAGCCAGGAGTGGAACAATCAGAGAAAAGGTATAATAGAAACAAGTCACCAATTCTGGATTTATCACCCACTCCTGGTTTTGGCTCCCACTCCTGAGAAATACTGACCGAATACTGATAGTGCGGCCGTGGCCTAAGAAGAAACGAACCAAACTGTGTTACTTCAGCCTTCCGGTGACCCTGGGGGGAATGTATGAAATTTTGTTTATCGCCACCCTTTTAAAAATCAGGTTTTGTGTGTATTTTACTAAAAGCTAGTAGATGCGCAGATGAACCTGCGCCTAATAAAGCATTTTGTAGATCCCCCTGACTAAAGGTTAGAGGGGTGTTCCCAATAATGTAAGTTCTCACTTATTCACAGGATATGGGATAATATACTGATTGCTAGGGGTACAAGCACTGGGCCCCCCAGCAATCCTGAGAACGAGGCTCAGGAACTCAGAGGAGGGGGCTCTGTAGAGTCCTGTCTTGAATGAGCAGAGAAGTGCATGCATGACCACTGCTTCATCCATTGTTTTTGGGACTCGAGTCCTGGAGAAAGCGGAGCACAACGCTCAGTTATTTCCAGCAGTCCCATTGACAACAAATAGAGCAGAGCAGAGGTCGAGGGCTTGCACCTTTGCTGCATCCACCACAATGGGGCTCTGCAGAGCCCCGCTCTTGAGATTTCTGGGTGTCCCAAAGGTTGGACCCCCAAAATCAGCAAGTTATCCCCTAAAACATGGGTAGGGGATAACTTGCAATTTTGGAAACTCCTCCTTTTATGGCTTTGCTTACACGTGCATTAGTTCTTTTGCCATTAGGTTTATTTGTTTTTATTTTATGGTCAGTATAGGGTAGCATGCCATAGTATTGTATCCAGACATGTCAAATGGATCATAATGGATTCATCTTATAACTCATGGCTTCTGTAAAAACAGAATTTGTTTTCCTCATGAAAAGTGTTTTAAGGGGGGTAATGTCCACTTTACGCATTTTTGGTATATCCACAGTATATGCCATAAATGCCCGATAGATGCCGACCCCACCTTCGCAACCTACACTTATAACCAAGTTGGGACCTCTGACCTCATCCTGCCTAATGAGGTGACCGCCAGTCTGAAGATAGGTGCAGGTCTCTGTGTACATACTGTAAATGTAGATGGGAACATCCTATTAGTTCTTCCCTTTTAGGCTGTACTTGCTTAGCCATAACAGAGTAATGTGCTGCAGCCACCTTCAGAATAATAACCATTTTTCCTTTTTGTGCAGATTTCTGGACAACAGAATGTTTGCCACATGCTCAGATGATACCACAATAGCCCTGTGGGACCTGAGAAAGCTAAACACTAAGG
This sequence comes from Phyllobates terribilis, assembly GCF_046119375.1. Taxonomy (NCBI): domain Eukaryota; kingdom Metazoa; phylum Chordata; class Amphibia; order Anura; family Dendrobatidae; genus Phyllobates; species Phyllobates terribilis. The sequence continues at coordinate 64,460,650 of NW_027362761.1, read as the reverse complement.
TGTGCACTCTACATGGGCATACCAGCTGGGTAAAGAACATTGAATTTGATACCAATACAAGGCTTTTGGTTACGTCTGGATTTGATGGCAATGTCATAATCTGGGATACAAATAGGTGAGTAAAGGATTTTATGCTGCACTTCGAATCTGCTGGCACAATTTTTGTATATATGAGAAGACGCATATATAGACATTACACGAGGATGATGTAGTTTCTCATGCCAAATGCAGAATTATGATAAGCTAATGAGTAATTGTATAAATAGTTTGTGGTTCTGTGTGCTGTACGATTTTAACATTGTAATGGTAAGAGAAGTTTTACAATTTTATTTATAGGTGGTTTTTTTTTTTTTGGACGGGCATACAAGAAATTCACTGATTGTAAAACCTGACACACTAATGAAATTCTTACCCAAAACACACATGAAAATCAGCCCGTTTATTTCACATACAAGTAAATATGGACGTCTGAATGAAGCCTATGTATTAAGCAGTGCTGTGGTGTCTGAGTCCGTGTCCATGTGCTGAATGTTTTTTCATAAGAATTTGGGAAAGTTATGAAATGTTCTATAAATGTCTGTTCTGTTCCTGATCTAAGGATCTAGGCTTTTAGTTGAGATGAATCTCTGCTTTACTTTATGTACATGCTCAGAAGTGAAGCTCTTCCTCTACAGATCAGAGGAAAAAGGCACTGGGAAGGAATGCCTGCACTCATCTCAGAACTGCTAGAGTGACCAGTAAATAGCTTCATTATTGTGTCATAATGATGATGAAAAGCCTGATGTTACCATTTTACTACAGTACAGTAAATTTATCACTTAAACATGAGCCATGTATGAGGGAGTCTGAGGTTTGGCTTACTGACTCCACAGCCCTGATATTAAGGAATTGTACCCATGATCCTATCATTGTCATTTATTATATTTCTTCTTTATTTTTTTTTCTTTTCCTATCTTTTTTTTTTTTAAATTACTTTGTTTATTGAATGCTTGAACTATTAACTATTTTAATGATACTCCTATAAACGTGTGTGTATATAGATCAGGGGTCCTCAAACTTTTTAAACAGGGGGCCAGTTCACGGTCCCTCAGACCATTGGAGGGCCGGAATATAGTTTTTAAAAAAAACTATGAACAAATTCCTATGCACATATCTTATTTTGAAGTAAAAAAAAAACAATACAGGAACAAATATAATATTTAAAATGAAGAACAAGTAAAGTTAAACCAACCGGTATTTCAATAGGTAGGTAACTGTACCCAATAGGTAGGTAACTGTACCCAATAGGTAGGTAACTGTACCCAATAGGCAGGTAAATGTACCCAATAGGCAGGTAAATATCCCCAATAGGCAGCATAGGTCCCCAATGGGCAGGTAAATGTTCCCAATAGGCAGGCTGTTTCCCCATTATAATGCCATATGCAGGCTGTCCCCCTCCCCCCTTATAATGCCCCATGCTGGATGCCACCCCCCCCATATAATGCCCCGTGCAGGATGTCCCTTTCTCACACCATATAATGTCCCATGCAAGATATCACTCCCCTGTCTTTATAATGCCCCATGCAGGATGTCCCTCCCCCCCCCCCCCCCCCCATATCGTGCCCCATGCAGGATGTCACCCCCCCCATATCATGCTCCATGCAGGATGTCACCCCCCCCATATAATGCCCCATGCAGGATATCACTCCCCTGTCTTTATAATGCCTCATGCAGCATGTCACACCCCCCCCATATAATGCAGCATGTCACCCCCCCCCCATATAATGCCACATGCAGCATGTCACCCCCCCATATTATGCCCCATGCCTCCATACATTAAAAAAAAAAAAAAAATCCAATACTCGCCTCACTCCTCCTCACCTGCTGCCGCTGTTCTGGTCTGGACTCCAGCGTCGCGGCGGCGTCGTCCCGCTCTGCGCTGCCTGTGACGGCACTCGGGAGGGCGCGGTGTAAAGACGTCACCACGCCCTCTGACCTGAGACGTCACAGGAAGCGCAGAGCAGGAAGACAACGGATCTGCAGAGGCACGGGGAGAGGTAAGTATCCGCCTGCCGGGGCCCTGAGCAAGCGGGGGGAAGGGCGGGCAATGGCGCCGCTCTCCTCTGCCCACAGCCCGGCGGGCCGGATAAAAACCCTCCGCGGGCTGCATGTGGCCCGCGGGCCGTAGTTTGAGGACCCCTGATATAGATATATCCATCTCTATATCTCTCTATCTCACATTGGCAGTTAAATACTGTAACAGAAGGGAACATTGCATACATGATGTTACAGTTTCCCTGTTGTATTTTAATTTTTTCATTGCTTGCATTTTACAGGTGTACCGAGGATGGCTGTCCGCACAAAAAATTCTTTCATACTCGTTTCCTGATGCGCATGAGGCTGACCCCCGACTGTTCAAAAATGCTGATTTCTACTTCCTCTGGGTATCTGTTAATCTTGCACGATTTAGACCTGACCAAGTCCCTAGAGGTTGGCAGTTACCCCATCTTGAGAGCAAGAAGAACAGCTTCCACGTCAGGTAGAAGAAACTACGTTTTCAAATTGTGTGTAATGGTACACTTGGAAATGTTACTTTTTTTTTTAAACACCAATTACACTATGCTGTTTCCAGTATGTAAAGAAGGGAACTATATCCTTCTATAGAGAACAATAGAGAGTACTAGCAACATGAAACGACACTCTAGCTCTTTTTCTCCGCTTAGAGATATGCCGAGATCTCTCAAAGCTTCCTGTGTTCCCCCCCCACCCACCCACATCATAAGTATGGTTTCAGTAAGACCCCTCTGATCACATTCCTATCGTACATTTCTAACAGGCCACTGGAGGCCTGTCCCCCTCCTCTTCAAATGAGCAGCGTAAAGTAGCAGATATTTGTGCTGGGCAGACTTTATTTTACTGTATTCTAGCATAAAGTCAGTTTCAGAATAAATAAGACGTTTAGGGTTTAACTCAGGGGATGATTTGGGATGGCAATTGGGGCTCTTAAAAAGCAGCTAGCCATTACAGCGACTTCCACAATCAGTTAATGGGGCTCCTTGTAATCATGATTGCGTCCACAACTTAATTGTGTGATTGCATGCTTTTAACCTATGATTATGAGGATGGTAAAAGTGGGTAAATGTATGTGGTGAAATAATTGTCGGCTGAAATGTCTCTGCCACATGCAATTGGTGCAGAGATGTGAAGATGCCTTATTTGTTCTGTATTACCCGCAGATGTGACCACATCACTTACTTCTTCTTCAGACTCCAGACCATCTATCTCTCTTTGTCATCATAGCGTTCTGGGCTCCCTGTTTGAGAAGCATACTTCACGGGCATCCCAACGAGAAGGTATTTCCTCAAAAACACTACTTTCCTCAGTTGGTAAGGTATTGTGCCAAAAAGTCTGAACTTGCCCTTGGGCATTTTAAATGACTGCTATTTTGCTGGGTTGTGGAAGGGGCCGTGGTGAACACTGTGAACTCTATGGGCCCAAGTCATTATTTTTTATTTTATTTTTCTTTTCTGTCTTGTGGCATCATTCATCAAAATGGCTCTTGTAATTCATGAATTGTGCGCAAAATCAAAAATTATTTGAGTTTATAAAGTGTTGCAACTTTTTAGCAAAATGTAACAATGTAACAATGCTGCCTAAATTAAAATATTGGGAAAAATCAACTCCAACAATGGTAAAGTGCCTGTTGCAGGTAGTGCCTGTTAGGCATTCCTCACTTGTATTAAAGCTGTCAAATAGTCCCAAATCATGCACACGGAGTGACTCAAACATAACATTCGAGCATGCCGCAAATACTCGGCGAGTACCCGAGCATGCTCGCCAAAAGGGACTACAAGATTATACAGTTCATCAATTGCCGCTCCTACGGGGTTATCTGTAAGGCTACCTGCAACTGCGATATGGAATACATCTGCAAGACAATACGGGAATTGGATGACTATATTGGTGATATTGAACACACAAGGGATGCACCTATAGCAAGACATATAAATAACCATCATGGAGGAGATTTGAAGGCTCTTAAATTCATGGAGATTGAAAGTGTGCCCAAGCCACAGAGAGTGAGTAACTGAAACAAGCTGATCCTACAAAAGGAAACAAAATGGATCTTCTATTTGAATACAGTGATGCCATTTGGCCTCAATGAACAAGTTAGTTTTAACTGCTTCATCTGATATACTAATCTTCGTCTTCCACTAATTATCCTGTTGTTGTTCCAATATTTCTCTTCACACTAGGACCTTATGTCCTTCACTGCCAAAGATAACCCTATATACATTTATTTGTCTAAAGCTTGCTGCCCTCAATATGGTTTTAACGCGGTCTTGTATCATACCCTGATCTCCATTATATCCCTTATACTTTACAACCCGCTGTACAAGTGCTTCTCACTAAATTAGAATATCATCAAAAAGTTAATTTATTTCAGTTTTCAATACAAAAAGTGAAACTCATATATTATATAGAGTCATTACAAACAGAGTGATCTATTTCAAGTGTTTATTTCTGTGAATGTTGATGATTATGGCTTACAGCCAATGAAAACACTAAAGTCATTATCTCAGTAAGTTAAAATAATTAACAAAAAACACCTGCAAAGGCTTCTGAAGCGCTCAGAAAGGTCCCTTAGTCTGTTTCAGTAGGCTCCACAATCATGGGGAAGACTGCTGACTTGACAGATGTCCAGAAGGCAGTCATTGACACACTCCACAAGTAGGGTAAGCCACAAAAGGTCATTGCTAAAGAAACTGGCTGTTCACAGAGTGCTGTATCCAAGCATATTAATGGAAAGTTGAGCGGAAGGAAAAAGTGTGGTAGTAAAAGGTGCACAAGGATTGTTAAGAAAAGGCCATTCAAAAATTTGGGGGAGATTCACAAATTCATAACAAGTGGACTGCTGCTGAAGTGATTGCTACAAGAGCCACCATACACAGACGTATCCAGGACATGGGCCACAAGTGTCGCCTTCCTTGTGTCAAGCCACTCATGACCAATAGACAACGCCAGAAGCGTCTTACCTGGGTCAAGGAGAAAAAGACCTGGGCTGTTGCTCAGTGGTCCAAGGTGGTGTTTTCAGATGAAAGTAAATTTTGCATTTCTTTTGGACTCAAGGTCCCAGAGTCTGGGGAAAGAGTGGAGAGGCACACAATCCAAGCTGCTTGAGGTCTAGTGTGAAGTTTCCACAATCAGTGATGGTTTGGGGAGCCATGTCATCTGATGGTGTAGTTCCACTGTGTTTTATCAAGACCAAAGTTAGCGCAGCCATCTACCAGGAAATTTTAGAGCACTTCATGCTTCCCTCTGCCGACAAGCTTTTTGGAGATGTAAATTTCATTCTCCAGCAGGACTTGCCACCTGTCCACACTGCCAAAAGTACCAATACCTGGTTTACACACAACAGTATCACTGTGCTTGATTGGCCAGCAAACTCACCTGACCTTAACCCCATAGAGAATCTATGGGGTATTGTCAAGAGGAAGATGAGACACCAGACCCAGCAATGCAGACGAGCTGAAGGCTGCTATCAAAGCAACCTGGGCTTCCATAACACCTCTGCAGTGCCACAGACTGATCGCCTCCATGCCACGCCGCATTGATGCAGTAATTGATGCAAAAGGAGCCCGACCAAGTATTGAGGGCATTTACTGAACATTTCAGTAGGCCAACATTTTGGATTTTAAAAACCTTTTTAAAGCTGTTATAAAGTATTCTAATTTACTGAGATAATGACTTTTGTGTTTTCATTGGCTGTAAGCCATAATCATCAACATTAACAGAAATAAACACTTGAAATAGATCACTCTGTAATGACTATATAATATGAGTTTCACTTTTTGTATTGAAGACTTGAAATAAATTAACTTTTTGATGATATTTTAATTTAGTGAGAGGCACTTGTATCTGAGTTGCCTAGCTCTAGCACTCATGGCCATGTTCCTATTGGTGTCTTGTCCGATTGATAAGAGACGAGATTATGCACTATGTGTAGCACAGGCAATCAGATGATCACAGCTTCAAGTATCCTAAGGCTATGTGCCCACGATGCAGAAATGCTCCGGATTTTTCCTGAGCGTTTCTGCATGTCCCTGGCAGAAAAAACACATGCGGATTGTACATGCGGATTGTACAAGCGTTTTTCCTGCCAGGGACCAGCGGATGTGAAGCGTTCTTCACATGCATTTCTGCATGCGGGTTGACAAGCGCTTTCCAAGCGATTTTAGCATCACTTGGAAAGTGCTTTTCAACTTGGTCACACTATATAAATCCATGCAAACGGCATGGATTTATATAGTGTGACCGTAAAAGAATGGTTAACAATAAATCTATACTTACCTTCTGATGGCCCCCGCAGTCTTGCTTCGCTCCGTCCTGGCTGCCGGCAGATCGCGGTACACTGCACTAAAGGACCTGCCATCACATGACTATGACGTCAGCACAGGTCCTTCAGTCCACCGCGATCTGCCGGCATGAGGGGACGAGCGCATCGGGGGCAATCAGAAGGTAAATATAATATATATTTTATTCTTTTTTTTACAGGTACTATGGTACCCGGGTCCGGAGGAAAGTCTCCTATCGTCCGGACCCGGGTACCATCCGCACATTGGAACGCTTGGATTCCGCATCTACATATGCAGTGATGCGTAATCCATGCGTTCCAATGCAAGTCAATGGCGGCAAAAACGCAGCGCTTCCACAAAATAATTGGTAGTGCTGCGTTTTTTTCCGCAATGATAATCCGCAGCGGAAATATCCGCAGCATGTGCACAGCACATGCGGATTATCATTAGGGAACATGGCAGGCCTTCTTCCAAGCGTTTTTAAGCGTTTCTGCAGCGTTTTTTGCCGCTGCGGAAATGCTTAAAAAACGCATCGTGGGCACACAGCCTAAGGAGACTATTGAAGCATGTAAAAAGCAGAAGAAAAAGTTATAAAATTTCAAATGACCCCCCTTTTGCCCAATTCAAAATAAAACAATAAAAAATACACATATTGGGTATAGCCGTGTTCAGAATCGCCCGATCTATCAATATATAAAAATAATTAATCCGATCGGTAAACGACGTAACAAGAAGAAAAAAAAAAAATCTCCAGAATTACGTTTTTTTGGTCACCACAGCATTGCAATAAAATGCAATAACAGGTTGTCAAAACATCTACCTTAAAATGGAATCGTGCAAAAAATAAGCCTCGCCCAGCCCCAGATCCTGAAAAGTGGATACGCTACGGATATCAGAAAATGGTGGCATTTTTGTTTTTTACAAACTTTGGATTGTTTTTCACCACTTAAATAAAAAGAACTTATAAATGTTTTGGTATTTGCAAACTCGTAATGACCTGGAGAAACATAATGGCAGGTCAGTATTAGCATTTGGTGAACATGGAAAAAAAAAAAAAAAAAACCTTTTTGCAATTTCACTGCACTTAGAATTTTTTTTCCCATTTTCCAGTACACGATATAGTAAAATCAATTGCGTCATTCAAAAGCAAAGACAGAAAATCCCAAGGTTGTGAAGGGGTTAATATTACCTCTCACCTTTTGCTGTTACCAATAATGACTGTGGGAGGCACCTTTCAGTTGGGTCATATCTCACTTTAGTGCTTTTTTCCTACTTTTTAACCCAAAAAAATCACGTTCTGCTTAAATGTTGCAAAAACAAAAAAAAGTTTCAGACGTGCATGAAATCACCAATATTTGAAGCTATTTGAATCGGTGGTGACCACTAGTGTGAATTTTGTCCATTATCCTAATCAGTATTCTATGTAAAGTGCATGAAATCACTTTGTGGGATTGGATATTTGTGCCAAATTTTTCAAAACTTCATCAATTATGAATCAACACTGAAGACATATAAAAATTGTAAACTATGCCTACAATGGCAAACAAAATCAAATCTTTATGTAGCAATAACTGGAATGTTTCAACATATTAAAGTGATTTTGAGAGATTTTTTTGTGACATTTTATTTGATGATAAATGCAAAACACATAGAATTAAATTTACCATTATTTATAAAAATAAAAAAAAATCTGAAATTTGACATTTCTAAAAATTAGCAATTTTCAAACGTTGATTATTTGTTTAATTGAGACAGTCAGACTCATACCCACACAACATGGTTAAGACAGACATTAGGTAAATGCTATTTATCTGCACCATCTGTAAAATAGTCTTTTATTTTGTTAGGATGTTAGACGCTTTAAAATTGTAGCAGTAATTTTTCATTTTTCCAAGCAAATTTACAAAACGTATTTATTTAGAGAACTATTCAGTTTTGAAGGGGGGACCTATATTTTTGAAAACCCCCAAAAGTAATACCACTTTAAAAACAGCGCCCCAACAATATATTCAAAACTGCTGACGGGTAGTTTATTAACTCTTCAGGTGCTTTTCATTATTTGATGCAAAGTGGCATGACTGGAAAGAAAAATGTTATTTTTACCACCGAATTGTTGCTAACTTCTGAGCTGGTCACTATAGCTGGCAGATCCTAAGGCCGTTATTTGGCCATAAATTGTCATCACAACCATCAGGACCACACAGTCATGATCTCAGAGTGCCAATGGGGTTAAAGAGGTAGCCCCCCCCCCGCACTCTGTTAACCATCTAGATGCCGTAGTAAATATTGACACCAAGCATCTAAGTGGTTAAACTGCAATCCAACACCAATTGTGACTGATGCAGCAGGGTGTCAGCTATATTGTACAGCCGACAGCTGCTGCATTTTCACCCATTGGGGGATGCTATTCACTTATATCTCAGGTCAGTTTTAAGTCATATTGATGGTCACTAATCAGTTAAAAAAGGAAAAAAAAAACAAATCCATTAAAAACACCTTTTTAGAAAAAGTGCAAATGATGAATATGGCTCAAACAAAAGAAAGCTGCAAACACTGAAAACAAAAACCAGCCGTAAATGCTCTAATGAATTGGGCCCATGTCTATCACAGTGGTGGAACCGTCCTTACAGTCACACCGAATACTGCGCATGCTCCTCTCAATGTATTGGTGGAGATTTTAGAGTGCTCTCCTTAAAGGGGTTTTCCCCACAAATAAAAGTTCTTTTTAATCAATAGATCTTGGAATAATAATAACTTCCACAATTGGATGTGTTTAAATAAAATGTTCCTGTGCTGAGATAATCTTATAAATATTCCCCTGTGTTCTGGCTGTGTCTGACCGTGCAGGAACATGGTCTGATCATACCACATCTCCTGGGCAGGGGAGGACGCAAAAGAGTATACAGACATTACAGCAGGGGATCACAGCTGATTCTTTCTGTGAGGTAAAACATTGTTTATAAACAGGCAGGGTAATGTTTTACCTCACAGAAAGAATCAGCTGTGATCCCCTGCTGTAATGTCTGTATACTCTTTTGTTTCCTCCCCTGCCCAGGGGATGTGGTATGATCAGACCATATTCCTGCACAGTCAGACACAGCCATTACACAGTACACAGCAGGGGCACATTTATAAGATTATCTCAGCACAGGAACATTTTATTTAAATACAATTTTTTTTGTGGAAGTTATTATTATTCCAAGATCTATTGATTAAAATCATTAGTGAGAAAACCCCTTTAAGTACTGGATATTATTTTTCTTTTTAATAAATATTTAAAGCGTGCACAATGTCACCGGTATCAGAAAAGTGTACACAACAACTGTACTTTAGGAAGAAGATTATAATAATCTAATCTTCATATAATATGTCTACATTAGGCAATTCACCTCGTAACAGCCTTGAAGTTTTAACTCCAGAAGTCCCAGGTGAGAGAGAGCGAGGCAATTGTATTACTTCACTTCAGCTCCATCCTAAAGGCTGGGCTACACTATTACGCTGCTCTAGCAATACCGATGACCAAGAGGTAAGTGCTTCTATTTCCTATAAGAGTAACCATATGATGGAGCAGATTTTACACTGAAAACTGCATTACTGAATTGATCTCATGTAAGAATGCTTGTGTAATCCTTCTTGAGGCCATATTGCCACGTGCTGCCTATTTTCTGCAAGTGGACGCATCAAAATACACCAATAGCAATCTGCTCTTACTGCATTTTGGTACATCTTTTGTTGCGGTTTCCCCTATTTTTGATGCCCTTTTGGTGCAGAGTTGATGCGAGCATTTCTTGTTTTTTTTTGTTGTTTTTCTTGTAACGCAGAAAAAACTAGGATTCTGCACTTAAAACCGCAATTGTGTTTTTACATGCATTTTTTTCAGGTTCCTGGAACATGCATAGAAGCCTGTAAAATAAAAATGTACAGCTCAGCAGCTTTTTTAATCTGAGTTTGTTATACTCTGAAAACATTTTTCACCGGTTATTTTGCGTTCATATAAATTAATGTGTGATTGATATAAATAGGTGTTTCCTTGTGGCACAAATATAGAAGAAAAATGGGATTTTTGGGAATACTTTTTTTTTTATAGTGATCACAAAAACATTTTCACTAAACCTGATGAGTTCATTCTGCAGACTTGAGACCCACATTATCTGCTGTAAAAAGACTGGGCGGTCAGGAATTGGTTAACACATTTGGACAAAAAATGTCATGGTATATGTAAAACATTTTTTTTGTGAAAATCTTTATTTTCATGCAGATATCATCTTGTCTGTGTGCTATATTGATTTCTACTGAAACCTGAGTAGAAGCTAGGTATTTCCGTCCCCATTGTCACGAGGTTTAGAGGGATTTTTCGGAAAGTTCTGCAACTGTCCCATTCATCTGAATTAACCCCTAATCAAAAAAATGGACCTGATTTTTCGGAAATTTCTCAAATCTCTGCAATGTATGAATTCACCTTTTTAAAGGGCTTGTACACTATCTGGGCTACCCCTTTTTAACTGAAGCACCCCCGCTCACTCCTTGTAAAATAAAAAAAGATATACTCACCTCCTGTACCGGCGTCCAGTGATGTCTGTGCCAGGTCTCCCGAGGCTTGTATGCCACATGAGCCCTGCAGCCAATAAGTGGCTGCTGTCGGGCTACTGCGCTCTCGCTTTCTTCAGATCAATGTTAAAGAAGCGCAAGAAGTGCAAGTTTTCTGCATGGCCCTGAGTAGAGATGAGCGAACTCTAACAGTCCGTGTTACTGTTGGGGTGTTTCCCACGCTGTCATCTACGTGACAGTGCTGAAAACATGGGCTCTGATCGACAGTAACATCGTTATCGTGGGTCAGAGCACTGCAGGATCACGCTGTTAGATGTCGGCATGATCCCGCAGCTGTGACTGTGTCCCACGGTAAAAAGCTTACGGCGGGTGACAGGTGTCGGATGATGGGACTACTAGCCCCATCAGGCGATGCCTGCTGTTACAGTAAAGAGCCAGCGCAGGCGCCGCTGATGGGGCAAGTAGTCTCTCGTCAGCCGGCGCCTGTCCGCAAAGTAAAAAGATAAGTTAAAATCATTAAATATTAAAATAAAAAACACCTTATACTTTCCTACACCCCGATGCCTTTCTCTTCTGTAAAAAAACAAACAAAAAAAACCCAAAACATACTCGCCTTAACGCCTAATCCCCGATGCCCATGTCTCCTGTAACAAAGAAAAAATAATAAACCGCCGTAATCTACTTAATCACGAGTGTCCCACGCATATCTCATTAATAGAATAGCCACATCGTGAGATGTGACTATTCTATTCGGCAGCCGGCGATACACTGCCGGAGCGTTTATGCTCCTGTTAGTGTATCGTGCTGAGCTGCTTTGAGAGAGGTCACAGGTGTTCTATCAGCTGATGAGCTCCGGAGACCTCACTTACAGCACAGACGCTGCGTGAGAAAATTCTCACGCAGCGTCTGTGCCGTAAGTGGGGTCACCGGAGCTCATCAGCTGATTGAACTCCTGTGACCTCTCTCACAGCAGCTCTGCGTTATGCACTGACACAGGAGTGATTACACTCCTCTGCCAGTGTGTAGCCTGCTGTCTTGTAGAACAGTCACATCAGTGACTGCTGATGTGACTGTCCTACAAATGATCTGATCACCGTGGGACACTCTGGATTATTTTATCACGTCGGACGGGTGAGTATAAGGTTGCTTTTTTATTTTCTGTTTTTTACAGGGGACATTGGCATCAGGGGATTAGGCGTCAGGTGAGTGTAACAGGGTTTTTTATTTTTAAATTTGTAAAAACGGTGTTGGGCTTTTAGTTCCAATAAAATATTTTTTTCTTGCTGTGTCTTTATTTCCAAATATTTACTATGGGGTTAGTAATGAAGGCGTCTTATAGACTCCTCTCCATTACTAACCTGGGCTTCATGTCAGCTGGCAATACAAGGTTGACATGAACCCCAACCCTATTACCCCACTTGCCACCAAACCAGGGCAAGTGGGAAGAGCCGAGGTTAAGTGCCAGATTTGGCATATCTTCTGTGGAGGCTGAGGACTGATGTTATTAGCCTCAGAGGGGGCCTTTATCCATGGCTATTAAAATCAGCCCACAGCTGTTTGTTTTAGCCTTTGCTGGTTAGATTTTATAGGGGAACCCTACGTCAATTTTTTTTCTTGGCAGTGCCAAGATGCGACCGTCCTGGCTAAAAACCACTGAGAAATGAGCTTCTGCTGTGATGACGTCATATAGTTCACCACCGGTTATTGAGGCTGAGTTCCCAGCCACGCCAATGAACTGCGGTGAACTCTGTGAGATCACTGCTAGCAGTACTGCTGGAAACTCAGCCTCAATGACTGGTTGTGAACTCGATGACGTCACCGCTAGTCAATGAGGCTGAGCACGCAGCAGCTCATTTCTCAGTGGTTTTCAGCCAGGACGGTCACACCGTCCTGGTTGAAAACTATTTAGCCCAAACTTGGATTACTGCGTGGGACAGATCTTCGGACAGGTGAGGGATATGGTGTTTTTAATTTTTATTTTCTTACAGGAGACAAGGGCTTCAATGAAATGGGTGTTAGGTAAGTATTTTTGGGGTAAATTAAGAATCCTTAATAACAAATTGTTGTTATTTCAAATAAGACTTTATTCTGAGTGTTTGTCTTTATTTACATTTTGATTATAGGACTAGTAATGGATAGGTGCCTTATAGACGCCACACCATTACTAACCCGTGGGCTTGATGTCACCAGACAATACAAAGGTGACAACCTCACAAATATTACCCCACTTGCCACCGTCACAGGGCAGTTGGGAGAGCCGGGCAAAGCGCCAGAATTAGCGCGTCTAATCGATGCGCCTTGTCTGGGGCAGCTGCGGGCTGCTATTTTTAGGCTGGGCTGGGTAATATTCATGGCCCCTTACTAGCCTGAGACTACCTGCCCCCAACTTTAGCTTGGCTGGTTGTCAGAAATGGGGGGAACCCCACAACGTGATTTTTTTTTTTTATATATTTTATTTAAATAATTTAAACTGCTGTCAGTTTTGCCTGGCTGGTTATCAAAAATACAAGGGAACTCGCGTCATATTTATTTATTTTTTTTTTATTATTTATAGCGTGGGCACCGGCAGAGGAATAATCCCATCAGCCGTGCCTGCTGTCGCTGTTATCTGTGACCGCAGGCGTAGGCTGCTGGGTATAATAATAATAATATAATCACATCTGACAGCCTGGGAACCGCAGGTCTTTGATCGGCGATAATGATCTTACTGACGATCAGAGGCAGTGTTTGCCGCACTGTCATGCACATGACAGCGTGGCAAACACCCTATGTTCGCCCCCTCCCCTTTCATGTGAATGGGGTCCATGTTTTGAGTACTGTTATGGTACCCGAACTTTTAATAAACTCTTCAGCGTTCGGTTCACCCATCACTAGTCCTTATATTTCTTGTAGAATGATGACAGATCACATTTCCTCCTGGTTACTTCCATCTTTGGATGACAGACAGATCTCCTGGGACATGTATTGATTGCTATATGAGACTGGAGAGAAGTGTATTGATGGAGACATAGCTGGGGTTTTTTAATTACTTCTTGTTATGCACATCCTTGAAAAAATCTAGACTATGAATTAGGCTTAGGTTCTGATCTGTCTTTGTCCATCCTTGATTGGCACTGATATCGGATTATATTATCATTCTACCAGTCATAGCTTTTACAGCATTCATCCATAGGTGCTTTAATAGGCGCATGCACAAGAGTATTGCTATTTCTGGGGTAGACCCTTTTTTTTTTCTCACCATGTACACACCCTTGATTATAAAAATCTGCCTAGATCATGAGGGGTCACTCTGTTGCATACATTTTAATGTAACGTCCAGATAGTCATGGTGTAGAAACTAACCCCTTGAAATGTTATAAAGTTAGGGGGTTACTTTCAGCTTGAAGTTGCTTGTCTTTTGCTACAGAAATGTTTAAAGCCCCCATAGGTTGCCTTAAATAAATCTAGCAGAGACTTTCTGCTGGTTTGTCAACAGTGGGTATCATGTCTTAACTAGAGATTGGTGAACTTGAACGTTAAAGTTCGGGGTCCGTGCACAGACCCCGAATTAGGAAGTCTGTTACTGTTCGGGTTCGGCAGCCCGAACAAAGCTTCTTGAAAGACTGCAGCGCAGCCAATTAACAAGCTGTTCTTGTGTGGGCACTTCCGGCCCCATCACAGCCATGTCAAGTATTGGCACAGCTGTGTTTGGCCGATGAACCATGTTAAAAACATATACTTGGGTCCCCCCTATTTTTGATAACAAGCACAGGTGAAACAGACAGCTTTGGGCTGCCATTCTCAGGCTGGGAAGGCCCGAGGATATTTGGCCCTACCCACCCTAAAAATAGCAGCCCACAACCGCCCCAGAAAAGGTGCATCCGTTAGATAAACCCATTCTGGCGCTTTGCCCGGCTCTTCCCACTTGCCCTGGTGTGTTGGCAAGCGAGGTAATATTTTTGGGTTGATGTCAGCTGTGTAATGTCCGCTGACTTCAAGCCCAGAGTTTAGTAATGGGGTGTCGTCTATCAGACACCCTGATATAAACCTCAACACACCATCCAGATGTAGCAGAGTTGGAGATCGACATGGGATGGATTTATGGCGGACCGCTTTGGATTATTTTATTTTTTTAAAGGTAATAAATGGGTAAAAGAGGGTCGGAGAGTGTTTTGTACAATTAAAGGACTTTTCTGTGTGTGTGTTTATTACTTTTGACTACATGGTTAGTAATTAGCATGTCTGATAGACGCCTCTCCATTACTAACCTCTGGGCTTGATGTCAGTGAATATTACACAGCTTACATCAACCCCAAAACCATTACCCCACTTGCCAACACACAAGGGCAAGCGGGAAGAGCCGAGGCTAAGTGCCAGAATTGGTGCATCTAATGGCCCCTTCCCAGCCTACTAATATCAGCCCACAGCTGTCTGCTCAGCCTTTTCTTTTTTATTAAAAATGGGGACGTAATTTTTTTTAATAACCAGTAAAGGCTACGCAGACAGCTGTGTGCTGTTATTAATAGCCTGGGAAGCTCCATGTTTATTGCCCCCTTCCCAGAATAATAACACCAGCCTCCATCTGTCTGCTTTCCCTCAGCTGTTTATTAAAAATAAGGGGGACCCCACGCCATTTTTTTAAAAATTTTATTTAAGATACACACGCACTGCACTAATTATATATCTCACTGACCTCTTTCTTACTATGCACAGGCTCCGGCTGGTGAATACTCTCATCAGCGTCGCCTGCTCTCGCAGCGAGACCAGGCATACAGTGATGAGAGTAGTAGTCATCAGCCGACGCCTGAGCAGCGGTAACCTTTTCACTGCCGGTCGCAGCTGCTGGCTCACATTCTGTCCTCTGTGAGAACCGCAATACCCAGCGGCTGTGACCGGGGTTGACTTCAGTAAGGTTAACGCCTGTCAGAGCCGGATGTTCGAGCCCCCCATTCGTTGAATTGGGGTCCAGGTTCAGGATCAAGTTCGGGTACCGTTTTGGTACCAGAACCAAACTTTTTTATAAAGTTCGGCCAAACCGATGGACCTGGACGTCCACGGGTCCACCCAACCCTAGTCTTAACCCCTTTAACCCCTTTACCCCCGAGGGTGGTTTGCACGTTAATGACCGGGCCAATTTTTACAATTCTGACCACTGTCACTTTATGAGGTAATTACTCTGGAACGCTTCAACGGATTCCCCTGATTCTGAGATATTTTTTTTTCGTGACATATTGTACTTCATGACAGTGGTAACATTTCTTCGATATCACTTGCGTTTATTTGTGAAAAAAATGGAAATTTGGTGAAAATTTTGAAAATTTGTCAGGGGGAGATGTTTTCAGGACTTCAGTAGTATTGCACAGGTGAGATCCTGTGGCATTTTCTGATGCCTTGATTAATAATTCCATCTCCTGTGCAGTAATAAGGAAATCCACCCCCTCACCCTCTTTTTTTTTTTCTGCAGTTAAAAATAAAGAAATGAAAAAAATCAAATTGTGCATCGGAAAATGGCGGCAAACCGTTTTTTTTTCCTTGTTTTTCAAAGTTCAGAATTTATTTTTACAACTAAAAAAGTAAAGAAAAACCTATACAAGTGTACTGACCTGGAGAATCATGTCGCTTTTGCATTTTAATTTTTTTAAATAACAGCTGTCTTGTGTCCTTGATACTCATTACATAACTGTCTATTAAATACTTGAAGCCTTGGTCTAGCACGCGAGCCTTCGTA
Organism: Phyllobates terribilis; assembly: GCF_046119375.1. Classification (NCBI taxonomy): domain Eukaryota; kingdom Metazoa; phylum Chordata; class Amphibia; order Anura; family Dendrobatidae; genus Phyllobates; species Phyllobates terribilis. The sequence goes on along the minus strand of NW_027362761.1, from coordinate 64,444,060 downwards.
TCAGCACAAGCCCTACCTCCTGAACTACTTCCATCACCTGCGACCGTGCTGTGTCCTGTGCCAGGGCCCGCGCCGTGCAGTCTCTTATGCCTGTGCGCCGCTCCATCAGCCTGCACTCCGCTTGACTAGGGCTGCTAGTCAAATTTGAAGGTCCCAGGGTAAACATTAGGTATAACTAATGTTAGAAATAAATAGCAGTACACAATTTTGAACTATGTTTTTCCACACTGACTGATTCCCCTGGGTCAGTGGTGGCGAACCTATGGCACGCGTGCCAGAGGTGGCATGCAGAGCCCTCCCTGTGGGCCATCGGTTCAGCACAAGCACCACCACCAGTCTAATGAGCCAGCGCCGTCACCTGTGTCCACGCACTGTGTCCTGTACCCATGTGGCTCCCCAGCAGTCTGTTAAAAAAGTTGTCCACTACTACCTAGGATAGGGCATCAATGTATGATCGGCCTGGGTCCTGCACCCGGCACCCCCGCTGATCAGCTGTCATTGGTGTTGGCGGCGGCTGCCGCCGGCCGGAAGTGCTTACCTGCAGTGCGTGGCCGCCGCTGGGTACTACACATCCGCCTACCATTGAATTGAATAGAAGGCGGATGTGCAGTACCCCGCGGCGGCTACTACAGATGGATGGCCAAGCACTGAATGTAAGCATTTCTGGCCATCGGCGGGAGCCGCCGCCAGCACCTATGACGGCTGATGCTGGACCCCGGCCGATCATAGGGCATCAATTAAAGAAGTTGTCACTACTTTTTGAGGGACCTTTATTCCCTCATTGCCATTTTAAAATGGCAATCAGGAATAAGACTGTACCGCCACCCGGTGTCAAAAAATCTCCGGGAATTCAGCTACCTAGCTGAGACCCTGGAGAACATGATCAGGGCCATTTTTTCCGGTCCCCGATCACGTGATATTGACGGCGATCAAGTAAAGAAAAAAAATATGTCAAAGGAGAGAGAAATTAATAATGCCCCTGCGGTACCCCTGCCATCGCCGGGCCCTCCACCTCCTTCCCCTGGCCTGCGCTTCATCTCCTTAAAAAAAAAAAAAATGGCAGGCTCATGCGCAGTGCTCCCTCTGAGATCTGCTGGCCGGTACCTGGCAACAGAAGAACAAAAGATAATTTTTTTGTATTTGTTCCTTTTGATCACTGTGATTATCGATATCACAGTGATCAAAAGGCAATAATTAATCAAATCCCCCTTTGTCGTCCCCTTAGTCAAATAAAAATTATAAAATAAAAAGTGTTTTTTTTTTCATTCTTTGCAGTTTGGGTTGGGGTTATGCTTAGGGTTGTGTAAGGGGTGTTTTGAGGATAGGGTTGGGGCTGCGTTCTAGTAGGGTTAGTGTTGGAGCTAGGGCTGTGTTGGGGTTGCGTTATAGTAGGGTTGGGGCTGTGTTGAGGTTACGGTTAGGGTTGCGTTATAGTAAGGTTGGGGTTGTGTTGGGTTTATGGTTGGGGTCAGGATTTGATTTGTTTCAAAAGTAAAAAAAATGATGGCAATATAACGACTAGTGTTAAGCGCAAGTGCTCGCTACTAGAGTTTGCATCAGCTGCTCGGGTATGCACAGAGTATTGTGGGTGCTCGAGTGACATGCTAATGTATGAGTTGTTTTTTCTAAAATAAAACCTCATCATTCAGGTTAAATTGCCGTGTTGGCATTTTGCTATAAATAAGTGGGTTTTGAGTTGGAGTTTGGGCACTCTGTCTCTAAAAGGTTCGCCATCACTGGTCTAGCATTTATTTCCTCTCTATGAGGAGAGCAGTGTAAGCTGCTACCAGACTCCTCTTCTTGCAGTGATTTTTCTGCCTCTAGAAGAAAAGGAGCTGCAGATTTAAATTTCATTTTCTTTTCCTCCCTTGCTTCCAAGACCTCTAACTTTTTTTATTTTTCATTCAACATAGCCATATGAAGCCTTTTTTTTTGTGTTGTGAGTTATAGCTTTGAATGACACCATTCATTTTACCATATAATTGTACATGAAATTGGGGAAAAAATTCTAAGTGGGATGAAATGGTAAAAATTGCAGTTCCACAATTGTTTTTTGGGTTTTGTTTTTACAGCGTTCATTTTGCAATAAATGTGACCAGGCAACGTGATTCTCTAGATCTGTGTGAATATAGCAAAACCAAACTTGTATATTTTTTTATTCATTTATTTTTTAACCACTAAAAAACTTTTTTTTTTTCTTTTCACTGCATTTTTTGAGATTCCGAACTTAATTTTTCTGTCACTAGTGCTGTGTGAGTGCTTTTTCTTTGTGTGGAGGGTGTTTTTGATATTATTTTGGGGATGAGATGCACACTGCCCTGGTCTAGCAGCCATGATTGCCCGAACTGGAAACTGGACCCTGGGTAATTTGAATCTTTTTGCTCATCTCTCATCTACCAGTTTTTTGTTTTTTTTGTCACCCTTTATATCTTGAAAGCACTAGTGTTGAGTGGTAAAGCTTGGTATGTAATGCTTGTTGTGATCCACAGGAGACCATAATATTCCACGTATTGCATTGTGATCCTTTAGGGTTGTCCGGCAAAGTCTGCAGTCACTCTGTGATTGCAGACTTGTGAATCCTCACATTGCGCACACTGCATGCTGTGTGGAGGCGCCAGGAGCAGGTGGGTGCGTGACTGCAAGTATGTTATTTGCATACATTCGGTCACGTGCCAACTAGACGTGCACAGCCTCACTCAATACAATTGTATTGAGCTAGGCCAGACGCGTCTAGTCAGAATGTGGCCAGAAGTATGCAAATCGCATACTTGTGGGCACATGTCCGCCCACTGGAGAATCCCCACAACGTGCAATTTGAGGATTCACAAGTCTGCAATCACATACAGTGACTGCAGACTTTTAGCTGAAGACTGGACAACCCCTTTAAAGTGGCGTTAGAGATGTGATCAAAGTTAGAAGTGAAGCAATAATTCTCAGCTGATCTAATCCTTTTTCTGTGTCTTTCTAATCAGTGGACCTGTGTGTACGAGTTTCAAGAAGGTGCTCCCGTTCGACCCATCTCTCCTCGCTGTTCTTTACGATTAACTCACTACATAGAAGAGGCCAATGTTGGCCGGGGCTACATTAAAGAACTCTGTTTTAGCCCAGATGGACGTATGATTGCCTCACCACATGGATATGGAGTCCGATTGTTGGGATTTGATTCCCAATGCAGTGAGCTTGTAGACTGTATGCCCAAAGAAGCTGGGACTTTACAAGAAATTTGCTCCCTATATTCTCATAAGGATGTGGTCCTGACAACAAAGTTTTCTCCCACACACTGTCAGGTAGCATCAGGGTGCCTTAGTGGAAGAGTTTCCCTGTACCAACCGAAGTTTTAATTCCAGCATCAAATTGGAAATACCGGCTTTCCAGTGATTTAAAGGGACTCCACACATTTGGCCTTTACTTAAAAACTTTGAAATCTGCATTGAAAAATCTTTAAATAAAGGACAGTAAATGTATTCTTCAATTGAGCATCTAGTTTTCTGATTTGGATTAGCACAGGCTCAACTCTCCAGGTGAGAACGGTTCTGCGTAGCTTCACTTTAATAGTATCACTTATAATATGAAATAACAGAAAGAAGCCCATATGTAGTCATGACTGTAAAAGACTGTGGCTGTATATTTGGCATTATTTATTACTGTACAGTATGGTAAAATATTATGAGTGTGACTTTGAGCTGTGCATGGTGTTCTTTATCAATTTGGTGGTCTGGTTCCACGGTCCCACTATTAAAATGTTTAGCTCCTTCTGCATTTCCATATAATGTAGACAAAAGTTGCTTCAGGGTCTGACTGTTATCACGTTTGTTTAGCCCATGTATTTGCCTTTGCTAGTGTGCAGCTGGCATTTTAGATTTTTTTTTTTTTTTCTTCTTAGTAACGAAGACCATCTTATTCATTTTTATTTTTCTGTACGATGTTCATCCGTTTGTTTAAAATGTATTTCCTAATGGACTACAATGTTATTAAATTCTGAAAGTGCATTTATGCTATCATTTGTGCCGAATATCTGTTCTAAAGAGTTTTGTTTTTATCATGACTGTTTTGGTATAAAGAATAAATGATGATAGAAAATCTACCTAGAGAACAGTACCACCCAAATATGATTATATTTGCTATACACGCAATGACCGAAATAATATGTATCCTGCAGACTTGGCTCGTACCTACAGAAATGGCAATCAGAGCTCACTATAAGTCGGTCACAATCGGATACTGTATGACCTCTCCAAAGAAGAACAACCCTTTATTCAGAGCAGATTTCCTGTGCAGAATTTCACATTACTCCATATATTTAACATAGTATAAGAAAGGTAAAAGTATCACCGCGCTTGCTATAAATGTCAAGATAGTAGTAGTGAAAGCTGGATAAATGATATTCACGTGAAAATGGCTAAAATCCCAAACCTAAATAACTGAACCAATAAATATATTGAAGGTATATTAACGTGAAGTGACGTAAGTGAATGTCGCTCTTGGTTTCCAGGTACGCTACCGGCGAGAGCACCCTGTCCAATAACCATCCCTGCGGCACACAAAACATCTAAAGAGCACTTCATATGGATTACTTACAGGACCTTGATTTATATCTAGAACGTTACTATTCCCTATCTGTCTGATTGAATCTTATCCAACACCAGAGGTTTAAATCACCAACTCCATGGTGGGAGCTATTACAGGCACTACAGAGGAGAGCACTTTAACCCCTTCACGACCTTCGGATTTTGCGTTTTGTTTTTTTTGCTCCCCTTCTTCCCAGAGTCATAACTTTTTTTATTTTTCCATCAATATGACCGTGTAAGGACTTGTTTTTTGCGGGACGAGTTGTACTTTTGAACGACACCATTGATCTTACCATATAGTGTACTAGAAAACTGGAAAACAAAATTCCAAGTGCAGTGAAATTGGGAAAAAAAAGTGCAATTTCACAATTTTTTTTTTTTTTTTTTTAACCATGTTCACTAAATACTAAAACTGACCTGCCACTATGATTTTCCAAGTCATGGTCAGGTTTGCAGATACCAAACCTGTATAGGTTCTTTTTTAAGTGGTGGAAAAAAAAATCCAAAGTTTGATTATAAAAAAACAACTAAAAGCACCATTTTCCGAGACCCGTAGCCTCTCCATTTTTTGGGATCTGGGGCCAGATGAGGGCTTATTTTACATGTGCTGTGCTGTTTTTTTTTTATCGATACCATTTTGGGGTAGATCCGATGTTTTGCTCACCTCTTATTGCATTTTATTGCAATGTTGCGGTGACCAAAAAAAAAAAAAACGTAATTTTGGATTTTTTTTTTTTTTTTTCCCTCGTTATACAGTTTACAGATCAGATTAATTCTTTTTATACTTGATCGGGCGATTCTGAATGCAGCGATGCAAATGTGTTTTTTGTTTTTCTTTGTTGAATTGAGCAAAAAGAGGGTGATTTGACATTTTTATATATTTTATTTTTTTTACATTTTTAAAAGCTTTTTTTTTTTTTTTACTTGCTTCAATAGTCCCTTAAGGAGACTTGAAGCTGCGATCTTCTGATCGCTTGTGATACACATAGCTGGGCTTAATCAACAAAAATGATCATCTGCTATCAACGTTGGCCATGGGCTGGCATTAATAGCAGATCAGCAATGACCAGCACGGGGGTCTTCTGATTAGAGGTGCATGCCTATTCATGAAACTGGAGTATCTGACGAGTGATGTGCGCCTCTCTGTGCTACATCAGAAATCTCACTCTAGTCAGGTACTGGAGTAAGATTTCTGGCATATGGAACACCACAGCTCGTCATGAATTTGACAAGTGGCAGTTGTCACACCCCTGTTCTGCCCAATCCCTGCCCATTTTGGCTGAACTGAAAGAAACTGGGCAAAAACTCAAAAGATTTTACCCCAGAAATGTCTTTTGAAAGCTTTGATGAATCGGGCCCAATATAGTTTTTGATTCAGTAATTTACATTGGGATTTAAGCTGTTTTCACATTCAGGTGAATATCATTTATCCGACTTTCACTACCAGTGTGTCTTGACATTTATAGTAAATGCGGTGATACTTTTTACCTTTCTTATATTATTTTTATATTTTATACAGGACTCGTGTAAGATCACAAGCAGCTACTATAACTGAGCATTTCCTTTTGGCGCTAGTGTATACAGTATAGTTTCATATATTAAACATATTCTTTGATAGGACCTCCCCATTGATGACCACGTCTCAATGCAAATGCCATCTGATGAGCCTTCATTCTTTATTGGTGGATATCCCAATAGTTTGATGCCTGTCAAAGGCTGTTCCAGTATGTAATATCCTTCCTCTTCTATAGAATCCACAAGCATTCTGGCAGAGGCGAGAATTGGGAATTCGGCTGGAATGACATGCCTTCTTTTATGTAGTTTGGTTTATTCAAAGACAACAATGGATCCAAAAAGAAGACAAAGTATAAATGAAGGAACAATACTTTGCTAAAATGAGTGCGTGTAAATCCAGCTGTAGTTCTGTACTATACACAGAACTGTAAAGGCGATGTGTCGCTCCTTACAATATAGTGGTGCGCCACAATTTTTCTTTTCTTTCCAGCCGGTTTATGTAGATCTTGCAAGTAAAGATCCTATACAATACATTGTGCATAAGCTTCATACTGGGCAAAAGCATTGCCAGAAGCTGTAACTGGAGGATAACACTTAAAGGGGTTTGCCCACCAATAAAAGTCCATTTTAATCATTGTCTGTGTCTGACTGTGTACGGAGCATACCACATCTCCTGGGCAGGGGAAGAAGGAAAAGACAATACAGATATTACAGCAGAGGATTCATTTTGTGAGGTAAAATATTGTTTAAAAACAGGCAGTGAAATGTTTTACCTCACAAAATGAATCCCCTGTGTTCCCCTGCTGTAATGTCTGTATTGTCTTTTGCTTCCCCCCCTGCCCAGGAGCTGTGACCCCCTGCTGTAATGTCTGTATTGTCTTTTGCTTCCCCCCCCTGCCCAGGAGCTGTGACCCCCTGCTGTAATGTCTGTATTGTCTTTTGCTTCCCCCCCTGCCCAGGAGCTGTGACCCCCTGCTGTAATGTCTGTATTGTCTTTTGCTTCCCCCCCCTGCCCAGGACATGTGACCCCCTGCTGTAATGTCTGTATTGTCTTTTGTGTCCTCCCCTGCCCAGGAGCTGTGACCCCCTGCTGTAATGTCTGCATTGTCTTTTGCTTCCCCCCCCTGCCCAGGAGCTGTGACCCCCTGCTGTAATGTCTGTATTGTCTTTTGCTTCCCCCCCCGCCCAGGAGCTGTGACCCCCTGCTGTAATGTCTGTATTGTCTTTTGCATCCTCCCCCTGCCCAGGAGATGTGACCCCCTGCTGTAATGTCTGCATTGTCTTTTGCTTCCCCCCCCTGCCCAGGAGCTGTGACCCCCCGTGCTGTAATGTCTGTATTGTCTTTTGCTTCCCCCCCTGCCCAGGAGCTGTGACCCCCTGCTGTAATGTCTGTATTGTCTTTTGCATCCTCCCCCTGCCCAGGAGATGTGACCCCCTGCTGTAATGTCTGCATTGTCTTTTGCTTCCCCCCCTGCCCAGGAGCTGTGACCCCCCGTGCTGTAATGTCTGCATTGTCTTTTGCTTCCCCCCCCCTGCCCAGGAGCTGTGACCCCCTGCTGTAATGTCTGTATTGTCTTTTGCTTCCCCCCCCTGCCCAGGAGCTGTGATCCCCTACTGTAATGTCTGTATTGTCTTTTGCTTCCCCCCCCTGCCCAGGAGATGTGACCCCCTGCTGTAATGTCTGTATTGTCTTTTGCGTCCTCCCCTGCCCAGGACATGTGACCCCCTGCTGTAATGTCTGTATTATCTTTTGCGTCCTCCCCTGCCCAGGAGCTGTGGTATGTTCCGTACACGGTCAGACACAGACAATGATTAAAAGGAACTTTTGTTTGTGGGAAAACCCCTTTAAGGGTAGGTGTACATTAGTGATGAGCGCAAGTGCTCGTTACTCGAGCTGCTAGGGTGCTCGGGTATGCACCGAGTATCGTGGGTGTTCTAGTCCCCACAGCTGTTAGCCAGCCACAAAACATGCAGAGAGTACCTGACAAACCCCACATGTTTTGTGGCTAACAGCCGCGGGGACTCTAACATGTCGCTGAAGCCCCCGCGATACTCGGTGCATACCAGAGCACCCTAAGAAAACTCGAGTAACGAGCATTTGTGCTCATCACTAGTGTACATGTATTTGGTGTGGATTTTACCTCATGTAAAATGCTGTGGATTTCATACTTCATACTGATTCAGAAAACACCACAAGCACATAGCCACTGTGGATGGATCCCAACTAGTGATTAGTGAGCATGCTCATTTAACCCTTTAACCGAGCATCTACGGCATACTCGTATATAATGTCTCTGTATCTGCATGATTTACGGCTGCTAGACAGCCTCAACACATGCAGGGATTGTTTGCTTGTTTGTTAGGGAATCCTCACATGTGTTGAAGCTGTCTTACATCCGTAAATCATGCAGACACAGGGACTCGAACATAATAAGAGCATGCTGAAGCTACTCGGTAAGCACCCAAGCATGCTCGGTTATAGGGTTAAATGAGCATGCTCGCTCATCACTAATCCCAACCCTATCGTTTGTGCTGAAGTGCCTAGTGAGCCTGTGTAAAGGTCAATGTGAAGTGAGGGGGAGCAGGGTCAGCGGTGATTGTTGGATCCTGTGTTAGCGCTGTTTAAATGGATTGTCCACTACTAGGACATCCCCGTCTTGATCTAAATGTTTGGCCCTGATAAAATAAAAAAACGTATACTCCCCTCCCCTGTCGGCGCTGTTCCACCGGTGTCAGCACTTGTGGTTGCGGTGCTCCGATGTTGTTGTGAGTTAGGTGCCCAATCAGCGCTGGCATCACTGTCAACGCCTTCTGTAGAATTGAACATGAAGATGAAGTCAGGGCTGCGGCTCATCTCTCATTTCCTCTTCATGTTCAATTTGTCCAAAGGAGGGAACAGTGACTCCAGCGCTGTTGTAGCTCGTGAGCCCGATGCCCAAACAGCCGCACGTAAGCCCTGGAAGCGCGAGCGCCGACACCGCTGGAACGGCACGGGAGGTGAGTAGAAGCGGTTTTATTTTATTGGGGCCAAACATGGTGTTTGACAAGGAGTTGTGCAAGTAGTGGACAACTTTTTCAAGTCCTTATTCACACATTCATGTTTACACACGTACAGTAGGTGAAAAATGGTACCGGTTTCATCAGAGTTTTGAATCAGTGTGTCTTCAGTATGTGGTTCGTGTGTCCATTGTTGTCATCAGTGTGTCATCAGTGTTTTTCATGAATGCAGAAATAAATAAATGACAAATCTTCTCCTATACTTTGCAGTATTAAACAAGTAAGAGCACACAGACTGTGCACTGATGTCATGCATGTGCTTTACTTGTTTTTTTACAAACCCCATAAACTTGTATTGGCTCTTTTCATTTGAAATGCTGGAAAAAAAATGGACATGTCTCCGTGATTTTTGTACAGACATACAGTAAGTGAAAAATCATGGACCTGTGAATAGCACCATAGGGTATAACGGGTATGTGTTGCAGCCATGAAAAAAAAAACAGAACACATTCGTGTGAATGAGGTCTAAAGGCGATACCTCTGATGATAAGGAGAGTGCCGAAAACTCTTCCTGAAAGATCAGGAGTATGAGTCTAAAATATCCCCAGTGACCAGTGTGAATATTACAAGATTGTATTTTTTTTTTTTTTTTCCCATTAACGGTCGTAATCTGAAAAAATAAATTGACAAATTAAAAAACAAATATATGTAGCACAAAACCTGATTTAAACTTCCCTTTTAAGGGCTCATTCAGAGGTTGCTCCAAAAGCCAAGTTGTGACTTCGGAAATCAGAGTCTCATCATACTTCATTTTTGGAAAGAGGTGGAAGTCCAATGGTGCAAGGTCGGGTGAATAAGGGGGATACAGTAGAATTTCAAAGCCACAGGAGCATGCTTCCATTTGGGCAACATGTGAGTTGTGAACTGGTGCACTGTCTTGCAGAAGGTGGATATGACTCGCCCCCTGGGCCGTGGGGCACTCGGATCCGGGCAGTAGGGGAACGATGGGAGTAGTAGTGGCAACCCGGTTCCGTGGCTCAGGGTGGTCAGGCCAGTGGTAGTCCGTTATGTGCTGTTGATTATGTCCGACTACGCCACCCGTGGATTGCGGTTATTAGGAACCGCCGCTGCATGCAGACCGCTGGGGCTGATGAGGTGCGCAGTTAGGGTAGTATGACTCCCCACGGGAAGAGTGCGGCCCCAGGGCAGTATAATGGATGGTGGGAGTGATGGCGGTGAGAGTCCCAGTACCGGTAGTGCTGGACGCGCGAAGGAGCACACAGACAACAGGTTGCAGTCCAGGATCTTTACTAAAACAGGTAAACTGACCCATAAACAGTCCCAGCTAGGAGGGGACCTGGATGTCTGAGAGCAATTGGGAGATTGGCCCTGGTCAGGGTGAGGGTGTAGGCCTACCGTGCTTTCTGCGCTCCTTCTGGCTATCTCCTCCTGATAGGGTAACAGCCCACGTTTCCGAGCTTTCCGTGTACTCTCGCCTGTATGGCCTGCGACGTGGGTTCCTTTCTGCTCCCGGCCTGGTACGGCTTTACTGGTCCCTTCTGTTGTGGCAGAGCCTCCAGGCTTCTTAGGCCAAGGAATATACAGTCCCCTGCGGACTGGTTATCTGCTGTAGGATGTGGAATCCTCCCAGCCTCAGACACCAAAGTCTGGTAAATTAAGTCCTTTATCTGCCAAGACAGGCTCACTTCACCTCTCGTCTCTGGCTTGTGGCTCTCCTCCTGCCACACTTCCTCTTAGGTGCAATACAACTGTCCCTGCTCTGCTCCGGGACACGTCTCAGTGCTGAGACAGGTCATCCAGTTCTCTCTAACCCTGCCCCCAGTACCAGCTTTTATAGGGGCAGCCTGCTCCCCCTACTGGCCTGAGACAGGAGGCATGGCATGCTAATGTTCCCCTGACTAGAGAACCTCCCCCTTGCTCTCAGACACAGCTTTATTAGATTTTGTGGCATCCAGGCCAGGGTGACACATTCCCCCCTAGTAGAATTTTAGTACTCCGGGACTAAACAATAAACAAAGACAATATACATGACTATAAAACATTAACAGACAGACGGCGCACAGATTGAGTTCTTAAGGTCACAGTGTGGCCTGTGACCGGGTGTCCATATCACCAACCCAACGGGGAGCCTTAACCAGGTGGGGGTCTGTCCTACCCCAAGTAAGTCCTTTACAGTCTTAGTTCATTCCTTGGTTAGGCTCCAACGCAGTCCATACAAGGTCCCAGTTATAAAAAGTCCATAACCTTTGAGTCCTTACGGTAGCTGCAAGAAACTGAAACATAGAATTACCAAACATGCGTGTAACTTGGCAAACATTTCAACATTTGGCAACAGGGTTATTTACAATTTTAGTACACTCTATATTTTCCAGCGAGCGGGTATCTGCCCTTTTGTGCTCCTGGTTGATCTCCTTAACGCACTGTCTGGTGGTGGACTGACTTGGCTTTCCCCACTAGCGTTAGGGGTACAGCTACCAGCTGGGTGTACAGGTAGGGCAGGCAGCTGTCTGTGGGTCCTTTGGCTTACCGCAGGCATGGCAGGCTCACTGTCAGCAGAGGGTTGACTCTCCTGGGCTGCTGGTACAGGCTCTTCTGCCTCTGGAACCGCTTGCTCCTCTTCACCTTCCGGCTCTGGTGTTGGTTGTTGCTGTGCCGGTTGCAGGAAATGCAGGACGGGTACCACTATGGCATCATTTATGCGAGTCCAGGACTGAGGCAACTCTCCGAGAACGGTGCTGATCATTTCTTCCTTGTCCTCTGCGGGTTCAAGGTCACTCTGATCCTCTTCTGCACTACGGAGTTGCTCGGGGCATCTTTTGAGGTGGTCTCTGGAGACGGTGCTAGTGGTTTCTCCTCCGTCCTTGGTGATCACGCACACCTTCGGGTTGTCGTGATCAGACTGCAGTACGGTGTAGGGTTCCCTTTCCCACTGGTCGTCCAACTTATGTAGCCTTCTCTTCCGCTTCAGGACTTGCTCACCAGGTTCTAGGGGACCAGCAGGGGCGTGTTGGTTGAAGAGTTTTTCTTGCCTCTCTCTCACCTGGGCCAGGCTCTTCTCCACACTCTCCTGTACCATCTTTTACTGCAGTTGCCTTTCCGTATCCCAGTCTGTATCCGGGGAGGTGTCCTCAGGTGTTAGGACTCCCATCTCCAGGTCTACGGGCAGCTTACCTGGTCTGGCTCGCATCAGGTAAGCCGGGGTGCAGTTGGTAGCGTTCACCGGGATATGATTGTATAAGTCTATCAGGTCCGGCAGTTTTTCTGGCCACAGGCTGCGTTCCTCCAGGGGCAACGTCTTCAGGAGATCAATGACTATATTGTTCATCTTCTCACACATCCCGTTGGTTTGTGGATGGTAAGGCGTTGTCCGAATCTTCTTACAGCCTTAGAGGTTGCAGAACTCTTGGAAGATTTCAGCCTCGAACGCTGGGCCCTGGTCTGTCAGGACCTGGTCCGGATACCCGTGTGGACGGCAGAAGTATTGCTGGAAGGCTCTGGCCGCTGTTTGGGCTGTCAAGTCCTTTACCGGGACCACCACTAGAAAACGGGAATAGTGGTCCACGATTGTCAGGGCATAGATGTATCCTGACCGGCTGGGAGCCAATTTGACATGGTCCAGAGCTACCAGCTCAAGAGGCTGCGTGATGACGATGGGCCTCAAGGGTGTCTTCTGGCTGGCACGGTCCTTCCTCCTTAGATGACAAGGGCCACAGTCTCTGCACCATTTTTCTACAGCTCCTCTCATGCCAACCCAAAAGAACCGTCCTCTTAGCAGGAACTCCAGTTTCTTCCAACCGAAGTGCCCCGCTCTGTCATGGTAAGCCCCCAGGACCATAGCTGCATCCCGCCTTGGGACCACGACTCGTGCGTCTGGTGGTTGACAATCCTTCTGCACAACTTGCCTTCGTAGAGGAACAGCTTGCTCTTCTCCTTCCATAGCTGCTTGGCTTCCTCTGGGGCATCCGGATCCATGCGGGCGTCTTCCTGGGTCAACAGATCTTTCACCAGGCGGATGGCAGGGTCACTATCTTGGGTCTCGGCCCAGCTGTGGTGAGGTAGGGGATTGATCATCACGGTTGTTAGATCCTCCTCCTTCACGCTGTGGGAGTATTGAGCGGCTCCATACCGGTGAAACGCGGGGAGTTCTACCTCCTCCAGCTCTTCTGGGTCTTCGTCACCTTCAGGTAAGTGAGGCATTCTTGATAGAGCGTTGGCATTGGTTTTGCCCGCCCGGTACTTGATCACGAAGTCATAGTTGGAGAGACGGGCCATCCACCGCTGTTCCAGGGCACCCAGTCTTGCATTGTCCAGGTGTGTCAACGGGTTGTTGTCCGTGTACACGGTGAACTTTGCGGAGGCCAGGTAATGCTTGAAGCGTTCCGTCACGGCCCACACCACCGCCAAGAATTCTAGCTTAAAGGAGCTGTTATTCTCCGGGTTCCTCTCGGTGGGCCTCAACTTCCGGCTGGCGTATGCGATCACCCGTTCTCTGCCCTGTTGGTTTTGGGACAGTACGGCTCCCAGTCCCACATTACTGGCGTCTGTGTGGAGAATGAAAGGCTGGCCATAATCAGGGTAGGCCAGGATCTCATCCCCGTGAGGGCCATCTTTAGCTCGCGGAAGGACTCCTCTTCCGGTTTATCCCACTTGAAGGGTGGCTTTTGACTCCTGGACTTAGACTGTCCGATCAGGAGGTCCTGCATAGGAGCTGCCATCTTAGTGAACCCGGGGATGAATCTTCGGTAGTAGCCTACCAACCCGAGAAACTGTCTCACCTCTTTGATGTTCGAGGGGCTTGGCCAGCTCTTGATTGCCGTGACCTTGTCAGGGTCGGGGGCTACTCCTTCCGCGCTTACCACGTGCCCTAGGTACTGGACCTTTGGTTTCAGCAGGTGACACTTCGATGGTTTCACCTTCAGGCCATAGCCTGCCAGGGCTTCGAACACCTCAGCCAGGTGTTTGAGATGGTTCTCGTAGGTCTTCGAATAGACGATCACGTCGTCCAGGTAAAGGAGGACCGTCTCGAAGTTTCGGTGCCCTAGACAGCATTCCATCAGCCGCTGGAAGGTCCCTGGTGCGTTGCAGAGCCCGAAAGGCATACAGTTGAACTCACTCAGTCCCATCGGGGTGGTGAAGGCGGTCTTCTTGTCAGCCTCTGCCACAGGAACCTGCCAGCACCCGCTAGTAAGGTCCATAGTAGAAAAGAAGTTAGTTGATTTTAGTGCGGCTAAAGACTCTTCTATTCTAGGCAGCGGATATGCGTCTTTGTGGGTGATACGGTTGATTTGTCTATAGTCTACGCACATTCTCATGGTACCGTCTTTCTTTTTCACCAGAACCAAGGGGGCTGCCCAGGGGCTACAGCTATCTCGAATGACCCCAGCTTCTTTCATTTCTCTTAGCATGCCCTTTGCGTTCTGATAATGTGCAGGGGGTACAGGTCTGTGTCTCTCTTTTATTGGTGGGTGGCTCCCTGTGGGGATGTGGTGTTCTATCCCTTTTACTCTGCCGAAGTCTAGCGGGTGCTTACTAAAGACTCTCTCGTACTCCTGTACCACCCGGTAGACTCCTTGTTTTTGGTGCAGGGGAGTGGAGTCAGCACCCACGTGGAGTTTCTGGCACCAGTCCTCCTTTTGTTTCTGGGAGCCACTACCCTCCGCCTGTGGAGATGGAGGCAAGGGTTCCACGGCCCTGATAGCTTTGTGTTCGACAACAAACAGTTTGGCGAGTGTAGCGTACCTAGGTAAGTGTACCTCACTCTCCCCAATGTTGAGGATGCGGACGGGCACCCTCCCATGACGGACATCAACCACCCCCCGGGCTGTCAAAATGGTGGGCCTGCTGTCTGAGTACACGGGTTCTACCATGGCTTGGTAGTCTCTACCTCTCAACCCGATTGCAGTCCGACACCAGATCATCATTTCACTTTGGGGAGGCATGGAAATGGGGAATGGGTCACTAAGTCTTACGCTACCGATCTCACCACCAGACAGTTCTACCTGCTGCCGTCTCATCAGGGCTTTTATCTCCTTGTTGAGGACTCTCTGTTGGCTGGAACTAGCATTCACCGCCACCTGTTGTAGAATTACAATTACCTCTGAAAGACAATTTTCAATCACGTTAGTACCCACAGTTATTTTAGGGTGACTCTCACGACGGTCAATGTCCACAATAATTACTCCCTGTGCCGGTAGTTCAACTTTACCAATTTTAATGGTCATCTCCTTGAACCCCATCTGCGGCACGGGTAAGCCATTACTGGCGATGATGCTCAAGTTACTGTCTGGATACCGCGTTATATCAGCATCAGTCCAATACTGCTTAAAAAGTACATAAGGGATAGTGGTTACTTGCGACCCGGTATCCAGCAAGGCGCTCATGGGGATACCGTCCAGCACCACGGGTAAAACCGGGCGCCCCCCAACGTACTTATCACGCCAATTATAAGGGCCTGGTGATCTTATGCCTGGGGGTTGGCCCTCTGCCCCAGGTTGGACCCGTTTAAATTACAGTACCTGGAAATGTGTCTGGGCTGGTTGCATAGACGGCAAATGGGCTGTCCATCCTCTGCGTAGCGGTCTGTGGGCCTCCCTCGGAACGACGGGATCCTCCTCTGTCGACGCCACGGGACATCCTCCGGACTTGAAGCCAGCTCGATGGGTCTTGACGGGTCCACTTGCAACGCCTGGACAGTCCTGGTCAACGCCGCGACGCTCCTGGTCAGCTCCTGGACTTGGTGCAGGTCTTTCGACGGGGCTTGGTTCAGGGCCTGTGCATCAGCCCCCACAGGGTCCATAGAGGAGGGCGCCGCCTCCTGGTGGTAGGTGAGAGCAGGGCGCCGGGGGTTTATAGCGCCACTGGTTGCAGATTCACGGAGCACCCTTATGGCCCTGTCCTTAAATTGGGCAAAGGTCAGGTCGGGGTTCTGAAAGAACATGAGGCGCAGTTGGGCCCTGTGGGCGCTAGACAGCAGACCTTCTATGAATTGTTCTGTTAGCAGCTTATCCGTTTCCTGCACACTGCCAGTGTCAGTTTGTTGAATAGCCCTCAAGGCTTCCTGCAGATTTAGGGCATAGTCTCTGATGCTGTCCTGTGCCCGCTGCTTACATCCATAGAACCTCATTTTAATCTCAGCGGAGGTACGTGTGTCAAAGGTACCCCGCAGCCGGGCCAGAATACCCTTCACAGTCCTTTTCTCCTCAGTGGGCCATGATTTTACCTGCCTTTGGGCTGCGCCAGTTAACTGCCCTGTTACTATGCTGACCTTCTGTTCCTCTGTCAGGGGGTAGACTTGGAACAAACTGTACAGCCTTTCCTTAAAGTCAGTTAGGGCATGGGGCTCCCCTGAGTACTTGGGCAGCCAGGCCGCTCCAGGGATGTAGGGCAGGGAAAAGGGCATCACCGCTGCTGCAGCTGCGTTGGTGGTAGTGGGCGCCTCTGTGTCTGACATCTTCCTCCCCCCTAGTTAAGCGTGGCCTACCTTCCGACGATCCTCTTCTGTAGGCCACGGCTTCGCTGCTGCTGCTCTAGACGAGGACCTTGCGTCGCGTCCTGATGACGTCAGCGTCGCTCTCTCTCCCTTCCAGGACCTTGCGCAGCGTCGGTGCATGGGGCGGAGCTTCGGATCTTGCGCGGTTTGGACGTCCACGCCCCTCTTCTTTCCGCGCGGCGTTCTGAAGATGGCGTCCGATGGCGGGAAAGCGGCTGAAGATGGCGGGAACCGATGGTAGATGGCGGGAGATGGCTGGAAATGGCGGGAAACCTCTTTTCAGGTAAGTGCAAAGTCTTTTCTAGGCACGCAATACCCGTTTGTGGCGGGTTGGTTGCAATCCTGCCGACTACGCCAAAGCTGACTCTCCACCTGGGCCGTGGGGCACTCGGATCCGGGCAGTAGGGGAACGATGGGAGTAGTAGTGGCAACCCGGTTCCGTGGCTCAGGGTGGTCAGTCCAGTGGTAGTCCGTTATGTGCTGTTGATTATGTCCGACTACGCCACCCGTGGATTGCGGTTATTAGGAACCGCCGCTGCATGCAGACCGCTGGGGCTGATGAGGTGCGCAGCTAGGGTAGTATGACTCCCCACGGGAAGAGTGCGGCCCCAGGGCAGTATAATGGATGGTGGAAGTGATGGTGGTGAGAGTCCCAGTACCGGTAGTGCTGGAGGCGCGAAGGAGCACACAGACAACAGGTTGCAGTCCAGGGTCTTTACTAAAACAGGTAAACTGACCCATAAACAGTCCCAGCTAGGAGGGGACCTGGATGTCTGAGAGCAATTGGGAGATTGGCCCTGGTCAGGGTGAGGGTGTAGGCCTACCGTGCTTTCTGCGCTCCTTCTGGCTATCTCCTCCTGATAGGGTAACAGCCCACGTTTCCGAGCTTTCCGTGTACTCTCACCTGTATGGCCTGCGACGTGGGTTCCTTTCTGCTCCCGGCCTGGTACGGCTTTACTGGTCCCTTCTGTTGTGGCAGAGCCTCCAGGCTTCTTAGGCCAAGGAATATACAGTCCCCTGCGGACTGGTTATCTGCTGTAGGATGTGGAATCCTCCCAGCCTCAGACACCAAAGTCTGGTAAATTAAGTCCTTTATCTGCCAAGACAGGCTCACTTCGCCTCTCGTCTCTGGCTTGTGGCTCTCCTCCTGCCACACTTCCTCTTAGGTGCAATACAACCTTCTGTCCCTGTTCTGCTCCGGGACACGTCTCAGTGCTGAGACAGGTCATCCAGTTCTCTCTAACCCTGCCCCCAGTACCAGCTTTTATAGGGGCAGCTTGCTCCCCCTACTGGCCTGAGACAGGAGGCATTGCATGCTAATGTTCCCCTGACTAGAGAACCTCCCCCTTGTTCTCAGACACAGCTTTATTAGATTTTGTGGCATCCAGGCCAGGGTGACACAGATACCTTTGGTGAGCATGCCACGTCTCTTGGTTTTGATGGCCTCCTGCAATTTCCGCATCAGTGAAGCATAGTATGCCCCAGTGATCATGGTATCCTTTCCTAGGAAATCCATCAATACTACTCCGTGTTGGTCCCAAAATACTGTGAGCATGACCTTGCCTGCCGAGGGTTGGGCACGTGCCTTCTTTGGAGGCAGTGAGTCATGATGCTTCCATTGCATCGACAGAACTTTAGTCTCAGGATCATAGTGATGGACCCAGCTTTCATCCTGTTGAAAAAGTCCTCCTGGTTTCCATGGCACATCGTCAATAGAGCCTGAGAGCATTCAACCCGTTCCTGCTTCTGGAAAGCTGTGAGCAGCCGGGGAATCCAGCGAGCGGATACCTTCTGCATGTGAAGATGGTGTTGGATGATTTTTTTCCACGGACCCCACACTAATCTTGACATTTTGGGCTAGGTGGCAAATGGTTACGTGGTGATTTTCCAAAATGGCGACCTCCACTTGCTGGATGGTGTGTTCATCAATAGCAGAGTGGGGTCGCCATGGAATTGGAGCTATTTGCACTGAAGTCCGACCACATTTCAACTGACGATGCCAGTTCTTGACTACATCATATAATGGGGAATCATCACCATAAACCTCTTTAATCTCATTGAACGTCTCCTTTGGTATGCGGCCTTTCAAGTAAAGGAACTTGATGACGGCTCTGTATTCCACTGGGTCCATTATCAAATCTCACACCACTAGCACCTGTAAAATCAAGACCATTATCAGTTCTGAGTTGCAAATTGGCACGTAACCTATAGAGACACATAATTACTAGTGTTGAGCGAGCACTAAAATGCTCGGGTGCTCGAAGCTTGGGCCGAGCTCGCCGTGATGCTCGGGTGCTCGACCCGAGCAACGAGCCCAATGTTAGTCTATGGGAGACCCGAGCATTTTTGCGGCGGCACCCGCGGCAGTCTGTAGAGAGCCTAAAAAGTGCCCAAAACGATAGTGACAGTGCTCAAAAGACATGGGGACAGCATGGGCATCGCCCCAGGAAGCATTTCTGACCCCCAGGTCACTGGTGTCAACAACGTGGTCAGAGGTATTAAGCCACTTTTACGGGGTCACAAGAAAACGTTCAAAAACGAAACTGAAAGTGCTTTCCTGTGAAATATGTTAATGAATTTCCTTTCCAGGGTAAAGACTTGTGTATAAGGTAAAATAAATAACTAAAAACAAAAATACTCCTCCACACCTTGGGCTATGTTCACAAGTAGCATTTTTTATTCGTTTTTGCACTTCTGTATTGCTTTCAACCGTGACAAATGCATTCACCGGGAAATGTCATTTTAACATTTTTCAACCTTATCTGGCCATGTGCTCTGTGACACATGCACACAGTGCTGAAAAGACATGGGAACAGCATGGGGAAGACCCCTGGAAGCATCTCCGACACCCAGGTCACTGCCTAAATGTGTGCCCATCAGAAGTGATCCTTGCCGCATCAGAAGATGCAGACTTCTGGGGGCGGCCGGGTGTCCATAAACAGTCCCCAGCCACCCCTATTTGTCCGCTGAACTGCCCCCACACTTTTCTTAGCCTGGCCTGCTTTAGGGCAGCATTGGACGAGCCCACCAGAGAACCAGACTCCTCCGGTTGGCCCTGGCTTCTCCATCAGGGGAGTTGAGAGTGCCAAGGTGAGGAGCATGATGATGATAGAAGTTAGCATCTGCTTTGTTTTCTTGGAATGCAAGCGTAAGTGTGCAACCTGCCACCCACCCACCCCCAGGCTACAATACCATACTGCTAGCTTGCTTACAATTGAAATTGGGCCTTTTAGGCATGTGGAGGCGGAATCTGGCCACTACGTCATGGCTGCGTTGGCGGCCTGGTATTCATACTCAGTCCCCAGCCGCCCGGCGGACGGGTGTCCACGCTCGGTCCCCAGCCGCCCTGCAGCCGGGTGTCCACACACGGTGCCCAGCCGCCTGGGGGCAGCCGGGTGTCCATAAACGGTCCCCAGCTGCCCCTATTTCTGTTGTCAACTTCCCCCCACACACTTTTCTTAGCCCGGCCTGCTTTAGGGCAGCATTGGACGAGCCCCCCAGAGAACCAGACTCCTCCGGTGGGCCCTGGCTTCTCCATCAGGGGAGTTGAGAGTGCCAAGGTGAGGAGCATGATGATGATAGAAGTTAGCATCTGCTTTGTTTTCTTGGAATGCAAGTGTAAGTGTGCAGCCTGCCACCCACCCACCCCCAGGCTGCAATACCATACTGCTAGCTTGCTTGCACTTCAAATTGGGCCTTTTAGGTATGTGGAGGCGGAATTTGGCCACCACGTCATGGCTGCGTCGGCGGCCTGGTATCCATACTCAGTCCACAGCCGCCCAGCGGCCGGGTGTCCACGCTCAGTCCCCAGCCGCCAGGGGGCGGCCGGGTGTCCATACTCGGTCCCCAGCCGCCCCGCGGCCGGGTGTCCACACACGGTCCCCAGCCACCTGGGGGCGGCCGGGTGTCCATAAACGGTCCCCAGCAGCCCCTATTTGATGGGCAGCCTAACCACAAACACGTGGACAAGTGAATGTGGCCAGGGATGGTCCATCTCACTGGGTTAATATTGTGGAAGCCGGGACACAGTTGGACACTGGGATGCAACACGTCCTCCAGACATAGAGGATTGCGGGTCCTGGGTCAATCAGGCTTCAACACAAAGTTCAAAAGGTAGACAGCAGCAGTGGTCAGCCTCCTACACAACGAGTAAATTATTCATGATCATGAGGCCATCCATCTCCTTAGCTTTCTGTTCCTTGGAATGCAAGCGCATATATGTAGTAGCGGCTAGGCCTGAGGTGGTCAGCGTTTTGGCGCATATCCTACCTCCTCCGAGGATTGCTGGATGTTTTTCTGCTACTATCCCAGTTCTATGACTCCCGTTAAAACAAAGCTTCAGGTGATGAATGATGGATGAGGTGGTGGCAAAGGAGAAAGAGCACGAGGAACAGGGACCATTCACATCAATATCAGGCCAGTCAACCACACATGTCTTGTAGGATATGTTTCTGTACCAAAAGGAGCGGTTCGGCTACACAGTTATAGGGCATACAGTGAGTGCAATGCCTTCCAAAAATTTCGAGGCACTCCAATGCCCCTTGGAAGTGACATAGAGGTCAGAGGGCCTTAACTAAACCATTTTTTCCATTTATAGCAACTGGGTCTCCTGTGCACTGTTGGCCTAAGCAGTGAATGGAAGGCTTTATGAGGAACTACAATGGCCCTTGAAACAGACGTGGATTACAGCATACTAAAAACCTTCTACCCATTATTGGGGAGTGGGTCTCCCTTAGTGTTCGCCTATGCATTGAAAAGCAAAAGCTGACTAAAATTAGGAGGAAATGCAATGCCCGTTGGAAGAGTCATGGAGGTTAGAGTTAATTAAAAACAACATTTCAATGCCCCTTGGAAAAGCTGTGGAGTTCAGAATGGTTTAACAAGACGGTTTTAATGCCCCTTGGAAGAGACGTGGAGGTCACAGTAGCTTAACAGGACGGTTTTAATGCTCCTTGGAAGAGTTGTGGAGTTCAGAGTGGTTTAACAAGACGGTTTTAATGCCCCTTGGAAGAGACGTGGAGGTCGCAGTAGCTTAACAATACGGCTTTAATGCCCCTTGGAAGAGTGGTGGAGGTCCCAGTGGAATAAAAAGACAATATCAATGCCACTTGGAAGAGTGGTGGAGGTCGCAGTGGAATAAAAAGACAATATCAATGCCCCTTAAAAGAGACGTGGAGGTCACAGTAGCTTAACAAGATGGTTTAAATGCCCCTTGGAAGAGACGTGGAGGTCACAGTAGCTTAACAAGACGGTTTTAATGCCCCTTGGAAGAGCTGTGGAGTTCAGAGTGGTTTAGCAAGACGGTTTTAATGCCCCTTGGAAGAGTAGTGGAGGTCGCAGTGGAATAAAAAGACAATATCAATGCCCCTTGGAAGAGTGGTGGAGGTCACAGTAGCTTAACAAGATGGTTTTAATGCCCCTTGGAAGAGTGGTGGAGGATGCAGTGGAAGAAAAAGACAATATTAATGCCCCTTGGAAGAGACGTGGAGGTCACAGTAGCTTAACAAGACGGTTTTAATGCCCCTTGGGAGAGTGGTGGAGGTCGCAGTGGAATAAAAAGACAATATAAATGCCCCTTGGAAGAGTGGTGGAGGTCCCAGTGGAATAAAAAGACAATATCAATGCCCCTTGGAAGAGTGGTGGAGGTCGCAGTGGAATAAAAAGACAATATCAATGCCCCTTGAAAGAGACGTGGAGGTCACAGTAGCTTAACAAGATGGTTTTAATGCCCCTTACAAGAGCCATACAGTACAGCATCTTAAAAACATTATTCCCATTATTCGGGAGTGGGTCTCCCATAGTCGTTGCCTATGCCTTCCAAGCAAAAGCTGCCAAAAATTAGGACGGAGGAACTTGCAATGCCCCTTACAAGAGCCATGCAGTACAGCATATTAAAAACATTATTCCCATTATTTGGGAATGGGTCTCCCATAGTCTTTGCCTATGCCTTCCAAGCAAAAGCTGCCAAAAATTAGGAGGAAATGCAATGCCCGTTCAAAGAGTCGTGGAGGTTGGAGTTAATTAAAAACAACATTTCAATGCCCCTTGGAAGAGCTGTGGAGTTCAGAGAGGTTTAACAAGACAGTTTTAATGCCCCTCGGAAGAGACGTGGAGGTCGCAGTAGCTTAACAAGACGGTTTTAATGCCCCTCGGAAAAGTGGTGGAGGTCACAGTAGCTTAACAAGATGGTTTTAATGCCCCTTGGAAAAGTGGTGGAGGTCACAGTAGCTTAACAAGACGGTTTTAATGCCCCTTGGAAAAGTGGTGGAGGTTACAGTAGCTTAACAAGACGGATTTAATGCCCCTTGGAAAAGTGGTGGAGGTCACAGTAGCTTAATAAGACGGTTTTAATGCCCCTTAGAAAAGTGGTGGATGTCGCAGTAGCTTAACAAGACGGTTTTAATGCCCCTTGGAAAAGTGGTGGAGGTCACAGTAGCTTAACAAGACGGTTTTAATGCCCCTCGGAAGAGACGTGGAGGTCCCAGTAGCTTAACAAGACGGTTTTAATGGCCCTCGGAAGAGAGGTGGAGGTCGCAGTAGCTTAACAAGACGGTTTCAATGCCCCTTGGAAGAGTGGTAGAGGTCACAGTAGCTTAACAAGGCGGTTTTAATGCCCCTTGGAAAAGTGCTGGAGGTCGCAGTAGCTTAACAAGACGGTTTGAATGCCCCTTACAAGAGCCATACAGTACAGCATCTTAAAAATATTATTCCCATTATTGGGGAGTGGGTCTCCCACAGTCTTTGCTTATGCCTTCCAAGCAAAAGCTGACAAAAATAAGGACGGAGGAACTTTCAATAATGGCAACACGGACCACGGTCACCCTGGTGGTATAGTGGTGGTGGAGGCTGAGGATAAGGAGAAGAACATAAAACAGCCAAAATGAGGAAGTGTATACCCATGTGTGGGTGTGAAGCGGTGCATGTGAATACACCTCCCGAAATAACACAGTGGATTTGACTTTATGTTACTCTGCTGTCATTTGGTGGTGATGAGAAGTCTGGCCCATTCCAGCCCTTGTTCATTTTGATAAGGGTCAGCTTGTCAGCATTGTCAGTTGACAGGCGAGTGCGCTTATCAGTTATAATTCCCCCAGCGGCACTAAAAACACGCTCCGATAACACGCTAGCGGCAGGGCAGGCCAGGACCTCCAAGGCGTACAGAGCGAGTTCATCCAAGTGTCCAGCTTGGATACCCAATAATTAAAAGGCACAGAGGAATCAGGAAGGACGCTGGTACGGTCGGCAAGGTACTCCCTCACCATCTTTTGAAACTTTCCACTCCTTGTGAGAGTACCCCGCGCCTCAGGGTCTGTCCGAAGGGAGAGTCTGAGAAAACTGTCCCAGAACGTTGACAGTGTTCCCCTGCCTCTGCTGGATTGGAGTTGCGTCTCTCTCGCATGTACGCCTTGGTTGGGCAACGAACTGTGACCTCTGCTGCTAGCGTGTTCAGATGGGAATTTTTT
The DNA here is from genome assembly GCF_046119375.1 of Phyllobates terribilis. NCBI lineage: Eukaryota > Metazoa > Chordata > Amphibia > Anura > Dendrobatidae > Phyllobates > Phyllobates terribilis. The sequence goes on along the minus strand of NW_027362761.1, from coordinate 64,420,007 downwards.
TTAACAGTTCTGCAGCAAGGGCCATAAAGTCAGCCATGCGTGCCAGACTGGTAACGGGCAAGACTTCCGTGTCCTCACCAAGATGAAGACATGCTCTCCTCCTCCTCCTCCCCCCTGTCCTCTGGCCACCCACGCTGAACTGACGGTATGACAGTTGTACAGGTACTACCGTCTACAGCGCATGATACAAGCTCCTGTTCTTCCTCCTCCTCGTCCTCCTCTCCCTCATTGTCCCCCAATGCACGTTGGGATGAGATGAGGCTGGGCTGTGTGTAATCAACTGCTACGGCTTCTTGATCCATCTCATCATACTCTGGCTGCAATGCCTCCTCTTTAATTCTCTGCAGAGAGCGTTGCAAAAGACAGACAAGTGGAATGCTGATGCTAATGATGGCGTCATCGCCAGTCACCATCTTGGTGGACTCCTCAAAGTTTGTCAGGATGGTACATATGTCAGACATCCAGGTCCACTCCTGAGGTCTTATGTGTGGAGTCTGACCTGAATATCGACGGCCTTGTTGCAGCTGGGACTCCACAACTGCTCTCTTCTGCTCACAAATCCTTTGCAACATGTGGAGGGTAGAGTTCCAATGTGTGGGGACATCACACACCAGTCAGTGTGACGGAAGCTGCAAACGCTGCAGCAACACAGCAAGGGCGGCGGAAGCTGTAGCCGACTTGCGAAAATGAGCTGACAGGCGGCGTACTTTGATGAGCAGATCTGGCAACTCGGGGTATGATTTAAGAAACCGCTGAACCACGAGGTTAAGCACATGAGCCAGGCATGGTACGTGTGTGATCTCGCCTCGCCTCCACCAGGTTACGGCCATTGTCACACACGACCATGCCTGGATGTAGGTTCAGCGGTCTCAGCCACAGATCTGCCTGCTCTTTCACAGCTGTCCACAACTCACAAGCAGTGTGAGGTTTCTCACCTAAGCTTATGAGTTTCAGCACAGCCTGTTGCTGCTTGGCGAAGACTGCAGTGCTTCCAGCTTGTAACTGATGTGGTGATTTCTGAGATGGAGGCTGAACATGAGGAGGAGGAGGAGGAGGAGGAGGATGATGCGCAGGAGCTGTACACTGTGGAGGCAACTGTGACTGACATAGGGCCCGCAATCCTCGGTGTGGAGAGGATGTGTTCCGTCCCAAGGTCCGACTGGGTCCCGGCTTCCACTATATTTACCCAGTGTGCCCTCAGGGAGATGTACCGTCCCTGGCCACAAGCACTTGTCCACGTGTCCGTTGTCAGGTGGACTCTCCCAGTAACTGCGTTGTAGAGGGCACGGCCGATGTTTTGGGACACGGGCTTGTGTAGTGCGGGGATGGCACACCGGGCAAAATAGTGTCGGCAGGGGACCGAGTACCGAGGGACGGCCACCGCCATAAGGTTGCGGAAGGATTCCGTCTCCACCAGCCTAAAAGGCAGCATTTCCAACGCAAGCAGTCGTGAAATGTGCGAATTTAGGACTGTGGCCTGTGGCGCGTTAGCTGCGAATTTGCGCTTTCGTTCAAAGGTCTGGGATATGGACAATTGAACGCAGCGGTGGGACGTGGACGTGGACATTGATTCTGTTTCTTCAGAAACTGCCATAACAAGTGAAGACTGAGAGGAGGGGGCATCTTTGCATGCAGTATGGACAGGGGATTGCCTTGCACACACAACAGGGGATTCTATTGCACGCACAACAGCGGAAGAAGCAGTGGTGACACCCGCTGACACTGGTCGTGGACCCTGGGGTTCGCCCCACAAAGTCAGGTGCTTTGCTGCCATGTGCCTGATCATGCTGGTGGTGGTCAGGCTGGTAGTTTTGTCACCCCTGCTGATGCTGGCATGGCAGGTGGTACAAATGACCTTTTTGGGGTTATCAGCAGAGTCTATAAAAAAATTCCAGACTCTGGAAGACCTACAGGTTGTACTGGCAACGTCCCTCGTGGTAGTGTTATGGGGAACTGGTGCCTGCCTTCTGTGTGCGGCCACCACACTGCTTCTTCCTGCCTGTTGGGGTACTCTGCCTCCCTCACCCCGTGTGCTGCTGGCCTCGCTCTGTATGTCCTCCTGCCACGTTGGGTCAGTTACTAGATCATCCACCACCTCCTCCTCTTCCACTTGCGCACTACGATCCTCCTCCTCACTTCCTGGCAATTGTGTCTCGTCATCGTCCACCTCTTGTTACAAACTGCCAGCGTCGACTTCCTGTGGCCGTGGCTGTTCAAATATTTGGGCATCGCTACATGGGATCTCCTCTTCCACCACTTCAAGCGGAGCAGGCGAGGGGCACTGTGATGAAAGCCGGCCGGTGGGTGCAGCTCTCTGGCGCCCCCTTACCTCTCAGGTCAGTCAAGGTACTGCACCTAGAGAAAGTAGTGCCAGGTAGCTGCAACCAGCGCAGGGAACACGGTAGTGTGTTATCCCTTCAACGTCACTACACAGCACAACTCGCTAGCGCCCTCTTAGCCTCAGGTCAGTCAAGGAACTGCACCTAGGATAAGCGGTCGCCAGAGAGACTGTCCTGTAACCTACTGGGTATCGGGGCCCTCTGTAGTGAGGGCGGTATATATATCTTCCTTGGCCGCGCCAGGAATATATATATCTGAACCTCCGACCGTCACTACTAGCCTTCCCCAATCCCCAGTTGGTATGCTGCCACCAGTCCCTATTTTAGATATACGCCCAGTCCGTGAATGGGCCTATATCGGGTCAGGAACCAACCCTGGGTAGCGTTTTTGGCTTGAGCCGAGCTCACACGGACGTGCGTTCGTTATGCAGAATAAAAGGCAGGCCCACAATTACTTGAGGTAATTGATTATAATAATACACTAGATACACGATATACAACTAAATATACACAGGTATAAGGTCAGGCTAAACTATACAACAATGGAATACAACACACAGAATCACCACAGCATATCAGTTACCGGTTTCTTGATTTTCTTGTGACGCAGGGAGAGGATTCTGCGGTCGCAGGCACGGTTCTTTGTTACAGGCTGAGGCCTACCACCGCATGGTCAAACTGCTCCTCCCCTTGGTGGCCTCAGCTGGTGCTCAGATGTTCAGCACACCACTCTTGGGTCAAGACTGACTTGTCTCTTGTCTGTCCTGCTATCTTACCTGCCCCGTCCCGCCCACTGCTGGTGAGGTCAGCTGGCTCAGTCTCCACCCTCAGGTCTAACTTCGATCAGAAGCCCAAATTCTAAGGAACCCAATAACTTCTTCTGGGATGGTCTCAGGATACCCACAGGGGTTCCCACGGATTCGGGCCGCCGTAACCGACCTTTTGATATCAATTATGATACCATACGGTCCTCAGGAATGGCTCAGCGCTATATCTTGGCTTCCAGAGCACGTACAAACGTCTACCGCGGAGGCTTGTGTGCGCAATGGCTCCGGGACGCCGTGATGTTTTTTTATTGGCCCATCCCACGCAACATGCGTGTACTTTTCATGTTTCTATATCTTATGCCTCCATGCTTGTGACAGACAAAGAAACTAGTCCTATGGGACAAATGGTCAGTTACAGATGGACGAAGCACCCCCCCCTGCTGGCTGTGTTTCCTCTCGAAGTCTTTGAAGCTCCTAGCATTCAAGTGTTAAGTAGGCTTCTTATCTTACAGGAGCCTGGATGGGGGGAAACTATCTAGTTGACGTTTTAACAGAAGGTCCCAAGGGTGGGGGCTGCTGAAGTGTGGCCATCCCTGGATATGATTTATCATTACCAAGATGGCGGCTACAGGTTCATCACACCTCCCCCTATACGAGGGCGCGAGGGGGTAGCACATTCCTGTGTTCCCCCGTGCGTCCTTCTGCACCCTCCCCTTGCCGGGATAACCCGTCAGCGTTACCGTGGTCACGGCCTCTTCTGTGGCGAATGGAGAAGTGGTACTGCTGGAGAGCGAGGCTCCAGCGTAGCAACCTGCCATTCGACCCAGAGACCGTGTGTAACCAGCTGAGGGGGTTGTGGTCCGTCTCCACGGTGAAATGGCTCCCGTACAAGTAGGGCTGCAGACGCTGCAGGGCCCATACAATTGCCAGGCATTCTTTTTCCACCGTGGAGTAAGCCACCTCCCGGGGCAGTAGCTTCCTGCTCAGGTACAAGACAGGATGTTCCTGGCCTGTCGTGTTGACCTGACTTAGCACAGCACCGAGGCCAAAGTCACTGGCGTCGGTCTGTACCACAAACGGCCGGTCGAAGTCGGCAGCTTGCAGTACAGGGGAGCTACTTAGGGCGGCCTTGAGTGCCCCGAAAGCTGTCTCGCAGGCGACTGTCCAGTCGACTGCGACGGGCAGCTTCTTCTTGGTGAGGTCCGTCAGGGGCTTGGCCAGGGTGCTATAGTGTGGGACGAACCTCCTATAGTACCCGGCGGTCCCCAAGAAGGACATCACCTGCTTTTTGGTCCTAGGAGTGGGCCAGGATGCGATGGCATCCACTTTCCCCGGTTCTGGCTTCAGAACCCCCCCGCCTACCCGGTGACCCAGGTAGAGGACCTCACTCATGCCCAGCTGGCACTTTTCCGGCTTGATGGTCAAGCCTGCCCGGTGGATCCGACCGAGCACCTGCCGCAGGTGCTCTAGGTGATCCTCCCAAGTGGGACTGAAGACTGCAATATCGTCCAAGTACGCAGCCGCGTACCCTTCAAGTCCCTCAAGCAGCGTATTGACCATCCGCTGAAAAGTGGCAGGGGCATTCTTCATGCCGAATGGCATCACTGTGGACTCGTACAGTCCAAAAGGGGTGATAAAGGCAGAGCGTTCCCTTGCCGCGGGGGTCAGAGGAATCTGCCAGTACCCCCGGCTCAGATCCATGATGGTCAGGTACTTAGCCCCGGCCATCCGATCGAGCAGGTCATCGATGCGTGGTATGGGGAACGCATCGGTGGCCGTTACAGCGTTGAGCCCCCGGTAGTCCACGCAGAACCGTGTAGTTCGGTCCTTCTTTGGTACGAGGACTACAGGCGAGGCCCACGCGCTGCTGGATGCCTGGATCACCCCCAGCTTCAGCATCTCGTCTATCTCTTGGCGCATGTTTCCCTGCACCTCGAAAGAGACCCGATATGCTGAACGCCGGATCGGCGGGTGATCGCCAGTGTCCACGTCGTGGACAGCCATCTCAGTCCTTCCGGGCAGGCTGCTGAACAGCCCCCGGAAGGGGTGCAGGGTGGTCCCCAGCTGGGACCGTTGGTCCTCCGTGAGCTGGTGGCCAACCCCCACATCCTCGATGGACCCACCCGCCTTGGCTTGGGTGAGCAGATCCAGGAGGGTTTCTACCTCTCCTTCCTCGGGAAGGTTGCACACTGGGTGGGCAGTCGCTTCCCGCTCATGATGAGCCTTCATCATGTTCACGTGGAAGGCCTTCCTCCTTCCACGGGCGTGATCCAGGGTGACCAGATAGGTGACGGCATTGAGTTTCTGGTGCACGAAGTAGGGACCTTCCCAGGCTGCCTGAAGCTTGTTCTGTGGTACGGGGACCAGTACCCACACCTTTTGACCCACCTGGTAGGTCCTCTCACAAGCATTCTGGTCGTACCACCGCTTCTGGTCGGCCTGGGCCTGGGCCATATTGTCCTGCACCAGCTTTGCCAAGGCCATCATCCTGTCCCGGTGGCGCACGACATACTCGATGACCGACACCTCGGGGGTGGCCAAATCCCCTTCCCATGCTTCCTTCACCAGAGCCAGGGGGCCCCGTACCCGTCGCCCGTACAGGAGCTCAAAGGGGGAGAACCCCGTTGAGGCCTGCGGAACCTCCCGGTAAGCAAATAGGAGGTGTGGGAGGTAACGCTCCCAGTCTCTCCCGTGGGAGTCGACCAACATCTCAAGCATCTGCTTTAAGGTGCCATTGAACCGCTCACACAGGCCATTAGTCTGTGGGTGATACGGGCTGGCCACCAGATGTTGCACCTGCATTTGCTTACAGAGGGACTCCATCAGCCGCGACATGAACTGGGTCCCTCGGTCGGTGAGCATTTCTTGGGGGAAACCCACTCTGGAGAAGATCTCCAGTAAGGCGGTAGCCACCTTGTCGGCCCGAATGGACGACAAAGCTACCGCTTCCGGGTACCGGGTGGCATAGTCCACTACCGTGAGTATGAAGCATTTCCCGGAGTGGCTGGGAGTGGACAGAGGTCCAATAAGATCCACAGCGACCCTCGAGAAAGGCTCTTCGATGATTGGCAGAGTTACCAGTGGGGCTTTGGGGCGCGGCCCCGCCTTCCCCACCCTCTGACAGGTGTCACACGAACGGCAGTAGGCACCCACCGCGGCTCCCATCCCAGGCCAGTAGAAATGCTGAGCTATCCTGGCCTTGGTTTTAGCGATCCCTAGGTGTCCGGCCATCGGAATCTCGTGTGCGATCCGCAACAATTCCGCCCTGAACGGATAGGGTACCACTAACTGTCGGTCCCTGGGCCACGCCTCCGGTGAACCCTGCTGGACCGTTACCCGGTACAGCCGTCCCTGGTCCCAGACCACACGCTCGCAGTCTGACTCCATGGGAGGCTGTGCCGCCTGTTCCTTGAGAGCTTTCAGGCTGTCGTCTGCTTCCAATGCAGCCTGAAATTCCTGACTTGATGTGGCCAGAATCGACGAAACTGCCACATCCTCCGTCAGCCCCTCCGGGCATGTCACCTGGCCGCTGTCTGACCCGGCAGACACTTGGTCAGAAGTGGGGAAGCCGTCGGACCTCTGCAAGGCTCCTTGGGCTCCGGCGCTCCCACTCCTGGTGACAGCGGCTATGACCGCTGTGACCGTGGGTAGTGCCTGCTTCCCCTCTGTTTCTGACCAAGCCGCCCGATCAGGCAGGCTTCCTAGGCCTTTGGACATCTCGGATGTGGGGAACTCCTGCCCTGGGGTCTTACCTGGCGGCTCCTCTCTTGGGACACCCCCACCTCCCATGGCCTGTTCCTCCCCCTGCAGTGGGCCTATACTCAGCAGCCTGGATACCCCTGGGAGCCCTACACTGCCGGTAGCTGCCCCCCTCTCCATCCCTGAGCTTCCCGCTACAGAATCCTGCCCGCCCCCTCCCTCACCGGAGGACAAGAGGTCACGGCACGCCGGCTGAGCACCTCTGCGGGCATCCCCACACTCCCCACCTGCTTTCACTAACCCTGTTTGTGTTGTGTCTGTGCAGGTGTTACCCTCAGGTTTCACTCCCTCCTCCTCAGCAGGACACACACTACATACAACATGGTTGGCATTAGCAGCAGACAAATCAATACACTCTTGGGGGGCCGAACTTGGGGGTTCAGAGGGTACATACTGCGATACTAGACGCCCCAAGTCGGTCCCTAATAAAACATTTGCGGGAATATTTGGCGTTACTCCCACCTCCCGCATCCCCCTCCCGGCACCCCAGTCCAAATACACCATGGCAACGGGAAGTGCCGGCTCCACGCCTCCAACCCCGGAGACGGAAAGAGTCTTTCCTGGTACCAAGTCCTGGGGGGACACCACCTCAGGCCGTACCAGTGTTCGTTCAGCGCCAGTGTCCCGCAGTCCCATGACCGCAGAACGGCCTATGGTGACGGGTTGGATGTTGTCCAGGGACCTACCACCACCCCCTCCCACACACAAAACATTGGGCGCTCTCTGGGACTGGGATGGGGTCTTTTGGCGCTGGGGACACTCAGCCCTAAAGTGTCCTGGTTTGTTGCATAGATGACAACGTCTTACGTCTGGTCCTTGCCTGGAGAGGGCAACAGGGGGATACACCCCTTGTGTTCTAGGGGCCGGGGAAACAGGGGCATGACTGGGCTTACCCCCTCTCCAGGTGCTGCTGGCAGACTTCTTCAGCTCAGGCGCCCTGTTATTGGCATACTCGTCTGCCAGGGCGGCTGTAGCAGAAGCCCCTGTTGGTTTTCGGTCACGGAGGAACTGTCGGAGGTCCTCTGGGCAGTTCCACAAGAACTGCTCCGTGACGAACAGTTCCTGGACCTCCTGGCGGGTAGTAAGCGCTAGACCCGAGGTCCAGTGCTCTGCGGCTCTCAACAGCGCCCGCATATGATCGGTCCAGGTGTCCTTGGGGCCACGCAGCAGGCTCCGGAACTTCTGGCGGTACGACTCGGGAGTGAGGTTGTACTGCCGGATCAGGGCCCGCTTGATGCAGTCGTAGTTCTGTACCTCCCCGGCAGGTAAGTCCCCCAAGGCATCCAGGGACTTACCCCTCAAACGGGGGGTCAGGTATCTGGCCCACTGATCCCGGGCCAGATGGTGCTGAAGACAGGTCCGTTCAAATGCCACCAGAAAGGAGTCCAGGTCCCCATCCTTCTCCAGTAGAGGGAAGTCCTCAGCTCGGACTTTGGACGACTTGGTCTCCTGATGGGTTGGTTGCTCTAGCGGAAGCCCCCGCTGGGCCAGGTCCAGTTGGTGCTGGCGCTCCGCAGCTCGCTCTGCACGCTCCGCAGCCTCCCGGCGCTCTGCAGCTTCACGCTCCGCAGCCCGCTCCGCAGCCCGCTCCGCAGCCCGCTCTGCACGCTCCTCCTCCGCTGCCTTCTCTGATGCTGCCAGGAGGGTTTTGTAGACGGCATCGCCATGAGACTGGAGACTTGCCATAGCCGCTTGTAAAAGGGCTTGTGATCTGGACAGGCTGGGCTGGGTAGGTGGTGGGCAGCCCACTGCGGGACCGTATACTGGGGACTGGCTCCCTGAGGTGCCCGGGCTGGACTCCTCCTCGCCATGAGTAACAATGTCCTCCCCTCCTGCCACACGGACCGTAGCATTAGCCTCTTGCAGGGTCTTGCTCCTGGTGCCGTCTGCCATCTTGGTAACCGACACCGCTGCAACCCTGAGTTTGCACACACCTTGTTATACTTTTAGCCTGACCGTCTAACGTTGGGCTGACCTTAAGACTCCAGCAGTGGAAGTTACCACTGGCAGTCTTTAGTGCCTGGGAGTAGGGGTCCCACAACACTATTATTCTGCAATCCCACCGCTCTGCCACCAATGTGATGAAAGCCGGCCGGTGGGTGCAGCTCTCTGGCGCCCCCTTACCTCTCAGGTCAGTCAAGGTACTGCACCTAGAGAAAGTAGTGCCAGGTAGCTGCAACCAGCGCAGGGAACACGGTAGTGTGTTATCCCTTCAACGTCACTACACAGCACAACTCGCTAGCGCCCTCTTAGCCTCAGGTCAGTCAAGGAACTGCACCTAGGATAAGCGGTCGCCAGAGAGACTGTCCTGTAACCTACTGGGTATCGGGGCCCTCTGTAGTGAGGGCGGTATATATATCTTCCTTGGCCGCGCCAGGAATATATATATCTGAACCTCCGACCGTCACTACTAGCCTTCCCCAATCCCCAGTTGGTATGCTGCCACCAGTCCCTATTTTAGATATACGCCCAGTCCGTGAATGGGCCTATATCGGGTCAGGAACCAACCCTGGGTAGCGTTTTTGGCTTGAGCCGAGCTCACACGGACGTGCGTTCGTTATGCAGAATAAAAGGCAGGCCCACAATTACTTGAGGTAATTGATTATAATAATACACTAGATACACGATATACAACTAAATATACACAGGTATAAGGTCAGGCTAAACTATACAACAATGGAATACAACACACAGAATCACCACAGCATATCAGTTACCGGTTTCTTGATTTTCTTGTGACGCAGGGAGAGGATTCTGCGGTCGCAGGCACGGTTCTTTGTTACAGGCTGAGGCCTACCACCGCATGGTCAAACTGCTCCTCCCCTTGGTGGCCTCAGCTGGTGCTCAGATGTTCAGCACACCACTCTTGGGTCAAGACTGACTTGTCTCTTGTCTGTCCTGCTATCTTACCTGCCCCGTCCCGCCCACTGCTGGTGAGGTCAGCTGGCTCAGTCTCCACCCTCAGGTCTAACTTCGATCAGAAGCCCAAATTCTAAGGAACCCAATAACTTCTTCTGGGATGGTCTCAGGATACCCACAGGGGTTCCCACGGATTCGGGCCGCCGTAACCGACCTTTTGATATCAATTATGATACCATACGGTCCTCAGGAATGGCTCAGCGCTATATCTTGGCTTCCAGAGCACGTACAAACGTCTACCGCGGAGGCTTGTGTGCGCAATGGCTCCGGGACGCCGTGATGTTTTTTTATTGGCCCATCCCACGCAACATGCGTGTACTTTTCATGTTTCTATATCTTATGCCTCCATGCTTGTGACAGACAAAGAAACTAGTCCTATGGGACAAATGGTCAGTTACAGATGGACGAAGCACCCCCCCCTGCTGGCTGTGTTTCCTCTCGAAGTCTTTGAAGCTCCTAGCATTCAAGTGTTAAGTAGGCTTCTTATCTTACAGGAGCCTGGATGGGGGGAAACTATCTAGTTGACGTTTTAACAGAAGGTCCCAAGGGTGGGGGCTGCTGAAGTGTGGCCATCCCTGGATATGATTTATCATTACCAAGATGGCGGCTACAGGTTCATCACAGGCACAAATCTGGAAATGGACCAGTGAACAGCTCTTCAGAGTGTCCAAGTGTGGGATCAGTTGCTGTCTGACGACACTCGGCATGGTGGGAGGAAGGAGCATCAGGGTGAGGAGGAGTATGCGGTCGAGACTCACGGCTACTAAGATTTGACCGTGTGGAAGACAGACCGGAGGTGGTGTTGCCCAGGTAACTGGAAGTATTATCTGCTATCCAATTAATAACCTGTTCACACTGATCAGTTCGCAATACTGGTGTTGTTCTGTGCTTCCCTAGTAATTCGGTCAAGAAGTGGGAGCGAGAAGATGTGGCTGTTGGTTGTGGCACATTTTCACCTTGGCCACGGCCCCGTCCTCTGCACGCACCATCACCAGAACTTCCAGTTCCACGTCCCTTGCCACGCGCCTTGCCCATTGTAAAGGAAGTAAAATAGCTTACACTCGCACTATCAATGGAAAAAGGGTAATAGAAAGTAGATTAGAACCGTGGAATAGGAAAACCACAGTTCTATTTCTCTGGCCTACACCCGACTCTTTTAAACAATCTGAACAATCAGGGAGAAACTATTACTGTTTTTCTTTACGGAAAAAATACCTAAAGCTGGATAGTAGAGATTTTTTACTGTGGGACGGCAAAACCACAGTTATAATTTACTGGTGTATACCAGACTCTTTTAAACAGATATATTGGTGTCTGAACAATCAGGGGACACTATTACTGTTTTACTTTACGGCAAAAAATGCCAAAAGCAGGATAATACAGAGATTTGACCCATGGAACTGCAAAACCACACTTCTGTTTCTCTGGCCTACACCAGACTATTTTCAACAGATATATTTGTGTCTGAACAATCAGGGAGACACTATTACAATTTTTTTTTACAGCAAAAAATGCCAAAAGCAGGATAATAGAGATTTTTTACCGTGGAACAGTAAAACCACAGTTATAATTTACTGGTGTATACCAGACTTTTTTAAATATATATATTTGCGGCTGAGCAATGAGCGACACACTCAAACTGTTTTTTTTTTAGATAAAAATGGCCCAAAAGTGTATAATACAGAGGTTTGAACCGTGGAACTGCAAAACCACACTTCTGTTTCTCTGGCCTACACCAGACTATTTTCAACAGTTATATTTGTGTCTGAACTGTCACAGACACACTTTTTTTTGGGGGGGGGGGGGATTAATAAGACGGGTATTTGTACAGTGTGAAAGAGGAAAAAAAAAAGAGGATTTAGATGAAAAAAAAAGGATTTTTCCTGGCCCCCGTGACCTGGAGCTAAGTCCAGCAATTTCAGCAACAGGAGCACACAGGAATGTAATGCAGCGTTTGCTGGTATAACCTATACAGCCTGCCTGCCTGCCTGATATCTGGGATGGATATTAGTCCTGAGAAGGACTGTTTGTTTGATCTGGCAGCCTTTACAGACCCTACACTATTTCGCAGTATATATCTCTCCCTAAATCAGCAGCGCTGTCCCTACACTGTCTGATCCCAGCCGTCTGTGTCCAAGATGGCGGCGCCCGGTTTTAAATACTCGAGGTGACGCTGTGCGGCCAGCCAATCAATGTAATGCCCACAACCAACATGGCTGCGGCATTACAGTGACTGGCTGGCAATCCCTGCATGTTTATTGGCTCTGTAAAGAGCGCCAAACATGCAGGGCGGAGACCCGAGCTCCCGCCCGAGTAACCCGAAAATGCTCGGTGCTCGCCGAACATCCCGAGTAGCGTGATGTTCGGGCGAGTACCGAGCAGTGTCAAGCATGTTCGCTCAACACTAATCATTACACATGTGAAGTTTCAGCGTCCTGTGATAAATAGAAGTGGGTCAGGGGAAATCTTTAATGAACGCCCCTGTTATGTGCAATACAACTTAATATATTGCACAGTTATGTACAGTATAACTGCCAAGATGCCACAGAATTATCATGTATCATACAAGATAGGAAAGAGTTCAGTCAGGTCTGGGGAACAGGCATGCCAGTCCAAAGCATCAATGCCTTCATCATGCAGGAACTGCTGACACACTTCAGCCACATGAGGTCTGGCATTGTCCTGCATCAGGAGGAGCCCAGGGCCCACTGCACCTGCATATAGTCTCACAATGGGTCTGAGGATCTCATCCCAGTACCTATTGGCATTCAGGGCACCTCTGGCTAGCACATGGAGGGCTGTGCGGCCCTCCAAAAAAATGCCTCCCCACACCATTACTGACCCACTGTCAAACCGGTCATGCTGAAGGATGTTGCAGGCAGCAGAACATTCTCCACGGCGTCTCCAAACTCTGTCACATGTACTCAGTGTGAACCAGCTATCATCCATGAAGAGCACAGGGTGTCAAATCTGCCAATCTTGGTGTTCTCTAACAAATGCCAATTGTCCTGCACAGTGTTGGTCTGTAAGCACAACACCCACTTGTGGACATTGGGCCCTCATACCACCCTAATGGAGTCTGTTTTTGACAGTTTGAGCAGACACATGGATGTTAGTGGCCTGCTGGAGGTCATTTTTGCAGGGCTCTGGCACTACTCCTTCTATTCATCCTTGCACAAAGGAGGAGGTAGCTGCCCTGCTGCTGGGTTGTTGCCCTCCTACAGCCCCCTCCACGTCTCCTGGTGTACTGGCCTGTCTCCTGGTATCTGCTCCATGCTCTGGACACTGTGCTGACAGACAAAGCTACCCTTCTTGCCACAGCTCGCATTTTTGTGCCATCTTGGATGAGCTCCACTACCTGAGCAACTTCTGTGGGTTGTACTGTAGACACCGCTTCATGCTACTGTACTTCTAGGGATGAGAGCAATGACAAAATGCAAAAGTGGCCAAAAAGGATGAAAACAGAGAAATGGTGTGTCACCACCTGCATAAACACTCCTTTATAGGGGGTATCCTGCTAATTGCCTATAATTTCTACCAGTTGTCTGTTCCATTTACACAACAGCAGGAGAAATTGATTCACAATCAGTGTTGCTTCATAACTGGACAGGTTTATTTCACAAAAGTGTTATTGACTTGGAGTTACATTGTGTTGTTTAAGTGTTCTCTTTATTTTTTTGAACAGTGTATAAAACTATGTAAGATATATTACATATATACATAAATTGTTCCCTTCCCTACATGTCTGATGCATCACTTCATGGTCATGGGCCTCCCATGACCATAAGGCCACGTTCACACGTTCAGTATTTTGTGAGTTTTTTACCTCAGTATACGTAAGCCAGAACCAGGAGCGAGTGATAAATCCAGAAGTGGTGACTTGTTTCTATTATACTTTTCCTCTGACTGTTCCTCACCTGGTTTTGACTTACAAAAACTGATGTAAACACTGAACGTGTGAACGTGGCCTTAGAGGTGATGTGATGCCAAGAAACAATCTTTATGCCTGCATAACAAACACAATAAATGCCAAATGAGCCTTTTTTTTTTCATTTGATCACTGGGCATGTTTCCAATGTGCAATGATTGGGAACGATTGTTCTGCAGATTAAGACCAAGTAAAAAGGCTAGTTAAACTTGTTAAAATCCGCAGAGACAGGAAATAACCACTTAAAAAGGTTTTGTGTGAGTGCTTCTTTATTGGCTAAACATGTGTAAAGTTGTAGTGTAAGTGCAATAATATACTCGCCAATTATAGTCTTCTCCCAATTTCCAGCGTCGCTCCGATCCTCTTCTGGGTCATACAACATATTCCAAATTGACAGATATCACAGAGGGTTTTCGTGTGAGCTGGAAGTCACTTAAGGCTCACTCACACGGCCATAGATTCTTTCTTCCTTCACCATTCACTCTCCCATTGGTAGACACTTTATTCAAATTAAGCGGCTGCCCCTCACCCTGACACGGCCCGGAAGAGGCTAGTGGCGAAACACACGTCGGGGTGTGAGGATGAGCATTCCAGATTCCACTCAGACCTTATTCTTACTCATCTACCATATACAGTGCTGGCCAAAAGTATTGGCACCCCTGCAATTCTGTCAGATAATACTCAGTTTCTTCCTGAAAATGATTGCAATCACAAATTCTTTGGTATTATTCTCTTCATTTAATTTGCTTGCAAGGAAAAAAACACAAAAGAGAATGAAGCAAAAATCAAATCATTGATCATTTCACACAAAACTCCAAAAGAGGGCCGGACAAAAGTATTGGCACCCTCAGCCTAATACTTGGCTGCACAACCTTTAGCCAAAATAACTGCGAACAACCGCTTCCGGTAACCATCAATGAGTTTCTTACAATGCTCTGCTGGAATTGTAGACCATTCTTCTTTGGCAAACTGCTCCAGGTCCCTGATATTTGAAGGGTGCCTTCTCCAAACTGCCATTTTGAGATCTCTCCACAGGTGTTCTATGGGATTCAGGTCTGGACTCATTGCTGGCCACCTTAGAAGTCTCCAGTGCTTTCTCTAAAACCATTTTATAGTGCTTTTGGAAGTGTGTTTTGGGTCATTGTCCTGCTGGAAGACCCATGACCTCTGAAGGAGACCCAGATTTCTCACACTGGGCCCTACATTATGCTGCAAAATTTGTTGGTAGTCTTCAGACTTCATAATGCCATGCACACGGTCAAACAGTCCAGTGCCAGAGGCAGCAAAGCAACCCCAAAACATCAGGGAACCTCCACCATGTTTGACTGTAGGGACCGTGTTCTATTCTTTGAATGCCTCTTTTTTTTTTCCTGCACACTCTATATTGATGCTTTTTCCCAAAAAGCTCTACTTTTGTCTCATCTGACCAGAGAACATTCTTCCAAAACGTTTTAGGCTTTCTCAGGTAAGTTTTGGCAAACTCCAGCCTGACTTTTTTATGTCTCGGGGTAAGAAGTGGGGACTTCCTGGGTATCCTACCATACAGTCCCTTTTCATTCAGACGTCGACGGATAGTACAGGTTGACACTGTTGTACCCTCGGACTGCAGGGCAGCTTGAACTTGTTTGGATGTTAGTGGAGGTTCTTTATCCATCATCCGCATAATCTTGCGTTGAAATCTCTCGTCAATTTTTCTTTTCCGTCCACATCTAGGGAGGTTAGCCACAGTGCCATGGGCTTTAAACTTCTTGATGACACTGCACACAGAAGACACAGGGACATTCAGGTCTTTGGAGATGGACTTGTAGCCTTGAGATTGCTCATGCTTCCTCACAATTTAGTTTCTCAAGTCCTCAGACAGTTCTTTGGTCTTCTTTCTTTTCTCCATGCTCAATGTGGTACACACAAGGACACAGGACAGAGGTTAAGTCAACTTTAATCCATGTTAACTGGCTGCAAGTGTGATTTAGTTATTGCCAACACCTGTTAGGTGCCACAGGTAAGTTACAGGTGCTGTTAATTACACGAATTAGAGAAGCATCACATGATTTTTCAAAGGGTGCCAATACTTTTGTCCACCCCCTTTTTTAAGTTTGGTTTGGAATTATATCCAATTTGGCTTTAGGACAATTCTTTTTGTGTTTTTTTCATTGAAGACAAATTAAATGAAGAGAATAATACCAAAGAATTTGTGATTGCAATCATTTTCAGGAAGAAACTGAGTATTATCTGCCAGAATTGCAGGGGTGGCAATACTTTTGGCCAGCACTGTAGGTATCAACGTGAAGACTTCTTGTTTTCATATCACATTCATGTGTTTCAACTGTCACCTGCTTTTACAGATATAAGGGTATTCGAGCACATATTGCATTATCCCCTATGGCTTTATTTAAGCCAAACCTATGTATTTCTTTGGGCTACAAATATGAAATCTAGTGGCACATGTACATATATTTTTCAGCCTGCTATACTCTATATGTTCTGGGTGGGAGTATATACTGCTGGTGTTATAGTCTCTTGAGGTCATCATACTAGAAATTATATTCTCTTATTAGGCAGCTTGTTTTGGCATATAGGGCTGTCTAATATAGGGAGTCACAGCACTCTATATAGTTTCCTATGGTATGAATATTCTTCATTTTCTTGGTTCTGATTTCCATCTACATTTCCATATGGGTTGTATTGTGAGGATTCCATTGCCATGATTATATCTTAACTGTCTATTCATTTATTGTACTAGAATAGGTAAATTTATATGGATATCCAGCTACACCTGTATACTCACCTGACCTATATGATCATTTTTGGCTGGTTGACTACAGTAGATATTTATGTGTTTAACCGCAGCAATTGAATTTCCCTCTATATACTCACCTTGTTACGTAGCATCTTTAGATGGCTTAGCATTTTATATGGTATTAATTTCACATATGGGGAGTCACTTGACTTTATCCACATAATATCCCAGTGTGTTTCTTTTACCTTATCGAGTTGGTTTAGCAAGACTTTGTGGTGTCCCCTACACAAAGGCACTCTGTTATTTTATTATATGTTATTCCTAATAAAGATTTATTAATTTTATCTTCATGGTTCTCGTTGTTACTCCGGCTGCTCCACTTTAGCCCAAGGTTTGGTTGAAGATATCACAGGGGGTTTGTGTAGTAGCTGGAAGTCGCTTTTAAGGCTCGCTCACACGGCCGTAAACTCTTTCATATGAGAGAATCAGATCGATTATTTAAATGACACTCAGATCAAACTCTGATCAGAGTTTGCTCAGTGTCAACTTGATCCGATTAGACAATCGAAGAACAGGTGAGAAGATGCGGAGAACAAAATTTCTCCATTCTGAGTCGGCGGATGTCACCCAAGTGCAATCCAATGAGTTCCACGCACGCATAGACTAGAATGGGTGTTTGGCATCAGATTTGTGCTGCATGCTGCAATTTTTTTTCACATGCCAAATCAGTACAAGTAAGAAAAAAAAAAAAAATCACTAAGAACTGCCCCATAGAATAACATTGGTCCCAGAAGTATCCAATAAAACATCAGATATGCATCGTACAATTGCTACACTCGTGTGAGCGAGCGCTTACAATTAGGGATGAGCGGACCTGTGGAAGTTCGGGTTCTGGTACCTGACCGAACTTTAGTCCAAAGACCAGCAGAACTGTACCCGAACTTCAACCAATCACTAGGGACCCGAACTTTGGTGCTGGAGAAAATTTCTCTCCTGTAAAACGGACTTCTAGGAGAAGTCCATGTTCGGAATTCAACACTGGACACTATACAGTCTGGGTTCGCTCATCTCTACTTACAATGCAAGCCTATGGAGCCTCGTTATGCCACTTGATAGAATTCCATTGGAAAAGCTACTTCTGGCTCTCACATTGAGAGCGCCCTGTGTGAGCTGGCGAGTCAGAATAGAAGTCATGTGACCCAGAAGAGGATAGGAGTGGTATTGGAAAAAAGGTGAACATGGCGATCGGAGAATGTATTACTGGACTACAATACATACACATTTAGGCAATAAAAAGTTTTGTGGGAGTTCTTTAAGTGACTGCTTTAAACTGAGCTAATATACTAGATAAAGTGAATCATACAGCCTAAAGAAAAAAAAAAAAAAAGAAAAAATAGTTAAGATACACTTGTTTGGATGAATTGTGAGGGGTTTATTGCAAACAGCAGCATAGGAAGCATGATCAGTTGCCGCCAATGCAATTGGCCTTTGGAGAAACTGCCCACAATGGAAAAACAAACGGATATTAAAGGGAACCTGTCACTTTGGAAAAATGCTATTTGCCTGCAGATATAGGGTTAATCACTAGGTAATGTAGCAATAGCGTATTCAATTTTCACTAGGAAAATGAATCAAAAGGATATCAATTGCACAAAGCAAATGTAATAATATAAGCAGAATGGGGATTTTAAAATTTAGCATTTAATATACCATTAAAATGTATAAAAATGACACAAGCAAGTCACATAGATAGAACCTAAATGGGTGTTATGTAACCATTAGTATCATATAAAGCATATAAAGGCCAATAGCAAAATAAGACAATGGAATTGTCTCACCCAGATGCAGGCAAACACAACATTCAAGGACATCGGACATCTGTTCTCAGGTATTCACAAAGGGATGTGGGCATATAAAATGCCGTTTTTCATCCCACACTATGAATTGGGACCGTAACGTCTTCAAGAAGTGACCAACTCCCGAGGCGTTTCATCCCTTTTGGGACTCATCAGGGGATAGGATAGCCAGAGTCGCAGACTCACTCGTGTCAAGCAGCGGTCAAATCCACCTGTTGGGAGGAGGTGGTTTATGGGGATAAAATTAAAATTTATGGGGATTGAAAAGGTTGAAAAACCGATGCGAGGTAGTGATTGGGATAGATCCATCTTGCAACGTGAGACAAGATGGCTCTATCGCCTGGGGGGGGGGGGGGCAGCTCCCCAACAGGTCTAAATAAGCAGCTAACTTTTGGTTGTTTTTTGTAGTTAGGATCTGTTTTAGGGATAATCTAAGCAGGGAGAGCCAACGATGAGCGGGGGCACCATTGTGCAGGAATTAGGGTACCAACTTCCGCTGTTAAGTAGGACCAGATAGTTTGGGGACATTGTAGGGAGCGTTTCCTTACTAGGCTGCCGAAAGCAGACTGATCCTGTGGATTTGGACCTCTGCTGGTGCCCTTGGCCTCATATTTATTTTATCTGGTTTTCCCTGTCTTTTCAAAACGTCCATTTCATCTTTTATATACTTCTGTCATGCAGTTTCTGAAATTCTGTCCATGTGGTACTCATAGGAACCTGCCTAAACTCATCTTATTGTTATGCTGAGCAGTTACATTGCTCAGTCTTTCTGACCATGTTTGGTGCTGCATTTATTGTGCGTGTATGCGGTACCACTGGGCATTTATAGACACTGTAGATGCTTATTTTGATACGTACCCCCTGCGTTCCTCAATCACCATTGTAACACTCGTTTATAGCGTCCGGTGTTACCCGCATACTGGTGGCTGCGTGGTGACCGCACACCATAAGTGACGTGTGCCGTTCACCGCGATTAGTGTTCGATCTGCTGGTGGAGCACCAGATGTGATGTATAGTGATCACATGTGTGCGTCACCCTGGAACCATGCGTTTCACTGAGAAGAAACGATCATGGTCAGGTGACCGAAAGCAAAGGGGATGCTCAGGAATCACTTTTCTATTTAAATGGATCCGGGCACTTACCCGACAGGAGGCTTTGACCGCCGCTTGACACGGCTGAGTCCTTCACTCTGGCTACCATATCCCCTGATGAGTCCCAAAAGGGATAAAACGCGTCGGGAGGTGGTTCATCGTGTGCTAAATGTGGGGGCACTTTGATTGACAGCTCACTCTGCAGCACATCTGGGCAGAGCGAACTGTCCAAAGTGCCAGGGAGTGCATTGTGTACAGCCGCCAGTCACCGTTTAGTGAGTGGTGAGTGAAGCGTGGCCATGCACACGCATATGACTAAAAGCCAGAGGCTCCCGGGATGATATAAATTCGTTTTCTCACAGTAGGTGCACTAACAGTAAGGCAGCCAGGCGCATTCTAATGCCATTCACCTGCAGGCAAATAGTATTTTCCAAGGTGACAGGTTCCCTTTAAATGGGTTGCTGTAGTCAAAGCAAGTAGTCAGAAATGAGGCCCATTGGGGAGAATAAAGTTCAGTTCTAGAATAGAACAAAATCTTAGCACAATACAGAAATTTGCACTACTATGAAATCAAATAAAAATACAAAAATGTACAAATACAGTTAGGTCCATAGATATTTGGACAGAGACAACATTTTTCTAATTTTGGTTCTAGACATTACCACAATGAATTTTAAACAAAACAATTCAGATGCAGTTGAAGTTCAGACTTTCAGCTTTCATTTGAGGGTATCCACATTAAAATTGGATGAAGGGTTTAGGAGTTTCAGCTCCTTAACATGTGCCACCCTGTTTTTAAAAGGGACCAAAAGTAAAAGTAATTGGACAGATTAAATAATTGTAAATAAAATGTTCATTTCTAGTACTTGGTTGAAAACCCTTTGTTGGCAATGACTGCCTGAAGTCTTGAACTCATGGACATCACCAGACGCTGTGTTTCCTCCTTTCTGATGCTCTGCCAGGCCTTCACTGCGGTGGTTTTCAGTTGCTGTTTGTTTGTGGGCCTTTCTGTCTGAAGTTTAGTCTTTAACAAGTGAAATGCATGCTCAATAGGGTTGAGATCAGGTGACTGACTTGGCCATTCAAGAATATTCCACTTCTTTGCTTTAATAAACTCCTGGGTTGCTTTGACTTTATGTTTTGGGTCATTGTCCATCTGTAGTATGAAACGACGACCAATCAGTTTGGCTGCATTTGGCTGGATCTGAGCACACAGTATGGCTTTGAATACATCAGAATTCATTCGGCTGCTTCTGTCCTGTGTCACATCATCAATAAACACTAGTGACCCAGTGCCACTGGCAGCCATGCATGCCCAAGCCATCACACTGCCTCCGCCGTGTTTTACAGATGATGTGGTATGCTTTGGATCATGAGCTGTACCACGCCTTCACCATACTTTTCTCTTTCCATCATTCTGGTAGAGGTTGATCTTGGTTTCATCTGTCCAAAGAATGTTCTTCCAGAGCTGTGCTGGCTTTTTTAGATGTTTTTTTTAGCAAAGTCCAGTCTAGCCTTTTTATTCTTGATGCTTATGAGTGGCTTGCACCGTGCAGTGAACCCTCTGTATTTACTTTCATGCAGTCTTCTCTTTATGGTAGATTTGGATATTGATACGCCTACCTCCTGGAGAGTGTTGTTCACTTGGTTGGCTGTTGTGAAGGGGTTTCTCTTCACCATGGAGATTATTCTCCGATCATCCACCACTGTTGTCTTCGGTGGGCACCCAGGTCTTTTTGCATTGATGACTTCACAAGTGCTTTCTTTCTTTCTCTGGATGTACCAAACTGTAGATTTTGCCACTCCTAATATTGTAGCAATTTCTCGGATGGGTTTTTTCTGTTTTTGCAGCTTAAGGATGGCTTGTTTCACCTGCATGGAGAGCTCCTTTGACCGCATGTTTACTTCACAGCAAAACCTTCCAAATGCAAGCACCACACCTCAAATCAACTCCAGGCCTTTTATCTGCTTAATTGAGAATGACATAACGAAGGGATTGCCCACACCTGTCCATGAAATAGCCTTGGAGTCAATTGTCCAATTACTTTTGGTCCCTTTAAAAACAGGGTGGCACACGTTAAGGAGCTGAAACGCCTAAACCCTTCATCCAATTTTAATGTGGATACCCTCAAATGAAAGCTGAAAGTCTGAATTTCAACTGCATCTGAATTGTTTTGTTTAAAATTCATTGTGGTAATGTCTAGAACCAAAATTAGAAAAATGTTGTCTCTGTCCAAATATATATGGACCTAACTGTACATAACACCACTATGCAACCACTTTTAGTATAATTTATGTACAAGCAATACAACCACAATAGGCTTTTGTTAGGGTTTGGTGCACAACTCAAACAACTGCAAAATTACTTTTAGATTTTACTTGGACTTCTGTAGCATTTAAAAAGG